>NC_092047.1:38774230-40106523 GCF_003086295.3 Arachis hypogaea | reverse complement strand
TTTGCTCAAGTCCCTCAATTTCAGCCAGAAAATACCTGAAATCACAGAAAAACACACAAACTCATAGTAAAGTCCAGAAATGTGAATTTAACATAAAAACTAATAAAAACATCCCTAAAAGTAACTAGATTCTACTAAAAATATACTAAAAACAATGCCAAAAAACGTATAAATTATTCGCTCATCACAACACCAAACTTAAATTGTTGCTTGTCCCCAAGCAACTGAAAATCAAATAGGATAAAAAGAAGAGAATATACTATAAATTCCAAACTATCAATGAAACATAGCTCCAATCAGATGAGCGGGACTTGTAGCTTTTTTCCTCTTGAATAGTTTTGGCATCTCACTTTATCCATTGAAGTTCAGAATGATTGGCTTCTATAGGAACTCAGAGTTTAGATATTGTTATTGACTCTCCTAGTTTAGTATGATGATTCTTGAACACAGCTATTTTATGAGTCTTGGCCGTGGCCCTAAGCACTTTGTTTTCCAGTATTACCACCGGATACATAAATGCCACAGACACATAATTGGGTGAACCTTTTCAGATTGTGACTCAGCTTTGCTAAAGTCCCCAATTAGAGGTGTCCAGGGTTCTTAAGCACACTCTTTTTTTGCTTTGGACCTTGACTTTAACCGCTCAGTCTCAAGTTTTCACTTGACACCTTCACGCCACAAGCACATGGTTAGGGACAGCTTGGTTTAGCCGCTTAGGCCAGGATTTTATTCCTTTAGGCCCTCCTATCCACTGATGCTCAAAGCCTTGGGATCCTTTTTATTTACCCTTGCCTTTTGGTTTTAAGGGTTATTGGATTTTTGCTCTTGCCTCTTGGTTTTAAGAGCTTTGGCTTTTTCTGCTTGTTTTTTATTTCTTCTTTTTTTTTCGCCTATTTTTTTTTCTGCAAGCTTTGTTCTTTGCTGCTTTTTCTTGCTTCAAGAATCATTTTTAAGATTTTTCAGATTATCAAATAACATGTCTCCTTGTCATCATTCTTTCAAGAGCCAACATATTTAACATTCTTAAACAACAACTTCAAAAGACATATGCACTGTTCAAGCATACATTCAGAAAACAAGAAGCATTGTCACCACATCAATATAATTAAACTAAGTTCAAGGATAAATTCAAAACTCATGTACTTCTTGTTCTTTTGAATTAAAACATTTTTCATTTAAGAGAGGTGATGGATTCATAGGACATTCATATCTTTAAGTCATAGTTACTAAATACTAAAGATCATGTAATGAAGACACAAACATAGATAAGCACATAACATAGAAAACGAAAACAGAAGAAATAAGAACAAGGAATGAATCCACCTTAGTGATGGTGGCGTTTCCTTCTTGAGGAACCAATGATGTCCTTGAGCTCTTCTACGTCTCTTCCTTGTCTTTGTTACTCCTCCCTCATAGCTTTTTGATCTTCTCTAATTTCATGAAGGATGATGGAGTGCTCTTGATGTTCCGCCCTTAATTGTCCCATGTTGGAACTTAATTCTCCTAGGGAGGTGTTGATTTGCTCCCAATATTTATGTGGAGGGAAGTGCATCCCCTGAGGTATCTCAGGGATCTCTTGATTTGCAGCCACATGTTCTACCACTGAGCTATAGACCCTTGAGATGAATCTTTCCATCTCCCATGACTCGGAGGTGGAAGCCTTTGTCTTCCCTTTCCCTTTTCTGGAGGTTTCTCCGGTCTTAGGTGCCATTAATGGTAATGGAAAAACAAAAAGCTTATGCTTTTACCACACCAAACTTAGAATGTTGCTCGCCCTCGAGCAAAAGAAGAAAGAATAGAAGAAGAAGAAGAAGATATGGAGGAGATGGGGGGATGTGTGTATGGATGTGAGTGGTGAATAGAAAACAGAAGGGATGGTCATGAATGGAGAAAAAGAGGGTGAGGTGGGTAGGGATCCTGTGAGGTTTTACAGATCCTGAGATGATCCTGTGGTGTCCACAGATCTTGAGGTGATCCTGTGGTGTCCACAGATCCGGAGGTGTCAAGGATTTACATCCCTGCACCCATTAGGCATATAAAATGCCCTTGCACACAACTCTGGGCGTTCAGCGCCAGGTAGGTGCCCATTTTGGGCGTTCAACGCCCATTTGTTGGCCATTTCTGGCGTTGAACGCCAGAACCATGCTTGTTCTGGGCGTTCAGCGCCAACTCTTCTCCAGGGTTCCATTCTGGCGTTCAGCGCCCAGATGATGCCCTTTTTGGGCGTTCAGCGCCCAGATACTGCCATTTTGGGCGTTCAGCGCCAGAACCATGCTCTGTTCTGGCGTTGAACGCCAGGCAGATGCTCCCTCCAGGGTGTGATTTTTCTTCTGCTGTTTTTTATTCTGTTTTTAATTTTTTGTTTATTTTGTGACTCCACATGATCATGAACCTATAAAGACATATAACTAAGAAAAATATAGTTAGATAAATAAAAATTGGGTTGCCTCCCAACAAGTGCTTCTTTAATGTCAATAGCTTGACAGTGGGCTCTCATGGAGCCTCACAGATGTGCAGAGCATTGTTGAAACTCCCCAACACCAAACTTAGAGTTTGGATATGGGAGTTCAACACCAAACTTAGAGTTTGGTTGTGGCCTCCCAACACCAAACTTAGAGTTTGACTGTGGGGGCTTTGTTTGACTCTGCTTTGAGGGAAGCTTTTTCTGCTTCCTCTCCATGGATGCAGAGAGAGATCCTTGAGTTGTAAACACAAGGTTGTCCTTATTCAATTGAAGGATCAATTCTCCTCTGTCCACATCAATCACAGCTCTTGCTGTGGCTAGGAAAGGTCTTCCTAAGATGATGGATTCATCCTCTTCCTTCCCAGTATCTAAGACTATGAAATCAGCAGGGATGTAAAGGCCTTCAACCTTTACTAGCACGTCCTCTACTTGTCCATAAGCCTGTTTTCTGGAATTATCTGCCATCTCTAATGAGATTTTAGCAGCTTGCACCCCATAGATTCCCAGTTTCTCTATTACAGAGAGGGGCATGAGGTTTATTCCTGAACCAAGGTCACACAGAGCCTTAAAGATCATGGTGCCTATAGTACAAGGTATTATGAACTTTCCAGGATCCTGTCTCTTCTGAGGCAATGTCAGTTGATCTAGATCACTTAGTTCATTGATGAACAAGGGAGGTTCAACTTCCCAAGTATCAATGCCAAATAATTTGGCATTTAGCTTCATGATTGCACCAAGAAACTTGGCAGTTTGCTCCTCAGTAACATCCTCATTCTCTTCAGAAGAGGAGTACTCATCAAAGCTCATGAATGGCATAAGGAGGTTCAATGGAATCTCTATGATCTCTAGATGAGTCTCAGATTCCTTTGGTTCCTCAGAGGGAAACTCCTTATTGATCACTGGACGTCCCAGGAGGTCTTCCCCCTTGGGATTCACGTCCTCTCCTTCCCTTATAGGTTCGGCCATGGTGCTTATATCAATGGCCTTGCACTCTCCTTTTGGATTATCTTCTGTATTGCTTGGGAGAGTACTAGGAGGGATTTCAGTGATCCTTTTACTCAGCTGGCCCACTTGTGCTTCCAAATTTCTAATGGAAGGCCTTGTTTTATTCATGAAACTCACAGTGGCCTTAGATAGATCAGAGACTAAATTTGCTAAGCTAGATGGATTCTGCTCAGAATTCTCTGTCTGTTGCTGAGTGGATGATGGGAAAGGCTTGCTATTGCTAAACCTGTTTCTTCCACCATTATTAAAGCCTTGTTGAGGCCTTTGATCCTTCCATGAGAGATTTGGATGATTTCTCCATGATAGGTTATAGGTGTTTCCATAAGGTTTACTGATGCGCATAAACTAGTTATGCTACGATTTAGGAAATTGCACGATCGGCAAAATTCCTTCCGGCAAGTGCACCGGTTATCGTCAAGTAAAAACTCACAATAGAGTGAGGTCGAATCCCACAAGGATTGGTTGAGTGAGCAATTCAGATTAGAAGTGTGTTCTAGTTGAGCGGAATCAAGGTTTTAGATGAGAATTGCGGAATGTAAAATTGGCGGGAAAAGTAAATGACAAGGAATTGAAATGGCGGAATCTTAAATTGCATGAATTAAAGAGCAGAATGTAAATTGCTGAAATTAAAAGGGAATGGGGGTGATTGCAAGAATTGAGTTGCAGAATGTAAAGAGAAAGTGGAAATCAGAAATGGGGAATTCATTGGGTGTTAGGAGATATTGAGATCTCCGAATCAAAACATGTATATCTCTTCCTCAACCAATGCGTTCATTAAATTTTGCTTGGCAATCTTATATGATTGGATCCCAATCCCTTGGCTCACCAATTCTCTCTAAAAATGAACAAATTCCCAATCCCTTGGTTTAAATGTTCATAAGAAGAGATGATGCTCGATCACTGATTATACCACACAGTTTCATGAACCACAATTTGGTAGGATTACATGTCACAATATCCATCCAAACCCCAATCCAATTCACTGTGAGAAAGCTTCTCTAGCATGAATCCTCCATTCCTTTCCCAAGGTTCCGAAGGATTCCAATTATGGGTAGTTTCTTTCCCAAGACAACTACCCAATGGAATTAGATCGAGAAGCTTTCTAACAAAATTCAAGAGAAAAGATTGAAGAAGAAGATAAACTATTATTGATTCATTGAATTACAATAGAGCTCCCTAACCCAATGAAAGGGGTTTAGTGAGTCATAGCTCTGAATTCAACTACAAAGATATGAAAACTAGCTAAAAAATGAAAAATTAAAAGTTTCCAAAAGTCCCCTCTAACTTAAATTCTATCCTATTTATACACTTTCTATATTGAGCTTCTGTTGTGTTTCTTGGGCTTTGAGGCCTCTCCCTGCTTTCCTTTTGCTTTGGGTTTATGATCCATAATCTTGATGAGGCTGCTGATCCAAATTCTGTAACATTCATTGAGCCAACTTAGTGATAATCAAATAATGGCACATGACTCAATAAATTGAAAGTTCAGACTCATCAATCCTTCAGGCCCAATCCCATAAACCATGATATTCAATTGGGTTTCATACCAGAATAAGTTTAAGATAATGTTTGTGCTCAAATACTAACTTAAACCACAATATTTTTGGTCCAGAAACCTTTTCCAAGAGTGGCGTTTAAGTTGCAGTTTAAGCTTAAACTGCAGCTTAAACGCCAGACACTTCCAGTGAGGCCTTTTGTAGAAGCACGTTTAAGCTTCAGTTTAAGGTTAAACTGAAGCTTAAACGTGGAAAAGGAAGAAGGCAGCCCTGGAGAGTCATGGAGTCGAACACGTTTAAGCTTCAGTTTAAGGTTAAACTGAAGCTTAAACGTGGATATAGGAAGGGCAGCCCTGGAGGTCGAACACGTTTAACCTCCAGTTTAAGGTTAAACTGGAGGTTAAACGTGGAAATGGAAGGAGGCATCCTGGAGGTCGAACACGTTTAACCTCCAGTTTAAGGTTAAACTGGAGGTTAAACGTGGAAGCTTAGAAGAGTAGCCCTGGAGGTGTCGAACACGTTTAAGCTCCAGTTTGAGGTCAAACTGGAGCTTAAACGTGGAAATGGAGAGAGCAACCCTGGAGGAGAGTTCTTGGTCGAACACGTTTAAGCTCCAGTTTGAGGTCAAACTGGAGCTTAAACGTGGAAATGGCTCCCTGGTGCTTTTCCCATTCTGGCGTTTAACCTCCAGTTTAAGGTTAAACTGGAGGTTAAACGTGGAACTCTTTCCTGAGTGGCATTATCATTCTGGCGTTTAACCTCCAGTTTGAGGTCAAACTGGAGGTTAAACGTGGAATGCTTCTTTGGTGAGACTTTTCATTCTGGCGTTTAACCTCCAGTTTAAGGTTAAACTGGAGGTTAAACTTCAATTCCAGCATTCCTTAGCCTTCATGATTCTGGCGTTTAAGCTCCAGTTTAGGCTTAAACTGGAACTTAAACTCCACATGTGATATTCAAGCTTCCTTTATTGATTTTGTTGCTTCCTTGCTTAGCCTCTTCTTCCCTGAAATCATCCAAACAAATGCATCTAAGTCTTGCAAAATTTCATGAGAAATCTTCCATTCATACCATTCAAGTAATATAACTAAAACTCATGGAATTTGCATCAAAATCATATTGTTTGGATGGTTCATTGCTTTGTTCTTCATTTAACCATTTTTGGTTACTTTAAGCTCAAGAAAATGCATAAAACAACTAAAACTAACAGAAAAATGCTAGTGAAACTAGCCTAAGATGCCTTGGCATCACAACACCAAACTTAATACTTGCTTGTCCCTAAGCAAGTCCTGAGTTATTTGAGAAGAAAGTATGAAACAGAAAGCAATTACATTGGCTATATTAGCAAGCATTTGAAGTTCATCAGAAGGGTTTTATGCAGAAAGTTGCAGCATCACTTTTTCATACTTATCAGGTAAGATTATCACTTTTTCATTGCATCCATCAAACACTGCTATGGCCTCTTGTTATTCTTATGTCTTTGGCACTTTTCTCTTCTTTGTTTTTCTTTTCTTTTTCTTAGAGCTACTTTGCTCCTTGTTTGCTTAGTGTCATGTGTTGCACAAGCCTTTGGCATTTTCTTTTTTTCTTATCAGTGCACTACACATATCCACTTTAGGCATTTTAGTTCACATTTCTTCTTGAGACATTGGTGCCCAGCACCTCTTTGTGTGACTAAATGTTTTGTATTTAGGTTGCTCTTGATAATGGACTTTTGGTTGATAATCCCGGGTTAGTTAACCCAAGTTACCGAGTGTTGAAACACTCCTCAGAACCTATTCATCCAAGCATATCCTTAATACATAAACACCACAGGCATTTGTCTCAGAAGTTCAAACCATTGGTGCCTAGCTTATTTTCTCAATTTTTCTGCTTTTTGGTTGCCTTTTTCAGTGGCTTTTTCTTCTTCTTTTTCTTTCTTTTTCATGGCCAAAGATATTTATTCATCAAGATCCATAGACAGTTTTCAATTTCTACACAAAGAATGATAATTCTACACTCTAATTCCAGTGATCTGACTAAACAATCAAGCATGTATACCACCACTTAATTCTACTTGATTTGTCACTAATTTAGCCAAGTTACTTTTGTTCAAACTTTTCTTTTATTTTTGGAAACAGAACAAGCATGGCAAGCACTTGTTTAAGAAGGTGAAGTTATATCCAAACATCTAGGCATTCACTTTATTCAAAGCAATAAACAGACAAATATACTAAAAACTTCACATTCCAGAAAGATTCAACATTTACAGTTTAAACCAGAACAAGCATGCTTTTGTTTGCCCTTTTTAAAGAATTATCAAGGAACAATACCACCTTGTGAAATTCCTTGTTTTCTCTTTGTTGCCAGGAAACAATTTGATTTCCCTTCTTCTCCTAAATGTTGCTTCATGCTTTAAAATCCTTGTTTCCTTTCCTGCAAAGAGTGATGAAGTTGCTTGCTTCTCAAGCACTTGAGTGGTTAGCTCAGTGTGGGTAAGTATCTGAGTCTTAAGTTGGTGTGTGAACACCAAACTTAGTCTCCCACTTACTTCTCTGTGCTTTGAATCCTTGAGTTCTCTTTGGAATGAAGTTGCTGCTAAGGGTTTTAAGCATTTCTGTGACTGCTTAGAATGGTTGTTTCTCTCATATAATCCAAAGGTTGTTGTGTTCAGTTGATCTTTATGGTGGAACACCAAACTTAGAGTCACACATTCCCCTTTGAATTATTGATCCACGAATTCATTGTTTGGTGTGAAACACCAAACTTAATTCTTTGCAATGCACAGAAACTACTTCACCCTTTTTATTGAAACAAATAAAAGAAACAGCAAAAGGGTATTACCTCAGGTTGGGTTGCCTCCCAACAAGCGCTTCTTTAACGTCATTAGCTTGACGGTCAGCTTCCTCAGTTGAGGTGATATTTAACTTTGTCCTTCTCATCCACATCTCCCAAGTAATGTTTGAGTCTTTGACCGTTCACAATGAAGGTTCGTTGTGACTTTTCTTCCATGATTTCTACTTGTCCATATTTGGAGACTTTGGTGACAAGGAAAGGTCCAGACCACCTTGATTTTAGCTTCCCTGGAAATAGCTTCAGCCTAGAATTGTAGAGCAATACTTTTTGTCCTTCTTCAAATTTCCTTGGGGCTATGTTGCTGTCATGCTTCTTCTTTGCTCTTTCTTTGTAAATTTTGGCATTCTCATAAGCTTCCGCTCTGAATTCTTCCAACTCTTGAATTTGCAACATCCTTCTTTCTCCAGCAGCTTTGTTGTCCAAGTTCAAAAGTTTCAAGGCCCAGTATGCCTTGTGCTCCAACTCCAGTGGCAAATGGCAAGCTTTTCCATATACTAGTTGGTAAGGAGACATTCCAATTGGTGTTTTGAAAGCTGTCCTATATGCCCAAAGAGCATCATCTAGCTTAATCGACCAGTCCTTCCTTGAAGTTCCCACAGTCTTTTCCAGGATCCTTTTGAGTTCTCTGTTAGATATTTCGGCTTGCCCACTTGTCTGTGGATGGTATGGTGTGGCTACCTTGTGTTTGACTCCATATTTTAGAAGCAATGCCTCTAATGGTTTGTTGCAGAAGTGGCTTCCTCCATCACTGATGATTGCTCTTGGAACCCCAAAATGGCAAAAAATGTGTTTTCTGAGGAAGTTCATGACTACCTTGTTATCATTGGTTGGAGTTGCTATTGCTTCAACCCATTTGGAGACATAGTCTACTGCCACAAGAATGTAATTATTTGAGTATGAGGAGGGAAAGGGTCCCATGAAATCTATCCCCCATACATCAAACAATTCAAGTTCCAGAATGAATTGTTGTGGCATTTCATTTCTTCTTGGCAGGTTCCCCGCTTTCTGGCATTCATGGCAGTGCTTCACTAATTCTTTTGCATCTTTGAAGATAGTGGGCCAATAAAAACCACACTGCAACACCTTAGCTGCTGTTCTTTCTCCTGCAAAATGTCCTCCATAAGTGGAGCCATGGCAGTCCCATAAGACTTCCTTTCCTTCTTCCTCGGATATGCATCTTCTGAGTATGCCATCGGAACATTTTTTGAACAAGTATGGTTCGTCCCAGATGAAGTATTTGGCATCATTTACCAATTTCTTCCTTTGATGTTTGTTAAATTCCAACGGTAAACTCCCAGTGGCCTTGAAGTTTGCTATGTCTGCAAACCAGGGTGCTTTGTGAATTACCATGAGTTGTTCATCAGGGAAGCACTCATTTATATGTGTGCTTTGTGCGCTTCCTTCTTCACATGGTATTCTTGATAAATGGTCTGCCACCTTGTTCTCTACACCCTTCTTGTCTTTGATTTCAATGTCAAATTCCTGCAACAAAAGAACCCATCTAATAAGTCTTGGTTTGGATTCTTGTTTAGCAAGTAAGTATTTTAAAGCTGAATGATCAGTGAAGACAATGACTTTAGATCCAATGAGATAGGATCTAAATTTGTCAAATGCAAAGACTATTGCCAAGAGTTCTTTTTCAGTGGTTGTGTAATTCCTTTGGTTATCATTCAAGACTTTACTGGCATAATAAATCACATGTACCAAATTGTCTTTCCTTTGTCCTAACACTGCCCCAATAGCAAGGTCTGATGCATCACACATCAGTTCAAAAGGTAAGTTCCAATCAGGTGGGGCAATGATAGGTGCAGAGGACAGTTTTTGTTTCAAAAGTTCATAGGCTAGCATGCAATTTTTATCAAATACAAAGGGTGTATCAGAGACAAGCAAGTTACTCAAAGGTTTGGCTATTTTAGAAAAGTCTCTAATAAACCTTCTGTAAAAACCAGCGTGTCCCAAAAAACTCCTAACTGCCTTGACATTACTTGGTGGAGGTAATTTTTCAATGAGTTCCACCTTAGCTCTGTCCACCTCAATGCCTCTATTAGAGATTTTGTGGCCAAGGACTATTCCTTCTGTGACCATGAAATGACACTTTTCCCAGTTTAATACTAGGTTAGTCTCTTGGCATCTCTTAAGCACCAAGGCAAGGTGGTGGAGGCAGCTAGGAAAAGAATCTCCAAACACAGAAAAATCGTCCATGAAGACCTCAATAAATTTTTCAATCATGTCCGAAAAGATTGACAGCATGCATCTTTGGAAAGTGGCAGGTGCATTGCACAATCCAAAGGGCATGCGTCTATAAGCAAAAACTCCATATGGACAAACAAATGATGTTTTCTCTTGATCTTTAGGATCAACCACTATTTGGTTGTAGCCTGAATATCCATCTAAAAAACAATAGTAAGCATGTCCGGCAAGCCTTTCAAGCATCTGATCCATGAATGGGAGTGGGAAATGATCCTTTCTGGTGGCTTCATTGAGCTTCCTGTAGTCTATGCACATCCTCCACCCAGTGACGGTTCTTGTGGGTATGAGTTCGTTCTTCTCATTTGGCACCACAGTTATCCCACCTTTCTTGGGAACTACGTGGATGGGACTAACCCATGGGCTATCAGAAATGGGGTAGATTACCCCTGTCTGCCATAACTTCATAACTTCCTTTTGTACCACTTCTTTCATGACGGGATTCAATCTTTTCTGAGCTTGAATGGAGGGTCTAGCATCCTCTTCTAACAAGATTTTATGCATGCATATGGATGAACTTATCCCCTTCAAATCTGCTAGGGTCCATCCTATGGCATCTTGATGAGTTTGTAGCACCTTGATCAATTCTTCTTCCTGTTCTTGGCTCAGGGCAGAGCTAATGATAACAGGATAGCTCTCATCACTACCCAAGTATGCATACTTGAGATTAGGGGGCAGTGCCTTGAGCTCAGGTTTTGGTGCTTCCTCCTCTTCTTTCACTGTCTCTGGCATGTTTGGCATGGTTGTTTCAGCAGCCTTGATGTCACTAACTTCTATGTCCTTGGTGAACTCCTCCTCTGCCACTTCCTTTGTTGTTTCCTCAAAGGTTTCTTGTACTGCAATGTCCACTACATCCACCCTCATGCATTCCCTTAGTGATTCTGATGGATAGCTCATTGCCTTGAATACATTAAACACCAATTTCTCATCATGTAGTCTAAGAGTGAGTTCACCCTTTTGTACATCTATGATGGCTCCAGCAGTAGCCAGGAATGGTCTTCCCAGAATTATTGAAGCTTTGGCTTCTTCCTCCATATCTAACACCACAAAATCAGCAGGAAATATAAAATCTCCCACCTTCACCAACAAATCCTCAACTATCCCATGAGGGAATTTAAAAGTTCGATCTGCCAATTGGAGGGCCATTCTTGTTGGTTTGGCTTCCTCAATCTTCATTCTTCTCATCATTGTTAGAGACATCAAATTGATACTGGCCCCTAAGTCACACAAGGCCTTCTCCACCATGACTTCTCCTATGATGCAGGGGATTTGGAAACTGCCTGGATCCTTCAATTTCTGAGGCAATTTGTGCTGAATGATGGCACTGCATTCTTCAGTTAACAATACAGTTTCCTCATTTCTCCAGCTTCTCTTCTTGGTCATCAATTCCTTTAAGAATTTTGCATATAGTGGCATTTGCTCTATTGCCTCAGCAAAGGGAATGTTGATTTGAAGCTTCTTGAAAATCTCCAAGAACCTGGAGAATTGGCCATCTTTTTCACTTTTCATCAAACGTTGAGGATAAGGTGCTTTAGGTGTATAAGGCTTCAGGACCTCTTTTTCTTTTTCTTTTGTTGCAGACGGTGTAAAAGATTGTCCTTGTTCTTTGTCTTTCACATTTTCCTTTGCTTCATCCTTTGTGGTTTCCTTTGAGATCTCCTTCAGATTCTTTCCACTTCTGAGGGTTATGGCTTTACATTCTTCCCTTGCAATAGCCTTGGCAGCATGAGAAGCGCTTGTCCCAGGGGTTTGCTTAGACAAATACACAATTTGATTTTCTAGCTTCTGGATGGCAGCTCCTTGGTTTTGCAAGTTAGAGTTTACTTCTTCCTTAAAAGCTTTCAATTCGGTTATGTCTTGACTCATGGTTGCAAGCATTCCTTCTATCCGGTTTAATTGATCTTGAAATTGTTGGTTCGGATTAGGTTGGGTAGGTTGATTATTTTGGCCATGATATGATGGTTGGGGGTAAGTGTTTTGTGTGGCTTGGTATGATCTTTGGTTGGAGTTTTGGTATGTGGAATTGTTATGTTGGTTGTGGTTGTAAGGTTTGTGGTTTTGTGGTTGGGTTTGTTGGTTCCCCCACCCAAAGTTTGGGTGATTTTTCCATCCTGGGTTGTAAGTGTTGGAATGTGGATCATATGATTGCCTTTGTTGGTTTCCCACATAGTTGGCCTCTTCCCAATCACCTCCTTCAATGCTTACTTCCTCTTGATCTTGTGTGTGTATTGCAGCTACTTGCTTTGTTTCTAATTGTCTGGTAAGCTCTGCTAGTTGCTTGGCAAACACCTTGTTTTGGGCTAGAATTGTATCAACATGGTTCAGCTCCATGACTCCCTTAGTGTTGTGCCTTTCTGATGCATAGTAGTACTCATTCTCAGCCACTGTCTCAATCACCTCAATGGCCTCTTCCACAGTCTTTTTCCTGTTCAATGAACCTCCTGATGAATGGTCTACAGCCTTCCTTGATTCATAAGAGAGTCCATCATAGAAAATATGCAATTGCACCCAATCATGGAACATGTCTGGTGGGCATTTCCTTGTCAAGTCCTTGAATCTCTCCCATGCCTCGTAGAGAGTTTCACCATCTTGTTGTCTAAAAGTTTGAACCTCAGATCGAAGCCTATTGACCTTTTGTGGGGGGTAGAAACGTGCCAGAAACTTGCTTTCCACCTCATCCCATGTTGTTAGACTCCCCCTTGGGAATGATTCCAGCCACTTAGCTGCTTTGTCCCTAAGTGAAAATGGGAACAAAAGCAGTTTATAGGCATCTTCCTGGACTCCATTGGATTTCACAGTGTCACAAATTCTCAGGAATTTTGTGAGATGTTGGTTGGGGTCTTCATTAGCACTCCCACCAAATGAACAATGATTCTCCACAAGTGATATTAGCTGTGGTTTGAGCTCAAAATTGTTGGCCTGAATGGGTGGTTTCTGAATGCTGCTACCACAATTCCCAGAGGTTGGGTTTATGTATGAACTAAGAACCCTCCTCTCAGGAATGGCATTGTTTCCATCAGCTCTCTCATGGTTGTGAACTTCTCTATCCATGTTGAGATCTAGAGCTTCCTCAAAATTGTCCTCAGATTCTCCTTCAGATTCCTCTTCTCCCACTACTCTCTTCCCTCTTGCTTCCCTTCTCAGTCTATGAAGGGTCCTCTCTGGTTCGGTATATGGAGGAGTTGATGTCTCTCCTCTCCTACCTGTCATACAAGAACACAGCACAGGCACAAACAAGTGAAATACTCTTGGTTAATGGAAGAGTATGGTTAGAGCAATTGAGGAATTAATTCAAACAGTTAGTGAGTCAGTGAGTTAGTTGCTTGAATTTAAAGGCATAAAGAAAGAAAGCATGTAACAGAGTGCAGAAATTAAAATTCAACAAGTAACTTGTACTGAATTAATCAAAACAAGAGAAATTGCTCAATCTAGTTAGCTTCCAATTGGAGAATTGTCAATCGAAAACCAATCCCCGACAACGGCGCCATAAACTTGATGCGCATAAACTAGTTATGCTACGATTTAGGAAATTGCACGATCGGCAAAATTCCTTCCGGCAAGTGCACCGGTTATCATCAAGTAAAAACTCACAATAGAGTGAGGTCGAATCCCACAAGGATTGGTTGAGTGAGCAATCCAGATTAGAAGTGTGTTCTAGTTGAGCGGAATCAAGGTTTTAGATGAGAATTGCGGAATGTAAAATTGGCGGGAAAAGTAAATGACAAGGAATTGAAATGGCGGAATCTTAAATTGCATGAATTAAAGAGCAGAATGTAAATTGCTGAAATTAAAAGGGAATGGGGGTGATTGCAAGAATTGAGTTGCAGAATGTAAAGAGAAAGTGGAAATCAGAAATGGGGAATTCATTGGGTGTTAGGAGATATTGAGATCTCCAAATCAAAACATGTATATCTCTTCCTCAACCAATGCGTTCATTAAATTTTGCTTGGCAATCTTATATGATTGGATCCCAATCCCTTGGCTCACCAATTCTCTCTAAAAATGAACAAATTCCCAATCCCTTGGTTTAAATGTTCATAAGAAGAGATGATGCTCGATCACTGATTATACCACACAGTTTCATGAACCACAATTTGGTAGGATTACATGTCACAATATCCATCCAAACCCCAATCCAATTCACTGTGAGAAAGCTTCTCTAGCATGAATCCTCCATTCCTTTCCCAAGGTTCCGAAGGATTCCAATTATGGGTAGTTTCTTTCCCAAGACAACTACCCAATGGAATTAGATCGAGAAGCTTTCTAACAAAATTCAAGAGAAAAGATTGAAGAAGAAGATAAACTATTATTGATTCATTGAATTACAATAGAGCTCCCTAACCCAATGAAAGGGGTTTAGTGAGTCATAGCTCTGAATTCAACTACAAAGATATGAAAACTAGCTAAAAAATGAAAAATTAAAAGTTTCCAAAAGTCCCCTCTAACTTAAATTCTATCCTATTTATACACTTTCTATATTGAGCTTCTGTTGTGTTTCTTGGGCTTTGAGGCCTCTCCCTGCTTTCCTTTTGCTTTGGGTTTATGATCCATAATCTTGATGAGGCTGCTGATCCAAATTCTGTAACATTCATTGAGCCAACTTAGTGATAATCAAATAATGGCACATGACTCAATAAATTGAAAGTTCAGACTCATCAATCCTTCAGGCCCAATCCCATAAACCATGATATTCAATTGGGTTTCATACCAGAATAAGTTTAAGATAATGTTTGTGCTCAAATACTAACTTAAACCACAATATTTTTTGTCCAGAAACCTTTTCCAAGAGTGGCGTTTAAGTTGCAGTTTAAGCTTAAACTGCAGCTTAAACGCCAGACACTTCCAGTGAGGCCTTTTGTAGAAGCACGTTTAAGCTTCAGTTTAAGGTTAAACTGAAGCTTAAACGTGGAAAAGGAAGAAGGCAGCCCTGGAGAGTCATGGAGTCGAACACGTTTAAGCTTCAGTTTAAGGTTAAACTGAAGCTTAAACGTGGATATAGGAAGGGCAGCCCTGGAGGTCGAACACGTTTAACCTCCAGTTTAAGGTTAAACTGGAGGTTAAACGTGGAAATGGAAGGAGGCATCCTGGAGGTCGAACACGTTTAACCTCCAGTTTAAGGTTAAACTGGAGGTTAAACGTGGAAGCTTAGAAGAGTAGCCCTGGAGGTGTCGAACACGTTTAAGCTCCAGTTTGAGGTCAAACTGGAGCTTAAACGTGGAAATGGAGAGAGCAACCCTGGAGGAGAGTTCTTGGTCGAACACGTTTAAGCTCCAGTTTGAGGTCAAACTGGAGCTTAAACGTGGAAATGGCTCCCTGGTGCTTTTCCCATTCTGGCGTTTAACCTCCAGTTTAAGGTTAAACTGGAGGTTAAACGTGGAACTCTTTCCTGAGTGGCATTATCATTCTGGCGTTTAACCTCCAGTTTGAGGTCAAACTGGAGGTTAAACGTGGAATGCTTCTTTGGTGAGACTTTTCATTCTGGCGTTTAACCTCCAGTTTAAGGTTAAACTGGAGGTTAAACTTCAATTCCAGCATTCCTTAGCCTTCATGATTCTGGCGTTTAAGCTCCAGTTTAGGCTTAAACTGGAACTTAAACTCCACATGTGATATTCAAGCTTCCTTTATTGATTTTGTTGCTTCCTTGCTTAGCCTCTTCTTCCCTGAAATCATCCAAACAAATGCATCAAAGTCTTGCAAAATTTCATGAGAAATCTTCCATTCATACCATTCAAGTAATATAACTAAAACTCATGGAATTTGCATCAAAATCATATTGTTTGGATGGTTCATTGCTTTGTTCTTCATTTAACCATTTTTGGTTACTTTAAGCTCAAGAAAATGCATAAAACAACTAAAACTAACAGAAAAATGCTAGTGAAACTAGCCTAAGATGCCTTGGCATCATTCACCGAAGTAATTCACCTCTGCTATTGCAGGGTTTTCAGGATCATAAGCTTCTTCTGCATAAGAAGCCTCTTGAGTACTGTTGGATGCAGCTGGCATTCCATTCAGACTCTGAGAAATCATATTGACTTGCTGAGTCAATATTTTGTTCTGAGCCAATATGGCATTCAGAGTATCAACTTCAAGAACCCCCTTCTTCATAGGCGTCCCATTACTCACAGGATTCCTCTCAGAAGTGTACATGAACTGGTTATTAGCAACCATGTCAATGAGTTCTTGAGCTTCTGCAGGCGTTTTCTTTAGGTGAATGGATCCACCTGCAGAAGTATCCAATGACATCTTTGATAGCTCAGATAAACCATCATAGAATATATCCAGGATGGTCCATTCTGAAAGCATGTCAGAAGGACACTTTTTGGTCAACTGTTTGTATCTTTCCCAAGCTTCATAGAGGGATTCACCTTCTTTTTGTCTGAAGGTTTGAACATCCACTCTAAGCTTGCTCAGCTTTTGAGGAGGAAAGAACTTGGCTAAGAAAGCCGTGACCAGCTTATCCCAAGAGTTCAGGCTGTCTCTGGGTTGAGAGTCCAACCAGATTCTAGCTCTGTCTCTTACAGCAAATGGAAAAAGCATGAGCCTGTAGACTTCAGGATCTACTCCATTAGTCTTAACAGTATCACATATCTGCAAGAATTCAGTTAAGAACTGAAAAGGATCTTCAGATGGAAGTCCATGAAACTTGCAGTTCTGCTGCATCAGAGAAACTAGCTGAGGTTTCAGCTCAAAGTTGTTTGCTCCAATGGCAGGAATGGAGATGCTTCTTCCATGTAAATTGGAATTTGGTGCAGTAAAGTCACCAAGCATCCTCCTTGCATTATTATTATTTTCGGTTGCCATCTCCTCTTCCTATTCGAAAATTTCTGAAAGGTTATCTCTGGATTGTTGTAATTTAGCTTCTCTTAGTTTCCTTTTCAGAGTCCTTTCAGGTTCTGGATCTGCTTCAACAAGAATGTTCTTGTCCTTGCTCCTGCTCATATGAAAAAGAGAGAACAGAAAAATAATAATAATAGGGGTACTTTTTACCACAGTATAGAGGTCCTAGTGTGAGTAGAAGAAAAGAAGAAGAAGAAATTCGAACACAGATGGAAGAGGGGGTTCGAATTTGGGTGAGATGAAGTGTTAGTAGATGAATAAATAAATAGAAGGAGATGAGTGAGAAGGAGAATTTTCGAAAATAATTTTTGAAAAAGAGTTAGTGATTTTCGAAAATAGTTTTTGAAAAATGTTAGTAGTTTTTCGAAAATTCAAATAAAAATAAAATAATTAGTTTAATTAAAAAGAAATTTTGAAAAAGAGGGAGATATTTTCGAAAATTAGAGAGAGAGAGAGTTAGTTAGGTGGTTTTGAAAAAGATAAGAAACAAACAAAAAGTTAGTTAGTTAGTTGAAACAAATTTTGAAAAGATAGGAAGTTAGGAAGTTAGAAAAGATATTTTGAAATCAAATTTTTGAAAAAGATAAGATAAGAAGATATTTTTGAAAAGATATGATAGAAATTAGTTTTTGAAAAAGATTTGAATTTTTAAAATAACAATTAATGACTTGATTCACAAGAAATCACAAGATATGATTCTAGAACTTAAAGTTTGAATCTTTCTTAACAAGTAAGTAACAAACTTGAAATTTTTGAATCAAAACATTAATTGTTATTGTTATTTTCGAAAATAACTAAGAAATTTGAAAAAGATTTGATTTTTGAAAAAGATTTTGAAAAAGATAAGATTTTCAAAGTGAAAATTTGATTTGACTCATAAGAAACAACTTGATTTTAAAAATTTTTGAAAAAAGTCAATCCAATTTTTGAATTTGATGAGAGAAAAAGGGAAAGATATTTTTTTGATTTTTGAATTTTTTATGATGAGAGAGAAAAACAAGAAAAATGATGCAATGCATGAAAGTTATGGATCAAAACAATGAATGCATGCAAGAATGCTATGAATGTCAAGATGAACACCAAGAACACTATGAAGATCATGATGAACATCAAGAACACATTTTTGAAAAATTTTTAATGCAAAGAAAACATGCAAGACACCAAACTTAGAATTCTTTAATGCTTAGACACTAAGAATCCAAGAATGCATATGAAAAACAAGAAAATACACAAAACATGCAAATGCAAAGATCAAACAAGAAGACTTACCAGAACAACTTGAAGATCATGAAGAACACTATGAATGCATGAGAATTTTCGAAAAATGCAAGATGCACATGCAATTAACACCAAACTTATAACATGACTCAAGACTCAAACAAGAACACAAAAATATTTTTGATTTTTATGCTTTTCTAATTTTTTTTGTATTTTTTTGAAAATTATTATGAAAAAGAAAAATAAGGATTCAAAATTTTTAATATGAATTCCAGGAATCTTATGCTCTAAAGCTCCAATCAAAGGGTCAGGCATGGCTTATTAGCCAGCCAAGCTTTAGTATGTAACTCAGACATGACAAGCCTAACATGCCCTACAGTCGTGGCTTTACAGCCAGTCAGGCTTCAACATGCTTCATGAAACACTAGAATTCATTCTTGAAAGTGTTGAAGAAAAATATATTTTTGAAAACATTTTTTTTTCGAAAACAAAGGAGAAATTTTTGAACAATTTTTGAAAAATATTTTTTTTAAAATAAAACAAAAAGAAAATTACCTAATCTGAGCAACAGGATGAACCGTCAGTTGTCCAAACTCAAACAATCCCCAGCAACGGCGCCAAAAACTTGGTGCGCAGAAATTGTGATTACACTTTAATTATGTAAAATTCATCGCTCTTTCTTTCCCTGGTAATGGCGCCAAAAACATGATGCCAATACCATGGTTCACAACTTCGCACAACTAACCAGCAAGTGCACTGGGTCGTCCAAGTAATACCTTACGTGAATAAGGGTCGAATCCCACGGAGATTGTTGGTATGAAGCAAGCTATGGTCACCTTGCAAATCTCAGTCAGGTAGGGTTAAATGTGATTGGATTAGACAATCAAAAGATAAATAATAAAGGATAGAAATACTTATGTAATTCATTGGTGAGAATTTCAGATAAGTGAATAGAGATGCTTTCGTTCCTCTGAACCTCTGCTTTCCTGCTATCTTCATCCAATCAGTCTTACTCCTTTCCATGGCTGGCTTTATGTGATACATCACCATTGTCAATGGCTACTTTCGGTCTTCTCTCGGGAAAATGATCCAAATGCCCTGTCACGGCACGGCTAATCGTCTGGAGGCATCACCCTTGTCAATGGTTTCATCCTATCCTCTCAGTGAAAATGGTCAACGCACCCTGTCATGGCACGGCTATTCATCTGTCGGTTCTCGATCAAGCTGGAATAGGATTTACTATCCTTTTGCGTCTGTCACTAATGCCCAGCACTCGCGAGTTTGAAGCTCGTCACAGTCATTCAATCATCGAATCCTACTCGGAATACCACAGACAAGGTTTAGACTTTCCGGATTCTCTTGAATGCCGCCATTATTCTAGCTTACACCACGAAGATTCTGATTAAGAGATCTAAGAGATACTCATTCAATCTAATGTAGAACGGGAGTGGTTGTCAGGCACGCGTTCATAGGGAATGATGATGATTGTCAAGTTCATCACATTCAGGTTGAAGTGCGAATGAATATCTTAGAAGCGAAATAAGATGAATTGAATAGAAAACAGTAGTACTTTGCATTAATCTTTGAGGAACAGCAGAGCTCCACACCTTAATCTATGGAGTGTAGAAACTCTACCGTTGAAAATACATAAGTGAAAGGTCCAGGCATGGCCGAATGGCCAGTCCCCCTGATCTAAGAACCAGGCGTCCAAAGTTATCAAATACAATAGTAAAAATTTCTATTTATAATAAACTAGCTACTAGGGTTTACAGAAGTAAGTAATTGATGCATAAATTCACTTCCAGGGCCCACTTGGTGTGTGTTTGGGCTGAGCTTGAGTGTTGCACGTGTAGAGGTCCTTCTTGGAGTTGAACGCCAGTTCTGGTGCCAATTTGGGCGTTCAACTCTGGTTTTTGATCCTTTTCTGGCGCTGGACGCCAGAATTGGGCAGAGAGCTGGCGTTGAACACCAGTTTGCGTCGTCTAAACTTGGCCAAAGTATGGACTATTATATATTGCCAGAAAGCCGTGGATGTCTACTTTCCAACGCAATTGGAAGCTCGCCATTTCGAGTTCTGTAGCTCCAGGAAATCTATTTTAAGTGCAGGGAGGTCAGAATCCAATAGCATCAGCAGTCCTTCTTCAACCTCTGAATCTGATTTTTGCTCAAGTCCCTCAATTTTAGTCAGAAAATACCTGAAATCACAGAAAAACACACAAACTCATAGTAAAGTCCAGAAATGTGAATTTAACATAAAAACTAATGAAAACATCCCTAAAAGTAACTAGATTCTACTAAAAACGTACTAAAAACAATGCCAAAAAGCGTATAAATTATCCGCTCATCACAGACACTGCAGAAGACACCACTCCTATTCCATTTCCACAACTTGCAAGGAAGCCCAGGAAGCAGCTGGAACCTGATCCAAAAATGGTAGAGATATTCAAAAAGGTTGAGGTAACTGTTCCTCTATTTGATGTTATTCAACAGGTACCTAAGTATGCAAAGTTTCTAAAAGATTTATGTATACATAAAGACAAAATTAATGAATTAGAAACTATTCCTTTAGGTAGTTCCATATCTGCTTTAATGGGAGGTTTACCTGAAAAGTGTAGTGACCCAGGTCCTTGTATAGTTAATTGTACTATTGGTGGTGTGATAATTTCTGACTGCATGTGTGATTTAGAAGCATGTGTGAGTATAATGCCTTTGTCTATATATGATGTTTTAAGGCTCCCTCCCTAAAAAAGGTCGGCAGCTCGTTTTGTGTTAGCAGATAAAAGCATTATTACAGTGGTTGGAGTTGCTGAAGATGTATTAGTGGGCATTAAGGGACTCACGTTCCCCACTGATTTTTATATCCTAGAAATGCCCCAAAATGACTCAGACAAGCCATCATCAATCCTACTCGGAAGGCCATTCTTGAAGACCTCAAAGTTTAAATTAGATGCTTTTTCAGGAACATACTCTTTTGAAATAGATGGCCGAATAGTGATCTTCAACCTGAATGGAGTTATGACGCATCCTCCAGAGGATCACTCTATCCTCAAGTGTGACATTATAGATGAAACCGTGGCTGAAGTCCATCAGGAGGAACTTGAAGAGAAGCACACAGGACAAGGTCTAAGTGTGGGGACATTCTCAGAGGACAATGACAGTGCTTTGCCATTGTTACCAGCTCCAGACAACCCAGAGCCTGACCATGATCAGAAGTTAGAGCTAAAACCCCTTCCTCCACACCTCAAATATGCTTACCTTGAAGACAAGTAGAAGTTTCCAGTTATCATTGCAAGGGAGCTCACTTCTCAACAAGAAGAGCAGTTACTTGGTGTGCTGAGGAGACACAAAAAGGCAATTGGTTGGAGTTTGGCAGACATAGTAGGCATCAACCCTCAAGTCTATGATCATAGAATACTTTTAGAAGAGGGAGCAAGACCTGTCTGTCAACCCCAAAGAAGACTGAACCCCACTATCCTCGAGGTTGTCAAAAAGGAAGTGACCAGACTACTGGAGGCAGACATCATCTACCCCATCTCAGACAGTGAATGGGTGAGCCCAGTACAAGTAGTGCCAAAGAAGTCTGGAGTCACTACAGTGAAGAATGAGCATGGAGAGCTCATAGCAACCAGAGTTCAGAATGCCTGGAGGGTCTGCATTGACTACAGATGCCTCAACCAAGCCACCCGTAAGGATCACTATCCTCTTCCATTCATTGATCAAATGCTGGATCGCCTGTCAGGTAAATCACATTATTGTTTTCTAGATGGTTACACAGGTTATTTCCAGATTCATATAGCTCCTGAGGATCAGGAAAAGACCACTTTTACATGTCCTTTTAGGACTTATGCTTACAAGAGAATGCCCTTTGGCTTGTGCAATGCACTAGCTACTTTTCAGAAGTGCATGATGAATCTTTTCTCTGATCTTATTGAGGACTGCATGGAAGTTTTTATGGATGATTTTAGTGTTTATGGCGATTCCTTTAGCCTTTTCTTTGATGGATTATCTAGAGTATTAGATAGATGTGTCAGTACAAACCTTGTATTAAATTTTGAAAAATGTCATTTTATGGTTAAACAAGGGATTGTACTAGGACATGTTGTGTCTAATACTGGCATTTCTGTAGATCCAGCAAAGGTGGATGTTATTTCTAGTTTACCTTACCCCTCTTCTGTGAGGGAAGTCCATTCGTTCCTTGGCCATGCAGGTTTTTACAGGAGATTCATTAAGGACTTCAGTAAGGTAGCACTTCCCTTATCCAGGCTACTGCAGAAAGATATTGAGTTCGAGTTCAGTGAAAATTGCAAACAAGCATTTGATAAGCTGAAAACCGCCCTGACTCAAGCTCCAATTGTGAGAGGACCAAACTGGAGCCAACCATTTGAAATAATGTGTGATGCTTCCAACCATGCCGTAGGAGTAGCACTGGCTCAGCGTGAAGGTAAGGATCCTTTTGTTATTGCTTACGCGTCTAAAACTTTAGATGCCCCTCAGTCGAATTACACTACTACTGAGAAAGAGCTTCTTGCTATTGTTTTTGCTCTGGATAAATTCCGAGCCTATTTACTTGGTACTAAAGTAGTAGTGTATTCAGACCACGCAGCTCTAAAGTATTTATTAGCTAAAAATGAGTCCAAACCAAGGCTTTTACGTTGGATACTGCTATTATAAGAATTTGATTTGGAAATTAAGGATAGGAGTGGTAACCAGAATTTAGTGGCAGACCACTTGAGTCACCTTAACATATTATAGATGACTCCACTCCTATAGCTGATAATTTCCCATTTGATAACCTGCAAGCAGTATCTGAGATAGCCCCTTGGTATGCACCTGTAGCTAATTATCTAGTTAGCCGCACCTTCCCTCCGAACTTTTCTAAGCATCAAAGAGACAAGCTGAAAAGCGAGTCCAGATATTATATATGGGATGACCCATATTTATGGAGATGTGGCGCTGACCAGGTAATTAAACGGTGTGTGCCTCAATCAGAATTCCAGTCCATCTTAGAGGCCTGTCACTCATCTGAGAGTGGAGGACATTTTGGCCTTCAAAGGACTGCTAGAAAAATCTTAGACTGTGGATTCTGGTGGCCTACTCTTTTTAGAGACGCTGCTGAATTTTGTAGATCTTGTTTTCCATGCCAGAAATTTGGTAATATATCCAGGAAGGATGAGATGCCTCAACAAATTATGCTTTTCTGTGAAATTTTTTATGTTTGGGGCATTGACTTCATGGGTCCATTTCCAAATTCTAATGGTTATTTATATATATTGTTAGCTATAGATTACGTTTCCAAATGGATGGAAGCAATTCCTACCCGCACTGATGATGCTAACACTGTTGTTTCCTTTGTGAGAAACCATATTATTTGTCGCTTTGGATCACCACGAGCAATCGTGAGCGATCAAGGCATCCATTTTTGTAACAGGAGACTAACTGGATTAATGAAGAAGCATGGGATAATTCATAAGGTTGCAACAGCATACCACCCTCAGACTAATGGGCAAGCCGAGGTGTCAAACAAAGAAATAAAGTGTATCTTGCAGAAGATAGTCAAACCTCATAGAAGAGACTGGAGCACCAGGCTACAAGATGCACTTTGGGCGTACAGAACCGCATACAAAACACCCATTAGGATGAGTCCTTTCCGCTTAGTTTATGGAAAAGCTTGTCATCTCCCTGTTGAAGTAGAGCACAAAGCCTTCTGGGCAGTAAAGGAGTGCAACATGGGAATTGAGAAAGCCGGAGCTGAAAGGAGATTACAACTGCAAGAATTGGAAAGCCTTCGCCTGGAAGCTTATGAGAACTCAAGACTATACAAGGAGAAGATGAAGGCTGTACATGATCAGCACATCAGGAGGAAAGAGTTCCAACCTGGGAATTTAGTCCTCCTTTCCAAATCTCGACTGAAGCTCATGCCAAGCAAGTTGAGATCAAGATGGGAAGGTCCATACAGAGTAGAGAAGGCCGAATCGTACGGAGTTTATCACCTAAGCCATCCTTCAAGCTCTGAACTTATCAAAGTTAATGGACATCGTTTAAAGCTGTACCATGGCGAGCAGCTAAAGAAAAACAAGGAGCTCGAGATCTTCCTCTTGGAAGATCCCCACATAGCCGAAGACTGAGCTAGTGGAGCGTCCAACTTACGGACGTTAAAGCAAAGTGCTAGGTGGGAGACAACCCACCATGGTATGATCGTTCTTTTCCTTATTTTTTATTTTCTTATTCAATAACTCTTCTCTTTATTAGTACATTTCGTGCATCTGTATCTGCATATTTTTATTTAAAAAAAACGTTACGCGACCAACCGCATCATTGACGCGTCCGCGTCGCAAGGAGATGGGAGAAAATAATAAACAAACAGAGAGTCACGCAGGAGCGTGGCTGGAGGTGTGCCCGTGGCACAAATCGTCCCACGTGACCGCGTCGCTGACACGTCCGCGTCGAATGGGAATACTGACCTCCCACGCGACCGCGTGCCCCACGTGGCTGCATGACCTGGATTTCGACGTAACAAGGGTGCACGACCGAAAGTTGTGCTAGAGTGGTGCTGAATTGGTGCTGAGCGCATAATCTTTTCCATGCGGCCGCGTGAGCGATGCGACCGCGTCATATCCTTCTACCAGCCCACTCACGCGATTGCGTCACCCAAAATTTGGCATTAATATGATTTTGAACAAAGAGTTGTGCGAGTGCGAGGCTACCCTCGCGCCATTAGCCTAAAACAGGCCACGCGACCGTGTCAATCAGTTTCAACGCAAGTCACGCGACCGCGTGCCTCACGCGACCGCGTCGCTTGCGTTGTATAGTTTTCCTGATTTGCCAATTATCTTATCTTTTTCTCCCCAAATCCTATTTTCTCTTTTCCCTCCTTATTTCTTCTCCCTCCCTTCCTTCCTTCTTCCTTCTTTCTCACTTTTTTTTACACTTTCTCTCTCTCACCCCCATTAACAAGGTTTTTCTTGTTTTCCTTCCCTCCTTACTTTTCAATTATTCTTCTTATTTTTATATGTAATCTTCTTTTCTCTTCGTTTTACCTTCATTATTCATATTGTCTTTTTCTTCCTTTTTCCTTTTTATTTGGTGTTATAAATTTATGTGAGTCATTAATTCTCATTCTATGCTTGTGGATTGTTATAAATTTGTTTGACAATTATATATATTACTTTTTTAAGGGATGCTTGCATGTTCACTTTCATACTTTCCATAACTTAATTATCGTGCATGTTATGTGTTTGTGAAAAGGCCCATATGGCATTACGCATTTTTCTACATTATCCTACTATTCAATGCTTGCTTTTCACAAATTCCCTTTACTATTGTATTAATTGGAAATTAATTGTCAATACAAACATGATGGTTTGTTACGAGTAATGCTTGATCTATGCTACTCATGCCTTTGCCAGCATGCCAATAAACACATTGCATTTACTTGTCATCATATGCGCTAGCTATCTTCCATTAATGACTTTTCACATGTAGTCATGACCATGTGTTAACATCATTTACCTTTAAATGTGCATTCATAACCATCCTTTCCCGTTCTCTTTCTTGCTCTATCTCTTTGAATTTAATTTTCTTTCTCTTCCCTTTTTCAGGATGGCCACCAAGAAAGGAAAGGAGAAAGCCACTCCCAAACAACCAGCAAGAAGAGGAACGAAAAGAGCATTAGTGGCAGAACCCTCTTCAACTGTAGTTAAGCCCTCAACAAAGAAAATTAAGAGGATTATAAAAGTTGATGATAAAGAAAGAGCCTTCCCAGCAAAAGGACACTGCGCGATTCCCCAATCGCTACTGTGAGCAGATGTTCCCCATCCTGGCAGAAAGGAGTTACAACAATGAATACCTTCTTCTCCTCCCAAACTATATTGCTACATTTGTTGAGCCGCAGATTACACGAAGACAATGGGATTTCCTACAGAGACAGCCAAGGCAGGTCAATCTTTCTTGGGTAGTCGAGTTTTACTCCAACTTCCACCTACCAACCCTGCAGTCTGTCTACGTCCGTCAGAAGCAAGTTCCCATTAAAGAAGAGGCCATTCAACAAGATCTAGGTCTTCCCCCTATTCCGGAAGGATTGGATGCCTTTCAAGAAGCCGCACTCAAGCGCTAGCTGTACTAATTCTACTGGGACGCCGTTCTCAGAGTCATCGCACTACCTGGCAGCCGATGGATCTACGGATACCATCGTACCCGCCCTAAGGGAATTTCGGCTTCAGCACTTACCTTGGAGGCTCGCGTATGGGCACAGATCATGTCCTATTACGTCTTTTCGAGCACTCACGAATCCTCCTTCACTGCTGACATGGCCGTTCTACTATGGTGCATCCTTACAGACCAACCTTTGAATCTACCAAGACATATCCGGAATGCCATGGGACACGTACAAATTGTGAGCAACTTACCTTTCCCCGCCCTGATCTCAGATCTTGTCTCATCCGCCGGAGTCTCCTACAGAGCTGGGGACACCAAAGCCATGCTTCTACGGGATGATCAGTATGTCCCTAACGGGAAGTACCTTAGACTTCCAGCAGCCACTATCAGCCAGCCTACTGAACCAGTTGAAGATATTCCTTCTTCAACACCACAAGCACCCACTACTGACCAACTGCTCCAGCAGATACTTGCAAGGTTGGATCGGCAGGAACAGAAAGATAAGATGAGAGAGCGTCGTAACAAGCGCCGATTCACATACCTCAAGGAGCTGATTATGGGAAAATTCAAGGACTCAGACACCCCGGACTCCACTTCCTTTACCAGCACAGGGAGCCACGATGGCCCCGACGATGGAGATACTACTACCAACCCACCTTTGTTCCTGACAGATGGCATCGAGGACGGTGCAAAGCCTTAAGTGTGGGGAGGTCGGTCAGTACCTGACTTCCGGAGGTAATTTCTCTTTCCTAAACACCAATAAATGAGGATATTTAGTAAGATTTTTCTTTTGTAGAATAGGATAAATTACATAGTAATAGGTTAGTTGCATGCATGTTCTGCTTGATTGAAAAGACAATAGGTTTCTTTGAAGACCCTATCTTTGGAACAAAATTTCACTAATTTTAATCAAAATTTTTATGTTAAATTTGCTTGAAGTTGTATTTGGAACATAATTTTTGAGCTAAAGAACACACAACCTGTGAGATTTGAGCCTTTATGAATGGTTACATTATTTAACCATAACTATTTTATTCTTGTGTGTTTACTTCTCTATAATTGTAATCTATATTTTGTTTCATCCTATATGTCCAATGTTTATTATATTTATATGTTTGCATATGATTGAGGCCATTATTTGTTTAGCCCACTTATCCAAATTAAGTCTACCCCTTTCAATTATCTTTGTTAGCCACTTTGAGCCTTTAAATCCCATTTGTTCTATATTTTACCACATGACTAGCCTTAAGCGAAAAAACAATTATATATCCCAAATTGAATCTTTGGTTAGCTTAAGATAGAATTGTGTGAGTCAATCAAGTATGGGAAATTGTGGGAACAAAAGATAATAAGGGAATGTGTTATGATAATGTAATAGGAATTTGGATACCTACTGATGTGGAACTATAAAAATTAAAAATCTATGTGCATTGATAAGCTATGTTTATTTTTATGTTAATTAAAAAAAATTTCAATAAATAAATAAGGGGACAAAATTACCCCAATGTTAAGTTAAGAATTCAAAGGTCAATGCATGTATGATAAAATTAAAATAAAAGGTTGAAACATGAGTATGGAATGTGAAAGGAATTTCTGGGTAGCTAGGTATGCATTCTAAAGTTATATAGAATATACATAGAGGTTAGGCAAAAGCTTGGGTTAATTAAAGATTCAATTTATAAGCTTACTTAGCCATATATATATCCTTACCCTTACCTTGGCCCCATTACAACCTTGAAAAGACCTCATGATGTTTGCATTGGTATATTAAATGTTGTTGATTGGTTAGGAGAAGAACAAAAAATTTAGAAAGCATGATTAGAGAAGGATAGAGTAATTACCCTATACACTAGAGAGACTAGAGTGTACATACATCTTCAGTGAGGGTTCAATGCTTGAAATTTTATGTTCCCTGCTTTCATGAGTTGTCTTCTTGCATTTTTAGCTGTTCTTGTTGTATAAGAATTGAATTAGTGGAATTTGATTTGTAATTGTTTTGAAGAGCTTATTTACTTTTGATCAAGTGAACAAGAATCATATAGTTGCATTTACATATATAGGTTGCATTGTATTGCATGAGTTTCACATGTTCCTACTCATTTATTTTATCTCCTTCAACTAAGCATGAGGACATGCTAATGTTTAAGTGTGGGGAGGTTGATAAACCACTATTTTATGGTTTATATTGTGTTTAATTGTGTGGTTTTATCATGATCTTTACCCACTTATTCATATGATTAGCATGCATTTATATTTCCTTCCTAAATTTATTACATGATTGAAAACTTGCTTCCTAGAGACTTTTAATTATGTATTTTAATTTTCCTTTATTCCATGCGATGCCATGATCTGTGTGTTAAGTGTTTCAGGCTTTATAGGGCACGAATGAGTTGGAGATTGGAAAGGAAGCTTGCAAAAATGGAAGGAACACAAGAAATTAAGGAGATGACCAGCGAAAAGTGACGCGGCCGCATGGCTCACGCGACCGCGCGAAAGAGAGGAAATCGCAGTGACGCGGCCGCATGGCTCACGCGACCACGCGGATTGGAATAGCATAAGTGACGCGGAGGCGTGGACGACGCGTCCGCGTGGAGAAGCAAAACGCCGAATGACGCGTCCGCATGAATGACGCGATCGCGTGACGTGCGCGATCTGCATAATCTGCAGAATTACTGGGGGTGATTTCGGGCCCTATTTTGACCCAGTTTTCGGCCCAGAAAAGCAGACTAGAGCTAGGGAACATGCAGAAACCAACAACAACATTCATTCCGCATAGTTTTAGTTTTTAGATCTAGTTTTCCTCTCCTCTAGGTTTTTTTTCTCTCTATACATTCATAGTTTTTAGGATTCTTATTTTCTATTGCTTTTTGCATTGGGATTTTGAGAAGAGTTATTACCTCATCAGGACTTCGTCATTCTAGTTCGTTTTCTTTACTTGGCTTTACTCTTCCATGTCCTTTAATTTACTTAATTCTACTATTGGATTATTTTAGAATTTATTAATACAAGAGTTATTTTTATTTTTAATTGATTCTTTTGAGTTTTATTTAACATGTCTTTCTTTAATTCCCTTTCCTATATTATGAGTTTCACATTCACAATGAGTGAGTAGTTCCCTAACTTGATGGGGAGTTGATTGAAAGGAACCCTTGAGTTGGAATGCTCAAAGGAGAAATTATAATTGGGTTTATTATTGGATTGCCCTCTAATCACTAACGCCAGTCCTTCCGAGTAAGCGGACTGGGACTTGTGAATAGAAACAGCATTTCAACTTGTTTGACTTTCCCTTACCTAGTAAGGGATAACTAAACAGAACAACCCGCAATTATCAATTAATCTTGAGAGTACTGCAACAAGAATAGGGCTTCCAACTAATCTACTCCCAGTCAAGGCCTTTATTTAAGTCACATTAATTCTCTGATTTAATTTCCTGTCATTCAACTCAAATCTTTTTGAAAACCATCCGATTAATAAAATAGCATACTTTCCTGCAACTCGTTGGGAGACGACCTGGGATTCATACTCCCAGTATTTTAATTTTAATTTCTGTGACACCCTTTTTTAAATTGATAAACGGATTTCTGGTTGCTTAAGGACTATACTCGTAGCGCATATCTTATAACAATTCTTAACTCGCCAATTTCCGCCCACGTCAAGGGTGTACAACCTCCGAGGCATATCATGGTTGAAGACTTTGCAGAGGTTGATCACGAGATGGAGATTAAAGAAGAAGAAGCACAACCTCCCATACCCCTGGTAAGCAATGAAGAAGATATTGGACTGGCAAAGAGCTACCAAGAGGAAGAGGTTGAAACTGAAGAAGCTCGCAAAGAGATGACAGTTGCCAAGGGAGAGCACAAGGGAATGGAGCTTGAAATCACCTGGCCAAAGCTGTTGGAGACCTCTCCCCCAAATCCATTACCATCCAATACAATATTCAAGTGGGTAAAATTCTTATCCTTGACCTTTACTTTCCCACTTGAATATGGTTTACTGGAAACGGATGGTCAACTTAGAGCTCTTTGCAGCTTTAAGAGTAAGAGGGAGATGGTTAATAGTTGGCAACACAATCCTAGGTTCGTTGTGGTTGGGAGCTCAAAGTCTAAATGCAAGGGTTGGTGTAGAGCTCGAATGAATGGGTCTAGGAAGCTGTTTGGATGCCTTAGTGAGAATTCCAATTGCTCACCACCCGAGTGGAAAAATGGTGATCCACTTCAAGATGGGTGTAGATACAAGATTTGGGATCCGGGCATACATGAGGATCGACTTTAGGAGATCAAAGCTTGTGAAGAACTCCATCAAAGCTTGGGGAATGTATCTGGAATTAATGGAGATTGTTGGAAGTCCAAGCGTTGGTGGAAGTTTCAGGATGAGTTCAAGCACAAGCCACCATGACAAGGAGCTCACCAAATGTCCAACTTAAGGACTTTAACGAAAAGTGCTAGGTAGGAGACAACCCACCATGGTATAATCGTTCCTTTTTATTTTTAGTCTTATTTTATTTTATTTTTGTTAGTGTTCATTCATAATTTCTGCATATTCACTTGCATTCTGCATTTTGCATTCTGCATAAAATAAAAGGCACATGATGCGTACGCGTCATATGTGTGTGCATGAAAAATAAAAATTGAACAGAGAGTTGGGCAGGAGTGGTGCTGGTGGCGTGCCTAGCACACAAGCGAGTCCACGTGTACGGGTCCCTCACGCGTACGCGTCGCTTGCGTTTTCCCCAGTCCACGCGTACGTGTCCCCCACGCGTATGCGTGACCCTGCAAATCGACGTAAATGGGTGTATGGCCAGAGAGTTATGATGGTGTGGGGCTAGAACTGTGTTGGGAGCACAAGCCCTATCACGCGTACACGTCGTTTTCGCATCCAAGCCATCCACGCGTGCGCGTCCCTAACGCGCACGCGTCGTATACAATTTTGGCAAATGTGCGTATTGAACAGAGAGTTGTGCGTGCGCGAGGCTGCTTTCGCGCCATTCACACAACCACTATCACGCGTACGCGTACGTGTCGCCTGAAATTTGCGCGACCCACGCGTACGCGTGACGCACCCGACGCACAACTAAAACACCTCAGCGCCTGATTTCAAATCATCCACCCCTCCAATCCTAATTCTTTTCAGTCCTAATTATTTCTTCTTTCTTTCTTCCTCCTCATTCTTTCTTCATATCTATTACCTTTTTTTCTTCCCTTCTTCATCTTCTTCATCAGGTTTCTTTTCTTCTTCCTTTTTTTTTACTCTTTCATTATTACTTTAATTTATGTTTCCTTCTTCTTTTTTTCTTTTAATTTCATTATCTGTGGTTTCTTTTTCTTTCTTCTTCCATGCATTTTTATGTTGGTGTTGGAATTTTATCTGGGTATTACCTTACTATAATGAAGCTTGTGGATATTCTGAGGAGTGATTTGACAATTGACAGTTACTTATGGCTCTCATATACATTTGAATTATATTATTTTTATTTCTATTATACCTTGCACACCATGTGTTTGTGAAAAAAAGCTTTTATGGCATTTTGAATCCTATCTTATTTTACTCTTACACTTTAATGCCTCCTTTTTCATAACACTTGTGCTCCACATGTATTTGGGATTATCATTCACAATTGTCATAATTACAAATGCTCTTTTATTTGGCACATTTAATACCTGATGCTTGAGCTAGGCTTCTCATGCCTATTTCTGCATGCCATAAACACTCCTGCATCTCATTATTATGAATTGCCTTTTTGCTCTTAATTGATAACTTACCTACATGTTGTAGCTACCATGTATTTAAGCTATTATCTTTTTTCGGCATTCATTATCACTTGGAATTTTCTCTCTCCGGTTTTTTTAGTTATATATGCTTAATAGTCCTCCTCTTTCCTTCTTCCTTAGGCATGGATACCACGAAAGGAAAAGAAAATGCCACTAACAAGACACCAGCAAGGAGAGGAACCAAGAGACTTCCATCTAAGGCACCTCCATCTACAAGCGTCAGTTGGAGCAACCCGTCCACTTGCACATCTTAGCATGCACTGAGGACGGTGCAATCTTTAAGTGTGGGGAGGTCGATACCGACTTCCATGGGTTAGACATTTCTTATTTCAACACCAATGTTTAATTTTTCTTGTTAAATTAGTGTTGCATTTGCATGTTTGATTTTGTGCATATTTTACCACTACTTGGTTGAAGTAATATTTTCTCTTTTCAAGACCCTGTTTTATAATATTTCACTAATTTAAATTGAAAAATTTTTGTTAAACTTGTTTGAAGATTGTAATTTGGAACATGAATTATAGCTAAGAACACACAACTTGTGAGATTTTGAGCTTAATTACATGGTTACATTATTTAACCATGATATTTATTCTTGTGTGTTTGCTTCTCTATGATTGCAATCTATAGTTTGTTCCATTCTATATGTCCATTGTTTAGTGTATTTGCATGCATACATATGATTGAGGCCATCATTTGTTATCAGCTCACTTATCCCAAATAGCCTACCATTCTATTCACCTTTGTTTGCCACCTTGAGCCTTTTAATCCCCGTTTGTTCTATATTTTACCACATCACTAGCCTTAAGCGGAAAAATAATTAATTACCCCAATTGAATCTTTGGTTAGCTTAAGATAGAGATTGTGTGTCAATTAAGTGTGGGAACTTGGGTTGATGAAAGTGTACTATGTCTTAGTGATAAAATATTGGGAATTTAGGTGCATATTCATGTGAGACCAGAAAAATTAAAAATCTATGTGTATTGATATGTTATGTTTACTTTTATATTTTAATATATATATATATATATATATATATATATATATATATATAACAAAAAATATTCAATTAAGTAAATAGATAAATAAGGGGACAAAATTACCCCAATGCTAAGTTTAATAAAAGATCAATGCATATGTGATAAAATTAAAGAAAAGTTGATACATGAGTATGTGAAGTATACAAAAGGGAAATTTTGGGTAGCTAGGCATGATTTTGGAATTACATAGTGTGTGTGTGTGTGTATGTTAGGTGAGAGTTTAGGTTAGTCAAAGATTCATATTATAGCTCACTTGGCCATACATATATCCTCACCCTTACCTTAGCCCCATTACAATCCTGAAAAGACCTCATGATGTTTGCATTGGTATACTAAATATTTGTTGATTGGTTAGATGAAGAACAAAGTTTAGAAAGCAAGATTAGAGAAGAGTAGAGTGATTCACCCTAGACACCTGAGAGATTAGAGTGTATATACACTTCCTGTGAGGGTTCAATGCTTGATTCTATGTTCCCTGCTTTCATGAGCTACCTTCTTACAAGTTTACTTGTCTCTTATTGTATGATTTGAATTAGTGGAATCTGATTTATGTTTGTCTTGAAGAACTTGTTTACTTTTAACCAAGTAGGTAGAAATATTTTTGCATGTAGTTGGATTCATATAGATAGGTTGCATTGCATAAGTTCCACCATTTTGCCTTCACTCTTTTATTTCTCTTGAGCTTAGCATGAAGACATGCTAATGTTTAAGTGTGGGGAGATTTGATGCACCACTATTTCGTGGCACATCTTGTGCTTAATTGAGTGGATTTTATCCACTATTCTCACACTTATTCATTGAATTCGCATGTTTTATATTTTCCTTCCTAATTTTGTGCTATGATTGAAAACATGTTTCTTTGGCCTTAAAATTGCTAATTATTAATCCTCTCCTATTACCATTCGATGTCGTGATATGTGTGTTAAGTGTTTTCAAGGTTTATAGGCCAGGAATGGCATAGAGGATGGAAAGGAAGCATGCAAAAGTAGAAGGAATACAAGAAACTGAAGGAATCGCTAAGTTGTCTAGCCTGACCTCTTCGTACTAAATCGACCATAACTTGAGCTACAAAGGTCAAAATGAGTCAGTTTCAGTTGCGTTGAAAAGCTAACATCCGGAGCTTCGAAATGATATATAATTTGCCATAGTTGCCATGCTGTTAGGCAACACGCACGCATGAATCACGCGTACGCATGACCTGGCAAAAGTTCAATCCACGTGTACGCGTGGATGACGTGTACACGTGACAGAGCGACGTGCTGGACGTATCATAAATTGCTGGGGGCGATTTCGGGTTGAGTTTGGACCCAGTTTTTGGCCCAGAAATGCAGACTAAAGCCAGGAGACAAGCAGAGACTCAATACACATCCATACACTTCACATTATACACATTAGTTAGGTTTAGATGTAGTTTCTATAGAGAGAGGCTCTCTCCTCTCTCTAGGTTAGGATTTCTCTTAGTTTTAGGTTTATTTCTTCCCAATTCCAGGTTCAATGTTCTTTTAATTTAGTTTTCTTATACTTTTATTTATTCTATTACTTTAATTTATTATCTTCCCTTATTAATTTATTAATGCAAGGAGTATTTTCTATCTAATTTTCTTATTTGCTTGATTATCTCAATTCAATTCCAATTATCATGTTTTATTTCTACTTCCCTTACATGCATGTGAAATTGGCATCCATGTCAATGGAGTAGGCTTCCAACTTGGTTTGGAGTTGATTAATATTTGGAGACCCTTGAGTTGGAGGACTCAAGAGTTAATTTGTGATTGGCTTTCTGGCCACTAACGCTAACCCTTCCCAAGGGAGAGGATTAGGACTTGTGAATAGAAGTTGGCTCCCAACTTGACTTTCCTTTATTTAGTAAAGGATAACTAAGTAGAAACAACAATCTATTACTATTAATTTTGGGAAATCCAAAAAGGATAGAACTTCCAATTAATCTTCTCCTAGCCAAGGCTTTTTATTTTAATTACATTAATCCTCTCTTGTTAATTTTTATTGCTTTAATTTATAATCGTTTATTTTTCCATTCCTCATTCAAAAATCTCTCTGAAAACCCATAACCAATAATAACACACCTCCCTGCAATTCCTTGAGAGACGACCCGAGGTTTAAATACTTCGGTTTAATTTTATTGGGTTTGCTTTAGTGACAACCAAATTTTTGTATAAAAGGACTATTGTTAGTTTAGAAACTATACTTGCAACGAGAATTTATTGTGAATTCTTTACTAGCAAAAATCCGTTCATCAGTAATACCAGAGTTAGTCTAGAAGGACAAAACATCTCCAAGCCTTAACCATCTTCTTATCACTGCTTATAATCAAACCTTGTAATTCCATTTTTCATTCCTTTTATGCACTCAATTTCAACAACTCTACTATCTGCCTGACTAAGATCTGCAAGATAACTATAGCTTGCTTCAAACCACAATCCTCGTGGGAACGACCCTGACTCGCTCAGGTATTACTTGAACAACCCAGTGTACTTGCTGGTTTATTTGTACGAAGCGTGGGGATTCGTGCACCATGTTTTTGGCACCATTGCCGGGGATTGTTCGAGTTTGGACAACTGACGGATTATCTTGTTCCTTAGATCAGGTATTGTCGTTACTTTTGTTAGAGTCTTTTATTTTATTTTTCTTTTTTCAAAAAATCAAAAACCTTTTTCAAAAAAAAAATATTTTTTCTTTTCTTTGTTTAATCTTTGTTCTTGGTTTGAGTCTTTTGTTTGTGTTCTTGGTTGAATTTTTGAATTCTTTGAGTCTTTCTTTCAAAAAAATTTTCAAAAATAGTTTCTTTTGTTTGATTCTTGTGTCAATCTTTAAGTTTAGTGTCTTCTTGTGTCTTTTCTTTAATTTTTCGAAAATTGTGTTTGTTTCTCAAAAATTTTTAGTTTGGTGTTCTTTTGCTTGTTCTTATGTTCTTTGAATTCTTTGAGTTTTGTTCTTGGTGTTCTTCTTGATCTTCAAAGTGTTCTTGTTTTTCTTTTTTTATCTTAAAATTTTTAAGTTTGGTGTCTCTTTGTGTTTTTCTTGTTAATTTTTGCACACTAGGTCCCTTTAGATCTAAACATTTTATGTTTGGTGTCTTTTTCTTGTTTTTCTCTTTCTTCATTAAATTCAAAAATAAAAAAAATAAGAAATTGGAGGAGGTTGTTGCCAAGAAAGGTGATCAATTCCATGAGGCTCCTCCCATCTTTGATTGTTCCATCCTTGATGCATGTTGTCATTGTAGTTCCCATTTCCTACAACATAATTTAAACCAAACTCATAGCCAAAGGGATGAGAATTCATAGTAGAAAATAAAAACAAAAGCTGACAAAAATAAGCAACAAAGTCCTAAACCTAACAAAAAATAACAAACAAGAAAAAGGCAAACATATTCACAATATTCATATATATACAATAACCAATAACAAGCACACATTGCAATTCCCCGGCAATGGTGACAAAAACTTGAAATGAGTAAAACCGTCGGTTAGGAATTTCTTCTCGGTTAGAGGAAATAACTTCGTTGCAAGTATAGTTCCCAACCGACAAGTAATGCTCAATCAAAGTTTAATTTTGGTTGTCACAAGTCCAACCCAATAAAAATAACCGAGAGTATTAGTCCCGTGTCATTTTCTCTAGGAATCACAATCGAGTGCTCAATTATTGGTTATGAGTTTCACGGGTTGGGTTGATAAAATAAGAAATTAAAAAGGCAAGAAATGTAAAGCAAACAGTTAAGGATAACAAATACCAAAAAGAGAGACATTCATGGCAAGGGTTGAGAATATAGGATTTCTATCCTAGTCACTAATTATCATACAATGATTAACAAGAGCTAATCTTATGTAGTCATCTCCAACATTGGAAGAAAGCACAATGTTATCTTCACATGAGAGAAAGTCAAATAAGACTAGTTAATCTCAATCCAAAAGTCCTAATCAACTCACTAATTGAATTAGCAAGAGATTAAAGTCAATGGAAACAATATTAACTAATAACTCTAGATCACCAATCTAAATTGGGTATTAATGACTCAAGATTGCCTAATTTCTCTTTTCAAGCCAATAATGCTAAAAAAGCTACTCTAAAATCCATCCAAGCATTTTGTCAAACACTTGGAAAGCATAAAAGGAAAGCATCATAAAATTGCAAGAATAATAAAATTTACTACTACCCAATTGCAAGGAAACAATAACAACAACTCAATTAAACAATAAAGAAACATAAAATATAAATTGCATTAAAGTAAATCAAGATCCAACAAAGTGCTCATAAACATGAAAAGTGGAAAAATAAAGGAAATAGCAAGAGAAACTAGGAGAATTAAAGTACTAGGACAACAAATTGAAAAGAAAAGTATATGAAAACAAGAAATTAAACCTAAATCTAAGAGAAATTAACCTAATTCTAACCTAATTCTAGAGAAAAGAGGGAGCTTCTCTCTCTAGAAAACTACCTACAACATGCTTCTTAACCTAACTAATTGTTGCCCCCTTGACCCATCTTGAATTCTGCATGAAATAGTCTCAAAAATGAGTTGGATCTGGGCCTGGGCAGCTCAAAAATCATCCCCAGCATTTTCACTTTAATGAGGTCACCTGCTAATGGTGACGTGTACGCATGGATCACGCGTACGCGTCATCTGGCTTTTTCTTGTCACGCGTACGCGTCATGTCATGCGTACGCGTTGCCTGGACGACCTCCTCTTCACGCGTGCGCATCGCTCTAAGCACTCCAAATCCTTGTTTTTCCATGAATCCTCCTTTTTGCATGCTTTTCTCTTCACCTCTTCCATCCAAACTTGCCTTATGAATCTGAAATCACTCAACAAACATATCAAGGCATCGAATAGAATTAAAGTGAATTAAATTTAGCTATTTTAAGGCCTAAAAAGCATGTTTTCACACTTAAGCACAAATTTAGAAAGAATTACAAAATCATGCTATTTCATTGAATAAATGTGAGATAAGTTGATAAAATTTCCTAAATTAAGCACAAGATAAACCATAAAATTGGGGTTTATCACATATGCCCAAGACGACTGCACTTATAGCATAAGCCCAAACCAAAACGACACGGCCTATTTGGGTGGTAGCTCCCGCATCGCTGACAACTCGAATCATCTGAAGCAGCCACTGACTGTTTTCCTTTTCTCTTGAATTCCTGGCCCCTCGGTGCAAAGTTTTGATTATGTTCCCTTTGGCGAAATTCCCGGCTATCATTCCTTTCTATAGCAGCCTTCTTTAAACATTGTTCCATGACCCTGCTCTTGTTCACCAAGTCTGAGAAAACTCTGATCTCCATTGGGCCTACTGAACTCAGAATATCACTCCGGAGTCCTCCTTCATATTTGATGCACTTTCATTCCTCAAAGTCTCCCGGAGCAACCTGAAAAATCTTGAAAAATTGACATAATTCCTCAAACTTGTTTGTATATTCAGCTACAGACATTTGTCCCTGCTTCAGTTGCAACAATTCAAGCTCCTTAGCTGTCCTGACCGAATTGGCAAAGTACTTTTTCTAGAATTCCAACTAAAAGGCATCCCAAGGTACTGCAATGTTGTCTTGCTGCAGCAGGCGTCTCGTACCCTGCCACCAATACTGGGCTTTACCCGTTAAGTAGTAAGTTGCAAATTCAACATGTTGATTTTTAGGGACTTGTTGTGCATGTAACGTCCGTTCCATCACTTGAAACTAGTTATCTGCCTCTATGGGGTTTGTCGTCCCTCCAAAGATGGGTGGATTTACCTTCAAGAAGGTCACTAAGGTTATTGGCCTATTTTTTCTATCATCGCCATTCCCATTACCGACTTGATTCCCCAATACCGCAGCCATAGCCTGCATAGCAGCAGCCATGTTCTCCAGAGCATTCATGAAGTTTGTGTAAGAACTGCAACCAATCAACTGATTAGTTAAGTGATTATATTGCCCAAAAGTAGATTTTGAAAAGTTAGAATGAGAATTTGAGGATTTAAATGTAATTTTTGGACTTAGTAGGTTTTTCTGAGTCAGAAAATGTGCTTTCTGCAAAAAACCGCGAAAAGCTACGAACCGGCAGTTGAACCGGTTCAAGTCTGCCCAGTGCTGCACGAGAAAAAGTGAAAATAGTCAAAAACCTTAGAAAAATGTTAGAAATGGAAAACCGGACGTTAATTTTAAAGGTTTGGCCCAAAGTTGGGCCAAACGGGCTAAAAATGCTAACGGATTGGACCGGTTCCAAATTAGGCCCATGCCCAACATATATAAACACTAAGTGAATCCTTTTCACCTCATAAACACACACTCAACAGAAAAGAAGAAGTGGGAAAGGAGAGGAGAGAAACATTATTCACTCTTCACTTCAATCCACAATATCTCAAGCTACGGTGCTTCAATTCGCGTGCCGTCAGTGGCTACGCGAAGCTCTCGCTGAGCTCGTCCTTTCTATTTAAGCATTATGGTAAGTTTCTTGAGTTTCCCTGCCCAGTTTTCGTACTCTTGTGAATTTTGAGTTTTAGGGTTCGGTTTTGAGTGAAATCTCGTGTTTTGGGTGTTTAGGTACACTCTAGCACCTGATTGCTTATGGTTTTGGCTCCCAAAATTGTTGGGTAAGGTGAGTTACTCTTGAACCCTTGTGAAATTTCAATTTTATAAGCTCTAGTTTGATTTGTGATGGTTTATGCATATATAGTTTGATTATGGTGAGTTTGGAGCTTGCTGGTGATTGTTGACACTTGTTGGAGATTCTTGGTGGCTTAGATTGTGATTGAAAGCTTGATTGTGCTCAATTTGGGGTTTTGGTGCATATAGAGAATCGGCCAAGGTATGGTTTTGGTTTTTTCTATGTAGTATATAATATTCATGGACACTTAGGCTAGTGACCTATAGGATAGATTTGAATTAAAATGATTGTTGATGTGTTGAATGATGATGTATGATAACTTATGATGAGTTGATAAAGTTGAGTAATTATGATGATATGATGATGATGATTGATTGTGTGAATTGAAAAGTGAATGGTGATGATATGTGTGATGTTGGGATTGATGAAATGGTAATGTGGTTGGAAAATGTGAGAGAGAATTGATTAGAATATGATATATGTGATATATTGATGTTGAGATGGAGGATGATGAAAATGTGAAGGAAAATATGGTAAGATTGGTGTAATATAACACAAAGGGTAGATTTTGATGAGAAATGGAGTTTCGAATGGTTTGGTATGGTTTTGGTTGTGTTTTACAAGAAATTGTGAAAATTGTGAATTTTGGTAAAAAGGAAATTTTGGTGAACTTTGTCTGATCATAACTTTTGCCTTAATTTTCAAAATTGATTGAAATTTGTTTAGAATTAAAGTTTATTGAAAACTCTTCGAATCAATATAAAGTTTGTAAAATTTGGAATTTTATAGAGGAAGTTATGATCATTCAAAAATTGGTGTAAAAATCTAAAATTCTGCAAAGTTGCATAATTTTGTGATTTCTGGTATGTGCGCACGTACAACTCTACGAAAATTTTAACCTGTGCACACGCACAGACCTGTGCGTACGCACACGCAGAGGCGGGCAGTCTGTTCACAGCGTTAGCACAGCGTGTGCGCGCACATACCCAAAGAGGAATTGCAACCTGTGTGTATGCACAGCCCTGTGCGAACGTACACGTTGGGAAGGACAGTCTGTTGAGGGTGCTAGCACAGGTTGTGCGAGTGAATAGACATTATGAATTTTGGTACCTGTGCGTACGCACACTTTTTAAAACTTCTTCTAGGCGTGCGCACGCACACTCCTGTGCGTACGCACATGCCCTGTTTCTCAATTTTAAACTTTGTTTTCAACTATTTAACCTTTCCAACAAGATTGTAAGCTTCTATAACACCATTTTAAGGCTTTTGGGCTTAATTTTGAGTATGAGAATATGGAAAATAACCTAAGAGTTTTAGTTGGATATTATTATGAAAAATTAGAAACGGAGGCTTAGGTTTCTAGTGTACTGAGGATGGGTTTGATGGTGTGTAAAGAATGATCGATATATGAGATGAGAACGAATGAACTGTTGAGTTCGGAATGAAAATGTGAATTGACAGTAGTTATGATGATTCGAGGACTCGGAAATGGAAATGTTGATGTGACAGTGGTTGAGATGAGTCAAGGACTCGAATGTGCAATGATGAATCATTGCTGTATTGAAAATGTTTTGTGACAAAACCACTGAGCTACTATTTTATATTGAGATTATGAGACGCTATGCGCCCGGCAGGGATGGCAGTTGGATCCCGCCTGTCGAGGTAGCGGCGGCGGTGTAAGGGCGGTGATTTGTCCCGCTTGCGTTGAGATGTGAGGTCCGTGGCAAGAGTATCCCGCTCGCATCCCTTCGGATCAATAGAGTGTGCAGGCGCAAAATCCTGGACAATGATCCGAGCACTATATCTCGGGGGTTCCCAATGATGATTCCGAAGGGCGACATCTCCATGGAGATGTGTCGGGTTGGTAGTTGAACCGACAATGTGATATCACAGCCAGTAGGACATGCATTCATCATGTGCATTTTCTATCTGTTTGTTTGCTTTGCCGACTTGTAAATGTATGCCTAATTGAATAACATGCCTATTTGCTTACTTGAACTACTTGCTTTATATGCTTCTACTTGTGCTTTACTTGCATTGTAATTAATTGTGATTTTCTACTGAGATTGAAGAGGTTCGGAAGGCGGTGGCGATGGGATCGCATGGAGGATAGGTTGGTGAAGGCTGTGGGACAGCAGTGTTTGGTTAGATAGAAATCTCTTAAGATAGAGTACCCTGTTTATTTATGTTAAGATTTATATATTATGCTTTATTGTTTTAGTATGCCTTAAGATGAGATCTTGTGATGAATATGGAGCTTAGGATTGCCTTTGGCATCCCGGGGTCTTATATCCTACATCACTGGGCACTATTACCATACTGAGAACCTCCGGTTCTCATACCATATTTCTGTTGTGTTTTCATATGCAGGTCACAACCCACGTCGGTGAGTTGCTTGGATGGTGACAGAAGCGGAGGATCATGATACCTTTTGGAGTCTTTTGTTTATTTTGTTTATACATCTCTCATTTTGTATTTTGTTTTGCCTAGAGGCATGTATTGAGAGAACAAAACTTGTATAAGCTGTTTTTACTGTCTGGTTCTGTATATCTGTATATAGCTAGCCGGCTTAAACTCCGCGAGCCGTGGCTAGATTATTATGATATTATACTATTATCTTTTGTTATATTATATCTGTTTTTTGTGCTTTAAGCTAGAAGCTTCGATAGTACGTTTTGCGCTTTTTAAATCCTGTTTTTGAGCTATATCCTTCATCGGGCTTCTAGATAATATTAATTCTTTCTATATATATATATATATATATAGAAAGAATTAATATTTTATATATATATATATGAGCTTAGAACTGTCGTAACCTTTGATTAACCTTTGCTTTACCACGCGAGGTAAAGCTTAGGCTAATTAGGGTGTTACAGTTTGTGGGATTACTCTCAGTCGTCTCAGGTTCCGTGTTAGTAGTCCTATCTCTCCCTCAACCGTGACTGCGCCCACAAGTCGCCATCTAGTTCCTATACACACCAAACAATTGATATCAAGGTGATCAGTCTCAATATCGCAAGTCTAGTGCTTCAAAGTCCCAAATGCATGCTCATGAACGTTCATGCCACATATATCAGTTAGATATCCTAAATTAGCATGTACAAACACCCAAAGTATGCCCAAAAGCATAGTCAGTCTGTCCCTTAGGCTCTACAGGAAGGAACTGCTCTGATACCATAATGTAACACCCTACCACACAGAGCTTTACACCTAGGATGTAATACAGAGGTGGTGAGGCGCTATGGCCTCTAAAATAATATATATATATATATATATATATATATATATATATATATATATATATATAGTATAATAATTGAAAGGATTTAATATACGAGGAGTCTTGATGAAATGGTAAAGCAAAAATCGCAAAATATGAAACCGTAACGTTCAGAAAACTTGGTTACTTGCGTATGAAGAAATATAAAGTCCACTAACATAATTATACAAAAGATAAGAATAGAAGATCAAGGGTACAAAATAACAAGCTTCTAACTCAGCCTGCGAAGCTAAGGCTGGCCGGAGAATATTTACATAAACCCTAGTTCTCCATAAAACCTCTAAGAGGTACACAAACAAAGCATTCTTATACACAAGAGGAGGAATTATAAATTTATACATAATAAAATCAAAATAACAAAAGGAAACCCCAAAGTAAACCACTTCGCCGTAGAAACTCCAGACGCCTACCGAGGTGCCTCTCGACCTGCATCTGAAAAATGACAACATAGTATGGAATGAGAACCGGAGGTTCTCAGCATGGTAAAGGTACCACGCACATAAGATATAAGGTCCTGAGAACGCCAGAGGTAATTCTAGAACACCAACATTCAGATTATAAAACTTAAGAATTAAAACTGAAACCATAAATAAGGGTGGTTTTCTAAGGATTCCTAAACTTAACCAAATACTTTAACCTAACCTTTCATCATCCTCTTTCCTCCAAAACCTCCATCACCAGTATAATTACACAGACAAGCAAGCAGACAATAACAAACCCAATTAGGATACAAGTAATGCAAGTAGCACGTATACAAGTAAGCATATGAAAGTCACATAGGCATTCCCAATTAGAGCATGAACAAGCAATTCAGGCAATATGCTTATGATGCATGCCTGTCCTATGGCTATTGATATCAACTATCAGTTACTTAGCCAGACCGACATGTCCTGGTAGCTAACCGTGGACAATACACCAAACACCGAGCAAGTGGGACAACGCCGTAACCCTTGCATCTTACTCGCGTACCCAGAGCAGGGGACAACTTCACCTTGCCTCTTACCTAAGCAGTGTTACATTCTCGACCCGAAGCAAGCGACAACAGAACACAGTCCTTGCGTCTTACCCAAAGCCTTGAACTTTCCCGGAGCAAGTGGATAACGCCACTGCATCTTACCGGCTTATTGACTTTTATCCGGAGCAAGTGGATAACACCACTGCATCTTACCTGGAGTCACATACAGAAACACACTTTCATTATCATTACCATTCATTCATTCATCCAGTCATTCTCAATTCATACCCAGAGCAAGTGGATAATACCACTGCATCTTACTCGGCATTCTCGCCTCTTACCCGGAGCAAGTGGATAGCACCACTGCGTCTTACCCTGAGGCATATTGCTATCACATTCAATCTCATCAACATTATAATTCATTCAAATTTCTTTATTTTCCCAATTCATTCATAATCATTTATAATCAATGCATGATCATCTTTTATAGCCCTGGCATCACATATACTTCAGTTCTCTGTATTTTTCATACATAATTCATCATTTTTCAACTTTTCTTCACCACCAAGTTACCTCCATTTCCTAACTCCATCTTGTTACTAGGCTTACTAATAAGATTTAGGATTAAAAGAATGAAAATAGAGATTTAGAGATTCAAAATTGGGTTTAAAACACAAAATATTCATTTGCTGAAAAACAGGGGTATGCGTACGCATGTCATATGCATGCGTACGCATACGTGTAATTTTGCCCAGGTCACGCATACGCGTGGGCGGACATTTTGGCCCATTTCGCGTACGCTTAGCCTTGTCCGCGTACGCATGTATGCGGGGCAGAATCGACCCTTCGCGAATGAAGGGTATGCGTACGCATACACTACAGTTTGGCCAGAAATGGCTAAGTCTGCAGAATTTCAGCTTCGTCCTCCAAACTTTCGACGCGCATAACTTTTTTGTTTTAAAATATTTTTCTTCCGTCCTTCGAACGGTGTAAACTTCATGGACCCAATTTTCATATAAAACAAATTTGAAATAATTTGGGGGTCCGAAATCCAAGTTATGGCTTCCCAAAATTTGATCAAAAACCAATTTTTCACAAAGACCTTCAAACCTCAATTTTCATTGAAACCAAACTCAAATCCAAACTTTTATACCTATATCCAGCACAATAACATATCATAGCACACCAATACAGTTCTAAATTCTTCACATCACACCATCTTCAATCATACTTCTTTGTTACACAATCTCAAACCTAAATTCTTCATTTTACATCAACAATATCATGATCTACTTACTCAATACATATATAATCATATCATCATATCATTCATCACCAATTCAATACTTAACATACTATTATTAACACAACAACAATCACCCAACACATAATCAAATCACATTATAATCCTCAGGGGTGCTAAACATTATACACTTTCATGCATTTTAACCTATCCTATGGTCAACTAGCCTAAGTCTTCACAGAATATTATATATTAAATACGAGAAACCTAAATCATATCTTGGCCAATTTCCTCGTATAACCCAAAGGTAACCCATAAGGCAAAATTGTAAGTCTTAAACACCAAAATCCAGCAACTAGATCTCACTCCAAGCTTCCAATTAAGCTTCCAACATATCCAATTGCCTCATATCACATATTTTCATGCACCTAACATAATTATCACAAACATATTCCCAAAATTCAATACCCAAAATAAAAAATCAATGAATTAACTAGAGTTTTAGGATTCTCACCTTACGCAAGCATAAAAAAAGCAAGATTCAACGTTCTCCTCAAGCTAATTCAAGTCTAAACACCAGAATCAAACAATTTTCAACATAATTGCTCATGTAATTCGAATTTTAGGGAGGAAGAAACTGAAGCACAGCAATAGTTTCCATACCTTGTGATATACTGGGCTTTGTAGAGTTCAACGCTGCAGTCGCGTGGCCACAAACGGTGCGGCGATTGGAGTTTTGGATCAAAAGTTATGGAGGTTTGATTTGTGGTGTTAGGGTTTAGGGTTTTCACTTGCTCATCCCCCTTTCCTTGAATGTTTCCGGCGTGAATGGAGGCAAAAGGGAGAAAGAGGTAGTGTGTTAATTAAGGGTGGTTGGATATAATTGGGCCTATGGCCCAGTTCGATCGGTTCGATTCGTTCGGTTTAATTTTAGGCCAAAATAATTGAAATTGGAATCAAAATTCTTGTTTTAATTAGCTTTATCTTATTTACATTTCTAATTTTCATTATTAAAAATTTAATTTATTGATTTATTACTCGTTAATTTTTTGGAATTTACAAAACTCTTTTTATATTATAAATATATACATAAGAATCTAATGAATAGATTTATTATTATTTTTATCCAAAATAATGATAATAATAATAATTTACTTTTTTTATAGATGGGAGATTGTTATGTCCGATGAAAAAATATTGGAGATTGATCTGTATATTAATTTTTTTTGGGGATTAAAATATTCGCTTTTAAAATTCTTAAGAATTGATTTGGATAATTATTCTGCCGTAAAATAAACTGGAGACTGATTTGTTTGCCACAACAAAACTTTGTAAATATGTTTGTGTATTAATTTTTAAAAAAAATTAAAATATTCACTTTTTTAAAATTTTTAGAAATTAATTTATTTGGATAATTATTTTAATAATAATAAAAAAAAAAGACTATGAGCTAAATCCATAACCCTCTTTACATTAACAGCATCCCATTCTCCCATACACGGCAGAGATGCTTTCCTTTCTTCCCTAAGGTTATTTTCTTCTTCGACAATAAATTTTTATACATTTTTATTTTGATTATTTACACTACTTTTTATTTTACTCCAATTCTAATTATGCTCTATCTATTGTGTTACTTTTATATTAATTTTTATTCTAAAATTTTATTAAAGTAGCCTAATAAATTTAAAAAACAAAAATATTTTTAATTCAAGTATTACCAATTATTAAAATATTAATGTGACTCTCTAATTTGATAATTACCTATATCTTTAATTTTTATCATATTTATAATGATGTGTATTAATAAATCCAAAAATTTAAGGTTAGGGTAAGATAGAATTTAAAATTTTAGGTATATAGATTTTATTATGTTAATTGATGTTAAGATTAACTTATTAGAGTTATTATTGTTATATTTGTGATATTAGATTATCAAAAAATCATTCTTCTTATTTGTTGGAATATGTGGAATAAAAATTTTACTTTTAAATTTTAATCTGTAAATAAATTTTATATTTATTGTTAATTTTTAATATTGTATCATTTTTATAATTATTAAAAATAATTTTAAAATTATTATTTAGTTATTTATTAACTTATTTACCAATATGATGTTTATATTAAATATTTAAAAAAAAAAATTCTCACTTAAGACATAATATTTTGTGTTGAAATTAATTAAGTTGTCATTTGAGAAATTAAATTATAATGTAAATCTTACATATACACTTTGAATATAAAATTAGTATTGAATTTGGATAAAGTTATCACATGGATTATTATTGAATTGATGATACATTTATTGATTTATTTGACAATTTTTAGTTTAATCATAGTTTGTATGTCAAAATATTTTAGAAGGTTCTATGATAGAGATTGCAACTAGCAGTAGTAAGCGCTACATTTAGTGCACCAAATCTGTATATAATTGTATTTTTAGGTTCAGATAAATAAAAAATGGTGCCTATCTGTTTCATATCCACAAAAGCAGTAGAGCATATCTGCTTCAAAATTTACCCAAAAAAAAACAATCTAAGTGTAATTTTTATATGTTATTTTAACTTTTTAAATTAGAAAATTCACCGCTTATATTTATATAAAATAAAAAAATTTAAAGTAGGTAATTATCATTGTGTTTGAGTATATTTTGTCACTATTATTAAAGTGGATTTATTTTAATTAAGAATTTATTATTTATACAATTGTCTCTCGTAAAATTATGGATGCTTTGTTTACTATTGAGTTACGAAACTCTTTTTTTTTTGTTCTTTTATTTATTTATTTTTAATATGGACTTGATCCTAATTTAACTTCACCAGTTCTGCTCTAATTTTATTTTTATGAGTCTTTTATTGTTTAAGAATTTGATGTTTTGTATAAATAACTTTAAAAGTTTTTAAATTTATTAAACTATTCTATGTGATACAAGTAAAATCTGACTTTAATGATTTGAAATAAGTTATTTTGTAAATATTTTAATAAATAAAATTAAATAAATTATGCTTTGTTGTAAATATTAATGTAGAATTTTTTGTAAATATGTTTGAATACACTTTAAATATAATACGTAAGGATGTGTGGCTTTTTTATATATTAAAAATTCTAATTATTTTTATTTTTTGTAATATTAATTTCTGAAATTTGTTTGAGAATATTTTTTTAAATGCTAGTTATGACCGAATTGGCTCTACCGGTTTTATCTCAATATTAAAAATAAGAATCCAAACAAAATAAGCATATAGGACATTGAACGACATACAAATACCTCGAAGAGAGGCAGAGAGCTACCACGTGCTACCACGTGAAGCTAATGTGTCTAAGCTCTATTGCCAAGAAATTTAAACCTTATATTATTAGTATATTTTGCAATTCAGTTTTGGGAAATACTTTTGGTTTTTCTAAAGATGTATTAACAATGATTTCATGAAATATATATTGTGCTGCAACAAGAATAAGTTTATCCAAACTTAAAAGTGTCCTTGCTAGTAGTTTTATGTTTCTGATGAACCCTAATCTATTATCTATTATATATCTTTAATTTTATAATTAAAATATAGTATATTATTTTTTATTATAATTAGACTTAAATTTTTTTTAAAATTAAAAAAGATTTTTTTTTATTAATTTTACAATCAAAATTTATCACATGTCACTTTTTCATTACAATTAAAATCAAATTTTTTCCTCTAAAATTAAAAGGTTTTTCCCTTCTCTCTCTTTTTTTCTCTATTTTTTCATTTTTCTACCACTTTATCTATTTTATATATCATTATTAATATTAATGACTAATTACTAATTTAACAATTAAAATGTACAACATGACATTTTTTAATTACATTAAAATTAAAATATACCTATATTATGTATCATATATTACTATCTAATTTAATAATCAAATGTGTCACGTGACACTCTCTTATTAAAATTGAGAAAAAATATTTATTTTCAAAATTAATAAACTTTATTCCTAAATTCTCTCATCTAGCTACCTCTTTCTATTTTTCTATTTCTCTCTACTATTTTTACTCATATATAATTTATATTTTATATTAGTAATTTGACAAATCAAAATATGTCATCTGATATTCTTTTTACAATTAAAATATTTTTTTTCTTTCAAAATTAACAAACTCTCACTCTCACTCTCATTCTTTATCTTTATCTTTCTCTCTCTTTTCTCTCATTCTCTATTTTTTTTTATCTTTCTCTTCTATAGAAAATAAAATTAACAAAATAATATAATTTAAATAAAAATATTATTATTATTGTTATTATATACATAATTTTTTTAATTTCTTATTTAGTTTTAAATTTTCACCGCTTATCATTCTAATCTATATTTTTATTTCTCTCCTTTCAAATATTTATTACATATAATTTGGAGAGAATACTAATATTATAATTAAAAGTGAGAATCAAGATTCAATTGTTTTAAAAAAATTAATTTTGAGTTAATTTTATAACTATCAGTATTGTCCATACCCTGACCCAACGCTAAGGCCCAAGTTCAAATGAGAGGCCCAATCCAAAGGATTGGCTCTCATTTTACACCAACCTTCTCTCAAGAAGTCGGTTCTTACTACGACTTGCTCTAAAGAAATTGGGAACGAAGATTAGCTGGCAGATAACACTCATTCAAATAAGTAACTGCCCCTAAAATCTCTCAACCCACTTCCAGGAGCCATATCCCAACTTTCTTAAGATAAAGCGACGGTTATTCCCCCTTAAAAGGTGGAATTACACCAACGGTGATTATTGGTTCACCAATATAAATATACTGACACCCCTCAGGTATCACTAAGTCCTAATACACTTTAGACCTGCTTACACCCTTGCTGACTTTGGCATCGGAGCATCTTTGTAGGTACCACCCCCCATTTCTCACGCATACAAGTCGGACGGAGGCCCAAAGATGCCAACCCGCTCGGAGGCTTCCTTCCTCAGAAGATTGGGCCAACCTAACGAGTCCAGCCCACTAATCTCCGGTTACCCATCGTAACAAGTATAATTTTTTTAATACTAATATTTAATTATATTTTTATATACATAGAGAGAAAAAAATATTATTTTTAAATAGCAAGTATAAAAATTAATTATTTCTATTTGTGCAACAGACTTAACAGTTAACACCTAATTAAATGTAAACGTATACATATTAAATTGTTTTAAATTTTAGATAACGAATGTTGAAATTAATTATTAATAAAAAATTAGACTTTTTCATATAAAAATAATAACTAAAAATCTTATTATTTGATTTTTTATCTACAGATACCTTAATTTTCTTAGTCAGAGACTTTTGTCAATTTACGATTTTTTTTAAATAGTTTGATTTAATAAATCTTTTGGGACATATATAATCTATATTATCAGAATAAAGTGGACTGTAATTTTAAAAAATTTATATTCCTGTAAAATTTAAAATTTGAGTTTAAGTGGGATTATATATTGTAAATAAAGAGGTGGAGAATCTCAAGACATTTTAATTTCTTCATAATTAAAGATAAGGCCATAAATTAATGCCATTTTAGAAGACTTGCAAGCTCACCTACCGTTGACGAATGTGGCCATAAATGTGGCCATCAAAACCTTAATTACCACACATAAGTGACAGTCATTTTCCTCATCATCACTAGCTCCGATCCCTAGTATGGCGAATGTAGAAGCAGATGATGGCAAGTTCAGTAACAGCGTTTTCCTCAGTATGGCAGAGGATGACAGAAGGGGCCTCTCCTTTATACGCAATATCATTGATGTGCTGCGCCGGCATGGGCTGGACATCTTCCCCTCTGACAACGGCAGGAAATGGGCAAGAGACCCCGAAGATTTTCAACGCTCTCGCTTAGAAATCATTGAAAAAGTAAAGGTTGCAGTTGTTTTCCTCTCTGAGAGATATCCTTTCTCTGTGGCACGTCTCGATGAAGTTGTCAAGATTTGTGACTCTATGAAGTCCGAAAAGCTTGTGGTTTGCCCCATCTTTTGCGATGTCGAACCTTCGGACGTACGGTATCAGAAGAATAGTTACGAGAAAGCCATAGCTAAGAGACTGGAAAAGGACTCTGATGAGCGGGTGAAGGGTTGGAGGTTAGCTTTGCGTCTAATCTCCAGTCTCTCAGGAGTTATTGTCCGAAGAAACAGGTACGTTCTTGATGCTGATCTTATTACCAAGAAATAACTTATGAAAAATAACTCGTTAGAAAGTAGAAATTCAAATGCACTTCTCTTCGTATAAAGTTGATAGTAAAAAACTATTAGACGATAATTCAGTCAAATTAATCATCTTATACCTTCCACTATCAGTTTACATGAAAACATCTAGAGTTATTAGCTTGTTAAAAACATGGCATGATATATCCTTGAGTCTTTCATTTTACGTTTTAATTTAATTTGTAGGCCCGACTACGAGTATGAATCGATGCAAATGCTTATTGACTGGATCAACGAGCATTGCACCTTCAAATACGATGTTTTTATCAGTTTCTGCGGGGAAGATCAGTCCTGTTACTCCTTCACAGGTTTTCTCTATAATGCTTTGCGCCAGCAGAGATTCAACACTTTCTTCAGGTATGACAGGTTGAAGAGCGGCGACCTTAAACTTCCACCCACCAATTACATCTAGGCAATTGAAAGGGCAAAGGTTTCAATCATTGTCTTCTCTGAAAGCTATGCACGTGACGAGGGGTGTCTACATGAACTTTCCAAGATCGTTGAGTGCAAGAAGTTGAAGAACCAACAGGTTTTCCCGGTCTTTTACAAATTGGAGCCATCACATGTAAGGCACCAGACATCTTCTTATGAATTAGCCATGGAGACGCATGAAAACAAATACGGAAAGGATTACGTCCAGCAGTTCATCAGGTCAGCTTTGTTTGAAGTCGCCAACTTGAAAGGATGGACATTCAAATCCGGGTATATATGTATTTCTTAAACAATTTTACTCTTGCTTAATTAAATCCTTTAATTAAAAAGTGGAAAATTCAAGCAGCACAAATAAATCCGATTATGCTTCTCAGGGTAGCATATGAATATCAAACTATACAAAAGATTGTGGAGTTGGTGAACAAATCCTTGGCCCGCTATGATGTATTCCTGAGTTTTCGGGGCATGGACACTCGGTTCACCTTCACAGGTCATCTCTATAACGATTTGTGCAAGAAAGGGTTCAAGACCTTCATGGATGATGATGCCATGAAGTATGGGGAAGAGATTTCAAGCTCTCTTGCGATGGCAATTAAAGAATCAAGAGTTGCAGTTATAGTATTCTCCGAAAACTATGCATATTCCACATGGACACTTGAAGAACTTGCTATTATCCTTGATTTAACAAAGGTGAAAAATTACCATGTTTACCCAATCTATTACAACGTTAACCCGGATAATGTATGGAATCAGGAAGGTAGTTTCGGCGAAGCAATGGCGAAGCATGAAAAAAGGTACCCTGAGAAGGTGCAGAGGTGGAGGAAAGCTTTGTCTCGAGTCCAGGAGTTTGATCCAATCCTTTTGAAGTTGTAAGCCTTGCATCCTTCCAACTACTATTTTCACCTAAGTTTTATATCATGTTTTATCTTAAATTTTTTATTAACTAATTAACAGGCTCACGGAATCAATAATCTTCATTTTTACATATTTTTAATAAAATAATTAAATATTGAAATAATTAAACATATAATAGAATAATCAGTTTTTTTTATAACAATATAATCATTTCTTTATAAATTATATTTCAAATATGCACCTTTATACCATGATTAATTATTGATTAACTTTTTGTGTGTGGCAGTATAACATAGTTTAATTCAGTATCCATCATTTAAATATTTGTAGTTGAATTATTAGATAATTTTTAAAATTAAATTTATATAAATATTAATTATTCTCATTTTAAAAAATAGAATATATATTGGATTTTAGGTTTCAATTATATTGAGGGTTAAATATTCTAACCATATTTTATTTACTACAAACGTTATCTGTTTAATTGAAAGCTTTTTAAGCTATCATCAGTTTTATAGTTAATATAAAGAAACTAAAAAACCAATGCAACTAACCAATTTCAAAATCTTTATTTTTTATAGAATTTAATTTTAATGCACTCTTCAGTATAAAATAATTTTATATGTGCTATAATCATGTAATGTTACATCATAAAAAAATTATTATTTTTATTGACTACATAAATAGTTATTAAAAAAAATGAGTGTGATTATATGACTGTTTATACTATAACTATATCAAAATAATTTTTTTAAATTTATAAATAAAAAATTTATTAGATCTACAGGAATTTATAAACTAATTGAACCTTACACCATTGATGTATAGTCTACTAAAAGATCTATATACAAATTAAATTTTGATTTATAAACTAGAGTGACACTCGCACGATGCGCTAAATATTATTTAAAAATTAATTAAAATATATATAAATTAATATTAAATTTGATATATTTTTTATTTAAAATATTTTGTAGTACAAAAGTTTTTTCGTTAGAATTGTATAAAGTTATATCTTTAATTGTTGTTTTTATTTTCATATTTATTTTAGTTGATAGACGTAATTGTTTTATGTGGTATTTGTATCAAATGTTTAAATTTATTCATTATATTTTTTCTCACCATTACACAAAGAATTGTTTCTTACTTTGTTAGTAAATCATAGTTAAAACTTAGTAAATAAAATTATTAACGTTTAATTTTTTGTTATTATAAAAGCAACAACCAATAGTATATTGAAATAAATATAATTATTATAAAGATCTTAAAATATAATTATATATAAAATATTAATAATGAAAAAAGTTTAAATAGTAAAAGTAATAAGAGTGTTTTTTCCTTCTAAATTTATTTTAAAAATATAATAATCATTTCAAAAATAATAAGTATTTTTGTTTTGTCCTTACTGTTTAATATAATCATTTCTAAATAAATAGACTCTTTTCATTTGTTAGTGTAAATAAATGTTTTTCATAGACGTATCATGCGGACTTTGATGAACCAATTATCTATTTGTTTAGCGATATTGTCTAAAAAATGGTCTTCCATTGTATAATTTTGAGATGTTCTATAATTCATAAATAATTTTAAAAAAATAGAGTTAATGATAATTGATTGAGGATGAGGACATAAATAATATAATATAAAATTATAAATCAAATATATAATTATGGTATATTTGAATATACTTAATAAGGATATTTTGTTGTGACAAATTTGAGATTATTTGGAAGAATCTTCTACCATTAGTGTGAGAGTTTGTGAAATAAAATAATAGTGATAAGTGTCATATGTATGATGCAAAAGTAGGTTAGAGAGGAAAATGGATCCTCTCAATTTTTTTTTAACAATCGAAAGAATAAAGCGTGATCTCTCACCATTAATTTTATAAGTGGGACTAAGAATAAATATGAGAGAGAGAACAATGAAGAATTAGAGATTACACTTTACATTGAGAATTTTTTTTAATAATTGAGAGAATTCATTCCCGATTAGAGAGCATAGAATTTGAATATCTATAACTTACATTTTTTTATGATTAATATTATTATTATGACACTTTTAATGTAGATGCTTATTGTATTTAGTTAGTGATTTATATTTTTATTGAATAATATGTAATAAATAAATTAATTATTAGGGGTTATAATATTAATTGGTTGTCACTCTTATACTGTTTTACAAAATAACTTATACTTTTATTTTTTTAAAATATATTATTAAAATTTAATTATTTAATTTTTAAATTTTGTCAAATAATTAAAATTGTTAACATGATATTATTAGAAAAAAAAATATGACTTAATTCAATATTAAAAAAATTAATATCAATTTTTATATAATAAAAATAGATAGATAGATGTAATAAAAATATTAACATAATAGGTATTTCAATTCTAAATCGGATAGAGTATTTATTAGTGCAACCTTGTATCCTTAAATGAATGAATTGAAAATTGAGAGCTTGTGCTTCTGCAGGGACGAATATGACCTTATCGAAAGAATTGCTGACAAGGTTCAGGAATGCTTAATATGAGTCCATTGATATGTCAGCAGTCAAATAGAAGAGGATCAGTGCTTGACTTCTCTCTCGAATTCACGGATGTTGAAGCAATAATTGGAATTGCATTGTCTGTTGGAAAATAATCAATTTATTTATCAGTTTCATGTATCTCTATGTTTAGAACCCTTCCCCCTCCCCCCAAACTCCCTGATTCGAACCCAGTAATGTACCAAAACATAACTTTTTGTGTGTCATGCATTTCCAATTTCATAAAACCGGACCGGATTTCTTTTCTTGGTGTTCTCTGTGCTTGACTTGTGTGCATTGCGGATTCGTGAAAGCAAAATTAATGATAGATGTGTATCACATTAATCCTGATTTAGATCACTATACTTGCCTTGTTAATCTCCTTGAGAGAAATGGTTCTATAAATGAAGCCTTTGAATTCTCGAAATATTCCAATTCAAACTCAACCAAACATGTTAGGAGCATTCATTGGGTCCTGCAAACTGCATGAAAATAGTTTACTGGCTAATTGCAGCCAGAGAAGATTGTTAACTATGCTGTCTAACATTTATGCTTTGCATAATCATTGTAAATATAATTGATACGTGTTCAGCACATTTTTCTCATTTTAGAGAGAAAGAGTAAAATGGTAATTTTATCATATTCAAGGATCTAAATATCTGAAGAATTATACCATGTCAGTCTTGAACATCAAGGAGACCAAGAGTTCGTCCTAAAAACAGTTGTGTTTAAACGAGGACAACACATAAAACCCATTAAAATAAATCAGGACAGCAAGAAGTCTAATAATACTTTTCAAATTCAGTAGGAGATATAATTTATTATTAATTTTCAAATTTTTAGGCCTTTATTTTAGTTTATTTTGTTATTAGAGTTTGTTAGAAGGATCTGATTTGCTTAATAGTATTTTTACGAATTTTAAATTTAAATCAAATCTAAATAATCTAATAAGATCAAATCTGATTTAATTAAATTAGTTATCATATTTTTAGGATTTTAAAATTTAAATCAAATATGATCTAATCTAATAAGATCAAATCTGATTTAAATTGGTTATGTTATTTTAACGAAATTTAAAATTTAGCTAGTTTGTAAGGGGCCTATTTAAACATCTTTGGTTAGATAATTTACAAAATTTTGATTAATAAAATTTTCAGTTGCTTTATGCACTTTTGTTTTGTGTGATTAAGTGAGGTAAGTGATTTGCTTAGCTTGTTGTATAAAGAAGATTGAAGAATCCAACACTAAGGTAATGTTGTGTGTTAATTTCTTTCAATTTTTATCCCTCTGATATAGGTTGTCAAGAACAGGTTTTTTAAAGATCTAGTAGAGAATCTCTTCCGATGACCTACGTTGCTGAGAACAGGTATCTTAGAGGTCTAATAAGAAAAACCTTATCTATACTTTATGTTTCCGCTGTGCCTTTTGAGATGTGTCTCTTTATGCCAATAAATCTCCTTTTTTTGTGTCATTCTTTTTCTTATCCCGTTCCAACCCTTCCCTTGAGACTTTAATGCTTCGTCTTTATTAAATTCCCTAAACCCCCAATAACTCCCTTATCATATGGTATCGGTTCATGTTATAGATAAATTCTTATTTATCTACATGTTCTATGGGTTTTATTTAGTCTCTTTGTTTTTTTCTCTTTAATTTTAGCAAATTTACTTTAGAGTTCACAAAAATAAAAAATAAGTAAATAAAAATTCTTATTTAATTTTATTTCTGCAATTAAAGTCAATGTCTGCAAAAAAAAAAAAGAGTCGCAAAAAAATGATTGAGTATTACGATAGTGATGATGAAGAAATTTCATATGCGAAAAATGGTTTTTGGTTACAAATCCCTGCATTTAACGGAAGGAATGATCCTGAAGCTTATTTCAGATGGAAAAGGAAGGTAGAGTCGATTTTTGCAAATTGTATCCTTTCAGAGAAAAAGAAGGTTCGACTGGTACAAGGCAATTTTTTTGATGATGCCCATATATGGTGGAGTGAATTAGGAAAATCTAGAAGATGGTATGGAAAAAGCTCAATTTGTAGCTGAGAGAAGATGAAGAAAATCATGAGGAACTAGTTTGTGCCATTATCATACCACATGAAGAATCGGGTTGTGCCATCATCATACCACAATGAATTTTTTGAAAAATTTTATAAGTTACAACAAGGTTCACAATCAGTGATGGAGTACCACAAGGAATTTCTATATTTGCTGGATAAGGCTAATATTAAAAGGAGTCTTGAGATTCTTATAGAACTTTTTTGTTTGGATTACGCGAAGAACTTGTAGATAAAGTCCAACGTTACCATTACGCTTGTAAACCCCGTAAAATTAGCGAATAATTAGTCAATAAATTAAATTTTAATAAAAAAAATTAGAAATGTGAATTTTATATTAAAATAGGAAAGATCTCATTAAAATAAAAATTTTGACACTAATTTCAAAGAATTTGGCCCAAAATTAGGCCGAACGGACCAAACCGATCGAACCGGGCCAATCCAACCCAAACAAACACTTAAAGAACCCAGCCCCTTCCTCTTTTCTTTCCATTTCACGCTGCACAACCATTTGGAGGAGGAAGAACATAACCCTTTCCCAAACCCTTGTTCTAAATTCAAACCACCACAACTTCTCGCTCCGAGCTCCAATCGCCGCACCGTTTGTGGCCACGCATCTAGTGCGTCGAGCTCTATAAAGCCCGGTAACCAATTTTGGTAAGAAACCTTGATTCCCATCTCAGCCTCTCATTCTTTTGGATTTTTGACATTTTGGGGTTTTGGTTATTAAAATTTGATGTCTTGATGTTTAAGCTCAAACTAGCTTGAGGAACTTGTGGGTCTTTGTTCAATCAAGACATATATAAGGTGAGAAATCTCAAAATTTTGCAAATTCTAGCTTATGTGAGTTTGGATATTGAATTTGGGTGTGTATGTGTGATATATGTGAATTAGGTTTGTATATGTGTATATTGGAGCTTGATTAAATACATTGGAGGCTTAGTGGAATTTGGGAGACTTTGCCTTGGAGATTTTGAACCTTTGAGGGTTGTGTTTGGTGCCTTGGTGGTGTCTTGGGTTATACGTAGAAATCGGCTAAGGTATGGTTTAGGTTTCACGTATCTAATATATAATGTTCTGTGAAAACTTAGACTAGATGACTATAGGATAGGTTGGAATGAATGAGTATGTTTAATGCATAGCGCCTTGATGATGAATGTGATATGAAATTGAGTGTTTGCTGCATGATTATTATTTATGATGATGCTAGGTTGTTAGGTGATAAGTTGATGATGATGATGATATGAGTAAATAGGAATGGATGGTGGTATATTAATGATTTTGTTAACATTATTGGGAAATTTGTGCATACGATTGATTAAAGTTGAGGAATGGTTGTATATGGTAATATGTAATGGAAATAATGTGGTAATTGGTGTTGGGGTGCTGAATATATGTGTATAGAAGGTTGGGAGTAAGTTTTGTTTTGATGAAAATTGAGGTTTGAGTTTGTTTGTGAAAAATGGATTTTTGGCCGAATTTTTACGAGCCATAACTCGGCTTCCAGACCCTCAAATTGTTTCAAATTTGCTTAATAGGAAAATTGGGTCCGTGAAGTTTACACCATTTAAAGAACGAATAAAAAATGTTTTAAAACAAAAAAGTTATGCGCGTCGGAAGTTTGGAGGGTAAAATTGAAAATTTTGCACCATTCAGCATTTTGCTGATTCTGCACAGCTTGTTTGTGCAACCACTGGACGTGACGCGACCAAACTCTTTGGTTTGGCAGATTGCGTATGCGAGTAGTGTGTTTGCGTACGCGAACACTAATTTTTAAGGGGTTGTGATGACCCGAATTCACTTACTATATAATGAATCTGTTCCTTGGCAAGCGCACCAAAGTATCGTCAAGTAATAACCCTCTAGGAGTTGGGTCGAATTCTACAGAGATTGGTAGATTGAGCACCTTTAATTAATGGGTGAATTAGTCAAGCTAAGCAATAGAGAGTGTTGAGTGTAGAATTCTAAATTAACAGAAATGTAAATGACTTAAAAGTAAAGGAGAGCAATAAAGTGTAGAAAGGTAAATGACAAGAATGTAAAGTGATGAAACATAATTGATTGAATAATAAATGGGAAATGGGTAATGGTAGAAGTTAAAGGAAATCTATAAAGAATAGGAAAGATAAGGATAGGAGAAATTCATTGGGATTAGGAGATGTTGCTCTCTTTGGATTAGATCTAGATCATCCCTTCTTCAATCATGCAACTCATTGACCTCTTGGCAATCATGATTGATTGAACCCCAATCCCTTGGTGATTCAATCTCTCAAATCTTGATAATCAGCCAATCCCTTGGTCTAATTGCTCATGAAGAGAGATAAGCTTGGTCCCTGATTATACCACACATCCTCATAGAATCAAATAATGGGTGAATTTTATGTCACCATATCCAATCCCAAAACCTAGATCTACTCAAGTGTGAGAAGAGATTTCAAGCATGGTTTCATGTTTTCTTTTCCAAGGTTCCCATGAAACCCATTTTGCATTCAACCTCTTTCCCAAGATGATTGAACACTAAGCATGAAGAACGAAATTCCTTCTAGCAAATCAAAGAGAAGATAAAGAGAAGAAGAAATTCACTATCATTAATCCATCAAGTACAACAGAGCTCCTTCTCCCAATGAGAAGGAGTTTAGCTACTCATAGCTTAGAGAAAAGTATAAGAGACAGAAGAGATGAAGTACAGTAAAAACTAAAACTTAACCAATCGACCCCAAAACTAACCAGCCAATTCCATTTTCAGTACTCTCAGGGGATATATATACTACTCCTATCACCAGAATTAAAAAGTACAAAAGAGAAAAGAAAATTACAATTGAAAAGAAAAAGAAAAACTAATAGAAATGAACCATGTGCCTGGCATGTGACTGTTGTTTGAGTGGCGTGCCACGCCTAGCTCCTCAGCTTGGCTTGGCGCGCCACGCCTGGCTTCCAAGTGGCACGCCCAGGGTCTTTCCTTCCCTCTTCCTCTCTGGAATCTTGAACTGGCGCGGCGTGCCCATGTCTGGCGTGCCACGCCCATAGTAAACACTTCATCTTTCTTCTCTGGAAAGTAATAATGGCATGCCACGCCCAGTAGCTGGCGTGCCACGCCCAGTTGCTGGCGTTCAACGCCCTTGATGGAGACCTCTTTTTTTTCTCTGGAAGATAATACTGGCATGCCAAGCCCAGTAGCTGGCGTGCCATGCCCTTGATGATGCATGAATAAGTCCCTCTTGGTTAGTAATTGGCGTGCCACGCCTAGCATTCAAGTGGCACGCCCAATGTTATCTTGTCTTGGTGTGCCATGCCTAAAGTCCTAAGTGGCACGCCCAGTCTTCTTCTTCCTTGTAAGCTTGTACTGGCGTGCCACACCTTCGAGCTCAAGTGGCACGCCTAGTGTTAGAGTTGTATCCTCCCTTTCTGGATCAATGAACTGGCGTGCCACGCCTTCGATCTTAAGTGGCACGCCAAGTGTTGGTATTTGAACTCTTCAAGCTTGGCGTGCCACGCCTAGAACTCAAGTGGCACGCCCCAGATACGAGCAAGGTTGGCGTGCCACGCCTTTGAGCCCAAGTGGCACGCCTAGTGTTGAACCTCCAACTCCCTTCTCTGGAACAATGAACTAGCGTGCCACGCCTTCGAGCCCAAGTGGCACGCTCATTGTTTATAATGGAGTTGGCATGCCACACCCAGCCTGGGGTGCTACGCCCCCTTGTGGTCTTTAAAAGTGCTCTCTAGAAAGTGTAGTTGGCGTGCCACGCCTGGCCTTAGCGTGCCACGCCCATAGTAAAGCTCTATGGGTTCTCTTCTGGACTTGTCAACTGGCGTGCCATGCCTTCGATCTCAAGTGGCACGCCCGTTGTAATTCTTTCACTTTGCTTCTCTGGAGTTGTTAACTGGCGTGCCACACCCCTTAGCTGGCGTGTCACGCCCATCCAAATTGTGGGCATTTGCACCGATTGGCACACCCAGCTCAAACGCCCAGCTTCTTTTTCTTGTTTCCTCCTTCTTTTGTTACTCTTTTCACCTAAAATTCAACAAAACTCATTTCAAAGCAATGTACTATAATATTCACCATTTAGTTCATGAAATTGCACTAGTTGAATGAGATTCCACTCTTTTTATGGCCCTTTTAGATGAGAGAAAGAGGTAGATAATGCAAGTCATCAGGTTGCGTACGCGACCACCCGCACGCAACGCGACCACCTGCACGCGACACGACCAACCCTTTCAGGTTGGGATTCTCGCATACGTGAACAAGGATTTTCGTACGCCCACGCGTTCGCGTGGCCCCTGTTTCAGCAAAAATGGATTTTGTGTTTTTAAGTCAAATTTCAAACTTCTAAACCTCTATTTTCATTTTTTTAGCCCCAAATCTTAGTAGTAACTCTAGTAATAAGATGGAGTTAGGAATTGGAGGTAACTTGGAGGTGAAGTAAGGTTGGAAAGTGGATGAATTATACAAGGAAACATGAATATTTGAAGTGCATGTGGTGCTATGATGAATAATGATATGATTATGTGCTAATTATAAATGATTATGAATAATTATTGGCTTATGCATTCAACTATCTGAGACACAAGTTTCTCTGGGTAAAGTACCATGGCTTGCCACCATGTGTTCCAGGTTGAGACTCGATACTCTATTGATTGTCACCTTGAAGTAGTAAGACTTGTTCTTTTCTTTTCACTTCTCTTTTGTTATTATTTGATTGACCACGACCCTAAGTGTTTTGTCTCAAGACGACCCTTTAGATTGAGCTTTCAATTAGCACTCCCAAACCAGTTGGTATTAGGGTACTAGGTGTTGAAACACCCCTAAGAATTTACTTGTCCAGGTCTCTCTTCTTGACACATCTTCACCACAAGCATCTACTAGGATCTTAGCTCTTTGAGCTATTTATTTCTTTCTTTTATCCTAGTAGTTGATGCTCAAAGCCTTGGGTCTTTTGCTTACTACTTCTTGGTTCTATGGATATTCAAGGGTCATCCTTAGCATCTACTTGTTATATCCTCTACGTCTAATTGTTCATTGTGGTTTATTTACTTCTAGGTGTTCAATCATGACTCCATACTTGTTCCTCATCTCTTAATCTTGAATTTTCTCACTTGGGTCTTAGTCTCTTTCTCTTGTTTTTGCAACAACTCATCATTGATTCTATAAGAACAAACTACTTTTATTGATGTAAATGAGGACTTAAACAAAGACATTTTCTTTCTCAAATTTAAACATAAACATAAAGGACTCATAAAATAACTCTAAAACATAAGAAAACTAAACAACAACTATCATAATAATTGATGAGCGGATAATTTATACCCTTTTTGGCATTATTTTTACAAAGTTTTTAGTATGTTTTAGTTACTTTTTATTATATTTTTATTAGTTTTTATGCAAAAATCACATTTCTGGACTTTACTATGAGTTTGAGTATTTTTCTGTAATTTCAGGTATTTTCTGGCTGAAATTGAGGGACCTGAGCAAAAGTCTGATTCAGAGGCTGAGAAAGGACTGCAGATGCTGTTGGATTCTGACCCTCCTGCACTCGATGTAGATTTTTTGGACCTAGAGATACCCAATTGGTGCTCTCTCAATTGCATTGGAAAGTAGACATCTTGGGCTTTCCAGCAATATATAATAGTCCATACTTTGCTCGAGATTTGATGGCCCAAACTGGCGTTCAAATGCCAGCCAGAGACCCTTTTCTGGCGTAAAACGCCAGAATTGGCACCAAAACTGGAGTTAAACGACCAAACTGGCACCCAAGCTGGCGTTTAACTCCAAGAATGGCCTATGCACGTGAAAGCTTCAATGCTCAGCCCAAGCACACACCAAGTGGAACCCGAAAGTGGATTTCTGCACTATCTGCACTTAGTTACTTAATTTCTATAAACCCTAGTAACTAGTTTAGTATAAATAGCACTTTTTACTATTGTATTAGGGAGCTTATGCCATTATTCACGTTTGGAGGCTGGCCACACGGCCATGCCTTGAACTTTTTCTCTTATGTATTTTCCACGATGGAGTTTCTACACCTCATAGATTAAGGTGCGGAGCTCTGCTGTTCTTCATGAATTAATTCAAGTACTATTGTTTCTCTTTCAATTCACGCTTACTTCTTCTCCAAGATATACTCTCGTACTTAATTCAGTTAAGTCAGAATGAAGGGGTGACCCGTGACAATCACCCACTATCTTCGTTACTCGCTTAGCCAAGACCCGCGTGCCTGACAACCACAAGCGGTCTACATGATGTTCAACGTAGTCATTGGACGACAGCCGGAGTATATTCTCTTAGGTCTCTAATCTACGGACCGAGTCCGTGAGATTAGTACCTTCGTGGTATAGGCTAGAACCAATTGGCAGCATTCCTGAGATCCGAAAAGTATAAACTTTGTCTGTGGTATTTCGAGTAGGATCTGGGAAGGGATGACTGTGACGAGCTTCAAACTTATGAATGTTGGGCGCAGTAACAGTGTGCAAAAGGATAGAGAGATCCTATTCCGACGCTAGTGAGAACCGACAGATGATTAGCCGTGCGGTAGCTGTACCTGGTATTTTTCATCCGAGACGAGAAATCTGACAGTTGATTAGCCGTGCAGAGATCGTACCTGGTATTTTTCATCCGAGAGGATTATACAGCTTGCCATGGAAGGGAGCACGCATGATTGGATGAAGACAATAGGAAAGCAGAGGTTCAGAAGCAACAAAGCATCTCCAAACGCTTATTTGAAATTCTCACCAATGAATTACATAAGTATCTTTATTTTATTTTATGTTTTATTTATCTTTTAATTATCAAAACCTAATAACCATTTGAATCCGCCTGACTAAGATTTACAAGATGACCATAGCTTGCTTCAAGCCGACAATCTCCATGGGATCGACCCTTACTCACGTAAGGTATTACTTGGACGACCCAGTGCACTTGCTGGTTAGTTGTGCGGAGTTGTGAAAAGTGTGATCATAATTTCGTGCACTAAGTTTTTGGCGCCGTTGCCGGGGATTGTTCGAGTTTGAACAACTGACGGTTCATCTTGTTGCTTAGATTGGATAATTTTATTTTATGTTTAAGCTTTTTATTTTTAATTTCAAAAAAAAAAATCATTCAAAAAAAATATTTGTTTTCTAAAAATTCATCAAAATTTTTAAGAATGAATTCCCCCTCAGAGCTTCACAATGTTATGTTGAAACCTGGCTCGCTGTTAAGCCATGTCTATTCTTTTGGACTGAGGTTTCCACTTTCCACTGTAGAAAGGACATGCTTGTATGTGTTATGTTAAAGCTTGGCTGGACATGTCTAATTCTTTTGGACCGAAGCTTTAGAATAATGATGAGCGGATAATTTATACGCTTTTTGGCATTGTTTTTACATAGTTTTTAGTATGATTTAGTTAGTTTTTATTATATTTTTATTAGTTTTTAATTAAAAATCACATTTCTGGACTTTACTATGAGTTTGTGTGTTTTTCTGTGATTTCAGGTATTTTCTGGCTGAAATTGAGGGACTTGAGCCAAAATCTGATTCAGAGGCTGAAGAAGGACCGCATATGCTGTGGGATTCTGACCTCCCTGCACTCGAAATGGATTTTCTGGAGCTACAAAAACCCAACTGACGCGTTCTCAATTGCGTTGGAAAGTAGACATCCAGGGCTTTCCAGCAATATATAATAGTCTATTCTTTGCACGAGTTTAGATGACGCAAACTGGCATTTAACGCCAGCTTTCTGCCCTATTCTGGCGTTAAACGCCAGAAACAAGTTGCAAATCAGAGTTAAACGCCAGAAACAGGTTACAACCTGGCGTTTAACTCTAAAAGAAGTCTCTACACATGAAAGCTCAATGCTCAGCCCAAGCACACACCAAGTGGACCCGAAAGTGGATTTCTGCATCATTTACTTATTTTCTGTAACCCTAGTTACTGGTCTAGTATAAAAACTACTTTTAGTGATTTATTTTATATCTCTGGATAATCTTTTGAAGAATTGTGCGTTCTGAGATCACGTTTAAGGGGGCTGGCCATGTGGCCATGCCTGGACCTTGTTCTTATGTATTTTCAACGGTAGAGTTTCTACACACCATAGATTAAGGTGTGGAGCTCTGCTGTTCCTCATGAATTAATGCAAAATACTGTTGTTTTTCTATTCAACTCAAGCCTATTTCTTCTCTAAGATATTCATTCACACACAAGAACATGATGAACGTGATGATTATGTGACGCTCATCACCATTCTCACTTATGAACGCGTGCCTGACAAACACTTCCATTCTACATGAAAACAAGCTTGAATGCATATCTCTTAGCCTCCTGATTTACGATCAGAGTCTTCGTGGTATAGGCTAGAATTATTGGCGGCCATTCTTGAGATCTGGAAAGTCTAAACCTTCTCTGTGGTATTCCGAGTAGGATCTGGGAAGGGATGGCTGTGACGAGCTTCAAACTCGCGAGTGTTGGGCGTAGTGACAGACGCAAAAGGATCACTGGATCCTATTCCAACATGATCGAGAACCGACAGATGATTAGCCGTGCGGTGACAGTGCATTTTGGACCATTTTCACTGAGAGGAAGGGAAGTAGCCATTGACAACGGTGATGCCCAATATACAGCTTGCCATGGAAAGGAGTAAGAAGGATTGAATGAAGGCAATATGAAAGCAGAGAATCAGGAGGAACAAAGCATCTCCATACGCTTATCTGAAATTCCTACCAATGAATTATATAAGTATCTCTATCCTATTTTACATTTTATTTATATTTTAATTATCAATTCACCATAACCATTTGAATCCGCCTGACTGAGATTTACAAGATGACCATAGCTTGCTTCATACCGACAATCTCCGTGGGATCGACCCTTACTCACGTAAGGTTTATTACTTGGACGACCCAGTGCACTTGCTGGTTAGTTGTGCGAAGTTGTGAAGAAGAACTAAGATTATAAACATGTGTATTAAGTTTTTAGCATCGTTACCAAGGACTGAACGATCACGATTTCGTGCACCAAGTTTTTGGCGCCGTTGCCGGGGATTGTTCGAGTTTGGACAACTGACGGTTCATCTTGTTGCTCAAATTAGGTTATTTTATTTTATTTTATTTTTTTTAGCTTTTTATTTTCGAAAAATTTTAAAAGAAAATAATAAATTATTCTATGTTCTTCAGAATTTTTAAGAATGAATTCTAGAGTTTCTTCATGATTTGTTGAAGCTTGGCTGGCTGTCAAGTGGTGCACGAAATTGTGATCATCAATGTCGCCAACAACTTGGTACGCACAATTGTAATCTCAACTCTTTATCACAACTTCGCACAACTAACCAGCAAGTGCACTGGGTCGTCCAAGTAATAAACCTTACGTGAGTAAGGGTCGATCCCACGGAGATTGTCGGCCTGAAGCAAGCTATGGTCACCTTGTAAATCTCAGTCAGGCGGATTCAAATGGTTATGGTGAATTGATAATAAAAAGATAAATAAAACGTAAAATAAAGATAGAGGTACTTATGTAATTCATTGGTGAGAATTTCAGATAAGCGTATAGAGATGCTTTCGTTCCTCTGAACCTCTGCTTTCCTGCTGTCTTCATCCAATCATTCCTACTCCGTTCTATGGCAAGCTGTATGTTGGGCATCACCGTTGTCAATGGCTACATCCCGTCCTCTCTGTGAAAATGGTCCAATGCGCTGTCACTGCATGGCTAATCATCTGTCGGTTCTCGATCATACTGGAATAGGATTTACTATCCTTTTGCGTCTGTCACTACACCCAGCACTCGCGAGTTTGAAGCTCGTCACAGCCATCCCTTCCCAAATCCTACTCGGAATACCACAGACAAGGTTTAGACTTTTCGGATCTCAGGAATGGCCGTCCATGGGTTCTAACTTATACCACGAAGATTCTAATATCTCGGACTCGGTCCTCTGTATTAGATATCTAAGAGATATTCATTCTAGCTTGTTTGCATGTAGCACGGAAGTGTTTGTCAGGCACGCGTTCGTAAGTGAAAATGATGATGAACGTCACATAATCATCACATTCAACATGTTCTTGGGTGCGAATGAACATCTTAGAATAGGAATAAGCTTGAATTGAATAGAAAAACAATAGTACTTTGCATTAATTCATGAGGAACAGCAGAGCTCCACACCTTAATCTATGGTGTGTAGAAACTCTACCGTTGAAAATACATAAGTGATGAAGGTCCAAGCATGGCCGAATGGCCAGCCCCCATAAAGGTCTAAGATAGCATAAAACTGATCAAAGATGTAAATACAATAGTAAAAAGTCCTATTTATACTAAACTAGTTACTAGGGTTTACAGAAATGAGTAATTGATGCAGAAATCCACTTTCGGGACCCACTTGGTGTGTGCTTGGGCTGAGCATTGAGCTTTACACGTGTAGAGGCTTCTCCTGGAGTTGAACGCCAGTTTGTAACCTGTTTCTGGCGTTTAACTCCACTTTGCAACCTGTTTCTGGCGTTTAACTCCAGAATGCAACATGGAACTGGCGTTGAACGCTAGTTTGCGTCATCTGAACTCAGAAAAAGTATAGACTATTATATATTGCTGGAAAGCCCTGGATGTCTAATTTCCAACGCAATTGAGAGCGCACCATTTGGAGTTATGTAGCTCCAGAAAATCCACTTTGAGTGAAGAGAGGTCAGAATCCAACAGCATCTGCAGTCCTTCTTCAACCTCTGAATCTGATTTTTGCTCAAGTCCCTCAATTTCAGCCAGAAAATACCTGAAATCATAGAAAAGCACACAAACTCATAGTAAAGTTCAGAAATGTGAATTTTAATTAAAAACTAATAAAAATATACTAAAAACTAATTAAATTATACTGAAAACTCTGTAAAAAAAGCGTATAAATTATCCGCTCATCATCAAGCCATGTCTAAATTTTTGGACTGAGACTTCCACTTATCATGGCAAGAGTCCTTGGACTCTCATCTAATCAGCTGGTATATGCCTGATTTCTATGCTAAAGCTTGGCTGGCCATTGGCCATGTCTAGTGTTTTGGACCGAAGCTTTCACTGAAGGCTTGGCTGGCTAGTAAGCCATGCCTAATTCCTGGACCGGAGTTTTAGACTAACATTGCATAAAATTTTTTGAAATCCTTATTTTTTTTTCCAATTAATTTTTGAAAAATTAAAAGAAAATTTAATAAAATCATAAAAACCAAAAATATTTTGTGTTTTTGTTTGAGTCTAGTGTCAATTTTCAAGTTTGGTGTCAATTGCATCTTTTTAATTTTTTTTAAAATTTTCAAAAAATTCATGCATGTGTTCTTTATGATCTTCAAGTTGTTCTTGAGGATTCTCTTTGTTTGATCTTTAATTTTTCTTGTTTTGTGTCTTTTCTTGTTTTTCATGTGCATTTTTGAATCGTTAGTGTCTAAACATTGAAAATTTCTAAGTTTGGTGTCTTGCATGTGTGTCTTTTCTTAAAAGTTTTCAAAAATAAGTTCTTGATGTTCATCTTGACATTCAAAGTGTTCTTGGTGTTCATCTTGACATTCAAAGTGTTCTTGCATGCATTGTGTGTTTTGATTCATAATTTTCATGTTTTGTGTCAATTTTGTGTTTTTCTCTTTCTTCATTAAAAATTCAAAAATAAAAAAAAATATCTTTCCCTTATTCTTCTCATAAAATTCGAATATTTGAGTTGACTTTTTCAAAAATTTTTAAAAATTTAGTTGTTTGTTATGAGTCAAATCAATTTTTCAAATTAAAAATCTTATCTTTTCAAAAATTTTTCAAAAAAAATCAAATCTTTTTCAATTATCTTCTTAATATTTTCGAAAATTTCAAAATGATTTTCAAAATCTTTTTCTTATTTTTTTCGAATTCAATGCTAACAATTTATATGATTGATTCAAAAATCTCAAGTTATTACTTGCCTATTAAGAAAGGTTCAATCTTTAAATTTTAGAATCATATCTTTTAGTTTCTTGTTAGTCAAGTAATCAACTTTAATTTCAAAAAAATCAAATCTTTTTAAATTTCTCTTTCAAATCTTTTTCAAAATAAATTTCAATCATATCCTTTTCAAAATCAATTTCAAAATCTTTTCTAACTTCTTATCTTTTCAAAATTGATTTTCAAATCTTTTTCAATAAACTACTTAACTTTTTGTTTTGATTTTAAAATTCTTATCTTTTTCAAAACCATCTAACTACTTCTCTCTCTCATCATTTTCGAAAATAATTAACATTTTTGTCAAAATTCTTTTTAATTAACTAATTGTTTCAAATTTTAATTTTAATTTTATTTCTTCTCTTAATTTTCGAATTATAACTGTATTTTAAAATAAAAACAAAAATATTTTTATTTTATTTAATTTTCGAATTCTTTCCCCTCTCTTATCTCCTTCTGTTATTTATTTATCTACTAACACTCCTCTTCTACTCAAAATTTGAACCCAATCTTCTTCTCTGTGTTCGAATTTTTCTCTTCTCCTTCTTCTATTCTTCTCTTATTTTACTCGCATAAAGGAATCTCTATACTGTGACATAGAGGATTCCATATTTTCTCTGTTCTCTTCTTTTTCATATGACCAGGAACAAGGATAAGAACATTCTTGTTGAAGCTGATCCTGAACCTGAAAGGACTCTAAAGAGGAAGCTAAGGGAAGCTAAAGCACAACTCTCTGGAGAGGACCTAACTGAAACTTTCGAAAAAGAAGGAGACACGGCCAAACCCAAGAACAATGGTGGAGATGCAAGGAAGATGCTTGGTGACTTTATTGCACCCTCTTCTAACTTTTATGGAAGAAGCATCTCAATTCCTGCAATTTGAGCAAACAATTTTGAGCTTAAGCCTCAATTGGTTTCTTTAATGCAGCAGAACTGCAAGTTTCATGGACTTCCAATGGAAGATCCTCATCAGTTTTTAGCTGAATTCTTGCAAGTCTGTGACACTGTCAAGACCAATGGAGTTGATCCCGAGGTCTACAGGCTCATGCTTTTCCCTTTTGCTGTAAGAGACAAAGCTAGAACATGGTTGGATTCACAACCTAAGGATAGCCTGAACTCTTGGGATAAGTTGGTCAGTGCTTTCCTGGCCAAGTTCTTTCCACCTCAAAAGATGAGCAAGCTTAGAGTGGAAATACAAACCTTCAGACAGAAGGAAGGAGAATCCCTCTATGAAGCTTGGGAAAGATATAAGCAACTGATCAAAAGGTGTCTTACTGACATGCTTCCAGAATGGAGCATCATAACTATATCTATGATGGTCTGTCTGAGTTGTCAAAAATGTCATTGGACCATTCTGCAGGAGGATCTCTTCATCTGAAAACCCCTGCAGAAGCTCAGGAACTCATTGAAATGGTTGCAAATAACTAGTTCATGTACACCTCTGAGAGGAATCCTGTGAACAATGGGATGCCTCAGAAGAAGGGAGTTCTTGAAATTGATACTCTGAATGCCATATTGGCTCAGAACAAAATATTGACTCAGCAAGTCAATATGATTTCTCAGAGTCTGAATGGATTGCAAGCTGCATCCAACAGTACTAAAGAGGCAGCTTCTGAAGAAGAAGCTTATGATCCTGAGAACCCTGCAATGGCAGAGGTGAATTACATGGGAGAACCCTATGAAAACACCTATAATCCTTCATGGAGAAATCATCCAAATTTCTCATGGAAGGACCAACAGAAGCCTCAACAAGGCTTCAACAACAATGGTGGAAGAAACAGGTTTAGCAATAGCAAACCTTTTCCATCATCTTCTCAGCAACAGATAGAGAACTCTGAACAGAGCCATTCTAGCCTGGCAATCATGGTCTCTGATCTATCTAAGACCACACTAAGTTTCATGAATGAAACAAGGTCCTCCATTAGAAGTTTGGAGGCACAGGTGGGTCAGCTGAGTAAGAAGATTACTGAAACTCCTCCTAGTACTCTCCCAAGCAATACAGAAGAAAATCCCAAGAGAGAGTGCAAGGCCATAACCATGATCAACATGGCCGAACCTGGAGAGAGAGAGGAGGACGTGAGTCCTGGTGCACGAAATCGTGATCGTTCATAATCTTAGTTCTTTGTCACAACTTCGCACAACTAACCAGCAAGTGCACTGGGTCGTCCAAGTAATAAACCTTACCTGAGTAAGGCTCGATCCCACGGAGATTGTCGGCTTGAAGCAAGCTATGGTCATCTTGCAAATCTCAGTCAGGCGGATTCAAATGGTTATGGTGAATTGATAATTAAAATATAAATAAAATATAAAATAGGATAGAGATACTTATGTAATTCGTTGGTAGGAGTTTCAGATAAGCGTATGGAGATGCTTTGTTCCTTCTGATTCTCTACTTTCCTATTGCCTTCCTTCAATCCTTCTTACTTCTTTCCATGGCAAGCTGTATGTTGGGCATCACCGTTGTCAATGGCTATATCCCGTTCTCTCAGTGAAAATGGTCCAAATGCGCTGTCACTGCATGGCTAATCATCTGTCGGTTCTCGATCATGTTGGAATAGGATCCAGTGATCCTTTTGCGTCTGTCACTACGCCCAACACTCGCGAGTTTGAAGCTCGTCGCAGCCATCCCTTCCCAGATCCTACTCGGAACACCACAGACAAAGTTTAGACTTTCCAGATCTCAGGAATGGCCGCCAATAATTCTAGCCTATACCACGAAGACTCTAATATCTCGGACTCGGTCCCCTGTATTAGATACCTAAGAGATACTCATTCTATCTCATCTTCATGTAGAACGGAAGTGGTTGTCAGGCACGCATTCATAAGTGAGAATGGTGATGAGCGTCACATAATCATCACAGTCATCATGTTCTTGTGTACGAATGAATATCTTAGAGAAGAAATAGGCTTGAGTTGAATAGAAAAAACAATAGTACTTTGCATTAATACTCGAGAAACAGCAGAGCTCCACACCTTAATCTATGGTGTGTAGAAACTCTACCATTGAAAATACATAAGTGATGAAGGTCCAGGCATGGCCGAGAGGCCAGCTTCCAAAACGTGATCAAAGGATCAAAAGATAATCCAAAGATGATCAAAGATGTCTAATACAATAGTAAAAGGTCCTATTTATATCAGACTAGTTACTAGGGTTATAGAAATAAGTAAATGATGTAAAAATCTACTTCCGGGCCCACTTGGTGTGTGCTTGGGCTGAGCGTTGAAGCTTTCACGTGTAGAGGTCTTCCTTGGAGTTGAACGCCAGTTTGTAACTTGTTTTTGGCGTTTAACGCTAGAATAGGGCAGAATGCTGGCGTTGAACGCCAGTTTGTGTTTCTAAACTCGGGCAAAGTATGGACTATTACATATTGCTGGAAAGCCCTGCATGTTTACCTTCCAACGCAATTAAGAGCACGCCAATTGGGTATCTGTAGCTCCAGAAAATCCACTTCGAGTGCAAGGAGGTCAAAATCCAACAGCATCTGCAGTCCTTCTTCAGCCTCTGAATCAGATTTTTGCTCAAGTCCCTCAATTTCAGCCAGAAATTACCTGAAATCACAGAAAAACACACAAACTCATAGTAAAGTCCAGAAATGTGATTTTTAATTAAAAACTAACTAAATTATACTAAAAACTACTTAAAAGTAATGCCAAAAAGTGTATAAATTATCCGCTCATCACAACACCAAACTTAAATTGTTGCTTGTCCCCAAGTAACTGAAAATCAATTAGGATAAAAAGAAGAGAATATACTATAAATTCTAGAATATCAATGAAACTTAGCTCCAATCAGATGAGCGGGACTAGTAGCTTTTTGCCTCTGAACAATTTTGGCATCTCACTTTATTCTTTGAAGTTCAGAATGATTGGCATCTATAGGAACTTAGAATTTAGATAGTGTTATTGATTCTCCTAGTTCATTATGTTGATTCTTGAACACAACTACTTTATGAGTCTCGGCCGTGGCCCAAAGCACTCTATTTTCCAGTATTACCACCGGATACATACATGCCACAGACACACAACTGGGTGAACCTTTTCAGATTGTGACTCAGCTTTGCTAAAGTCCCCAATTAGAGGTGTCCAGGGTTCTTAAGCACACTCTTTTTTTGCGTTGGACCTTGACTTTAACCGCTCAGTCTCAAGTTTTCACTTGACACCTTCACGCCACAAGCACATGGTTAGGGACAGCTTGGTTTAGCCGCTTAGGCCAGGATTTTATTCCTTTAGGCCCTCCTATCCACTGATACTCAAAGCCTTGGATCCCTTTTTTTACCCTTGCCTTTTGGTTTAAAGAGCTTTTGGCTTTTTCTGCTTGCTTTCTTTTTCTTTTATTTTTGCCATTTTTTCTCTCTCTCTTTTTTTTTCGCAAGCTTTTCTTTATTCACTGCTTTTTCTTGCTTCAAGAATCATTTTTATGATTTTTCAGATTATCAATAACATTTCTCCTTTTTCATCATTCTTCAAGAGCTAATAATTTTAACATTCACAAACAACAAATTCAAAAGACATATGCACTGTTCAAGCATTCATTCAGAAAACAGAAAGTATTATCACCACATCAAAAATAATTAAGCTAATTTCAAGGATGAATTCGAAATCCATGTACTTCTTGTTCTTTTGTTTTTAGAAAATTTTTCATTTAAGAAAGGTGATGGATTCATAGGACATTCATAGCTTTAAGGCATATACACTAAACACTAATGATCATATAGTAAAGACACAAACATAGATAAACATAAAGCATACAGAATGAAAACAGACAAATAAATAGACAAGGAGATTAAGGAACGGGTCCACCTTAGTGAGGGTGGCGTATTCTTCCTCTTGAAGAACCAATGGTGCTCTTGAGCTCCTCTATGTCTCTTCTTTGCCTTTGTTGCTCCTCCCTCATAGCTCTTTGATCTTCTTTAATTTCATGAAGGAGGTTGGAGTGCTCTTGGTGCTCCACCCTTAGTTGTCCCATGTTGGAACTTAATTCTCCTAGGGATGTGTTGATTTGCTCCCAATAGTTTTGTGGAGGAAAGTGCATCCCTTGAGGCATCTCAGGTATTTCATGATGAGGAATTTCCTCATGCTTTTGTTTGAGGTCCATGAGTGGGCTCTCTTGTAGGTGGGTATCCTGTGGAGTCCACAGATCCTGAAGGGTCAAGGACTTAGCATCCCTGCTCCATTTAGGCATGCAAAATGCCCTCTGTATGCAATACTGGTGTTTAACGCCAGACTGTTGCCTGTTTTTGGCGTTAAACGCCCAAATGTAGCATGTTTCTGGCGTTTAACGCCAGGTTGATGCTTGTTTCTGGCGTTAAACGCCAGCTTGGTGCTTGTTTCTGACGTTAAACGCCAGACAGATGCTTGTTTCTGCCGTTTAAACGCCAGAATGCTCTTCCTCCAGGGTGTGCTATTTTTAATGCTATTTTTCATTCTGGTTTTGATTTTCTAGTTGTTTTTGTGACTTCACATGATCATCAATCTAAAGAAAATATAAAATAGCAATGGAAAATAAATAGATATAGTTAAATATAATTGGGTTGCCTCCTAACAAGCACTTCTTTAATGTCATTAGCTTGACAGTGAGCTCTCATGGAGCCTCACAGATGTTCAGAGCATTGTTGGGACCTCCCAACACCAAACTTAGAGTTTGAATGTGGGGGTTCAACACCAAACTTAGAGTTTGGTTGTGGCCTCCCAACACCAAACTTAGAGTTTGACTGTGGGAGCTTTGGTTGACTCTGCAGTGAGAGAAGCTTTTCATGCTTTCTCTCCATGGTTACAGAAGGAGATCCTTGAGTTTTAAACACAAGGTTGTCCTCATTTAGTTGAAGGACCAACTCTCCTCTGTCCACATCAATCACAGCTTTTGCTGTGGCTAGGAAGGGTCTTCCAAGGATGATGGATTCATTCTCATCCTTTCCAATGTCTAGGATTATGAAATCAGCAGGGATGTAAAGGCCTTCAACCTTTACTAACAAGTCCTCTACTAATCCATAAGCCTGTTTCATTAATTTGTCTGTCATCTCTAATGAGATTCTTGCAGCTTGTACCTCAAAGATTCCTAGTTTCTCCATTACAGAGAGTGGCATTAAGTTTATTCCTGACCCCAGGTCACACAGAGCCTTCTCAAAGGTCATGGTGCCTATGTTACAGGAAATTAGGAATTTACCAGGATCCTGATTCTTTTGAGGTAAAGTGTGCTGAACCCAGGTATTCAGTTCAGTAATAAGCAATGGAGGCTCGTCCTCCCAAGTCTCATTACCAAATAGCTTGGCATTCAGCTTCATGATTGCTCCTAAATACTGGGCAACTTGCCCTTGAACAATGTCTTCATCTTCTTCAGAAGATGAATAGTCATCAGAGCTCATGAATGGTAAAAGGAGGTTCAATAGAATCTCTATGGTCTCTAGATGAGTCTCAGATTCCTCTGGTTCCTCAAAGGGAAACTCCTTATTGGTCAGTGAACGTCCCAGGAGGTCTTCCTCACTAGGATTCACGTCCTCCTCCTCCTCTCTGGGTTCGGCCACACCAAGTAAGGTTATGGCCTTGCACTCTCTTTTTGGATTCTCTTCTGTATTGCTTGGGAGAGTACTATGAGGAGTTTCAGTGACTCTTTTACTCAGCTGGCCCACTTGTGCCTCCAAATTTCTGATGGAGGACCTTTTTTATTCATGAAACTTAGAGTGGCCTTATATAGATCAGAGATTATATTTGCTAAGCTAGAGGGACTCTGCTCAGAATTCTCTGTCTGTTGCTGAGAGGATGATGAAAAAGGCTTGCTATTGCTAAACCTGTTTCTTCTACCATTATTAAAGCCTTGTTGAGGCTTTTGTTGATCCTTCCATGAGAAATTTGGATGATTTCTCCATGAGGGATTATAGGTGTTTCCATAGGATTCACCCATGTAATTCACCTCTGCTATTGCAGGGTTCTCAGGATCATAAGCTTCTTCTTCAGAAGATGCCTCTTTAGTATTGTTGGATGCAACTTACAATCCATTCAGACTCTGAGAAATTATATTGACTTGCTGAGTCAATATTTTGTTCTGAGCCAATATGGCATTCAGAGTATCAATTTCAAGAACTCCCTTCCTCTGAGGCGTCCCATTACTCACAGGATTCCTTTCAGAAGTGTACATGAACTGGTTATTTGCAACCATGTCAATGAGTTCCTGAGCTTCTACAGGCGTTTTCTTTAGGTGAATGGATCCACCTGTAGAATGGTCCAATGACATCTTTGATAATTCAGACAGACCATCATAGAATATATCCAGGATGGTCCATTCTAAAAGCATGTCAGAAGGATACTTTTTGGTTAGTTGCTTGTATCTCTCCCAAGTTTCATAGAGGGATTCACCTTCTTTCTGTTTGAAGGTTTGAACATCCACTCTAAGCTTACTAAGCTTTTGAGGAGGAAAGAACGTGGCTAAGAAAGCCGTGACCAGCTTATCCCAAGAGTTCAGACTATCTTTAGGTTGAGAGTCCAACCATATTCTAGCTCTGTCTCTTATAGCAAACGGGAAAAGCATAAGCCTGTAGACCTCGGGATCAACCCCATTGGTCTTAACAGTATCACAGATCTGCAAGAATTCAGTTAAGAACTGAAAATGATCTTCTGATGGAAGTCCATGAAACTTACAATTCTGTTGCATTAGAGAAACTAGTTGAGGCTTTAGCTCAAAATTATTTGCTCCAATGGCAGGGATTGAGATGCTTCTTCCATGTAAGTTGGAATTTGGTGCAGTAAAGTCACCAAGCATCTTCCTTGCATCTCCACCATTATTATTATTTTCGGCCATGTCTCCTTCTTTTTCAAAAATTTTTGTCAGATTTTCTCCAGAGAGTTGTGCTTTAGCTTCCCTTAGCTTCCTCTTCAGAGTCCTTTCAGGTTCAGGATCAGCTTCAACAAGAATGTTCTTATCCTTGTTACTGCTCATATGAAAAAGAAGAGAACACAAAAGAAAATATGGAATCCTCTATGTCACAGTATAGAGATTCCTTATGTAAGTATAAGAAGAGAAGAATAGAAGAAGGAAAAGATAAGAATTCGAACACAGAGTAGAAGAGTGGGTTCGAATTTTGAGTGAAAGAAGGGTATTAGTAGATAATTAAATAAATAGAAGGGGATGAGAGAGAGAAAAATTCGAAAATTAAATAAAAATATTTTTGTTTTTATTTTAAATATTAGTTAGAATTTCAAAAATTAAGAAGGAAAATAGAATTAAATTAAATTGAAATTTAAAACAAGTAGTTAATTAAAAAAGAATTTTGAAAAAGTGGGGAAGAGTTTTCAAAAATTAGAGAGAGAAAATTAGTTAGGTAGTTTTGAAAAAGATAAGAATCAAACAAAAAGATAAGATTAATTGAAAAAGATTTGAAAATCAATTTTGAAAAGATAAGAAGTTAGAAAAGATTTTGAAATTGATTTTGAAAAAGATGTGATTGAGATTTATTTTGAAAGAGATTTTAAAAAGGAACTTAAAAAGATTTGATTTTGAAAATTTAAAGATTGAACCTTTCTTACTAGGCAAGTAACAAACTTAGAATTTTTGAATCAATCACATTAATTGTTAGCATTAATTTCAAAAATATGAAATAGAAATAAGAAAAAGAATTTGAAAATAAATTTTGAAATTTCGAAATTATGAAAGAAAGATTAAAAAAAAGATTTGATTTTTGAAAAAGATAGAATTTTAAATTGAAAATTTGACTTGACTCATAAGAAACAATTAAATTTTAAAAATTTTTGACTAAGTTAATCCAAATTTTCAAAAATTATGAGGAAAATAAGGGAAAGATATTTTTTTGATTTTTTAAATTTTTATGAGGAGAGAGAAAAACACAAAAATTGATGCAAAACATAAAAATTATGAATCAAAACAAGAAAAATATGCAAGAACACTTCGAATGTCAAGATGAACACCAAGAACACTTTGAAGGTCATGATGAACATCAAGAACATGTTTTTGAAAATTTTTAAGAAAAGAAAAACATGCAAGACACCAAACTTAGAATTTTTCAATGTTTAGACTCTAATAATTCTAAAATGCATATGAAAAACAAAAGAAGACACAAAACAAGAAAAATTAAAGATCAAACATATAAAATCATCAAGAACAACTTGAAGATCATGAAGAACACATGCATGAATTTTTGAAAAAAAATTTTTTTTTAGAAAAATTAAAACATGCAATTGACACCAAACTTAAAATTTGACACAAGACTCAAACAAAAAACATAAAATTTTTTGGTTTTTATGGTTTTATTAAAATTTTTTTTGTATTTTTCGAAAATAAAAAATAAAAAGCTTAAAAATAAAATAAAATTACCTAATCTGAGCAACAATATGAACCGTCAGTTGTCCAAACTCAAATAATCCCCGGCAACGGCGCCAAAAACTTGGTGCACGAAATCGTGATCGTTCATAATCTTAGTTCTTTGTCACAACTTCGCACAACAAACCAGCAAGTGCACTGGGTCGTCCAAGTAATAAACCTTACGTGAGTAAGGCTCGATCCCACGGAGATTGTCGGCTTGAAGCAAGCTATGGTCATCTTGCAAATCTCAGTCAGGCGGATTCAAATGGTTATGGTGAATTGATAATTAAAATATAAATAAAATATAAAATAGGATAGAGATACTTATGTAATTCGTTGGTAGGAGTTTCAGATAAGCGTATGGAGATGCTTTGTTCCTTCTGATTCTCTGCTTTCCTATTGCCTTCCTTCAATCCTTCTTACTTCTTTCCATGGCAAGCTGTATGTTGGGCATTACCGTTGTCAATGGCTACATCCCGTCCTCTCAGTGAAAATGGTCCAAATGCGCTGTCACTGCATGGCTAATCATCTATCGGTTCTTGATCATGTTGGAATAGGATCCAGTGATCCTTTTGCGTCTGTCACTACGCCCAACACTCGCGAGTTTGAAGCTCGTCACAGCCATCCCTTCCTAGATCCTACTCGGAATACCACAGACAAGGTTTAGACTTTCCGAATCTCAGGAATGGCCGCCAATAATTCTAGCCTATACCACGAAGACTCTAATATCTCGGACTCGGTCCCCTGTATTAGATACCTAAGAGATACTCATTCTATCTCATCTTTATGTAGAACGGAAGTGGTTGTCAGGCACGCGTTCATAAGTGAGAATGGTGATGAGCGTCACATAATCATCACATTCATCATGTTCTTGTGTACGAATGAATATCTTAGAGAAGAAATAGGCTTGAGTTGAATAGAAAAAATAATAGTACTTTGCATTAATACTCGAGGAACAGCAGAGTTCCACACCTTAATCTATGGTGTGTAGAAACTCTACCGTTGAAAATACATAAGTGATGAAGGTCAAGGCATGGCCGAGAGGCCAACCTCCAAAACGTGATCAAAGGATCAAAAGATAATCCAAAGATGATCAAAAGATAATCCAAAGGTGTCTAATACAATAGTAAAAGGTCATATTTATATCAGACTAGTTACTAGGGTTACAGAAATAAGTAAATGATGTAGAAATTCACTTCCGAGCCCACTTGGTGTGTGCTTGGGCTGAGCGTTGAAGCTTTCACATGTAGAGGTCTTCCTTGGAGTTGAACGCCAGTTTGTAACTTGTTTCTGGCATTTAACTCTGCTTTGCAACTTGTTTCTGGCGTTTAACGCCAGAATAGGGCAGAAAGCTGGCGTTGAACGCAAGTTTGCGTCATCTAAACTTGGACAAAATATGGACTATTATATATTGATGGAAAGCCCTGGATGTCTACTTTCCAACGCAATTGAGAGCGCGCCAAATGGGTATTTGTAGCTCCAGAAAATCCACTTCGAGTGCAGGAAGGTCAGAATCCAACAGCATCTGCAGTCCTTCTTCAGCCTCTGAATCAGATTTTTGCTCAAGTCCCTCAATTTCAGCCAGAAATTACCTGAAATCACAGAAAAACACACAAACTCATAGTAAAGTCCAGAAATGTGATTTTTAATTAAAAACTAATAAAAATATAATAAAAACTAACTAAATTATACTAAAAAACTACTTAAAAGCAATGCCAAAAAGTGTATAAATTATCCGCTCATCAAGTCCCAGTGAAAAAAGTCTCATGGGATGTTGATAAACCCATATTTTATGATATATTCTGTGCTTAATTTGAGTGATTTATTCAATCCTTCACCCACTTATTCATATTAATTGCATGGTTTTACTTTCCCTTCCTTATTATGTGATGTATGTGAAAAACATGTTTTCTATGCTTTAAAAGTAATTATTTTAATTTCCCTTTATTACCATTCGATGCCGTGATTTGTGTGTTGAGTAATTTCAGATCTTCTAAGGCAGGAATGACTTAAAGGATGGAAATGAAACATACAAAATTCGAAGGAAAGCATAAAACAGAGTTTTTGAAGAAACTGGCAACGACGCGATCGCTTGGATGACGCGGCCGCATGCCAGCGCGAATCAACAGCGACGCGACCGCGTGCTTGACGCGATCGCGCGCCTTAAGCGAAACGCATATGACGCGGACGCATGACTGATGTGACCGCGCGACAAGGAAAACTCCAAGTGACGCGACCGCGTGACCTACGCGGCCGCGTGACAGAGGCCACGCACCAGAAATTATAGAAAATGCTCCCAGCAATTTCTGAAGCCCTTTTTGGCCCAATTCCAAGTCCAGAAGACACAGATAAGAGGTTATGAAGTGGGGGAATGCATCCATTCAGGGAGAGTCTCCAATTAGTTACTTTTCATGATTTAGATTTAGTTTTGAGGGAGAGGTTCTCTCCTCTCTCTCTTTTAGGATTAGGATTTAGGATTTTATTCGCTTTCATGATTATCTCTTTCTATCAGGTTCAACATTCCTTTTTATTTATCTTTTCAATTTAATTTATGAATTCTTCTATGTTACAGATTACTCTTTCGAATTAATGTTAATTGAGGTATTTCAGTTTATTATTGCTCTCCTTTATTTATATTACTGTTGCTTCCAATATGAAGACATTTTTATTCCGGTAGATTTACTTTTTCCCTTTTTTGGTCTTGGTTAAGAAATCAGTAACTCAGGAGTTATCAAACTCAAACATGATTGATAATTGTTATCTTTTCTAATTGAATTGAACTTCAATAATCCCAATCTTTCCTTAGGGATTAACTAGGATTTGAGGATCTAACTAATTAGTCACTTGACTTTCCCTTACTCTAGCAAAGGTTAACTAAGTGGAATTAAGGTTCAATTTTCATCATCATTGATAAGGATAACTAGGATAGGACTTCTAATTTCTCATACTTTGCCAAAAATTTATTTTATAGTTATTTATTTACTTTACAGTCTTTTACTTATTTCAATTGCAATTTAAACTACTTGTTCCTCATCTTAAAAAACCCCAATTTATAATCTCCATAACCGATAATAAGAACATACTTCCCTGCAGTTTCTTGAGAAGACGACCCGATGTTTAAATACTTTGGTTATCAATTTATTTAGGGGTTTGTTACTTGTGACAACCAAAAAGTTTGTACGAAGGGATTTCTGTTGGTCTAGAAACTATATCTACAACGCGACTTTTTTTATAAATTCTTTACTAGCAAAAATCCCGAATGTCAAAATGGCGCCGTTGCTGGGGAACTGCAATTGTGTGCCTTATTATTAGTTATTGTAAATATTTTTCTTTTACTTGTTTATTTGTCTTTATTTTCCCTTTTTATTTCCATTAGCTACTATGAATTCTCACCCCTCTCGCTTCGAGTTTGGTTCTAATATTGTTGAAAGGAGTGAAAGTTATAACAGGAACATGCATCAAGGTCAGAGCAATCAAAGATGGATGGAGCCAAGAGGATCTGATCAACCCTTTAGGCAACAACACCCTCCAAGATATCATGGATAAAGACCATTCTACAATGCATACCATGAAAATAGACATGGTGGACAACCTTGTAGTTACCAACAAGTCCCACCCTGTGCTTATAGGCTATCCTCTCAATATAACTTCGAACCACCATACTCACAAGCTTCTTTTCACCATTCGCCACCATACGATCCTCATTTACCCCGATTCCAATCCAATTACTCCCCATCACGACCACTTCCCAATGTACCACATCCAAATCCAGCACCCCGAGAATCAGAGGTTCGCCTCAAGGAAACAGTAGATCAACTTCAAATAACCCTTTATCAACTGGAGCAAGCAATACGTCAATTATCTTCTAGACGTTCGAACATTCAAGGACCTCCCACAACTCCGTGTGGACAATCTAATGATGAGCGTAGCATGAAGGAGATACTAGAAACTCCAGTGGACAGAACAGAGCATGACTTCGTACTGGAACAAGTAGAGGAAGCTGTCATTACACAAGAAGAAGAGTTGGTTGAAGACCTAGGAGACGCTGAGCCTCCATGGAAATCCAGAGTTATGGAGAATTCTGTCAAGGACGTTACAATTGATGCTGAGGAGGATAGTACATAGCCCCTAAGGAAAGTCTTTTATGAAGAACTGGACGGAATAATCCAAGAAGCAAGTTTCCTTGATGATGATGATCTCAAGTCAAGTTCTCCCAGTAGTGAACTTGCACCAGCAAGTGAATTCTCTGAGATCGCAGAATCTTCCCCAAGTGAATACGAAAATGATGCGGAGGTAGATTTCTCTCAACCTCCCGTTTATGACTTAAGTGACGAGGAAGACATAGAAGGCTTTGATCAGGACATGGATGCAATTGAAGAAGTCTGCAAGGAAGTGAAGAAATTCACAGAAGAGCACAAAGGAGTAGAACTCACAGAACCATTGGAAACACCTATCCCAAGGCCATTACCACCTAATACAAGCTTCAAGTGGGTACAATCCTTAACCTTTATCTTTACTTTTCCACTTGAATATGGTTTGCTTGAAACAGATGGCCAGCTTAGAGCTCTCTGTGGCTTTAAGAGTAAGAGGGAAATGGCTCGTGCTCAGAGCTGGTACACAAGGTCCAATAAGGTTCCACGCTTTAACTTGAAGTGTGCGGATTGGCATCATGATCTATCGAATGGATCTCGAAAAACGTTTGGTCACCTTGGTGAAAATCTACTTTCTAAACTGCCCGGATGGAAAAATATAGATCAAGACGAAGGCGGATCTAAAAGCAAGGTTTGAGATCCTGGAATCCATTCTGACATTCGTCACCCCGGGAGCCTGACAATCTGCTTGAAGATACTCAGAAGCTTTACATGCCTAGTTTGGGACCCGGAGGCCATTGGCATTCCAAGCATTGGTGGAGATTTCTGGACGAATTTAAGCGCAAGCTGCCATAACAGGAAGCTCATCCAATGTCCAACTTAAGGACTTTAACTAAAAGTGCTAGGTGGGAGACAACCCACCATGGTATGGTCGTTTCTTTTTCAATTTTATTTCGTGTTATTTATTTTTATTTTTTATTTCCTTTTTCAAATTGAACCTGAATATTATTCATTCGCATTGCATACTGCATACTTGCATACCTGCATAAAAAAGGGTGCGCGATGCGACCGCATCACCCATGCGATCGCGTCACTTGCGAAAAACACTACCCACGCGGCCACGTGATATGAAGATCAGCGTAAATCCCCAACGTCCAGAGAGTTAGGCTGGAATCGTACGGCCATTGTGCGTTTCGCACAAAACGACCCACGCGGTCGCATCCCTGACGCGATCGCGTCACTTGCACAACACCAATCCCACGCGACAGCGTGAGCGATGCGATCGCGTCGCATGGATTGCACCACCACCCCAGAGGAGACAGAGAGTTACGCTAAAACGACGCTGGAATTGTGCGTTTAGCACAATTTCCAGCGACGCGGTTGCATGCCTCACGCGACCGCGTCATTCATAATTTACCCATTCCACGCGATCGCGCCACCCAAGCGATCGCGTCGACCCCCATTTCACTCCATCCACGCGACCGCGTGCCCCACACGATCGCGTGGATTCAAATTAATAACCCCAGCCACGCGAAACCCTACCCATTTGCGCCCCCCAGCCCCCTCTCCTTCCTCTCTTCTCTCCACAACCACCACCCACAACTTCCAACCACCACCCAGCCACCCTACGCCGCCGCCGCACCGCCAACCACCCCCCAGACCTCACCGTACCACCACCCCCTCCCCCATTCTCCCCCTCTTTCTTCTTCTTTCTTCCTCTCCCTCCCTCCACCGCCACTGCCCCCCTCTGCGACCACCATCCACCGCCGCCGCTCCGTCCTAGTTGCGCCACCTATCCGCCACCCACACCCCCTTCCCTTCCTTCCCCTTCCCCCCCATTCCCTACCCGAAACCCTACCTCCAAACAGCCGCCACCGCCGCCGTGCCACCCTCAACCGCTGCGTCTGCCGCTACCACCGCCATCCCCCAGCCACATCTCTGCCCCACTTTCTTTCCTTCGCCTTCCAGGTTTTGCTAATCGTCACCCTTCTTTCCATTCATCGTTAATTTTCTATTTTTCTGTTTATGTTCATCATTAGGCTAGTTAGATATGCATGTTGTAGTGAATTCTAGGTTGTTAGGTAGCCTAGGATGTGGTTAGTGGATTTAGGCCTAATCATTTGCGCTGTTCTTGCTACCTGTTTTATTCAATTCGCAATTCTGTTGCTGCTGTGATGTTGTTACTGTTCATATGCTGTAATTTCTTGTTTCATGCTGCTCTTTACACTACTTTACATGTTCTTATTCCTTATATGTAATTGCAGCTATATTTTCATTCATATGAACTATTCTAATTGCTATTTATTTTCCGAGAAAATCCAATTTTAGCCGGAATGCTGCCCAAATTTCTGTAAACTGTTTTTATTTTCACTCATGTTTTGGTTTTGGCATTTTTAACTCTGCTTTCCCCTGCTTTTACCAAACCAATTCATGAATGCCAGGGCAAGCTTTCTTATTCTTTTTGATTTCCTGGTTCTTAATCTGTATTTTTGATGTTTAGATTCCAATTTTTGCTATTTCTATATCTATCTGAATCATCATCAACCTAATTTCCTTGTTTGGATATGAATTACCTATAGCTTCTAATTGTGAATGCTTGTTACTTGGAATATGATCATTATGCCACTTACCTTAACCCACTTTTTACTAACTCACTAATTTTAACTTCCTCAACTCTTTTTCAATTCTAACCAAACCTAACCTTTCAAAACATCTCTTCTGGTTTTTCACTTTCTTTTAACATTCTAACCAAGGCATGATGATACTTTTTCTAATTAACTTGAATTGAAGTACATTTTGGATTGTGACACTTTTCTTCTCAGTATTCTAACTCTTATACAATCCTTAATGCAAATTTACTTAACTCAATTTCCTCTTCTATTGCTACTTTGCCACTTTGTGTTTCTTTTTGATTTTTTGCCTTTTGTTTTCCTGTTTTTTTTATATATCCTGGTTTTCTGTTTTTCAGGATGTCAGACACCCAGAGAAAAGGAAAAGGAAAGGCAACCACTGGCAAACAGAAAAGAGGAGAATCCTCCATGTCCATCCTGGACCTCATGCATGATGACTCCTGGCGGGAGAACACTTTACCCCGCAGGAGAAGGCTGACCAACTACTCCCTGCTACTGATCCCATTAAATTTTCAAACCGATACTGCGAGCTGAAGTATCCGATGTTTGCAAACTCCAGGAACCTGTACCTGGAAAGGACTTTGAAGATCCCAGAAGAACTCCAGCAATACACCTCTGATCAGATCAAACAAAGAGGCTGGTTCTTCCTGGAGAGAAACCTGACTGAGGTTAATGCATCTTGGATAAGGGAATTCTACTGCAATTACTTCAAAACTTCCCTAGATGCAGTGAACCTAAGAGGGAAGCAGATTCTGGTTACTGAAGAGGCTATAGAGGATGTTCTAAAGCTTCTGCCTAAATTCGATCAGCCAGATGGATATCAAAAGGCTGAGGAGGACATGCGCTTCATGAAATTTGACTGGCATGCAGTCAAGGCCAGGATAGCCCTTGACCCGATTGTCCCATGGGTCATGGGTCAGAACACCACCATGCCTAAGGGAATCAAGCGGGCATACTTGAACGATGAGGCTCGGCTATGGCATCAGATCCTCAGCAACTTTATTATGCTGAGTACTCACGAGACGGAGCTACCTGCCGCTATGATCACCCTCCTATGGTGTGTGATGGAAGGTAAGGACCTGTACCTGCCACGCTTCATTCAGTACTACATGGCCAGGGTCCACGTCCGAGGCACTCTCCCCTTCCCCTATCTGATTACACAGCTAGGCTGTCGAGCTGACGTGCCCTGGGAGGATGCTGATGAGAGGCCACCTGCTGTAAAATGCAAGAAAATTATCCCTCACAGCAGAAACTTTCTGGCTTTGGGCTACAGACCTCCATTCCTCACTCCTATTGATGAGACAGCCACACCATCTGTCGGCCCCTCTTCCTCTACAGCTACCCCTGCTACCACCACTGCACCTCCACCTGCCTCAGAGCCGGTTTATCACCTAGTACACCGCCTGTTTTGACAGCTAGACTAGATGGAGCGCCACAATCGGAGCCGATATGAGAGAGCTGAGCGTCGCAGCAAGCGACGCTATGAGCACCTGAAGCTGATGATACGATCTGGCGATATCCCCTCCGAGCCTGACACACCATCAGAGCCATCTGAGGAGGAAGCAGATGATCACGTGGCAGATACCCACCCCCAGAGAGCAGCTGAGCAGGCAGGCACAGAGTAGGCTGCATCACAGCACGAGACCCCGCATCAGATTCAGGTTTTCGACCCTGAGATCCCTATTCAGTCAGCACATCCTCTGCAGCAGGCAGACCCTCAGACCACCACCACAGAGACTCCAGCTACCCACCCTTCTAGTGATGACACCCCTTCACACCCTGCTTGAGTGAGCATCAGGGACGATGCTTCATTTTAAGTGTGGGGAGGTCGCCATCTCTGGCGCATTTTTTTGGTGAACCACTACAGACTCTTTCATTTTATTTTGCTATTTTTCTGTATTTTTCTCTTTTATTTTTATTTTTATTTTCTCAGCATTTATACACTGCTATTTTCATGTATTTTGACTCTATTTCTGCATGTTGCACCTTAGTTCAAATTTTAGCTATTTAGTTTAGTTGTAATTCTAACTTATTAGTTATAGAAATTGTGGATTGATTAGTATAGTTTACCCTTTTTTTAGCATAAGATAACTTAGTTTAATTTGAAAATATAAAAAGAAAGTAAACTAGAGACTTGAACATAATAGAAACAACCCACACCTTGTATATATAGCATTCCATGTTAGTTAGTTAACAACATTTCATCAAGGAGAAACACAAACTTTAAAGCCACTCAAAATAAATTTTACATTGAGAATAATGAGAACTCTTGATTTTTACTTGCATGACATATATAACTGATATATGATTTCTGAGTTAGAGAACATACAGCCTGTAAGTTTTGAGCTTAATTGTATAGTTACATTCAAACTATAATTTTTATTCCTGTGTGTTCCGCCCTTCTTTTTTATTCTGATGTTCTTTACTTTGTTTTAATCTATATGTCCGATTATAGAATAGAAATACATACCAAGAGAGTGATTGAGGCCATTGTTTAATTTTAGCTCACTTATCCCAAATTAGCCTACCTTTTACATCACCCTTGTTAGCCCCTTGAGCCTTTAAATCCCCTCTTATTCTACAAACCACATTACTAGCCTTAAGCAGAAAAACAAAATAAAAATTCTAAGTTGAATCCTTAGTTAGCTTAAGATAGAAATTGTATAATTGTTTAAGTGTGGGAAACCTATTGGGAACATGGATGATAAAAACAAAGGGTAGAAAGTTGAAAAGAATAAAATAATTCAAAATAAAATTTTTTTTGGGAAGCATGCTCATGTGAAATCAAAATAATTGAATTACCATGTGCATTAAAATATATATATATATATATATATATATATATATATATATATATATATATATTTTCAGTATTTGAATAAAGGGGATACAAAAGAATTCCCCAAATGCAAAATAAAGCAATGCACATGGGACAAAATTAAAACTAATGCATGAGCATGTAACATCAAAAGTGGGAAAATATGGGTAAAATAGGTAAAGAAGCTTTACTTTACAAAGTTATGTATGTTAGGTGAGACCTTAAACTAATCAAAGATTCGCTCAATTAGCTCACTTAGCCTTATACATATACCCTTACCTTTACCTTGGCCCCATTACAACCTGAATTAAAGACCTCATGACTTTTGTATGTCTATATTCTATAATTGTTGATTGGTTAGATGAAGAACAAAGTTGTAGAAAGAAAGGATAAAAAGAAGAATATAGTGATTAACTCAATAAACACTGAGTGACTAGAGAGTAAACACAAATCCAGTGAGGGTTCAATAGCTCATTAACATATATCTCTGCTTGAATTATTAATTGTCTTGCAAGTTTATAAAATCTTTTTCTCTCCCATCTCAATTGTAAAAGTGCTTTATCATTATCTAAGGTTTGGCTATATATATATATATATATATATATGATTCCTTGAGGATGTGAATTAGTTCAACTACATGTAAGCTTTATATACAAGTAAATAACAATTAAGAATTGCATGATGCGTGTAGGTAATTGCATTTAGAGTAGATTGCATTGCATGCGATTCCACCACTTCAACCTTACCTTACTCTTTATCATGGATTTAGCATGAGGACATGCTATTGTTTAAGTGTGGGGAGGTTGATAAACCCATATTTTATGATATATTTTGTGCTTAATTTGAGTGATTTATTCAATCCTTCACCCACTTATTCATATTAATTGCATGGTTTTACTTTACCTTCCTTATTATGTGATGTATGTGAAAAACATATTTCCTATGCTTTAAAAGTAATTATTTTAATTTCCCTTATTACCATTCGATGTCGCGATTTGTGTGTTGAGTAATTTCAGATCTTCTAAGGCAGGAATGACTTAAAGGATGGAAATGAAACATACAAAATTGGAAGAAAAGCATAAAACAGAGTTTTTGAAGAAACTGGCAACGACGCGATCGCTTGGATGACGCGGCCGCATGCCAACGCGAATCAACAGCGACGCGACTGCATGCTTGACGCGATCGCGCGCCTTAAGCGAAACGCATATGACGCGGACGGATGACTGATGTGACCGCGCGACAAGGAAAACTCCAAGTGACGCGACCGCGTGACCTACGCGGCCGCGTGACAGAGGCCACGCACCAGAAATTATAGAAAATGCTCCCAGCAATTTCTGAAGCCCTTTTTGGCCCAATTCCAAGTCCAGAAGACACAGATAAGAGGTTATGAAGTGGGAGAATGCATCCATTCAGGGAGAGTCTCCAATTAGTTACTTTTCATGATTTAGATTTAGTTTTGAGGGAGAGGTTCTCTCCTCTCTCTCTTTTAGGATTAGGATTTAGGATTTTATTCGCTTTCATGATTATCTCTTTCTATCAGGTTCAACATTCCTTTTTATTTATCTTTTTAATTTAATTTATGAATTCTTCTATGTTATAGATTACTCTTTCGAATTAATGTTAATTGAGGTATTTCAGTTTATTATTGCTCTCCTTTATTTATATTACTGTTGCTTCCAATCTGAAGACATTTTTATTCCGGTAGATTTACTTTTTCCCTTTTTTGGTCTTGGTTAAGAAATCAGTAACTCAGGAGTTATCAAACTCAAACATGATTGATAATTGTTATCTTTTCTAATTGAATTGAACTTCAATAATCCCAATCTTTCCTTAGGGATTAACTAGGATTTGAGGATCTAACTAATTAGTCACTTGACTTTCCCTTACTCTAGCAAAGGTTAACTAAGTGGAATTAAGGTTCAATTTTCATCATCATTGATAAGGATAACTAGGATAGGACTTCTAATTTCTCATACTTTGCCAAAAATTTATTTTATAGTTATTTATTTACTTTACAGTCTTTTACTTATTTCAATTGCAATTTAAACTACTTGTTCCTCATCTTAAAAAAACCCAATTTATAATCTCCATAACTGATAATAAGAACATACTTCCCTGCAGTTCCTTGAGAAGACGACCTGAGGTTTAAATACTTTGGTTATCAATTTATTTAGGGGTTTGTTACTTGTGACAACCAAAAAGTTTGTACGAAGGGATTTCTGTTGGTCTAGAAACTATATCTACAGCGCGACTATTTTTATAAATTCTTACTAGCAAAAATCCCAAATGTCAGACGTCCTCTGGACATAAAGGAGTTTCCCTTTGAGGAACCAAAGGAGTCTGAGGCTCAAGCAGAGACCATAGAGATTCCATTGAACTTCCTTCTGTCATTCATGAGCTCTGATGAATATTCTTCCTCTGAAGAGGATGAAGACATCATTGAAGAGCAGGTTGCTAAATATCTAGGAGCCATCATGAATTTGAATGCCAGTTTATTTGGTAATGAGACTTGGGAGGATGAACCCCCTTGTTCACCAATGAACTGAGTGCACTAATAAGGCAGACATTGCCTCAGAAGAAACCGGATCCCGAAAAATTTTTCATATCTTGTACCATAGGCACCATGACCTTTGAGAAGGCTCTGTGTAACCTTGGGTCAGGGATAAACCTCATGCCACTCTCTGTAATGGAGAAACTCGGAATCTTTGAAGTACAAGCTGTAAGAATCTCACTGGAGATGGCAGACAAATCAATGAAACAGGCTTGTGGACTAGTAGAGGACGTGCTAGTGAAGGTTGAAGGCCTTTACATCCCTGCTGATTTCATAATCCTAGACATTGGGAAGGATGAGGATGAATCCATCATCCTTGGAAGACCCTTCCTAGCCACAGCAAAGACTGTGATTGATGTTGACAGAGGAGAGTTGGTCCTTCAGTTGAATGAAGACTACCTTGTATTTAAGACTCAAGGTTCTCCTTCTGTAACCATGGAGAGGAAGCATGAAAAACTTCTCTCAGAACAGAGTCAAACAACACCCCTACATTCAAACTCTAAGTTTGGTGTTGGGAGGCCACAACCAAACTCTAAGTTTGGTGTTGAGAGGCCCCAACATTGCTCTGATTTTCTGTGAGGCTCCATGAGAGCTCACTGTTAGGCTATTGACATTAAAGAAGCGCTTGTTGGGAGGAAACCCAATGTTATTTAATTATATTTATTTCTTTTCCATTGCTATTTTGTGTTTTCTTTAGGTTGATGATCATGTGAAGTAACAAAAACTACTGAAAAATAAAAAATAGAATGAAAAATAGCTCACCTTGGAGGAAGAGCTTACTGGCGTTTAAACGCCAGTAAGAAGCATCAAACTGGCGTTTAACGCCAGAAAGAAGCATCAAGCTGGCGTTATACGCCAGAAACGAGCACCAGACTGGCGTTTAACGCCAGAATAGAGCATGGAATTGGCGTTTAACACCAAGAATGGGAGAAAAGCTGGCGTTAAACGCTAGAAACAAGCAGCAAGCTGGCATTTTAACACCAGACATGCATTCTAAGGGCGTTTTGCATGCCTAAATGGAGCAGGAATGCTAAGTCCTTGACCCCTCTAGATCTGTGGACCCCACAGGATCCCCACCTACCCCACCTCTTCTTCTCTCCTCTTCACACCTTTTCATAATACTCTTCCCTAAATACCCTTCACTAATCACCTCCATATCTTTTCCCCAAAAACCCCGCCTACCTCAAAAATTCAAAATTCTTTTCCCTCCCAAACCTAACACTAATGACCGAAACCTACCCTCTCCCCCACCTCTATATAAACCCCTTAACACTACTCTATTTTCACACATCACAAACACTACTTCTTCCTCCACTTGGCCGAATACACTCTTCCTCTCCATCTCCTCCATTTTCTTCTTCTTATACTAATTTCTTTCTTCTTTTGCTTGGGGACAAGCAAACAATTTAAGTTTGGTGTGGTAAAAGTATAGCTTTTTGTTTTTCCATAACCATTAATGGCACCTAAGGCCAGAGAAACCTCAAGAAAGAGGAAAGGGAAGGCAATTGCTTCCACCTCTGAGTCATGGAAGATGGAGAGATTTATCTCAAGGGTCCATCAAGACCACTTCTATGAAGTTGTGGCCAAGAAAAAAGGTGATCTCTGAGGTCCCTTTTAAGCTAAAAAAGAGCGAGTATCCGGAGATCCGACAAGAGATTAGAAGAAAAGGATGGGAAGTTCTCTCTAATCCTATTCAACAAGTCGGAATCTTAATGGTTCAAGAGTTCTATGCAAACGCATGGATCACTAGGAACCATGATCAAAGTATGAACCCAAACCCAAAGAATTGGCTTACAATGGTTCGGGGGAAATACTTAGATTTCAGTCTGGAAAATGTAAGGTTGGCGTTCAACTTGCCAATGATGCAAGAAAATGCACGCCCCTACACTTGAAGGGTCAACTTTGATCAAAGGTTGGACCAAGTCCTCATGGACATATGTGTGGAAGGAGCTCAATGGAAAGTTGACTCAAGAGGCAAGCCGGTTCAATTGAGAAGAACGGACCTTAAGCCTGTAGCTAGAGGATGGTTGGAGTTCATCCAACGCTTAATTATTCCTACTAGCAACCGGTCTGAAGTTACTGTAGACCAGGCCATCATGATCCATAGTATCATGATTGGGGAGGAAGTGGAAGTTCATGAGATTATACCTCAAGAACTCTACAAGGTGGCTGACAAGTCCTCCACTTTGGCAAGGTTAGCCTTTCCTCACCTCATTTGTCACCTCTGCAATTCGGATGGGATTGACATAGAGGGAGACATCCTCATTGATGAGGACAAGCCCATCACTAAGAAAAGGATGGAGCAAACAAGAGATCATGGACCTCAACAAGAGCATGAGGAAATTTCTCACCATGAAATCCCTGAGATGCCTCAAGGGATGCACTTCCCTCCACAAAACTATTGGGAGCAAATCAACACCTCCCTAGGAGAATTAAGTTCTAACACGGGACAACTAAGGATGGAGCACCAAGAGCACTCCATCATCCTCCATGAAATTAGAGAAGATCAAAGAGCTATGATGGAGGAGCAACAAAGACAAGGAAGAGACATAGAAAAGCTCAAGAACACCATTGGTTCTTTAAGAGGAAGAAGGCGCCACCCCCACTAAGGTGGACCCGTTCCTTAATCTCCTTGTCTATTTATTTTTCTGTTTTCATTCTCTATGCTTTATGTTTGTGTCTTACTACATGATCATTAGTGTTTAGTGTATATGCCTTAAAAGCTATGAATGTCCTATGAATCCATCACCTTTCTTGAATGAAAAATGTTTTAACTACAAAAGAACAAGAAGTACATGATCTTGAATTTATCATTGAAATTAGTTTAATTATTTTGATGTAGTGACAATACTTTTTGTTTTCTGAATGAATGCTTGAACAGTGCATATGTCTTTTGAATTTTTTGTTTATGAATGTTAAAATTGTTGGCTCTTGAAAGAATGATGAAAAATGAGAAATGTTATTGATAATCTGAAAAATCATCAATTTGATGCTTGAAGCAAGAAAAAGCAGTGAATACAAAAGCTTGTGAAAAAAAAAGAGAGAGAGAGAGAAATGGTGAAAATAAAAGAAAAAGAAAGCAAGCAGAAAAAGCTAAAAGCTCTTTAAACCAAAAGGCAAGAGCAAAAAGCCAGTAACCCTTTAAACCAAAAGGCAAGGGTAAAATAAAAAGGATCCAAGGCTTTGAGCATCAGTGGATAGGAGGGCCCAAAGGAATAAAATCCTGGCCTAAGCGGCTAAACCAAGCTGTCCCTAACCATGTGCTTGTGGCGTGAAGGTGTCAAGTGAAAAGCTTGAGACTGAGCGGTTAAAGTTGAGATCCAAAGCAAAAAGAGTGTGCTTAAGAACCCTGGACACCTCTAATTGGGGACTCTAGCAAAGCTGAGTCACAATCTGAAAAGATTCACCCAGTTATGTGTCTGTGGCATTTATGTATCCGGTGGTAATACTGGAAAACAAAGTGCTTAGCGCCACGGCCAAGACTCATAAAGTAGCTGTGTTCAAGAATCAACATACTGAACTAGGAGAATCAATAACACTATCTAAATTCTAAGTTCCTATAGATGCCAATCATTCTGAACTTCAAAGGATAAAGTGAGATGCCAAAACTATTCAGAGGCAAAAAGCTACTAGTCCCGCTCATTTGATTGGAGCTAAGTTTCATTGATATTTTGAGATTTATAGTATATTCTCTTCTTTTTATCCAAAATTTGATTTTTAGTTCCTTGGGGACAAGCAACGATTTAAGTTTGGTGTTGTGATGAGCGGATAATTTATACGCTTTTTGGCATTGTTTTTACATAGTTTTTAGTATGATTTAGTTAGTTTTTATTATATTTTTATTAGTTTTCAATTAAAAATCACATTTCTGGACTTTACTATGAGTTTGTGTGTTTTTATGTGATTTCAGGTATTTTCTGGCTGAAATTGAGGGACTTGAGCAAAAATCTGATTCAGAGGCTGAAGAAGGACTGCAGATGCTGTTGGATTATAACCTTCCTGCACTCGAAATGGATTTTCTGGAGCTACAAAAACCCAAATGGCGTGCTCTTAATTTCGTTGGAAAGTAGACATCCAGGGCTTTCCAGAAATATATAATAGTCTATACTTTGCACGAGTTTAGATGACGCAAACTGGCGTTTAACGCCAGCTTTCTGCCCTATTCTGGCGTTAAACGCTAGAAACAAGTTGCAAATTGGAGTTAAACGCCAGAAACAGGTTACAACCTGGCATTTAACTCCAAAAGAAGTCTCTACACATGAAAGCTCAATGCTCAGCCCAAGCACACACCAAGTGGGTCCAGAAGTGGATTTCTGCATCATTTACTTATTTTCTGTAACCCTAGTTACTAGTCTAGTATAAAAACTACTTTTAGTGATTTATTTTATATCTCTGGATAATCGTTTGAAGAATTGTGCATTCTGAGATCATGTTTAAGGGGGCTGGCCATTCGGCCATGCCTGGACCTTGTTCTTATGTATTTTCAACGATAGAGTTTCTACACACCATAGATTAAGGTGTGGAGCTCTGCTGTTCCTCATGAATTAATGCAAAGTACTATTATTTTTCTATTCAACTCAAGCCTATTTCTTCTCTAAGATATTCATTCGCAGACAAAAACATGATGAATGTGATGATTATGTGACACTCATCACCATTCTCACTTATGAACGCGTGCCTGACAAACACTTCCGTTCTACATGAAAACAAGCTTGAATGCATATCTCTTAGCCTCCTGATTTACGATCAGAGTCTTCGTGGTATAGGCTAGAATTATTGGCGGCCATTCTTGAGATCTGGAAAGTCTAAACCTTGTCTGTGGTATTCCGAGTAGGATCTGGGAAGGGATGGCTGTGACGAGCTTCAAACTCGCGAGTGTTGGGCGTAGTGACAGATGCAAAAGGATCACTGGATCCTATTCCAACATGATCGAGAATCAACAGATGATTAGCCGTGCGGTGACAGCGCATTTTGGACTATTTTCACTGAGAGGAAGGGAAGTAGCCATTGACAACGGTGATGCCCAACATACAGCTTGCCATGGAAAGGAGTAAGAAGGATTGAATGAAGGCAATAGGAAAGTAGAGAATCAGGAGGAACAAAGCATCTCCATACGCTTATCTGAAATTCCTACCAATGAATTACATAAGTATCTCTATCCTATTTTACATTTTATTTATATTTTAATTATCAATTCACCATAACCATTTGAATCCGCCTGACTAAGATTTACAAGATGACCATAGCTTACTTCATACCGACAATCTCCGTGGGATCGACCCTTACTCACGTAAGGTTTATTACTTGGACGACCCAGTGCACTTGCCGGTTAGTTGTGCGAAGTTGTGAAGAAGAACTAAGATTATGAACGTGCGTATTAAGTTTTTAGCGCCGTTACCAAGGAATGAACGATCACGATTTCGTGCACCAAATAACATTGCATGAGCCTTCAGATTCTCATTTAAAATTCTGTGCTAAAGCTTGGCTGGCCATCTGACCATGTCTAAGCCTTTTGGACCGAAGCTTTAGACTAACATTGCATGAATCCTGGAATTCTTATTAAAAATTTTGAATTTCTTTATTTTCTTTTTCCAAAATAATTTCGAAAAAAAATACAAAAAAAATTAATAAAATCATAAAAACCAAAAAATTTTGTGTTTCTTGTTTGAGTCTAGTGTCAAATTTTAAGTTTGGTGTCAATTGCATGTTTTAATTTTTCTTTAATTTTCGAAAATATATGCATTATGTTCTTCTTTGATCTTCAAGTTGTTCTGGATGATTTTCTTTGTTTAATCTTGTGATTTTCTTGTTTTGTGTCTTTTCTTGTTTTTCTTGTTTATTTTCGAATTCATTGTGTTTAAAAGTAAAAAATTTTTAAGTTTGGTGTCTTGAATGTGTTTCTTTTCTTAAAAATTTTCAAAAATATGTTCTTGATATTCATCATGATCTTCAAAGTGTTCTTGGTGTTCATCTTGACATTCAAAGTGTTCTTGCATGCATTATTTATTTTGATCTTAAATTTTTATGTCATGTATCATTTTGTTATTTTTCTCTTTCTTCATTAAATTCAAAAAAATAAAAAAAATTTCTTTCCTTATTTTACACATAAATTCAAAATTTTGGGTTGACTTAGTCAAAAATTTTTAAAACTTAGTTATTTCTTGTTAGTCAAGTCAAAATTTCAATTTAAAAATTCTATCTTTTCAAATCTTTTTCAAAATCAAATCTGTTTCATTTTTCTTTTAATATTTTCGAATTCTTTCTTAAAATTTTTCAAAATCTTTTTTTTAATCTTATTTCATAACTTTCAAAATTATTGCTAACCTTTAATGTTTTGATTCAAAAATTTCAAGTTTGTTACTTTCTTATTAAGAAAGGTTCAATCTTTAAATTCTAGAATCATATCTTTTAGTTTCTTGATTAGTCAAGTCATCAACTTTAATTTTAAAAATCAAATCTTTTTAATTTCCTTTTCAATATTTTTCAAAATAAATTTCAAATCATATATTTTTCAAAATTTTAATTTCAAAATCTTTTTCTAACTTCTTATCTTTTCAAAATTTATTTTCAAATCTTTTTCAATTAACTACTTGACTTTTTGTTTGTTTTAATTTTAAGATTTTACTATTTCTTATCTTTTTCAAAACCACCTAACTACTTTTCTCTCTCATTAATTTCGAAAACTAACTAACAATTTTTTCAAAAATCTTTTTAATTAATTAATTTATTTAGTTTTCAATTTGCCTTTATTTCTTTTCTTAAATTTTGAATTCTAACTATTAATTAAAATAAAAGCAAAAATATTTTTTCTTTTCTTTTAAATTAATATTCGAATACTCTCTCTCTCTCTCTCATCTCTTTCTATTTATTTTATTTAATTATTAACACTTCTCTTCTACTAATAATTCGAACCATCTCCCTCTCTCTGTGTTCGAATTCATCTCTCTCCTCTCTATTCTCATTCTTCTATTCTACTACTCACATAAAGGAATCTCTATACTGTGACTTAGAGGATTTCTCTTCTTTTCTATTCTCTTCTTTTTCATATGAGCAGGAACAAGGATAAAGACATTCTTGTTGAAACTGATCCTGAACCTGAAAGGACTCTGAAGAGGAAGCTAAGAGAAGCTAAAGCACAACACTCTGGAGAGGACTTTATAGAAATTTTCGAAAAAGAAGCAGACATGGCAGCCGAACCCAACAACAATGGTGGAGATGCAAGGAAGATGCTTGGTGACTTTATTGCACCATCTTCCGACTTCTATGGAAGAAGCATCTCAATTCCTGCAATTGGAGCAAACAACTTTGAGCTTAAGCCTCAATTAGTTTCTCTAATGCAGCAGAATTGCAAGTTTCATGGACTTCCATTGGAAGATTTTCATCAGTTCTTAGCTGAATTCTTGCAAATCTGTGACACTATTAAGACCAATGGGGTTAATCCCGAGGTCTACAGACTTATGCTTTTCCCCTTTGCTGTAAGAGACAGAGCTAGGACATGGTTGGACTCACAACCTAAAGAAAGCCTGAACTCTTGGGAAAAGTTGGTCAATGCTTTCTTGGCCAAGTTCTTTCCACCTCAAAAGATGAGCAAGCTTAGAGTGGAAGTCCAAACCTTCAGACAGAAGGAAGGTGAATCCCTCTATGAAGCTTGGGAAAGATACAAGCAATTGATCAGAAGGTGTTCTTCTGACATGCTTTCAGAATGGAGCATCCTATGTATATTCTATGATGATCTGTCTAAATTGTCGAAGATGTCATTGGACCACTCTGCTGGTGGATCTCTTCATCTGAAGAAAACACCTGCAGAAGCCCAGGAACTCATTGACATGGTTGCAAATAACCAGCTCATGTACACTTCTGAAAGAAATTCTGTGAATAATGGGATGACTCAGAAGAAAGGAGTTCTTGAGATTGATACTCTGAATGCCATATTGGCTCAGAATAAAATATTGACTCAGCAAGTCAATATGATTTCTCAGAATCTGACTGGATTGTAAGCTGCATCCGGCAAGCCTCCTCTGAAGGAGAAGCTTATGACCCTGAGAATCCTGGAATTGAAGAAGTGAATTATGTGGGAGAATCCTATGGAAACACTTACAACCCTTCATGGAGGAATCATCCTAACTTCTCATGGAAGGATCAACAGAAGCCACAACAAGGCTTCAATAATAATAATGGTGGGAGAAATAGGTTTGGCAATAGCAAGCCTCTTCCATCATCTTCTCAGCAACAGACAGAGAATTCTAAGCAGAGCCTCTCTGACTTAGCAACCATAGTCTCTGATCTATCTAAGACCACTCTCAGTTTTATGATTGAAACAAGGTCCTCCATTAGAAATTTGGAGGCACAAGTGGGTCAGCTGAGTAAAAGAGTTACTAAAATCCCTCCTAGTACTGTCCCAAGCAATACATAAGAGAATCCAAAGAGAGTGCAAGGCCATCAATATACCCAAAATGGCCGAACCTATAGAGGAGGAGAAGGCAGTGATTTCTACTGAGGAAGACCTCAATGGATGTCCACTGACCACTAAGGAGTTCCCTAATGAGGAACCAAAGGAGTCTGAGGCTCATACAGAGACCTTAGAGATTCCACTGAAATTACTATTGCCATTCATGAGCTCTAATGATTATTCTTCCTCTGAAGAGGATGAAGATATTGTTGAAGAGTAAGTTGCTCAGTATCTAGGAGCAATCATGAAGCTGAATTCCAAGTTATTTGGTAATGAGACTTGGGAGGATGAACCTCCATTGCTCATCAATGAACTGAATGCTTTGGTTCAACTGAAATTACCTCAGAAGAAACTGGATCCCAGAAAGTTCTTAATACCCTATACCATAGGTTCCATGACCTTTGAGAAGGCTCTGTGTGACCTGGGGTCAGGAATAAACCTTATGCCACTCTCTGTAATAGAGAAACTAGGGATCTTTGAGGTACAAGGTGCAAGAATCTCACTAGAGATGGCAGATACATGAAGGAAATAGGCTTATGGACTTGTAGAGGATGTCTTAGTGAAGGTTGAAAGCCTGTACATCCCTGCTGATTTCATAATCCTTGACACTGGAAAGGAAGAGGATGAATCCATTATCCTTGGAAGACCCTTCCTAGCCACAGCAAGAGCTGTGATTGATGTAGATAAGGAGAGTTAGTCCTTCAATTGAATGAGGACTACCTTGTGTTTAAGGCTCAAGGATCTTCTTTTGTAACCATGGAGAGGAAGCATGAAAAGCTTCTCTCAAAATAGAGTCAAACAGAGCCCCCACACTCAACTTCTAAGTTTGGTGTTAGGAGGCCACCATTAAGCTCTGAGTTTCTGTGAAGCTCTCTAAGAGCTCACTGTCAAGCTATTGACATTAAAGAAGCGCCTATTGGAAGGCAACCCAATGTTATTTAATTATATTTATTTTTATAGACACTTGTTTTCCATTGTCATGTTATGTTTTCTTTAGGTAGATGATCATGTGAAGTCACAAAAACAACTGCAGAATTAAAGCGGAATAAAAAATAGCATCAAAAATAGCACACCTTGGAAGACAGGCTTACTAGCGTTTAAACGCCAGTAAGGATAGCAGAATGGGCGTTTAACGCCCAGTCTGGCAGCATGCTGGCCGTTAAACGCCAGAATTGGCAGACAGACTGGCGTTTAATGCCAGAAAAGGGTGTCTGGTGTCTGGTTGGCATTAAACGCCAGAAAAGGGCATCAGCCTGGTGTTTAACGCCAGAAAATGTAGCAGAGTTGGCGTTAAACGCCAGAAATGGCACACAGAGGGCGTTTAAACGCCAGAAAGGTGCAGGGAGCAGAATTCCTTGACACCTCAGGATCTGTGGACTCCACAGGATCCCCACCTACCCCACCTCTCTTTCTCTCCTCTTCACACTTTTCCATAACACTCTTCCCCAAACACCATTCACCTATCAAATCCTACCTTCTTCCCCATAATCTCTTTATCACTCATATCCATCCACTCTTCCCCAAAACCCATTATAAAACACCACCTACCTCACCATGCAAATTCAAAACATTTCCCTCCTAAACCCAACCCCTTCATACACGACTTCTCTCTCTTTCTCTTACCCTATAAATACCCCTCCTTACCACCTTTTACTTTCACACATCATAAACACTTTAAACCCTCAATTGGCCGAATCCAAAACACCCTTCTATCTCCTCCATTTCTTCTTCTTCTCCTCCTTTCTTTCTTCTTTTGCTCGAAGACGAGCAAACCTTTTAAGTTTGGTGTGGAAAAAAGCTCTGCTTTTTGTTTTTCCACAACCATTAATGGCACCTAAGGCTAGAGAAACCTCTAAAAAGAGGAAAGGGAAGGCAATTACTTCCACCTCCGAGTCATGGGAGATGGAGAGATTCATCTCAAAATTCCATCAAGACCACTTCTATGAAGTTATGGCCAAGAAAAAGGTTATCCCCGAGATCCCCTTCATGCTAAAAAAGAGTGAATATCCGGAGATCCAACGTGAGGTTCGAAGAAGAGGTTGGGAAACTCTCACCAACCCCATCCAGCAAGTCGGGATCTTAATGGTTCAAGAGTTCTATGCTAATGCATGGATCACTAAGAACCATGATCAAAGTGTGAACCCGAACCTAAAGAATTGGCTCACAATGGTTCGGGGGAAATACTTGGATTTTAGTCCGGAAACTGTAAGGTTGGCATTCAACTTGCCAATCATGAGAGGAGATCCTCATCCTTTCACTAGAAGAGTCAACTTTGATCAAAGGTTGGACCAATTTCTCATGGATATCTGTGTGGAAGGAGTGTGATGAGCGGATATTTTATACGCTTTTTGGGGTTAAATTCATATAGTTTTTAGTATGATTTGGTTAGTTTTTAGTATATTTTCATTAGTTTTTAGGCAAAATTCATATTTCTGGATATTACTATGAGTTTGTGTGTTTTTCTATAATTTTAGGTATTTTCTGGCTGAAATTGAGGGAGCTGAGCAAAAATCTGATTCAGGCTGAAAAAAGACTGCTGATGTTGTTGGATTCTGACCTCTCAACACTCGGAATGGATTTTCTGTAAACCTAGGTTACTAGTTTAGTATTTAAACAAATGTTAGAGATTTATTTTGTATCTCATGACATTTTAGATCTGAACTTTGTAACCTCTGACGGCATGAGTCTCTAAACTCCATTGCTGGGGGTGAGGAGCTCTGCTGTGTTTCGATGAATTAATGCAACTATTTCTGTTTTCCATTCAAACATGCGTGTTCCTATCTAAGATATTCATTCACGCTTAATTATAGAGAAGGTGATGATCTGTGACACTCATCACCTTCCTCAATCCATGAACGTGTATCTGACAACCACCTCCGTTCTACATCAGATTGAATGAGTATCTCTTAGATTCCTTAATCAGAATCTTTGTGGTATAAGCTAGATTAATGGCGGCATTCATGAGAATTCAGAAAGTCTAAACCTTGTCTGTGGTATTCCGAGTAGGATTCTGGGATTGGATGGCTGTGACGAGCTTCAACTCACGAGGGTTGGGCGTAGTGACAGACGCAAAAGGATCAATAGATCCTATTCCAACATGAGTGGGAACCGACAGATGATTAGCCGTGTAGTGACAGCGCACGTGGACCCTTTTCACTGAGAGGACGAATGGTAGCCATTGACAACAGTGATCCACCAACACACAGCTTGCCATAGAAAGAACTTTGCACTTTTGCATGCATGAAGGAAGAGGAATACAAGAGAAAAGCTGAAATTCAGAAGACAAAGCATCTCCAAAACCCCAACATATTCTCCATTACTGCATAACAAGTAACCTTTAATTCATGCTCTCTTGTTCATTTGCAAGTCAACTGATAATAACAAATTAATATCCTGACTAAGAGTTGCAAGATAACCATAGCTTGCTTCAAACCAACAATCTCCGTGGGATCGACTCTTACTCACGTAAGGTATTACTTGGACGACCCAGTGCACTTGCTGGTTAGTGGCGTTGAAACAAGCAAGGAATTGGCGTTGAACGCCCAAAAGAAGCACAGTTCTGGCGTTCAGACGCCAGGAACAGGTGAGGAGTTGGCGTCCAACGTCACTCCAGCTTCTAACCTTGGCATTCAAATGCCAATGAGGGATCAGACATACACAACTGCTGATAACAACCCCTCTAAAAAGGCTTCTCCAACCACCTCTGTAGGAAATAAACCTGCAGCAACTAAGGTTGAAGAATACACTCTACAAAGAGGAGCAGGATAAGCAATTTGCTCGTTTTGCAGACTATCTTCGGATTCTTGAAATAAAGATTCCGTTTGCAGAGGCACTTGAGCAAATACCTTCTTATGCCAAGTTCATAAAAGAGATCTTGAGTCATAAGAAGGATTGGAGAGAAACTGAAAGAGTTCTCCTCACTGAAGAATGTAGTGTAGTCATTCTGAAAAGCTTCCCAGAAAAGCTTAAGAATCCCGGGAGCTTTCTGATACCATGCACACTAGAGGGTAATTGCACCAAGACAGCTTTATGTGATCTTGGAGCAAGCATCAATCTAATACCTGCATCCACTATCAGAAAGCTTGGTTTAACTGAAGAAGTCAAACCAACCCGGATATGTCTCCAACTTGCTGATGGCTCCATTAAATACCCATCAGGCGTGATTGAGGACATGATTGTCAGGGTTGGGCCATTCGCCTTTCCCACTGACTTTGTAGTGCTGGAAATGGAGGAGCACAAGAGTGCTACTCTCATCCTAGGAAGACCTTTCCTAGTAACTGGACAAACTCTCATTGATGTCCAAAAGGGGGAAGTCACCCTAAGAGTCAATGAGGATGAGTTTAAGTTGAATGCTGTCAATGCCAGGCAGCATCCAGACACACGAAAAGACTGCATGAAAGTTGATCTTATTGACTCTTTGGTAGAGGAGATCAACATGGCTGAGAGTCTCGAATCAGAGTTGGAAGATATCTTTAAAGATATTCAGCCTGATCTTGAGGATTCAGAGGAATTAAAAGAGCCTCTGAAATTTCCTCAGGAAGAGGAAAAACCTCCTAAACCCGAGCTCAAACCATTACCACAATCCCTGAAATATGCATTTCTGGGAAAAGGTGACACTTTTCCAGTGATCATAAGCTCTGTTTTAAATCCACAGGAAGAGGAAGCACTAATTCAAGTGCTAAGGACACACAAGACAGCTCTTGGATGGTCCATAGGTGACCTTAAGGGCATAAGCCCAGCTAGATGCATGCACAAGATCTTATTGGAGGACAATGCTAAGCCAGTGGTTCAACTACAGAGGCGGCTAAATCTAGCCATGAAGGAAGTGGTGCAGAAAGAGGTCACCAAATTACTGGAGGCTGGGATTATTTATCCTATTTCTGATAGACCCTGGGTGAGCCCTGTCCAAGTTGTCCCCAAAAGGGAGGCATTACAGTGGTTCATAATGAAAAAAATGAACTGGTTCCTACAAGAACAGTTACAGGGTGGCGCATGTGTATTGACTACAGAAGGCTCAATACAGCCACCAGAAAGGATCATTTTCCTTTACCATTCATAGACCAGATGCTAGAAAGACTAGCAGGTCATGATTATTACTGTTTTTTGGATGGATATTCAGGCTACAACCAAATTGCAGTAGATCCCCAGGATCAAGAGAAAACAGCATTCACATGTCCATCTGGAGTGTTTGCTTACAGAAGGATGCCATTTGGGCTGTGTAATGCGCCTGCAACTTTTCAGAGATGCATGCTCTCTATTTTCTCTGATATGGTGGAAAAATTTCTGGAAGTCTTCATAGATGACTTCTCAGTATATGGAGACTCATTCAGCTCCTGTCTTAATCACCTAACACTGGTTTTGAAAAGATGCCAAGAGACCAACCTGATTTTAAACTGGGAAAAATGTCACTTTATGGTGACTGAAGGGATTGTCCTTGGACATAAAATTTCAAACAAGGGAATAGAGGTGGATCAAGCTAAAATAGAAGTAATTGAAAAATTACCACCACCTGCCAATGTTAAGGCAATCAGAAGCTTTCTGGGGCATGCAGGATTCTATAGGAGGTTTATAAAGGATTTTTCAAAAATTACAAAACCTCTAAGCAACCTGCTAGCTGCTGACACGCCATTTGTGTTTGACACAGAGTGCCTGCAGGCGTTTGAAACTCTGAAAGCTAAGCTGGTCACAGCACCAGTTATCTCTGCACCAGACTGGACATTACCATTCGAATTAATGTGTGATGCCAGTGATCACGCCATTGGTGCAGTATTGGGGCAGAGGCATGACAAGCTTCTGCATGTCATTTATTATGCTAGCCGTGTTTTAAATGATGCCCAGAAAAATTACACAACCACAGAAAAGGAATTACTTGCAGTGGTCTATGCCATTGACAAATTTAGATCATACTTAGTAGGATCAAAAGTGATTGTGTACACTGACCATGCTGCTCTTAAATATCTACTCACAAAGCAGGATTCACAACCCAGGCTCATAAGATGGGTGTTGCTTCTGCAAGAGTTTGATATAGAAATAAGAGACAGAAAAGGAATAGAGAACCAAGTGGCTGATCATCTGTCCCGGATAGAGCCAGTAGAAGGGACGTCCTTCCCCTCTCTTGAAATCTCTGAGACCTTTTCGGATGAGCATTTGTTTGCCATTCAGGAAACACCATGGTTTGCAGACATTGCAAACTATAAAGCTGCAAGGTTCATACCCAAGGAGTACAGCAGGCAACAAAAGAAAAAATTAATTACTGATGCGAAGTACTACTTGTGGGATGAACCCTATCTCTTTAAGAGATGTGCAGACGGAATAATCCATAGGTGTGTGCCTAGAGAAGAAGCACTGAGGATCTTATGGCATTGCTATGGATCACAATATGGAGGCCATTTTGGAAGTGAGCGAACAGCCACCAAGGTCCTCCAATGTGGCTTCTACTGGCATACCCTATATAGAGATTCCCGAGAGTTTGTACGTAACTGTGACAGCGGCCAAAGAGCTGGTAATCTACCTCATAGTTATGCCATGCCTCAACAAGGAATCCTGGAGATTGAGTTGTTTGATGTATGGGGAATTGACTTCATGGGACCTTTCCCACCATCATACTCAAACACTTATATTCTGGTGGCAGTCGATTATGTATCAAAATGGGTAGAGGCCATTGCCACACCCACTAATGATACTAAGACAGTGCTGAAGTTCCTCTAGAAACATATCTTCAACAGGTTTGGTGTCCCTAGAGTACTAATCAGTGATGGAGGCACTCACCTCTGCAACAAACAGCTTTACTCTGCCATGGTCCGGTATGGGATTAGCCACAAGGTGGCCACTCCTTATCATCCACAGACAAATGGACAAGCTGAAGTCTCTAATAGAGAACTAAAAAGAATCCTGGAACGGACTGTCAGTACCCGTAGAAAGGATTGGGCAAGAGGGTTGGATGATGCTCTGTGGGCTTACAGAACAGCATTCAAGACTCCTATAGGAACCTCTCCATACCAGCTTGTGTATGGTAAGGCCTGTCATCTGCCCGTAGAACTGGAACATAAGGCCTACTGGGCAACCAGATTCCTGAACTTTGATGCCAAACTAGCTGGAGAAAAAAGATTGCTCCAGCTGAATGAGCTAGAGGAATTCAGATTCACTGCTTTCGAAAATGCCAAGCTTTATAAAGAGAAATAAAAAAGATGGCATGACGGAAAGCTGTCATCTAGAATCTTTGAACCAGGACAAAAGGTTCTGCTGTTTAACTCTAGGCTCAGGCTATTCCCCGGGAAACTGAAATCCCGGTGGAGGGGACCATATATGATTACAAGTGTATCGCCATATGGTTATGTGGAGCTTCAAGACATTGATTCTGATAAGAAGTTCATTGTTAATGGACAAAGAATCAAGCACTATCTTGAAGGCAATGTTGAGCAAGAGTGCTCAAGGCTGAAGCTAGATTAAAAGCTCAGCAAGGTCCAGCTAAAGACAATAAAGAAGCGCTTGCTAGGAGGCAACCCAGCCATTGGCAAAACTTCTTCTATTGTTTTGCCCTATTCTTAATTTTATTTGTTTATATAAAGTTCACTATTAATAAGGTAAGGAGTCAATTGCATAAGTTCACAGGATTACAGAAGGATTCAGCACTCAAAACAGAGAAAAAGAGCTCACTGGCAAGAAAACGCTAGTAAGAGGCACAACTGGGCGTTAAACACCCAAAAGGAGCATCTATTGGGAGTTTAATGCCAGTAATGATAGCCATCTGGGCGTTAAACGCCAGAAAGAAGCAGCTTCTGGGCGTTTAACGCCAGATTGACAGCATCCTGGGCGTTCAGAAAAACGCCCAGTGACAAAGGAGTTCCTGGCGTTCAACGCCAGAAAGAAGCAACAGCTGGGCGTTGAACGCCCAGGAGAAGCAGCATTTGGGCGTTTAACGCCAGGATGGTGGGGAGGAGGTAAATTCATTTTTATTTCACATTTTTTTTATTTTAATTTTAATTTTCATGTTTCAATTCATGATTTCTTGCATAAACATGTTACAAACCCTAATTTCTAAAAACCCTAATTTCTAAAAACCCTACTTTAAAAATATCAAATGTATCTTAATCCATAAGCACAAATTCTTTTTCAATCCAATCCAACTCTTTTTCAATTTTTCCAAAACAAATCTATCTCTTTTCCTTCTAAAATCTTTTCAACTCATCAATATCTTTTTCAAATCTCCACATTATCTTTTTCAAAATTCAAATTTATCTTTTTCAAATATCTTTCATATCTTTTCAATTTTAAATCACATCTTTTCATATCATACTTATTTTTTATAAATCATATCTTCTATCTTATCTTTTTAAAAATTTTCGAAAACCCACCCCCTCCCTTTAAATCCACATTCGGCCTCCTCCTCTCATCCACCATTCGACACTAGCTCTCCTTCTATCCCTCTCCTTTCTTTTCTTTTGCTTGAGGACAAGCAAACCTCTAAATTTGGTGTGCTTATCCGTGATCACTAAATTATACCCACTAAGATTATGGCTCCTAAAGGAAAACAACCCACTCCAAGAGGCAAGAAAGAGAGTATTCCAAAACCACTTTGGAATCAAGAGAAGTTCTTAACAAAGAACATTCAGACCATTACTACAAAATAATGGGTCTAAAATCAGTGATCCCGGAAGTCAAGTTCGATCTGAAAGAAGATGAATATCCGGAGATCTAAGAGCAGATTCGAAACAGGAACTGGAAAGTCCTAGCTAATCCTGAAACAAAAGTGGGAAGGAATATGGTTCAGGAGTTCTACGCTGATCTGTGGCAAACAGACAGGCAGAGAATATCTGGAACTGCCCTCTATGACTATCGGACTATGGTCAGAGGAAAGATTGTTCACATCCACCCTGACAAAATCAGGGAGATCTTTAAGCTGCCTCAGCTGAAAGATGACCCAGACTCCTTCAATAGGAGAATGATGTGAACAAACAAGGGCCTGGATAAGATTCTAGAGGATATATGCATCCTTGGAGCCAGGTGGACCACCAGCAGCAAGGGTGTCCCAAATCAACTCAAGAGAGAAGATCTCAAATCAGTTGCCAGAGGATGGCTGGACTTCATTGGGCGTTCTATATTGCCCACTAGCAACCGTTCTGAAGTCACCGTTAAAAGAGCAGTGATGATCCATTGCATTATGTTGGGAAAGAAGTGGAAGTTCATCAACTGATTCCATCTGAATTTTACATACTTGCAAACAAGAACTCCAAGGATGCCAGGTTGGCTTATCCAAGCCTAATCTCTATGCTCTGTAAGGATGTTGGAGTAAGGATGGAAATAACGGAGTACATCTCAGTGGAGCAACCAATCACTAAAATTACAATGGAAAAATAACAAGTGCAGCATGACCCCATCAAGAGGAGGGCGCAAGAATTTCTCCCGGAAGTCCCTCAATCTGAATATTGGGAACAGCTTGAAGCATCTGTTACCAAGTTGCAAGAATCTATGGACCAAATAAAGGAAGAACAGCAAAATCAAAACAGTATGCTCTGCAAACTGCTCAGGGAACAAGAAGAGCAAGGGCGTGACTTAAAGGAACTGAAGCGTCAGAAGTTATCTCTTGAAGGACCAAGCACCCCACAGACTAGAGGAACATCCACATCCCAAACTCAAGGTTGTTGAGCTCTAATCTTAGCCTTAACTCTGTGATAATTGTTCTTATTTGAGTTTTACCTTAGAAGTTATAGTAGTAATTAGTAGTGATTTTATCTCCAATTAAGCTATAATTTATTTTTCTCATCATCATTAAACATGAATAAAATAGAGGATTTTCTTTAGAATAAGGAGGCAATATTTTTTCGAACTCTTAATAAAAGAAATTCTAATTATTTACATGTGGTGGCAATGCTTTCTGCCTTCTGAATGAATGCCTGAACAGAGCATATGTCTTTGGAATTTGATGTTCTTGAATGTTAAATATGTTGGCTCTTGAAAGAATGATGAACATGAGACATGTTATTGATAATCTGAAAAATCATAAAAATGATTCTTGAAGCAAGAAAAAGCAGCGAATACAAAGCTTGCAAAAAAAAAAAGGCAAGCAGAAAAAGCTAATAGCCCTTAAAACCAAAAGGCAAGGGTAATAAAGGATCCAAGGCTTTGAGCATCAGTGGATAGGAGGGCCTAAAGGAATCAAATCCTGGTCTAAGCGGCTAAACCAAGCTGTCCCTAACCATGTGCTTGTGGCGTGAAGGTGTCAAGTGAAAACTTGAGACTGAGCGGTTAAAGTCAAGGTCCAAAGCAAAAAGAAGAGTGTGCTTAAGAACCCTGGACACCTCTAATTGGGGACTTTAGCAAAGCTGAGTCACAATCCAAAAAGGTTCACCCAATTATGTGTCTGTGGCATTTTTGTATCCGGTGGTAATACTGGAAATCAAAGTGCTTAGGGCCACGGCCAAGACTCATAAAGTAGCTGTGTTCAAGAATCAACATACTGAACTAGGAGAACCAATAACATTATCTGAATTCTAAGTTCCTATAGATGCCAATCATTCTGAGCTTCAATGGATAAAGTGAGATGCCAAAACTGTTCGAAAGCAAAAAGCTACTAGTCTCACTCATCTAATTAGAATCTGAGCTTCACTCAAGAACTCTGAGATATTATTGCTTCGTGACTTATTTGTATTCTATTTTATTTGTCTAGTTGCTTGGGGACAAGCAACAGTTTAAGTTTGGTGTTGTGATGAGCGGATATTTTATACGCTTTTTGGGGTTAATTTCATATAGTTTTTAGTATGATTTGGTTAGTTTTTAGTATATTTTCATTATTTTTTAGGCAAAATACATATTTCTGGACTTTACTATGAGTTTGTGTATTTTTCTATAGTTTCAGGTATTTTCTGGATGAAATTGAGGGAGCTGAGCAAAAATCTGATTCAGGCTGAAAAAGGACTGCGGATGCTGTTGGATTCTGACCTCTCAACACTCGGAATGAATTTTCTGGAGCTACATGAGTTCAATTGGCGCGCTTTTAATTGCGTTGGAAAGTAGACATCCAGGGCTTTCCAGCAATATATAATAGTCTATACTTTGCTCAAGGATAGACAACCTAAAATTGGCATTCAACGCCAGTTCCATGTTGCAGTCTGGCGTCTAGCGCCAGAAACAGGTTACAAGTTGGAGTTCAACGCCAGAAACAGGTTACAACATGGCGTTGAATGCCCAAAACAGCCCAAGCACGTGAGATGCTTAAGTCTCAGCCCCAGCACACACCAAGTGGGCCCCAGAAGTGGATTTCTGCACTATCTATCATAGTTTACTCATTTTCTGTAAACCTAGGTTACTAGTTTAGTATTAAACAACTTTTAGAGATTTATTTTGTATCTCATGACATTTTAGATCTGAACTTTGTAATCTCTGACAGCATGAGTCTCTAAACTCCATTGCTGGGGGTGAGGAGCTCTGCTGTGTTTCGATGAATTAATGCAACTATTTCTGTTTTCCATTCAAACATGCGTGTTCCTATCTAAGATATTCATTCGCGCTTAATTATAGAGAAGGTGATGATCCGTGACACTCATCACCTTCCTCAATCCATGAACGTGTGTCTGACAACCACCTCCGTTCTACATCAGATTGAATGAGTATCTCTTAGATTCCTTAATCAGAATCTTTGTGGTATAAGCTAGATTGATGGCGGCATTCATGAGAATCCAGAAAGTCTAAACCTTGTCTGTGGTATTCCGAGTAGGATTCTGGGATTGGATGGCTGTGACGAGCTTCAAACTCACGAGTGTTGGGCGTAGTGACAGACGCAAAAGGATCAATGGATCCTATTCCAGCATGAGTGGGAACCGACAGATGATTAGCCGTGTAGTGACAGCGCACGTGGACCCTTTTCACTGAGAGGACGGATGGTAGCCATTGACAACGGTGATCCACCAACATACAGCTTACCATAGAAGGAACTTTGCACTTTTGCATGCATGAGGGAAGAGGAATACAAGAAAAAAGCTGAAATTCAGAAGACAAAGCATCTCCGAAACCCAACATATTCTCCATTACTGCATAACAAGTAACCTTTAATTCATGCTCTCTTGTTCATTTGCAAGTCAACTGATAATCACAAATTAATATCCTGACTAAGAGTTGCAAGATAACCATAGCTTGCTTCAAACCAACAATCTCTGTGGGATCGACCCTTACTCACATAAGGTATTACTTGGACGACCCAGTGCACTTGCTGGTTAGTGGTACGAGTTGTAAAAAGTATGATTCACAATTTGTGCACCAGAGTGTAATGGAAGAGAGACTCCAAAGGCAAGCCAGTTCAACTGAGAAGGCTTGACCCCAAGCCCGTGGCTAGAGGATGGTTAGAGTTCATCCAACGCTCTATTATTCCTACTAGCAACCGATCTGAAGTTATTGTGGACCGGGCTATCATGATCCATAGTATCATGATTGGAGAGGAAGTAGAAGTTCATGAGATCATATCTCTAGAACTATAGAAGGTGGCTGACAAGCCCTCCACTTTGGCAAGGTTAGCCTTCCCTCATCTCATCTGTCATATATGCAATTTAGCCGGAGTTGTCATAGAGGAAGACATCCTCATTGAAGGGGACAAGCCCATCACTAAGAAAAGGATGGAGCAAACAAGAGAGCCCACTCATGGACCTCAACAAGAGCATGAGGAAGTTCTTCATCAAGAAATCCCTGAGATGCTTCAAGGGATGCATTTTCCTCCACACAACTATTGGGAGCAACTCAACACCTCTTTAGGAGATTTGAGTTCTAACATGGAGCAACTGAGAGTGGAGCACCAAGAGCACTCCATCATCCTCCATGAAATCAGAGGGGACTAAAAGGCCATGAGAGAGGAGCAACAAAGGCAAGGAAGAGACATAGAGGAGTTCAAGCACTCCATAGGATCTTCAAGAGGAAGAACTAGCTGCCGTCACTAAGGTGGACCCGTTCTTTAATTTTCTTGTTCTTATTTTTCTGTTTTTCGGTTTTTATACTTTATGTTTTGTCTATGTTTGTGTCTTTATTACATGATCATTAGTGTTTAGTGTCTATTTCTTAAAGCTATAAATGATTCCACGAATCCCTCACCTTTCTTAAATGAAAATGTTTTTATTTTCAAAAAAATAAGAAGTGCATAATTTCGAAAATTATCTTGAAATTAGCTTAATTATTTTGATGTCGTGGCAATACTTTTTGTTTTCTGAATGAATGCTTGAACAGTGCATATTTTTGATAGTGAAGTTTATGAATGTTAAAATTTTTGGCCCTTGAAAGAATAATGAAAAAAAAAGAGAAATGTTATTGATAATCTGAAAAATCATAAAATTGATTCTTGAAGCAAGAAAAAGCAGTGAAAAACACAAAGCTTGCGAAATAAAAAATGGTGAAAAATAAAGAAAAGGAAGGAAAAAGAAAAAGCAAGCAGAAAAAGCCAATAACCCTTTAAACTAAAAGACAAGGGTGAAAAGGACCTAAGGCTTTGAGCATTAATGGATAGGAGGGCCCAAAGGAATAAAATCCTGGCCTAAGCGGCTAAATCACGCTGTCCCTAACCATGTGCTTGTGGCGTGAAGGTGTCAAGTGAAAAGCTTGAGACTGAGCAGTTAAAGTCGTGGTCCAAAGCAAAAAGAGTGTGCTTAAGAACTCTGGACACCTCTAACTGGGGACTCTAGCAAAGCCGAGTAACAATCTGAAAAGGTTCACCCAGTTATGTGTATGGCATTTCTGTATCCGGTGGTAATATTGGACAACAAAATGCTTAGGGTCACGGCCAAGACTCATAAAGTAGCTGTGCTCAAGAATCAACATACTAAACTAGGAGAATCAATAACACCATCTGAATTCTGAGTTCCTATGGATGCCAATCATTCTGAACTTGAAAGGATAAAGTGAGATGCCAAAACTGTTCAGAAGCAAAAAGCTACTAGTCCCGCTCATCTAATTGAAACTAATCTTCATTGATATTTTTGAAACTTATTGTGTATTCTCTTCTTTTTATCCCATTTTGTTTTTGGTTGCTTGGGGACAAGCAACAATTTAAGTTTGGTGTTGTGATGAGCGGATAATTTATACCCTTTTTGGCATTGTTTTTACAAAGTTTTTAGTATGTTTTAGTTACTTTTTATTATATTTTTATTAGTTTTTATGCAAAAATCATATTTCTGGGCTTTACTATGAGTTTGTGTATTTTTTTGTAATTTCAGGTATTTTCTGGCTGAAATTGAGGGACCTGAGCAAAAGTCTGATTCAGAGGCTGAGAAAGGACTGTAGATGCTGTTAGATTCTGACCCTCCTGCACTCGAAGTGGATTTTCTGGAGTTATAGAAGCCCAATTGGTGCGCTCTCAATTGCGTTGGAAAGTAGACATCTTGGACTTTCCAGAAATATATAGTAGTCCATATTTTGCCCAAGATTTGATGGCCCAAACTGGCGTTCAAATGCCAACTAGAGACCCTTTTCTGGTGTAAAACACCAGAACTGGCACCAAAACTGGAGTTAAATGCCTAAACTGGCACCCAAGCTGGCGTTTAACTCCAAGAATGTCCTATGCATGTGGAAGCTTCAATGCTCAGCCCAAGCACACACCAAGTGGGCCCTGGAAGGGGATTTCTGCACTATCTGCACTTAGTTTCTTAATTTCTGTAAACCCTAGTAACTAGTTTAGTATAAATAGCACTTTTTACTATTGTATTAGGGAGCTTATGCCATTATTCACGTTTGGAGGCTGGCCACACGGCCATGCCTAGAACTTTTTCTCTTATGTATTTTCCATGATGGAGTTTCTACACCTCATAGATTAAGGTGCGGAGCTCTGCTGTTCTTAATGAATTAATGCAAGTGCAATTGTTTCTCTTTCAATTCACGCTTACTTCTTCTCCAAGATATACTCTCGTACTTAATTCAGTTAATTCAGAATGAAGGGATGACCCGTGACAATCATCCACTATCTTCGTTACTCGCTTAGCCAAGATTCGCGTGCCTGACAACCACAAGCGGTCTACATGATGTTCAACGTAGTCATTGGACGACAGCCAGAGTATATTCTCTTGGGTCTCTAATCCACGGACCGAGTCCGTGAGATTAGTACCTTCGTGGTATAGGCTAGAACCAATTGGCAGCATTCCTGAGATCCAAAAAGTCTAAACCTTGTTTGTGGTATTCCGAGTAAGATCTGGGAAGGGATGACTGTGACGAGCTTCAAACATGCGAATGTTGGGCGCAGTGACAATGTGCAAAAGGATAGAGAGATCATATTCCGATGCTAGTGAGAACCGACAGAAGATTAGCCGTGCGGTAGCTGTACCTGGTATTTTTCATCCGAGACGAGAAATCCGACAGTTGATTAGCCGTGCAGAGATCGTACCTGGTATTTTTCATCCGAGAGGATCATACAGCTTGCCATGGAAGGGAGCACGCATGATTGGATGAAGACAATAGGAAAGCAGAGGTTCAGAAGCAACAAAGCATCTCCAAACGCTTATCTAAAATTTCCACCAATGAATTACATAAGTATCTTTATTTTATTTTATGTTTTATTTATCTTTTAATTATCAAAACCTCATAACCATTTGAATCCGCCTGACTAAGATTTACAAGATGACCATAGCTTGCTTCAAGCCGACAATCTCCGTGGGATCGACCCTTACTCATGTAAGGTATTACTTGGACGACCCAGTGCACTTGCTGGTTAGTTGTGCAGAGTTGTAAAAAGTGTGATCACAATTTCGTGCACCAATAATGCAAACTACTAAACAGAAATTCAGAGATGAAACTTTTAACCATGGGACTCAACAACCTTATATTCTTTGAGCAGCTTCAATTCATAGACTCCTTTCTCTTTATCCTTTTTCTTTGAGGAAGACTCATCACCATCCTTCTTCTTGGATGCTCCTTCTTGTGCAGGGATGTCTTTTGGCTTCCAAAAACCTAGCCTCCTCATATAAACTCTTTCATCCTCTTTGTGCTTGGCTAGTATCTCTTCTTGCCTAGAACTCAGCTCTTCCATACCTTGCATGAATGTTGGATAGCCTGGGTTCAAGGCGGCTACAATATTACGCAAGTGATTCAGCTTCGCTTGTGTGTTTATATCATACTGCCTCCTTGAAGTGGTTCTAGCATCATAGAGATGCCTAAATTCAGCAAGGTTCCTTTGCTGCCATTGATTTTGCTCTATGATTTTGTTGAGGCTACCTTGCATCTCCCCCTAGTGGAATTGGCCTTGTTGCTCCTTCATGTACTCCATACTCCCTTCGAGTTGCTGCATACTTTCTTGCATTTGGTCCCATTACTTCTGCTGCTCCGTTAGTTGAGTCACATCCTCTCTCAAATGGTTGATGTCTCCTTGCATTTGGTTGATATTTCCTTGCATTTCTTCCCAGTTGAAACCTTCAGAGAATTGTGGAATTGGTGCTGGAAGTGATAGAAAGGAAATTGTAGCCGCCTTGAACCCAGCTTTCTTTCATCCTTGGCTAGTTTCTTTCATCATTCAGCTTCAAAAGCCTCTTCATGTTGTGGTGGCCCTTGTGCCCTTGGCACATGAGCCCTGTGCTCCCTTGCTCTTTGCAGTGGGTTAATGGCCACTACCTTTTTCATATTTTTGGCTGTGATCGGTTTGTCCTGCTCTACCAAGATCTCATCAATCACCTTCTCCACTCCAGCCACATCACAAAGCCTCTGGATGATGCTTGGAAATACAAGTCTTGTGTTATCCTTAGTGCTCTTCAGCACCCTGTGAATGTTGTCTACAATCATCTCCCCCACATTGACATTCTCCCCTTTCATGATGCTGTAGATTAACACAACCCTTTCCAATGCTACCTCCAAAGTGTTGGAGGTGGGGTTGAGGGATCTTCTCACAAAGTCTAGCCACCCTCTAACTTGAGGGCTCAAGTCTCTTCTCCTTAGTTGGTTTGACCTCCCATCCTTGTCATTGATCCATTGAACATTGAGAACACATATCTCATTTAGGATTTCTTCAAACCCAGGATCAAGTTATTTCACCCTTTCTTCATAGCTCCGGGTAAAACTTTTGTGCTTCACCATCAGCATCTTGTCTATGTTGGCAGGGCTATAATCAATACTCTTCCCCCTCACATAGCTTTGATAGTCATATGGTTGCCTAAGTTGGGGGACAGCATTGGCATAGAATTCCCTCACCAAACTTTCCACCACCTTCTTTGATGGGTTGCATAAGAGTGCCCAGCCTCTATTGTTGATTTCAATGTTGATTTCTCTATACTCATTCCTCCCTAGTTGGAAACTAACTTCAGGGATTATTTGTCTCTCACTCACGCACCCATAAAACTGGTTTTGGTAGAATGATGAAAGAAACTTGAACTCATTGTAGCTTGATGAGCCAGAGCCAACTTTCTTAGTCTTTCTTTTCTTTGAAGTGGTGGCTTTTGGTGGTGCTATTTTGGTTGTGGTGAAAGGGTTTGAAAGAGTGATGAATCGGATGGAGAAAGAAAGGAAAGAAGGAAAGCAAATCAAAGGTTTGCTCCAACACCAAACTTAGGACTTGATTGTCCCAATCAAGAAAGCAAGAAGAAGGAAAGAAAGAAAGAAAGAAAGAAAGCAAGAAGTGCAGAAGGGGTGTTTCGGCTGTGAGGAATGAGGTTTATAGTGTGGGATAGAGGGAAGGAAGAGTGCAATATATAGGGGTGAGAAGAGGGATTTGAAAGGTAAGAGTTGAAGATAAAAATTGAATGTTTTTCCACTTGGGAGAGGCGCCCAGTGTGGGTAGAGGCGCCAACCCCTATCGCTTCAGCTTTCTTCTGATTTTTGAGTTCCAAAGTGTGAAGTACACTTTGACTCCTGACTTGATGAGTTATCAATGTCATGTGGGCCCTACCTCTTTCCTGAAAATGCAGTTCGAAACCCACATCAGTAATCACAAAAAAATTGCTTCATATTCTTCTAGTTACATGGCATTTAATGGGTGTGTTTTGGACACCAAACTTGGATTCATTGCATATAGTAATTGGTCTCATGATTGTATTTTATTGTGTACATTATGAGTGGAATAAATTTAATTCTTTCACATTCTTCCACTTCCATTTCATATGTACACAATAAATTGGCCATTTTATGCACCCACGAATTTACTAATTGCCTTCAAAAATAAATCAATTGGGCTGTACGTATGAATCTCTTATGATGGTGGCCACACCAAACTTAATTTTTGGGCTTACTCCTAAGATTAATTCAATTATTTTGATGTAAGCTCAAATTAAGTGGTTTAGTGGTTACACCAAACTTAGCTCTTTAGCTAGTTTCCTAGCCTAATTAATCAACCTCATATAGTGTAGCAAGCAAGATTGCACTTCCAGCAAACTAGAAAACTTTTGAAACTTAAATCAAGGACACTATCAACTAATTAACTATCAAATGAAACTGAAAATTAAACAACCTAAGTGACTAAACATAAACTACTATGGAAAGCATGAAATTCAAAGCATATGAGTGTTAGGGTGCCTCCCAACTAGCGCTTCTTTAACATCACTAGCTTGACGATTCTTCCTCTTCAACTGAGGGTGTAGTTCACTCTTTGCTCATCCAATGAATCTCCCAAGTAGTGTTAAGCCTATGGCCATTGACAGTGAAAGTCCTATGTGTTTTGTCCTCCATAAGCTCCACATGACCATAAAGAGATGCCTTGATGATTGTGAAGGGTCCAGACCATCTTGACTTTAGCTGCCCTGGGAAAAACTTGAGCCTTGAGTTGTATAATAGCACTTTTTGACCTTCTACAAACTCTCTTCTTGCTAGCCTTTGATCATGCCATTTCTTTGTTTTCTCCTTATAAATCTTGGCATTTTCATAGGCTTGAGTTCTGAATTCTTATAACTCATTGAGTTGTAGCAATCTTCTTTCTCCAGCAGCTTGATTATCAAAGTTCAACATCTTTAGAACCCAAAATGCTCTATGTTCAAGCTCCACCGGTAGATGACAAGCCTTTCCAAACACCAATTGGTATGGAGACATGCCAATGGGTGTCTTAAAAGCTATTCTATAAGCCCATAATGCATCATCTAGCTTCTTAGACCAATTTTTTCTTGAGTTTCCAATAGTCTTATCAAAGATTCTCTTGAGCTCTCTATTTGAAATTTCAGCTTGATCATTGGTTTGTGGGTGGTATGGGGTTTGATGAATCTATATTTGATGATATATTTTGGCTATAATTGGATGGATTTCATCACATAAACTCACACTTATTCACCAAATAGCATACTTTTGTGTTTGATCCCTAAATTGAACCTAAATGTGAAAACATGCATTTTTGTGCTTAAATTGAGTAATTTAATCCCACTTTTATTCCATTCGATGCCGTGATATGTTTGTTGAGTGATTTCAAGTCCTAGAGGCAAGAATGGTTTGGTAGAAGTGGAAGAAAGCATGCAAAAAGGGAGAAAATATGAAGAAAACAAAGGAGAGAAGCATTTCAGCCTGTGCCCATGCACACCTTCTGTGCCTACGCACAGGAGTCAAAATCAGCACCTGTGCCCACGCACAAGGCAGGGTAAAAATCAGGACAGAATGGAAATCAGCAAGTGTGCCCACGCACAGGTACCAGCGCGTGCCTCCATTAAAAAGTCACGTGGACTCGCATCTTGGGGGCTTTTTGGCCCATTTTTTAAGGCTTTGGAGCATATTTGAAGGGGAAAGCAACCATATATCACACCATACACTACCATACTTCATAGAATACATTTTTAGGAGTAGTTTTAGGGTAGTTTAGTTTAGGTTTTCTCTCAAGTTTCCTTAGGTTTAATTAGGGTTTGTAGCATTTTGTACTTCAATTTTGGCTTTGGATTTTGCTATCTCATTGTAAGTATTTCTTTAATTTCTCTTTTAATTACTACACTTGTTCTACACTTTCTTATGTTTTCATTTCCTTTATCAATATATGCATTGTTTGGCAATTTTGAGTTTTGGTTAATGAATTTGAGGTTTGATGTTTATTTATGTTTGTTGGAGTTGCTTCTATTGATTTTGATCATTTGGTTATTCATAGTTTTACCATTTTTCCAATTTTTTCATGTTTTATGATTATGCCTATTAGGTGTTTGATGAAATGCCAATCTTAGTTATGGGGTAGATTTCCACCCCTTGGCTTGGGAAAAACGAGTGTATGGATTACTAGAGCCATAATGTCCAACATTTAGTGTAATTCTTGGGTTGTTAGTTGTTATTATTTTCACTAAAGCTAGCGTTTTACCAATTAATTTGGTAAATTAGTTAGGATTTGTGGATTAATAACAATTATGCTCACTTAACTTATCCTTCGATGTTAGTGGTTGACTTAGTGAGATTAATCCATCATAATTATCATAGTTGTGGTTATGGTAAGGAAGGGATTCCATAACTCATCCCAAGTCAAGTTTTCATTTATGTTTTGAACTACTTTTGCATCACTTTGTAGCATTACTTGTCCATATTACATACATAGTTCTTTTATTCCTTTATTGCTTTAATAATTGCAATTTTATCTTATTCTTTTATCTCTTTATTTGTTTATTTCAATCATTGAAAACCCTTGCTTTTCACAACCAAAATTGCATGCGCTCATCGGCATTAGTTCCTAGGGAGAACGACCCGGGAATTAAATACTCTTGGTTTATATTTGATTTGAATTGTGACAATATCTTGGATTAAATTTTAATTAGGATCAATTATTGGTTCGGAGCTATACTTGCAACGAAAATCTATTTTGTGAAAAATCCGAAACCACGTTTGGTCTTCCATCAGGGTTGCTACCTTGTGCTTGACACCATATTTTAGGAGGAGTGTCTTAAGTTGCTTGTTGCAAAAATGAGTTCCCCCATCACTTATAAGAGCTCTTGGAATCCCAAACCGGCTGAATATATTCTTCCTCAAGAAATTAATCACCACTTTGTTATCATTTGTTGATGTAGCTATGGCCTCTACCCATTTTGACACATAATCCACAGCCACCAATATGTAGTTGTTTGAGTATGAGGGTGGGAATGGTCCCATGAAATCAATCCCCCAAACATCAAAGAACTCCAACTCCATGATGAATCTTTGTGGCATTTCATTTTTCTTGGGTAAGTTGCCAGCTCTTTGACATTCATTGCACCTTGTCACAAACTCCTTTGCATCTTTGAATATTGTAGGCCAAAAGAATCCACATTGCAACACCTTGGCTGCAGTCCTTTCTCCACTAAAATTTCCTCCATATGTGGATCCATGGCAGTGCCAAAGGACCTCTTGTCCTTCCACATGAGAAATGCATCTTCTTTGAATCCCATCAGCACATTTCTTGAAGAGATAGGGCTCATCCCAAATGTAGTGCTTGGCATCATTGATGAGCTTTCTTCTCATATGCTTGTTGATGTTGGAAAGTAGTTTTCCAATAACCTTGAAATTGGCTATATCCGCAAACCAGGGGGCTTCTTGGATCATCATCAACTGCTCATCCGGAAAGCTCTCGTTCACTGCAAGGTTGTGTGCTTCATCTTCCTCATTTGGGATTCTTGATAAGTGGTCAGTCACTTTGTTCTCTGCTCCACTTCTATCCTTAATCTCAATATTTAACTCTTGAAGTAACCAGATCCATCTTATCAGTCTAGGCTTAGATTCTTGCTTGGTTAACAAGTACTTATGAGCTGCATGGTCAGTAAAAACAATGATTTTAGAACCAATAAGATAAGATCTAAATTTATCAAATGCAAAAACTATAGCAAGAAGTTCTTTTTCTGTTGTGGTGTAGTTCCTTTGGGTTTCATTAAGAACTTTGCTAGCATAATAGATGACATGTACTAGCTTGTCTCTCCTTTGTCCTAGAACAGCACCAATAGCAAAATCTGATGCATCACACATCAGTTCAAAAGGTAGATTTCAGCTAGGTGGTGCTATAATAGGTGCAGAGGAGAGCCTACTTTTTAACTCATCAAAGGCTTGCATACATTCTCTATCAAAGATAAAAGGTACATTAGAGACGAGCAAGTTACTTAAAGGTTTGGCAATCTTTGAAAAATCTCTAATGAACCTTCTATAAAACCCAGCATGCCCCAAGGACATTGCAAGGTGGGGGTAATTTCTCAATCACTTCCACCTTGGCCTTATCCACCTTTATGCCTTTCTTAGAGATTTTATGGCCAAGGACCACCCCTTCGGTGACCATAAAATGACATTTTTCCCAGTTCAAAACTAGGTTAGTCTCTTGACATCTCTTTAGCACCAAGGCAAGATGGTGTAAGCACTTGGAAAATGAATCACCAAACATAGAAAAATCATCCATGAAAACTTCAATAAACCTTTCAATCATATTAGAAAAAATGGACATCATGCACCTTTGGAATGTGGCAGGTGCATTGCACAATCCAAAGGGCATTCGCCTATATGCAAAAACACTATAAAGACAAGTAAAGAAAGTCTTCTCTTGGTCTTTAGGGTCTACTACAATCTGATTGTAGCCTGAGTATCCATCCAAGAAATAGTAGTATTCATGTCCAGCAAGCCTCTCCAACATTTGATCCATGAAGGGTAGCGGAAAATGGTCCTTCCTTGTGGCTTCATTGAGCTTCTTATATTCTATGTACATGTGCCATCCAGTCACTGTTCTTGTTGGTATCAACTCATTTCTTTCATTTGGCACAACTGTAATTCTCCCTTTCTTGGGGACTACTTGCACTGGGCTCACCCAAGGGATGTCTGAGATTGGGTAGATCACCCCTGCTTGCCACAACTTCAGCACTTCTTTTTGAACCACTTCATTCATTGTGGAATTTAATCTTCTTTGTGGCTGTCTTGAGGGCTTGGCACCCTCCTCAAGAAGGATTTTAAGTATGCACATTGAAGGGCTGATTCTCTTTAAATCTGAAAGTGTCCATCCTATGCCATCCTTGTGTTGTCTTAGCACATTGATAAATTCCTCTTCTTGTTCTTCACTCAAGCTTGAATTAATAATTACTGGATATGTGTTATTGTTACCCAAGTAGGCATGCTTTAAGTTTGGAGGCAGGATCTTCAGCTCCAACTTTGGTGCTTCCACTTCCTTCTTGCTTGCCTTATCTAACATGATTGAACCTTCTATGATCTCTTGTGGTAGTTCACCACATGATGCTTGTTGATCTTGCTCCATAACTTCTTCACCTTGTTCTTCTTCTAGGACTCCTTGAACTAGCTTCTCCATTGTGTCCACCATCATGAATTCACCAATGGATTCCTTTGGGTAGCTCATTACTTTGAAAATATTGAATACTATCTTCTCTTCATGCAATCTCAGGACTAACTCTCCCTTTTGTACATCAATTATGGCCCCAGTAGTAGCTAGGAATGGTCTTCCTAATATGATTGATGTGTTAGCCTCTTCCTGCATATCAAGCACAACAAAATCAGCTGGGAAGATGAACTCCCCCACCTTGACCAATAAGTCCTCCACCACCCCATGAGGAAATTTGAATGTTCTATCAGCTAATTGAAGTGCCATTCTTGTTAGTTTGGCCTCTTCAATTCTTATTCTTTTTATCACGGCCAAGGACATGAGGTTAATGCTAGCTCCCAGATCACACAAAATGCTTTTTCAATGCTAATATCCCCTATGATGCAGGGGATTTGAAAGCTCCCAGGATCTTTCATCTTTTGGGAAAGTTTCTTTTATATGATGGCACTACATTCCTCTGTGAGCAATACAGTTTCCTTTTCTCCCCAGTTTCTTTTCTTGTCATGAGCTTCTTTAGAAACTTGGCATAGAGTGACATTTGCTCTAATGCCTCAGCAAAAGATATGTTAATTTAAAGCTTCTTAAAGATCTCCAAGAACCTAGAAAACTGGCTGTCCTTTCCATATTTTCTCAACCTTTGTGGGTAGGGTGCTTTTGGTATATAGGGCTTCAAGACTTGCTTTGGTGGAGCTAGATCGGGTGTCTCTTCTTCCTTCTTGGTTTCTGAGTCATTTACAGCTTCTTTTTCTTGCAAGTTGTGGTTTGAGGATGTCTCCTCCACCACCTTCCCACTTCTTAGTGTGATGGCCTTGCATTCCCCTCTTGGGTTGGCCATGGTATCATAGAGAAATATATGTGTACGCATTGGTATCTATTTGGACAAGCTCCCTAGTTATGATTCCAGTTTTGAAATTGCTGCCCCTTGGTTCCTTATGTTGGATCTAGCCTCCTCTTGGATAGCATCTATCTTTTTCTCAGCTTCAATTATCTCTATACAACAGTGGCATTACTCCCTGCTAATTGTGACATAGCAGCCTCCAATCTTGTAAAGTTGTTGCTGTTATCACGTGGTTGTGGAGTTGAGGATGATACATCTTGAGAATGGTTGTTGTATGGTTGTTGGGTGGAATGGTAGGGTGCATTTTGTAAGTTATGGTAGGATCTATGGTTGTTAGATTGATGGATGGGGTTGTTGTATTGGTTAGAGTGGTATGGTTTATGATCTTGGTTGTGGTTTTGTTGGTTTCTCCACCCAAAATTTGGGTGGTTCTTCCAACCTGGGTTGTATGTTTTGGCATTGGGGTCATATGGTGGTCTGGAAGAATTGTTCACATAGTTGGCTTGCTCCCATTCACATTCAACTTCTGGGTAATCTTCTTCTTGCATAGGTACTTGAGCTTGGATAGCTGAGACTTGATTCTTCTCCATCTTCTTGGTTAGAGCTGCTAGTTGAGCTGTGATCACCTTATTTTGAGCCAGCAGAGCATCCATAGAGTTGAGCTCCATTACCCGCTTCTTGGGTTTCTATCGGAGGCATAGAAGTACTCATTGTTGGCCATAGTTTCTATGATGTTTATGGCCTCTTCAATTGTCTTCTTCTTGTTGAGTGAGCCTCTTGAAGAGTGATTTAAAGCTTTCTTTGATTTTTGTGACAATCCTTCATAGAAAATGTGTAGTTGTACCCATTCATTGAACATGTCCGGAGGGCATTTTCTTGTCAACTCCTTGTATCCCTCCCATGCCTCATAGAGAGTTTTTCCATCTTGTTGTCTAAAGGTTTGCTCCTTAGTGCTCAATCTATTAACTCTTTGGGGAGGGTAGAATCTTGCCAAGAACTTGTTCATTACTTCTTCCCAAGTTGTCAAACTTTCCTTAGAAAATGATTCCAACCACTTTGATGCCTTATTCCCGAGAGAAAAGGGAAACAACAGCAATTTATAGGTGTCCGGATAGACACCATTAGCCTTCACTATATCAGAGATTCGCAAAAATGTGGTTAGATATTAGTTGGGTTCTTCTTGTGGACTTCCTCCAAATGAGCAGTTGTTTTGAACAAGGGTGATGAGTTGAGGCTTTAACTCGAAATTGTTAGCATGAATGGCTGGTTTTAGAATGCTACTTCCGCAATTTCCTGGGTTTGGGTTGATGTAAGAGCCTAGAAATCTTCTCTCCTGCCCAACATGGTTACCAGCACCTTCTCCAACATGATTATCTATTTTCTCCTCCATAGTAACGTCTAGATCTTCCTCCACTACTTCCTCTCCAACTATTCCTTTACCTCTTGCTTCCCTCCTTAGTCTAAGGAAGGTCCTCTCAGGTTCACTATCAAAAGAGGATGAAGTTTCTCCTCTTCTACCTATCATACATCCAGAAACAAACAAGCAAAAGACAAGTAAAGGAATCACTCTTGTTAAGACTTATGGTTAAATTGATTTGTGCAATTGATCAAACAGTTAGTAGATTAGTATGCTAAAATGGAAATATGTACAATGAACAACTGAAAACTCAAGTGCTAAAAAAAATAACAGACTAAAATTGAAGAAATTAACAAGGTAAATAAAAATGCTTAATCTAAATACCCATCAATTTAGTCATTGTCAAATTCAAACCAATCCCCGACAACGGCACCATAAAACTTGATAACTCGAATTCACTCACTATATAATGAATCTGTTCTGTGGCAACCACACCAAAGTATCATCAAGTAATAACCAACTAGGAGTGGGGTCGAATCCCACAAAGATTGGTAGATTGAGCAACTTTAATTAATTGGAGAATTAGTCAAGCTAAGCAATAGAGAGTGTTGAGTGCAGAATTCTAAATTAACAGAAATGTAAATGACTTAAAAGTAAAAGAGAGCAATAAAGTGCAAAAAGGTAAATGACAAGAATGTAAAGTGCTGAAACATAATTGACTGAAAATAAATGGGAAATGGGTAATGGCAGAAGTTAAAGGAAAGCTATAAAGAATAGGGAAGATAAAGATAGGGGAAATTCATTGGGATTAGGAGATGTTGCTGTCTTTGGATTAGATCTAGATCATCTCTTCTTCAATCATGCAACTCATTGACCTCTTGGCAATCATGATTGATTGAACCCCAATTTCTTGGTGATTCAATCTCTCAAATCTTGATAATCAACCAATTCCTTGGTCTAATTGCTCATGAAGAGAGATAAGCTTGGTCCCTGATTATACCACACATCCTCATAGGTACAAATAATGGGTGGATTTCATGTTACCATATCCAATCCCAAAACCTAGATCTAATCAATTGTGAGAAGGGATTTCAAGCATGGTTTCATGTTTCCTTTTTCAAGGTTCCCATGAAACCCATTTTGCGTTCAACCTCTTTCCCAAGAAGATTGAACACTAAGCATGAAGAACGAGATTCCTTCTAGCAAATCAAAGAGAAAATAGAGAGAAGAAGAAATTCACTATCATTAATTCATCAAGTACAACAGAGCTCCCTCTCCCAATGAGAGGGAGTTTAGCTACTCATAGCTTAGAGAAAAGTACAAGAGATGGAAGAGATGAAGTGAAGTAAAAACTAAAACTTAACCAATCAACCCCAAAACTAACCAGCCAATTCCCTTTTCAGTACTCTCAGGGGGTATATATACTACTCCTATCACTAGAATTAAAAATTACAAAAGAGAAAAGAAAATTACAATTGAAAAGAAAAGGAAAAACTAATAGAAATGAACCATGTGCTTGGTGTCTGACTGGCATTTGAGTGGCGTGCCACGCCTAGCTCCTCAGCTTGGCTTGGAGTGCCACGCCTGGCTTCCAAGTGGCACGCCTCCTTTGTCCAGCTAACTTGGCATGCCACGCCTTCGAGCTCAAGTGGCACACCCAGGGTGTTTCCTTCCCTCTTCCTCTCTGGAATCCTGAACTGGCGTGGCACACCCATGTTTGGCGTGCCACGCCTATAGTAAACACTTCATCCTTCTTCTTTGGAAAGTAATACTGGCGTGCCACGCCCAGTAGCTGGTGTGCCATGCCTTTGATGGAGAATTCCTTCTTCTTCTCTAGAAAGTAATACTAGCGTGCCACGCCCAGTAGCTGGCGTGCCATGCCCTTGATGGAGACTTCATTCTTCTTCTCTGGAAGGTAATACTGGCATGCCACGCCCTTGATGATGCATGAATTAGTCTCTCTTGGTCAGTAACTGGCGTGCCATGCCTAGCATTCAAGTGGCACGCCCATAGTTATCTTGTCTTGGCGTGCCACACCTAAAGTCCTAAGTGGCACGCCAGTCTTCTTCTTCCTTGTAAGCTTATGCTGGCGTGCCAAGCCTTTGAGCTCAAGTAGCACGTCCAGTGTTAGAGTTGTATCCTCCCTTTCTGGATCAATAAACTGGCGTGCCATGCCTTCGATCTCAAGTGGCACGCCCAGTGTTGGTATTTGAACTCTTCAAGCTTGGCGTGCCACGCCTAGAACTCAAGTAGCACATCCCAGATACGAGCAAGGTTGGCGTGCCATGCCTTCGAGCCCAAGTGGCACACCCAGTTTTGAACCTTCAACTCCTTTCTCTGGAACAATGAACTGGCGTGCCACGCCTTCGAGCCCAAGTGGCACGCCCATTGTTTATAATGGAGTTGGCGTGCCACGCCCAGCCTAGCATGCCACCCCCCCTTTCGGTCTTCAAAAGTGCTCTCTGGAAAGTGTAGTTGTCGTGCCACGCCCATAGTAAAGCTCTATGGGTTCTCTTCTGGACTTGTCAACTGGCGTACCACGCCTTCGATCTCAAGTGGCATGCCCGTTGTAATTCTTTAACTTTCCTTCTCTGGAGTTGTTAAATGGCGTGCCACGCCCCTTAGCTGGCATTTCACGCCCATCCAAATTATGGGCGTTTGCACCGAGTGGAACGCCCAACTTCTTTTCTTGTTTCCTCCTTCTTTTGTTGCTCTTTTCACCTGAAATTCAACAAAACTCATTTCAAAGCAATGTACCATAATATTCACCATTTAGTTCATGAAATTGCACTAGTTAAATGAGATTCCACTCTTTTTATGGCCCTTTTAGATGAGAGAAAGAGTTAGATGATACAAGTCATCAGGTTGCGTACGCGACCACCTGCACGCGATGCGACCAACCCTTTCAGGTTGAGATTCTCCCGTACGCGAGCAAGGATTTTTGCACACCCACGCGTACGTGTGGCCCCTATTTTAGCAAAAATGGATTTTGTGTTTTTAAGTTCAATTTCAAACTTCTAAACCTCTATTTTCATTCTTTTAGCCCCAAATCTTAGTAGTAACTCTAGTAATAAGATGGAGTTAGGAATTAGAGGTAACTTGGAGATGAAGTAAGGTTAGAAAGTGGATGAATTATACAAGGAAACATGAATATTTGAAGTGCATGTGGTGCTATGATGAATAATGATATGATTATGTGCTGATTACAAATGATTATGAATAATTATTGGCTTATGCACTCAACTATCTGAGACACGAGTTTTCCTGGGTTAAGTATCGTGGCTTGCCACCACATGTTCCAGGTTGAGACTCGATACTCTATTGACCTACGATGTAAAGGTTACCAGTCACTTTAAATTCCCGGGAAGGTTGACCCCTATTGAGCAATTTTATATATATGAGAAAAAGCTATGCATAGACTCTTGGGGATGCGCGTCGGGGGACAGTCCAGGGTTTAGCAGTCGGACTTGTCAGGATGGCTTGATAACCGACAGATGAGCCTCATCAGTCATAGGACAAGCATACATCATGTGCATATTATTTGCTTTGTTTGCTATGCATTAGTTGGGAATGCCTAATTGATTATATTATACTAACTGTTATATTTGCTACTTGCACTATTTGTTTCCTACCTGTGCTTACATTTGTCTGTTTATTTGTCTCTGCAAACTCACGAAGATGGAGGAACAGAGGAAAGGTGGAAAGACTTAGTGTTAAGGTTAAGTTTAGGCTAGGCTTAGATACTCTTAGAAGACCACCTAATTATGGTTTCTGTTTTAGTACCTTAAGCGTTTATACTGAGTATCGGCGTTCTAGGATTGCCTCTGGTTCCCAGGACCTTATATATTATATGCGTGGCACCTTTACCATGCTGAGAACTCCCGGTTCTCCTCCCATACTATGTTGTTACTCTTCAGATGCAGGTCGAGAGGCACCTCGCTAGGCGTCTGGAGTTCTGCAGCGAAGTGGATCATTTTGGGCCCAACTTTTTATATTTTGATATGTATATGTAGTAGTCTCTCCTCATGTGTTTATTACTACTTTACTTTTGTACCTCTTAGAGGTTTATGGAGAACTAGGACTTTTAGGGCTTTTAAACATGTTATTTGGCGTAAAGTGGTATATTATGTATGTAAATATTCTCCGGTCAGCCTTAACTTCGCAAGCTAAGTTAGGAGCTTGTTATTTCGTACCTTTTGGCTTTCTATTCCTAGTTTCTATCATCTTATGTTTGTTAACTTTAGATTTCTTCACACGCAAGTAATCACGTTTCCTAAGTGTTGTGCTTTTTATTTTGCGATTTTGCTTTATCCGTTTTTCAAGGCTCCTCGTATACTGTATCCTTTTCCATATTATTATGTATATATTTTATTTTAGAGGTTGTAATACCACACCACCTCTATTTTATGGCTTAAGCGTAAAGCTCTATGTGGTAGGGTGTTACATTCTGGTGTCAGAGCAGTTCGTTCCTATAGAGCCTGAGGGACGGATTGACTATGCTTCTGTGCATTCTCTGTGTATGTGTCTATGTGCTATTAGGATATCTAACTGATATATGTGGCATAAATGTTCATGAGCATGGATTTGGGACTTGAAGCACTAGACTTTCAATATTGAGACTGATCAACTTGATATCACTTGTTTGGTGTGTATAGGAACCAGTTGTCGACTCGCGGACGCGGTCGCGGGCGAGTGATGCGTGAGCATCTTTCCTATCTTTTCCTAGTGAATCTGCATCTAATTTGTTGAGTTTAATAAAGAATTAATTATCTATTAGCCAATATAGATGCTACTTTGAGTCTTTTTCAATTTTGTTTATTTTAGGTAGCATTCGGCGGAATGTGATGGAGTTTCTGCAGCACAAGAATCAAAGGAGATGGCAGCGAGGAGCGACGCGTACGCGTGACTGACGCGTAAGCATGATTCTGGAGCTTTCCATGGCGACACCGTGCGCGTGACTGATGCGTACGCATGATTTGAAGATTTGCAAAGCGAAGCGTTCGCGTGACCGACGCGTCCGCGTGACCGACGCGTCCGCGTGACTGACACGTACGCGTGACATGCGCCACGTGCATAAAATGCAGAAAAATGCTGGGGGCAATTTCTGTGCTGTTTTGACCCAGTTTCCAGCCCAGAAAACACATATTAGAAGCTGCAGAATGGACAAAATAAATGGTCCCCACCCATCAACTGAAGACTTGTTAATTAATTCAAATTTAAATTCAAATTTGAATTTTAGGAAAAGATACTATTTTAATTTTAAAAATTAGATTTTAAATTTATTAGGATTAGATATAAAAGGGAGAAACTTTCCTTCCTTTAGGGAGGTCTCGGGGAGGATCCCATTCTATTCCAAATTTACATTCTGTATTCCATAACATTCTACTCTGAACCATGAGCAACTAATCCTCCATTGTTAAGGTTAGGAGCTCTGTCTATTTGGATGGATTGATTTTATTACTTTTTCTATTTTAATTCATATGTGGATTTATATTTTAAGAATTGTTTTTGCTCTTTATCTTATAAATTTGGGTGGAACGGAAGTACGACCCTCTTTCTATTTGAGTTCTTGTAAAACTTGGAAAAGCTCTTTACTTGAACAACAGCTTGAAAACATATTCTCCTAAATTTTAATTATCTGGATTTAACGAGATACGTGACATATAATCCTTTTATTTTTGGATAATTATAATTTTTGTGGCATATAAACTGGAATTTGATCATGCAGCTTCTAATTGGAATTAATTGACCAAGGAATTGGCAGTTAATAAATTTTAGAGGAGACTAGAAAGGTCTAAGGAATTAGGGTCTAGTCACATATAGTTTGCCATGAATTAAATCTTGCATGATTAAAATAGTTAATAAGAAAAGTTAATCCATAAAAATAGATAACTCTGAAACCTTAACTATCTTCTCCATATTTTATTCCAAACTTATTTACCTGTCTGTCTTCAAACTCTTCTTTATTGTTTAATGCTTTTGAACTCTCAATTACTATTTTCTATTTGTCTAACTAAGCAAATCAATCAATCATTATTGCTTGATCCATCAATCCTCGTGGGATCGACCCTTACTCACGTAAGGTATTACTTGGTACGACCCGGTGCACTTGCCGGTTAGTCTGTGGTTAGAAAATTCGCACCAGCGAGGCAGGGGTAGATTAAGCAATGTTACTCCTGAACCAACAGGGAACAACCCTGTAGATTTCATGGCTGCACTGGGAAACATGGTTGCGGCTATTCAGGCGACAGCCGAAGCACTGGGTAACTAGATAAACCATGGAAACAATGGGAATAATGGCGATGAGGGACCTATGACACTTGCCACATTTCTGAAGGTTCACCCTTCGACCATCAGGGGGACCTCAAAACCTACTGAAGCAGACAACTGGATTCAGGCTATGGAGCGGGCACTGCAGGCTCAACAGGTTCCTAAGGATCAATGGGTTAAATTTGGAATCTATCAGCTGCAAGGCGAGGGTCAGAACTAGTAGCAGGGAATGCAGCATATCCTATAGCCAAATGGGGTTGTAATCTCTTAGAAAGTGTTCCGGACAAAATTCTATAGAGAGTACTTCCCCAGTTCAGTTAGGAATGCCAAGAAACTTGAATTGCTTCATTTAAAACAATGCCAGATGACTGTTACTGAGTATACTAATAAGTTTGAGGAGCTATGCCGGTTCTCCCGCATCTATCACAGTACTCTTGAGGATTTTGTTGAGTGAAAGTGTATCAAGTACGAGGGAAGCCTTAGGAGCAACATTCTGGGCTTTGTTGCACCGATGGAGATTAGAGTGTTTTCTGAACTTGTGAATAAGAGTAGGGTGGCTGAAGAATGTGTGAGGATGGTGGCTTTGGAAAAGAGAAGCATGAAGATGCCTTTTCAGAGGAGTCCAAGAAGGAATTTTGCACCAAGAGGAAGGAACTTTAAGCGTGGAGGCTTTGTCACACAACAGAATCAAGGACAAGGCAACTTCAGAAGGCCAAATCACAATGCTAATCAGGGCAGAAGGTTTGGAAAGCAGCCACAGCAGAACTTGAACTGCCAGAGGTGCGGGAAGCACCATCCAGGAGTTCCATGCAGAATGGGTATGGGAGTGTGTCTGCGGACAATCCAGGCACCTGACCTGGAACTGCCCAGAAAAGAAAAAGTATGAGATTGGTAGAGTGCAACAATTGGGGAAAGTTTACACCACTTTTGCAGCGGGTGCTGAGGGATCCGAGACATTGATCAGAGGTAACTGTGAAGTAGCTGGTAGATGATAAGCGGATATTTTATATGCTTTTTGGCATCATTTTTATATTGCTTTAGTTATGTTTTGCTTAAGTTTTATTATATTTTCATAGGTTTTTAGTGCTAAATTCACATTTTTGGATTCTACTTTGAGTTGTGTTTTTTTATTATTTCAGGTAATTTCTGGCTAAAATTGAGGAGCTTTGGCAAAGTCTGATTCAGAGGCAAGGAAAGCGTAGCAGACGCTGTCAGATTCTGACCTCCATGCACTCAAATGGGCATTTTTGGAGCTACAGAGGTCCAAATGATGCGTTCTCAACGTTGTTAGAAAGCTAACTTCCAAAGCTTTCGAGAAATATATAATAGCTTATACTTTTTATCGAAGAAGCCTGCCCATATTGCGCATTGAACGCCAAGGAGGTACCCCTAACTGGCGTTCAACGCTCCAAGGAGACAAGCCAGCGTTGAACGCCCAAGAACCACCCCTCTTTGGGGCGTTCAATGCCCACCAAGAAGCAAGGCAGCGTGGATCAACTCCCTAATGGGTGTTCAATGCCCATTCCTCAAGTTGGATGCCAAGCTCAGCCCAAGTACTCAACCAAAGTGGGCCCAAGGATGGATTTTCGCACCTTTAGTCTAGTCTATCATACTTTTGTACTATTTAGTTATTAGGTTATTATACATAGAACAAATATTATCACTGTTAGAGATCTCTACCCTTTTGCACATTTTACTATTACTTTCTGTATGCTATGAGCTACTAAACCTCCTAAGTTAGGGTTAGGACCTCTGCTGATTCTCATGGATTAATAATAGTACTGTTTTTATTTCAATACACGTTTGATTCCATTCTCTTGTGCATTTTCGTTCTTCATCTCATGAATTGAGGATGAACCGTGACAATCATCCTTGTTCTACATGGGTTCCGTGTGAGTCCTGACCCGGATAGCATTGAATCACAGCTAGAGAATGCATTGTGGATTCCAAGAGAGTACCTGGGCGACTTTGGATAAGTGACATAAAATCTCGTTGACCATGGGTTGCTGAGGTCTCTGTGGCATTAAGGCTAGAGTCTGAGAAGCAACATTCCCTTATCCGAAAGATCCGACATTGTCTGTGGTATTTTGAGTAAGATCGCGAAGGGGAGTGGATTGCTTAGGTCTTCACCTTCGGCTATAATGGGAAGCCATTAGTTAACTTGATGAGGATGCTACATGAGTTGCTTGGATATGGTGGACTGCTATGGTTTAGAAGAGGCTAAGTTGATGAGGATGCTACATGAGTAAGTCAATTACTGCTGCCATTGAATGAATCATTCGTTATTGAAGTAGACAGTAAGAAAAGTTAATCTAGAAAGAATACGCATCTCCGAAGCCTTAACTGAATCTATATCACTGTTTTCACATTAATCTGGTATTTTATTTCCTTTACTTTCGTTTATGCTTTCAAACAACAACCATCTTTTCTAATCGCCTGACTAAGATTTACAAGATAGCCATTGCTTGCTCAATCCAACAATCTCTGTGGGATTCGACCCTCACTCTACTGAGGTATTACTTGGACGACCCGGTGCACTTGCCAGTTCAGTTGTGCGGAGTTCAATTTTGCGCACCAAATTTGGTGCCGTTGCCAGGGATTATTCGAGTTTGACAAACTACCGGACTATCTTGTTGCTTAGATTAGGTATTCTTTAAGGTTTAGTTGCTCTTTTAATTGTATCTTTTGTTTTCTTTTTCAAAAATTTTTTAAAACCCTTTTTTTCTTTAGTAATCTTTATCTTTTGTTTGAGTCTTGTATCAATTTTTAAGTTTGGTATCCCGTCTATTTTCATCTTTTTCTTTAAATTTTTAAAACTGTTCTTGAGTGTTCATCTTGATATTCAAATTGTTCTTGGTGACTTTTCTTGTTTAATTTTAAAAAATTTTAAGTTTGGTGTCTTTTAGTTGTTTTTTCTTTAATTTTCAAATATTTGTGTCATTTGATCTTAAATTTTTAAGTTTGGTATCTTTTAGTTGTTTTTCTTTTTCTTTAAAAAATTTAAAAATCCAAAAAATATCTCTTTTATCTTTCTTTAATTTTTCGAAATCTTAACTATCTTTTATTATCTTGATTTAAAAATTTTAAATTTGGTATTCTCTTATTAGTAAAGTTTAAATTTTAATTTCAAATCTTATCTTTTCAAATCTTTTTTTAAATCCTGATCTTATCTTCTATTTATCTTTCCTTAAATTTCAAATATATTATCTTATCTTATTTAATTTCAAATTTTAAAATTAAATCTTTTCGAATTTCAAAATCTTTTTCAAATCTTTATCATATCTTTTTACTTTAATTCCTTCCTATCTTATCTTCTTCAAAAATTTTAAATTTCAAATTCTTGTCTTTTTAAATCTTTATTCTCTTTTAAATTTGATTTTCAAAATATTTGAATTTTTAATCTTATCTTTCTAAATCTTTTTAAATCTTTATCTTATCTTTCTTTTTAAATTTTAAAGCTTACTTATCTTATCTTATTTCTAATTTTAAACTTTTAAATTTCAAATCTTATCTTTCTTTGTTTGACTCTAATTTCCTGAAAATTTGTGATACGATGAAGACCAATGGTGTCCATCCTGATGTCTATAGGTTGTAAATCTTTCCGTTTGCTATACAGGATAGAGCCAAGTAGTGGCTTGACACACAGCCTAAGGGGAGCATGAATACATGGGATAATGTGGCCAGCAAGTTCCTGACTAAATTTTTTTCACCTTAGAGGCTAACCAAGCTCAGGACTAATGTTCATACTTTCAGGCAGAAAGAGGGTGAACCTCTCTATGAAGCTTAAGAGAGGTACAAGATGATGCTAACCAATATTTGTATTCTTTTGAGAGGACCATCGGGAGGAAATGAGTTATAGAAATGGATGCTTTAGATACACTTCTTGCTCAGAATAAAGCCATGTCTCAACAGATAAATGCTATTACTCAACACTTAGGTGGATTGAAAGTCTCAGCTATTAATATTCAAGATGCTTCTTATGGCATGAGTGGTGTCTTTCCTCAAGGTGAGAGCTATGATTATGGTCAATTTTTCCTTGAACAAGTCAATTACATGGGCAATTCCTCTAGACCCCTCAATAATGATCCTTTTTTTAAGACTTATAATCTGGGATGGAAGAATCACCCATATTTTGGGTGAGAAAACCAACCACAGAGGCAACCAAACTTCAATAACAATACCTCTCCTCATGGAAACTTTGATTAGAATAACTTCAATAACAACTGTCAGTTTTAGACCTCTCAACAATATCAAGCACCTTCTCATTCTCAGAAATCATCTGACCTGGAATCTATAGTTGCAGAGCTCTACAAGAGTACTCATAGTTTTATGCAGGAAATCAGAGCTTCACTCAGAAACTTGGAGATTCAAGGGGGTCAGTTGAGCAAGCAAGCACCTAAGAGGCCTCCTAATACCTTCCCCAGTGATACAGTGCCTAACCCAAGAAAAGAGTGCAAGGCCATACATATGAGAAGTGGTAAGATAGCAGGTTCATAAGAAAAAGTTAGAGATAAGCCGGTTGAAAAAAAAGCTCCACAGAAGACCGAGGACAAAGTAGAGCACACCCCTCCAAGGCATTCGGACAACCCCTTTCTAATTGATCTTGAGCAATATCTAGTGAAGTCTCTAGCATCTGAGTACAAGTCAAAAATGCTATATCCTCTGAGATTTCAAAAGGCATCCAAAGACAAGTAATTTTCAAGATTTTTAGTGGTCTTCAGAAGGCTTCAAATCAACATTCCTTTTGTAGATGCTCTTGAGCAAATGCCTCTTTATGCTAAGTTTATGAAGGAATTGTTGACTAACAAGAGAAATTGGAATGAGAGTAAAACTATGGTACTCACAAAGGAATGTAATGCTATTATTCAGAAGGATCTCCCTGAGAAGATGCAAGATTCGGGAAGCTTTTTGATTCCATGCACCATTGGTGATATTACTATTTAGAGGGCATTATGTGATCTTGGAGCTAGCATCAATCTCATGCCACTTTTCTTAATGAGAAAGATCCAAATTGATGAGGTAAAATCCACTCGTATTTCTCTTCAACTTGATGACCGTTCAATTAAATTTTCTCTTGGAGTTGTTTAGAATTTATTGGTCAAAGTGGGACTTTTTATTTTTTCTGCGGATTTTGTTATATTGGATATGGAAGAGGACAAGAATGCTTCTATTATTTTGGGAACACCCATTTTAGCTACAGGAAGAGCCTTATTAATGTGCAAAAGGGTGAATTGACTCTTAGAGTCAATAAAGAAGAGGTTGTACTTAATGTGCTTAAGGCCTTGTAACATCCTAATGATTCTGAGGGATGTATGAGAGTTGATCTTAGTGACCCACTAATTCATGAGATTTTTGAAGTTGGAGAGCTTGATGGTGTTTTGGAGCCCCCTCTAGAGGATGATTTGCTTATGATTGATAATTTTCAACCTCAAGAGAGGGAACCAAAAATTCCACCTAAGGAGGAAGGGCCACCGAAGCTTGAATTGAAGCCATTGCTTCCTTCTTTAAAGTATGCATTTCTAGGTGAGCATGATTCTTATCTAGTGATTATTATCTCCTCTCTAAGACATGAGGAAGAGGAATCCTTAATACAAGTGCTCAAGAGCCATAAAACAGCTCTTAGATGGATCATTGGTGATTTGAAGAGGACTAGTCCAGCTAAGTGTATGCACAAGATCTTACTTAAGGAAGATGCTAAACCAGTAGTGCAACCACAAAGGCGGCTCAATCCAACTATGAAAGAGGTGGTCCAAAAAAAAGTTATAAAGCTTTGGGAGGCCGAAATAATTTACCCAATTTTTGACCGTCCATGGGTGAGTCCTGTGCAAGTGGTTCCCAAGAAAGGAGGGGTGACAATGGTCAAGAATGAAAAGAATGAGCTTATTCCTACAAAAGCTGTCATGAGATGGTGTGTATGTGCATTGATTACAAGGGGTCAACACTGCAACAAGGAAAGATTACTTTCCCTTACCTTTCATTGATCAGATACTTGAGAGGTTAGCTGGACATGCATTTTATTGTTTTCTGGATGGTTATTCTGGCTATAACCAGATTACAGTGGACCTTCAAGACCAAGAAAAGATGGCATTCACATGCCCCTTTGGTGTATTTGCTTACTGAAGGATGCCGTTTGGATTGTGTAATGCCCCAACAACTTTTTAGAGGTGCATGCTTTCCATATTTTCTGACATGGTTGAAAAGTTTATCGAGGTATTTATAGATGATTTTTCTCTATTTGGTAATTCTTTTGATTCTTACCTGAGACACCTTTCCTTGGTCTTGAAACGGTGCCAAGAAACAAACCTTGTTTTGAATTGGAAAAAATGTCATTTTATGGTAACTGAAGGTATTGTTCTTGGGCACCGAATTTCAAGTAAAGAAATAGAGGCTGATAAAGCTAAGGTGGAGGTAATTGAAAAATTACCACCACCCACTAATGCAAAGGCAATCCAGAGTTTCTTAGGACATGCAGACTTTTATAGAAGATTTATAAAAAAAATTCTAAGATTGATAAGCCTTTGAGCAACCTCTTGGTTACGGACATTCTTTTTTGTTTTGATGATGATTGTTTGCATGCTTTTGAGACTGTGAAAGCTAAGCTTGTCTCTGTTCCCATCATAGTTCCTCCTAACTGAGATTTACCATTTGAATTGATATGTGATGCCAATGATCATGCTATAGGAGCTGTCTTGGGATAAAGACAAGAAAAGTTTTTGCACATCATTTACTATGCTAGCCATGTGCTAAATGACGCGCAAAGTAATTACACAACTACAGAAAAGGAGTTATTAGGTGCAGTTTATACTTTTGATAAGTTTAGGTCCTATTTGATTGGTTCTAAGGTTATTGTTTCTACTGACCATTCTGCTCTTAAGTACCTTCTAACCAAACAGGATGCTAACCCAAGGTTGATTAGGTGGGTGCTCCTTTAGGAGTTTGATATTGAGATTAGAGACAGAAAAGGGGTCAGAGAACTAAGTGGTAACCCAAGGAAAGAGTGCAAGGCCATACATATGAGAAGTGGTAAGATAGCAGGTTCAGAAGAAAAAGTTAGTGACAAGCCGATTGAAAAAGAAGCTCCACAGAAGACTGAGGACAGAGTAGAGCACACCCCTCCAAGGCATTCGGATAACCCCTTTCCAATTGATCTTGAGCAATATCTAGTGAAGTCTCCAGCATCTGAGTACAAATAAAAAATGCTATATCTTCTGATACTTCAAAAGGCATCCAAAGACAAGTAATTTTCAAGATTTTTAGAGGTCTTCAGAAGGCTTCAAATCAACATTTCTTTTGTAGAGGCTCTTGAGCAAATGGCTCTTTATGCTAAGTTTATGAAGGAATTGTTGACTGACAAGAGAAATTGGAATGAGAATAAAACTGTGGTGCTCACAAAGGAATGTAATGCTATTATTCAGAAGGATCTCTCTGAGAAGATGCAAGATTCGAGAAGCTTTTTGATTCCTTGCACCATTGGTGATATTACTATTTAGAGGGCATTATGTGATCTTGGAGCTAGCATCAATCTCATGCCACTTTTCTTAATGAGAAAGATCCAAATTGATGAGGTAAAATTCACTCATATTTCTTTTCAACTTGATGACCATTCAATTAAATTTTCTCTTGGAGTTGTTGAGAATTTATTGGTGAAAGTGGGACCTTTTATTTTTACTGCGGATTTTGTTATATTAGATATGGAAGAGGATAAGAATGTCTCTATTATTTTGGGGACACCCATTTTAGCTACAAGGAGAGCCCTTATTAATGTGCAAAAGGGTGAATTGACTCTGAGAGTCAATAAAAAAGAGGTTGTACTTAATGTGCTTAAGGCCTTGTAACATCCTAATGATTTTGAGGGATGTATGAGAGTTGATCTTAGTGACCCACTAATTCAAGATATTTTTGAAGCTAGAGAGCTTGATGGTGTTTTGGAGCCCCCTCTAGAGGATGATTTACTTAAGATTGATAATTTACCACCTCAAGAGAGGGAACCAAAAATACCACCTAAGGAGGAAGGGCCACCGAAGCTTGAATTGAAGCCATTGCTTCCCTCTTTAAAGTATGCATTTCTAGCTGAGCATGATTCTTATCTAGTGATTATTATCTCCTCTCTAAGACATGAGGAAGAGGAAGCCTTAATACAAGTGCTCAAGAGCCATAAAACAGCTCTTAGATGGATCACTGGTGATTTGAAGAGGACTAGTCCAGCTAAGTGTATGCACAATATCTTACTTGAAGAAGATGCTAAACCAGTAGTGCAACCACAAAGGCGGCTCAATCCAACTATGAAAGAGGTGGTCCAAAAAAAAGTTATAAAGCTTTGGGAGGCCGAAATAATTTACCCAATTTTTAACCGTCCATGGGTCAGTCCTGTGCAAGTGGTTCCCAAGAAAGGAGGGGTGACAATGATCAAGAATGAAAAGAATGAGCTTATTCCTACAAGAACGGTCATGGGATGGTGTGTATGTGCATTGATTACAAGTGGCTTGATGAGAGAATAATTTATACGCTTTTTGGCATTGTTTTTAGTATGTTTTTAGCATATTTTAGTTAGTTTTTATTATGTTTTTATTAGTTTTTAAATAAAAATCAAATTTCTAGACTTTACTATGAGTTTGTGTGTTTTTCTATGATTTCAGATATTTTCTGACTGAAATTGAGGGACCTGAGCAAAAATCTGATTCAGAGGCTGAAAAAGGACTGCAAATGCTGTTGGATTCTGACCTCCCTGCACTTAAAGTGGATTTTTTGGAGCTACGAAATCCCAATTGGCATGCTCTCAATTGCGTTGGAAAGTAGATATTCTGGGCTTTCCAGAAATATATAATAGTCCATACTTTGCCCGAGATTTGATGGCCCAAACAGGCGTTCCAAGTCAGCTTAAGAATTCTGGCGTCAAAACGCCAGAACTGGCACAAAAGCTGGAGTTAAACGCCAAAACTGGCACAAAATGTAACACCCTAACTACCAAAGCTCACGCTTCCGGCTGCGCAACTCTGATAGCTCGGACATTACGACGACACTTATATTATTTAATACTAAAATATGAGCCTGTTTGAAACTTTAAACCGCATTACCGCTCCCAAAAATACTTTCATCCGATAACATACATCCATAAGTACCATACAACTTACAAAACTCATAAAGAGTGCATCCTTATATATATACAAATATATATATATGAATAATATTACAAACATAATCCAATACAATCCCTATCCCTCTTACAGATTATATCAAGATAAAGGCGAGGGTACAATAAACCATAACTAAACAATACAGAGCATCACAACAACAATTAGATAAGCTCTTCGTAACTTCTGCGGCCATATCCTGAAAGGGGAAAAATGTAGGGGGGTGAGAACATCATCCTCGAAAGGGTTCTCAGTAGAGGGTTTTGGGAATTACTGTAATAGGATACGTGAAGATAACCGCACCGGTGATTCATAACCGTCTTATGCCTCTTTTCAAAAACAACGGTTTTCAATGAAAGTAAAGTCGGAAATCTTTTCGGAAAGAAGAACCGTTCAATTCTCAAAAGCTTTTCAAAACGGTTTATCTATGCGGAACCAAAATAGCCTTTCATAATTTTATTCCAAACCAGAAACACAAAACCGAAATCAACCATCAGTTCATCTCTTTCCAACCACGGCCCTAGGCCCAAACAATCCAACTAACAACCAATCACCACAATCCAACAGAGTACCAGATGCAAACACAGATAGGAAGTTCAAGCACAAACAAACAGTTATTACAAGTAGAACAGTTAGCAATTAATCACATAGGCAAACCAAGTATAATATGCACACCCAAACAATGTCACACAATTGCATATGATGCATGCCTGTCCCTAGTGGCTGATGATATCATCTGTCGGTTATAGAGCCAACCCGACAAGTCCTGGTAGCTAACCATTGGACTGTCCCTCTGTCGTGCATCCCCAACTCGAGTTATACTCATCATAAACTTGATCATAATCATGATCCATATCCATCACCCTCACTGGTGAATATTTACGGGGGCGAGCTCATCCGGGCCTTTCACAGTGTCCGGCCACACTTACGACATAGGGTTAACAGAGCTTCGAGTCTCAACCTGGAGCACGTGGTGGCTAGCCATTGCTACTACCCAGGGAAACCCTCATCTCCGATGGTGGAAGTGCAAAATCACAATTATCAATAATTCAGCATATACATGCATTCATTCTCATTCATGGATCAACATCCATCTCAGCCATCCGGCTTACGGTTCAGTCCAGAACCAGCCAATATTGATAATCACACACAGCCATTCCGGCTCACGGTTCAATCCAGAACCAGTCAATATTCATAATCATACATAGCCATTCCGACTCATAATAAAACAGCACTTCCACCATTCAAAATCATCAGATTTATGAAATCGGCATTTAAGCCATAAATCATTTTCTCAATTCATTTCACTTTGAAATCAAGTTTCAACTCTTTTCAGCCTTGGCTTTAAAGATCTCATTTCTCAAATCATCTCAGGCTCATAAGTCACTTTTACTCAAGGTAAATTCCCCTTTTAAAATAATGCCACTCTCGGCATCCTCTTTCCAAAACTTCCATAATCATAGCAAGTTAAAAGCCTCTTTGAGATATTCAAAATCACCCATCCAACAATGAGATTTTATAACAAAAGTTTCTCGGCAGAGTCCCAAGTCTTTAGGGGAGAATAACATAACTCATTTCGCCAAATTCATTTAAAATCATTAAAACATTGGCTTTCCGATTTGAGTAATAAAATAGGATCTAAGCCAAACCGAGTCACGTAATCATTTACTTCTTTCAAAGCCGTTTCCTTTACCTAGGCAAAACCAGCTTCAATCCCCATGATAAATTCTAAAGCGTTTCACTTTTCAAAATTGCCTTAGTCTTGCAAGAATTCAGAATCCAAAGAGTACTTAAAACCTTTCTCAAAACATTTCAAAATGAAATTTGTCAATAGACATTCAGGTCTTTTCAAAATCATTAAAACTTCTTTAATTGAAATCCCCAAGTCAAATTCAAAGGCATAAACCCTTTTCACATTCAAACAGCTTTAAAACACAAGTTTCATCTAAATAACTTCCTCCTGAAAGAGATACAATGTCTTTCTTAAGAAGCAAGACTAAATCACAATTTCCTCTTTACTAACTCATTTCGAAAGCATGAATCATCCTTTTCGTGATAATTCAAATAAAATAGTAGAATTCTTTAACTCATCATTTGCTAGACAACATTTCAATAAAGACTCGGATTTTTATAGAAATTTCGGCAGCACCTCCCCTAAAACTTGGACTTTTGCCACCCGGTTCGGGTCCCAACTAAACTGTTTCTCATTCCTTTTCGACAGCTCAAAACCAGAAATCAATTCAAAAGCAAGCTAAATCCAACAGTCACCTCAGTGGCATATCTCAAGAAAACCATTTCAAAAATCAACTCAATATCAACCGATTTAACTCATTTCTAAAGCTTTAAAGAATTGGTTCAGCAATAAATCATTTATCAAAACCAAATCAATTAAAGCAACCCAGGCTGAATTTCAAGAGTATTTTATCTTTCACATCATCAAAATAATTGACTCAATTCAAACCGATCATCAACGGATTAAACTCATTTCAAATCTTTAAAGAATCAACTTCAAACATTACATTTCACAAGCCACACAATAATTCAGCCAAACCAATATCCATAGTCATTCGAGTCAATCAAATAATACATAAGGCAGATACAATCACCAAATACACAATATCTCACATCAGTACCCATATGTAATAATTCCAATAATGAACTATAGTTTTCGGAAAGCGCCCCTACCTCAAAACGCAAATTCCATAACTCAAACGCGTCACTTAGTCCTTTCCGCCTCGACCCGAAATCAGCAATCAAAATCCCGGCTACCAAAACCTCATCTCCAAACCGTTTTCTCAGCAACCACAACGACTCTAATCACAATATATAATAACCGAGATTAACTCTCATAACAACAAATGCTACAACTCCTCAACGTATAATAGAGCAGTAACTAGAGGGCTTTCAGATCGAAACGCTTACCGAACCGGCTGAACCGAAACAGCGGCGGTCTCTGAGCTGGTTTGGCGGTAGCCTGGCAGCCACCTCAAGCGGCAGCGATGACCTGAACCTTATGCAGTGACAATGAGGTTCCCAAAAACTCAACGGAAAGGAGAACCAACTTAAAACCCTTACCGACAGAATTTTCCCGGTGACGGTAGTGGCGTCTTCCGGTGGCAGAGGCAGCTTCGCCCCCTTTTCACCCATAATCAGCCACGTCGGAGGTAAAGCTGGTAGCGACGGCGGCGGTTCCGACGGAGGCGATGTGATCGGCGGCTGGTTGCAGTGGTTGTACCCCCAGCTCGGCCTCAACTCTCTCTGTCTCTCCTGCTCGGTGTGACTGGACGGCCTTCCTCCCAACGGCACGGCGGCGACAAACCCTAGCAGTGGCGGCGGCGGCTCAACAGGGACGAGTTCCTCCAGCTCGTGTAGCGGCGCCGTTGGAGGACACAGAAACAACGGCGATCTTCCCTGGACGACAGTGGCGGTGCGACAGACCAGAGCAACGCGACGGCAGCGAGCCTCGATCGCGGCAAGGGACGGCGGCGTTCTCCATTTTCGCGCAGCTCCCTTCCTCAAAGCTCGCCTCGATCTCTCTCTCACTCAGGCTAGATCAGCGGCTTCACGGTGGCGGCAACGGCAGGACGCGTTGGCGGTGGTTCCAGGTCGGCAGTGGCGCGTGATGGAGGCGGCGGCAAAAGCCCCCCTCCCCTCCTTCTCCTCCGATCTCCTCTACTCCCCCTCAGATCTCTCTTTCTTTGTTTCTATCGTTCAGGGAAAACAAGGAAACTACGTGTGTGTGTGTTACTACGCTGAGGGAGGGTGAGGCTATTGCCTGATTCCTTTTCCCTACTACTGCTGCGCGTGAATGGAGAAAGGGGGGAAGAGTGCGTTGCTGCTGCTGGGTGTGAGTGAAGAGGGAACCGGGTCGGGTATCGGGTCACTGGGTTAGGGTTTCATTATTTTGAAAATTAGGGTTAGGGGCATTTTTGTAATTTCAAATAAAATTGGGAATAATATAATAATTGAAACCCAAATTAAATCCAACACTAATTGTATATAGAAAAATACTATTTGCCCATTAATTTTTACAAATTATTTTCAATAAAATGTCCCAACCAAATAACTAGGAATAATATAATTAAATCCTTTATTTTCCAAAGTAGCAATATTAATATTTAAAAAATTAATTATTTAATCCAAACCATACAGAAATCCTTATTATTTCACCATTAACAACTTTATAATCAAAATATAGAAAATAATCCAATAATTATAAAATTGGATAATAATCTCAATTTATTTCAAATTCAATAATCAAAACTTGCTTTAATTATCCTTAAGAAAGTAATCTCTGAAATTAAGGCTATAAATAACTATATGATTTGAGACTTGATCATAATAAGACTTTTCAAAGATTCTGGGTCTTACATTCTACCCACCTTATAAAAATTTTCGCCCTCGAAAATTGATAGAAAAGGATAGAAATTTCATACACTTCACCCTTGAAAACATTTAAGGAAGAAGCAAAAATATCTCAAAACATAATCATATATACGGTTTTCAAATACTGGGATTGTCGTATGCATAAGGATACAAAGGTAAGAGTGTGATTGCAAGGTAAACATTACAAGATAGGCTCAATGCACAAGGTCACATGAGCTCAAGGCTTTACAAAAACTCGAGGTGCCCAAATAGGGTGCAAATCAAGTTAGGCGTTCACAAAGCAAAGTGGTAATTAGTGTGGTAAAAGGATGCAAGGCATGTTGGTATTTAAACAGCGGTATAACGTTCGCTGACAATTCTCGTTCCCACTTCAAAACTTCAATTTCCCAACTCTACCAATCATTTTACAACCTCATAGCCAATCATAAGCCTAACAACCGCAAACCCGTCCGCAAGGAACAGAACACCCACAACTCTTAACGTTGTACACCTACCGCTTCAACTTCCGTATACACATATCACGTCTTAAAGGACTAACGCATCGTGTTACTACGTCTACAAGTCGCACGTGATATCAAAATAATTCTCGAGTCTACTCAGAAGAATACGAGATCTTAGAAAGGGGAGACAATTGTCAAAGACAATACTCATAGATTTGAAAGAATATATCCAATTCCAGATAAACATGGATGCTCAAGCAATGAAGTTTGCTAGAAATAAATCAATTGACAACTTCAAAGATAACCCTTGGATCAAAGAAGTTCAACAGGATCATTAGGAAGACAACCAGCGCATCAGTTTGAAACAAACTCAAGCTGAGTCGAAGAAGTATAAGGTTTACAGAAAAGAATATCTCAGACCCAAGACTAAGCTCACAAAACTCAAGAGCATAATTAAAATGCTTTCAAATACATTGTTCTTAAAAGAATCGAAAACTTGCAGAAAAACCACTTCGCAGTCTGAAAGAAAAGTTATGTAACAACATCCTTCAAGAGAGTAACAAAAGCATAATCGTGGCTTTGCTTTAATACAGTTTCATGTTGAAGTAGATCATGTAGAGTTTTAAAAAACAAAATGCACACAAGTTTGGCTAAGAGCTAAAATATTTTCTCAAATATTTTAGAAAGATAATTAGGTGCACAACCTAACCAAAACAATCATAAAACTCGAAAGAGAATCAAATGCTTGTTCAAAAATTCTCAAAGTCCATATTCAAACAAGCGTGTATAAAAATCTTAGCAAGGTCGAAAGAGAAAGTTAAGCTTTATTTGGAAAAGAAAATCCGAGATAAAAGTTTGCTTGTAAATTGGTAAAGAAACAAGTGGTGCGTTACAAACGAACCGGTTTCCACTAAACAAGAAAACTTTCCAAAACTTCATTTAAAATAGTGCATCCCAACTTTAAATTAACTTCGTCAAAATTGAACAATGGTTTCAATCTCAATCAAGCAACAGAAAATAATTTCTGTTAAAAACTTCTTACAAGAGAATTCAATACTTCTTTAAAAGATTCAAAGCAAGACTCCAAAAGTGTTCTTAAAATCACCATCTCAGAAGAACATTCAAGAAGTTTAAGATGTACTAAAAAGGAGTCAAGCCATACTAGAAAGGATCTTAAATTAAAGTAGTTCAAACAAGAGCCACTAGACATGAAACATCAAACAAGTTTTAAATTGATCCAAAAGAATACAAAAGCCATAGAAAAAGACAACTCAATCATTTGTAATTTCTCAATGATAAATTTTTGACTAAAAACTCTTGTAGAGAAAATGGGAGAATAAACAATGCACTAACTTGAAACGAATCAAACTGACTCATATACGAATGAGTTTCACAAAAAGGAAAAACCAAGATCAATGGCAATATTCACAAGATGTAAAAGATCAGTTAAAAACAAGGTCAAACATGACATTCATGGAGATGGAAGATTTAATAGAGAATTTAGTCCGTTCATAGGAAGAAAGCTATGAGTCCAACATTTTCAAAGAACAACAATGGCATAAGCCATGTAGTATGCTAAATCAAACTCAAATCAAAATGAATTGAGTAAAGTTTATCAAACGAAACTCAACCGAGACAAAAATGGTAAATCCTTTCTTTTCAAAATTTTGAAAAATATCCAAATACATAATCAAATGAAGATGTGCACTGGAGCTATAGTAGAATTACTAGAAAGTCAATTTACCTTTAAAATAAGTGCAGTTCCGTAAACCAGTAAAAGTACATGCGGGGTATTAGAGATAAATAGTTATTAAACTTTATAAGAAACCTTCAAAGATTCATATATAGATAAGTACTTATCTAATCAACAGCAACTTTATAAAAATCTCAAAATTGGCTTTAATTCACTGTCAAATAAGAGGAACACTGAATTAACAATTTCTCTAAGAATGAACTCGGAACCCGGAGTTAAAATGCACAGCACATTAAGACAAGTTCAAGGCTATATCAAAGAATACTTGAATCAAGAAGAACTCAAACAGAGGAAGATAGATGCAACAAGGATCTTAAACCAGCATATGCACTTAAGGTCAAACAAGAATGCATATGGATAGAGGAATAGAGTTGAAAAATCAAACTACTTTTCAAAAGGACTAGCAAACAAGAACTTCAAGTTAGGATATAAAAGAACGGGTCGACTCGAACAAAATTCAAGACACACAACTGAATAGCCTCGAGAAATAGTTTTCCAACTTTTCCAAAACCCGCAATTCGCTTTACTCAAAACTCGGACTCCATCTATGATAACCCATCAGTGCTTTCATATACATAATTCACTAGTATTAAGCCGGCCAAACTTAATACCAAGAATTATGCAATGCAAGACTAACGGCGTTAATCAATAGATCGTCATGTGCATAAAGCTCTAATTCTCGTCATTCGACAAGACCTAATACATGACAAACGCTCAGAGCATGCAACAGAAGCATAGGCAGTCCATTCCTCAGGCTCTACAGGAAGAACTGCTCTGATACCATAATGTAACACCCTAACTACCAAAGCTCACGCTTCCGGCTGCGCGACTCTGATAGCTCGGACATTACGACGACACTTATATTATTTAATACTAAAATATGAGCCTGTTTGAAACTTTAAACCGCATTACCGCTCCCAAAAATACTTTCATCCGATAACATACATCCATAAGTACCATACAACTTACAAAACTCATAAAGAGTGCATCCTTATATATATACAAATATATATATGAATAATATTACAAACATAATCCAATACAATCCCTATCCCTCTTACAGATTATATCAAGATAAAGGCGAGGGTACAATAAACCATAACTAAACAATACAGAGCATCACAACAACAATTAGATAAGCTCTTCGTAACTTCTGCGCCCATATCCTGAAAGGGGAAAAATGTAGGGGGGTGAGAACATCATCCTCGAAAGGGTTCTCAGTAGAGGGTTTTTGCGAATTACTGTAATAGGATACGTGAAGATAACCGCACCGGTGATTCATAACCGTCTTATGCCTCTTTTCAAAAATAACGGTTTTCAATGAAAGTAAAGTCGGAAATCTTTTCGGAAAGAAGAACCGTTCAATTCTCAAAAGCCTTTCAAAACGGTTTATCTATGCGGAACCAAAATAGCCTTTCATAATTTTATTCCAAACCAGAAACACAAAACCGAAATCAACCATCAGTTCATCTCTTTCCAACCACGGCCCTAGGCCCAAACAATCCAACTAACAACCAATCACCACAATCCAACAGAGTACCAGATGCAAACACAGATAGGAAGTTCAAGCACAAACAAACAGTTATTACAAGTAGAACAGTTAGCAATTAATCACATAGGCAAACCAAGTATAATATGCACACCCAAACAATGTCACACAATTGCATATGATGCATGCCTGTCCCTAGTGGCTGATGATATCATCTGTCGGTTATAGAGCCAACCCGACAAGTCCTGGTAGCTAACCATTGGACTGTCCCTCTGTCGTGCATCCCCAACTCGAGTTATACTCATCATAAACTTGATCATAATCATGATCCAAATCCATCACCCTCACTGGTGAATATTTACGGGGGCGAGCTCATCCGGGCCTTTCCCAGTGTCCGGCCACACTTACGACATAGGGTTAACAGAGCTTCGAGTCTCAACCTGGAGCACGTGGTGGCTAGCCATTGCTACTACCCAGGGAAACCCTCATCTCCGATGGTGGAAGTGCAAAATCACAATTATCAATAATTCAGCATATACATGCATTCATTCTCATTCATAGATCAACATCCATCTCAGCCATCCGGCTTACGGTTCAGTCCAGAACCAGCCAATATTGATAATCACACACAGCCATTCCGGCTCACGGTTCAATCCAGAACCAGTCAATATTCATAATCATACATAGCCATTCCGACTCATAATAAAACAGCACTTCCACCATTCAAAATCATCAGATTTATGAAATCGGCATTTAAGCCATAAATCATTTTCTCAATTCATTTCACTTTGAAATCAAGTTTCAACTCTTTTCAGCCTTGGCTTTAAAGATCTCATTTCTCAAATCATCTCAAGCTCATAAGTCACTTTTACTCAAGGTAAATTCCCCTTTTAAAACAATGCCACTCTCGGCATCCTCTTTCCAAAACTTCCATAATCATAGCAAGTTAAAAGCCTCTTTGAGATATTCAAAATCACCCATCCAACAATGAGATTTTATAACAAAAGTTTCTCGGCAGAGTCCCAAGTCTTTAGGGGAGAATAACATAACTCATTTCGCCAAATTCATTTAAAATCATTAAAACATTGGCTTTCCGATTTGAGTAATAAAATAGGATCTAAGCCAAACCGAGTCACGTAATCATTTACTTCTTTCAAAGCCGTTTCCTTTACCTAGGCAAAACCAGCTTCAACCCCCATGATAAATTCTAAAGCGTTTCACTATTCAAAATTGCCTTAGTCTTGTAAGAATTCAGAATCCAAAGAGTACTTAAAACCTTTCTCAAAACATTTCAAAATGAAATTTGTCAATAGACATTCAGGTCTTTTCAAAATCATTAAAACTTCTTTAATTGAAACCCCCAAGTCAAATTCAAAGGCATAAACCCTTTTCACATTCAAACAGCTTTAAAACACAAGTTTCATCTAAATAACTTCCTCCTGAAAGAGATACAATGTCTTTCTTAAGAAGCAAGACTAAATCACAATTTCCTCTTTACTAACTCATTTCGAAAGCATGAATCATCCTTTTCGTGATAATTCAAATAAAATAGTAGAAGTCTTTAACTCATCATTTGCTAGACAACATTTCAATAAAGACTCGGATTTTTATAGAAATTTCGGCAGCACCTCCCCTAAAACTTGGACTTTTGCCACCCAGTTCGGGTCCCAACTAAACTGTTTCTCATTCCTTTTCGACAGCTCAAAACCAGAAATCAATTCAAAATCAAGCTAAATCCAATAGTCGCCTCAGTGGCATATCTCAAGGAAACCATTTCAAAAATCAACTCAATATCAACCGATTTAACTCATTTCTAAAGCTTTAAAAAATCGGTTCAGCAATAAATCATTTATCAAAACCAAATCAATTAAAGCAACCCAGGCTGAATTTCAAGAGTATTTTATCTTTCACATCATCAAAATAATTGACTCAATTCAAACTGATCCTCAACGGATTAAACTCATTTCAAATCTTTAAAGAATCAACTTCAAACATTACATTTCACAAGCCACACAATAATTCAGCCAAACCAACATCCATAGTCATTCGAGTCAATCAAATAATACATAAGGTAGATACAATCACCAAATACACAATATCTCACATCAGTACCCATATGTAATAATTCCAATAATGAACTATAGTTTTCGGAAAGCGCCCCTACCTCAAAACGTAAATTCCATAACTCAAACGCGTCACTTAGTCCTTTCCGCCTCGACCCGAAATCAGCAATCAAAATCCCGGCTACCAAAACCTCATCTCCAAACCGTTTTCTCAGCAACCACAACGACTCTAATCACAATATATAATAACCGAGATTAACTCTCATAACAACAAATGCTACAACTCCTCAACGTATAATAGAGCAGTAACTAGAGGGCTTTCAGATCGAAACGCTTACCGAACCGGCTGAACCAAAACAGCGGTGGTCTCTGAGCTGGTTTGGCGGTAGCCTGGCAGCCACCTCAAGCGGCAGCGATGACCTGAACCATATGCAGTGACAATGAGGTTCCCAAAAACTCAACGGAAAGGAGAACCAACTTAAAACCCTTACCGACAGAATTTTCCCGCTGACGGTAGTGGCGTCTTCCGGTGGCAGAGGCAGCTTCGCCCCCTTTTCACCCATAATCAGCCACGTCGGAGGTAAAGCTGGTAGCGACGGCGGCGGTTCCGACGGAGGCGATGTGATCGGTGGCTGGTTGCAGTGGTTGTACCCCCAGCTCGGCCTCAACTCTCTCTGTCTCTCCTGCTCGGTGTGACTGGACGGCCTTCCTCCCAACGGCACGGCGGCGACAAACCCTAGCAGTGGCGGCGGCGGCTCAACAGGGACGAGTTCCTCCGGCTCGTGTAGCGGCGCCGTTGGAGGACACAGAAACAACGGCGATCTTCCCTGGACGACAGTGGCGGTGCAACAGACCAGAGCAACGCGACGGCAGCGAGCCTCGATCGCGGCAAGGGACGGCGGCGTTCTCCATTTTTGCGCAGCTCCCTTCCTCAAAGCTCGCCTCGATCTCTCTCTCACTCAGGCTAGATCAGCGGCTTCACGGTGGCGGCAACGGCAGGACGCGTTGGCGGTGGTTCCAGGTCGGCAGTGGCGCGTGATGGAGGCGGCGGCAAAAGCCCCCCTCCCCTCCTTCTCCTCCGATCTCCTCTACTCCCCCTCAGATCTCTCTTTCTTTGTTTCTATCGTTCAGGGAAAACAAGGAAACTGCGTGTGTGTGTGTTACTACGCTGAGGGAGGGTGAGGCTGTTGCCTGATTCCTTTTCCCTACTACTACTGCGCGTGAAAGGAGAAAGGGGGGAAGAGTGCGTTGCTGCTGCTGGGTGTGAGTGAAGAGGGAACCGGGTCGGGTATCGGGTCACTGGGTTAGGGTTTCATTATTTTGAAAATTAGGGTTAGGGGCATTTTTGTAATTTCAAATAAAATTGGGAATAATATAATAATTGAAACCCAAATTAAATCCAACACTAATTGTATATAGAAAAATACTATTTGCCCATTAATTTTTACAAATTATTTTCAATAAAATGTCCCAACCAAATAACTAGGAATAATATAATTAAATCCTTTATTTTCCAAAGTAGCAATATTAATATTTAAAAAATTAATTATTTAATCCAAACCATACAGAAATCCTTATTATTTCACCATTAACAACTTTATAATCAAAATATAGAAAATAATCCAATAATTATAAAATTGGATAATAATCTCAATTTATTTCAAATTCAATAAATCAAAACTTGCTTTAATTATCCTTAAGAAAGTAATCTCTGAAATTAAGGCTATAAATAACTATATGATTTGAGACTTGATCATAATAAGACTTTTCAAAGATTCTGGGTCTTACACAAAAGCTGGCGTTTAACTCCAAGAAAAGTCTCTACACATGGAAGCTTCAATGCTCAGCCCAAGCACACACCAAATGGGCCCGGAAGAAGATTTCTGCATTAATTACTTATTTCTGTAACCCTAGGCTACTAGTTTTCTATAAATAGGACCTTTTGCTATTGTATTTTCATACTTTCATAGACCTGTTCATGTTTGAGGCTGGCCTCACGGCCATGCCTAGACTTCTTGTTCTTATGTATTTTTAACGGTGGAGTTTCTACACACCGTAGATTAAGGTGTGGAGCTCTGCTGTTCCTCATGAATTAATGTAAAGTACTATTGTTTTTCTATTCAACTCAAGCCTATTTCTTCTCTAAGATATTCATTCGCACACAAGAACATGATGAATGTGATGATTATGTGACACTCATCACCATTCTCACCTATGAATGTGTGCCTGACAACCACTTCCGTTCTACATTCAAACAAGCTTGAATGTGTATCTCTTGGGTTTCTAATCTAAGATTAGAACCTTCGTGGTATAGGCTAGAATTATTGGTGGCCATTCCTGAGATCTGGAACATCTAAACCTTGTCTGTGGTATTCTGAGTAGGATCTGAGAAGGAATGACTGTGACGAGCTTCAAACTCACAAGTGTTGGGCGTGTGACAGACGCAAAAGGATCAATGGATCCTATTCCAACATGATCGAGAACCGACAGATGATTAGCCGTGCGGTGACAGCGTGCGTAGAACATTTTCACTGAGAGGACGGAAAGTAGCCATTGACAACGGTGATGCCCAACATAAAGCTTGCCATGGAAAGGAGTATGAATGATTGGAAGAAGGCAATAGGAAAGCAGAGGTTCAGGAGGAACAAAGCATCTTCATACGCTTATCTGAAATTCCTACCAATGAATTACATAAGTATCTCTATCTCTATCTTTATTTTATGTTTTATTTATCTTTAATTATCAATCCTTCATAACCATTTAAATCTGCCTGACTGAGATTTACAAGATGACCATAGCTTGCTTCAAGCCGACAGTCTCCGTGGGATCGACCCTTACTCACGTAAGGTATTACTTGGACGACCCAGTGCACTTGCTGGTTAGTTGTGCGGAATTGTGACAAAGTGTGATTCACGTTTGAGAGCTCCAAGTCTTTGGTGCCATTGTTGATGATCACAATTTCGTGCACCAAGTTTTTGGCGCCATTGCCGGGGATTGTTCGAGTTTGGACAACTGACGGTTCATCTTGTTGCTTAGATTAGGTACTTTTCTTTTTATTTTTCAGAATTTTTAAGAATGAATTCTAGAGTTTCAAGGTGATGTTCTTATCATCACAAAAGCTGATTGATTCTCATCAATTTAGCTGCTAAATGTAATGTCCTGCTGAAGCTTGGCTAGCCATGTCTAATCTCTTTAGACTGAAGCTTTAGACTAACATTGCATGATTCCTGGAATTCTTATTAAAAATTTTGAATCTCTTTATTCTCTTTTCCATATTATTTTCGAAAAATCACAAAAAAATTTATAAAATCATAAAAATAAAAAATATTTTATGTATCTTAGTGTCAATTTTTAAGTTTGGTGTCTTGCATGCATTGTTTATTTGATCTTAGTTGCATTTTTTATTGTTTCTCATCATTAAAAATTCAAAAATATGTTCAAAATTGTGTCTTTTCAAGTCAATAATACAGAGAATTGAAGATTCAGAACATTCAGCAGAGGAATTAAACAGAAAAAGCTGGGCGTTCAAAACGTCCAGTGAAGAAGGAAAACTGGCGTTTAAACGCCAGCCAGGGTGCGCGTTTAACGCCAGGAGGACACTAGAGGGAAGATTTTGTTTTTAATCCAAATTTTTTTCAAATCTTCATAATTTTTCAAAATCAAATCTTTTTCAAATCATATCTTTTCAATCATATCTCTTCAAAATCAATTTCTTTCCATTTTTTATTTTTTATTATGTCCGAAAATCCTTGCTACAATTAATGATTTACTTCAAAAATTTCAAGTTGTTACTTGCCTATTAAGAAAGGATCAAATTTTAAATTTTAGAAGCATATCTTTTAATTTCTTGTTAGTCAAGTAATCAACTTTAATTTTAAAACTTTCTTTTTTAATTTGATTTTCAATCATATCTTCTCAATCATATCTTTTCAATCACATCTTTTTTAAAATTAATTTTCAATCATATCTTTTTAATTTCTAATTTCAAAATCTTTTTCAAAATCACTTAATTTCTTTTCCAATCTTAATTTTCGAAAATCTCAATCAAATTTTCAAATTTCTTTTTATTATTTTAAAAATCTTTTACTTTAATTTCGAAAATTCTTCCCCTCTTCTCACATCCTTCTATTTTAGGGACTAACACTCCTCCTCAAGGTGCAATTCGAACTCTATCCTTCTTGATAAGTTAGAATTCTCTTCTATCTACCTTCTCCTTCTATTCTTCTTTGCCTCTGACACTTCAAGGAATCTCTATACTGTAACATAGAGGATTCCATACTTTCTTGCTCTCTTCTCTTTCATATGAGCAGGAGCAAGGACAAAAGCATTCTTGTTGAGGCTGATCCTGAACCTAAAAGGACCTTGAAGAGAAAGCTAAGAGAAGCTAAAGTACAACTCTCTGTAGAGGACCTAACAGAGCTTTTCAAACAAGAAGAAGCCATGGCAACCGAGAACAACAACAATGCCAACAATGCAAGGAAGGTGCTTGGTGACTTTACTGCACCTACTCCCGACTTCTATGGGAGAAGCATCTCAATCCCTGCCATTGGAGTAAACAACTTTGAGCTTAAGCCTCAATTAGTTTTTCTAATGCAACAGAATTGCAAGTTTCATGGACTTCCATTGGAAGATCCTCATCAGTTCTTAGCTGAATTCTTGCAAATCTGTGACACTATCAAGACCAATAGGGTTGATCCTGAGGTCTACAGACTTATGCTCTTCCCTTTTGCTGTAAAAGATAGAGCTAGGACATGGTTGGACTCACAACCTAAAGAAAGCCTGAACTCCTGGGAAAAGCTAGTTAATGCCTTCTTGGCAAAGTTCTTTCCACCTCAAAAATTGAGTAAGCTTAGAGTGGAAGTCCAAACCTTCAGGCAGAAGGAAGGTGAATCCCTCTATGAAGCTTGGGAAAGATACAAGCAATTGATCAGATGGTGTCCTTCTGACATGCTTTCAGAATGGAGCATCATAGGTATCTTCTATGATGGTCTGTCTGAACTGTCCAAGATATCATTGGACAGCTCTGCTGGAGGATCTCTTCATCTGAAGAAGACACCTGCAGAAGCTCAGGAACTCATTGAAATGGTTGCAAATAACCAATTCATGTACACCTCTGAAAGGAATCCTGTGAATAATGGGACAAATCAGAAAAAAGGAGTTTTTGAAATTGATACTCTGAATGCCATACTAGCTCAGAACAAAATATTGACTCAACAAGTCAATATGATTTCTCAGAGTCTGTCTGGAATGCAAGCAGCAACAGGCAGTACCAAAGAAGCTTCATCTAAACAAGAAGCTTATGATCCTGAGAACCCAGCAATGGAAGAGGTGAATTACATGAGAGAACCCTATGGAAATACCTATAATCCTTCATGGAGAAATCATCCAAATCTCTCATGGAAGTATCAACAGAGACCTCAACAAGGTTTCAACAACAGTAATGGTGGAAGAAACAGGTTTAGCAATAGCAAGCCTTTTCCATCATCTTCTCAGCAACAGACAGAGGATTCTATGCAGAGCCACTCTGACTTAGCAACTAAAGACTCTGATCTAATTAAAACCACTCAAAGTTTCATGACTGAAACAAGGTCCTCCATTAGAAATTTGGAGGCACAAGTGGGTCAGCTGAGTAAGAAGATTACTGAACTCCCTCCTAGTATTTTCCCAAGCAATACAGAAGAGAATCCAAAGAGAGAGTGCAAGGCCATAAACACGTCTCACATGGCCGAACCTGGAGAGGAGGAAGAGGCAGTGATCGCCACTGAGGAAGACCTCAATAGACGTTCACTAGCCTCCATGGAATTCCCTGATGAGAAACCATGGGAATCTGAGGCTCACACAGAGACCATAGAGATTCCATTGAATTTACTCCTGTCATTCATGAGCTCTGATGAGTATTCTTCCTCTGAAGAGGATGAAGATGTTACTGAAGAGCAAGTTGTTAAGTACCTTGGAGCAATCATGAAGCTAAACGCCAAGTTATTTGGTAATGAGACTTGGGAGAATGAACCTCCATTGCTCACTAAAGAACTGGATGACTTGACTAGGCAGAAATTACCTCTGAAGAGACAAGATCCTGGAAAGTTCTCAATACCTTGTACCATAGGCACCATGACCTTTGAGAAGGCTCTGTGTGACCTAGGGTCAAGCATAAACCTCATGCCTCTTTCTGTAATGGAGAAGCTAGGGATCATTGATGTACAAGCTGCAAGAATCTCACTGGAGATGGCAGATAATTCAAAGAGACAGGCTTATGGACTTGTAGAGGATGTCTTGGTAAAAGTTAAAGGCCACTACATCCCTGCTAATTTCATAATCCTAGAGACTGGGAAGTGTATGGATGAATTCATCATCCTTGGCAGACCCTTCCTAGCCACAGCAAAAGCTGTAATTGATGTTGATAGAGGAGAATTGATCATTCAAGTGAATAAAGACTCCCTTGTGTTTAAAACTCAAGGATATCCCTCTGTAACCATGGAGAGGAAGCATGAAGAGCTTCTCTCAATACAGAGACAAACAGAGCCCCCACAGTCAAACTCTAAGTTTGGTGTTGGGAGGCCACAACCAAACTTTAAGTTTGGTGTTGAACCCCCACATTCAAACTCTAAAGTTTGGTGTTGGGAGGTTCCAACATTGCTCTAAACATCTGTGAGGCTCCATGAGAGCCCACTGTCAAGCTATTGACATTAAAAAAGCACTTGTTGGGAGGCAATCCAATCTTTAATTATCTATGTTAAATTTCTATTTTCTTTTGTTATTTTATATTTTCTGTAGGTTGATGATCATGTGAAGTCACAAAAAACAATTGAAAAAGCAAAAACAGAAGGAAAAATAGTATTAAAAACAGAACACCCTGGAGGAGAAACCTACTGGCGTTTAAACGCCAGTAAGGGTAGCAGAATGGGCGTTAAACGCCTAGTCTGGCACCATTCTGGGTGTTTAATGCCAGAAATGGGCACCAGGCTGGCGTTTAACGCCAGGATTGGCAGAAAGGGGCATTTTTGTATGCCACTTGGTGCAGGAATGAGATATCCTTGACACCTCAGGATCTGTGGACCCCACAGGATCCCTACCTACCCCACATCTCTCTCTCTTCTTCACCCATTCACCAATCACCTCAATACCTCTTTCTCAAAAATCCTGGTGGCGGACAAGTCCTCTACTTTGGCAAGGTTAGCCTTCCCTCATCTCATTTGTCACCTCTACAATTCAGCTAGAATTGACATAGAGGAAGACACCCTCATTGATGAGGATAAGCCCAACACTAAGAAAAGGATGGAGCAAACAAGAGATTCCACTCATAGACATGAGAAAATTTCTCACCATGAAATCCATGAGATGCCTCAAGGGATGCATTTTCCTCCACAAAACTATTGGGAGCAAATCAACACCTCCCTAGGAGAATTAAGTTCCAACATGGGACAACTAAGGGTGGAGCACCAAGAACATTCTATCCTCCTTCATGAAATTAGAGAAGACCAAAGAGTCATGAGAGAGGAGCAACAATGGCAAGGAAGAGACATTGAGGAGCTCAAGCACTCCATTAGATCTTCAAGAGGAAGAACAAGCCGCCATCACTAAGGTGGACCCGTTCTTTAATCTCCTTGTTCTTTATTTTCTGTTTTTCAAATTTTATGCTTTATGTTTATTTATGTTTGTATCTTTATTACATGATCACTAGTGTCTAAGTGTCTATGCCTTAAAGCAATGAAAATGAATCCATCACCTTTCTTAAATGAAAAATGTTTTTAATTGAAAAAGAAAAAGAAGTGCATGAATTTCGAATTTTATAACAGATTAATTATTTTGATGTGGTGGCAATACTTTTGTCTTTCTGAATGAATGCTTGAACAGTGCATATTTTTGAATTTGTTGTTCATGAATGTTAAAATTGTTGGCTCTTGAAAGAATGATGGAAAAGGAAAAAATTTTATTTGATAATCTGAAAAATCATAAAATTGATTCTTGAAGCAAGAAAAAGCAGTGAAAAGCTTGCAGAAAAAAAAGAGAAAAAGAAAGAAAAGCAAGCAGAAAAAGCCAGTAACCCTTTAAACCAAAAGGCAAGGGTAAAATAAAAAGGATCCAACGCTTTGAGCATCAGTGGATAGGAGGGCCCACAGGAATAAAATCCTGGCCTAAGCGGCTAAACCAAGCTGTCCCTAACCATGTGCTTGTGGCGTGAAGGTGTCAAGTGAAAACTTGAGACTGAGCGGTTAAAGTCGTGGTCCAAAGCAAAAAGAGTGTGCTTAAGAGCTCTGGACACCTCTAATTGGGGACTCTAGCAAAGCTGAGTCACAATCTGAAAAGGTTCACCCAGTTATGTGTCTATGGCATTTATGTATCCGGTGGTAATACTGGAAAACAAAATGCTTTGGGTCACGGCCAAGACTCATAAAGTAGCTGTGTTCAAGAATCAACATACTTAACTAGGAGAATCAATGACACTATCTGGATTCTGAGTTCCTACAGAAGCCAATCATTCTGAACTTCAAAGGATAAAGTGAGATGCCAAAACTGTTCAGAAGCAAAAAGCTAAAAGCCCCGCTCATCTAATTAATACTGATCTTCATAGATGTTTTTGGAATTCATTGTATATTCTCTTCTTTTTATCCTATTTGATTTTTAGTTGCTTGGGGACAAGCAATAATTTAAGTTTGGTGTTGTGATGAGCGGATAATTTATACGCTTTTTGGCTTTGTTTTTAGTATGTTTTTAGTATATTTTAGTTAGTTTTTATTATGTTTTTATTAGTTTTTAAATAAAAATCACATTTCTGGACTTTACTATGAGTTTGTGTGTTTTTCTGTGATTTCAGGTATTTTCTGGCTGAAATTGAGGGACCTGAGCAAAATCTGATTCAGAGGCTGAAAAAGGACTGCAGATGCTGTTGGATTCTGACCTCCCTTCACTCGAAGTGGATTTTTTGGAGCTACAGAAGCCCAATTGGTGCGCTCTCAATTGGTTTGGAAAGTAGACATCCTGGGCTTTCCAGCAATATATAATAGTCTATACTTTGCCTAAGCTTTGATGGCCCAAACCGGCGTTCCAAGTCAGCTTAAGAATTCTAGCGTCAAAATGCCAGAACTGGCACAAAAGCTGGAGTTAAACGCCCAAACTGGCACAAAAGCTGGCGTTTAACTCCAAGAAAAGTCTCTACACATGGAAGTTTTAATGCTCAGCCCAAGCACACACCAAGTGGGCCCGGAAGAAGATTTCTGCATTAATTACTTATTTCTGTAAACCCTAGGCTACTAGTTCTCTATAAATAGGACCTTTTACTATTGTATTTTCATCTTTGATAAGTCTTATGCTATCTTAGACGCTTTTGGAGGCTAGCCACATGGCCATGCCTAGACCTTGTTCTTATGTATTTTCAACGGTGGAGTTTCTACACACCATAGATTAAGGTGTGGAGCTCTGCTGTTCTTCATGAATTAATGCAAAGTACTGTTGTTTTTCTATTCAACTCAAGTCTATTTCTTCTCCAAGACATTCATTCGCACCCAAGAACATGATGAATGTGATGATTATGTGACACTCATCACCATTCTCATCTATGAACGCGTGCCTGACAACCATTTCCGTTCTACATGCAAACAAGCTTGAATGTGTATCTCTTGGGTTTCTAATCTAAGATTAGAACATTCGTGGTATAGGCTAGAATTATTGGCGGCCATTCCTGAGATCCAGAACGTCTAAACCTTGTCTGTGGTATTCTGAGTAGGATCTGGGAAGGGATGACTGTGACGAGCTTCAAACTCACGAGTGTTGGGCGTGTGACAGACGCAAAAGGATCAATGGATCCTATTCCAACATGATCGAGAACCGACAGATGATTAGCCGTCCGGTGACAGCGTGCGTAAAACATTTTCACTGAGAGGACTGGAAGTAGCCATTGATAACGGTGATGCCCAACATAAAGCTTGCCATGGAAAGGAGTATGAATGATTGGAAGAAGGCAATAGGAAAGCAGAGGTTCAGGAGGAACAAAGCATCTTCATACGCTTATCATAAATTCCTACCAATGAATTACATAAGTATCTCTATCTCTATCTTTATTTTATGTTTTATTTATCTTTAATTATCAATCCTCCATAACCATTTGAATCTGCCTGACTGAGATTTACAAGATGACCATAGCTTGCTTCAAGCCGACAGTCTCCGTGGGATCGACCCTTACTCACGTAAGGTATTACTTGGACGACCCAGTGCACTTGCTGGTTAGTTGTGAGGAATTGTGACAAAGTGTGATTCACGTTTGAGAGCTCCAAGTCTTTGGTGCCATTGTTGATGATCACAATTTCGTGCACCAAGTTTTTGGCGCTGTTGCCGGGGATTATTCGAGTTTGGACAACTGACGGTTTATCTTTTTGCTTAGATTAGGTACTTTTCTTTTTATTTTTCAGAATTTTTAAGAATAAATTCTAGAGTTTCAAGGTGATGTTCTTATCATCACAAAAGCTGATTGATTCTCATCAATTTAGCTGCTGAATGTAATGTCCTGCTGAAGCTTGGCTAGCCATGTCTAATCTTTTTAGACTGAAGCTTTAGACTAACATTGCATGATTCCTGGAATTCTTATTAAAAGTTTTGAATCTCTTTGGGGCTCAACACTGCAACAAGGAAATATTACTTTCCCTTGCCTTTCATTGATCAGATACTTGAGAGGTTAGCTGGACATGCATTTTATTATTTTCTGGATGGTTATTCTGGCTATAACCAGATTGCAGTGGACCCTCATGACCAAGAAAAGACGGCATTCACATGCCCCTTTGGTGTATTTGCTTACTGGAGGATGCCGTTTGGACTGTGTAATGCCCCAACAACTTTTTAGAGGTGCATGCTTTCCATATTTTCTGACATGGTTGAAAAGTTTATTGAGGTATTTATGGATGATTTTTCTCTATTTGGTAATTCTTTTGATTCTTGCCTGAGACACCTTTCCTTGGTCTTGAAACGGTGCCAAGAAACAAACCTTGTTTTGAATTGGAAAAAATGTCATTTTATGGTAACTGAAGGTATTGTTCTTGGGCACCGAATTTCAAGTAAAGAAATAGAGGTTGATAAAGCTAAGGTGGAGGTAATTGAAAAATTACCACCACCCACTAATGCAAAGGCAATCCAGAGTTTCTTAGGACATGAAGACTTTTATAGAAGATTTATAAAAAAATTTTCTAAGATTGATAAGCCTTTGAGCAACCTCTTGGTTGCGGACATTCCTTTTTGTTTTGATGATGATTGTTTGCATGCTTTTGGGACTCTGAAAGATAAGCTTGTCTCTGTTCCCATTATAGTTCCTCCTAACTGAGATTTACCATTTGAATTGATATGTGATGCCAGTGATCATGCTATAGGAGCTGTCTTGGGATAAAGACAAGACAAGCTTTTGCACGTCATTTACAATGCTAGCCGTGTGCTAAATGACGTGCAAAGAAATTACACAACTACAGAAAAGGAGTTATTAGGTGTAGTTTATGCTTTTGATAAGTTTAGGTCCTATTTGATTGGTTCTAAGATTATTGTTTCTACTGACCATTCTGCTCTTAAGTACCTTCTAACCAAACAGGATGCTAACCCAAGGTTGATTAGGTGGGTGCTCCTTCTTTAGGAGTTTGATATTAAGATTAGAGACAGGAAAGGGTCAGAGAACTAAGTGGTAACCCAAGGAAAGAGTGCAAGGCCATACATATGAGAAGTGGTAAGATAGCAGGTTCAGAAGAAAAAGTTAGTGACAAGCCGGTTGAAAAAGAAGCTCCACAGAAGACTGAGGACAGAGTAGAGCACACCCCTCCAAGGCATTCGGATAACCCCTTTCCAATTGATCTTGAGCAATATCTAGTGAAGTCTCCAGCATCTGAGTACAAGTCAAAAATGTTATATCCTCTGAGACTTCAAAAGGCATCCAAAGACAAGTAATTTTCAAGATTTTTAGAGGTCTTCAAAAGGCTTCAAATCAACATTCCTTTTGTAGAGGCTGTTGAGCAAATGCCTCTTTATGGTAAGTGGTGCACGAATTTTAAATCACACATTTTACAACTCGTACCACTAACCAGCAAGTGCACTGGGTCGTCTAAGTAATACCTTACGTGAGTAAGGGTCGATCCCACGGAGGTTGTTGGTTTGAAGCAAGCTATGGTTATCTTGCAACTCTTAGTCAGGATATTAATTAGTGATTATCAATTGACTTGCAAATGAACAAGAGAGCATGAATTAAAGGTTACTTGTTATGCAGTAAATGAGAATATGTTGGAGTTTTGGAGATGCTTTGCCTTTTGAATCTCTGCTTTCTCCCTATCTTCTTCTTCACGCACGCACGTCCCTCCTATGGCAAGCTGTGTGTTGGAGGATCACCGTTGTCAATGGCTACCATCCTTCCTTTCAGTGAAAATGGTCCAGATGCTCTGTCACCGCACGGCTAATAATCTGTAGGTTCTCGATCATACCGGAATAGGATTCGCTATCCTTTTGCGTCTATCACTACGCCCAGCACTCGCGAGTTTGAAGCTCGTCACAGTCATCCAATCCCAGAATCCTACTAGGAATACCACAGACAAGGTTTAGACTTTCCAGATTCTCAAGGATGCTGCCAATGGATTCTAGCTTATACCACGGAGATTTCGATTAAGAAATGTAAGAGATACTCATTCAATCTAATGTAGAATGGAGGTGGTTGTCAGGCACACGTTCATAGGTTGAGAATGGTGATGAGTGTCACGGATCATCACATTCATCATAATAAGGCGCAAATGAACATCTTAGATAGGAACAAGCGTGATTGAATAGAAAACAGAAATACTGGCATTAATTCATCGAGGCACAGCAGAGCTCCTCACCCCCAACAATGGAGTTTAGAGACTCATGCCATCAAAAGGTACAAAGTTCAGATCTAAAATGTCATGAGGTACAAAACAAGTCTCTAAAAGTTGTTTAAATACTAGACTAGTAAACTAGGTTTACAGTAAATGAGTAAACTATGATGGATGGTGCAGAAATCCACTTCTGGGGCCCACTTGGTGTGTGCTGGGGCTGAGACTTAAGCTAATCACGTGCATAGAGCTGTTTTGGGCATTCAACGCCAGCTTTGGATCCTTTTCTGGCGTTGAACACCACTTTGTACCTTGTTTCTGGCGCTGGACGCCAGACAGCAGCATAGAACTGGCGTTGAATGCCAATTTACGTCATCTATCCTTGCGCAAAGTATGAACTATTATATATTGCTGGAAAGCTCTGGATATCTACTTTCCAACGCAATTAGAAGTGCGCCATTTGGAGTTCTGTAGCTCCAGAAAATCCATTTTGAGTGCAGGGAGGTCAGAATCCAACAGTATCAGCAGTCCTTTTTTCAGCCTGAATCAGATTTTTGCTCAGCTCCCTCAATTTCAGCCAGAAAATACCTGAAATCACAGAAAAATACACAAACTCATAGTAAAATCCAGAAATATGAATTTTGCCTAGAAACTACTAAAAATAAACTAAAATCTAACTAAAACACACTAGAAACTATATGAAATTAACCCCAAAAAGCGTATAAAATATCCGCTCATCACAACACCAAACTTAAACTGTTGCTTGTCCTCAAGCAACTAGATAGATAAAATAGAATACAAATAATTTAAGAAGCAATAATATCTCAGAGTTTTTGAGTGAAGCTCAGATTCTAATTAGATGAGCGGAACTAGTAGCTTTTTGCTTCTGAACAGTTTCGGCATCTCACTTCATCCATTGAAGCTCAGAGTGATTGGCATCTATAGGAACTCAGAATTCAGATAGTGATATTGATTCTCCTAGTTCAGTATGTTGATTCTTGAGCACAGCTGCTTTATGAGTCTTGGCCGTGGCCCTAAGCACTTTGTTTTCCAGTATTACCACCGGATACATAAATGCCACATACACATAATTGGATGAACCTTTTCAGATTGTGACTCAGCTTTGCTAAAGTCCCCAATTAGAGGTGTCCAGGGTTCTTAAGCACACTCTTCTTTTTGCTTTGGACCTTGACTTTAACCGCTCAGTCTCAAGTTTTCACTTGACACCTTCACGCCACAAGCACATGGTTAGGGACAGCTTGGTTTAGCCGCTTAGGCCAGGATTTTATTCCTTTAGGCCCTCCTATCCACTGATGCTCAAAGCCTTGGGATCCTTTTATTTACCCTTGCCTTTTGGTTTTAAGGGTTACTGACTTTTTGCTCTTGCCTCTTGGTTTTAAGAGCTTTTGGCTTTTTCTGCTTGCTTTTTCTTTTTCTTTCTATATATTTTTTTTCGCTAAAATTTTTTTTTCTGCAAGCTTTTGTATTCACTGCTTTTTCTTGCTTCAAGAATCATTTTTATGATTTTTCAGATTATCAATAACATGTCTCATGTTCATCATTCTTTCAAGAGCCAACATATTTAACAGTCTTAAACATCAAATTCAAAAGACATATGCACTGTTCAAGCATTCATTCAGAAGACAGAAAGCATTGCCACCACATATAAACAATTAGAATTTATCTTATTAAAAACTCGAAAAAAATATTGCCTCTTATTCTAAATAAATTCTTCTATTTTATTCATGTTTGATGATGATGATAAAATTAAATTATAGCTTAATTGGGGATAAAATCAAAAATATAGATACTAATTACTACTATATGACTCCTAAGGTAAAACTAAAATAAAAACAGTTATCACAGAGTTAAGGCTAAGATTGGAATTTAACAACCTTTGTTCTGGGAAGTGGATGTTCCTCTAATCTGCGGGGTGCTTGGTCCTTCAAGAGATAATTTCTGGCGCTTTAATTCCTTCAAATCACGCCCTTGCTCCTCATGTTCTTTAAGTAAATAGCAAAGAATGCTACTTTGTTCCTTCTGTTCTTTCTGTATTTGTTCCATAGCTTCTTGCATCTTGGTAATAGATGTTTCAAGATACTCCCAGTATTCAGATTGAGGGATTTCTGGGAGAATTTCCAGTGTTCTCTTCTTGATGGGGTCATCCTGTGATTGTTGTTTTTCCATTGATGCTTTGGTGATTGGCCGCTCAACTGAGATATACTCAGTTATTCCCATCCTTACTCCAACGTCATTGCAGAGAATAGAAATCAAGCTTGGATAAGCCAACCTGGCATCTTTGGAATTTTTGTTTGCAATTTTGTAGAATTCAGTTGAAATCAGTTGATGAACTTCCACTTCTTTTCCCATCATGATGCAATGGATCATCACTGCTCTTCTAATAGTGACTTCAGAATGGTTGCTAGTGGGCAGCAGAGAATGCCCAATGAAGTCCATCCATCCTCTGGCGACTGGTTTGAGATCTTCTCTTTTGAGTTGATTTGGGACACCCTTTGTGCTGGTGGTCCACCTGGCTCTAGGGATACATATATCCTCTAAAATCTTATCCAGTCCCTTGTCTGTTCTCATCATTCTCCTATTAAATGAGTCTGGATCATCTTTCAGCTGAGGTAGCTTTAAGATCTCCCTGATCTTGTCAGGGTGGGTATGAACAATCTTTCCTCTAACCAAGGTCCGATAGTCATAGATAGAAGATCCAGATAGTCTTTGCCTGTCTGTATGCCACATATTAGCATAGAACTCCTGGACCATATTCCTTCCCACTTTTGTTTCAGGATTGGCTTGGATCTCCCAGTTCCTGATTCAGATTTGCTCCTGGATCTCCGGATATTCGTCTTCTTTCAGATCGAATCTAACTTCCGGGATCACTGATCTTAGACCCATTATTTTGTAATAATGGTCTGAATGTTCTTTAGTTAAGAACTTCCCTTGATTCCAAAGTGGTTTTGGAACACTCTCTTTCTTGCCTCTTGGAGTGGGTTGTTTTCCTTTAGGAGCCATGATCTTAGTGGGTATGGTTCAGTGATCACGGATAAACACACCAAACTTAGAGGTTTGCTTGTCCTCAAGCAAAAGAAAAGAAAGGAGAGGGATAGAAGGAGAGCTAGTGTAGGATGGTAGATGAGAGGAAGGAGGCTGAATGGGTTTTTTAAAAGGGAGGGGGGTTTTCAAAAATAGGGAGAAAGATAAGATAGAAGATATGATTTTTAAAAAATAAGTATGATAAGAAAAGATATGATTTAAAATTGAAAATATATGAAAGATATTTGAAAAAAATTAAAATTGGATTTTTGAAAAAGATAATATGGAGATTTGAAAAGATATTGATTAGTTGAAAAGATTTTTGAATGAAAAGAGATATATTTGTTTTGAAAATTTTGAAAAAGAGTTGAATTGGATTGAAAAAAAGGATTTGTGCTTATGGATTAAGATACATTTAATATTTTTAGAGAAGGGTTTTTAGAAATTAGGGATTTTAGAAATCAGGGTTCTTAACATGTTTATGCAAGAAATCATGAATTGAAACATGAAAATTGAGGTTAGAATGAAAAACATGAAGAAAAAAATGAATTTACCTCCTCCCCACCATCCTGGCGTTTGAACGCCCAAACGCTGCATGTTTTGGGCGTTCAACGCCCAAATGCTGCTTCTCCTGGGCGTTCAACGCCCAGCTGCTGCTTCTTTCTGGCGTTGAACGCCAGGAACTCCTTTGTCACTGGGCGTTTTTCTGAACGCCCAGGACGCTGTAAATCTGGCATTAAACGCCCAGAAGAAGCTTCTTTCTGGCGTTCAACGCCCAGAAGATGCTTCTTTCTGGCGTTTAACGCCCAGATGGCTATCCTTACTGGCATTCAACGCCCAGTAGATGCTTCTTTTGGGCGTTGAACGCCCAAAACAGACTTTCACTGGCATTTTCTTGCCAATGAGCTCTTTTTCTCTGTTTTGTGTGCAGAATCCTTCTGTAACCCTGTGAACTTATACAATTGACTCTTTACCTTAGTATCAGTGAACTTTATATAAACAAATAAAATCAAGAATAGGGCAAAATTCTTAGAGGAAGTGATGCCCCATGGCTGGGTTGCCTCCCAGCAAGCGCTTCTTTATTGTCTTTAGCTGGACCTTGCTGAGCTTTTAATCTAGCTTCAGCCTTGAGCACTCTTGCTCAACATTGCCTTCAAGATAGTGCTTGATTCTCTGTCCATTAACAATGAACTTCTTATCAGAATCAATATCTTGAAGCTCCACATAACCATATGGTGATACACTTGTAATCACATATGGTCCCCTCCACCGGGATTTCAGTTTCCCGGGGAATAGCCTGAGTCAGGAGTTAAACAACAGAACCTTCTGTCCTGGTTCAAAGATTCTAGATGACAACTTTTTGTCATGCCACTTTTTTTATTTCTCTTTATAAAGCTTGGCATTTTCGAAAGCAGTGAATCTGAATTCCTCTAGCTCATTTAGCTGGAGCAATCTTTTTTCTCCAGCTAATTTGGCATCAAAGTTTAGGAATCTGGTTGCCTAGTAGACTTTATATTCCAGTTCCACGGGCAGGTGGCATGCCTTACCGTACACAAGTTGGTATGGAGAGGTCCCTATAGGAGTCTTGAATGCTGTTCTGTAAGCCCACAGAGCATCATCCAAGCTTCGTGCCCAATCCTTTCTACGGGTGCTTACAGTCCGTTCCAGGATTCTTTTTAGTTCTCTGTTAGAGACTTCAGCTTGCCCATTTGTCTGTGGATGATATGGGGTTGCCACCTTGTGGCGAATCCCATACCGGACCATAGTAGAGTAAAGCTATTTGTTGCAGAAGTGAGTGCCCCCATCACTGATCAGTACCCTGGGGATACCAAACCTGCTGAATATATGTTTCTGGAGAAATTTTAGCACTATTTTAGTATCATTGGTGGGTGTGGCAATGGCCTCAACCCATTTTGATACATAGTCAACTGCTACCAGAATATAAGTGTTTGAGTATGATGGTGGGAAAGGCCCCCATGAAATCAATACCCCATACATCAAACAACTCAATCTCCAAGATTCCTTGTTGAGGCATGGCGTAACTATGAGGCAAATTACCAGCTCTCTGGCAACTGTCACAGTTACGTTCAAACTCTCTGGAATCTCTGTAGAGTGTAGGCCAGTAGAAGCCACATTGGAGGACCTTGGTGGCTGTTCGCTCACCTCCGAAATGACCTCCATATTGTGACCCATGGCAATGCCATAAGATCCTTTGTACTTCTTTAGGCACACACCTACAGATTATGCCATCTGCACATCTCTTAAAGAGATAGGGTTCATCCCACAAGTAGTACTTTGCATCAGTAATTAATTTTTTCTTTTGTTGCCTGCTGTACTCCTTGGGAATGAACCTTGCAGCTTTGTAGTTTGCGATGTCTGCAAACCATGGTGTTTCCTGAATGGCAAACAAATGCTTATCAGGAAAGGTCTCAGAGATTTCAAGAGAGGGGAATGACGTCCCTTCTATAGGCTCTATCCGGGACAAATGGTCAGCCACTTGGTTCTCTGTCCCTTTTATGTCTCTTATTTCTATATCAAACTCTTGCAGAAGCAACACCCATCTTATGAGTCTGGGTTTTGAATCCTGCTTCGTGAGTAGATATTTAAGAGCAGCATGATCTGTGTACACAATCACTTTTGATCCTACTAAGTATGATCTAAACTTGTCAATGGCATAAACCACTGCAAGCAATTCTTTTTCTGTTGTTGTGTAGTTTTTCTAGGCATCATTCAAAACACGGCTAGCATAATAAATGACATGCAGAAGCTTGTCATGCCTCTGCCCCAGTACTGCACCAATGGCGTGATCACTGGTATCACACATTAGCTCAAATGGTAATGTCCAGTCTGGTGCAGAAATAACTGGTGCTGTGACCAGCTTGGCTTTCAGCGTTTCAAACGTCTGCAGACACCCTGTGTCAAACACAAATGGCGTGTCAGCAGCTAGCAGATTGCTCAGAGGTTTTGCGATTTTTGAAAAATCCTTTATAAACCTCCTATAGAATCCTGCATGCCCCAGAAAGCTTCTGATTGCCTTAACATTGGCAGGTGGTGGTAATTTTTCAATTACCTCTATTTTTGCTTGATCCACCTCTATTCCCTTGTTTAAAATTTTATGCCCAAGGATAATCCCTTCAGTCACCATAAAGTGACATTTTTCCCAGTTTAAAACCAGGTTGGTCTCTTGGCATCTTTTCAGAACTAGTTTCAGGTGATCAAGACAGGAGCTGAATGAGTCTCCATATACTGAGAAGTCATCCATGAATACTTCTAGAAATTTTTCCACCATATTAGAGAAAATAGAGAGCATGCATCTCTGGAAGGTTGCAGGTGCATTACACAGCCCAAATGGCATCCTTCTAGAAGCAAACACTCCAGATGGACATGTGAATGCTGTTTTCTCTTGATTCTGGGGATCTACTGCAATCTGGTTATAGCCTGAGTAGCCATCCAAAAAGTAGTAATAATCATGACCTGCCAATCTTTCTAGCATCTGGTCTATGAATGGTAAAGGAAAATGATCCTTTCTGGTGGCTGTATTGAGCCTTCTGTAGTCAATACACATGCGCCACCCTGTAACTGTTCTTGTAGGAACCAGTTCATTCTTTTCATTATGAATCACTGTCATGCCTCCCTTTTTGGGGACAACTTGGACAGGGCTCACCCAGGGGCTATCAGAAATAGGATAAATAATCCCAGCCTCTAGTAATTTGGTGACCTCTTTCTGGACCACTTCTTTCATGGTTGGATTTAGCCGTCTCTGTGGTTGAACCACTGGTTTAGCATTATCCTCCAATAAGATTTTGTGCATGCATCTAGCTGGGCTTATGCCCTTAAGGTCACCTATGGACCACCCAAGAGCTGTCTTGTGTGTTCTTAGCACTTGAATAAGTGCTTCCTCTTCCTGTGGATTTAAAGTAGAGCTTATGATTACTGGAAAAGTGTCACCTTCTCCCAGAAATGCATATTTCAGGGATGGTGGTAATGGTTTGAGCTCAAGTTTAGGAGGCTTTTCCTCTTCCAGAGGAAATTTCAGAGGCTCTTTCATTTCCTCTGAATCCTCCAAATCAAGCTGAACATCTTTAAAGATGTCTTCCAACTCTGATTCGAGACTCACAGCCATGTTGATCTCTTCCACCAAAGAGTCAATAAGATCAACTTTCATGCAGTCTTTTGATGTGTCTGGATACTGCATGGCTTTGACAGCATTCAACTTAAACTCATCATCATTGACTCTCAGGGTTATTTCCCCCTGTTGGACATCAATGAGAGTTCGTCCAGTTGCTAGGAAGGGTCTTCCTAGAATGTGAGTAGCACTCTTGTGCTCCTCCATTTCCAGCACTACAAAGTCAGTGGGAAAGGCGAATGGCCCAACTCTGACAATCATGTCTTCAATCACGCCTGATGGGTATTTAATGAAGCCATCAGCAAGTTGGAGACATATCCGGGTTGGTTTAACTTCTTCAGTTAAACCAAGGTTTCTGATAGTGGATGCAGGTATTAGGTTGATGCTTGCCCCAAGATCACATAAAGCTGTCTTGGTGCAATTACCTTCTAATGTGCATGGTATCAGGAAACTCCCAGGGTCTTTAAGCTTTTCAGGAAAGCTTTTCAGAATGACTGCACTGCATTCTTCAGTGAGGAGAACTCTTTCAGTTTCTCTCCAATCCTTCTTATGACTCAAGATCTCTTTCATGAACTTGGCATAAGAAGGTATTTGCTCAAGTGCCTCTGCAAATGGAATCTTTATTTCAAGAGTCCTGAGATAGTCTGCAAAGCGAGCAAATTGCTTATCCTGCTCCTCTTGGCGGAGTTTTTGAGGATAAGGTATCTTGGCTTTATATTCCTCAACCTTAGTTGCTGTAAGTTTATTTCCTACAGAAGTGGTTGAAGAAGCCTTTTTAGATGGGTTGTTATTAGCACTTGTGTGTGTCTGATCCCTCACTGACAATTGAGTGCCAGAGTTAGAAGCTGGAGTGACGTTAGACGCCAGCTCCTCATCTGTTCCTGGCGTTTGAACGCCAGAACTGTGCTTCTTTTGGGCGTTCAACGCCAGATCCTTGCTTATTTCTGGCATTGAACGCCAGTTCTGAGCATGGTCTGGGCGTTCAGCGCCAGCCTTCCACCCAATTTCTGGCGTTTTAGCACCAGAATTATTTTTCCCTGGGCTCTTACTGTCCTCAGATGGATTTTGGGTGGTTTGCTCATTTCTTAGTTTCTTGCTGCCTTGAAGTGGGGTATTTAGTGCTTTCCCACTTCTTAATTGAACTGCTTGACATTCTTCTGTTATTTGTTTTGACAGCTGCTGCTTTGTTTGCTTTAATTGTACTTCCATGTTTATATTAGCCATCCTTGTTTCTTGTAGTTTATCCTTGAATTCAGCTAACTGCTTTGTTAGAAAATCCAATTGCTGATTGAATTCAGCATCTTGCTCTGCAGGACTGAGTTCAGCAGTTACTGTTTTAGCCTCTTCTTTCATGGAAGAGTCACTGCTTAGGTACAGGTGCTGATTTCTGGCAACTGTATCAATGAGCTCTTGAGCTTCTTCAATTGTCTTTCTCATGTGGATAGATCCACTAGTTGGCAAATCTAAAGAGATCTGAGCTCTTTCTGTAAGCCCATAATAGAAGATGTCTAACTGAACCCATTCTGAAAACATTTCAGAGGGGCATTTTCGTAGCATCTCTCTGTATCTCTCCCAGGCATCATAAAGAGATTCATTATCTCCTTGTTTAAAGCCTTGGATGTCCAGCCTTAGCTGTGTCATCCGTTTTGGAGGAAAGTATTGATTCAGGAATTTTTCTGTCAGCTGTTTCCATGTCCTTATGCTAGCCTTAGGTTGGTTATTTAACCACCTCTTGGCTTGGTCTTTTACAGCAAATGGAAACACTAATAATCTGTAGACATCCTGATCTACTTCCTTATCATGTACTGTGTCAGCAATTTGTAAAAATTGTGCCAGAAACTATGTAGGTTCTTCCTGTGGAAGACCGGAATACTGGCAGCTTTGCTGTACCATGATAATGAGCTGAGGATTCAACTCAAAGCTACTGACTCCAATGGAGGGTATGCAGATACTACTCCCATATGAAGCAGTAGAGGGGTTAGCATATGACCCCAGAGTCTTCCTGGACTATTCATTTCCACTTAGATCCATGATGGAGAAAGGGAGATGATTTAAAATAAAAAATTTATTTTTATTTATTTATTTATTTATTTAATTATTTCAAAAATAAAATAAATTAAAATAAAATAAATAAAAATGGGTGAAGATTTTTGAAAAACTGAGGAGAGAAAAAGTGGTCAGAAAGTTTTGAAAAAGATATGAATTGAAAAAGATTTTAAATTTTGAAAAAATCTGGATTTTAAAAATAATTTTCGAAAATTTGTTTTAAAAAATAGAGAGAAAAGATATTTTTGAAATTAAATAGGAAAGAGAGAAACAATAAGATAGCCCAAGATTTAAAATTTTTAGATCTAATGCTCCTTGTTTTCGAAAATTCTGGAGGAAAAACACCAAGGAACACTAAACTTAAAAATTTTAAGATCAAGACGCAAGGAAAACTCAAGAACACTTTGAAGATTCACAAGAACACAAGAACATGAAGAAAGAACACCAAACTTAAAATTTTTTAGAAAACCAAAATAAAATTTTTGAAGAACAAAGGAAAACCAACAAGAAAATACCAAACTTAAAGTTTGGCACGAGATTTAATAGAAAAATTATTTTTAAAAAAATTTTTGAAAAGAAAATAAAAGACTCTGACCCAAAAAAACAAAAATTTCCTAATCTAAGCAACAAGATTCACCGTCAGTTGTTCAAACTCGAACAATCCCCGGCAACGGCGCCAAAAACTTGGTGCATGAATTGTAAATCACACTTTTTACAACTCGTACCACTAACCAGCAAGTGCACTGGGTCGTCCAAGTAATACCTTACGTGAGTAAGGGTCGATCCCACGGAGATTGTTGGTTTGAAGCAAGCTATGGTTATCTTGCAACTCTTAGTCAGGATATTAATTAGTGATTATCAATTGACTTGCAAATGAACGAGAGCATGAATTAAAGGTTACTTGTTATGCAGTAAATGAGAATATGTTGGAGTTTTGGAGATGCTTTGCCTTTTGAATCTCTGCTTTCTCCCTATCTTCTTCTTCACGCACGCACGTCCCTCCTATGGCAAGCTGTGTGTTGGAGGATCACCGTTGTCAATGGCTACCATCCTTCCTTTCAGTGAAAATGATCCAGATGTGCTATCACCGCACGGCTAATCATCTGTAGGTTCTCGATCATACCGGAATAGGATTCGCTATCCTTTTGCATCTGTCACTACGCCCAGCACTCGCGAGTTTGAAGCTCGTCACAGTCATCCAATCCCAGAATCCTACTAGGAATACCACAGACAAGGTTTAGACTTTCCGGATTCTCAAGGATGCTGCCAATGGATTCTAGCTTATACCACGGAGATTCCGATTAAGGAATCTAAGAGATACTCATTCAATCTAATGTAGAACGGAGGTGGTTGTCAGGCACACGTTCATAGGTTGAGAATGGTGATGAGTGTCACGGATCATCACATTCATCATAATAAGGCGCAAATGAACATCTTAGATAGGAACAAGCGTGATTGAATAGAAAACAGAAATACTGGCATTAATTCATCGAGGCACAGCAGAGCTCCTCACCCCCAACAATGGAGTTTAGAGACTCATTCCGTCAAAAGGTAAAAAGTTCAGATCTAAAATGTCATGAGGTACAAAACAAGTCTCTAAAAGTTGTTTAAATACTAGACTAGTAAACTAGGTTTACAGTAAATGAGTAAACTATGATGGATGGTGCAGAAATCCACTTCTGGGGCCCACTTGGTGTGTGCTGGGCTGAGACTTAAGCTAATCACGTGCATAGAGCTGTTTTGGGCATTCAACGCCAGATTTGGATCCTTTTCTGGCGTTGAACTCCACTTTGTAACTTGTTTCTAGCGCTGGACGCCAGACAGCAGCAAGGAACTGGCGTTGAACGCCGGTTTACGTCATCTATCCTTGAGCAAAGTATAGACTATTATATATTTCTGGAAAGCCCTGGATGTCTACTTTCCAACGCAATTGGAAGCGCGTTATTTGAAGTTCTGTAGCTCCAGAAAATCCATTTTGAGTGCAGGGAGATCAGAATCCAACAGCATCAGCAGTCCTTTTTTCAGCCTGAATCAGATTTTTGCTCAGCTCCCTCAATTTCAGCCAGAAAATACCTGAAATCACAGAAAAACACACAAACTCATAGTAAAGTCCAGAAATATAAATTTTGCCTAGAAACTACTAAAAACTAACTAAAACACACTAGAAACTATATGAAATTAACCCCAAAAAGCGTATAAAATATCCGCTCATCAGTAAGTTTATGAAAGAATTGTTGACTAACAAGAGAAATTGGAATGAGAGTAAAACTGTGGTGCTCACAAAGGAATGTAATGCTATTATTCAGAAGGATCTCCCTGAGAAGATGCAAGATTCGGGAATCTTTTTGATTCCTTGCACCATTGGTGATATTACTATTTAGAGGACATTATGTGATCTTGGAGCTAGCATCAATCTCATGCCACTTTTATTTATGAGAAAGCTCCAAATTGATGAGGTAAAATTCACTTGTATTTCTCTTCAACTTGATGACCGTTCAATTAAATTTTCTCTTGGAGTTGTTGAGAATTTATTGGTGAAAGTAGGACCTTTTATTTTTTCTGCGGATTTTATTATATTGGATATGGAAGAGGACAAGAATGCCTCTATTATCTTGGGGACACCCATTTTAGCTACAGGGAGAGCCCTTATTAATGTGAAAAAGGGTGAATTGACTCTGAGAGTCAATAAGGAAGAGGTTGTACTTAATGTGCTTAAGGCCTTGTAACATCCTAATGATTCTGAGGGATGTATGAGAGTTGATCTTAGTGAGCCACTAATTCAAGACATTTTTGATGGAGATCTTAGGTCCTATTTGAATTGTTCTAAGGTTACTGTTTCTACTGACCATTCTGCTCTTAAGTACCTTCTAACCAAACAGGATGCTAACCCAAGGTTGATTAGGTGGGTGCTCCTTCTTTAGGAGTTTGATATTGAGATTAGAGACAAGAAAGGGTCAGAGAACTAAGTGGCTGATCACCTTTCCAAGATTGAGCCTGAAGAGAAAATGCAACAACCCACTCTTGTGACTGAGACTTTTTCGGATGAGCAACTCTTTGTTATTCAGAGGTCTCTGTAGTTTGCAGACATTACAAACTACAAGACCATGAGGTTCATCTCCAAGGAGTACACTAAACAGCAAGTTAAAAAGCTTCTCAATGATGCCAAGTACTTCTTGTGGGAGGAACCTTATCTTTTCAAGAAATGCTCAGATGGTATTATCTGGTGTTATGTCTCGGATGAGGAAAAATAGCAGATTCTCTGACATTCTCATGGTTCCGAGTATGGCAGACACTACGGTGGTGAGAGGACAGCAACTAAGGTCCTCCAGAGTGGTTTTTATTGGCCGACTCTCTGTAGAGATGCTCGGGATTTTATGAGGAACTGTGACAAGTTTCAGAGAGCTAGGAATCTTTCCCACAACCATGAGATGCCACAACAAGGAATATTGGAGATTGAGTTGTTTGATGTGTTGGGTATTGACTTCATGGGACCTTTTCCACCCTCATACTCAAACACTTACATTCTGGTGGCGGTTGATTATGTGTCCAAATGGGTGAAAATAATGGCTTTACCCACTAATGATGCCAAAGTGGAGCTGAGCTTTCTTCAGGGGTATATTTTCATCCGGTTTGGTATCTCAAAGACACTAATTAGTAATGGAGGAAGCCACTTCTGCAACAAACAGCTGGACTCACTTCTTCAGAAGTATGGAGTTCGTCATGAAGTGGCAACCCCTTATCACCCTCAGACAAATGGACAGGTTGAAGTCTCTAATAAAGAACTCAAGAGAATTCTGGAAAAGATTGTCAATACTTCAAGGAAAGATTGGGCCAGGATGCTTGATGATGCTCTCTGGGTATACCGAAAAGCGTTCAAGACTCTTGTTGGCATGTCCCCATATCAGTTGGTCTATGACAACGCCTATCACTTGCCGGTGGAGTTGAAGCACAGAGCATACTGGGCAACAAAGTTCTTAAACTTTGATACCAAAGCTGCATGAGAAAATAGGCTCCTTCAATTGAATGAGCCTGATGAATTCAGAAATTCAGCTTATGAGCGTGCCAAGCTCTATAAAGAGAAGACAAAGGTGTGACATGACAAAAAAATAGCCACCAAAGCATTTGAGCCAGGCCAAAAACTCTTATTGTTCAACTCAAGGCTCAAGCTCTTTCCCGGAAATCTAAAATCCCGATGGTTATGACCGTTTGTGGTTACCAGAGTGTCTCCGTATGGTCATGTGGAGCTCCAGGAAGAAAACTCTGATAATAAGAGGTTCATTGTCAATGGTCAGAGGCTAAAGCACTATCTTGGAGGCAAGGTTGATCGTCAGAGATCCCCTCATCTGTTGACTAAGCAAAGCTAACCATCAAGTTAGTGACGTTAAAGAAGTGCTTGTTGGGAGGCAACTCAATCATCTGTATCCTTAGATTTTCCATTTATTTTGGTTTTATTTATTTTGTTTTATTTTCCTATAGTTTTTCTTTTTTCCACGAGTGTTTTTGTCATGCAAAGTGTTGAAGACATGAACAGGTGCAATCAGAACAGAGTTTAGAACACTCTAAAAAGGATTTGCTTCAGGTGCCCTGGCGCCAAACGCCGCACCCTGGCGTTTAACACCGTGGGGCACAAAATTCGAGGCTAGGTCATTGTGAGTCTGGTGCTAAATGCCCTAACTTGGCATTTAATGTCATGTTGCACGTATTTTGAAGAGCATTCACAGTGAAGGCGGCGCTAAACGTGGGCATCTAGCATTTAGTGCCAGAGGAAGCATCAACAATTCAACACTCCTTGCCGGGTGCGTGCGCACAAACTATTCTCTCCCCTAGGCATGCGTACGTACAGATCTGTACGCGTACGCATGAGTAGCTTAAATTCAAAAAAAAAATTAAAAACACACTACCGGCGCTAAACGCCGAGACTGGTGTTTAGCGCCAGTAGCACCTCACCATTGTACTCGGAGGGGTTTAAATTTTGAAAGAAATTAACCATGGGCCCCACCGTACCACCACTACTCACTAATCAACTTCTCCCTTTACCCACATATATCTCCCTCCCATAACCCCTCATCAAATAACCGTTACTCTCCCCCCCCCCCCCTTCCAACTCCCCCATTTAATTTCCATTCAATTTTACCCTTCTCTTTCCCTTTACCCCAACCAAACCCTCCCCCTCCTTCTGTATATACCCTCTTTTACTCCTTTTTTTCTTTTTTACCACAACAACAATTCTCTTTCTCTCCTCTTTCTTTTACCTTTCTTCTTTTCACCACCAATATTCCTCCAATAATTTTATTTTATTATTTCCCATATTAGCCTTTCTCCTCTATTCTTAATTTCTTTAATTTTCTTTTTCACCCACCACTTTTCCTACCTACCTCTTCTTTTATATTTTCATTTTCTTTGCTTGAGGACGAAAAAAATTTTTAAGTTTGGTAGGATGTGCCATTTTTCTTTTTCTTTTATCATTGTTGATGGCACCCAAAGGAGGAGAGTCTTCCTCTAGGAAGCGGAAAGAGAAGGCCCCAATGACCGATCCTTATTATTCGACCAGGTTTAGCTCCAAAGTGCACGAGGAGCATGTTTTTTTTTAATCACTAGGGGGAAGGTTATTTTGGATGTCTGGTTTGAAATTAAGCCGGACGAGTATCGAGAAATTCAGGCTCAGATCCAGTGGAGAGATTAGGACACACTGTGTAACCCAGTTACTGAAGTTGGCCAACTGATGGTCCAAGAATTCTATGCTAATGCCAATGCCAATGGTTAGGTTACATACAAGCATGTGAAGGGCATAAATCCCAGTCCCAAGAACTGGCGCATGACGGTTAGAGAGCAGATTCTAGAGTTTGGTGCACAGAGTGTGAGAGAGACACTCCACAGACTGGGGATGATGAGAATTCCTATACTAAGAGTATCAACAATGATCGGAGGTCAGACCAGATACTTGTAGATATATGCCTTTGGAGTTTATTCAGCACTCCATCATCCCAACGAGAAACCGTTCTGAGGTCACTATAGATCAGGCAGTGATAATCTATTGTATCTTGCTCGGAAATGAGGTGGAAGTGGAGCGAGTGATTCCACAGGAGATTTATAGCAATGCTTTCAATGCCTCCACCCACGCCAAGCTAGCATTCTCGCACCTTTTCTACCACCTCGGTGATATCCTCATTCCTATCAACAGGCCCATCTCCATGAAGACCATGGAGTATGCTCGAGAGTATGCGAGATGCCCGAGAGAGGAGCCGGTCTCCAGACCTCAGCAGGAGCAGTCTGTGATGCTTGAAGGGCACTACTTTCCTCCACAGGAGTATTGGCATCAGCTAACCTCTTTCATTGAGCAGCTGAGGGTTAGCCAACATGGAGCTCACCTTCAGCAGATCATGGCTGAGCAACAGAGTCAGCACCAGGAGCTTACACAGATGAGACTCGACATTGGGCAACTGAGAGGATATCCAGGAGCTCAGCTAGATGGAGGAGACGGCCACCTTGACGACTGAGGTGGTTGCATTTTTTTATGCTATTTTCCTAATTCTACTCTTATTTTATTATTTTCTACTTTCTGTTATTTGTTTTTAGTCCTTTGCATGATTATTAGCATCTTTAGTTTTTCTAATTTTAGTTAATTATTTTAGTATTTTGATTTTAGTTTGAAAAATATGTCTCATGTACTACTCATTGATCTGGAATTCAAAAAAAAGAAAAGAGTAAAGAACATTTTCATCCCTGACCTTTTTTTTTGCGGACATTTTCTTCCTCAAGCAATGAAAAATACATTGAAGTCCCTGACCATTGAAAAACGTGGACATTTATATCCTTCCATTGAATTCAGCCGTTTGCACTGGACGGAATAGGCTGAGTTGGCAGAAGTGGCACTGAGGTGGCACGTAACGGAGGCCAGGTGGCATGGAGCAAAAAGTAAGAGGACATATAAGTCCCTGGAGACAAAAATGATGCCGTTTCGTCTCCTCCCCCAATCTTTCAAATTTGTTTTCCCTAATCCCTCATCTGCACAGAAATGGCGAGGTGGGTATTATGGGGAGTTGTGGCAGAAAGGAAATTCTTCCCTAATCCCTTGTCAATTTTTTGTCGTCAAACATCAAAGAAAGACGAAGGTACCATTTGCTGTGATTTGGTCTTTCGTTGTCTTGTCTTCACTGCTTCTTCACTCAGTCTGGCAGCTGAGAGAACCACCGACAAATTGGTTACGACGATGGAGAGCAGCAGAAAGGTAGGTCGATCTTCTCGGGCCAAACAGAAGCACGATTTGGCCTCCCTCTTCCACAAATCATGGTACCATCTCAGGCTCTCCGTCCGCCACCCATCCAGAGTCCCCACTTGGGACGCCATCCTCCTAACCGCCGCCAGCCCCGAGCAGGCCTAGCTCTACACCTGGCAGCTCCAACGGGCCAAGCGTATGGGTCGGATCGCTCCCTCCACCGTCACCCTTGCCGTACCCGACCCCGACGGCCACCGCATCGGATCCGGTGCTGCCACTCTCAATGCCATTCACGCCCTCGCCCTCCATTATCGCAACCACTTCATCCCCGATCTCCACTCACAGGTTCCGATCTTATTGCTGCTAACGTATAATTCTGTTATTTCAAAGTAAATGATTGGATTGATTCCTACTCCATTGTTGTACAGGTTGCAAGCACAAATGGCAGTGATGGCCAAAAAGCACATTCTGCTGCTCCATGCGGGTGGGGATTCTAAGAGGATGCCATGGAAGGAAGAATTTTCTTTCTGCCACAACTCCCCACAACACCCACCTCGCCGTTTCTGTGCAGACGAGGGATTAGGGAAGACGAATTTGAAAGATTTGGGGAGGAGACGAAAAGGCGGCGTTTTCGTCTCCAGGGACTTATATGTCCTCTTACTTTTTGCTCCATGCCACCTGGCCTCCGTTACGTGCCACCTCAGCGCCACCTCTGCCAGCTCAGCCTATTCCGTCCAGTGCAAACAGCTGAATTCAACGGAAGGACATAAATGTCCACGTTTTTCAACGGTCAAGGACTTTAATGTATTTTCCATTACTTGAGGACGAAAATGTCCGCAAAAAAAAAGGTCAGGGACGAAAATGTCCTTTACTCAAAAGAAAAAAAGTGATATAATGCATGAAAACTTGAAGTTATTTTCTGAATCATGTTATTGACTTTGATGTGGTAGTGTTTATCTATGGTTTTGAATGCATGAAAAGAATAGTGCATATTGATCTTGGAGTTAAGGTTGTTAATTCATAAGGTACAGAAATTTAGAGAAGTATTATGAATTCTCTAAATTAAACAAGAAAATAATCCTTGAAGCAAAAGAAATAGAAAATAAAAAGCAAGGCTCAAGGCTCTGAGCATCAATGGCAATGAAGGTTAATTATGATCAAAAACTCAAAAGAGTTGTTTTTCTAGCCATATGTCTGTTGTGTGAATATGTCAATGAATTCTTGAGACAGAGCACTTAAATTCAAAGTCAAGTGTATGTCAAATGCTCTGAGCACCACTGACTGAAAAAATTCAAACGAAAAATCAAAACTCAAAGAGTTTCCCAGTTAAGTGTTTATGGTGTTTTGTGTCAAGTAAAGATTGAGACAAAACATTTAGAATCACAGCTAGGCTCAAGATGCAAAGCACCAAAGGAAAGAAAAAAAAAAGAAAAATATTGTGTTCAAGAATTAATCAGAGGATAAAAGAAAAAGAATTCATAAAATTATCCGGATTCTAGTTTCAAAAGACATTAACATTCCTAAATTTCAAAAGATAGTGAGATGCCAAAACTATTCAGGATCACAGTATCATAAACTCCACTCAGAGAATAGACAGGATCTTAATAGATAGGAGCTTTAGTTTTAGTTTTTTTATTATTTCCTTTTATTATTTAAAAATAAAACACAATCTTTTAGGTCTTAGAATTTTTTAATTTATTTTATTTTCAAATCAATTAAGGTTGGATATAAAAGGAGAAAAGATTCGGTCCTTTAGGCTCTCTTCTCTCCTTCTTCCTCATTCCGCATTTTTCCACAATTTTAAACCCTAGTTTTCTCTAAACCATGAGCAACTAAACTGCCTCTATTAAGATTAGGAGCTCTATTTATTTTGATGGATTAACATTATTGTCATTCTACTTTTAAATAATGCACTGATTTAAATTCAAGGATTGCTTTCATTCTTCATCCTAAGAATTAGAGTATATTAGAAGATAACTCTCTTTCTAGTTGAATTCTTGTTGAATCTTGAAAAAGTTAACTCACTTGAATAACATCTTGAAAGTAATTCCTTATAATTCTCTAATAACCTAGACTTAACGTAATACATGACATGCAATCACCTTATCTTTGGGCATTTAGGGTTTGTGTGACTAATAAACTAGAATTGGACTTAAACCTTTAATCTTAATTAAGTGACCAAGGTGGCAGTTGATTAGGTTAGAGGAGATTAAATCACTAAAGAATTACGGTTTAATCAATTAAAGTTTGCCATGAATTAAATCTTACATTATTAAAGTAGTTGGTAAGAATTGTTAATCCAGAAAAGTATTCTCCAAAATCTAAACTGTTTTCTCATAAAATTCTCACAATCAATTTACTGTTTGCTTTTTCAATTTTTCTGAGTACTATTTAATGCAATTTGAACTCAAAACACTTCTTTTTGCTTTTCTAACTAAGTTAATTGATGAGCGGATATTTTATACGCTTTTTGGGTTAATTTCATATAGTTTTTAGTATGTTTTAGTTAGTTTTTAGTTTATTTCCATTAGATTTTAGGAAAAATTCATGTTTCTGGACTTTACTATGAGTTGTGTGTTTTTCTGTAATTTCAGGTATTTTTCTGGCTGAAATTGAGGGAGCTGAGCAAAAATTTGATTCAGGCTGAAAAAGGACTGCTGATGCTGTTGGATTCTGACCTCCCTGCACTCAAAGTGGATTTTCTGGAGCTACAAAACTCGAAATGGCGCGCTTCCAATTGCGTTGGAAAGTAGACATCCAGGGCTTTCCAGCAATATATAATAGTCCATATTTTGCTCAAGGATAGATGACGTAAACTGGCGTTCAACACCAGTTCTCTGCCCAATTCTGGCGTCCAGCGCCAGAAAAGGATTAAAAGTTGGAGTTCAACGCCAAAAATGGATCCAAACCTGGCGTTGAACGCCCAAAACAGCCTTATGCACGTGAAATATTTAAATCTCAGCCCCAGCACACACCAAGTGGGCCCCAGAAGTGGATCTCTGCACCATCTGTCACAGTCTACTCACTTTTTGTAAACCTAGGCTACTAGTTTAGTATTTAAACAACTTTTAGAGACTTATTTTGTATCTCATGACATTTTAGATCAAAACTTTGTACTCTTTGACGGCATGAGTCTCTAAACTCCATTGTTGGGGGTGAGGAGCTCTGCTGTGTCTCGATGAATTAATGCAAGTATTTCTGTTTTCTATTCAAACATGCGTGTTCCTATCTAAGATATCCATTCGCGCCTAACTATGAAGAAGGTGATGATCAGTGACACTCATCACCTTCCTCAATCCATGAACGTGTGTCTGACAATCACCTCCGTTCTACATCAGATTGAATGAATATCTCTTAGATTCCTTAATCAGAATCTCCGTGGTATAAGCTAGATTGATGGCGGCATTCATGAGAATCCGGAAAGTCTAAACCTTGTCTGTGGTATTCCGAGTAGGATTCAGGGATTGAATGACTGTGACGAGCTTCAAACTCGCGAATGCTGGGCGTAGTGACAGACGTAAAAGGAGGGTGAATCCTATTCCAGCATGATCGGGAACCTCAGATGATTAGCCGTGCTGTGACAGAGCATTTGGATCATTTTCACAAGAGGAGGGGATGTAACCATTGACAACGGTGATGCCCCAACACACTACTTGCCATAGAAGGATGTGCGTGCGTGAATCAGAGGACAAAGGAAAGCAGAGATTCAGAAGACAAAGCAGCTCCAAAACTCCAACATATTCTCCATTACTACATAACAAGAAACCTTTAACCCATGTTCTCTTGTTTATTCGCAATTCAACTGATAAATACAATTGACTTCCTGACTAAGAATTGCAAGATAACCATAGATTGCTTCAAACCAACAATCTTCGTGGGATTCAACCCTTACTCACGTAAGGTATTACTTAGACGACCCAGTGCACTTGCTGGTCAGTGGTACGAGTTGTGAAAAGTGTGATTCACAATTCGTGCACCAAGTTTTTGGCGCCGTTGCCGGGGATTGTTCGTGTTTGGACAACTAACAGTCTATTTTGTTGTTTAGATTAGGAAAAATTTCCCTTTTAGTTTAGAGTCTCTTATTATTGTCGTGTTAAAATTTTAGAATCCTTATTTTCTTTTTTTTTAAATCTTTTTCAAAAATAATTTTTCTATTAAATCCTGTGCCAAACTTTAAGTTTGGTGTTTTCTCGTTGATTTTTCTGTGTTTTTCGAAAATTTTAGTTTGGTTTTCTAAAAATTTTAAGTTTGGTGTTCTTCCTTCATGTTCTTGTGTTCTTGTGAGTCTTCAAAGTGTTCTTGAGTTTTCCTTGAGTCTTGATCTTAAAATTTTTAAGTTTGGTGTTCCTTGGTGTTTTCCCGCCAAAATTTTCGAAAACTAGAAGCATTAGATCTAAAAATTTTAAATCCTGTGCTATTTTATTATTTTTCTTTCCTCACTAAACTCAAAAATATCTTTTCTCTCTATTTCTAAAACATATTTTCGAAATTTATTTCAAAAAAAATTCAGATTTTTTTTTCAAAATTTAAAATCTTTTCCAAATCATACCTTTTTCAAAACTTCCTAATCACTTTCTCTCTCCTCATTTTTTCGAAAATCTTTCACTCATTTTTATTTATTTTATTTTGATTTATTTTGTTTTCGAAATAAATAAATAAATAAATAAATAAATAAATAAAAATAATTTTTTTATCTTACATCATCTCCCTCTCTCCATCATGGACCTAAGCGGAAATGAACAGTCCAGGAGGACTCTGGGGTCATATTCTAACCCCTCTACTGCTTCATATGGGAGTAGCATCTGCATACCCTCCATTGGAGTCAGTAGCTTTGAGTTGAATCCTCAGCTCATTATCATGGTGCAGCAAAGTTGCTAGTATTCCGGTCTTCCACAGGAAGAACCTACAGAGTTTCTGGCACAGTTTCTACAGATTGCTGACACAGTACATGAAAAAGAAATAGATCAGGATGTCTACAGACTATTACTGTTTCCATTTGCTGTAAAAGATCAAGCTAAGAGGTGGTTGAATAACCAACCTAAGGCCAGCATAAGGACATGGAAACAGCTGACAAAAAAATTCCTGAATCAATACTTTCCCCCAAAACGGATGACACAGCTAAGGCTGGACATCCAAGGCTTTAAACAAGGAGATAGTGAATCTCTTTATGATGCTTGGGAGAGATACAGAGAGATGCTACGAAAATGCCCTTCTGAAATGTTTTCAGAGTGGGTTCAGTTAGACATCTTCTATTATGGACTTGCTGAAGGAGCTCAGATGTCTCTAGATTACTCAGCTGGTGGATCTATCCACATGAGAAAGACAATTGAAGAGGCTCAAGAGCTTATTGATACAGTTGCCAGGAATCAGCATCTGTACCTAAGCAGTGACCCTTCCATGAAAGAAGAGGTTAAAACAGCAACTGCTGAACTCAGTCCTGTAAAACAAGCTGCTGAATTCAATCAGCAATTGGACTTTCTAACAAAGCAGTTAGCCGAATTCAAAGATAGACTACAAGAGACAAGGATGGCTAATATACATATGGACGAATAGTTTAAGCAAACAAAGCAGTAGCTATCAAGGCAAATAACAGAAGAATGCCAAGCAGTTCAACTGAGAAGTGGGAAAACATTAAATACCCCACCTCAAGGCAGCAAAAAGCTAAGAAATGAGCAAACCACCCAAAATTCACCTGAGGACAGTAAGAGCCTAGGGAAAAGTAATTCTGGAACTAAAACGCCAGAAATTTGGTGGAAGGCTGGCGCTGAACGCCCAAACCATGCTCAGGACTGGCGTTCAACGCCAGAAACAAGGCAGGACTGGCGTTCAACGCCAGAAATAGGCAAGGATCTGGCATTGAACGCCCAAAATAGGCAAGATCTGGCGTTGAACGCCCAAATTGGGCACAGTCCTGGCGTTCAGACGCCAGGAACAGACAAGGAGCTGGCGTCCAATTTCACTCTAGCTTCTAACCCTGGCACTCAATTGCCAGTGAGGGATCAGACACACACAAATACTGATAACAACCCCTCTAAAAAGGCTTCTTCAACCACTTCTGTAGGCAACAAACCTGCAGCAACTAAGGTTGAGGAATATAAAGCCAAGATACCTTATCCTCAAAAACTCCGGAAAGAGGAGCAGGATAAGCAATTTGCTCGCTTTGTAGATTACCTCAGGACTCTTGAAATAAAGATTCCATTCGCAGAAGCACTTGAGCAAATACCTTCTTATGCCAAGTTCATGAAAGAGATCTTGAGTCATAAAAAGGATTGGAGAGAAACAGAAAGAGTTCTCCTCACTGAAGAATGCAGTGCAGTCATTCTGAAAAGCTTTCCTGAAAAGCTTAAAGATCCTGGGAATTTTCTGATATCGTGCATATTAGAAGGTCAATGCACCAAGACAGCTTTATGCGATCTTGGGGCAAGCATCAACCTAATACATGCATCCACTATCAGAAATCTTGGCTTAACTGAAGAAGTTAAACCAACCCGGATATATCTCCAACTTGCTGATGGCTCCACTAAATACCCATCAGGCGTGATTGAAGACATGATTGTCAGAGTTGGGCCATTCGCCTTTCCCACTGACTTTGTTGTGCTGGAAATGGAGGAGCACAAGAGTGCTACTCTCATTCTAGGAAGACCATTCCTAGCAACTGGACGATCCCTCATTGACGTCCAACAGGGGGAAATAACCCTGAGAGTCAATGATGATGAGTTTAAGTTGAACGCTGTCAAAGCCATGCAGCATCCTGACACATCAAAAGACTGCATGAAAGTTGATCTTATTGACTCTTTAGTAGAAGAGATCAACATGGCTGAGAGTCTCGAATCAGAGTTGGAAAACATCTTTAAAGATGTTCAGCCTGACTTGGAGGATTCAGAGGACATGAAAGAGCCTCTGAAATCTCTTCTGGAAGAGGAAAAACCTCCTAAACCCGAGCTCAAGCCATTACCACCATCCTTGAAATATGTATTTCTGGGAGAAGGTGACATTTTTCCAGTGATCATAAGCTCTGCTTTAAATTCACAGGAAGAGGAAGCACTTATTCAAGTGCTAAGAACACACAAGACAGCTCTTGGGTGGTCCATAGGTGACCTTAAGGGCATAAGCCCAGCTAGATGCATGCACAAAATCTTATTGGAAGATAATGCTAAACCAGTGGTTCAACCACAGAGACGGCTAAATCCAACCATGAAAGAAGTGGTCCAGAAAGAGGTCACCAAATTACTAGAGGCTGGGATTATTTATCCTATTTCTGATAGCCCCTGGGTGAGCCCTGTCCAAGTCGTCCCAAAAAAGGGAGGCATGACAGTGATTCATAATGAAAAAAATGAACTGGTTTTTACAAGAACAGTTACAGGGTGGCGCATGTGTATTGACTACAGAAGGCTCAATACAGCCACCAGAAAGGATCATTTTCCTTTACCATTCATAGACCAGATGCTAGAAAGACTAGCAGGTCATGATTATTACTGCTTTTTGGACGGCTACTCAGGCTATAACCAGATTGCAGTAGATCCTCAGGATCAAGAGAAAACAGCATTCACATGTCCATCTGGAGTGTTTGCTTATAGAAGGATGCCATTTGGGCTGTGTAATGCGCCTGCAACCTTCCAGAGATGCATGCTCTCTATTTTCTCTGATATGGTGGAAAAATTTCTGGAAGTCTTCATGGATGACTTCTCAGTATATGGAGACTCATTCAGCTCCTGTCTTGATCACCTGAAACTTGTTCTGAAAAGATGCCAAGAGACCAACCTAGTTTTAAACTGGGAAAAATGTCACTTCATGGTGACTGAAGGGATTGTTCTTGGGCATAAAATCTCAAACAAGGGAATAGAGGTGGATCAAGCAAAAATAGAGGTAATTGAAAAATTACCACCACCTGCCAATGTTAAGGCAATCAGAAGCTTTCTGGGGCATGCAGGATTCTATAGGAGGTTTATAAAGGATTTTTCAAAAATCGCAAAACCTCTAAGCAATCTGCTAGCTGCTGACACGCCATTTGTGTTTGACACAGAGTGCCTGCAGGCGTTTGAAACGCTGAAAGCTAAGCTGGTCACAGCACCAGTTATTTCTGCACCAGACTGGACATTACCATTTGAGCTAATGTGTGATGCCAGTGATCACGCCATTGGTGCAGTGTTGGGACAGAGGCATGACAAGCTTCAGCACGTCATTTATTACGCTAGTCGCGTTCTAAATGATGCCCAGAAAAATTACACAACCACGGAAAAAGAATTATTTGCAGTGGTTTACGCCATTGACAAGTTCAGATCATACTTAGTAGGATCAAAAGTGATTGTGTATACTGATCATGCTGCTCTTAAATATCTACTCACAAAGCAGGATTCAAAATCAAGGCTCATCAGATGGGTGTTGCTTCTGCAAGAGTTTGATATAGAAATAAGAGACAGAAAAGGGACAGAGAACCAAGTGGCTGATCATCTGTCCCGGATAGAGCCAGTAGAAGGGACGCCCCTCCCCTCTCTTGAGATCTCTGAGACTTTTCCGGATGAGCATTTATTTGCCATTCAGGAAACACCATGGTTTGCCGATATTGCAAACTATAAAGCTGCAAGGTTCATACCCAAGGAGTACAACAGGATACAAAAGAAAAAATTAATTACTGATGCAAAGTACTACTTGTGGGATGAACCTTATCTCTTTAAGAGATGTGCAGACGGAATAATCCGTAGGTGTGTGCCTAGAGAAGAAGCACAGAGGATCCTGTGGCATTGCCACGGATCTCAATATGGAGGCCATTTCGGAGGTGAGCGAACAGCCACCAAGGTCCTCCAATGTGGCTTCTATTGGCCCACACTCTATAAAGATTCCCGAGAGTTTGTACGTAACTGTGACAGTTGCCAAAGAGCTGGTAATCTGCCTCATGGTTACGCCATGCCTCAACAAGGAATCTTGGAAATTGAGTTGTTTGACGTATGGGGAATTGACTTCATGGGACCTTTCCCACCATCATACTCAAACACTTATATTCTGGTGGCAGTTGACTATGTATCAAAATGGGTTGAGGCCATTGCCACACCCACCAATGATACTAAAACAGTACTGAAGTTCCTCCAGAAACATATCTTTAGCAGGTTTGGTGTCCCTAGAGTACTCATCAGTGATGGGGGCACTCACTTCTGCAATAAACAGCTTTACTCTGCCATGGTTCGGTATGGAATTCGCCATAAGGTGGCTACTCCATATCATCCACAAACTAATGGGCAAGCTGAAGTCTCTAACAGAGAATTAAAGAGAATCCTAGAATGGACAGTAAGTACCCGTAGAAAGGATTGGGCACGGAGCTTGGATGATGCTCTGTGGGCTTACAGAACAGCATTCAAGACCCCTATAGGGACCTCTCCATACCAACTTGTGTATGGTAAGGCATGTCACCTGTCCGTGGAACTGGAACATAAAGCCTACTGGGCAACCAGATTCCTAAACTTTGATGCCAAATTAGCAGGAGAAAAAAGATTGCTCCAGCTAAATGAGCTAGAGGAATTCAGATTCACAGCTTTCGAAAATGCCAAGCTTTATAAAGAGAACTCAAAAAAGTGGCATGACAGAAAGCTGTCATCTAGAATCTTTGAGCCAGGACAAAAGGTTCTGCTGTTCAACTCTAGACTCAGGCTATTCCCCAGAAAATTGAAATCCCGGTGGAGGGGACCATACGTGATTACAAGTGTATCACCATATGGTTATGTGGAGCTTCAAGATATTGATTCTGATAAGAGGTTCATTGTCAATGGATAGAGAATCAAACACTATCTTGAAGGCAACATTGAGCAAGAGTGCTCAAGGCTGAAGCTAGACTAAAAGCTCAGCAAGGTCCAGCTAAAGACAATAAAGAAGCGCTTGCTGGGAGGCAACCCAGCCATGGGGCATCAATCCTCTAAGAATTTTGCCCTATTTCTATTTTTATTTTTATTTGTTTATATAGAGTTCATTCATGACAAGGTAAAGAATCAATTGCATAAGTTCACAGGGTTACAGAAGGAATTTGCACACAAAACAGAGAAAAAGAGCTCACTGGCAAGAAAACGCCAGTAAGAGCCTATTTTGGGCGTTCAGCGCCCAAAAGGGGCAGCCAGTGGGCGCTGAACGCCAGTAAGGGTAGCAATCTGGCGTTCAACGCCAGAAAAGGGCAACAACTGGGTGTTGAACGCCCAGGAGAGCAGCATTTGGGCGTTGAACGCCCAAAACAGGCAGTGTTTGGGCGTTCAAACGCCAGGATGGCAGAGAGGAGGCAAACTCATTTTTCTTCATATTTTTTTCATTCTAATCTTGATTTTCATACTTCAATTCATGATTTCTTGCATAAACATGTTAAGAACCCTGATTTCTAAAATCCCTAATTTCTAAAAATCCTACTTTAAAAATATCAAATGTATCTTAATCCATAAGCACCAAGCCTCTTTGCAAATTCAATCCAACTCTTTTCAAATCCTATTTTCAAAACAAATCTAATTTTTTTTTCCAACTAATATCTTTTTCAAATCTCCACATTATCTTTTTCAAAATCTAGATTTATCTTTTTCAAAAATCTTTCATATCTTTTCAATTTTAAACAATATCCTCTCTTATCATATCTTCTATCTTATCTTTTCCAAATCAATCTTTTTATCATATCTTTATTTTTTTTTCGAAAACCCACCCTCCCTCCCTTTAAATTTGGGTTCGGCCTCCCTCCCCTTCCATCAACAATTGCACCTAGCTCTCCTTCTTTCCCTCTCCTTTCTTTCTTTTGCTTGAGGACAAGCAAACCTCTAAGTTTGGTGTGTTTATCCGCGATCACTAAGATTATGGCTCCTAAAGGAAAACAACCCACTCCAAGAGGCAAGAAAGAGAGCGTTCCAAAACCACTTTGGAATCAAGGGAAGTTCTTATCTAAAGAACATTCAGACCATTATGATAAAATAATGGGTCTGAGATCAGTGATCCCGGAAGTAAGATTCGATCTGAAAGAAGATGAATATCCGGAGATCCAGGAGCAAATTCGAATCAGGAACTGGGAAGTCCTAGCTAATCCTGAAACGAAAGTGGGAAAGAATATGATCCAGGAGTTCTATGCTAATATGTGGCAGACTGACAAGCAAAAACTATCTGGAACTGCTTTCTATGAATATCAAACCATGCTCAGAGGAAAGATTGTTCATACCACCCCTGACAAGATCAGAGAGATCTTAAAGCTACCTCAGCTGAAAGATGATCCAGACTCCTTCAACAGGAGAATGATGAGAACAGACAAGGACCTGGATAAGATTCTAGAGGACATATGTATCCCTGGAGCCAGGTGGACCACCAACACAAAGGGTGTCCTAAATCAACTCAAGAGAGAAGATCTCAAACCAATCGCCAGAGGATGGCTGGACTTCATTAGGCATTCTCTGTTGCCTACTAGCAACTGTTCTGAAGTCACAGTTAAAAGAGCAGTGATGATCCATTGCATCATGATGGGAAAAGAAGTGGAAGTTCATCAGCTGATCTCAGCTGAACTCTACAAAATTGCTAACAAAAATTCTAAAGAAGCCAGGTTGGCTTATCCAAACGTGATTTCTCTGCTCTGCAAGGACGCTAGGGTAAGGATGGGAATAACTGAGTATATCTCAGTTGAGAAACCAATCACCAAAGCATCAATGGAAAAACAACAAGCACAGGATGATCCCACCAAGAAGAAAACACAGGAATCTCTCCCAGAAATCCCTCAATCTGAATACTGGGAGTATCTTGAGACGTCTGTTACCAAGATACGGGAAGCTATGGAACAAATAATAAAAGAACAAAAGGAGCACAGCCAAATTCTCACCTATATGTTTGAAGAACAAGAGGAGCAAGGGCGTGACTTGAGGGACTTGAAGCGCCAGAAGTTATCTCTTGAAGGACCAAACACCCCAAAGATCCGAGGAACACCCGTTTCCCATAACTAAGGTTTTTAAATTCCAATTTCTGCTTTAACTCTGTGATAGTGTCATTATAGAAGTTCACCTTAGGAGTCATATAGTAGTAATTAGTATCTATTTTGATTTTATCTCCAATTAAGCCATAGTTTATTTTTCTCATCATCAGCAAACATGAATAAAATAGTAGATCTTTTGAATAAGAGGCAATAAAATTTCGAGTTTTAATAAGAGAAATTCTAATTAGTTACATGTGGTGGCAATACTTTCTGTCTTCTGAATGAATGCTTGAACAGTGCATATGTCTTTTGAATTTGTTGTTTAAGACTGTTAAATATGTTGGCTCTTGAAAAAATGGTGAACATGAGACATGTTATTGATAATCTGAAAAATCATAAAAAAAATGATTCTTGAAGCAAGAAAAAGCAGCAAAAAAAAAAGAAGAGAAAGAAAAGCAGAAAAAGCCAATAGCCCTTAAAATCAAAAGGCAAGAGTAATAAAAATGATCCCAAGGCTTTGAGTATCAGTGGATAGGAGGGCCTAAGGGAATAAAATCATGGCCTAAGCGGCTAAATCAAGCTGTCCCTAACCATGTGCTTGTGGCGTGAAGGTGTCAAGTGAAAACTTGAGACTGAGCGGTTAAAGTCAAGGTCCAAAGCAGAAAGAAGAGTGTGCTTAAGAACTCTGGACACCTCTAATTGGGGACTTTAGCAAAGCTGAGTCACAATCTAAAAGGTTCACCCAATTATGTGTCTGTGGCATTTATGTATCCGGTGGTAATACTGGAAAACAAAGTGCTTAGGGCCACGGCCAAGACTCATGAAATAGCTGTGTTCAAGAATCATCATACTGAAATAGGAGAATCAATAACACTATCTGAATTCTAAGTTCTTATAGATGCCAATCACTCTGAGCTTCAATGGATAAAGTGAGATGCCAAAACTGTTCGGAAGCAAAAAGCTACTAGTCCCGCTCATCTAATTAGAATCTGAGCTTCACTCAAAAACTCTGAGATATTATTGCTTCTCAACCTATTAGTCTTCTATTTTATTTGTCTAGTTGCTTGAGGACAAGCAACAGTTTAAGTTTGGTGTTGTGATGAGCGGATATTTTATACACTTTTTGGGTTAATTTCATATAGTTTTTAGTATGTTTTAGTTAGTTTTTAGTTTATTTCCATTAGATTTTAGGAAAAATTCATATTTCTGGACTTTACTATGAGTTGTGTATTTTTCTGTAATTTCAAGTATTTTTCTGGCTGAAATTGAGGGAGCTGAGCAAAAATTTGATTCAGGCTGAAAAAGGACTGCTGATGCTGTTGGATTCTGACCTCCCTACACTCAAAGTGGATTTTCTGGAGCTACAGAACTCGAAATGGCGCGCTTCCAATTGCGTTAGAAAGTAGACATCCAGTGCTTTCCAGAAATATATAATAGTCTATACTTTTCTCAAGGATAGATGACGTAAACTGGCGTTCAACGCCAGTTCTCTGCCCAATTCTGGCGTCCAGCGCCAGAAAAGGATTAAAAGTTGGAGTTCAACGCCAGAAATGGATCCAAACCTGGCGTTGAACGCCCAAAACAGCCTTATGCACGTGAAATATTTAAATCTCAGCCCCAGCACACACCAAGTGGGCCCCAGAAGTGGATCTCTGCACCATCTGTCACAGTCTACTCACTTTTTGTAAACCTAGGCTACTAGTTTAGTATTTAAACAACTTTTAGAGACTTATTTTGTATCTCATGACATTTTAGATCAAAACTTTGTACTCTTTGATGGCATGAGTCTCTAAACTCCATTGTTGGGGGTGAGGAGCTCTGCTGTGTCTCGATGAATTAATGCAAGTATTTCTGTTTTCTATTCAAACATGCGTGTTCCTATCTAAGATATCCATTCGCGCCTAACTATGAAGAAGGTGATGATCAGTGACACTCATCACCTTCCTCAATCCATGAACGTGTGTCTGACAATCACCTCCGTTCTACATCAGATTGAATGAATATCTCTTAGATTCCTTAATCAGAATCTCCGTGGTATAAGCTAGATTGATGGCGGTATTCATGAGAATCTGGAAAGTCTAAACCTTGTCTGTGGTATTCCGAGTAGGATTCAGGGATTGAATGACTGTGACGAGCTTCAAACTCACGAATGCTGGGCGTAGTGACAGACGCAAAAGGAGGGTGAATCCTATTCCAGCATGATCGGGAACCTCAAATGATTAGCCGTGCTGTGACAGAGCATTTGGATCATTTTCACAAGAGGAGGGGATGTAACCATTGACAACGGTGATGCCCCAACACACAGGTTGCCATAGAAGGACGTGCATGCGTGAATCAGAGGACAAAGGAAAGCAGAGATTCAGAAGACAAAGCATCTCCAAAACTCCAACATATTCTCCATTACTGTATAACAAGTAACCTTTAACCCATGTTCTCTTGTTTATTCGCAATTCAACTGATAAATACAATTGACTTCCTGACTAAGAATTGCAAGATAACCATAGATTGCTTCAAACCAACAATCTTCGTGGGATTCGACCCTTACTCACGTAAGGTATTACTTGGACGACCCAGTGCACTTGCTGGTCAGTGGTACGAGTTGTGAAAAGTGTGATTCACAATTCGTGCACCATTAATCACTCAATTATTGTTGCTTGATCCATCAATCCCAGGAAGATCGACCCTCATTTACCTGAGATATTACTTGGTACGACCCAGTGCACTTACTGGTTAGTTTGTAGATTTCAAAATCCGCACCATACATTAATATAACCAAAATGCGAAAGATAAAAGCGAATCCTCCGGTTTGTCACCATCCCACAAATTCACCGAGGTAGATTGCGACCTGCATCTGAAAAACAATAACGTATGGTATGAGAACCAGAGGTTCTCAGTATGGTAACAGTACCCAATAGATAAGATAAAAGGTCCTAGGAAGCCAAAGACAATCCTCGGATTTCACATCGATACAGATATTCAAGCTTAAAGTATTCTATAATAAACGATAAATAGGGTAAACTAACTTAAGGAATTTCTAACTAATACTAGCAACCGCTGTCCCACAGCCTTCACCAACTTATCCTCTATGCGATCCTAATGCTACCGCCTACCGAACCTTCTCAATCCCAACAGAAAAGACAAGTAATGCAAACAAGTAAAGCACAAGTAATATACATATACAGCAAGTAAAATAAATAGTAGGTAGTCATGTGATTTATTTAGTCATAACTGAAGTTAATCAAAGCAAACAAACACATAGAAGACGCATATGATGAATGTCTGTCCTATTGGTTGTGATACCACATTGTCAGTTCAACGTTTTCAAGCCGACACATCCTTTCGGATGTAGCCTTTTTGCCACGCCAGGAATATAGTGCCCTGCACACTATCATTCCAAGGATATAGTGTCTAGCACACTTGCATGCTCATTCTAAGGATAAGTATTGCTCAATTAATCATGAAATCACTTCTTATTTTGCAATAATTATAGTTTATTGAATGTACGGATCATAATGTGCGTATGCACACACCAGGCGACTTCCCCAATGTGTGCGTACGCACAATTTGTAAACTTTTCAGGGTGTGCACGTAGGCATACATACCAGAATTTCTAGTTTTTTAGCAACTTCTGCAAAATCCTATTTTCAAATATAAACTTCAAACATGCATAACTTTTTTGTTAGAATAATTTTTTGTCCGTTTTACGAACATCATAAACTACTTGAATACAATTTTTATTTAAGACAAGTTTCACCAAATTTGATGGTCCAAAGGCCAATTTATAGGGCGTCAAAGTTGGTTAAAAATTCAATTTTTACCAAAGACTCAACCTCAAGTTTTCCAAACCAAAACCAAGCAAACCATAACCAAATCAACACAATTCATTCCTACACAATATCATATACTCATTTATTCACATGATCATTCCAACACCTGAATATATTAACTCATTCAAACAATTTCACATATAATTCCACCAATAGCATCCATATACTCACCAATCATTATTAACATCACCTATACAAATATATACATTAATTTCATCAAATACAACCATTCAAAACATTCAAATCTATCTTATGATAACTAGCCTAAGTTTTCACGTATTATAGATTAACTATAGGAAACCAAAACTATACATTTGTTAATTTCCTCTCAAGCCATAAAACACATTATAGATTATCCACAAGCTCCCAAGGGTTCCAAATCAACTCAACAAGCCTCAATCACTATAACTTTGTTCCAATTCACCAATTTGACATCAACTCCACCTATATTCAGCCTAATCCATATAATTTATATTTTCACAAATTCAATACCTAACTTAATAGAATTGAAAAATTTACAAGGGATAGGAGTTCCTTACCGTTACCCACGGACAATTGGACAGAACCCAACAATTACCCAACGCTAGTTCAACCCTAAACCATCAAAACACCGAAATTCTCAATACCCTTAGACCAAAAATTTTGAAATTTAAGAGTAAAACTGCGTGAGAAATCTCAAATTTCTTACCACTTTGTTTGCATAGATTTGAAGAAAATTCTAGGACGAACGCGTGGCCGCAGACAGCTTATCAATCATCGTCGTTGAGCCATTTTGTAGCCTTTAATTGTATCATTGAGCCATTTTGTAACTTTTTTTTGAAATTTACTAGTTTATGAATTCAATTAATATTCTAAATTAATTCTTTTTGTTCAATGTCTTTCTAATTCATTTCATATTGCCTTAAGGCCAGATCAATGCCTAGAGGAACTCAGATATCACGTGAGCAACCACGTGATAAAGCTACTCTATTTTTGTCCTCAGCTAATAGTGCTCTAACATCCCGTATTAATAAATTATTTCGTGCACCGCGTAATGATAGACGTAAGTACAAGTGATAACTCTCAAACTCCCACAGAACGCACAGAGACTTGGCATCACGATAAAGTAACCGATAAACCTTTAGAAGTTGAAGAATACGACCCAGAAGCGGATGAAATCGAGTCGTTTGATGACCACATTGACGACTTGTTTGCTGACCAAGAAGTCGAAGGTTAGAACAACGGCGCAAAACGCAAAGATATCTATTATTAGAAAGTTACTGTCATCGGTATACTTTTTTCCTTACTTTTGTTATTATTTATTTTGAAAGTCCTTTACTTCTATTTCCCTTTTGTGCAACGATTATCTTGCAATTTTTTTTCTATACATTTCTTAGAGAATGGCGTGAGAAAAGGATCTAAGCTGAGCGTGAAGGAGGCTATAGCACTTCCTCTAAATACAAAGATCATACTCCTATTTAATAAAGAGTTACAACCAATTTATCAGACATCTGGGAAACTATTCCAAGTTTCTCATATGTGAATAGAGTTAGAAGAACGTGAACAAAGCTAACATAGAACATGCATACAACATGGTTAAGGTACATCTTTTAGTTTCGACATATTAAACCAATTTAATTATCAAAATTTTTTGGGTAAAAACATTTTCATAGGTAAATTATATTGCTGGTTAAATTCCCATATTTCGAAGAAAAATAAAACGAAAAATTATACAAAGGACAGGAAAGAACTGAAAGGATACAAGACACAACTTGATTCATAAGTTTTACAATGAAACAAGACTCGAGGAAAATGGTAAACATCGCCCATCAGGAATAGAAGAAAATAACCAGAAATGGTTCCTTGAATATCGTTTGAAACAATGGTAACAAATGGTTCAAGAGTCTCTGTTCCTTCAAGCAATATTCAAGGAACCATTTCCAGTTATTTTCTTCTATTCCTGATGCGTAATGCTTACCATTTTCCTCCAGAGTCTTTGTTTCATCGTAAAACTTATGACACAAGTTGTCTAGGCGATGCTTACCATTTTCCTCCAAAATTTTTGTTTCATCGTAAAACTTATGACACAAGTTGTCTTGTATCCTTCCAGTTCTTTCCTATTCTTTGTATAATTTCTGTTTTATTTTTCTTCGAAATATGGAAATTTAACCAGCAACATAATTTACCTACGCAGAATTTTTACTCAAAAAAATTTGATAACTAAATTGACTTAATATGTCGAAACTAAAAGATGTACCTTGACCATGTTGTATGCATGTTCGTTGAGCTTTGGTCACGTTCTTCCGACTCTCTTCACATATGGAAAATTGGGAATAGTCGCACTCAAACCCCCTAAGAAGCCACTTACTAATCCAACTACCTAACTAATTGGTTACAACTCTTTGTTAAATAAGAGTATGATCTTCGGAGAAAGTACTATAGACTCTAAAAAATGTGTGGAAAAAAATTGCACGATAATCGTTACACAAAAAGAAAATAGAAGGAAAGGACTTTCAAAATGAATAATAACAAAAATAGGAGGAAAAAAGTACCGATGACGGTAACTTTCTAATAATCTGTATCTTTGCGTTTTGTGTCGTCATTACAACCTTCGACTTCATCTGCCTCAAGGTCGTAATCTTCATCCTCTAAAGGTTTATCGACTACTTCATTGCGATGCCGAATCTCTGTGCATTCTGTGGGAGTTTGAGGATTATCACTTGTACTTGACGGCGCAAGCCGTCTATCATTGCGCAATGCACGAAATGGTTCATTAATACAGGATGCTGGAATACTATTAGCTGAGGATGCTGGAGTACTATTAGCTGAGGACGAAAATAGAAGAACTCTATCAGTAGTTGCTCACGGGATATCTAAACTCCTCAAGGCATTGATCCAGCCTTAAGGCAATAAGAAATCATTTAAAATGATATTGAACACAGCATTAATTTAGAATGTTAATTGAATTCATAAACGGGTAAATTTTCAGGAAGTTACAAAACGACTCAATGATACAATTGAAGGCTACAAAATGGCTCAACGATGATGACTCACCATAGTATCCTCAGTTTCGGCGTTAGTTCCGACATCTTTCAGGGGTTTCCGTATAATGCTTTACCGTGGTCTCCTAGGCATTTTTACACACCTTGGCTAAAAACAATATCACTAGACAAATATTAGCAAAACAACAATTTCAAAAAGGCATTAAAACAAATAGAAATTAAAAACTCCAAAGCAATATAAGGGGAAAAAAACCATATTCAAAAGCTAAACTTAGACCCAATGGTTATTAAGGAGTGCACATTGCCAATCACATTCTATGACCATTATTATTAATATTAAGATTATTTAATAAAAGATGAATAACAAATTAAAAAATCTATCAATATATTCATTTGTATAGTGTGTTTGTAGATGTTATAAATAATTTATACATTTTGAGTAATGTTTGATCCAAGTAATTGTGAATTGTTTTGGGTTCAAAATGTATATAATTTTGGTGTAGGGAAAATCAATCAACTCATGCAGTATCTTTTATTGTCTTCTCCAAGAAACTACAGCTTTAGCATTCTAATTTCTCTACAAATTTTAAGATCGTTTCCAGCTTAAATATTTGGTGAACAGTGATTTTGTGATTTAATATCAAAATTTTTGTGGTCAAAAAGTTCAGAATTTGGTTTTCATTAAAACACCAAAAATAATAAGATAAAATCACCAAAAGTTATTTTCAAAAACAAACGTAAGTCAATGTAAAAATTAAATCCAAAGGAAATTATTAGCGCAAAAAATCGCGTTAGAGATCATTTTCTAAACCTCGGCTTACATTTTTAAGGAAAAAACATCATGACAAATTTCATTAGACAACTTAACTCCGTTTTTTGTTTTATAGTAAAATCTGTCACTTATAATTTATGACAAGAGGTCCTGGAGAACACTGTTTGCACACTTATTACTGCCGAACATATAGCTATGAATTTCATTTTGTACCTTATCTTAAGAAAATTTTGTGCAGATGAGTATATGCATATATAGTAAAACATGTATATGTACAAGCATGTTTGGTGCCACTAGTCTACTTTACGTCAGTTCTACGTGTGAGTGTGTGACTAATCAAGACATATTTGAAGTTAACAATATAAAGAGAATTTAATAATTGATGAATCATGTTACTACAAGGCACACTACATGATAAATAGAAGAACCAAGAAATGGTATATGTATATCGGAGTTTCCTTCCACATCTTGAAGCAAAAGTCTTAATTGCAGAAATGGCATTCACATTCTTACATATTAAAGCAGCACTTGAAAGAATAATTGAACTTTTATACTATGAACTTTTGGTATTTAAACCTTGGTAGACAAATTATGAAATTATGGAACTGAAAAAATAAGTCATAAGATAAGTTTACTATCAGTTGATGATTATAGCATTAAAATACCTTCTCTTGCGCCTCCTTGCTTTCTGCAAAATCAGCTAGGTTTCTTCTTCTTTGGTAAAATTAGCAAATAGGTCTGCTCCAAACACCAAGAAACACATCTTTAGTGCAGTTGTTTTTTCTATTAAAATACCAATGCTCTGTTGTATTACTATAATTACTAAATTGAGGATTCAAAAAAGTATTGTGACAATATATAGTATTCTACATTTTGTCAGCTTTGTGGACCAAATGCATTAACCACAAACAGTTGTTTGCATTTAGGAATAGTGACAATATATAGTATTCTAAGAACAAAATATAAATGGTGCTACCAATCTAACTTCTTACATAAAGCTGCAAGAATATTTACTGTGATGACTGATGAGGCAAGAGTCTCAGAAATGCAGCAACTCAAAGGGGGAAATTATGAAGGTTAATTCCATATCCTTGTCTCCTTTTTTTTTTAATTGTTTTTGAAAATTGTTTAAAATTAAATAGGTCTATAAAAATATGCATATATATGACATCAAAATATAATAATGTGAAGAAATTTTTAGAAATTCATTAACATGACTAATATCACTTACATCTAATGTAAACTAGATGACCTTATATAAGGTCTTCAATTCTTCACCACTAAAACTAGTCTGTAAAGTATAATTTTCATAAGATTTTATATTTGATGTTGGATGACTAGTTCTTTCGTTTATGATAGCTGACTTTTGGATTGGCTAATTAATGTAAAAAAAATAACATAAAATTAAACCTTCAAAAATTAATGTGATGATATATTTAATATTTTATGAATTAAAATAAGTGCGATACAAATATTTGACTGAGGACACTACATACATATTACAATTTTTAAAGTTATATAATAATTTTCCATAAGAAGCATTGGGCAAGCATGCATGTGGGTTGTAACAAATGGATCACACAAAGAGGACAATCTACAAACCCAAATGGTCAATTCAACCATGGGGCAGCCAGAATATGAAAATCTACAGCTGAGATTGCAGTGCGTGAGTGCATCAGCATGGGTGATGAGAGTGAATTTAAATAATAATAAAATAATAGTTTTTATGTTGATAATTAACTTTTAAATTTGGAAAAACTATCATTTGTACCCATGAATTTTGCAAACGTTAATAAAAGTACCCATCAAACAAGAAAACTAACGTTGTACCCATGAAAGATGGGTTCCGTGTGACAATAGTATCCAAATCGTGATTTTTCGTTATTTTTTAATAAAATTCCCAAATTACCCCTTCTATCTTCTTCCCCAAATTCTAAATTTCACAACCCTCATCCTTCGTCTTCCTCTACTGCTGCCGGCCACCAAAAAATTAAAAAGATTAAAAACTGTGGATTATTAATTATCTGAGGTTATTGTTCAAATATTATGGATTTGTAGATCTGGTGTAGAAAAAGAAAAAGAAGTTTGAAATTAACAAAAAAAAATACATTTTGGTTTCTTGGTGTCACTGTGGGAACAAGAGGCGCAAAACCAAGAGCCTTTGGGAACGGAAGGAAGGATAGGTCGGGGATAGAAGATGTGATAGCCTCGGTCGCATTTGTTGCAGAGGAGAAGTTTCGCTGAGAACTCACCGGAGGAGCAGCACTTGCTGATGATGTCGCCGTCGAAGGTGGGCTTGGGAGTGTGGGTCCTTCTTCACCCTGCATTTCCATGGCCATGTCTTCGATCATACTCGACATGTTCAAGAGCTCATCCTCATCAATGTACTCCGCCACCATCATCCCTCCTTGTTCTCCAGTACTCAAAGTGAAACAAGATCCTTCAACAATAACATTACTACCACCACAACCTTCTAGAGGGTTCTGCGGTGACCTCGGAAGCCTAGCCTGAGCAGCGGCGGCTGCGATGTGAATATCAGTCCACCAAATGGCATGAAGATACTCTAACAGTAGCCCCTTTTTCTACAGATTGACGGCACTGAGCAGTGTTTGACAAGGGTGTGTTTTCTTAGTGTTGTTGCATCCGAAGAAGAAAGAAACAACAAGGTAATGATGTTAAAGTTGATTTGGATTTAGATTTGGAGAACAAATTAGGATTGGAATAAAGAGAGATGGAGGTTGACATCAAGTGCTTGGGTCTTGAGAGAATGGTGACTGGCGGTGGCAGAAGAAGACGAAGAATGAGGGTTGTGAAATTTGGAATTTGGAGAAGATAGAAGGGGTAATTTGGAAATTTTATTAAAAAGTCAACCAAAATTCACGGTTTGAGTACTATTGTCACACGGAACCCATCTTTCATGGGTACAACGTTAGTTTTCTTGTTTGATGGGTACTTTTGTCAATGTTCGCAAAATTTATGGGTACAAATGGTAGTTTTTCCTTTAAATTTTGAGAAAATGACAAATACATCCTTGATCTTTTGGTCTGCGGACATTTATATCCTTGAGGATTTGAATATACAATTAAGTCCCTGACTTTCTCAAAATCTGGACATATTGATCCCTAGGTCTAATTTGTTCCATTTTAAAAGCTCTCCCATGTGTGCATCCGTATATCGGCCAGGCCAATACAATGGAAGCCATGCTTGCTTTTTTCGTTTGGTCTGCCAGACCCAAGTAACAGAAGGATCGATATGTCTAAGTTTTGAAAATGTCAGGGATTTAAATATATTTTTAAATCGTTTGGGATTTAAATGTCTGTAGACCAAAAGGTCAATGACCTATTTGTCATTTTCTCTTAAATTTTTAATAAAAATTTTAAAATAACAAATACGAAAAACAAAAATTAAAAATATTTTGGCAAACCAGAAATTTGAATATTCTATTCCTTTGCTAGGTTTCATAATTACGTAACACCTATTGGTATATGTTACTGACTTTCCGTGAGTAACTGTATTTATCCCAAGAAAGGGATGAAATATAAAAAGGTTATGATGCCACATATAGTTAGATATAACACTACTTTGGTCAAATCTACAGTGTATATTATTTAATGTTTAAATTTTATTTAACTTATTTTAAATATTTAAAAATGACTTATTTTTATATTTTTTAAAGGAAATATTAATTTTTTATTTTTTTTAATAAATTAAGCAATACTTTTTAGACATCTTGACAATCCTCTAATACTAAAGGCTAAAGCATAAAGATAGGGTGTTTTAGAGTGTCATAAGTCATAACACACCCTAACAGTAACACATACATTAATTACTACTGAATGATATATAAAAGAAAATAAAAATATAATAAAATAGGGTCGACAGAAAAGGAGCAAAAAAGTAGATGACCTAATTGTTGGAGATTGAATTCCAATTCCAATATATGGTTGCTCAGTTCCCCATGGATGGATGTGAAACAAGCCGTAAGAAATGGATGTTTTGAGAGACACAATGAAAGGGTTGTTTGATCCTTAACTGTTGTCTCTCTCTGACTCTAGTGGTACTGTGTACCAAAATGCATGAAACATTAGAAGAAAGAAAAAGATACATAACAAGCATAGCAAATGTCACAAAAAACAATTAATTTAGAAGATTAATTTACTATGATTACTAAATTGGCAACAAACATGCTGCTCCAACTCTCTTCTTTAGCCACCACATTATCATTATCATTATCATTATCATTATCATTATTAGTGGGATGTGGTTATAACACAGAAAAGTTACCTTTGATTAGATTCTTGAGGTTGACAACGACTTGCACTATGTTGAACTACAAGAAATTGGGAGAGGCTTTGAATCTTGTGTCATGTGCCTTTCCACCAAAATGCAAAGCAGACTCCTTAAGCTGCACCCAAATGAGATTTATCCATATTCAAAAGTCAGCATTCAAATTTAAATAATTTAAAGAGATTCATATGAATTTTGAAAAATAAGATGACAAGATAATGTTAAAATAATCTATCTGCCGGTTTTTGTGTAGTGATACAATAGTATTTGAATATATCCAAGAATGTTTAGAGAGATATTTTTAGTTTTTTATGGGTGACTGTAAAATAAAAATCGTATTACAAATATGCACAAAACAAGTCTATTTAATTTTAAATATTCTAAATTAAAATGACTGTGGGGTATAATTTAAAGAAAAATGTTATTTCAACAACTAAAAGTAGCTTCACAATTCACAATTGATAACTGAATTAAGTTTCTAGTATTTACCAACAAAGGGTAAATTGAATAATTTATCTGCCAGTTATTAACTGTTAAAATAATATTTTCTTAATTTAAACCATTCATAAAGAGAAATGTTATATATATCATTTTTGTAAACACTTTTTACTTTTAGTAATAAAAGATATCGATAGAAAATGAAAAAAAGAGAATCTTGTATACGTTATAGAATAATTAAAAAATACGTACAAAAAAAAGAATGATAAAAGAAATTAGTACGATTTTTTTCTCTCTTACCTACTAGTGTCGGGTCGGTGGTGAAATGAATTAACGAAATGACCTCAGAGATTAGTCTTCAATTTCTTTTGATATGTTCAAGAATCAACATTTCAAATAATAAGGAAGGAGCATTAGCTACTTTCTGTTATGGCATGTGATAAAAAAGGACAATATCTGTATCCGATAAGCTATATTGACTTAGGGTCTGGTCTGTTCTGGTCTCCTTCCAACAACAAAACATAGAAAATTTCTCACATTTAGAGCCCATTGAGGTACTAGGAAGATAAGAAAGTCTGTTAGAAAATTTTCATATAAATTTTGAAAAATAATATGACAAGATAATTTAAGTTGAAAAATATGATTTCACTCACTCAAAAAACAAACATATGACTTTTCTTTGTGTATATAGATATTAGATATATATACCACCGAGCAAAAAAACCAATGGAGCACAGAGCCATATATGAAGATGCAATATTGTTCAATTCATATTAAATAGAAGGAAAATCACCATTTTAAATTGAACACCCAATTCCGTAAAGGAATATCAATTCGTTGTAACTTATCAGTACACAGGAAAAGCGGGGAAGCACACAGGGAACCACCATTTTGAATTCAACTTTTAATTTCTGTAAAAAATAAAACAATACCTTGTTAACCACCAAGAAGCTGATTAATCGGATTCACAAAGTAGTCCCCATGCCTCGACAAGTCATCTCTACAAAACACGATAATTAGCTACATTAGTAATTCGTTATGAATCTCGTTTAATAAAATCCATCAACTGAAGTTCAGCAAGTGTTACACATACTTGAACTAATTCTCCTAAATTTGTGCATTCGACCGCTGCAGAACCAAAGTATCTTTGCGGAAAAGAAAGCATGACAAAGAGCATACAACTTTGATGGAAGGGAACGGATGGAGGTTTAGGGTTGGATAGCGGTTCGAACTATTAGCACGTGCTCAGCTGCGATGATTGGGGTTTAGCTTCTGTTAGGGTTTGAAAGGGAGAAGACTCGCCTGATGATTTCAACACGGCAACAGCAATTAACAAATCGTGAAATCCATTTTCCGAAATATTTGAAAACCACCAATAGAAATTAAAACACAGCCACAGCAGATTAACAAATCCATTTTCTGAATTTTTATTTCTATTTTGATGATTCTGTTATTCAAATTCTATGTTTAGGGTTTTAATTTTTTATTGTATTTTTATTGTGTTCAGTGTATTTTGAAAGGATAATTATAGTGTACAGATTGTGAGTTATGGTGAGTGCTATGGTGCCTATATACACTTGCCTAACTTACTAAATGGGGAATGCAATGGTAAGGATGTCATTTTTTTTTTATGTTGTTATGATTTAAAAGCGTATCACTAAAAGTGTTCCTTAAAGAGAAAGTGTTACCCTAAATCGTTAACTTGGCTCTGATACCAATTTTTAAACTTCGATTATTTAAACTTTGATTAAACAATTTGCAATTTTTATAATCTAAAGTATTGACCATTTTTACTATTTCTCTTGTATGATTATTTATTACTAGTCCTTGACGTATATTTATAGTTTTTCAATCTTGTTTTAATTTATAATATTCTTTTTTGCATGAATTATTATATATAAAATCTTTTATCTGTTTATCTTTTTCTTTAATATACTTTCTCAAATCCTCAAGAACTTCTTTTATTTCTACACTTTCTGTTGTTTCTAAATATCTTTTTAATTTATCGACTTCATTTTCCATTTTTTCTTTCAGCAGCTTTAATTCATTTAAGTCATAATATGGTTTTTCAGGCATTTATAAATTTCTTAGGTTTAATTTCAACTTATTTATATTTATTCTTATTTCTATTCTTTTTATTATAAGGTCATCAATTTCGATCTGAAGATTATTTAATTCCCTTTTATACTCCTTTATTTTACTTTTTAATTTATCCGCCCTTTTTCTTTTTATTTTATTCTCTGGTTTTTCAATCTTTATATGCTTCATTATTTATTTTAGAATTTCTGCAAACTCTATCATCGATTCATCACTATTTTCTAGAGATTCTATTAATTTTTCTAGCTCTTCCACTTCTCTTTTCAGCTTGTCATATATTATTTTTAGAGCTTCAAATGCTCTTTGGTTTATTTCAGAAAACTGCAAATAATTCAAACGGTTTTCTCTTTCAAAGAGTTCTTGTTTCTTATCTTGATAAGTGATATATATTTCTTCTTTATTTATTGTCATAATTTAGTGTTTAAGGTTTCATTTAATTTTTCGACCTTTTTTGTTAGTTCTTTTATTTCAGAATTTTCTTCTTTAATTTTTAACTTAGATAAACTTAAAGGGCTATTAATTTTAGATTCTCTTATTTGAAAATTCGGTGAAACTAATTTTCCTGACGGTTCTTTTAATAATAGAACCGGGTTTTCAATAGCTTTATATTTTGGTATTTCTGTTTTTACAATTTTCTGAAATAATTCATCAACATAAATTCTTTCTCTGTTTTTAAATATTATACTATGATGGCTATTTGTTAAAGCATAATTTATTGCATATGTAATTGAAAATGGTTCATCATCTTGTTCCATTAAATTCTTTCTATGAAATTTATAAGCCAAACTTATAGATCTTCCAAGATTTTCAGTTGATAAAGGTATGGCGTATCCAAGATGGGCATTGAATTTAACATTTACGTTTGCCAAGTTTCCATGAACAATTCCAATTATTTGATCTATTGGGTCATCAGTAATTCTTTTATCACAGATTGCTAAGCTTATTGGTGAATTAATTCCTTTCATATATGTAGATTTGATTAAGACTTGTATAGTACTAATATGAATCCATCCGATTTTAGATCTTTTTTGTTGATCCTTAATTTTCTCAATCTGTTTACTCAATTCTTCATCATTTATCAGGGCTATTTCAAGTTCTCCATTGGCGGATTTTATCTTTATAGGGGCTTCAAGTTGAATTTTTCCATAGTATATTACATTTTTTCTATTAAAAACTTCTTTTAATAGGTTTTGTTTATTAAAATTTTCATTTGATTTGAGATTTAATTCTGTTTTTAGAACAGCCTGTTTTTCATTATCTAATAAAGCAGTTAATCTATAATAATCAGATTCTTCTGTTAATTCTAGACTTTCTAAATAATTCATAATTGAAAGACTAGGATGAAGATGTACCTTTCTGGAGAAAACTTCCTTTATTTAGTATATTTTACATGAGGTGTTTTTATCTCCAGAGGGGAGATTGTAGATACTAACTCCAGAGGGGAGTTTAAAACTATTTTTTCCCTAAGGGAATTCTTCCTCAGACTATAGAATCGCCTTGGCAGCTTCCTCCTTGCTCTCCTAGCATATGAGTACTCTTAGCCTTCTGCTTTCTATTGTCTGATGCCTTCTACAATTGCCTAAGCAACCTATTTATAATGGTTGGGTCTGATGGACAATTCCCATCCTTACCCTTCTTATGACGTCATTGCTTACGTCATTGTTTATTATCTTGCACCAGCTACATTGTTGGTGCTCTATGACCTAAGCGCTTACGTCACTATGCAATAATGTTGAGAGATGCTTCAGATGTGCTGTCTTCCTCTTTCATTATGTGACCTTCAGATGCGTTGTCTTCTTCCTTTATCATGTGGGTTGATTCCGTTTTATTATTACTTTCTTCAGATAACTCTGAGACGCATAGCTGGCACTTGTGGTCTTCTCTGTCTTTTATCAAATAGCAGAGATTCCTCTTTATCCCTTCAGGGAGCTTTTCTAAGAGTCCAAATAAGTTGTAGAATGCTGATTCAAATTCCACTAAGAGTCTCATCTCTCTTTCTTCAATTTCATTCCTTTTACTAGACACAAGCAAAGTATTTCTGCTTTTATAATTAATTCTTGTGTGAGATTCCCTTGTTATCTTTTGAGTTCTTTCGAAGACCCTTGCTAGTGTGATGGCTAGCCTTCCTTCATGATTGTAGATTGTTAAATCTTGAACTTGATCAATTGGTTGAAAATTTCCTGGGAAGACGGACATGAATATTACTTGGTGTGCTGGAACCAAGCATTCTTCTTCTTCATTAAAAATAGGTTGACTGTTCGTAAATTTTAGGGATATATCCCTTGGATTTACGTTGTCAATCATATTTTTAAATCTCTTTACTGCATCAACGAATCCTGCAGGAAACTCACTAATAATTTTTAGATCATTAAAAATTAAAATTGTATCAATTAATCCATACTGGAAAAACTGATAGGTGTCCGATGGGGATGCATCTGGAAATATAACCAGCTTTGTTAGCTGTTCTTTGGCAATAGGATAATATCCCAAGATTGCTCTTTTTTCTTCAGTCCAGTTCAGGACTATATTAAGGGTTTCTCTGAGATTTGATCTACAGACCCTTTTCTTTTCTTTGATTTCAGCCCTTGTAGGAATGTTTCTTATTATCCCTGTTCTCTGGGTTTGAATTGGAGCTTTATCTACTCTTTTTAGGGTTTGCTCTGGATGAAGAGCTTCATATTCCCTGAAAGATTCCTTTGCTTCTTCCAGTGTTAAAAACCCTCCTTTATGAATTATCCTTGATTGATGTGTAAATGGTGCTGCTTTTTCCCAGGCATCATATACTCCTTTCATGGGGCCATTATAAATTACATAATATTTTTTGTCTTGGGTAGATTTTTTGATAATTTCAGCAATTGTTTTATTTTCTGGAATTTTTTCTTCACCTGATTTGTCCACCACGCTTAGCTGGCTGAGCTCTGATGGTTTTGGTTGTTGTGTTGATTTCATTGCTTCGATGGCCTTCTTGAGGGATTGGATCTGTGTCCTTATTTGCTGACAATGCTTGCATTTTTCGAGTTCTTGTTCGTATTTCTGAATTTCCTGATCTAATGCGTTGTAGACGAACTCCATTCTCTTGTTAATGTATCTGCAATAACATTTTTGTCACCCTTAATATATTCAATTTTTATTGGATATTGTAACAAAAATAATTGTCATCTTACCAATCGTCCATGATTATAATCAACTTTTAAATTATATCGTATGAAACCTGTTAGGTAGCTTGAATCTGTCCTTAATGTAAATTCTCTGGGTAGTAAATCAATTTTCCATTTCTTAAGAGATTTAATTGCTGCTAGAGTTTCCTTTTCATGAGTGGTATATCTCTGTTCTGTTGGAGTAAAAGTCCCTGAAATATACCTGCAAAGTAATTCTTTTGGGGAATTTTTAGAATCTAGTGATTCTTTTCCTTGCTTCAAACTTTTTATAGCTTTCTTAGCTTTTAGACATCTTGACCAGGTTATGTCTGAAGCATCTGTTTCTACTATTAAGTAGTCATTTTCTTCTGGAATATAAAGTTCTGGAAGTTTTTCACATAATTCTTTAATCTTTTGAATTTGCATACTATCTTTTTCATCCCATTTCCATTCTTTTTTAGTACTAATTTTTGGAAATAAGTTTTTGGTGTATTCTGTTATATTCTTTAAGAATCCTTGATCAGAAATATAATTTATACACCCTAAAAATCTTTGTAATTGTTTTCTATCTTCTATTTTATTAGGAAATAAATTTACCTTTTCTAGGACATTTGGCTGAAGTTTTAGCTTTCCTTGAGTGGATAGAATTAATCCAAGAAACTCTATTTCTTGTTTTGCTATTCTTGCTTTCTTTTTGCTAAGAACTAATCCTTTTTCTTTACATCTTTCTAAAACTATTAATAATTTTTGAAGATGATCTTCTCTATCCTGTTTTGTAAAAATTAGTATATCATCAATGTACACTAAAACAAATTCATTTAACTCTTTTAGATTTTCTTCCATAAATCTTTGATAAATACCTGGAGCTTGTTTTAATCCGAATGGCAATACATTCCATTCATAGAACAACACACTTGTTGATTCTTTTGTTGGACAAGTAAAAGCAGTTAATTTCTTTGTTTCTTCGTCTAAACGAAGTTGCCAATATCCTGATTTTGCATCAAGAGATGAAAACCAAGTTGCCCCTTTGATTTTTTCTAAAATAGAATCTTTTCTTGGAAGTTTATGAGCATCACCAATAGTTGCTTCATTCATCTTCTTATAGTTAATAACCATTCTTCGTTTTCCCTTTTAATTTCATTATTGTTTTCGACATAAAAGGCTGGAGCCGCATGAGGACTTTTACTTAATCTTATAATTCCTTTTTCCAAAAGATCTCTACATTCTAATGAAAACTCTTCTCTATCTCTTGCGGAATAAGGGATTTTATTTGGAACATTTATCTCTTTTGTCGGATCTTTTAGTTTAATGCTTACTAATTCGTTATTTGTATTTTTAATATCTAAATGATTTTCAGCACAAATTTCATCCAAAAGTTCTTCTATCTTTATTTCAAGATTATTTTTTGGGATATTTATTTGAAAGTATAAATTTAAATAACATATCTCTAATATAGAAAATATTTTAAATTTTAAGATCTTATCTATAGTAGTAGTCGGTATTTTTATACGTTTTGATTTTTGATTTATTGAAGAATCGTGTGGAGCTTTTAAAACTATATATGTTAGTTCTTGAATGAATGGATGATATAGCTTTAAAAAGTTATTTCCTATGATAAAATCCATTCCAGAATCTAACATGTATATAGATGGAACAATGAACCTATAATTTTGAATAAAAATTTCAACCATCTCTGCTTTTTGGTCAATTTTATGTATTGATTTGTCAGCTATTCTAACTCTTAATGGTTTCTTTAATTTTTTCCAATCAAGTTTTATATTTGAACTAGCAAAGCATTGTGTTGCTCCAGAATCTATGAAAGCATTTATAAATTTTTCTGTTATTTTTATAGTAATAAATGTAGCATTATTACTCAGTCTCTGAGTCTGTTTTCGAGACATATTCAAAAATATAGTCTAAGTTATCATCAGATTCTTCTAAAGGTTCCATGAAACAAGACTTAGCAATTTCTATTTGTTTAGTAAGATCCTTTTTATCCTTCTTTTTCGGACATTCGTTTGCATAGTGTCCTTCTTCTTGGCAATACCAACACTTACAATTTTTTTTTTATTTGGGCAATAATCACTTTTTTGTCTCTTGTTTTTATTGTTATTTCTTTTTCTAAAATACCTCTTTTTTCTCCAGTTTGGATAGTATTTTCTTTTTCTAAATTGATATTTTCTTTTTCTTTGAAAATTTTTATTAAGACCATATTTTTGAGGTATCTCTTCATTATCCTGGCAGCAAATTCTAATTATATTTGCAAATCTTTTTTGAGTTGCTTCTTGCATACAACGTTCTTTTATTTCCTCTCTTATTGCAGAGGTTGCTCCACCAAAATTATTTTCAATTGTTCCTCTATTTATTTCTCTTATAAATCTTCCCATAATAAATTCATTAGCAGGATATGGAAGTTTTGTTATATACATACTAAGATAATGATTTTTATCTTCTTCTTTTAATTTGTAATAATGTATTCTATATTCACATATATAAGACTCCACATTACATAGATCATATATGTGAATGTTAGCTAAATGGTTTTTTGCTTCCTGATATTCTTTATTATAGACTTCTTGTTTATGATCTATAATATTTTTCCCAAAAAATTCTTTATATAGAATTATCATTATATATAATATCTTATCATAAGCTGTTATTTTTGTTGCTAATTCTTCTATTATTTGGTTTTCTATTGATGTCATATAATCTCTTATAGCTCCTTTAGTATGAAATCCTATATAATTCCAAATGTCTCTTCCAGATAATTCATTAAGTTTTGGATTAGTAAAGGCTTCTAATAAGAAGGAATTCAACCAGTTTTCGAAAATTTCTTTTTCATTCGTTTTACAGTCTAAATCGAGCATTCTTTCTCCTTCCATTTCCTGGATTTTAGGAACGTATTTTGATGGTATTTTTGTATATTTTGAATTTTTATTTATAAAACCTTTTTTAAAAGCATAATTATCAAAACCTGTTTCCCATTTAAATTGAGATTGATTATCCCTAGATGTTCCAGCTTCATTTTTTACTTGTATTGGAATTGCTGGTTCTTCGTCACTTGAATAATCTAGAATGTGTTCTTCATTTTCTATATTTTCAGAATTTACTAATTCTTCTTCTATTTGAAAACCATGTTCCATAATATTATTTTCTTGAGCCATTTTTAATTGTTTAAAAAGCATTGTGACTTCTTCTAATTTTTCTTCAATATTCATAATTTCAATGGTGGTTTTACTTTTAAATCTGTTATGTTGGTTATATTTTGAAATTTTTCTTCTTTGGGATTCTCTTTTTCCTTATTTCTTTGAAATTTTATGGATACTAATATTTCTTCAAGCATATCTACTATAGAATTTAATTGTGGGTTAAAAGTATGATAAAGATGTAGGGAATCATTTCCATGGTAACATTTTTTAAAAATTCCGTGTGAAAAATAAGTTTTTTCAGGTTTTTGAAGTCCTTCAATAAAACTTATAGTAAAATTAAGATTTTGAGAAAAATCATTTTGTATTGATTTTAAGAATTCGGTGTCATTACAATTAACATTAGTTAAAATCATTAATTTTTGATCTATTAATTTTGATAATTTAATTATTTCTTCTCTTAAATCTTTCTAATTTATTTTTTTTCATTAGGTGACGCTTTTAGAAGAGTTACGGTTTTAAGTGTGTCTTTTAAATCTTGCTATAAGGAGTAACTTAGGCAATTTCGGCATTCAAGTTATAGGCATGGGAGAATTGGCCGTGAGTTATAGATATTTGGACAGGAAAAAGGTAGAGATGACAGGTGTTCATGAGCATTGCGGCTGGAAGCAGCTTGCAAGTCTCTGCGAAACAGTGTGGAGCCACTAAAGCTGGACCATTTGGTTTTTTTTATTTTATTTATTTATTTATTTTTTTGAAATCTCGAAATAAATTGTTGGAGCTAAGCATGCTGTTGCAATGATTAGGTCCTGTAGACAAAAAAAATTGCAAGACCTTGGTTGATGCAAGTGGATTTTTTATTTAAATAAATAAATTAATTATAATAATTATTGAAATAAATAATTTAAAAAATATTTATCGAAATAAATATTCATCTCTTATTTCATTTATATTGTAAATGAGATATATATAGTTTTTTTAAAAAATTAAAAATAATAAAAAATATTAATATTATCAATAATCCAAACTTTTAGCATGTAATTATTACATAAAAAAGTTAGTAGAAGAGATTAAAATGGATATATTTAATCAATTAGTACTAAAAAGGTTGATGAAAAGTGGGAAGATAATAGAAACGGTTATCTCTCATGTTATCTCCCACTATTCACGTGAGAGATAACCGTTTCAATTCTCTCTCCACTATCTCATCAATGTCTCATAACAATTGACAAACAGCTATTTATATTTTTCAAATTTAAATCAATCCAATTGGATCATAATTTAATTTAAAATCTTTTAAAATGGATATGTTTGATCAATTAGTACTAAAAAAGAATACATGAAAAAATTTTATTTAAATTATGATTCAATTGGATTGATTTAAATTTGAAAAATAAAAATAACCGTTTGCTAATTGTTAGAAAAGATTGATGGGATAGTGGATAATGGGAGATTGAAAGATAACTGTTTTAATTCTCGTCCTACTATTCCCATCCAGAGACGACGAATCCAGAAATATTATTTTGGAGGGGCAAATAACATATATAATATTAAAAAATTATATAATATAAAATGTATTATAAAAATATATCGATAGAGAATATATTTTAAAGTACAAAAAATATGTATGTACTTTTTATTAACGAAGTGGTCGATTCTTCGTATCATAAAATTAATCGATAATAGAATCTGTCTCAAATTTTTCAGCAATTTTTTTTCAATATAATTAAAAGGTAAATTAGCAAGAAATTAACTTTTTATTTTGTTTATGAGTTATTCTTCACAATATTCATCGCTGAAAAAGATCTATCAGTTGTAATAGTTGAAACAGAGAGAATTAATACCAAATGAATCAAGAAGGACGCTCACAAAAAGAAAAAAATTTCACTTTATGAGATTTGAAAAAATTTATTTAATTAAAAAATATTAGTAATAATATCTTTTCAGATTTTTTTAATATTGGTATTTACTTTTTTAGATATTAGAAATCATTAATATTTAGGTTAGGCTGGACTTTTATTTATATTGGATCAAATACTAAATAAATTTTAAAAAAAATTAAATCATACTTAATAACTGATTACTATTAATTTTTTTTTAAAAAGTTGGGGGTCGAGGCCTCCACTCGCCCCTGTATGTCCGTCCCTGTTCCCATTAATATCTCTTAACAATTGGCAAATGGTTATTTTTATTTTTCAAATTTAATTCCCAGTATCCCATCAACCTTTTGAGTACCATATTCTCACTCCCCTACAGACTTCTCTTTTTAGGAGATGGACGAAAAAGCTTATGAAGAGTTTTTGAGTTTAGCTTATGCGATATGGATGTATTAGTTTAGTTATTATTATTCTTTCCTCACCATTAAAATTATAATTTGTAAGAGGAATAGGAGTGGTATGATTTGTATATATATAATATGTATAAGTTACTTGAGTAAAAAGTTTTGTTTCATTGTAAAAGTATTTTTTCGATTTTTTTCAAATAAAACAGTGATACGGTTTTGAGTCAAAAACTCATATTTTATTATTAAGTACATGAAGTCGTCGTAATACCTCTTACTATCAAAGTGGCACAACTGGAAGCGTGACATTCTGATAATGAGTGAGAGTGTTATAGTGAATCTAAAAAATACAAATATCATATTTTTTTTCTAAGACTAAAGTAACAGTTTAAAATATGTAGTTGTCTTGCTAAAATAATCACTAAAATAATTTTTTATTATAAATCTGTAAATCGTCTTTTTTACTTAATCTTTTGTAGCTATTATAATAGAATGAAAATGTTGTTTGGTTGGATGTAACTAAAGAGAATGAATTAAGTCGCAGACATGGTTGAAGCTATGGTGTCGATCTAGGAATTGAATATGAATTTACTTGAATTGGGGGTTTGTTAAAAAAATAATTATTGTTTTGAAATAATTTTTAGAAGGATAGTTAATGGTTGTTAGTTTTTATATTAAAAATCTAACAAAATTGACTAAATAAATTTTACGTTATTGTTTAATAGCAAATACATAACATACACATTTGATTACATTTACAATGAAAATTTTATTTATTTATTTTTAAATAAGAATAATAGAATTCTGAAGTATATATTACTATACCGACTTTAATATTTTAGTGTTTTTTGTTAGTAGTTAGATAATTTGACGCCTATTCCTATTTTATAGTTACAAATATAATTATATAAAATTGGATTTAATTTTTATAAAGGATTTAATTATTCTACTAATTCTTATATCTTTTTTCTTTTTAATTTAATTTTTACACTACTTTTAATTTCATAAAAAAGACCATTTTATTTTAAAAACGTTAATATTTAAAATTATATATCTACATTTATTATCCATTTTAGATGCAAAATTTTAACTAGGTTCTTTTTAAATTTTTTTTTCTTTTCTCAGCCAATATTTTTATTTTCTTTTTTTTTTTTAAGAAACTCAGTATGCCATTTTTTTTCTTTCTTCGGTGGTTTCACAAAATTTTTTAGATTGTTGTTTCTCTTTCCTTCCTATTTTATCTCTTATTTGTCATACTATTATTTTTATTTGGTTTATTTATATTATTTATCTTTTATATATGATATTTTATTTAATATTAATATTATTTTCCAAAGTGAATGATAATTAATCATATAGATAAATATTTTTTGAAATGAATAATAATGAATTATGAACTTAATTATTTTCCAAAGTGAATGATAGTTAATTATATAAATAATTATTTTTTGAAATAAAGGATAAATAATCATATAAATAATTTTTTTAAGTGAATATATGGTAAGCGGGAATTTCTCAAAAAGAATTATGTATCACAATTGATCATTATTGCACTATTAAAGATACAATATTCAGTTTTCTACTAAATGAAAGTAAAGATATATCTAAATATTAAGAGGTTGCGGGTTCGAGTCTCCATATTTTCGATAAAAAAAAAGTAAAAATATATCTCATCTTATTAAAATAATACCTAAATATTCGTAAAAGACACAATAAAAATACGAATTTATCTAAGGTTAAAAACTCATGACAGAAAATTTATATTGAAATAAGTCAACATTTAATTAAAAATATATTAATGCTTTATTTGTTTATTTTTATTTAAGTATCATGTAACTCATCATGTCTTCATCTCAGCTTTTGCTTGTGTTGGATTCATATCAACTCTTTTTTGGGCACAATCTAAAAGGCCCAACTATGGCACCAGTGAAATTTTTTACAACAAAATCCCATTCTGAATGAAGCTATGCAGCCGGCTCAACCCAATCCTCCACTGAGCCTCGCGAGCTTCTTGATAGCTTGCTGTTTCCAGGACAAGAAAAAAACACCACGTGTCCACAGCAAATACAATAAAAACAAAAATCTGTAAATATGTACCAAAATATATCTGAACACTAGATAGACCCATTTTAAAATTGCTAATTGTTGTGATTGTTGTATTTGTTTATACAGTTTGTTGTATTTGGGGATTTTAGCTTATGAATATGTATTATTTCTAATTGTTAGAGTTCTAGGTTCTGATTGTTAAAGGTGTATTTTTTATTGTTAGGGTTCTAGGTTCTAATTGTTGTATTTAGGGATTTTAGTTTATGAATGTGTATATTTATTTGATTAAGGAAATTGCTTTTGATTATTCAATGTATCTGTTTAGGGAAATTGGTTCTGTGATTCACTGTTCAATGTATTTGTTTAGGAAAATTGCTTCTGATTGTTCACAATGTATTTGTTCATTGTTGGTGATCATGTTGAAAACTATCCCAATTGCTTGAAATGTTTGGATCTTTGTTTGCAGATTTTATGCATTCAGTGAAAGAGTTCATATGAACAACTTTGGAGAACCTATCAAACTGCATGTAGTTTTAATGTTTAGTGAATCATGATGTTTATTGTTTATATGCTAGAAATATCCTTTCTTACTTTCTTATTGTTTAAATCTGTAGAAATTTACAGGATACAAAAACAAAAAATAGCATATAAATGGTCATAAAAGAGATTTTGTGTTATGATGATTGATTGGCGCCAGTTCCTCTTCCAAATGAATCTACAAGCATCAGATCTCCGACTGTATGCCTGCCGCGCCAGTCCTCGTAGAAACACTGAAAATTTATATTTATTTTATCTTGTGTTGACTACTAAACTTTTAAACTTCTTTAATTATCGTTTGTTAATTTCTTTTATCGTTGAATTTAGACTTTGTTAGTTATTGTGTATTTGTGTTTGTTGATTTCAACGTGATGACTTTGTGAAATAGTATGGTAGTATTTTTTTTTGAATTGATTGAAAAACCGAACAAACAGAACCAAACCAAACCGAATTTAATTGGTTTGGTTTGGTTCGGATGATCTCGGTAAAAAAATCGAACCAAACTGAACTGCATATTAATTATACGATTGGATCGGATGACTTTTCTCTAAAAAATCGAACCAAACCGTACCGCGAACACCCTAGGGCTGAAGTCCAAAATAAAAAAAGTTGTATATAAATATTAAAAGCAACATGTTTGTAAAAAAAAAGTTACTAAGCTTTAAAATTAAAATAAACAATACATAAAAAATAAGTTGAAAATCTATGTACGAAATTCGGAAAAATATAATATTAAATATATATTATTTGTATAATATTAAAATTTAAATAAATTTTGTTTTGTGTGAAACAAAATTATAATATTAAATATAAATACAATGATAAAAAATTTTGTGTTATATAAATTTAATTAATATATATATATAATTTTATTTTGTGTAAAACAAAATTATAACATTAAATATGAACAGAATGATAAAAAATGTTGTATTATATAAATTTAGTTTAAAAAAATATATATACAATGTAAAAAACATACAAACATATAATAATTTTATTTTGTGCGAAATAAAATTATAATATTAAATATGAACACAATAATAAAAGATTTTTAATTATATAAATTTAATTTAAAAATATATATATACTCAAGTAAAAAATAATAATAATAATAATAATAATAATAATAATAATAATAATAGTTATTTATCTAAAGCTAAATGTAACTTCTCAAATATAAATAAAATTATCAAGCTGCATCTGAATGATAGATTAATACTGGAAGAGAAACTAGAAGATAAAAACGGAAAGACGACGTTCTCTGTATTGTATTTAATATAAAGTGTATAGGATTGAGTTATATCTCAATATCTTTTTTATTTAAGATAAATATAAAGACCGAAACAAACAAAAATAGTTAAATATATTTTTTTCTAAAGGGATATTTTAATATTTTAGAATTATAATATAAAATTTTAAACATAATTAAACAATCTTAACTTTAAAGGAGTATTTTATTATTTCTAAGATTAATTCTAAAAGACTATTTTAATATTTTAAAAATTAAATATAAGAGTATTTTAATGTTTTTAAAATTATTTAAATTTTTTATTCCTAATACAATTAAATAATATGAATTGGTTCTTATAAAATTACTTTAGTATTTTTAGTAACATTCAAAAGTTGTTGTGTTTTTTATAAAAATTAATTACAAGGGTATTTTAGTTTTTATTTAAAGTTTAAATTTATAATTTTTAATATAATTAGAAAATATTTATTCTCAAAGAGTATTTTAATTTTTATTCTAAAAAAGTATTTTTAATTCTTTTAAAGATTAAATTTATTTTAATATTAAATTAATATTTTTAATTTTTAATGCAATCAAAGAATTTTAAATAATCCTATAAGTGTAAATTAGTATTTTAAAATTAATGCGTAAAATATATTTTAGTACTTTAAAGAGTAAATAGTTAAATTAATTTTTGAAAGATCACTCGTTCTCTAAATTAGTTTATGAAGGATTTTTTTAATCAAATTCGTCATTTAAAGATTTTAAATTAATTATGTTTGTCATTCCATCACTTCTATTGTTAACGGCATCAGAGTTTGTTAATATAGTACGTTAAATAACATAACAACATACACCTAGTAGTCCTAATTGACTATTATTATTAGTTAATGAAATTAGATCAAATGAACCCCAAATTGAGAAATTTTATTACCTCAAGTTCTCTCTTCAATTAGACTTGAATTTGATCTAATTTGATAAATTTATAATGTTAATAGTCAATTAAGACTCTTAAGGGTGTGTTTGTTTTGAAAACAGGACAAGACAAGATACTGAGAACTAGACAGCAAAGACAAAGGTACACAAATTAGTGTTCTTGTATTTTGTTTGATGATAAACTAAAACAAAATATGAAAATCTAATTTATTATTAATTTTTTTCATTCAAAAAATTTAAGAAAAAAATATAATAATAATAAGAGATATAATTATGAAAAATCAACAAAAATAATGAAAGAAAAAATAAAAAATAAGTTGTGCCTCTTATTAGTATCTATGTGTCTTTTCTGGGTGGATGAACACAAAATATATTAATTCAGTGTCTCTGGACACAATGTCCCTATCCATGTCTCATCTGTCAAACACGATTTTGTGTCTGTGTTTCTGTCTCAGTGTCCCGTGCCTGTAAAGAAACGCACCCTTAGGTGTCTATTGTGGTGTCACTTAACGTGTCACATGAGCAAATTTTAATTTCATCAATAAAGAAAATGACGAAATAACTACCATAACTAATTTAAAATCTTTAAAGAACGAATTTGATTAAAAAAAAATTTCGAGGACCAATTTGAAAAACAAATGATCTTTCAAGGACTGATTTGACCATTTACTCGTACTTTAAATATGAACTACAAGGACATTTTTGTTTTTATTTTTTGTTTTTAAACTAATGCTATAAGGATCTTTTAGTCTCTTAGAATAGAATCTACGAAAAAAAATTTAAATTTTTCTTAAAGTTTAACTTTATTTGAGTTATAAAGAAAGTATTTTGCTTTTTTCTTTAAATAAACTAAAAGTATAACTAAAATATTTTTAAATCAAATTTGAATTTTTAATTTCTAATACAATCAAACAAGATGAATTAATTTTATAATGGCATTTTAGATTTATTTTTTAAAAATTAAAAGTAAAAGGTTGTTGTTTTGAGTTGTTATCCGAAATGAAGGTGGGTTTTGAACCTGGACGTGAGGTCCTAACACTTAAGGTTAAGGATTCTAACTTGTTTGTCAAGATGGTAGTTATTTTCAACCAGTGTAGACAACGCCATGTAGACTGGACTTGTCGTTGTTGAGTCGACTTAGATGCAGCTTATTTTGTGGGTTATCCATTCTTTATTCAGAGTATGGGCTAGACCGATGTTTAATAGGTGTTGGTATGAATAATTGTTTTGTTCTTTTTGAAATTAGTTACTAAAAAATTTTAGTTTTTAGAGTTCACATTTAATATGTCTAATACAATTAAACAAACTTTATTCTAAAAGCATATTTTAGTGTTTTTGAAATTAATGCTAAAAAATAATTGTTTTTCAATTGAATTTGGTGGGTATTTTAGTCTTTCTACAATTAAATTCAATTTTAATCTGTAATACGGGTAAAAAATACTTAAACATAAAAGGGCATTTTAGTCCTTTTAATATTAATCCTAGAATACTAATTTTTTAGAATATTAAAAAAAAAGTTTTTAACCCTTTTAAAAAATTAATGTATAATTATAACTAAAGATTCAAATAATATGCTATTTACAGATTATACATGTGTCTTGTTATTTTTTTTTATCACAATTACATTTTTAATGGAGATAGATTTATTCACGTTTGATAATCTTAAAATTATTAGTGATATTTTTATTATTTGTGTCATTAAAATTATTTTTGTTGGCACTTAAATTCTTAAAAATATTTTTAGTAATTTATTTTTATTTTTCTATTTCTTGGTGACATAACTTGCTTTTATTAGATAGACTCATTTGTTTATAATTCTCTACAAGATATTATATGTTATATTTTGATTATCCAATTTTTTTAAATTAATTAAAAGACAAATTTATATATTTCAAAAAATGAATTTATATTTTAAATTAAATTTTTTTCGTGCCTTGTGATAAACTATGTTTTATTCATGAAAATGTTTTTTACTTAAGAAAAACAAAAAAAGAAGAATTCCAACCCAAATTTATCTCAAACAAATTCAATAGTGTCTATTTTCATCGCATAAGGGCATAAAGCCATAATTAAAACTATTTCTAAAAATTTGCACGGTTCACTCTAAGTTAGCTAATTAGCCATAACCACTCCTGTAAAGCTGCTCCTTGATTAAAAAAAAAGCTGAAAACTGCTGTACCTACAATACATGTGTCATTATAGCAAGGTTCTGAAATCGAACCAGTCATCGAATCGCTCTAACTATTAATTCATTGGTTCAACCAGTTTCACCGTAGTTCAACTGAAAATCTGTTTTTAATAAAATAATACATAAAATATAAATACACACAGTAAAAGATAATTATAATCTAATATAAATTTTAAAAAATTATCCAAAATAAAAATATTATATAAACCACAATGTTATGATCTCTTTCAAATACAAACTCAAAAGTTAAATTAAAAAAAATCATAAAATGCCTAATGATAAACTATTCAAGATTATTCACAATCATACACCACACAATAATGAAAACTCACAGTTCATGGATTAACTAACAACAATGACAGTTAAAAAAAATACCTAGAAGAGAGTAGACTGAGCAGTGAGTACACAGGGGGACACGGCACGAATGGAGGGGCTGACGCGGCTGAAGCGGAGGAGCATGGTGGAACAGAGCTAGCATCGGCAGGATAGTGCTGTGCGAAGGAGGTAGGAGGCGAGACCAGTTGTAGTAGCGACGATGGCTGCGCGATGGAGGCAGCTTCCAGAAGTTGCGACAGCGACCGTAGCAGAGCGGTGGCTGGAAGAAAGTGAAGGAGCGAGGGAGGAGATCGATGAGAGAAAGGAGATGAAGAATGAGACTATGAGATAGACGAAGCATGAGGGTGCTACTGAGCGTTTTGGACTTTGATAGTTTGGTTAAGGTTTCTCTTCTCTAAACCAAACGGCAGGATTTTGAAATTTTGGGAGAAAACCGGCCGGATCCCAGTTCAGTTTGATAGACCAATTGCAGTTTCTGAATCTTCTGGTTATAGTATCTAACCGATTCGTTGTTTCTACTTGTTCACGGTTCGATCGGCCAGTTTAAACTGGTTTTCAGAACCTTGCATTACAGTAATAGCTAAAAGAGAATATCTGTATATTTATACAAACTTACCTTAGTATACATATTAAAATGGCTTAAAAAATAAAAAGAATTGAAATGGTGGTTTATTTCAATGTTTATTTTTAAAACACAGATAAACAAATTTATTTTTTTAATTTAAATTCATTTATTTTATACATTTTACATTTTAAATAATTTAAAATATTTTATTTTCTTATAATTTACTTTTAATTATTAATATTAAATTTATAATTTAAAAATAAAAATATAAAATTAATTTTTTAAATTCAATTGAAAAGTGGCTGAATAGATATGGTAAAGTCTGTTGAGCCGCTAGTAAAAAGATTTTTTTTTGTGTCTAAACATAGAAAGAAACAAAGCAAACACTATCCTATATCCGAGCGAATAATTTGCTAGAAATTAGCACAAGGCTCAGACCAAATAACATGATTAGAATTACTCTTGGCACCATATCTAGCCATCCAATCCGCAGCTCTATTTGCTTCTTGGGACACCCACTCAATGTGAACAAGTCAAGGACGAGATAAAAGCTCCTAAATCTTGTGAACCAAATCTGTTACTTTAGATGAATACCCACTTGTAAGCTCATGCATGATGGGCAGAATGTCAAGGCAATCCGTTTCACATATAATATCCCTCAAACCGCAATCCCAAGCTAAAACCAGCCCCCTCCAAGTAGCAAATAATTCACATCTGATGATAGACTAGGGGGAATGCTTCCAGAGCAGCCTGAGATCCAATCTCCCTTAAAATCTCTAATAATACACCCAAATCTCGCTAAATTTGAATCCTGATACAAGCTTGCATCACAATTAACTTTAAAACTGGTGCCTACCGGTGGTTCCCAACACAGGCAATTTCGGAGAGACCTAAAGGCAATATTTCGATTCCTGTAAACCTGTAAGTCCTTGGCGATAATTCTGGCCAAGGCAACAACCTTGTGGTCTGTCCAAGGGTTATCAGTATTGAATATGTTATTGCACCTATGTCTCCATACCCACCAAAGCCCTGCACCAAAAGACGCCTCATTGTTAGCCAAGGCCTTCCGAAACCACTCTTCAAGAGCAGTACCAGCTGTCGAGTCCAGGATACTAGGATCCAACATATGCCAAATTGCCTTTGATCGTTCACAGTCTCTAAGGAAATGCTCCATAGTCTCCTGCGCCTTGTTACATCTCTTACACATATCTGAAGAAGCTAAATGCTGCTTGAATCGAAAGGTCTCAGTTGGTAGAACATCATGTAAGCCAAGCCACATAGTAAATTTGAACTTCTCCGGAATGTTTGTATTCCACAACCAGTTCCAGTTACTATTGGCATTCCAATTTAATGTTTTCTCTAATAACCATCTATAACCCTCCCTTGCACTATACTTTTTTGTTGCTGCAGGCACCACTCCCACTGTGGCTCCAATTCAGTCGAACTAGGATATCTCAGACCACAAATAAACTACTTAATCTCATGAGGAATAGGCGTGGTAAGACTATCAACCTCCCTAAGACACCCCTTTCCACAAGTCAGCCACTATGAAATCTAATTCAGAAATATGTACATAAGGAACAAGGTTGCAAAGCTTACCAAAAGGAGTCCACTCATTATACCAAACTGATTTGTGGACATCCCCAATATTCCAATGAAGCCCTTCCTTGAGATACTCATAGGCACTAACAATGTTCTTTCAGGTAGCCGATGAAGAATTTCTACTGTTTTCGTTCATACCAAATTAATTCCTGAGATATTTATGCTTCAGAACCTATACCCACAACTTCTCACTATTATTTAGACAATCTCATACCAACTTTCCCAGAAGCGCCATGTTAGCATAGGCAGTATCCCTAATACCTAATCTTCCTGCCCTTTTAGGAGTTATGGCGACCTCCCACTTGACCAGAGGCAGCCCTTTGCCGGTCGCTTGGCCTTTTCACAAGAACTGTCTCATCAAGGAATCAATTTTATTACATGCATACTTTGGGAGAAGAGAAATTTGCATTTCATAAACTGGGATAGAGGCCATAACTGATTTAACAAGATAAAGCCTTCGTGCCTTATTCAGCAGGCATCCTTTCCAACTAGAGAGCTTCCTCGAAATTTTTTTAATAACCTCCTGAGCTGTCTTCCTAGAAGCTCTGGCATGACCGATGTTAATTCCCAGGTATTTACCTAAATCATTGTAGAATGGATGTTAGAGACCCTTGGGAGAACCTCTTTTCTCCACTCCGACACCCTCTTGGAACACTGGGCCTTTGACTTATGTAGATTTACCTTCAAACCTGACGCTCTAGAAAATAAGTCCAGGCAATACATAACCTCTATTACTTGAGCTTTCGATGCCTTACAGAAAAGCAAAAGATCATCTGCAAACATCAAATGAGAGAGTCGTGGTCTGTTCATAGAAACCGCTGCCGGGTTCCACAAACCTTGGGAAACTCTATAAGAGATAAAGCAGGCAAGCATTTCCATACAGAGTACAAATAGATAAGGAGACATGGGATCTCCTTGCCTCAACCCTCTCTTTGGATTGAAATTTTGTAGCCTGTTCCCATTCCATAAAACTGCCAACGAAGAGGAAGTCACACAATTCAATATAAGATTAATGGTAGCCTTTGGAAATCCAAACCGGACCAAAGTAGCTTCCAAAAAACGCCAGTCTACCCTATCATAAGCTTTTTCTAAATCAATCTTGAACGCCAAGGTCCTTTTTCGAGACTTAGTGTTCCTCATGAAGTGCATAATCTCTTGAGCAATGATAATATTCTCTGTGGTTCCTCTTCCTGGAATGAACCCTTCTTGCAAAGGACCAATGATCTCTGACAGGAAAGGCCTAAACCTGTTAACTAGAACCTTTGTGACAATTTTATAAATTACATTACATAAGCTAATAGGCCGAAACTCCCATAAGGAAGATGGAACTTCCACTTTAGGAATTAGAACAACGAGAGTATCGAAAATAGCCGCATTCATTGGTTCACCCTGAAAGGCTCGCTTGACCAGTCCACACACATCATTGCTAAGAGAGTCCCAGAACTCTTTGTAGAAAATTGCTTGAAATCCATTTGGCCCTGGAGCTTTAAATGAACTCATGGTCATCACAACTCTTTTAACCTCTTCAGATGTCACTGGTTCCACTAGCTTTTGACAAGCCTCAGTACTAAGAGACGGGCAAGGAAAATGCCCCATGGCGTCCAGGTCGATATCCTCCCTTGTAGAAAAGAGTTTTTGAAAGAAAGAATTTGCCGCCATTTCTAGAGTCGAAGTCTCCGTGGTCAAAGACCCATCCTCCAAAAACAACCCATGAATTTTGTTCCTCTTTCGCATGATAACCGTCTGCAGATGAAAAAATTTTGTATTTCTGTCTCCACATCTCACCCATTGTTCTCTAGATTTTTGATACCGCAACAGCTCTTCTTGAAGAAGGACAGCATTCAGTTCCTGATGCAAAATTTGCTCTTTGATCCTAAGCTGTTGATCCTCCTGAATCTCCAGAGTAATCTAAACGTCATTCAAAAGCCTCTCCAGCTCCCTTTTCTTAACAAAAATATTGCCAAAAACCTTTTTATTGAAGCTAGTTGCATCTTTTTGAACCTCCAACAAATATTTGACCACATCCGGAGCTCCTTTATTCCAAGCTGTATGAACAACATTCCTAAAAAGAGGATGAGTCATCCATGCAGCCTAGAATCTGAATGGACGACGGCCCTTGGTAGCCCTCTCTGCCATCTTGCACTTAGTGAACAACGGGCAATGATCAGAGTGAAGGCGCGCCAGCACCTCAGTATAAGCCTCCAGAAACATCAGTTTCCAGTCCTGGTTGATGACTGCTCTATCAAGCTTTTTAGCCACCTGCACCCCACGTTTCATCTTCCTGTACCAAGTGAATCTTCTCCCAATAGCCCCCATATCAAACAACCCACAATCCTCTAATGTTTCTGCAAATTGTTCTGCTATGGCAAGTCTAAACTGCCCCCCTCTAACTTCACTCTGCAACAGCACATCATTAAAGTCTCCTAACACAATTCAAGGTCCGTGGATCATATTAGCAATCCTTGTCAAGTCACCCCACAGTTCTTTACGCCGATGTATATGCGGATTAGCATACACTGCACTGCAGTAACTAGAAGTATTGCCCATAGTGATTTCAAAACTGATACATTGATCAACTACTTCCAATACTCTCACAGAAATATTTGAATTAGAACATAGAACCCAGATACCCCCACTATGACCATTAGCCTCAACAATACCAACACCTTGGTAACCTAGATTATTCCAAAAATATTTCATCTTCTCGGAAGGAATATGGGTTTCAAACAGAATGAAAAAAGTAGGCTGGAATTTATTCACTAACTCTTTACTATGGGCCAATTTATTAGAGGCCCCTTTAATATTCCAAAATAGAAAGCTTAAATCTAAATAATCCATAAAACAATTGTACTGTAAAAAGGACCAACCTCAACCGAAGTCCCTAACGAGATGATGAAGATCCACCATCATATCCCCCTGAGACTTTCTTGTCTTTACCCGGTTGTTGCCCGGTTTGCCTGTGTCCCTCTACTAACAACCCTTCCAATTCGCTGATTTGCTGCTTGCTGGTATCGCCAAGGCAGTTCGGAGTCGACGGCGAATTCTGCAAAGAAAAAGGGCGCAACCTCTTGTGTCCATTTTTTAAAATGGCAGTGAAAGTCGGCACCGCAACGGAGACAGCTTTGCCCTTCACCCCTTGCTGTTTGGAAGACGCCATGCGTGCTTGAGATCTGCCAACCGACCCGGTCTTCACCCCTGATTCGGCTCCTTTCATACGTAGCCCAAAGTCACGGTTCTGGTCCGATTTCTGATTTGAGTGCACTGGCACTTTGTCTTTAGAGGTTTGTTGGACTTTGTTTGATTGGCTTAATTTTCCTCTCCTTTTACCACTGACTTTGGTCCAGCCAGCCTCATTTCCCAAATGCTGGGACCCCACTTCCTTCCCATGCAACGTATCACCCAATTCCTTCCCAATTTCTGTAACTATCACTAAATCTTCGGGATTGCATCCAAATTCAAAAATTTTTTCCTTTAAGGCTTCTTGTGGCTGCACCACCTGGGCCGTTGTCTCGGTCACTGATGTTTCCTTTCGATCCACCTTTTTCGACTCTATCGGGGTCATTCTGCAGTCAGTTGCTGGATGCCCGAAATAATTGCACTTGCCACAAATAAGGTGTAAGCATTCATACTTCACCTTATATTCAAACTCATCGACAATCACACTCCGGACCACCGGCAAACCAAGATTAATTTGCACGCAAGCTCGAGCAAATTTCCCCCGCTCCGCTGACTTAGTAGCCAGATCCACCTTGACTGGTCTCCCCACAGCAGAAGCAATTCTCATCATGGCTTTATCCTGATAGTACCAAATGCTCAAACCAGCAATTCGAATCCAAACCATAGTCTCCCGAAAGTGTCCTCACAAGGTTTAAAATCCGGTGTCCATGGCTTGACGGCAATATAGTGACCGAAGATCATCCATGGCCCCCTAGTAAAACCTTCTCTCGATCGTCCATGCGATCAAATTTAACGAGGAAGTACCCAAACCCCACATCCAAGATTTCATATCCACCGGTGATCCTCCATACCCCTTTCAGTTTGTGAAACATGGCCGTGTAACTAAGGTTTTTTCCAAGAACCTTAATCACAATTGCCTCATTGTATAATTCAGAAAGGATGTTTCTAGCCTCTCCGGAGAAGCAAATTCTCGGAGGCATAGGGTTTCCTTGTTTTTCGGTGACCACTGCCATGGAATCCTCATCCAGAGCTTCAGCCCGGTTTATCCATGAGGCTACCATAGAACCAATAACCTTGTTACGGAAAGAAATTTTGGAAGTCACCTTAGAACTAAGGTTGTCCTTACTTGATCCCTCCTTCACACCAGATGCAAACCCTTCCACGCTCTCTCCCTTATCTCTTTCGATGGCATGGCCATCTTCCTCACCGTGTTTCACCCTCAAACGCTCTCTCTCGCTCTCTCCTTCTCTCATTCTTTTTGAGTACGGAGTATGTACTCTTTCTCTGCTAGGTTTTTTTTTCAAATTCTTCTCTATTATTAACCTCCTGCTAGTAAAAAGATAAAACCAATTAAGTGTGTTATGTATATAATTAATTTGTTAAAAAAAGCTAATAACAAACATAGAAGAATTAGTATTGATTTTTTTCTACACAATATATTTGTTTGTCAAAATCGTTTTTTACAATATCTATATTTTAAATATTTTATGTAATAAATTCATATACTCATATGTATGATAAGGTAGGTTATGTTAAATAATCTATATTGTATGATCCCAATCTATATGTCATATTTTATTATTGATAAAATTCGAACCAAATAGAAAATAAAACCACATATTTACGTTTACTTTTATCAAATCTGGATGATATTATAATTGTTCTTGCAAAAGAAAAAGAAGTTTAATAAAAAAATTCATATAAAAAATATTTATATAATTTTTTTATTAACATTTTTTTGTTGAAATATGTTACTTTGCTATATTTAAAATATATTATTTGGAACAATTATATTATTTTAGTTAATATATATTATTTAAAAGAATATTTAAAATTTATTAATTTGTATTAATAATATTATTAAAAATATATTATTAGTTTTTCTTAAAATAACACTTTCTTTTCTTTGGTTCAAATACTATGACAACAAAAAAGTTTTACATAACTGGGTCTACTCAATAAATATTATATTTATTTCTTTTTATATTGCATGTAAAATAAATAACTAATGTTTAAAAAGGTTAATTACATAATTTGATCTTAGTAAATTATAATAAGTGAATAAAATGCAATGTTGCACATATATTTCTTTTTCATAAAAGAAAGAAAGCACTCTTAATTATATATTAAATAGAATAATTATTTATTAGGCTCATTCTTATACAAATAAGAATTTCTCTTAGTTTTATATCTGTAATATTTTATACTAATTAACTTCAAAGTTTAATCATTTTTTTGAATAAATTAATAAAAAAGTAATACAAATAATTGTTTAAATATAACTGTATTTTAATTTTTTTCATTTTGTTACGTACATGTTGAGGATAATTTGAAATAAAAGATAATGAACTTGATGTTTGTAACACCCTGTTACCCTACGCCTTACCTCTAACCGTAAAGCGAAGGATAACAAGACATCACAACAATTCTAAAACTCATACATTAATAAATATAGGAAGAAATAATAATACTAGGAGCCCGATAAAGGAATAAAGTTCAAAATCACATAAGCGGAATTACAAAGCCGAAGCATTCACACACGATAACTAAAAGCGTAGAGGCATAAGATACAACATGAGATGTCGTATAATAGTCAAGATATATATATATATATATATATATATATATATAAGTATGATAAATATAGAGTACTAGCCGCAGCCCGCAAAGTTTAGGCCAACTAGTCATATACTGACATAACAGAGTTTTTGAGTTAAAATAGCTTATACAACTTATCTCTCAAAGTAAGCCTCTAGGGCAACAACATCACGACAATTCTAAAACTCATACATTAATAAATATAGGAAGAAATAATAATACTAGGAGCCCGATAAAGGAATAAAGTTCAAAATCACATAAGCGGAATTACAAAGTGCGAAGCGTTCACACACGATAACTAAAAGCGTAGAGGCACAAGATACAAAATGAGACGTCGTATAATAGTCAAGATATATATATAGAGTACTAGCCGCAGCCCGCAAAGTTTAGGCCAACTAGTCATATACCGACATAACAGAGTTTTTGAGTTAAAATAGCTTATACAACTTATCACTCAAAGTAAGCCTCTAGGGCAATGACATCACAACAATTCTAAAACTCATACATTAATAAATATAGGAAGAAATAATAATACTAGGAGCCCGATAAAGGAATAAAGTTCAAAATCACATAAGCGGAATTACAAAGCGCGAAGCGTTCACACACGATAACTAAAAGCGTAGAGGCACAAGATACAACATGAGACGTCGTATAATAGTCAAGATATATATATATATATATATATATATATATATATATATATATATATATAATATAATATAATATAATATAATATAATATATATAGAGTACTAGCCGCAGCCCGCAAAGTTTAGACCAACTAGTCATATACCGACATAACAGAGTTTTTGAGTTAAAATAGCTTATACAACTTATCTCTCAAAGTAAGCCTCTAGGGCAACAGAGTTTAATAACAAAAGTGAGAGAACTACAACATAATAACCAAAACACAAAGATAACAAAAGATCCTCCGCTCTGTCACCATTCGCAAACTCACCGAGGTGGGTTGCGACCTGTATCTGAAAAACAACAATAACATATGGTATGAGAACCGGAGGTTCTCAATATGGTAGCAGTGCCCAATATATAAGATGTAAGGTTTCGAGATGCCAAAGGCAATCCTATCACTTCACATCAAACAGATATTCAAGCTTAACGAAATAAATAACTTAAACTATAAACCATAAACAGGGTTATCTGAACTTAGGTGATTTCTAACTAATACTAATCACACTGTTGTATCCCACAGCCTTCGCCAAACTACCCTCCACGCTATCCCATCACCACCGCCTACCTAACCTCCTCAGCACTAGACAATCACAGATAATGCCAGCAAGTAAAACACAAGTAATATACAGATATAACAGGTAATTCAACTAGCATTCAGGCATGTTATTCAAATACGCATAACTCAAGTAATCAAAGCAAGCAAGCATATAGAAATGCATATGATGAATGTCTATCCTATTTGGCTCATGATATCACTTGTCAGTTCAAAATGCCAACCCAACACATCCCCGGGATGTCGCCTTTCTGCTACGACCAGGATTTATAGTGCTCTGCTTACTCTCTCTAATGCCCAGCACTTTATCATGCACCCTGTGAGTTATAATTCCCAGCACACTCTTTCGGACTATAGTGCCCGAGTTCACTCTGATGGCAGAAAGGTTTTGTGAGTGGGAGGCTGCCACAGTCCTCACATCTCAACGTAGGCGGGAGACTGCCTCGACCCCTACGTCGGTACCGCTACGTCAGACAAGCGGGAGACTACCACAGCCGTTGCCCGAGGCGCATAGCGAGTTGCCAATCATGACAATTCAGTAATACAGCACAGTTCAAGGCATAAATCCATTTATACTCATTCCATTAACTATAATCCTTCATTAATATTTCAAGTTCATCATCAACCCAGCTCCCCATTAGCTCACAAGATAAAACCATCCAACTGACATACCGAGCCTAAGTCACTGTCTTCTACAACCCGTATATAAATCCATTAATCTCAAACATAAACCCATCTATACTAGTTTTAGGGCCTAATTACTAACCACAAGTCTTAAAGAGAAGTTAAAGAAGTTTGGAAAGCTAGAGAACCCTTAAAAGTGAAGAAAAACACATTTTCAGCAAAACAGGAATTGTGCGTACGCACCCCCTATCGTGCGTATGCACACATTGAAGAAAGTGCGTCCGCGTATGGGTGCCAATATGCTGTGTACGCATCCAAGAAAAATTGGACCATTCCACGTACGCATGCATGGGCTGCGTACGCGAGAAGGCTTGGCAGAGACGCATGTCCGCGTATGAAGAGGTTCACGTACGCATGTACCTCAGATTGCAGAAAAATGCCAAGTTGCAGAAATTTCAATTTTAAATACCAAACTTTAAACGTTCATAACTTTCTCTACAAAACTTCGTTTTCCTCAAACCTTATATCATTTTAAAGCTCTTCAAATCATCTTTAATTTAAAATAAAAATAATTCAATTTTAATATTTGAGGGTCAAGTTTTGATCCGCCAAAGTTCACCAAAAATCAAGTTTTACCCAAAAACATCAAAGTTCTCAAATTTCCAAATTTCATAACCAAACCAAACCAAAACATACCCAAACATTCCAAACTTAACCAATTTAATACCAAAACATACTAAATATAGACCCAAAGTCCCTCAATCACTTTCTTGCCATTTCACTCAAGATTACCTCCTCTCCACTCAATAAATCCATATATACAATAAAATCTCACTTTCAAACATACAACTCCAACAATTTCCATAATTTCAATCCCTCACAAGCATTATTTACCAACACACATATATATCCTCCTCAATACTCATCAAACTCAAAGATCATCAACAATTCTCAATAACATCATTACTCAATATCAATCATCAAAATTATCACAATCATCAAATTCATCATACATCATACATCATCAAATTTACCATAAGCTTTCAAGCCTTCACTCAACACCAAACAACACCAAGAACACTCTATATCATTAAAAACAACAAGAATCAAAGCTAGGATTTATGATATTCAACTAAACACAAGAATTTAGTGATATCTTACCTAGTCCAATGAGTTTTTGGGTAAAATCCATTATCACCCAAGCTAGATTACACCTAAATAACAAGAACACAAAGAAACTCAACAACCCACAAACCATTTTTGAAAATGACATAGGGCAGAAAAATGGGGAAGGAAAGAGTGGGTTTTTTTTTTACCACTTTGCTCTAATAAAAATGAAGAGCTCGACGAGAGCTTCGCGTTGCCACAAACGGCTCGTTAATCGGAGCTCCGTAGCTCAACATATGGCCAAAAAAAGGAGGAGATGAATAGTGCTCTTCTTCTTCCTCACTTCTCTTCAAAACCAGCACCCCCCACTCTCTCTTTAGGTTAAAATAAGCTGAAAGACTCATTAGTTAGGTTTATATATATTGGGATTGGGCCCAACCTGGGTCCGGTCGAACCTGATAGCATTTTTAACCCGTTTGATCCACTTTAGACCAAAATCCTTAAGATTAGTGACTGGTTTGCTATTTCGAAAAATTTTCTAAGATTTTCTACTGTTTTATTCTCTCTTACGCAGTACTAGACAGACTTAAGCTGGTACTGCCCGCTAATTTACCAGTATGTGTTTTTACGCAAAAATTTTCAAAAGAAAATATTTTTTCACTCAGAGAAATCCACTGAATCTAAATCTCACCTTTATATTTAAAAAAACATTTTTATATTTTCGAACCTATTCCAGGTAATTAAATTATTCTATTCTACTTAAACAGTTTTTCATGAAAACTCTGGTTTTTACATCGTAATTGCCATATATTTTGTGCTTTGACTGCGTCATGCGCTTCGTGTAACTGTCGCTCTTAGTGGGTAGCATCATAATTCTACATACATAAGAACCTCTTAACCATGAAAACTAGTTTCATTTCCATTAATATTACTGATAGTTGACTATTCCTCTCTTAAGAATGGAAATCGACAATAATACCTCCAAGTGTGTTGATAAGAGCATCAATGATAACCAATCTTGTCAGGTTAAAACCCTCCACCCCAACACTGTTGTTTTGCCTCTTTGAAGGTAAGATCTGTTTCAATTTAAGTGTATCTAATATGCACGATTGCAACTAAATATTCTTTGATTTGCATATACTATTTTGTAGGATTTGCATATTAAAATGGTTGACCTTGAGAGATTGTACAACAATATGAAGGGCGAGATGGCCATTCTTCAAGCTGCAATACTGGACCTTGGAGACTGCCCAGCAGCTCCTGAACAAATGTCACAAGGGCATGTTCCATCTGACACTGTCAAAGGAAAGAAAGTACTTGAGAAAGACAATGCTCGTGTAGAAGAAGACATTGATATCATTCTTGGTGGAAGCAATCCTGAAGATACTTGTACTCCCCTGAATGGAAAATCTCAAAAGATAACTATTATAAACCTGGACGAAGAAATGATAGCACAATTAGGAAATGTCAACTATACTCGTACCTATCTTCGTGAAAAGGTATATCCTTATATTAGCTACTTGTTTTCATTTGCAGCATTCATATATTTTAGTTACTAATTTTTTTTAATTAATTTTTTATAAAATTCATGTAGGCAAATGGTATCCAAAGCTGCCTTGAACTCGTCACCCAGAGGTGACAACTCAAATGAAAATTTCTGTTCTAGGCAAAAGAGAGGCAGACCAAAGGGATCCAATGGATCTAGAATATTATCATTTGAAATTGGCTGTGTACTCTCTGTGTACTCCCAGTTGAACTGAAGTCTAAATTCCGTCCAACTAAGGAAATGCAACTGACACTACAGGAATATCAAATATCACTTTATGTATTTGGACACGACCTATATGAAGGGTAAAAACATTCAGTTAGCTACTTAATAATTATTGATGTCGAATATTTATTTTTGTCTTTTTTATTTGTAAGTTTTTATACCATTACAACCTTTTTTTTATCTACACAGGGAGACTCTGTTCAAAAATAGAAATATTGAAATGAGTCGAGCAGATTTTTAATGTCTCATTTCTGGCAATGAAGTACACTCTAATGTAAGTAAATACCTAACTTTTATTAGGTTTGTGAAAAATATATTTTAGTTATTAGCATGTTCATTTCCATGTAGATTTTAATGCTAGCAGCCCTTAAAACAACAATGGCACAACGTATTGATGATGCCTTTAAAGAGATGTCCAACAAGTTCCACCATAATTTGGGGTAAGAAATTTCGGTAATGGACCCTCAAAAAATACATAGTCTCAATGAAACTAATGATTTTTAATAAAAAAAATTAGGTTGATGCCCTTAATCCAAACATGCTACGTCAAGAGGTGTATGAAAAATACAAAAATATCTGGATGCCGAAGTCTTCTGCGTTAAAATATGTATCTCATTTTCACTCACTCTCTATTTGAATTTTCAGTAAACTTTTTAGTTTAATTGTCGATGAATCATGTCCATACAGATATATGTTCCCCTCATTGACGACATTTTTCACTGGTTCTTGATGTTAATATCCATTGACAAGGGGAAGGTCTACAAACTTAATTCATTTCCAAATCCAAAACGAGATATCTCCAAGAAATTCGTCATGAAATGGACGGTGAGCTATTGAATCTTTCTAGTGTATATTAGTTGTTGACAACATAGCAAATTATATATTTTTAAATATTACTTATTATTGCTTATTAATTCATAGGATGCTATTATACGTATATTATGTGTAATAGAAAATATTTTTTTAAACACTTCTTTTAATTTAATTTTAAATTTTTTCTGTACATGTTATTTAAAGTTCATTCATCATTAACATGTTTTTCTTATTCGTTTTGTTTTGAGCCATAGCTTGGTCTATTAGATTTTATCTTCTATGGTCCATACTCTAGCACTAATATATTAGACAAAAAAAGCATTCCAATGGACAATTGGCCTATCTGTAATGCTCGTGGCATCCCTGATTGCAACACAAGGTTTAAAGCCAATTTTATTGTGATATGCTTATTAAATATATAATGAATAGTAATGATCCTAATTATTAACATGTCTTATAATTTATAGTAATAACTCAGCAGTTTGGTTGCTTGAATGGATGGCAATGGAGGACATGTTTCAACCCAATCTCACTACTAGGGTAAGTTGACAAATTTCTACCTTGTGTACTTCTCGTATTTTTTGACACAATATTTAATTTAACGTTTTTGTATTGTAACCCTCTAACTCCAAAATTCGAATGCTTGCGGCAGGTGCAACTTTAAATGGGACCCACAATAAATATAATCACATGGTCAAACATCGTTCTGCAACTAGGTGGAAAGCATTGGTTGGCAATTAGATGGTCACAGTATTTGTTATTAGAAAAGGATAGAATGCATTTGATTTGATTGTTAGTTATTTAAGTTGTTTATTTTGGGTATATTTGTTAGATTAGATCAATAACCTTTTTTATTTACCTTTCATATGTTTTTCTTAATATTTGGAATTTTTAGTTACACATCTTTCATATAGCACTTTATTTTTTGGTGTTTGCTTCGGTACGATGATAAATTTATATGTATCAATACGATAAAAACGTGGACAAATAATAAAACGTCATATGGATTATATTATCCACGTCAGCATTTATTTTTTTTAAAAAATATATATCATATTAATATTTTTACTAAAATACCCTTATAATTTAGTGAAAACAAAAAATTTTTTATTTAATTTTACGAAAAGACCTAGATATCCTTTTTTCTTATGTTGGACAAAATCTATCTCTTTAAATTAATTAAATTTCAAGATTGAGCAAACTTATATATAAATTTTAAATAATTTAAAAAATAAAACAACATCTGATTATTCATATACAGTCAATCTCGTTGATACTCCTCCGTAAACCCTAATTTCTCATGTTCATTCATACAAAAGAAAAAAAAAACACATTTGAAAAACAAAAAAAAATTCAAAAGAACTGTTTTTCATCTTCCCTGGGTTTTCTTACATCTCTCTCAAAGAACGTCTTTCTTTCAATTCTCAAATTGAAACTCTCTCTTCTCTCTCACACTAGCCCACTATAGTCTCTCTCAGTCTCACTCGAGTCTCGTCTTAGTCACACTCGCCAACGTCTCCATGTGTCGCTGCCTTCCCTGGGCTTCTCGTCACCGGGGACAGAAGCAACTGGTCGGGTCGTCGTCGTTCGTCGTCTCTTGGTTTCGGGACCTTGCCGTCGCCGTGGGCCATAGTCCGTTGGTGAGTCCTTGCATCATCGCTTTCCCGTTTTGTCTTTTTCAGATTTTTCTTCTTCTTATATTTTGAGATGATGTTGAATTGCTAACCAATTAATTTACTTTATTTCTAATCTAAATGTTGATGTGAATCATGAATGAAGTAGGATTTTCTAAATTTGGTGCTGAAATTATGAACTAACTTTTGGGTTGATGAAAATCATCACTGAGTTAAATTTGTTGCTTATTATCAGAACCTCAAAATTGTTACTGTATTATTGAAATAATCACCTAGCTAAATTTGTTGTTGCTGTAAATCATCTTTGGAGCTAAAATTTTTGTTGATGAAAATTATCAATGAGTTAAATTTGTTGCTATAATAATAAATTTGATTCTTACATAGGCAGTATTAGTCAAGATCCAAATTTGTCTAACGAAGATATAGATACCGACTTTGAGATCACTCCTTAGACTAGATGTCTAGATTTGCTTATTCGATTATGTTTCGCTGTATGTTTCTATTCTGTTTTATCTTTTCATGTGCAATTGTGCATGCTTTAGTTAATCTTTTTGCTGACTAGTACTAAGATTAGCTTTTAACAAATTAAGGTAGATAGCGCTAATGAGACCTTATTTAAATGAGTTCTCTTAGAATACTTGTCGGTAAAATCATTGTAATAACAACAATGCTAGGGAACCAAAAGGGTATTAGCCAAAAACCAGCCAAATACCTATGGGTGAATCCAAAATCTCTACGAGTTAATATATTATGGATGTTTCTTCTGCTAAGTATCAGAATGATTCTTTTTCATACTAAATTGATGTCCTTTTATATATTTTTCGAATTTTTTTGTATTACAAATGTGAATGTCTCTATTTCTTTAAGAATTTCATAATTTTTTTTAAATTTTATAGATATTTAATTATTTTTGCTAAAATATAACTGGATATTTCTTTTGTTAAGTATTAGGATGTTTTTTTTTCATATTAAATGAATATTTTTTTTTTATATTTCTGTAACTGTTCAAGGACTCCTTTTGGCTAAGATCATGTGTGTAGTTTGCAGTCTCTTTAATCATCAAAACGGCACCTAATATCCTAAAACGCAGAGTACAACGAAGTGACATAAATACCCACCAAACTATAGGAGAACGAAATGCGCATTCCCCCTCATCATCAAGAAGATCTGAGGAATATCACTCCAGGACACATTCTTTTGCTACAACACATGCAATGTTTCTTCAACTTGCGTTTGACATCATACTAACATTTCTATGCTTCGTACATACTTCGGAATCTGCACAAATCACAATCTCACCAAAGTGTGATTCCATGTGTAGAGAATTTGAGATCCCTTACCCGTTTGGAATGAATGATCCCGCGTGCTATGCGGGTATGTGATTTGAAAAAGAATGCTTGAACACATCCATGAACAATGTTCCCACTCTCACCCCTTACCTAAAAGCCACAGACCTGGAAGTGAGATCCATCGATGCGTTGCGCAGCACGGTTACAGTGGGGAGGCGGAAAGGGCCTGATGGTGAGAGAGAGGGGTCTGTGTGTGTGTGATTGTTGGAGGTGGGTAGGTTAATGTGAGAGAGAAGAGGAAGGTTTTTATAGGTTTTAATTAGATTTACCTAATCAATTTTAAATTTTTTAAATTTTGAATAATTAATTATTAATATAAATTAATGTAGTTTTGTTTAGTTTTTGGCTGGTAACCTCTTGGTTCCATATACTTTTTCTTGTAATAATTCTCTTAAAATTGTTCATTTTATAATAATTGATTCAAAGAAGTTGTACCAACTTGGTCTTGAAGAAGAAACAAATTATCTTTTGGAAAAGAGGAAGAAGAAGAAGAAGAAGCCCTTTTCCAGTGGAGCCTCCACGGAACCTGCCAAATTTTCTGATGTATCTAATGCGTTTGTTTGTTGTGTTTCAGGTATTTCTAGGAATCCTTTGTACAAGAGGCACACCACAGGTGGAATGAAGAAAGTTTGAGATTTGGAGGAAGAAAAAAAAGTATGCTTTCACTCAAATTGTTCAATTCTCTGTGTTTTTCTTAATTTTTTATCCGAAGTGCCTTAGTTTCTCTTAGTTTCAAAACCAAATCTCCCCAAATTTCAACCCTCGTCTGAATTTCAACCCAAATCCTCTGTCCATATTCAATACCAAGATGATGGCACAGAACTTTGTAGTTGATTTGAATAAGCCCCTTGTTGTTCCATGATTCTAATATTTACTTGGATCACTAATTTCATAATCTTGCTTTTGGATCATATTTACAGCTGTATTAATTTTTGGAGACTGGTTTCGAATATTTTTTTCTTGATTGCCGTTATTTCTTGAGATCCTATGTGTGTGGACATGCAGATGGCCTTCTATTTCCATTGTGGTCAATGAAACTAAAGGCTATAACAAACAAATTAATAAAATTGTGTCACTGCACATATGTAAGAAATCATTGAAAATTTCGAAGCGCATATGATCTATTTTGGTTGCAGATTTGGATGATGTCAAAATCTCTTTTATATCTAGGTCGAGCTAAGTTTGTGAAGTTTTTATTAAAAGTGTAAATTTCTCTTATACAAGTATTTTTTTTCCCTTTAAAAATGCTTCCTAAATTATGTTTCTCTATTAAAAGTTTTATGGCTGTTAATGAATGAAAGTCTTACCTTTGTGTCACCGAATGACAAGACCACCATTCTCAAACACTACAAAAAAACTCTTGGATTTACATCAACCTCTAGTCCAAAGGTGCATATAATGATGGCTCAAGTTAATTGCACTATTAAAGTAATATAGATAATTATGGGATATAATTCCAGCATAATCTATCATAGTGTTGTACTGTTGTTTTAATCTGCATATAATACACGACATGTAAAATATTAATCTCAAAAGTTTGATGACTCTGAATTTTACTTATTTATATTTTGGAATAATTGTTGACTCACATGCAATTTTTCAACAATAGAAGAAAAAAGAGTATGTAGTAACTTACTGACTTCTTGATGTGCATGTAACATTCTTGGTGTGCATGTAACTTGCTGGAGATGCCTTTGGAAGTGGGTCGTGTTCCTCTGTTTGGGCCTTTTCGGGCTTCTCCTGGTGATTTCGCCGAACTCTTTGTGAAAAGGTCGGGTAATCCTGACCTGAAGAGGTCAGTCGACTTGTCATCAATTAGCCCGGGTCATACAGCTCGACCCAGGGTAGGAACAGTGCCCCTGCTTGAGCTTGGTCTTTCTTTTTGAGGTTGAGTCTCTTTTTTAGGACTTCGATCCTTTGGAGAAGCCGAACTCGAGCATTTTGTCGATTTCGTCGTAGAACTTCCATTTGAATGTGGAGCGTCTTTCTCACTCCTTTAACTGCATCGTGTGTTGTGCTTTCCTAGGGAACGTGCAAAGGCTTTTTAAAGCTCATTAACTCCTCTTTTTGCCGTTTCCCTCTTTTTGTTTCATTTTGAATTTCCAAAAGACTTTTGCTTTCAGTTTTTTCCTCTTTTCATTTCTCTTCTCTGACTGTTGGTGCTTCGTTCTTTTGTTCAAAAGGTGATCATCCGGCGCGGCTTCGTCGTTGCTTTATTCTCTCAGCGTTTTATCGTCTTCTTCCTGCTACCGATTGGTCTTTCTCTTTTCTTTTCCACGTCGTTCTTTTCATGTCTGATTTTGAGGAAGTTTTGATTTTGCTTGAAGAAAGTTTGGATTTTTCTACTTTTGCTATGTTTGATTGCTGTTGTAATGTGTGTTCTGGGAGTTTCTTCGTCTTTTGTATGAACCTTTTCGCCCTTTCGGATGGTTGATGCTCTTAGGGCTTTGTATGTTGTTACCGTTTTTGATCGTATTCTTTGATTTTGAAGCTTTTGAATAATGACTTGTTTAATTCTGAAAAAAGGTTGCATCTTTGATGATTTCCACTTGGCATGTTTTGATGTTGGTAGTTCCCTTTGCTGATAGACTGTAAAAAGGTAGTAGCTTTGATGACATTTTGTGATTAACTTTCTTTTTTTGAAGTGTCGCTATTTGAATTCTTCTTTTTCTTGTATGAGAGATGTCGGGATGTAAGGTGTAGATTTTTCCTGAAACCTTGCTCTGTTATTGCCTCCAAAGGATGCCCCTGGACCTTGGTTTGAGTCTTGGGGTTTCCTTTTGCTACTTTTTTTTGTCCTGTACGCCTTAAATCGAGTTATATCCGTATTTGTCCGAGCTATTTTGTTGATTTGCACGAGCTGTTTGATTAGTAACCATTTTTTTTTCTTACTGTAGGACTAGTTGACCCATGTCTTCTCGCAAAAATATTGTTGAGACATCCTCGAAAGTTCCTGAGGGCATGTTTGACTGGCTGGACTCCCTCGTCTTGATGTGCATCTCAGTAGTCAATTCTGAATACTGTGTGGAGCTTAGGAAACATCACCGGATTTGTAGTAGTAGGGATCAGGAGAAGAACTACGAGTTGTTAGCGCCAGACTCTGACGAGAGGGTTCGCTTCCCTTCTCTGACCCAGGGGGAACGCCCCTTCTTTTATGCTTACGACTACTTTTTTAGCCAAATGAACATTACCCTTCCTTTTACCTCTTTCGAGACCGATTTGCTGTGGTCATGTAATGTAGCTCCGTCTCAGCTCTATTCGAACTCCTAGGGGTTTATTACGATCTTTCAGTTGCTTTGCCAAGAATTAGATGTCAAGCCTTCTCAAACTCTCTTTCTTTACCTCTTCGTTTTGACCAAACCTCGAATGACCAAAAAGAAAGCTTCTTGGATTTCTTTCTGGTTTGCTCAAGGACATAAGGTGTTTGCTATGTATGATGAGTCCTTTAGGGACTTTAAGAACTACTTTTTTAAGGTCCGAGCTGTTGAGGGAGCTCGACCATTTTTCTTAGAGTCGAACAATGAGCCTGCCTTCCCTTTATGTTGGCAAAAGAATGTGGTGGTGTCTAGATATTCGTGGGAGATGCTTGATGAGGTTGAGCAAGCTTTTGTGAATGTGTTAGAGGAGATCTGGGGGCAACCCCCCTACCTCGACACAAAGAAGGTCTTAGGGGACCCTTCCCTTGTCCGAGCTGAGCTGGGTAGTGGTCGACTTCTTTTTTCTTCCCTTTGTTTACTTGCTTTTTGTTTCTTTTTCTTCCATTTTTGTAACTTGTTTTTGCTGTATTTTTTTCAGAGATGGCTAAGAATAATGACTCCATGAAGGCCTTTAAGAAGGCGAGGAAAGTTACAGCTGCCCAGAACATCTTGGCTAAAGCCGCTGGGGAAGGATCTTCTCAGGTTCCTTCTAAGAAGCCGATCTTGAGCACCTCTGGGCCGAGGAGGATGATTCCTACTCCTCAGGTCCATTTGGTTGATCCTCCCCAAACTTCTGCTGCTACCTCTTCTCCTACTGTCGTCCTCCTCCAAAAAGACAAAGGACTATTGAGCCTTTCAATATGGATGCCCCTGACTTTGATGTTGTTGGGTTTGTTGATCAACAAATTGCTCCTTATGGTGTTGTTCCTACTGACGATGTATCCATTCTTGTCATTTGGACTTCATTACCCAAAGCAGTATTAAGATGGCACACATGGGAGCAGCCTTATTCCGAACTGCTCAGGATCTTCCCATTCATGCAACAAAAACTTTTATGGAGGAGGCCAAATCAAAATTTGACAGGATCAAGAGGTTGAAGGAGGAGCTCGAGGTAAAGGTGGTGAAGCTGGAAAAAGAGTTGGAAGGTGAGAAGACTTGAGCTACTGTTACGGTGGCTTCTGCAAATCTGGCTGAGGAGATGGCCCAGAAGCATAAGGAGAGCTATGTCTTGACTTATGGTGAGATGGTAGAGCTCAGAGAGAGGTTGGAATCTGCTCAGGCTGATTATGCTGAGCTCTAGGGCCATCTCATGGGCAGTGTGACTTCTGCTTATGAGAATTTGAAGGATCAGGTCCGAGTTCTTGCTCCCGAGCTCGACCTGTCTCTCTTCAGTTTGGACAATATTGTGAAAAATGGGAAGATCGTCCCTGCCCCGGATGAAGATGATGATGATGTAGATCCACCTCCTGTGCCATCCACCAAGGCCTCTGCTGTCCCAACTTCTCCAACTCCTGCAGCTGAGTTCAGCTACCCTGAGTCAAATCCTGATGTTCAGATCCTGAACTGGCTGGATGGGACCGTCGACGCTGTCCCCCTCCAGACTCATCCTCTTTCGCCTCGAGATGCCGCCACTGGAGAATCTTTGAATCCCTTGTAGTTTTCTTCTTATCTATCTTGTTTTGTATAGCCCGGTCTGTGGGCTTTTGAACTCTTTTTTCGATAACTTGTGTTTGTTTGACTTGGATATTTTAGTTGCTTTTCTTAGCAACTTTATTTAGAAAAACAAATGCTTTCCAACTCTTGAGGTCAACTCTCGGGTGGCCTTCTGAGTGTTGATTACAGTAGCTTTGTTTTCTCATGATATGATTGTTTGCAATTTTTTAGGTATTTCCAGAAATCTTTAAGAGTGTTGGAGCTTTTTGCTGTCTGACCTCTTTTTTTATTTCCTTCATGTTGGTTTATTTCCTGCTTTGATCGAAATGACTTTTTGGGGCGAGCCTTGTTCGACTGTTCTTTTTCAGTATTCTCATAGAATACTTGTGAATTGATTTTGGTGAGGTCGTGGCTCTCTTTGGGTCGAGTTGTGTCCCTTCTAGCACACGCCTTCTGCCGGTCGATTTCTTCCGTTGATTCTGAGTTGTTTCTAGTAATCAAATTTTAGTTGGACCTCGTCGGGTCTCTTTTTATGGATTTACTTTTTATCAACTCTGTCGCTTTTGATCAGCTTGGGCCGACTTCTTCATGTCGGTCCCGTTTTAGTTATTTCTAGTAATTCACTTTTGAAAAGGGCTGATCAGGCCTCTTTTCGTGGATTACTTTTTATAACTTTTTGTCGCTTTAGTCAGGTAGTCCAACTTCTTCATGTCGATCCATCTCAAGTTATAGCAATCCATATTTTCTCAGACCTCATCAGGCCTCTTTCTATGGATTGCTTTTTATAACTTTTTGTTGTTTTGGTCGATTGGTCCGACTTCTTTATGTCGGTCTGTTCTTAAGTTATTTCTAGTAATCCATTTTTTAGTCAGGGCTGGCCAGGCCTCAGCTTATGGATTACTTTTTATAACTTTGTCAATTTTGTCGTGGTCGGACGATGAGTTTGATCGTCACCTTGTTGACCTGTAGCTTTGTTTTGATCGAGCAGTGAATTTGGCTTTCACTTTTGTCGACCTTTGTTGATATCACACAATGAATTTGGTTTTCATTGTGGTCGGGCAATGAATTTATTTTTCACCTTGCCGACCTGTAGAGAGGCTTTGTAGAAGCAATCTGAAAAGTTTTATTCCAAATAGAAAGTAGACAAATAGGAAAAATATATACATGTGGGTGTTTACCCTTCTAAGTTAGGCAGTTTACAGATATTGGCTTGGTGATTCATTAAAAAACCTTTTCAGGAAAAAGAGTGCACCTTTGGCCTAAGATCCTTTATTACTTCCTAACTACAATACCTTCTTAGGTTGTAGGCGTGCCATGACCTTGGTAGCTCTCGCCCCTCGAGTTCGGACACCCTGTAGTAGCCTTTTCCCAATACCTCTGTGATTCGGTAGGGTCCTTTCCAGTTAGCCGCCAGTTTTTCCTCTCCAGGTCGACTTGTTCCGATATCATTTCGGATTAGGATGAGGTCGTTATTGGCAAAACTTCGCTGTATTACCTTGTGATTGTACCTTGAGGCCATTCAACGTTTCAATGCCTCCTCCCTGATCCGAGCTCTTTCTCGTATTTCAGGAAGTAAGTCGAGCTCTTCCTTTTGAAGTTGGGTGTTGGCCTCTTGATTGTAGAAGATTGTTCTGGGGGACCCTTCTTCGACTTCCACTGGGATCATTGCCTCCATTCTGTAAGCTAGTCGGAAGGGTGATTCCCTCGTTGTGGAGTGTGGAGTTGTCTGATATGCCCATAGGACTTGTGGGAGTTCTTCGGCCCAGGCTCCCTTTGCATCTTGTAATCTTCATTTTAGCTCGGCTAATATGACTTTATTGGTGGCTTTTGCCTGTCCAGTAGCTTGGGGATGTTCTACAGAAGTGAATTGGTGTTTTATTTTCAAGTCGGCCACCAATTTTCTAAAGTCTGCGTCTGTGAATTGAGTGCCATTGTCTGTGGTAATGGAGTAAGGGACCCCCCAAACCTTGTGACAATGTTTCTATATAGGAATTTTCGACTTCTTTGAGCAGTGGCGTTAGCTAGGGGTTTTGCCTCAATCCACTTTGTAAAATAGTCTACCCCTACGATGAGGAACTTGACCTGTCCTGATCCTTGAAGGAAGGGCCCAAGGAGGTCGAGTCCCCATTTTGCAAATGGCCAGGGTGAGGTTATGCTGATGAGCTCCTCTGGTGGGGCGATGTGAAAATTAGCATGTTTCTGACATGGTAGACATGTCTTTACGAACTTTGTTGCTTTTTTTTGTAAAGTTGGCCAATAGAATCCGGCTTGGAGTACTTTTTTGGCGAGAGCTTGTGCTTCGATATGGTTGCCACAGATGCCACTATGTACTTCTTCTAAAACTTCCTTTGTGTTGGAAGTTGGCACACATTTTAACAGGGGTGTTGAAATCCCTCTCTTGTATAGAGTATTATTTATGATGGTGTAGTATTGTGCCTTCCGTCTTAACCTCTTCGCCTCCTTCTTATCTGTAGGGAGTGTTTCTGTTTTAAAGTAGTTAATTATAGGAGTCATCCATCCTTGATCCAGACCTGTTATGGCTAGGACCTTTTCTTCTTCCGAGATTGACGGGTTCTGTATCTTGGATGAGGCTTCTATTGTTGCCCCCTAGTTTGGTGCTGGCTAGTTTTGAGAGTATATCAGCTCGAGCATTCTGTTCCCGAGGTATGTGGCGGACCTCATATTCCCCGAGTTGTCCGAGCTATTCCCTAGTCTTGTCCAAGTAATTTTTCATGGTAGGATCTTTGGTTTGGTACCTCCTTGGTATTTGTGAGGTGACTACTTGTGAGTCGCTGAAGATGATAAGCTTTTGAGCTCCAACCTCCTTAGCCAGCTTCAAACCAGCTAATAGTGCTTCATATTCGACCTGGTTGTTTGAGGCAAAGAACCCGAATTTGAGGGAAAGTTTGATTTGGGTTCCCTGATCGCTTTCTATTATCACGCCTGCGCCATTTCCGGTTTTGTTTGAAGAGCCGTCTATGTAGAAATTCCATTCTGTGGGAGTTCCCGGAGTGTCGGTGTACTCAGCAATGAAGTCGGCCAAATAGTGGGACTTGATGGCCGTTCGAGTTTCGTATTGAAGATCGAACTCAAATAGCTCGACTGCCCATTGTAGAATTCTTCTCGCTAAGTCTGTCTTCTGGAGAATGCCTTTCATGGGCTGATTAGTCCGGACCTTAATGGTGTGAGCTTGAAAATAGGGGCGAAGTCGTCGGGAAGTTAGTATGAGGGCGTAGGCGAACTTCTCTATCTTTTGATAGTTTAGTTCTGCCCCTTGTAGAGCTTTGTTGACAAAATAGATGGGTTGTTGCCCATTCCCGTCTTCTCTGACTAGTGCTGAGGCTATTGCCCGACTTCCTACTGCGAGGTACAATACAAGTGGTTCTCCTTCTCGGGGTCGTGTTAGAATGGGTGGTTGTCCCAGGAATCTTTTGAACTCCTGGAAAGCCTGCTCACACTCCATTATCCATTCAAACCTCTTTCCCTTCCTTAAGGTGGCATAAAAGGGGAAAGATCTTATGGCCGATCCGGCTAGAAATATGGACAAGGCTGCTAGTCTCCCGTTGAGCTGTTGTACTTCTTTGATGCAGGTCGGACTCTTCATGTCAAGTATAGCCCGGCATTTGTCCAGATTCGCCTCAATTCCTCATTGTGTTAGCCTGAAGCCCAAGAACTTGCCAGCTTCTATTGCAAAGGTGCATTTTGCTGGATTGAGTTGCATACCGTGCTTTCTTATGGTGTCGAACACTTTGGTGAGGTCGGATAGTAGAGACTCTTCACTCTGTGTTTTTACCAACATGTCATCCACGTATACTTCCATGAGTTTTCCGATATGGTCTGCGAAAACTTTGTTCATTAATCTTTGGTAAGTAGCTCCTACGTTTTTGAGTCCCAATGGCATGATGATATAACAATAGTTTGCTTTTGGAGTTAGGAATGGGGTTTTTTCCTGATCAGGTGGATACATTGGGATTTGATTGTATCCTGAATAAGCATTCATGAACGAGAAGTACTTGTATTCGGAGGAGGCATCTACTAGAGTGTCGATACTTGGGAGTGGATAGGAATCTTCTGGGCAGGCTTTGTTGAGATTGGTGTAATCGGTGCACATACGCCATTTCCCGTTTGACTTTTTCACCAAGACAACATTGGCTAGCCATAGGGGGTACTTGACTTCTCTTATGAACCCTGCCTCCAGTAGGGCTTGTACCTGTTCTTCCACAGCTTGGGATCTTTTCGGTCCGAGCTTCCTACACTTCTGCTGTACTGGCCGAGCCCCTAGTTATACTGCCAGTTTATGGCACATTAGCTTGGGGTCTATGCCTGGTATGTCCGCGGCCTTCCATGCGAAGAGGTCGGCATTATCCCTTAGGAACTGTATTAGAGGACCTTTTGTGTCTTGTTTTAAAGTCGCCCCAATGTTTGTTGTTTTGTCCGGGGTGTCTCCGATCTGGACTTCTTCGATCTCGCCCTCAGGTTGTGGGCAAAGTTCTTCCCGACCTCGAACTCCTCCGAGATCGATGGTGTAGATTTCTTCTCCTTTGCCTCTGAGGTTCAGACTTTCGTTGTAACAGCGTCGTACTATTTTTTGATCTCCTTTTATCGTAGCAATCCCTTCTGGAGTTGGGAATTTCATGCATAGATGTGGAGTTGAAACTACTGCTGCGAGTTGATTCAATGTTGCGCGACCTATCAGGGCGTTGTAGGCTGAACTTACGTCGACTACAATGTAGTCTATATTGAGTGTCCTTGATCGGGTCCCTTTTCCGAAGGTTGTGTGTAGTGAGATGTACCCGAGCGGCTGGATTGGAGTGTCTCCTAGTCCAAACAAGTTGTTCGGATATGCTCTAAGTTCTTTCTCCTGCAGGCCGAGTTTATCAAAGGCGGGTTTAAACAAGATATCCGCCGAGCTTCCTTGGTCTACCAATGTGCGGTGGAGGTTTGTATTGGCCAATATAATAGTGATGACCATAGGATCATCATGTCCTGGGATAATGCCTGCCGCGTCTTCTTGAGTGAAAGTAATAGTAGGGAGGTCGGGTGATCCTTCTCCTCCCTCGACATGATATATTTCCTTGAGGTGCGTTTTGTGAGATGATTTTGAGATCCGCCCTCCTGCGAATCCTCCGTTTATCATGTGAACATGTCTCTCTGGGGTGTTAGGTGGTCGTTCTCTTCGTCCGATCTCTTCTTCCCTTCTTATTTTTCGAGGCTCATCCGATTTGTTGGCTAAATACCGATCTAGTCGTCCTTCTCTTACCAATTTCTCAATAACATTTTTCAAGTCGAAGCACTCATTGGTAGGATGTCTGTAGATTCGGTGATATTCACAGTATTCTGTCCGATTTTCTCCTCCTTTCTTGCTTTTTAATGGACGAGGTGGTGGTATCTTTTTAGTATGGCATACTTCTCGGTAAACATCCACAAGAGACACCCGGAGAGGGGTATAGTTATTATATTTTTTAGGCTTCTCACTGTATTTTTCTTTTTTTTTCTTGGATTCTTTATCCTTATCCCGGGAGGAGTAGGAGAATCTGGATTTTGAGGTCTCTCCTAACCGAGAATTTTCCTTCATGTTGATGTACTTCTCAGCTCATTTCTGCACTTCATTTAGAGATGTTGGATGTTTCTTTGATATGGAGTGGCTAAAAGGTCCTTCTCGCAGGCCATTGATGAGGCCCATAATGGCTGCTTCGGTTGGTAGGCTTTGTATGTCTAGGCATGCTTTGTTGAATCTCTCCATGTAGCTACGAAGACTTTCCCGATCTCCTTGCTTGATTCCTAACAAGCTTGGGGCGTGTTTGGCTTTGTCCTTCTGGATGGAAAACCGGGAAAGAAATTTCTTGGCCAAGTCCTCAAAACTTGTGATGGATCTGGGGGGCAAAGTGTCGAACCACTTAATTGCTGTCTTTATTAGTGTTGTTGAGAAGGCTTTGCATCGAATAGCGTCCGAGGTGTCAGTGAGATACATTCTGCTTTTAAAATTGCTGAGATGATGGCTGGGATTTGATGTGCCATCGTACGGGGTCATATCGGGAGCATTGAAGTCCTTTGGAACTTTGGCTTTCATGATCTCTTTGGTGAATGGGTCTTGATCCTTGTGGGGGCTATCTTCATGGCTGGATTGGGTTGTCTTGTTTTTGAGACCGGCTTCGAGTTTTAAGAGCTTGTCCTCTAACTCTCGGCGTCGCCTAGTTTCTCTCCGAAGGTCCCTCTCAGCTTCCCGTTAATGCTCGACCTATTTTTCGAGCTGTTTGAGGCGACCTTGTTGAGCTTGGAGTGCCTCCATGATTTCTGTACTTGGCGAATTCTTGTCTTTATTTGATTGAGGCGTATCCTTAGGTGTAGTGTCTGCATTCTTGTGCGGCATTCTGTTCTCTAAATCAGAGTCGTGGTCGTTGTCTAGGTTGTCCGCCATGATGATGGGATGATTTCCAGGTCCCCGACAACGGCGCCAATGTTCCGAGGGTTTCCTGAAACTGTAGGTCGATCTCGGACGAGATCTTCTGTGCTGGTCAGAGATGACGTGTCTGACTTGTGGGTGGTGGCTGGAGCTATCGCGTCCGACTTGTTGGACTGGCAATGCTGCTGATCCTTCATCACCGGAGGGTGGTGGTACCTGCAAGGGACTCCGATGCTTAAGTTAGCAAGGGTATTAAGCAGGTATTTGTGTAGAATCAGAGTATGAGTTATACCTGGGTGCTCCAGTGTATTTATAATGTTGTTGAATGATCTTTCCTGGAGATAAGATAGTTATCTTATCTTATCCTTGAGTGGAGTTATCTTTATCTCTAAGGGAACCGCCTTTATCTCTCTAGGCTAGAGTTGCCTTTGGACTTGGGTCGTGTTCCTCTGTTTGGGCCTTTTTGGGCTTCTCCTGGTGATTTGGCCAAACTCTTTGTGAAGAGGTCGGGTAATCCTGACCTGAAGAGATCGGTCGACTTGTCGTCAATCAGCCCGGGTCATACAGCTCGACCCAGGGTAGGAACAGTAATTTACCCTTTATTCTAGAGAGGGTACGATAGAATTCACCATATATATATATATATATATATATATATATATATATATAATGTGACACATGTTCTTTTATTTCCATTAATCATTATTGTATGCTTCATTTGTTTCTTCCTTCACCACCGAATTGAAATAAGAGAAAGAAAGAAAGGAACCGAGAGTGAGAGAGACCGAAGCTTGCATGAGAGAACTGTGAAAAACCTCCAACCTTCCGGCTTTGATTTCTTGCGATCCGTAACTCCAATAAAAAATCTAATTCAGTAAAAGTGTTCATATCCTCCTCCTCTACGCGTTGGCGTTACTTTTGTCCAGTAGAAGTTGACAGTGACATAGTTCCTCTTCTCCTTGAGTTCGGCTAATTGGAGTTCTAGGAGGTACAGGCGATTACTAACGTTTCCCTATTCAGCAGCTCAGTTAGAAAGCTTCTCCGGAGTATTCGTTGATTTTGATTTTGTATGGAGGTTGGGGGTTTGTTTTTAAAATTATAAGTTTTTAATTTATGAATGCTCAAAAGCTTAATGAGTAATTGCAAATAATTTATGACTGTCTGAACTGGTTGAATGACGAATTTGTGTTGGATTTGTGATTGTGAAAATAATTGAATTTGATGAATATGTGTTGGGTTTTCTGAATGTTTGAGAATTGTCGAATTTGTGACTGTGAATAAATTATGTGTATGCTTTGGTAAAATGATGTATGAAGTGAGTACTGGTTTGGATAGAGCTAAGTTAAGGAATGATGGAGGTAAGCGAGTCGTGAGGATGGTGAAGTCTGTTTTTAAGAAGAGGTTCTATCCAAATTCTTGTAAAAATATATGAAAAAGTGATTTTATTTTGGAAACCTGATTTACAAGCTTATTTTTTGAAATAACTCTATGTTAGAAAAAGAATTGGTTTACATATTTATTCATAATTGAGAAAACGGGTTTTTGTATTAAAAATTTGATTTATTGAAAGTGATATTTGAGAATTGAAAATGGATTTATAATATTGAATTTGATTTGTTTGAATTATCAAGAAAGGATTTTGAAAAATTGAGGATGGTTTATTAGGGACCCTTGAAGGGTGGCAAAGCCCGGATTTTAGAGAAAGTGCTGTAGAAATTTTTATAAAACTCCGAAGCTTGTTTAAAGTGTTATTTAAAAGAAAACTTGATTTAAGAATCGTATTAATTGATTTCGATTTATTAAAGAAAGACTCTTGTTTTCAGTACGATTTATTAAGAAAAGTATAATATGTTAAGTTCAATTTATTAAGAAAAGATTTTGTTTTTAGTTAGGGATTGAGTTCGACTTATTAAGAAAATGACTTTTATCTTAATTAAATATTAAAGAAGTTTGGGTATTTGGAAATTAAAGGTTTTAATGCTAGGATTGAAAGTATACCTATGAGGTGATGTGGAAGTAAGAGTGGTTGATTACTTGGTGATGCGGAGGTATAGTTGGTAACATGATGATGCAGAGGTATGCTTGGTAACATGGTGATGCAAAAATATGCGTATTTATTTGGTGATGCAGAGGTATGACAATAAGAAAAGGAATGAGAAACTAGGAATGAAAGGATAATTGAATATTATATGTTTGAATAGGCCTTTGTACCAAATTGCTAATGCAAAAGTGGCCGCCTAACTGATAGCCTGAGATTGCTAATGCGGAAATGTTCGCCTAATTGACAGCCTGTCTCTTACCGTGATGCCAAGATATCCTAACTGACATGGGTTCACCCATGATGATAATTGTGCCTAATTGACACGGTAAAGAGACCATATTTAGGGTTCGCCCCGAGTAACATCAAGTTGCGGGTAAACAACCGACGCATGAGCTCATGTCCTGTTTAGGACATATATGCATTATATTGTTTGCGCATTTACATTTGGTTGTGTTTTGCTTGTTGTATTGTCTCTGTGATTGTGCTGGTTGTCTTATTCTGCCTTGCTTGTGTGTTCAACTGGATCTCTGGTACTATTAATTTATGTACTAAAGTCAATTATTCGCATTTTGTTCATTACTTTTACGACATTCACTATCCCTACTGAGACCATGCGAGGATGACGTTCTCACCCCCCAACAGAACTTCTATTTCAGTGACAGGTTCAAGAAGCCCTTGGCAAGGAGCCACTACTAATCCATAGAGTTTTATATATATGTATTCGTATTTTCTGGATTCAGGTTTAATCTTAGATTTTATTTTTCCTCGTCATTTATTGTTCTATTTGACTTTTCAGAGGGATAGGACTTGTATTTGAGGATATTGTTTTAAGTCTATGTATATATTGCTATGTGAATATATATATTTTTGTGATTAAGAGATTTAAAGTGAAGACTTTTTGTTTTCCTGATTAAGATTCCGGTTCGTGTTTGTAAAGGCTCGATATTAAATAAAGATAGTATAAAATAAAAAGGTTTAGAGGTAAGTAGTGCTCAGAATTTTAGTACGATCATAAGGTGCTTATATTTAGGGTGTTACATTATGGTATCAGAGCAGTTCGTTCCTATTAGAGCCTTGGAAATGGATTGACTATGCTTCACTGCATACTTTGAGTGTCTATCATGCAATAGGACTTGTCCTAATAACAAGAATTTGAGTTTCAGATGCATGACTGTCTATTGATTAATGTTGTTAATCGACCGTTGCATTTCTCATGGTATTAGGTTTGACCAACTTAATACTGATGACTTGTGTATACGGGAACACTAATGAATTATCATAGACGAGATAGAAATAATAGGTTATGTGAATCCCGGGATTCGGGAACGTTAGAAGTTGCATTTTAAGGATTCATTTCGACGTATTCTCTTTATTTGTGCTACACGAACTCGTGCCATCTCTTCTCTCATTATCTTAATTGGAATTCTCTTCCTTGGATTTTCTCAGAATGTGATCTTATTATTTCCTGACCATACTTATCGTTCCTGTGTACCTTTGTTTATCGGTAAATCTAATTGCCTACCTGACTTCTTTCGAATATTATCTTCGACATTGCGTGTATTTCTCTTCATGGATCCTATTTTTTTTATTTATGTTCGAACTCATTCCAATATAATAAATTTCAAGGGCAAAAATTTTTGTAAGGTGGGTGGGATATAACACCCCGAGTTTTTGAACAAATTAAATCATTTTTATTATAATAAGATATTTAAAAAAAAATCATCATAATCGTCGTCGTCGTCGTCGTCGTCGTCGTCGTCGTCGTCGTCATTACCTATTCAATTTTGGATAAGGGAATAAGGGGGAGGGATTTGGCCGAAGCCATTAAGCCAAAAGAAAGGAAAGGAATGTGGCTTATATTAGTATATAAGCTTGACACCTATTCTTCCATTCATATGATTATCAATTAATTGCCATGATATCTTTTGTTTCTCTTATGAAGTGACCGAACCAATATAAAGAAACAAAAGAAAGAAAGCAAAGGTGGCTTGTGTATATATATATATATATATCTATTACTTCTATAATAGTCGTGGTTCATTAAGCCACGCGTCATTCTCTCAATTAACCAGAATAAAAAAATGAAACGGGGAGTAACGCAAACACGTTACATTCTTCCATCTAATTTCTCCCCCTGCATGTGTTTCACTTCAACCCGTCCCCTCTTCTATCTCCTTGAAAACCTTAAATCCCATCTTCCTCTTCGTTCTCTCCTCGTTAACCCACTCCATCCTTGTGGTCGGTATCCTCTCTAGCTATTCACGCTCCTTTTGTCTCTCTCATCGAGTAGTTTGATACCCCAATTCCCGAAGAACATCTCTCTCAACTCCTATTTGAAAACCCTAACCAATCGAGCTAAGCGGATTATTCGTCTAAGAGAACGGTAAAGGCGATGGCGATGACGAGTTTCAGCCGGAGAGATGCTCGTGATGATGAGCGACTATGATCTCTATTGGGTGCTTAATACATTCACGGAAGTGAACAACTTTGGTGAGACATGTTCAGTGGGATCTCAACCGTCGCTCTCCTCGTGCAGGTATTCTGCCGATATCTTTCTTTGTCTGTTACAGTGGTTTAATATCGTTGATTTTGGGTTTCCATTGTGGGTTGGTGGTCTTTGATTTAGAATTTGGTATTTTTTTTTGTTTCTCAAATGTTTGAGTTGTTCTGACGGTTGATTCTCATCAATTTGAAGTAGATTGGTTTTTTTATCTATTGTCGCTGGAATTTTCTACAATTTGAAGTTGCATCTATCCTTGAATCTTCCCTGTTATCGCACTCTGATTCGAAGTGGGCGAGGGTTTTAATTTGGTTGGTGGTTGGTGGTTGGTTGCAGCTCATGTTGTCAGAGTCAGAAATTGGAAAAGCAAGTTGAACATACTCGATCCAGGTAAGTGGGGGTGGATTGTTGTTCTGTTGTAAGTTATTTGTGCTTATTTTGTAACCCGAATGTGTATTAGGGAAAAGTACTTATTTTGTATTTGTGTTTCCTTTTAATTGCATTATTGTGACTTGTGTGCAAGAAAGCAAATATGAGCAACGATAACATCGCAAGGAATAAATGGTTGAAATGGCAAAGTCTAAATTGGAAGCCTTCAAATTGGTATTCAAAGAAGGAGAAACCGTTGAGAACACAAAATACAATAGAACAAGGTACCCTTTATCCTGTCTTTTTAGATCTTATGTTGTGTGAAAAAAAAAATAAATGTTAATTTATTATTATTTTTTTACTGTGATCTGTTGGTATATAATTTAGGGCTTTTAAAAGATTCATTGAGGATCCTTGGCAGACTCTAATATGAGATTGCAACACAGTTCTACTGGTGACAAAAATAGAGTGAGAAAGTTTGCAAGAAAGTTAAATTAAAAATGTTTTCTTTCTGCTTTTTTTTATATGAATTATGTTTAATTTGTTATTTACTGTGGTTTTATAATATTTATTTGTTATTTGAGATAATTCATATTTTAATAGTTTAAATTGATAACTTTTTTATTATCACTCCGATCAATGTTGTATTTGTTACCTTTATTTTAAATCTATTAAATGAATTATCTGATTTGGGAAGTGCATGAAGAAGAAAGAAATATTTGTGCTTTCAGCAAGTGCAGTGATGTCATAGGATCTTTAGGGTGGGTTTGGAATTGTATGTTGATACATAAAATTTTTGAAAAGTGAGATATTTGTATTTCAAAACTTACATTTTTGGTAATTTTATGCATTGAAAAAATTATTGTGTTTATATTATCAAGGAGGCAAATTTTTTCCTTTAGAGTTATGCTATGTACCAAAAATAGTTGTGTACATTTGAATTCTAATTCACTATTTTTTTATGCTGTCTTGTTTTGGTAGGTGTAGATGTATAAGAGTTCAATTAAGGTTGTTGCTGGTTTCGGATATGAATTTGTAGCACAGTCCTACTGTAGACAAAAATTAGGTCAGAAAATTTTCAAAAAAATTAATTAAAATAATTTTTCTTCTGATATATTTGTGTATAAACTCTGGTATATTGTGATTTGTTTATATATGGAGCCTTAACAATATAGAGTACGTCTTTAATAATTAATGTAAAATTCAGATTATAATTATATACAAATTACAAATAGAATAACATAGAGTACAGCTTTAACAATATAAAGTACCCCTTTAACAATTAATGTAAAATTCATATCACAATTACATACAAATTGCAAATAGAATAATATAGAGTATTATTTTTGTTCATTAAAAATATACCTCAAGATTATAGGTTTAATATAGATTCCCTTAAACTTTCTACAAACATAAAAGTTGAAATCATTTAGTGGTGGAAATATTAAATCGAATGTGAATTTGTGTTATTTGATAAAGAAAATCAAGGGGAGTTTGCTTGGATTAATTTTTCTCATGATTGTGTTAGCTATTACTTGTATAATAGCCGTGGCTCATTAAGCCATGTGTCATTCTCTCAATTAACCAGAATAAAAAAATGAAACGGGGAGTAACGCAAACACGTTACATTATTCCATCTAATCTTCTCCCTCTGCGTGCGTTTCACTTCAACCCGTCCCCTCTTCTATCACCTTGAAAATCCTAAATCCCATATTCCTCTTCGTGCTCTCCTCGATAACCCACTCTATCCTTGCAGTCGATATCCTCTCTGGCTATTCACGCTCCTTTTGTCTCTCTCACTGAGTAGTTTGATACCCCAATTCCCGAAGAATATATCTCTCAATCTCTATTTGAAAACCCTAACCAACCGAGCTAAGCGGATTATTCGTCTGAGAGAACGGTAAAGGCGATGGCAATGGTGAGTTTCAGCCGGAGAGATGCTTGCGATGATGAGCGACTATGATCTCTGTTGGGTGCTTAATACATTCACGGAAGTGAACAACTTTGGTGAGACTTGTTCAGTGGGATCTCAACCGTCGCTTTCCTCGTGCAGGTATTCTGCCGATATCTTTCTTTGTCTGTTACTGCAGGTTTAATGTCGTTGATTTTGGGTTTCCATTGTGGGTTGGTGGTCTTTGATTTGGAGTTTGGTATTTTTTTTTGTTTCTCAAATGTTTGAGTTGTTCTGACGGTTGATTCTCATCAATTTGAAGTAGGTTGGTTCTTTTATCTGCTGTTGCTGGAATTTTCTACGATTTGAAGTTGCGTCTATCTTTGAATCTTCCCTGTTATCGCACTCTGATTTGAAGTGGGTGAGGGTTTTAATTTGGTTGGTGGTTGGTGGTTGGTTGCAGCTCATGTTGTCAGAGTCAGAAATTTAAAAGGCCAGTTGAACATACCCGATCCAGGTAAGTGGGGTGGATTGTTGTTTTGTTGTATGTTATTTGTGCTTATTTTGTAACCCGAATGTGTATTAGGGAAAAGTACTTATTTTGTATTTGTGCTTCCTTTTAATTGCATTATTGTGACTTGTGTGCAAGAAAGCAAATATGAGCGACGAAAACATCACAAGGAATAAATGGTTGAAATGGCAAAGTCTAAATTGGAAGACTTCAAATTGATATTCAAAGAAGGAGAAACCGTTGAGAGCACAAAATGTAATAGAACAAGGTACCCTTTATCATGTCTTTTTGGATCTTATGTTGTGTGAAAAAAAAGAAAATAAATGTTAATTTATTATTATTTTTTTACTGTGATCTGTTGGTATATAATTTAGGATTTTTAAAAGATCCATTGAGGATCCTTGGCAGACTCTAATATGAGATCGCAACACAGTTCTACTAGTGACAAAAATAGAGTGAGAAAGTCTACAAGATAGTTAAGTTAAAAATGTTTTCTTTCTGCTTTTGTTTATATGAATTATGTTTAATTTGTTATTTTCTGTGGTTTTATAATATTTATTTTTTATTTGAGATAATTCATATTTTAATAGTTTAAATTGATAACCTTTTTATTATTACTCCGATCAATGTTGTATTTGTTACCTTTATTTCAAATCTGTTAAATGAATTATCTGATTTGGGAAGTGCATGAAGAAGAAAGAAATATTTGTGCTTTCAACAAGTGCAGTGATGTCATAGGATCTTTAGGGTGGGTTTAGGATTGTATGTTGATACATAAAATTTTTGAAAAGTGAGATATTTGTATTTCAAAACTGACATTTTTCGTAATTTTATGCATTGAAAAAATTATTGTGTTTATATTATCAAGGAAGCAAATTTTTTCCTTTAGAGTTATGCTATGTACCAAAGATAGTTGTGTACATTTGAATTCTAATTCACTATTTTTTATGCTGTCTTGTGTTGGTAGGTGTAAATGTATAAGAGTTCAATTAAGGTTATTGTTGGTTTCGGATCTGAATTTGCAGCACAGTCTTACTGTAGACAAAAATTAGGTCAGAAAATGTTCAAAAAAATTAATTAAATAATTTTTCTTCTGATATATTTATGTATAAACTGTGGTATATTGTGATTTGTTTGTATATGGAGCCTTAACAATATAGAGTAACTCTTTAATAATTAATGTAAAATTTAGATCACAATTATATACAAATTGCAAATAGAATAACATAGAGTACAGCTTTAACAATATAGAGTACCCTTTTAACAATTAATGTAAAATTCATATCACAATTACATACAAATTGCAAATAGAATAATATAGAGTGTTATTTTTGTTCATTGAAAATATACCTCAAGATTATAGGTTTAATATGGATTCCCTTAAATTTTCTACGAACATAAAAGTTGAAATCATTTAGTGGTGGAAATATTAAATCGAATGTGAATTTGGATTATTTGATAAAGAAAATCAGGGGGAGTTTGCTTGGATTCATTTTTCTCATGATTGTGTTATTTATTTTCCCTCTTTTCTTACAAGTTAAGAGTGATAGGCGTGATGGATGACGATTTACTTCTGTTGGTCCACTCTGGTATTTGCAATGGCAGCGGCGGTGGTGGCAGCATTGCTCGTTATGACTCTTTATTCATGTTACTGTGTTTTTTGTTATTTTTCATTTTATTTTTCACCTTTGTGCCTTATTATTTATATATAAGTGTACACCACTTGATTTTTATTTGGAAGCTATTTAAAATACTTTTTCAATTTGTGTTCACCTCTTCTTCAGTTGTCGACAACCTCTTGGCTTGCAGAATGAAGCTACTTCATGAAGTTAAGTGATACTTCACCTTGCTTACTTTTGTTTTGTTTTGTTTTGTTCTCTGTCTGTTCCTCTCATTTTTATGTTTTTATCTGCTTGATTTTGTACTTTAGAGATAGTCATCATTTATTGAAGTTTTTTTCTTCTTTTTCTGATATTGGTTAGGAAGTGTTTATTTTTTGTTTAAAAATATTCTTATGTTTCACAAATTAAATTTTTAACTTTAATAGAAAATAAGATATTTATTTTAGTTTCACTGGTGATATTAAATCACTTTTTAATCTTTGGATTACCGATGTCATATTTCTTAATTTTAAGTCTTATATTTTTCGATTTTTAAAAGATATGATTTTATGCATTTGAATAATAAAATACTTTTGTTGTAAAAAGTGAAAAAACCTATAAAAGTTGATGCGGTTCAATTTCAATAGCTGCCTTCCTCATTTTGTATTTTTAACCTGTGAAACGTATATTTTTAAACTGGTATCTCACAAATGAAATTTTTAGCTTTAATAGAAAACGAGATATTTAATTTAGTCTCACTGAAGATAATAAATTATTTTTTAATCTTTGGATTACTAATCCCATATTCCTTAATTTTGACTCTTATATTTCTCAATATTAAAAGATATAATTTTATGCACTTGAATGATAAAGTACTTTTATTATAAAAAGTGAAAAAATCTATAAAATTCGATATGGTTCAATTTTAGTTGTTGGCTTTCTCATTTGCTTCAGATTGGAGCTATTTATCTCTTATATTTCTAATTGTTGAATAATACCTTTTTATGCATTCAATTTTAAAAAACTATTGTGGTAAAAAAGTGTGTTTATTCTGTGTTGTTTCTCTAATCTTTTGGTCTTTATTTTCTTGGCTTGCTTCATGAAGTTGCTTCATGAAGTTAGGTGATACTTCTCCTTGCTTATTTATATATATTTTTTGGTATGCTAAAAAATAATTACAATATTTTTCTTAATTGGTATATTTTGTTACATTTTTTACGAGTGATACATTTTTATTCACTTATTTTCAGAAAGCAAATGTGGTCAACAATTGAAAATGTTATGTAAATCGAACCGGCGCACATTATCCAATATAATTTTCTCTAATTTATGTGAGAAATATTTTATCCCAATTTATAGGGGTCAATTTCATCTGGTAACTTCGTTGAGTTGTATGTTAAAAAGTCGTTAAAAAGTTTTGTTACTATTCTTTGTTTTGTTCTCTGTCTGTTCCTCTCATTTTTATGTTTTTATCTGCTTGGTTTTTTATTTTAAAGATACTTATCAAATTTTATTTTAGTTTCACTTTAATAGAAAACTAGAAATTTATTTTAGTTTCACTTGTGATATTAAATCACTTTTTAATCTTTGAATTACTGATGCCATATTTCTTAATTTTGAGTCTTATATTTCTCGATCTTTAAAAGATATAATCTTATGCATTTGAATAATAAAATACTTTTGTTGTGAAAAGTGAAAAAACCTTTAAAAGTTGATACCATTCAATTTCAATTGCTGCCTTCCTCATTTTGTTATGTTGAGAAGTTGTTACCTGTTTCTTTACTACTGTTTATTTTCTTTTTTTTCTGTTTGTCATATTTTTTCACCACCAAATTGAGTGTCGAATTCACCTTTGTGCCTTTTTTTTTCTCTTGAGAGTCAAAATTATCTTTGTGCCTTATTTATACATAAGTGTACACCAATTGAGTGTTGTTTGGAAGCTATTTAAAATACTTTTTTTTTATTTTTTATCCTTTCTTCTTCGACTGTCAAGGAGCTGTTGGCTTGGAAAAATGAGCTGGTTGATGAAGTTAAGTGATATTTCTCCTTATATATTTTTACTTAAATTATATTTTTGTTTTGTTTTGTGTGATTTTACAATATCTTTTTTCCAAATATGGGAAGGTTCATAGGTGTATTAAAAACAATTAGAATATTATTTTATGTAAGGTCCCACATCGGTTGGGAGGAAAACGAAGCATGCCTTATAAAGGTGTGGATACCTCTCCCTAGCATGACGCGTTTTGATGAGTGAGTGTGGGGGGCTTCGGCTATCATCCCTATCGTCAAAGGCAAAACCGTGAGACCTTGTGTGCCAAAACAGACAATATCGTGCTAGCGGGTGGTCTGGGCTATTACAGATGGTATCAAAGCCAAAACCCGGATTGATGTGTCAGCGAGGGCGCTGGGCTCCCTTAGGGGGTGGATTGTAAGGTCCCACATCGGTTTGGGAGGGGAACGAAGCATGCCTTATAAGGATGTGGATACCTCTCCCTAGCATGACGCGTTTTGACGAGAGAGTGTGGGGGGCTTCGACTATCATCCCTATCATCAAAGGCAAAACCGTGAGGCTTTGTATGCCAAAGCGGACAATATCGTGCTAGCAGGTGGTCTGGGCTGTTACATTTTACGCAAAGCTTTTGGACAATTTTAAGAATTTTGACGAGTGACACATTTTTATTCACTAAATTCTAGAAATAATATGTGATCAACAGTGAAGAATGCTATATAAATCGAACCAATGCATGGTCTCTCTGTAAGTTTCTCAAATTTATGTAAGAAATAATTTATTCAAGTTTATATGGTCCAATTTCAGCTGCTAACTTCATTAATTTGTATTTTGAAAAGTTGTTGTGTGTTTTGTTACTATTTTTTGTTTTTGTTCTCTCTCTGTTCCTCTCATTTGTTAGTTTTTATCTGCTTGGTTCTTTTTTTAAGAGATACCCCTGTTTTATTGAAGTTTTTTTCTTTTTTGTTTGTTATGGGTTATTTAGCTGTGATTTTTCATTTTACTTTGTCTTTTTATGGAAAGACAAATTAGGTAGAGGTGATATTATATGTTCGAAGTTTCAAGGCAAATTTTAACTGTGGTTGGTTGATTGGTTTCTGAGCTGGTTATTGGATCCAAAGAGATGACCTCGTAACTTTTCCCATCTCTTTGGATCCTATAACCAGTTGAGATACCAAATAATTTATTGAGTTTGTTAGATGTCTGAACTTTGTTGATGAATATTTTTGGATGAAATTTACTTTTGTTGTCACATTTGATTTGTGAAACATGTGCTTTTAAGTTGTTATCATTGTTATTGTGTATTTGTTTTATAGGTGCCTTCTTATTTTCTTCAAAATGTATACAAATTTAGTGTTATTTGAGTTGTAATGGTTTATTGAGCATTTATTTTAATAGAAACAAGATATTTATTTTAGTTTCACTAATGATTAAATAACCTTTTAATCTTTGGATTACTCATGCCATGTTTCTTAATTTTGAGCCTTATATTTTTTGATTTTTAAAATATATAATTTTATGCCCTTGGAATTATAAAATACTTTTGTTGTAAAAAGTGAGAAAACCTATAAAATTTGATATGGTTCAATTCTAACGGCTACTGTCCTCATTTTGTATCTTGAGAAGTCGTTACCCGTTTTCTTACTACTTTTCATTTTCGTTATTTCTGTTTGTCTTTTCTTTTTTGTCACAACCAAATTGAGTTTCAAATTCACTTTTGTGCCTTTTTTTATGGTGTTCTCTTGAGAGTCAAATTTTCCTTTGTGCCTTATTTATATATAATTGTACCCCACTCATCATTGGGTTTTTATACTATAATTATTTTAGCCTTATTTTCTCTTGGGTATTGAACTAATTAATTAATTAGGTGCCTTCTTATTTTCTTCAAAATATATACGAATTTAGTGTTAGTTGAGTTGTAATCATTTATCGAGCATTTATTTTATGAATGCATGTTTGTTTGCCTGTTTTCTGAACTAAGATTAGTAAGTGCTTCTCTTTTTTTTCTTACTCTGCAGTACTTGAATTGAACTTGAGTTGTTCACATATTCATCTTTTTGAGTTCTTGCACACGAAAGAATTGAGAGTCAAATTTTTCTTTCTACCCTTTTTTTTCCTTTCTCTTGACAGTCAAATTTATCTTTGTCCCTTATTTATATACAAGTTTACACAACTTGAGTTTTATTTGGATGCTATTTAGAATACTTTATTATTTTTTGCTCATGTCTTCTTCAATTGTTGAGGAGCTGTTGATTTTGAAAATGAAGCTGCTTGATGAAGTTAACTAATAATTCTCCTTGCTTAATTTTACATAAATTATGTTTTTGTTTTCTCTTACGTGGTTATACAGTTTTTTTTTTCTGATACGTGGGAGTTTATAAGTGTATTAAAAATAATTAGAATATTGTTCTAAAAAAAGCTGTTGAAAAATTTTGAAAATTTTTAATGTGTGATACATTTTTATGCATGTCTTTTCAGAAAGCATAGTTCTAAACAGTGAAAATTTCTATATAAATCGATTTGGTGCAGGTTTTCTCTTTATGCTTCCCTCATTTCTGGAAGAAATATTTTCTCCCAAATTATAGGGTCCAATTTCAGTTGTTTCATTCGTTAAGTTGTATTTTGAAAAGTTGTATTTTGTTATATTATTTATTTTGTTCTTTTTTGGTTCGTCTCATGTTTAAGATCTTATCTGCTTGGTTATTTATTTTAGAAAGACTCCTATTTTTTTAAAGTTTTTATCTTCTCTAGATATTTATTTTATTTTCATTGTTGATACTAAATCAGTTTTTAATATTTTTATTACGAATGACATATTTCTTAATTTTAAAACTTATTTTTCTCAATCTTAAGTGATATAATTTTATGCAATTAAATAATAAAAAAATTTTGGTGGAAAAAGTTAGTAAACCTATGAAAACCTATGAAATTCTATACATTGCAATTTCTCTTTTATATGAAGAAAGGATAATCACTTGCTAATTTTATTTCTTGATTTTGTTTGACATTCTTCTGAAATAAGATGAGTAAGTATTCATCCCTTTTTTTAATTATCCTACAGAGCTTGAATTGTAGTTCAATTTTTCACATGTTTATTTTTTTGAATTATTCCACACAATGGAATTGAAGTCAAATTTAACTATCTACCTTTTTTATTTTTTTATTTTTTTTATTATGTATTTCTTACAAAGTTGTGATTTATAACAAAAAAAATAAACACTTGCTAATTTTATTTTTCGGTTTTGTTCGCCATTCTTTTGAAATAAGATGAGTAAGTGTTTATCTTTTTTTTTTTAATTATCCTACAGTGCTTGAATTGTACTTGAGTTGTTCACATATCCATTTTTTTTTAATTCTCCCACACAAAGAAATTGGGAGTCAAATTTATCTTTGTACCTTTTTTGTTTTTAGTTTTTTCTCTTGTGTGTTTTTGGTAACTAGATTTCGTTTGTATAATAATTAGATTGTGAAAAATAATTAGAGTATTGTTCTATAAAGGGATGTTGGAAAATTTTGAAAAATGTTGATCAGTGATACATTTTTTTGTGGTCCAATTTCAGATGCTAGCTTCCTTAAGTTGTTTTATGAAAAGTCGTTATGTATTTTGTTACTATTTTGCATTTTGTTCTTTGTCTGTTGCGCTCATTTTTAAGTTTCCATTTGCTTGGTTTTTATTTTTAGAAATACTCCTTATTTATTTAATTTTTTAGCCATAAATACTTTTGACTAAAAATTTTATTATGGTTGTGAGAAGATTAATTCAAACCTTTTTTTTCCATTCTTTTTTGTTGTCTTTGTTTGTTGAGTAATGAACATTGTGTTGTGAGAATCAAATACTACAACTTCTCAGATTAGTTGGATGATTTCTTTGAAGTTTTCGAGTTTCGGATTATGGGATTGATCAGTTTGTTGGGTTGGTTAGACCACTCTTTAAGCAACTTTAAGCTTATGAATCGATGGAGCTAATAGGATTCGTAATCTTGGAGCTGCCTGGAGAGTGGCCTGAGCAGTTGCTCTATTTAGCTATCAAGCTTATGTCGATTCTTTTGCTGAGAAGTTTGAGTTTTTGATTCTGTTGTCCTATTTTTTTAAATAAAATAATTAAAAATTTATTACTATTTGTTACTCTCTTTTGTTTATATCTTCATTCCTTGATTGTATTTCTTTTTTTCTTTTGAGTACAATTTTTGAACTTGATTGATGGGCATTTTGTTTTTTGGTATTTAACTACATAGATAATTAGCTTGTGTGTATTTTTATTGGAAATATGATATATTTTTCATTGAAAATATAATAATATAGGAAGCCTAATAAAATAATGATGTCTATACTAAAAGGTGTCCTCATCTAAGTCTACCAATCCTGGATCTATGCATAGGTTTTCTTTTTATTTTTGGTTCTCACTTTTCTCTGTGTTACCTCAAGTTGTCTTTGTTATCTTTCTCTTCTCTCTCATCCTCTTCTCATCCAATCCTCTCTCTTGCTATTACCTTACAATTTATATAGAGGATAATGATGTGTATTTTTGGAAAACGAATTCCTAACACACAAAACTCACCGGCAAGTGCACCGGGTCGCATCAAGTAATAAAACTCACGGGAGTGAGGTCGATCCCACAGGGATTGATGGATCAAGCAACTTTAGTGGGTGATTAGTTTAGTCAAGCTAACATTGAGTGATTTGAGTGACAATTGAAGCCAACAGAATGTAAATTTACAGGAATTATAAAGTGCAGAAAGTAAAATTGCAGGTAACTTAAAGAATAAGAAAGTAAAATAGCTGAAACTTAAATTGCAAGAAAAGTAAATTGCATGAAAAGTAAAGGGGCTGGGGTGCTGGAAATAAAATAGAGCAATATATCAGAATTCAAAACTCTTGCAGCAAGCTTAAATTGCAGGAAAGTAAATTGGGAGCAATGTAAACAGAGAAGAAAAATTGCAGAAAAATTGCAGTGAATTAGAACTTAGAGCAATTGCAGAGGATTTAAAATTGTGCAGGAAATGTAAATGAGATTTGCAGCAGGCTTAATGTAAATTGAATCGAGGAACCGAACAGAAAATGAAATGCAGCTCAATTGCAAAATCTAAATGAGAGGTTGAAGATCTCAAGAAATCAATGAGACTAGAAAACAAGTCTAGATCTCAATTCCTTCCTTGATCCGCTAGCAAACAAGATGCAGGAAAATTAAAGATGAAAGCGATGAAACGAACTTTGATTCAAATCACAATTCACTTGAAAGTTTGCAGAAGAAGAAAACAGGGAGAATTCTCAAGGTGAGATTGAAATAGAATTTCTTCAATTCTCAACCCAAGATTCAAAACAAAAAGAAAAACCAAAGAGAGAGAGTTCTGTATTCCTAATGTTCCCTAGTGGAGCTCGCCCCCCAATAAAATGAAACAGATGCCTATTTATAGGCATTTTTACAAAATGAAAATGAAATTCAAAACAAATTACAATTAAAATAAAATTTCTATTCTAACTATCTCTTGTGCCTTTGAGTGGTGTCAATTGGGCCCTTGCTCTTGATGGAATTGGGTTGAAGATAGCCTCTGTTGATTGCTCTTGGAGTTGGAGAGAAACCCATTTGTGAACCGGGCCATAAACCAGAAAAGCTTGAGTAAAAGTTTGAGGTCAAACTTTTACTCAAACTTTTCATATCAGCTAACATTCCTTGCTGCCATCCACGTTTGAGCCAAATTTTGAGGTCAAACTTTGAGCCAAACGTGGATCCCTTTTGTATGCTTCTTGGGGGCTACTTTGTCCTCTTGTCACGTTGCAAATTTTATGCCCAATATAGACTATTATATATAGTTGGAAAGCTCTGAATGTCAGCTTTCTAACCCACTTGGAATCACCTCAATTGGACATCTACAACTCAAGTTATGCTCCTTTGAAGAGGACAAGGTCGTTGGCTTTGGTGTGCAGCGTTTGAGGCGACGTTTGCCCTCAAACGTGGACGAAAACGCCAGGTTTTGGAGACTCAAACACATTGTCCACCCCATACTATTATATATTGTTGAAAAGCCCTGAATGTCTACTTTCCAATGCCGTTGGAAGCGCATCATTTGGAGTTCCACAGCTCGAGTTATACTCCGTCGAAGGTGCAGAAGTCAGTTGGCCTCACTGCAAGTTGCCACCATGTTCGTTTATGCACATTTCGGGGCAGTTTTCTCTCTCAATTTTAGTGTCCACCATGCAGTGCCATATATGCTTGGAAAGCTCTTGATTCCTACTTTCCATTGCTTTTTGAATCACCTCATTTGGAGCTCTGTAGCTCAAGTTATTCTTGTTGGAAGTATACCCCTTCAGGCTGTTGTGGTGTGTGGCGCCAACGTTTGAGCAAAAGTTTGACCTCAAACGTTGGCGCAAGCTTTTTCCTCCAGGGTATTGATTTTGTGATGCCAACGTTTGCCAAAAAGTTTGAGGCAAACGTTGGCTCAAGCTTTTCTCCCAAAAGTTTGAGCTAAAGTTTGAGGCAAACTTTTGCTCAAACTTTTTGTTTCTCTCTTGCTCCTAGCCATTCCTTCTTCCTTCAACCTTCTTCAAAACTCTTTTCACCTGTCATCAATCAACCAAACACATCAAAGCTATGCCCCAAATCATAAGATTGTGTTTCTTTCATAATATATGACAATTATAGCACAAAATCTCATGAAAGTGCATTAATTCATCCATGGTTGATTGAATCAAAGAAAACATGGAAATCTACCCAATTGGCTTGCTTGTGGCTTAAGAAAGTGCATAAAACCTATTGAAAACAAATGAAAAAGCATAGAAAAACATGACATGATGACATGTCATCACAACACCAAACTTAAACCTTGATTGTCCCCAAGCAAGAAAAGAATCATGCAATAAAGATTGACAAACTAAGGTAAGAAGAATAGCAACTCAATGTTCATGGTAAGCTAGTTTTCTAAGCATGCTACAATCACAAAAGAAATATAAATGACTGATGCTTCCATCTAGCTCAATTTATGAAATCTTTCTCTTATATTTCTTCCTTGAAACAAGCTTTTGATTTTCTTATTAGCTTCTCCTTTTGGGTGCTTTGCCCCATGAGTTGATAACAAAGCTACGACTTCTAAATGCTTTGTTTTCAAGTATTACCACTTGATACATAAGCACCACAAGCATTTGATTAGAGGACTTCATTAATCTCATTTTTTCTTTTCTTTTCTTGACTCTCTAATCATTGATGCTCAGAGCCTTGAGCTTTGAGGGAGTGCTTTTGCACTTTGAGCCTAACCTTGACTTCTAAATGTTTTGTTTTCAAGCATTTGGCTTGATACATAAACACCATAAGTACTTAACAAATAAATTGCCATTGGTACTCAGAGCCTTCAGCTTTCTCCTTCTTTCCCTTTTTCTTTTCTTGCTTTAATTGTATTTGCTTCTTCAAGGTTTTCATGATTTTCAAAAGATTTCACAAAATGTACTAGATGAAAACTTCAATTAAATAAAATCCAATGCAATTGAGCAACAATCAAACATACTAGCTTTCCAATACTTTTATGCACATGCTAAAATCTTCTTTAATGCCTTGTTTGTTTATGATCATGATACTTTATTGCTTTTGAATTCACAAAACTCAAGTTGGTAATCATAATGACACAGCACCATGTTGCAATTTAGAAATCAAACTATGCCTTTTCATACACACATGCATACAGAGAAGGTAAAGACAATCATGCAGTTTATAGTGCTTGAAACAAATGAGAGGAAAAGGAACTTTACAACCTTGTAGTTCATCTTCTCTATTGTTGTCATTTTCCTCCCATTCTCCTCCTTCCCATACCAACTCAGAATGCTTGCTCATCTTCAAGCAACTATTAGAACCGTGGCTATAGGGCTAAGATGGATCATGAATGTCTTACACAATGGAATGTTAGTGGTGCATGTGTTTCAAGCAAGCAAAATTAAAGATAACAATCAATGCATAAGAGACAGAGACATTATGATTGCATAGATAAGAAGGTGTGCACAATACATTGCATAAAAGATAAGTGGCACACCAAACTTAGTGTGACACTTTCACTTGGAATCAATGCAAGTATCTTGTAAATATGGGAACCAAATTTTTGTTGCATAGCAACACCAAACTTAGAATGCAACCATATGTCAATTTATTTGAACTAAAACTAAACAAAAGAAACTGTTATATGTTAAATATAATCACCAAATGAAGAGTCTGTTATGAATAAGGATGTCTTGGTGATGTATTAACAAAAACAGTTAACGAAGAAAGCATTAAAAACAAGTAAATAAATAAAACAAAGAGAAAACAAAAATTATCCAACTAAGAAGAAAAATAACACTGTAAAAGGTAATATGATTATGCAGACAAGTGATGTTGCTGGATTCATTGCATAGAAAATTAAGTGGCACACCAAACTTAGAATCTTAGCGTGACACTTCATGTAGAATTGATGCAATCATCCAAACGGGATTGAAAACAATTTGTTGCAAGGCAACACCAAACTTAGAATGTGATCATATGCCAATTTATTGAAATTTAAACAAAGCAAGGAGAAGAAATGTACCTACTGTCTACCTGTTCTTTACTTTCTTCCTCTTCTTCCAGTTTGTTAAGAGGAATGACTTCAAGAGAGGAGAAGATTCAGCTATTGCCCCCTGTCTTGGTTTCCTCTCAGCAAGCTTTCTTTTGTACGTGGCTTGATTGAGCTTGCTTGCTATTGGTCCAGGGGTTGGATTGCTTGTGGTTGACCTCCTCTTGAATGTTGTCCTTGGTAGCTTGGTCACAATCCTCTTCTTGGTGCTTTTGTTAATTGCCTTCACTTCCTTGAATCCAAGTCTTGGTGGTTGTGTGATTGTTGGAGTCTTCTTTTCATCAAGAGTCTCTTATATTGGTGGTTCCATGAGCCCTTCCTTCATGTGATTTTTTGCTTCACTTGAGTGTGAATTCTCTGGAATGACTTCCTTACTTTCATGCTCCTCCACTCCTTTCTTTGCACCCAACATTTGACTTAATAGTTCTTTTATGGAGGATGTTTGTTGTTCTTCCCAAGATTTCTTCATTTCCTCTTCATATTTTTCGATCACAGATTCAAGGGAAGTTTGTGAGGGTTGTGAATGTCCGTGTTCCTTTGTCACCTCAAGTGCAGTTTCATTTTTAACCACCTCATTCTTCATTGAAAGTTCACTTGATGCAGTAGCCTCCTCATCTTGCTCTTCCACTTTATCCTTCACATCCATCAATTGGTCTTCATCCTTACTGTTTGATGGTTTTAAGTTCCCCCTTGTTTGTTCTAAGGGCCCATTCATCTTCTTGAGGACGATTTCTTTCCAGGATGGGGATTTTGTTTATCTTTCCACGAGTTTTCTGTGTATTTCAATGGCTTGGAGGTAATCCTCATCTGTTGGTTCAAGAGATGAAGGTTGAGAGTAATTTTGGTGACATGGATGTGTTGTGGTGAAGTTGTGTTGAGGGGTGTGGAATGAATTGTGTGATTGATGGGGTAACTTGTATGGATTTTAGAGGAAACTTTGTGTTGAGGCATAATCAAGTGATGAAGAACTTTCAAATGAGAAACTGGGACGTGAGGGTGGATGCTCTTCCATTCTTTGGTGATGCTTCCATCCACCATGAGGATAATGATATGAATCACTTTGTGGTGGTGGTTGGTATCCCATATGATTTTTTTGCTCATCTTGTGTCTCTGAAGCAAGTCTCCATGAATTGGAGTGCTCAGAATGTGTATTCTCTTGGTGATATTCCCAGCCACCATTAGAGATTGGTGATGGTGGGTAATATCCCATAAAATTTGTTTGATCATAAGATGAGTTGAACTCCATTTGAATTTTGTAAAACACAACACCAAATAAAATTGAAATTCATGTTTCAGATGATATTTGCTTAGTGAGGCAAAAACACAAACACCTTGGTTTCAGTTTAAAGCAGAGAACAAAAATAAAGAAAATGCTTGATCTAGACCTCTCACCCACTTAATCATTGTTGATCTAAATCAATCCCCGGCAACGGCGCCAAAAACTTGATGTGTATTTTCGGAAAACGAATTCCTAACACACAAAACTCACCGGCAAGTGCACCGGGTCGCATCAAGTAATAAAACTCACGGGAGTGAGGTCGATCCCACAGAGATTGATGGATCAAGCAACTTTAGTGGGTGATTAGTTTAGTCAAGCTAACATTGAGTGATTTGAGTGACAATTGAAGCCAACAGAATGTAAATTTGCAGGAATTATAAAGTGCAGAAAGTAAAATTGCAAGTAACTTAAAGAATAAGAAAGTAAAATAGCTGAAACTTAAATTGCAAGAAAAGTAAATTGCATGAAAAGTAAAGGGGCTGGGGTGCTGGAAATAAAATAGAGCAATATATCAGAATTCAAAACTCTTGCAGCAAGCTTAAATTGCAGGAAAGTAAATTGGGAGCAATGTAAACAAAGAAGCAAAATTGCAGTGAATTAGAACTTAGAGCAATTGCAGAGGAATTTAAAATTGTGCAGGAAATGTAAATGAGATTTGCAGCAGGCTTAATGTAAATTGAATCGAGGAACCGAACAGAAAATGAAATGCAGCTCAATTGCAAAATCTAAATGAGAGGTTGAAGATCTCAAGAAATCAATGAGACTAGAAAACAAGTCTAGATCTCAATTCCTTCCTTGATCCGCTAGCAAACAAGATGCAGGAAAATTAAAGATGAAAGCGATGAAACAAACTTTGATTCAAATCACAATTCACTTGAAAGTTTGCAGAAGAAGAAAACAGGGAGAATTCTTAAGGTGAGATTGAAACAGAATTTCTTCAATTCTCAACCCAAGATTCAAAACAAAAAGAAAAACTAAAGAGAGAGAGTTCTGTATTCCTAATGTTCCCTAGTGGAGCTCGCCCCCCAATAAAATGAAACAGATGCCTATTTATAGGCATTTTTACAAAATGAAAATGAAATTCAAAACAAATTATAATTAAAATGAAATTTCTATTCTAACTATCTCTTGTGCCTTTGAGTGGTGTCAATTGGGCCCTTGCTCTTGATGGAATTGGGTTGAAGATAGCCTCTGTTGATTGCTCTTGGAGTTGGAGAGAAACCCATTTGTGAACCGGGCCATGAACCAGAAAAGCTTGAGTAAAAGTTTGAGGTCAAACTTTTACTCAAACTTTTTATATCAGCTAACATTCCTTGCTGCCATCCACGTTTGAGCCAAAGTTTGAGGTCAAACTTTGAGCCAAACGTGGATCCCTTTTGTATACTTCTTGGGGGCTACTTTGTCCTCTTGTCACGTTGCAAATTTTATGCCCAATATAGACTATTATATATGGTTGGAAAGCTTTGAATGTCAGCTTTCTAACCCACTTGGAATCACCTCAATTGGACATCTACAACTCAAGTTATGCTCCTTTGAAGAGGACAAGGTCGCTGACTTTGGTGTGCAGCGTTTGAGGCGACGTTTGCCCTCAAACGTGGACGAAAACGCCAGGTTTTGGAGACTCAAACATATTTTCCACCCCATACTATTATACATTGTTGGAAAGCCCTGAATGTCTACTTTCCAATGCCGTTGGAAGCGCATCATTTGGAGTTCTACAGCTCGAGTTATACTCCGTCGAAGGTGCAGAGGTCAGTTGGCCTCACTGCAAGTTGCCACCATGTTCGTTTATGCACATTTCGGGGCAGTTTTCTCCCTCAATTTTAGTGTCCACCATGCAGTGCCATATATGCTTGGAAAGCTCTCGATTCCTACTTTCCATTGCTTTTTGAATCATCTCATTTGGAGCTCTGTAGCTCAAGTTATTCTTGTTGGAAGTATACCCGTTCAGGCTGTTGTGGTGTGTGGCGCCAACGTTTGAGCAAAAGTTTGACCTCAAACGTTGGCGCAAGCTTTTTCCTCCAGGGTATTGATTTTGTGATGCCAACGTTTGCCAAAAAGTTTGAGGCAAACGTTGGCTCAAGCTTTTCTCCCAAAAGTTTGAGCTAAAGTTTGAGACAAACTTTTGCTCAAACTTTTTGTTTCTCTCTTGCTCCTAGCCATTCCTTCTTCCTTCAACCTTCTTCAAAACCCTTTTCACCTGTCATCAATCAACCAAACACATCAAAGCTATGCCCCAAATCATAAGATTGTGTTTCTTTCATAATATATGACAATTATAGCACAAAATCTCATGAAAGTGCATTAATTCATCCATGGTTGATTGAATCAAAGGAAACATAGAAATCTACCCAATTGGCTTGCTTATGGCTTAAGAAAGTGCATAAAACCTATTGAAAACAAATGAAAAAGCATAGAAAAACATGACATGATGACATGTCATCAGATAACTTAGGGTTAATATAGCTTGTGATTTATACACCTTATTTGTGCATCAATTGTTGTTAGCTTAGGGCCTATATATAGGATTATTAAGTGGGGCCTGCAAATATCTTTTGATTGATATCTAAGGTCAATCAATATCTTTCAAATCTCTATCTTACTTGCTTCTTTTTTTTTCCTTCCAAAATAAGGATTATATGGATTTCAAAATTCAAATTACTCAATTGATATGTGTTTATAAATAAAGTATGAATCCATTGATCATGTCACATTTTTTTCACATTCATGAGCTATTGTATGTTTTTCTTAGTTGCTGTTTAATTGACTGAAATCTATTTTCTCTTTCATCCCTTTAATTGCATTTCAAGATGAGAACTTCCATGGATATGGTTAATAAGATTAATCCTGAGAAGGAAGTATGGAACCTCAAAGTTAGGGTGATTAGACTTTGGACTGTTCCTACTTACACTGGTCAGCTTCTCCCACATTTGATGGAGATAATTTTGGTGGATGAATCTGTGAGTTGTAGTGGTCTAAATTTATTAAATTTTTTTGGCTGTTTGTTTTTTATATTTAGATGTGTTTCTCCTTACTTTTTTATATCGAGGTCTCAAATTTTGTTTCATTTAAATGCGTTTTTCTCTTTATTCCATTTGTCATTTATAAGATATTTGCTATAATTTGTGTTGGTTGGTAAGGGTGCAAGATATAAGCTACTGTTCGGAAGACTATGATTTATAGGTTCAAAGTACTTTTCTCTTAGGGTCAAGTATATGTCATGAATCTCTTCTATTATTGTTTCTTATATTCCTTTTTCCACTTTCATTCTACATGTTCTATAGTATTCGAGTTTGCCATTTCTGGTGAAATGATTGTTTTGGGCTAACATGAATGCTCGTGGATCCACTAAGTTACCTCTGAATCCTTCATTGTTGAAAACTTGATCCTACAGCTGCTGTTGTTTCAGTGAATAAATAACAAAGATTTATTAGTTCTTGATCATCATGTGTATTGATAGTTAAATATTAGAGTGTGGTCATTAAAGCAAAATGTTATTTGTTGTAATAAAGAAGGGTATATTTTGATATAGTGGGTAAGTAGAGCATACAGTTGGGAAGAAGAGAGAAACTCATCATGATAAATTTTGGCAACAGATATCTTTCGTTCGTGCGTCACACATATTCCAAATGAAGAATTAAAGAGAAAGCAAAAAAGAAAAAATAAAAGATAAACAAAAAAATGTCCTCTATAGTGCGTTATCTCTCATCTAAGTTAGGATTTTGATTAAAAAGTAGTGGTTGAGATATTTGTAAGAACGAGTTGAAGTTGCGCAAAAGAAGATTTACAATTATTGTTCTTTTTTCTTTTTTTGATCTTGAAAAATAACAAGTTTGACGAGAGATATCAAATATTCATTCTTTTTCTCTTTTTCTTTTTCTTCAGTCAGCATTTAAATAAAATAAAAGTTCGAAATAGTTTTTTTTTTTCAAATTCTTAAGTTCTTCATCTTTTTGTGTATTTACCCCTCTCTTTTTAATAGATCTCTATTAGCATTGAAAAATGACAACTTGCATTTTTGTAAAATAAATTTTTTATCCAAGATTGAAATGATTTTAACATGATAAATTAAAAAAATTTTTTTTATACATAAATTATATTGGTTATGATTTTTATTAATGTTTATCTTCTGAATTGTGTTGTTTATATTTTGAAGATGTATTTGTTGCGCATAATATATGAAGTTCCACAAGATACAACGTATTGTGAGGCAGGATCTTTATAGCCAATTCTAAGAAGTGCTCATCAAAGTGAATGTTTCAAAAAGTAAGGATACTTATGCAAACTATGAGAAGTTAAAAAAGGATACTTATGTATTTGGAGTAGTGATAGAGTAAATAAATCTGTTACATTTTATTAAAAGTTGAACAAAAAGAATACTTTTATTAACATAAAAAGTGACAATAAAAAAAAACTGAAAAAAAAGTCGAAACAAAAAACATAAATTTTCAACTCGTGCGTCGCACAGGTCTTCTGCTAGTATGTATATACGTAATGTGACACATGTTCTCTTATTTCCATTAATCATTATTTTATGCTTCATTTGTTTCTTCCTTCACCACCGAATTGAAATAAGAGAAAGAAAGAAAGGAACTGAGAGTGAGAGAGACCGAAGCTTGCATGAGAGAACTGTGAAAAACCTCCAACTTTCCGGCTTCGATTTCTTGCAATCCATAACTCCAATAAAAAATCTAATCCAGTAAAAGTGTTTGTATCCTCTTCCTCTACGCGTCGGTGTTACTTTTGTCTGGTGGAAATTGATAGTGACGTAGTTCCTCTTCTCCTTAAGTTTGGCTAATTGGAGTTCTAGGAGGTACAGGAAATTACTGACGCATTCCTCTTCAGCAGCTCTGTCAGAAAGCTTCCCTGGAGTTTTCGTTGATTTTGATTTCGTATGGAGGTAGGGGTTTGTTTTTAAAATTATAAGTTTTTAATTCATGAATGCTCAAAAGCTTAATGAGTAATTGCAAATAATTTATGACTATCTGAACTGGTTGAATGTCGAATTTGTGTTGGATTTGTGATAGTGAAAATAATTGAATTTGATGAATATGTGTTAGGATTTCTAAATGTTTGAGAATTGTCAAAACTGTGGCTGTGAATAAATTATGTGTATGTGATAAACCCCAATTTTGTGGTTTATCTTGTGTAGAATTTGGGGGGTTTTATCAATATTTTTCGCACTTATTCATATAAATTGCATGGTTTTGTGTTTCCTTCCTAATTTTGCTTCATGGTTTAAAACATGCTTCTTTAACCCTAAAAATGCTATATTTTAAACCTCTTCTATTACCATTCGATGCCGTGATGTGTTTGTTAAGTAGATTCAGGATCTATAGGGCAAGAATGGTCTAGAAGATGGAAAGGAAGCATGCACAAGTGGAAGGAACATGAAGAATGGAGCTTTGGAGAACTGGAGGCGACGCGCACGCGTAGATTGGCGCAGCAGTGACCGACGCGTACGCATGCTCGATGCGTACGCGTGGCTCGCAGAACTCAGATGACGTGCACGCGTGACGCCCAACACGTGACTTCATTAGTGAAATCGTGGTTGGCGATTTCTGAGAGGCTCCAGGCCTAAATCCAACTTGATTATGGATGGAAAAGACCCAGGAATTGATGGAGGAAGGGGGGATCCAATCATTCACACATGACACGTAATTTTAGCTAGTTTTTGGTTCTTGTTTTCTAGAGAGAGAAACTCTTACTTCTCTCTAGATTTAGTTTGTTTTTGATCCTCCTTTGTTGAAATTCTGAATTGGGTTTTATTAATTTTAGTTTCAATTACTTAATTTGAGTTCTCTAGTTTTAATTTTGTTTAGATATTGTGTTGAATTGTGTTTTCTTATTATTTTCCTTTTTCTTCTCATATTATGAACTTTATGGATCATGGATTTCTATTAGTGCATTGATGTTTTCTATGATTGATAGTGTTAATTGAGTTATTTTCTATTGATAATTGTTAGTGGGTATTTGTGATTTCCAATTAATTTGCAAATTGAATATGTCTTTTGTTAATGCATACCATGTGTTTGATGAAATGTTTCCTTTGATTATGGAGCAGTTTTCTATAATCTTGGCCTAGGCTAAGGGAATTGGGTGAACTTGAGTCATTAAGTCTAATTGATTTGGTGATTTGAGAATCCTTAGTGGTCAAATTGATACCCATTGACACTAATCTACTACTAAGTCAATTAGTAGTTGGATTAGGACTTATGAGTTGAAATTGATCAAGGCATTTGACATACTTCAAGAAGTAGACTTAATGAGCTTGGTTCCTCATAATTGTCAAGATATGGTTATTAGACAAGGATGGTGACCCCAATTTCCATGCCTAGCCATGAGTCCCTTTTATTATTCATATTTAAAACCCAAAAATCCGAATTGCTTGATTTTTGTTATAGTTTGTTTAGTTGTTTACTTAGTTCTAGAATAGAGGTAGATTTATATGCTCCCTTATTAGGTTGAAATTGCTTATACTTGGGTTTTAGTTGCTTTGATTTAGTTCTTGCACTTTAAGATTCCTTGCATGTTAAGTTTAGTTGTTTAAATTTTTGTTTGTGACTCCCAACCCCAGAATTCTAACCAATATTGATGCACATGTTTGCCCATTCTCTTGAGGACGACCCGAGACCAATACTCTCAGTTACTTTATATTGGGGTTGACTTTATGACAACCAAATTCTAAATTTGATCGATAGGGTTATATGTTGGTCTAGGACTATACTATGACATGATCTTTGTTGATAAAATCTAGACCGACGATAATTCTATCTATCAGTATGCTTTGGTAAAATGATGTATGAATTGAGTACTGGTTAGGATTGAGATAAGTTAAAGAATGATGGAGGTAAGCGAGCTGTGAGGGTGGTGAAGTCTGTTTTTAAGAAGAGGTTCTGTCCCAATTCTTGTAAAAATATACGAAAAAGTGATTTTATTTTGAAAACTGATTTATAAGCTTATTTTGAGAAATAACTCTATGTTAGAAAAAGATTTGGTTTATATATTTACTTATAATTGAGAAAAGAGGTTTTTGTATTAAAAATTTGATTTATTGAAAGTGATCTTTGAGAATTTAAAATGGATTTATAATATTGAATTTGATTTGTTTGAATTATCAAGAAAGGTTTTTGAGAATTGAGGACGGTTTGGTAGGGACCCTTGAAGGTTGGCAAAGCCCGGATTTTAGAGGAAGTGCTGTAGAAATTTTTATAAAACTCCGAAGCTTGTTTAAAGTGTTATTTGAAAGAAAACTTGATTTAAGAATCGTATTAATTGATTTTGATTTATTAAGAAAAGACACTTGTTTTCAGTACGATTTGTTAAGAAAAGTATAATATTTTAAGTTCAATGTATTCAGAAAAGATTTTGTTTTAAGTCAGGGATTGAGTTTGATTTATTAAGAAAATGAATTTTATCTTGATTAAATATTAAAGAAGTTTGGGTATTTGGAAAGTAAAGGTTTTAATGGTAAGATTGAAAGTATACCTATGAGGTGATGTGGAAGTAAGAGTGATTGATTACTTGGTGATGCGGAGGTATGCTTGGTAACATGGTAATGCGGAGGTATGCGTATTTATTTGGTGATGCGGAGGTATGACAATAAGAAAAGGAATGAGAAATTAGGAATGAAAGGATAATTGAATATTATATGTTTCAATGGGCCTTTGTGCCAAATTGCTAATGCGAAAGTGCCCGCCTAACTGATAGTCTGAGATTGTTAATGCGGGAATGTTCGCCTAATTGATAGCCTATCTCTTACCGTGATGCCAAGATATCCTAACTGACATGGGTTTGTCCATGATGATAATTGTGCCTAATTGACACGGTAAAGAGACAATATTTAGGGTTCGCCCCGAGTAACGTCAGGTTGCGGGTAGACAACCGACGCATGAGTTCATGGCCTGCTTAGGACAGACATGCATTATATTGTTTGCGCATTTGCATTTGATTGTGTTTTTCTTGTTGTATTTTCTCTGTGATTGTGCTGGTTATCTTATTCTACCTGTGTGTTCAATTGGATCTCTGGTACTATTAGTTTATGTACTAAAGTCAATTATTCGCATTTTGTTTATTACTTTTACGGCATTCACTATCCCTACTGAGAATATGCGAGACGACGTTCTCACCAGCCTACAGATCTTTTGTTTCAGCGACAGGTTCAGGAAGCCCTTGGCAAGGAGCCGCGACTATCCACAGAGTTTTATATACATGTATTCGCATTTTCTAGATTCTGGTTTAATCTTAGATTTTATTTTTCCTCGTCATTTATTGTTCTGTTTGACTTTTCAGAGGGATAGGACTTGTATTTGAGGATCTTGGAATAAGTCTATGTATATGTTGCTATGTGAATATATATATTTTTGTGATTAAGATATTTAAAGTGAAGACTTTTCGTTTTCCTGATTATGATTTCGGTTCGTATTCGTAAAGGCATGATATTAAAAAATGATAGTATAAAATAAAAAGGTTTAGAAGTAAGTAGCGCTCGAACTTTTAGTATGATCATGAGGTGCTTAAAGTTAGGGTGTTATGGTGCACATAGCACACATAGCTTTAACTTTGTATGTTTTTCAAAAGAGAACAAAAGCTCTATTGGCTAATTACTTTTTTTTTAACCTACATAGGGTCTCAAGTTGAGGTCTTAATTTATTTACATTTATTTTTTTGTTGTTTTTATGAAAGTTCATTCGTTTGTGCCAAGTGATTTCAATTAGTTTATAGGTTTTTATTACTGTAGAACTAACTCTCAGACAAAATAGCCAAGTTACTCCCTTTACAGAGTGCACATAATATAAGAACTCAAGTAAGACTTTATGTCGTTATCTAACTATTCTTTGTAAAATGAGTGGAGGAACTTTAATTTACTTTTAAAATAATAAAAATAAAGTTTAATAATTTTGAAAAATCTTTTAAAATGGGAAAAGCAAAAATAATTTTAAATTGTATAAGTCAATTTGTCTTTTCATGACAAATTAAAATATCATTGTCTTGCATTAGTAACCACTAAATACAAATGTATCGTAAGAGTAATAGTAAATATAAATTTCACATCTAATATTTGGAGGTTAATGATAGAGATAATTTTATGCCAATTCAGAAAACTAGATAAAGTAATTCCGTTGTGAGTATAGTCCAAAACCGGCAATGGATCCTCTCAATCAAAATTCAATTCAAGATAATGTCACAATTCAAACCAATTTATAACCGAGAGTATTTCGACTCCCGGGTCATTCTCCCTAGGAACTAATGCCAACAAGTGCACAATTTTGGTTGTGAAGAGCCAAAGGGGTTTTCAATAATAGAGAAGCAAGCAATAAAGAGATAAAAGAACAAGCCAAAATTGTAATTAATAAAGCAATAAAGGAATAACAGAACTATGTATGTAATATAAACAAGTAAAACTATAAAGTAATGGAAAAGTAGTTCAAAACATAAATAAAACCTTGACTTGGGATGAATTAAGGAATCCCTTCCTTGCAATAACCACAACTATGCTAATTATCATGAGTTAATCTCGCTTAGTTAACCCCAACCATCGAGGAGTAAGTCAAGCAAGCATAATTGACCTTAATCCATAAGTCCTAGCCAACTTACTGATAAACCCGAATTTTGTGGTTTATCTTATGCTTATTTTGGGGGATTTTATCACCTTTTCTCACATTTATTCAATGAAATAGCATGGTTTTGTAATTCTCCCTTGATTTGTACTTAAATGTGAAACATGCTTTTTAGGCCCTAAAATTGGTGATTTTAATTCACTTTAATTTCATTCAATGCCTTGATATGTTTGTTGAGTAATTTCATGTTCATAAGGCAAGTATTGGATGGAAGAAGTGAGAATAAAAGCATGCAAATTGGGAGAACTCATGAAGAAATGAAGGAACCGTAAAGCTGTCAAGCCCGACCTCTTCGCACTCAATTGACCATAACTTGAGCTACAGAGGTCCAAATGAGGCGGTTCTAGTTTCGTTGGAAAGCTAATATCCAGGGCTTCGAAATGATATAAAATTTGCCATACGTTACTTCGCGTTCAGGAGCGCGCACGCGCACTTTGCGCGCACGCGCCGATGCTGTCCGTGGCCCACTTTAATGAAATTGCCCCCAGCGATTTTGCAGCTCCTTTTGGGCCCAATCCAACCCATTTTTGATGCTATTGAACCCAAGGATTGAAGGGAGAATGAACCAAGTAGTCATAGTTTAGTTTTCATCATGTTTTAGAGTTAGAATTCTAGAGAGAGAGGCTCTCTCCTCTCTCTAGATTTTAGGGTAGTTTTAGTTAATTCTTCTTGGATCCAAGTTATAATTCTTGTTTTGATTTAGTTCTTCCTTTTAATTTCTTGTTATTACATCTCTATTCTTCTAGTTTTACTTGTCATTTCCTTTATTTTGTCCTCTTTTATGTTTATGAACACTCTTGTTAGATTTGGTTTACCTTTAATGCAATTTTATGTTTGATGTTATTTTTATTGTTGATTTGAGTTATTGATTTTACTTTTCTTGCTATTGGTAGTTGATAGATTTTACCATTTCTTGCACATTTTACTATGCTTTCCCTTTGTACCCACCAAGTGTTTGATAAAATGCTTGGTTGGGCTTTAGAGTAGATTTTGAGCATTCTTGGCTTGGAGAGAGTAATTGGGCAATCTTGAGTCATGAAAACCCAACTCATGTTGGTGATCTAGAGTTGTTAGCTAATATTATTTCCATTGACGCTAATCTTTTGCTAATTTAATTAGTGAGTTGATTAGGACTTATGGAATATTGTTTCTATTGACGCTAATCTTTTGCTAGTTTAATTAGTAAGTTGGTTAGGACTTTTGGATTGAGATTAGCTAGTCTCATTAGACTTTCTCCCTATTTGTTGGAGTTGACTAAATAAGATAAATTAATCATTGCATGACTAAGATAGAAAGCCTATGATCTCAACCTTGCCATGAATGTCTCTCTTTATTACTTGCTTTCTTTAATTGCTTTCTTTACTTTTCTTGCCATTTATTTTCTTGTCCTCTTATCAACCAAACCCCCCCTTGATCTTCATAGCCAATAATTAAACACTTCATTGCAACTCTTCGTGAGACGACCCGGAGTCCAAATACTCCGGTTATAAATTCATTTGGGGTTTGTTACTAGTGACAACTTAAATTTTTGCATGAGAGGACTATTGTTGGTTTAGAAACTATACTTTGCAACGAGACTTCAATTGTGAATTCTAAACCGTCAAGAGTTCTACACATCAAAATGGCGCCGTTGCCGGGGAGTTGCAATGGTGTTGTTTTATTGGTTATTGTATATATGTGAATAGTGTGAATATCTTGCTTTTTTCTTTATTTGCTAGTTTTTGTTTGTTTTATTTTGCTTTTCCGCTATGAATTCTCACCTTGGCTATGAGTTTGGTTGTAATCGTGTTGTAGGAAATGTGAACTTCAATGATGACACTCATTATGGATGGAACCAACAAAGATGGGAGGAGCCTCAAGGAATTTATCACTCCTATTGGCAACAACCTCCGGATACTTATAGGTATAATTACCATCCTAATACATGTCAATTCAATGGCTATGGTGACTCCTTTTGTGATAATCAAGCACCACCACCATATGCTTATGATTCTTATCCTCAACATGAACCTCAACCCTACTCACAAGCCCCTTTTCACCAAACACCTCCATATGACCCCAACCCATATCTACCATACCAATCACCTTGTGAACCATATGAACCATATGAAGAACCACCCCAATTCCACCACCAATACCCTCAAGAACCACCACCTCACTACCCTTACCAAGATGAATCACCTCTCATGTATGATAACTTTCAACCACATAACGAATTTCCCTTTCCACCACAACCCTCCAAGGAAGAACACCCACATCCATCCATCCAAGAGTCAATGGATCGTCTCAAGGAAGAAATGGATCGGCTTCAAGCAATAATCCGTCAAAAGGAGCAAGAGGAAGCCCAAAGGAGGAATTATGAAGCTATTGAGGCTAACCTTGCCAAAATTAAAGCCAACTTGGACTCATGGGGCTCATGCAACAAGCAAAGCATCTCCACGGATGAGTGTGAGAAATCAACCGAAGAAAGGAGCATGAAGGAGATTTTAGAATCTCAACATGAGGACAAGGAGATGGGGTATGTCTTGCAACAAGTGGTGGAGGAAGAGATTGTTGAAGAAGAAGAAGTGGTTGAAGAGTTAGAGGAAGTTGAACAAGAGGTGGATTCCAAGTTTGAGAACACTTCCACACCAAGTAACATTGTTGAGGATTTTGTGGAAGTTGTTGAACCCTCTTCCATTGAGCTTGAAGGCGATGTTAAGGAGGGTGCACAACCTCCTAAGCATATAATGAATGATGAAGAATTGGAAGAAGGTGAGCAAGCAACAAATCTTCCTCTTAAAGATCAGCCCACACCAACACATGATCCTTTGGTATTTGAAGAATCTTCTCCTCTTGAAATTGAGGTGGATGTTGAGACAAGTTCTACATTACCTCCAAGTTGTGATATGAAGAATGGAGGAGAGCTAGAAGAGGTTGGTGAGGAAGTAATTGGACATGAAGAGCCTTGTCAAGAGGTGAACATGGAAGAAGCTTGCCAAGAGGTGGAGGTAATCAAGGAAGAATACAAGGGAGTGGAGCTTGCAAGATCATTAGAGACATCCCTTCCTAAGTCACCATCCAATACAACATTCAAGTGGGTAAAATTCTTATCCCTAAGCTTCACTTTCTCACTTGAATATGGTTTGATTGAAAATGATGGTCAACTTAGAGCTCTTTGTGGAGTTAAGAGTAAGAGAGAGTTGTGTAGTGGTTGGAAACATTACTCTAAGTTCATAATGGTTGCATGCTCAAAGTTGAATGGTAATGGTTGGTGTAGAACCAAATTTCATGGGTCTAGGAAGTTGTTTGGAGGCTTCTTTGAGAATTCCAAGGCTAAACCACCCAATTGGAGCTATGATGATCAACTTGAAGATGGGTGCAAAAACAAGATTTGGGATCCGGGAATATATGAGGATCAATTTTGAGAGCTCATATCTTGGGAAGAATCTCACCCAAGCTTGGTGGAAATGGTTGGAAATTCTGACAACCAATTGAGGAGCAAGCATTCTTGGAGGATCAAGGATGAATACAGGCATAAGCCACCATAACAAGGAGCCTCCCAAATGTCCAACTTAAGGACTTAAACTAAAAGTGTTAGGTGGGAGACACCCCACCATGGTAAACTCTTTCCACTCTCTTTTAGATTTGGTTAATAAGTGATTTGAGTTACCATTATAGGTAATTTTTCTTCTTTTCTATACTATTATGCATTTTGCTTTTATTGATAGGTTGTTTGTTGCATTCATGCTTTGATTAGAATAGTTGTTGTTGAATTGCATTTTGCTTATAGTATAAGTTTTGTTTTTAGTATGTTTGAAAATTTTTCAAAAACCAAAAAGATTTTTGTTAAATTTGAATTTTGGTTGCTTTAGAATGTTTATAGGTTAGGAGAGTGTTAAATTCTGTTTTTATGTTTCAAAAAAAAAAAAAATCGGGCATCGGCGCCCAAGCGCGCAGTGCGCGCGCGCGCCGGTGTGGTTTCACAACTCCTAGTACTAAAACCCGAGAGTTGTGCCCACTTTATGCATACTTTGTTCCAGGCGATCCGCGCGTAAGCACACATGGCGCGCGCGCGCCGATTGTCCCTGTCGCATCCGCGCCCAAGCACGCATGGCGCGCGCGCGTGGATTGTTTTTGCTGCATCCGCGCCCAAGCACGCATGGCGCGCGCGCGCGGATTGTACCTGCTGCATCCGTGCATAAGCACGCATGGCGCATATGCACGGATTTGCCCCCTGTTTTTCTCCTTTATCCTTTCTCCTTCTTTCCTCTTTTCTTCTTCTTTCTTTCTACTTTTTTTTTCTTTTTCTTCTTCCTCTCTTGAAAAATTTTTTTTTCTCTCTTTTATAAAAAAAAAAAGAAATAAACTTTTTTTCTTCCATCCTCTTTTATTGTATTTGCCTATTTTCATTCATTGCGTTTTAATTTTATTTTTATAGCTTGTTTATATTTTCTTTTCTAAGTTCTTATTCTAATAATGGTATTGGATTCTTATATTCAATTTTTGAGGATTTCTTGGTTAATCTCGGTGCTTTGTGACTTGTTTGACATTAATTGTAATATTTGCTCTACACACAAGATTAGTGCTTTAGTCCTTCCTAACTCATGATTCCTTGTTTTTATACCTCATCATCATTGAGTTAGGATGGGACCAAATGCTCTCATGATTATCACTAACCTTGTTTGTGTTAATTGTTGTTTGAACTTGATGCTCGACATGCTCTTCATGTTATTCACTTATGCTTTGACTTTCCTCTTGCATCAAGTATTAGTTAATATGCCTTTGCTTGAATTTTTTTCTCACTTACATGTGTAGCTAACATGTAGTGAGAACCTTACTCTTATTTGGCATGCGCCCCGTCTATGTTCTAATTTCTTTCATATCTTTGTTGTAGGCTTACTTGTCTTTCTTTTTCTCTCCTTTTAGGTTGGCCACCAAGAAGGAAAGGAATAAGGAAGCTTCTAAATGAGGCAACAAACAAGTTCACTCGCACAACCTTTTGAAGAAGCTCATCAATTCTAGCAACCCGTCCACCTTGCTCTTCTTTGCATGCACCGAGGACGGTGCAAATTTATAAGTGTGGGGAAGTCGTCCGACCGACCTCCATGGGTAACAATTTCCTTTTTCAATACCAATTTTTAATTTTTGTCTTTGTTAGTTAGTTGTTGCATTGCATGATAGGTTGCATGCTAGTTAGAATTTGTACTTATTTTACCACTTCTTTTTTATTTTAGGATTACTTGGTTAGGGTGATGATTTCTTTTCCAAGAAAACTGTTTTTAGGGCACCCTACCAATTTGAAAAAAAAAATTCTTTTGTGACAAACTTGCTTGAAGAATTTATTCTGGAACATGGTTTTTGAGCTAAGAACACAAGCTTGTGAGTTTTGAGCCCAATAGTGTGGTTACATCTTATAACCACTTATTTTTATTCTTGTGTGCATTATTCTCTTTCTATGATTGTAATCTTTGTTTTGTTTGATTCTTCATTGTCCATTGTTCCATGTATACATGCATTTATATGATTGAGGCCATCAGTTTATTTAGCTCACTTACCCAAATAGCCTACCTTTTATCAACCATTGTTAGCCAATCTTGAGCCTATTGAATCCCTTTTGTTCTTAATGTTAGCACATCACTACCCTTAAGTGAAAAACAATAAATGTCCTTAATTTGGATCTTTGATTAGCTTAGGCTAGTGAGAGTGTGTATCATTTGGATATGGAAAACTTGGGACATTGGTTGAGGTAAAAGTGTAATTTTGTATTTTTGCTAAAAATATTCGGAATTGGGTACATATTCATGCACTATATGTAAAACCATATGCATTGACATCTTTGTATATATTTTAGTTTGAAAAAAAAATATATGAAAAAAATGTATAAAAAGAAAATATATATATATATAAAAGAAAAAATAGAAAAAAGAAAAAAGAGAAAAAGAAATAAAGAGGGGACAAAAATGCCCCAAAGTAAGGTTCAATAAAAATCAATGCATATGGAATGTGAATTAAAGAGGATGCATGAGTATGTAAAAAAGTGGGAATCATGGGTAGCTAGGTTGTGCATTAGAATTGTATAGGTTGTTACATGTGTTAGGTGAGAGCTTAGGCTAATCAAAGATTCAAATTCCAAGCTCACTTGACCATATGCATCCCTACCTTGACCCTAGCCCCATTACAACCTATGAATAAGTCCTCATGATGAATGTATGCATGCATTGAATAATTGTTGATTGTTAGAAGAAAAACAAATCATGGAAAGCATGACTAGAAGAGAATTGAGTGAATCGACCCTATACACTTGAGCGACTAGAGCGGATACACTTCCGGTGAGGGTTCGATGCTCAATTCCTTGTTTCCGGCTTTCATGAGCGTTCTTCTTGTAAGTCTATTTGAACTTCATTTTAATATTTGAATTGGTAGGATTCATGAATCATCGTATGATCTTAGCCCTACTTGTTTATATATATTCTTGGAGATTGATTTACTTTTGACCAAGTAGGTAGAATCATTTTGCATTTAGTAGCATTCATATAGATAGGTGCATATAGTTTCTTTGCATTGAATAAATGTTCATACCCCTTTTCTTGTCCTTCTTTATTCTTAGCATGAGGACATGCTTGGTTTAAGTGTGGGGAGATTTGATAAACTCCAATTTTGTGGTTTATCTTGTGCTTATTTTGGGGGATTTTATCACCTTTTTTCACATTTATTCAATGAAATAGCATGGTTTTGTAATTCTCCCTTGATTTGTATTTAAATGTGAAAACATGCTTTTTAGGCCCTAAAATTGTTGATTTTAATTCACTTTATTTCCATTCAATGCCTTGATATGTTTGTTGAATAATTTCATGTTCATCAGGCAAGTATTGGATGGAAGAAGTGAGAATAAAAGCATGCAAAGTGGGAGAACTCATGAAGAAATGAAGGAACCGTAAAGCTGTCAAACCCGACCTCTTCGCACTCAATTGACCATAACTTGAGCTACAGAGGTCCAAATGAGGCGGTTTTAGTTGCGTTGGAAAGCTAACATCTGGGGCTTCGAAATGATATAAAATTTGCCATATGTTGCTTCGCGTTCAGGGGCGCGCACGCGCACTTTGCACGCACGTGCCGATGCTGTCCGTGGCCCACTTTAATGAAATCGCCCCCAGCGATTTTGCAGCTCCTTTTGGGCCCAATCCAACCCATTTCTGATGCTATTGAACCCAAGGATTGAAGGGAGAATGAACCAAGTAGTCATAGTTTAGTTTTCATCATGTTTTAGAGTTTGAATTCTAGAGAGAGAGGCTCTCTCCTCTCTCTAGATTTTAGGGTAGTTTTAGTTAATTCTTCTTGGATCCAAGTTATAATTCTTGTTTTGATTTAGTTCTTCCTTTTAATTTCTTGTTATTACATCTCTATTCTTCTAGTTTTACTTGTCATTTCCTTTATTTTGTCCTCTTTTATGTTTATGAACACTCTTGTTAGATTTGGTTTACCTTTAATGCAATTTTATGTTTGATGTTATTTTTATTGTTGATTTGAGTTATTGATTTTACTTTTCTTGCTATTGGTAGTTGATAGATTTTACCATTTCTTGCACATTTTACTATACTTTCCCTTTGTACCCACCAAGTGTTTGATAAAATGCTTGGTTGGGCTTTAGAGTAGATTTTTGAGCATTCTTGGCTTGGAGAGAGTAATTAGGCAATCTTGAGTCATGAAAACCCAACTCATGTTGGTGATCTAGAGTTGTTAGCTAATATTGTTTCCATTGATGCTAATCTTTTGCTAATTTAATTAGTGAGTTGATTAGGACTTATGGAATATTGTTTCCATTGACGCTAATCTTTTGCTAGTTTAATTAGTAAGTTGGTTAGGACTTTTGGATTGAGATTAGCTAGTGTCGTTAGACTTTCTCCCTATTTGTTGGAGTTGACTAAATAAGATGAATTAATCATTGCATGACTAGGATAGAAAGCCTATGATCTCAACCTTGCCATGAATGTCTCTCTTTATTACTTGCTTTCTTTAATTGCTTTCTTTACTTTTCTTGCCATTTATTTTCTTGTCCTCTTATCAACCAAACCCCCCCTTGATCTTCATAGCCAATAATTAAACACTTCATTGCAACTCTTCGTGAGACGACCTGGAGTCTAAATACTCCGGTTATAAATTCATTTGGGGTTTGTTACTAGTGACAACCTAAATTTTTGCATGAGAGGACTATTGTTGGTTTAGAAACTATACTTTGTAATGAGACTTCAATTGTGAATTCTAAACCGTCAAGAGTTCTACACATCACTTACCAAACTAGTTGATAAAAGGCTAACTTTAATGGAAACAAGAATCAACTAACTCCCCAAGAATTATCACTAAATGTTGGACATTATGGCTCTAGTAATCCATAAACTCATTTTTCCAAGTCAAGGGGTGAAAATTTTAGCGCATAACTAAGATTGGCATTTCATCAAACACATAGAGGGTATAAACATAAAACATGGCAAAATTGGTAAATTAAGGAAAGCTATGAACCATAAATGATAACAAGAAACCAAAGTAACTCAACAAGCATAAAATAAGCATCAAACATCAAATTCAACAACTAGAAATCCAAAAGTGTAAACTATGCATGTATTGACAAGAGAAGTTAAAATAGATGAAAGTGTAGAACAAGTAATGTAATTAAAAGAGACAATTAAAGAAATACTTACAATGCAATTGCTAGAATCTAAAATCAAACTTGAAGTATAAAATTCTACAAACCTTAATTAAAACCCTAAGAGAGAATTTCCTAATCTACACTACTCCTACTCCTACTATGTGTTTTTTACCCTCCAAGTGAGCTCTCTTTGCTATGTGTTGTTGCTCCCTTAATATAACCTCTTGAACCAGCCTCAAGCCTTCAGAAATGGGCCAAAAGGAGCCCCAAATCGCGAGTGCACGTGTATTTTTAATGAAGGCACGCACTGGGACCTGTGCGGATGCACAGGCGTGTGCGTCCGCACACTTCGCCAAATTTTCACTTGTGCGTACGCATAGATGGTTGTGCGCATGCACACTTCGCGATCCTCTGAATCCACTCTGCTTGGGTTCTTGTGCGTACGCACAGGTAGCTGTGCGCACGCGCGCATGCCTGAGCTCTCCTCCTTTGTTTTCTTCATGCTTTCTCCCAAATGCATGCTTCCCTTCTATTCCCACCAAGCCATTTCTACCTTATTCATTTGAAATCACTCACAAATAACATCAAGGTATCGAATGGAAGGTAAACGGAATAAAATTAGTCAAAATAAGTGCAAAAGAGCATGTTTCCACATTTATGTCTAATTTAGGGATCAAATACAAAAGTATGCTATTTTAGTGCTTAAGTGTGAGTTCATGTGCTAGAATCCATCCAATTTGAGTCAAAATATATCATCAAATATGAATTCATCAGTTAACCATAAAAATAGATTCACTTAACATATGCTATGTAAAACCAGACTCACTGAATATAGTTTGGTTATACTACTATGTTTTTTTTTTTTTTTTGTAGAAGTCATCTTAAGTCTATAATGCAACTGAATAAAACATATAAAACGAAAGAGTAAACTAAGAAATTAGATAAAACAAACTTTTACCACTATCCAAAAAACTTCCTACAATTAAACTAAAAAACTGAAATTCATATCCATTTTTCATCTAAGGCTAGACAGTAGCAGCTAATGATACTTGCCTTTCTAATTATCGTGGTCACGTCGAAATCCTACAAGAACCAAAAAATTAAAATTAGACAACCATGTAATTAATAATAAGTAATATATTAAATACTCACCATTTGATCGATCCCCTCCTCACTGGTTTGACTAGACCAATCGTCATCATCTTCGAGACCTCCTCCATCTCCGCTTTCCATTTGATTATGGTCATCTCCACGACGACAATTTCGGTGGTTGTATCCTATACAATTACATTTGCTGCACCAAATCCTTCGCTTTTTCTTTTTGTCCTCAGCTTCTTTTGAAGTAGCATCCATCCGTGTTTTGAACTTCTCACCGCCTTATTAGAACTTTCCTCTCCATTCTTTTCATGTTTGGCAAATAATTCAGCCTTTTTTATTTCTAACCCACTCCATAACATCCTTAAAATCACCTAAATCACCGTAAGTGGCAAATATCAAGCACTGCAACTCATCATTCATAGCAGCAATCCTACTCTCATAACTTCCATCTCTAACTAATAATCCCTACTGCTCCAGCCTTATACGTGCCTTTTTTGCTTTCATGGTCCACCGTTTCAATATCAGTGACTTAGGTAATTCTTTAATTTGAAGATATATCAACAGACGAAGGATATGAACACATAGAATGCCAAATAACTCCATTCATTGACATGAACAACTAAACTCACTGCTGTCAGGCCAATAAGATACAACCCATTTTTGTGTTAACTCGCAATATTTTCGTACATCATAGTTCACACTACATGAATTCTCTCGCCAATCAACTATTATCACAGTTGACGCTTTCAACAATAACGATCGAAACAAGTAGAACACTTCTCTTGTATAAACAGTTGCATCTGATCGCTCCAATGCTTGCACTTGTGTTTGCATTATCGGAAACCCGTATGAGGTGTAATAGTCAGCCTCAGCCTCATTATTCCGCAACAAACCCATCTACTGGTGGAAGTAATGGAGGAATTCCTTAATGCTACAGCCAGATTTTACAAACCTAGAAACTTGCGAATGTAGTGCCTCACACCTCGATGTAGTTCTCAACCCAACAAAGAACTTACCTCTCATATGTGTTGTGGCCCATATATCTTTAATCCCATAAGTGGTTTCAACCCACTCCATGTATTTAATCCCAAAACTATTAACCATTGACACCCACCGCTCTTCAAACTCATCAATCTTATAATTGCCAAGCATACATTTCTTGAATTGTTGGGTAAAATTAGGGTTTGAGACATTGGCTGTGGCATTTCTTAACAAATGCCATCCGCACAACTTATGGTGTGCATCTGGAAAGACCTTTTCAATTGCAAGCTTCATAGCCTTGGCACCATCAGTTATCACAGCATCTGATCGTTTACCATTCATTGCTTCCACGAATCTCTGTAACAGCCATATGTAAGTTCCTTCTCCTGCATCTGCCACAATTGCACTACCAAAAACTATTGTTTGAAGATGATGGTTCACTCCTGAGAAAACTACCAACAGAAACTTGTACTTGTTTTTCTTGTAAGTTGCATCAAAGGCCATAACATCACCAAATTCTTCAAAGTCAACATGGCTCTTCCCGTCCATCCATATTAGGTGTCGAAACACACCATTGTTATCCACCTCATAGCTCCAGTAAAACTTTGGATGTAATTTCTTCCACTTCTTTAGATACTTCAACGTTTCGATCACATCACTTTCCATCAATTGCCTTTACTTTTCTATTTGGTTGTACATGTTTTTTCTTCGAAATCTAACATTCTCAAAACCACCAGATTAGTCTGCAAAATGCATATATATTTGGGTGGTGGAAATTCCAGCATCTCTCATATCGTTCATTCTTCGAATTTCTTCATCAGTTATTCTCCTTTCCGATTTTAACATCCAGCTCAAAGTTGGGGGAATTAACTCATGATTATGTTCATTTTGAAATAATGTTATATACCACCAGTCCCTGCCAACATCTATGTGAACTCGCATTTGTGCTACACACCCACACCTAGTCTCTGGCTTTAGAGTTCTCTTCCTATTTGTTTCATTGACCCCTCTGAAAATACGATATCCTTGTCTTGAACACACAAATGTTTGCCAGAGTATGCTCTTGTCAATCTCACTTCGCCCAACCTTGAACTTCCTAATTGAAAATCCATTGTCCCTCCCAAATGCATTGTAAAAGATATAGGCAACATCAAGGTCAGAAAATACATACTTCTTAGCAGTATTCACGCTCAAACCTACGAAATTAACCTGACGATACTTCCTGTACTATTCAATAACAGGTCTTCAACATCATTGCCATTACCATCAACTAACAATTTGTCCATTTCCTTAAAGACATTAAACAACAATAGATATCAACGTTCTAAACATAATTTCAAACAATAATAAACCTCAACATCTTAAATGTTGGAACAATCCAGCTAAAAAAATGTATCTCAGCTGAAACATTTCCTATTTGGTTATGTGATGACTCTCCAATCAAATCAACCATTTTGTCGAATGCTATATTTACTGCATACTATTACAAGAAAAAAAACTAAAAATATTTATATTTATGAAATGACAAAAGTATAAAAGATTTGACATATTCACAACTATGAAAGTAAGTACCATATGAAAAAAATAGACACAAGACACCAAGAAATGAAGTCCAACATTCTCTTCTTCAAATACAAAAATAATAAAAGATAAAATAATTACAAATAAATCACAAAGATATATCACAAATAATAATTTTTTACCAAAACAAACATTCACATTTCCAAAGTACAACCACCAAATCACACAAATAGCATAATAACAAAGCATAAAAACAGCATTCATGAATCTATATTACTATAAAATACATTCCCATATTGCTTTCCTTTACTCCTAGCACACCACTAGAGATTTGAATGCCACTCTACTTTCATACTATTACTAACTTCTTGCAATGAATGGAATAATAAAATTATTATTCTAGTAAATATTTTGAAAATAGAAGCTTTGTATTATTCAATATTATTGTATTTTTAAAGTTTAAAATACTATTATAATGAAATGACTTGAAAAAAAAGAAAGAAAAAAAAGTAACATAGCACAAGTTCTTAAACTCTAAACCAAAATATGACTCCAAAACAATAACAATATAACTACATCAAAAAGAAAAAACTAACTCTATTTTTTATTCTTCAAATTTTGAATGTAGGGTAGATAATCGAGAATAGATTTGGCAATGTTCGCAAAACTAAAGATGTGGCAGAGCAAAACTCTTACTTAATGAGAAAAATCTTAAATGCCACAAGAATCCAACATAAAGAGTAAAACACATTTTTTATATAACTTAAATGTTAGAGGCATCCAAGGGAAAGAATAAAAAAGGTTAAGAAAATGAAAATTTTGTAACAAAAATGCTAGAAAATTCCAAGTTTAACAAAAGAGGTATTAGTTTATTAAAGAGATAAAGAAGGAAGAGCTCCTAGCATCACAATTCTACAAAATTATTGATTATACATTATAAAAGAGCTCTTAGCATCACAAGGGGTATTAGTTTATTGTATCACTATATGGGTTCTCTTTCAATGGATTAGAAATTTGCGAATGCATATACTAAGAAAGCTGGGATACGTTTTGCCACAAATTTGTAACAACTCAACAAACAGTAAATTGGACAAGGCCTCAATCTTAGTTGTTCCTTTATGTCTATAGAAAACTTGTATAAAAATGTTATATAAATTACAAAAAAAAAGAAGTAGACTTGACAATCGAACATTATTCTTATACAATTTTTGATCAAGCAAAATACCAGTTTAAACACTCCTATATCACAAGAAAATCAACAATTCAAAGTTTCATAATCATTAATTGATAAAGAAATAAGAGCTCGTGTCAACACAATACTACAAAATTTCTTATTATAAATTATAGATTATAGAAAAAACCCTAATATTACCATCGTAGAATTGTAAGAGGTATTGGTTTATGGTATTACTAGGATTCTATTTTTATACATTATATATTTGCAATAGTACGTACCAAGAAATTTGTGCCACGCTTTGCCATAACGTTGCAATAACTTAAAAAACAAATCTGAAAAGCCCTCAATCTTCAATTGCCCAGCTAATCCTTTGTGGCTGTAGAAAAATTATATAAACATTTTACAAAAATTATAAAACTAAATTGAACTTGACAATCTAATGTTAACTTCATAAAAAAATCGAGCAACCAAAAAACTAGTTTGAACAAGACATATTCACATTCTCATAGAAAAAAAAATCACGACTTAAAATTTGATAACCAATAAATGACATAGAAAGAAGACACAACTAGAAAATTGCTTAATATAGACAGATTTACAGACAAATTTGTTCTTTATTACAGACAAATTTTTTGTTATCGACGAAATTACCGACAGATTTCATCCCTTTGTAAAAGTCTCATCGAAAATTATTTACTGAGAGATTTTTACTAGTTACAGACAGATTTTTCCTCGATAAATTCTCCCCTCCATTCCCCTGGAACGTGAAACTTTCGAATGGATTTTTTGCCGGTAATTAGCAACAGATTTTTTGACAGATTTTTTGTCGGTAATTTGAGCCTTGGAATACCTTTCCAAACTCTGAATACAGACAAAAAATCCGTTTGTAAATCCGTCAGTAAGATAAAATAATTTTTTTTAGATTTTTCTATTGTAAAATAAACCTATTTTCATACAAAATAAATATAAATTTAATAAATACAAATTTTTATCTAATTTATATTCGAATATTTATAATATTACAAAAAATAAATAAATTCATCGTATTATCAAACTAAAGAAAAGTACTATAAACAAGCAAGTCGATATAATTCAAATCATAAACAAAGTGCATTGATACATCAACTATAATCCTCAGTGTATTGTTCAACCATACTAAATTTATCAACTATAGTCCTCAGTGTCATCTTCATCCTCATCATCATCATAGTCTTCATCCGAAGAGATTGATGGTGGCGGCGGTGGCGGTGACAGTGGAGCAGTAATGGAACTACTTGACGCTCTAACCTTCTTGTAATAGCTAACATAAGTCTCATTCTATCTCTTCTGTTTTAGCTTTTCCTTCTTGGCCTTTCCAATTGCCCGTTCTAACTTTTCTAACTTCTTTTGAGTCTTTTCCAAAGGAGCCAAGCGTGTATCTAACAACTTACTAATACGCTCATCTGTTTGTTGACTAACATGCTGAAAAAGCTCTTCATTGAAATTATGAATCTGTTCTCGCAAATCAGGAATGGAATTTTGATTTGTAGGTGCTCTTCCAGATACAGATTTAGCAAAAGTGGTTTCAAACTTGATAAAGCTAGAAAAGAATGCTCTTTTTTTGTAAACTCGATTCTTCTTTTGCCCACTACACACTTCCTCCCAAATCAAGTCTTCGTCAATTGGTGGTAGTTCCATTCCTTGTACTCGAGCCTCGACATGTTAGGCCTGAACTTCTGCCAACTTTTTATAAACTTCTCTTGTTGAACAATGATTATTATCAAAAGGAAAATACCAACAATAGCATAATATTGTAGCAACATGTCCTAATTAAGTGACACAGGTGCACCATCAACCCCAACAAAGAAAGAACAATACCTACCCCCATACTCCTAATATTACAAATCGTATCCTCAAAACAGTTAAACAGAGCAGGTAAAACAACCCTCAATACTAAACCACTAAGCAACCCCATTTATTAGGATGACCAACCAAAAGACAAAGATCCAAGATAACACTTGTGCATTTTAAGTAATTCAGAAAAAAGAGAAAAAAGCCACACACACATCCTTCAAAAGACTAGAAAATCAGAACCCAGATTTCATAACCATAATAGCTGGGAATATCCCAATTAGGTGGCATGCATTATTAAGACAACTACCCAATAGCATACTGGATGATGCATATATATTGATCATTAGATAATAAACCTTTTAACCTTTTTGGCATAAAAGGTCTTCAAATGTGAATCCAGAAGAAACTGTATGTATGTCCAGTGATAGTGTAATCACCCCAGAGTATTAATTTCTATATACCCCAGAATATTAATTTCTATGTATCTTTTATACAATACAATCTTTGTAATCCTTGATGTTTTACCCCTTAATTAAAAATTGCAACACAAGTCACTAGTAGTGGTCTGGTGGAGAGGAATTCATGTAACTAAAAAATCCATCACTAGTAAATACAAACAGAATAAATATTAAACTAATTTCATTCATTTTTCTTCATTAGAATAACAAAATGGGCCCAAAATAAGGAAGACGAGCAGCAGGGCACAAAATAAGGAAAATAAACCCCTTCTCTCACTTTCAACACAAATTAATAAACACTTAATAATAATAATAATAATAATAATAATAATAATAAGTAACAGAGAAGAAACTAAATAGTAGTAGTGAAAAATCTATCCACTTAATATTTATACTATATCTCACATGAGTGTCTTGAGAGTGCTTGTCTACCCATTTAGACTTGTCATTTTTAAGTGTGTGAGTTTTCTTGAAGACTTCCTCATGAGTTGGTGTACGGCCCAACTACTTCTTCTGTTTCACATAAAACACAAAATAAGAAAAATTTTATATAAATAATTGTCTATTAAATAAGATCTAAAGCCACTTAAATTATGTTACCATCCTCTCTATAGTTGAGCTCAATGGAATAGAACTACTGCAATGGATAGAACCACCTAAAAGTGATGCTCGATTCTCCCTTGCTTTTTTCCTTATATTTTTCCATTTCTCATCTGTTTCCTAATACCTTTCCAACACCTTTTTGTAAGCAGGAATTAGCCATTTGTGGTTTGTATCCACACTCTCACGGATATCCGACATCATTTGGCTAAATCGCTTACTTGTCCTATACTTAAAAACCCTCTAAAAAAACTCCTCCTTATCATCATCAATAAAAAAGTGGCTCTGCACATAAAAAAGATACTATAATATAATATAAGACCAGAAAATAATCTAGTATTAAGCTCTTTTTGGAACAATGGGTGGATATGGATGATGCCAATTGTATGCATAAACCCCTTTTTCCACAAATGCATCTAAATAATGTTCAGCTCTTTATAGTTTGTGCATCTACACTTAACACATGGGCATCTACACTTTTCTTCCAACTTCACAACATCTAACTTACTAATCGTTTCTATAAACTCCTCAACCTTGTCATAAAACTCAGGTTTAATACTCCCTTTTGTTGGATTCAACCTATCATACATCTACCCTCGATGGTGCCAAGACATTTCTTACGAATTCGATCTTTTTAGTACCTATAAATCATCCAACATAAACAATATTTCATGTACTATACAATACCTTATCAATATTTAACCATATCAATATTTTCAATGTAATACAAGCAACAACACACAAATCTTAAAAATCTTAAAAATATGAAATAAAATTACGTGCTTCCAATTTGTTATGCAAGAAAGCTTGCATGTGATGTACTGAAGAGATGATGCCTGACTCTGACATTTTTTTTCAGTAGAAAGTAATGCAACTTATAAGATTATAATAACTATTTGTATTGTTATTGATAAATAATATAGCATTTAAACTTAAATTACTACAACGGGTTTTAGTTGACCTTTGAAATGATGAATTTCTTATATGTTCACACTGTATAATAAATTAATAGTGTATATAACTACTATATACAAAGCTAAGCCTTATAAGAGTAATAAGAAAGAAAGAACAAGTCACGTGATCTTACTATTTCATGCTCCTTTATTTTAAATTTCTACCATTATTATTATTCTAACTTGTCCCAAAAATAAACTCCAACCTAAACTTTTTTAAACTTAGTTAGTTAACAAGTCATGAATTCTAACACATGCTTTTCACATATATGATTATTGATTATTGGAAAGGCTGAGTAGTGAATCATTCAAAACTTGAGTGTGTTATACATAATTTCTAAAGACAATACGAAATTTCCATTAGGAGAAGCTTTTCATGATACTTATTAGGGGAGATAAAAAAATTAGATGGAGCCCACTTTATTTGAAGTGAAAGCAAAATTACACATCAGAGTTTAGGCACTACCTGCACAAGATTTGTATCGTAATAACCAGAATCCAAAGACAACAATTATTGCAGCTATTAACTGGAAAGCATTCACAAACTGATCTCAAGTAATTCATTAATTTTTTAAACTGGGAAGGGGGATCAGAAACCTCTGATATTTTGAGAAGAATATCATTCGTGAAAGCTCATTCACTAATCAATTATGCAGGATCTGAAATTTAAAGAAGACAATTTCTGATGTGCCCAAATGAAAATAAGCCATTCCCACATGAACTATTAATAACAAATATACATAAACTCATTTGACCTAGATGCTGAACTCAACACAAGAAAATGAATATGGAGTGTACTAATCAGAAAATTGTATTTGCTATCATATATATATATTTAGTTTACAACACAAGAATTGCACTAACCTGAATTCCAAAAAAAAGTTGAAGAAATTGGACCAAAAATCTCTGAGCGAACACACAAAGTAGTATGGGGGGAACCGCACTGAGGAGACTAAGGAACCTGGAATATCAGCAACAGTAATGAATAGCAAGCAAATCAATGAGTGGGGAAAAAAGTAATAGCATTAACATAGTCTATATTTAAATGAAGTATTTAATAGTTGGAATGTTATAATTCATAGGCTGTCTCCTGGAACACAAACTACTGCTGTCTCCTGCTGCACATTAATAATGAGAAAAGGAATACATACATATGCATATGCTTATCTGACCCTAATTTTCGAACCCAAACAAATACATACTCTATCTATTAAGACTCTGTAATTCATATGAAATGTGAAACCACTAGCTTGTAAATATTCCAATATAGCTTAGCTGGCAAAGAAGCCTCTGTAATTCATACATAGTTACCTTATTCGAGAAATAGCTAGGCTCAATTGAAGGCCATCCAGGTTTTCATTGAATAAAGAAACTGAATTTATATGGTTATCAAGCTCTCCAATGAGTACATATCTCTTCCCCTGTTTTCTTTTGTGTTCCACTTCAGCTTTTCCCCACAATAATAAAGCAAAATTCTTTTACATTACCTTGCTTAACAGGAATTGATTTTTATTTCCTGGAACAAAAATGGGAAAAACACTTTATGTTCTTTCTTACTTTTCTTCGGTGGCGGTTATACTATTCTAATTCTAATATGTTATACATGTGATGAATCTGAAATTCTGATGAATGTGCAGTAATAGCAAGTAGTCACCGAAAAACTTTAAGAATGCGGCTTAATAATCAGTTATAGTTACATTAAGCCTGAGTCAGGGCATTCCTACACTTAATCTAAATACCAATTAACTATACGCGACATTGCATAAGACACAAACCATTTAGAAAAAAATTCCTTGGAATAATATAACTAGTTGCAATCCTACCTCTTTGGTTGTGTAAAAGGAAAGAGGGAGACCCAATTCACTAATCTGTTTGTTAAGTTGCAAATCCTCAGGTTCAAGAATATCGCCCCAATCTACAAAATACAAAGGGAAAAAACAAAAGATATATAATGATTAAATAAACTCTCTTGGCACTAGAATGTAAATTAATCTACCATGATCAAGGTGTAATCATTTGTTATCTAATAACTCTCATTTTCGTTAAAACAAACACGTAATCTTCAAACTAAGAGACACAGTTTTATTTTCAAAAGAAAGATAAAAAAAAGAATCACTTGGCAGGAACAAGGTTTGAGTTGTCATTTTCATTTTCATTGTCATTATCATTGCCATTGCCATGAACTTTAACCGATTTCTAATATATATATATATATATATTCATCAGTAGGAATGTTATTCTTAGCATTAAACTATCTCTGAGGTTCATGGATCTGGAAATTATATTTACTGTTCATGTTACTGTTCATGTTCTTAATCTCTGTACATATCAAACAAAACTATTCTCTAAATCTGGAAGTACGGGCTGTTTAATCTTATCACTTAAAGGGACTGTAGCAGTAAGACCCTTGTTGTAGGGCAGTAAGGCTAATTTGACGATGTTCTTGAAGGTGATAAGATCCGAACGTAAGAATTCCTGGTGGCTATGGATTTAAAGATTTTTGAGAAAAAAAAGAATTATAATCCGCAGATTCAAAAATTTGAGTGATAGTTTAGTGATAATATAAATGTTCTGTCTGAACCAAAGGAGGGCAATGATATCAGAGTCTTTTTTAATATGTCTAACCTCTTCCGTTCACTCTCTAGACGTCTCTCCATTAGGGATCTTCTCTGTCTTCTTCCTCCACTTCTTTACTCCATTCATCTTCCAACCCTCTTACTGAGAAAGTAACTCGGCTTGAGGAACTTTCTCCCAAACACAATATCTTCGAAGAAGAAGTTTGTTTCGAAGATATCAATCAAGCCATAGACAATTGGGAAATACCCAAAATCCCTGAAGATGAGTTATATGTCCCTGATGACAACAAAAGAAAATCGGATTACATTATCAAAACCGCTAAAAACAATATTCCTTTAGGATCAGACTCTGGCAAGGAATTCTATCTTTTAAGCAAGCAATCTGTCAGAGAACATGCCCCTCACTACAAATATCTTCACATAGGTTGTGTCTAGGTTGCTGTCAAACTTCTCATCAGAGAAGGTCTTAATGCTTCCATCCTTATGTGCCTTAGAGATATTAGGCACAATGATTTCCAAGATTCCTTAATCGAAACTGTACAAAAAAGTCTAGGACACGGTCCGGTTTACTTCAACTGTTTTCCAAACAAAACGGTCAGTTTGTTAGATGTCAACATCCTTGACTCCCTTTTTCTAAACATCTGAATTCATGGTCTTAACATGAAGGAAGGATCTATCCCAGCTGCTTTAATCTATAGGATTCAATACAAGGTCATGAACACTTGTAATTCTAGAGTCCTTCTTAAATCCAGTGATCGTGAAACTACTTTGTTCATCACAGACATGACAAAGGCCAATGTCACGGTCCCAAGGCTCATAAAGTGTGATGAAATTGACCTTCCCCAGTCATAGTCAATTGATCGAGCCATTCTAACGCAACCTAGACAAGCATCTCTTACGAGAGATAAAACAAGATGAATCAGGAAGAGTAGAGATTTTCTTTGACAGACGAAACTCTTTTAATTCCAGATCTGAAGTAGGAATATCTAATGATTTTACTTCTGCAAGAAGATTTTTTTTTGTGACTTCACAATCTCAGTTTTTAACTAAAATTCCCAGATCCACAAATTCTGGAATTAATATTTCAGGGTTACAAAATAATTCAAACATTTCTCAACCAATTTATCAAACTGATGATGATATTGATTTACAATCTATTCAATTTCCAATATATTCTTCTATGAATGATGATGCCCATGGGTAGCACAGAATTTGTTATAAACAAAGAAGCCTTACGTAAAAATCTTTACTCTAAGGAGTATGATCTCCATAGAGAATGGTATTTACGTACATATACAGCTTCGCAAATCTCATCATTTAAAGAAAAGTATTACAGTTTTCCCAATGATGTCAGAATTCATATTCCTTTCTTTGAATGGTTTCATGCTTATTCCATCAAAAATAATATTGATTATCCTTTAAAAAAAATATTTTACCAACAGCAAATGTTATTTCAACCTGGAAAGTTAAAAGATAGAAATTTAATCAGATCTGAGTTTCCTCCAAAAGGATCTTTTGTTATTTCAAATACGGAAGGACATAACCCGTTATGGCCTCTCCATTTAAAATGAAAAATGTAGATGAAGCTGTCGCCCCAAAAGATATTAAAAATCTCATTGAGCAATCAAATCACACTAATAGGTTTTTACAATGTTTGGGTGACAACCTTTCATCTTCAGGATCTCCTTTGTCTTTGAAAAATGTCCCTGAAGCCTCTACTTCTAGAACTATTGAAAAACCCCTTTTTAAACCTTTCAAAATGAGTAGCAAGGCTAAACAGAGTCTTAAAACTTCTATTCTAAAATAAGAATCTAGTGATTTTGAAGTCATGCAAAAGATCGACCAACTTTTAAATCGTCTTAGTACTGTCCCTGAAACTCCTACAAACTCTTGTGAATCTACATCTTGTATATAAACTCGCTCATCCAAGGCCATTAATGCCCTTGACCGAGATTCTAATGAGTCTTCTTCAGACCAAACTGATGATTCTGACAAATCAACTCTCAAAGTTAGCCCAATTATGACCAATTCTATGACTAAATGGAAAGGTTTAACCAAACCCTCTGTGCATAGTTATAATCGTATATCTGCCCCTGATCTAGCTCTCAAAGAAAGTGAATTAGGTTTTGTCAGCTTCAATGCCAATAATGTCTATGAATGGATGATAAACCCATATTTCATGAGTTCTTTTGTGCTTAATTTGAGTGATTTATATAATCCTTCACCTACTTATTCACATTAATTGCATGGTTTTACTTTCCCTTCCTTATTATGTGATGTAAATGAAAAACATGTTTCCTAAGCTTTAAAATTAATTATTTTAATTACCTTTATTTCCATTCGATGCCGTGATTAGTGTGTTGAGTAGTTTCAGAGGCAGAATGACTTAAAGGATGAAAAAGGAAACATACTAAAATGGAAGGAGAAAGCAAAACGGAGCTTTAAGGAAAACTGGTATCCACGCGATCGCATGGATGATACGATCGCGTGCCAAGCACGAATCAGCAGCGACGTGGCCGCATGACTGACGCGACCGCGCGCCTTAAGCAGAACGCACATGACGCGGTCGCATGACTGACGCGACCGCGTGGCAAGGAAAAGCTCCGAATGACGCGACCGCGTGACCCACGCGGACGTGTGACAGAGGCCACGCACCAGAAATTACAGAATACGCCCCCAGCAAATTCTGAAGCCCTTTTTGGCTCAGATCCAAGTACAGACAGCATAGACCAGAGGTTATAAAGTGTGGGAATGCACCCATTCAGAGGGAGCTCGCCAATTTCTAGTTTCTATGATTTAGATTTAGTTTAGAGAGAGATTCTCTCTCTCTCTTAGGATTTAGGACTTCTTCTTGTTTTGGGAGTAACTCCGGATCCAGGTTTTAATGTTCTCTTATTTTACTTTTACTTTTATTTATTTATTCCAACATTTGAATTGATTATTATAATTTGATTTATGAATTATTCCATGTCACAGATTGTTCTTTGAATTTATGATAATTGAGGTATTTTCAGTTTATGATTATTCTCTTTGAATTAAGTCACCATTGCTTCCTATCTAAGGATATTTTTATTATTCCAGCAATTTTACTTTTTCCCCTTTTGGTTCTGGCTAAGAATTTAGTAACTCAACAGTTATTAAACTCAACATAATTGATAATCGTTATCTTGCTAATTGAGCTGAACTTAAGCAATCCCCACTTTTTCTTAGGAAATAAATAGGATTCAAAGGTCAATTTAATTTGTCCCCTGACTTTCCTTTGCCCTGGTAAAGGTTGACCAAGCGGAATTAAGATGCAACTTTCATTATTGTTGAGAGAGAAATAACTAAGTTGGACTTCTAATTTCCCTTATCTTGCCAAAAGTTGTTTTACAGTTATTATTTATTTTTAATTGCCATTCAATTCACTTGTCATTTAAATTACTTGATTCTCACCTTCTAAACCCCGATTACAACCTTTATAACCAATAATAAGAACATTTTTCCTCGCAGTTCCTTGAAAAAACGACCCGAGGTTTGAATACTCGGTTAACAATTTTTAAGGGGTTTGTTACTTGTGACACCCAAAACGTTTGTAAGAAAGGTTGATTGTTTGGTTTAGTAACTATACTTACAACGAGAGTTTGCTATAACCTCTAAACCATCAATCCTCTGCTCTTTCAAAATGGCGCCGTTGCCGGGGAACTGCTAACGTGTGCCTTGTTATTGGTTATTGTAAATATTTTTTTTTGCTTATTTATTTATTTTTGTTTTTCCTTTTTATCTTTATTTGCTACTATGAACTCTCACCCCTCTCGCTTTGAGTTTGGTTCTAATATTGTTAAAGAAAATAGAAGTTACAGCAGGAATGTGCATCATGGTCAGACCAATCAAGGATGGATGGAGCCAAGAGGATCTAATCAACCCTTTAGGCAGCAACACCCTCCGAGATATCCTGGACAAAGACCATTCTACAATGCATACCCAGCTGAAAGATATGGTGGACAACCTTGTAACTACCAACAAGTCCCACCCCGTGCATATGAACCATCCTTTCAACATAACCTCGAACCGCCACACTCACAAGCTTCTCTTCACCATTCGCCATCATATGATCCTTCCTTATCCCAATGCCAATCCAATCCAATCGTCCCCAATCATCACCACATTCCTTTGTGTCATGTCCAAGTCTGGCAAACCGCGAAGCAAAGGATCGCCTAAAAGAAACAGTAATTAAATTTCAAACAACCATTCAACAACTGGAGCAAGCACTAATTCAATGGGCCACTAGGCGCTCAAATATACAAGGATCAACCACACCTCCATGTGGACAGCCCAATGAAGAGCGTAGCATGAAAGAAATACTAGAGACTCCAGTGGACAAGACAGAGAATGAATTCGTACTAGAACAAGTGGAAGAAGCTGTCATTGTTCAAGAAGAAGAATTGGTTGAAGATTTAGGAGATGCTGAACTTCCTTGGGAATCCAGAATTGAGGAAAACTCCGTCCAAGATGCTACAGTTGATGCTAAGGAAGATACCGTACAATCTCCAAGGCAAGTCGTTTACGAAGAATCAGACAGAATAATCCAAGAAGCAAATTTTCTTGACGATGATAGTCACAAGTCTAGTTCTCCTAGTGATGAACTTGCGTCCACAAGTGAATTCTCTGAGATCGAAGAATTTTCCCCAAGTGAATATGAAGATGATGCGGATGTAGATTTCTCTCAACCTCCAATCTATGACTCAAGTGATGAGGAAGACATAGAAGACTTTGACCAGGATACAGATACAATTGAAGATCTTTGCAAGGAAGTGGAAGAATTCACAGAAGAGCACAAGGAAACGAAACTTGCAGAACCACCAAAAACACCTATCCCAAGGCCATTACCACCTAATACAAGCTTCAAGTGGGTACAATTCTTAACTTATAATTTTACTTATTCACTTGAATATGGGTTGCTTGAAACAGATGGCCAACTTAGAGCTCTCTGCGGCTTTAAGAGTAAGAGGGAATTGGCTCGTACTCAGAGCTGGTGCACCAGGTTCAATAAGGTTCCACGCTTCACCTCAAAGTACACGGATTGGTATCATGCTCAATTGCATGGATCACGGAGAACGTTTGGTCACCACGGTGAGATTCTACTTTTTAACCCACCCGAATGGAAACTTACAAATCAAAACGGAGGCGGATCTAAAAACACAGCTTGGGATCATGGATTATATTCTGACATTCGTCATCCCGGGAGGCTGAATATCTGTTTGAAGCTGCTCAGAAGCTTTACATGCCTAGTTTGGGACCCCGGAGGCTATTGGCATTCCAAGCACTGGTGGAAATTTTTGGACGAATTTAAACATAAGCCACCATAACAGGATACTCTTCCAATGTCCAACTTAAGGACTTTAACTAAAAGTGCTAGGTGGGAGACAACCCACCATGGTATGGTCGCTTCTTTCTCAATCTATTTCTTGTTTATTGTTTTTAATTTATTTTTTTTAACATTAACCTAGAATCATGCATAGCATTCATGTTAATCACTGCATCCTGCATTTTTCTAAGACCAAAAAAAAAAGGGGTTGCACGACGTGACCGCATGCCCCATGCGATCGCGTCATATCGCGGAAAACACCACCCGTGCGACCGCGTGACCCACGCGGCCGCGTGATATATATATATCGGCGTAAGGATCCAACGAACAGAAAGTTAGGCTGGAATCATGCAGCTCTTGTGCGTTTCGCACAAATTGGCCCACGCGATCGCATGCCCCATGCGATCGCGTCACTTACCCAATACCAATCCCACGCGACCGCGTGAGCGACGCGATCGCGTCGCATGGATTGCACATCACCCCAAAAGGAGACAGAGAGTTACACTGAAACGGCGCTGGAGTCGTGCGTTTAGCACGAATTCCAGTGACGCGATCGCGCGACCCACGCGATCGCGTCACCTCTCCTTCCCCCCCTCTCATACGATCGCGCGCCCCACGCGATCGCGTCTCCCCCATTTTCACCCCAACCACGCGACCGCGTGCCCCACGCGGCCGTGTGGATTCGAAAATATAACCCCCCAGCCCGCGAACCCTATCAGTCGCGAGCCCCCCACCCCCAACCCTCTTCTCCCTCTCTGCTCCCTCTCCCTCCAACCACCAACCAGCCGCCACCGCCGGCCACCCAGACGCCGCCGCCACCCCGTACGCCACCGCCCCAACCCCATCCCCTCCCTTCTTCTCCCTTCCTCCTCTCTCCTCCCCTTTCCACCACTGCCTCCGCGACCACCGCCCCCACCGCCGGCCACCCAGCCGCGCCCCCCTCTCTCTCCGCCACCCAACCGCACCCCCGTCTTCTACCACCAACCCAAAACCCTCACCGCCACTGCCCCCTCAGCTGCCACCGCGACGCCGTGCACCACCACCACGCCGGACGCCGCCGCAGTCACCTTCTTCCCTGTTCCACCCCTTCCGCTTACCAGGTTCCGCAACACGCAATCTTTTTTATCCGTTCGTCACTTTTCTATATTTTTTATTCCGTTTATGTTCATGATTAGGATAGCTAGACTTGCATGTTGTAGTGGATTTTTAGGTTGTTAGGTAGCTTAGGCTGTGGTTAGTGGATCTAGGTCTGTTTACTTGCACTGTTCTTAATTCTGTTTTATCCTATGTGCAAATCTGTTGCTGCTATAATCATGTTTCATATGCTGCTTTCTTGTATGTTGCTGCTGTTTACATTGAGTTTTTATGCTTATTTTATATCTATGTACATGCAGCTTGATATTTTTTAATTCATATGAACTGATATGAACGCTGTTTATTTTCCGGGACAATCCAATTTTAGCCGGAATGCTGCCCAAATTTTTTTTTTAAAATTGTTTTCATTCATATTTTGGTTTGGCATTTCTGAAATCTGTTTTACTCTGCTTTACCCAAACCACTACATGAATGCTATGGCAGACTTTCTTATCCTTTTTGATTTCCTGGTTCATAAACTGCTTGTTCAATTATGAGTACTTCTATTCTTATCTGTGAATCCTTGTTATATGGAATTTTTCTATGCCACTTACTTTCCTAACTCACTAATTCTAATTTACTAATTTCTTTTTACCATACTAACCCTTTTGATCTCTTTTCTGATTATTTTCACTTTCCTCTAACCTTCTAACCATGGCATATTGCTTATTTTCTTTCCATTTAACATTAATTCAATCACATTTCAATTACTCATTTTCCTTATTCTATTTCTCCCTTACCGCTTTGAGTTCCCTTTGTTTAAATTGCCTATTTGCTTTCCTATTTTATCCCTTTCCTGGTTTTCTATTTTTCAGGATGTCTACCTCACAGAGGAAAGGTAAATTCAAGGCCACTAGCAAGCGCAAGAGAGGAGATTCCTCCCAGTCCATCATTGCTCTAATGCACGATTCCTCATGGTGGGAGAAGAACTTCACACAGCAGGAAAAAGGTGAACAACTGCTCCCTTCGACTGATCCTATAAAATTTGCAAACCGGTACTTGATGCCAAGGCATCTTAGGCTAGTTTCACTAGCCTTTTTCTTTTATTTTTAGTTGTTTTATGCATTTTCTTGAGCCTTAAGTAATCATTTGGGCCAAATAGTCATGCTTGTCTTAAATCATTCAACATGAAGATTTTGATGCAAATTCCATGAGTTTTTAGTTATATTACTTGAATGCTATGAATGGAAGATTTCTCATGAAATTTTGCAAGACTTTGATGCAATTGTTTGGATGATTTCAGGGAAGAAGAGGCTAGGCAAGGAAGCAACAAAATCAATAAAGGAAGCTTGAATATCACATGTGGAGTTTAAGTTCCAGTTTAAGCTTAAACTGGAACTTAAACTACCAAGCCATATAATGCTGGAATTGAAGTTTGACCTCCAGTTTAACCTTAAACTGGAGGTTAAACGCCAGAATGAGAATGCCACTCAGGAAGGAGTTCCACGTTTAACCTCCAGTTTAACCTTAAACTGGAGGTTAAACGCCAGAATGGGAAAAGCACCAGGGAGCCATTTCCACGTTTAAGCTCCAGTTTGACCTCAAACTGGAGCTTAAACGTGTTCGACCAAGTTTTCTCCTCCAGGGTTGCTCTCTCCATTTCCACGTTTAAGCTCCAGTTTGACCTCAAACTGGAGCTTAAACGTGTTCGACACCTCCAGGGCTACCCTTCTAAGCTTCCACGTTTAACCTCCAGTTTAACCTTAAACTGGAGGTTAAACGTGTTCGACCTCCAGGATGCCTCCTTCCATTTCCACGTTTAACCTCCAGTTTAACCTTAAACTGGAGGTTAAACGTGTTCGACCTCCAGGGCTGCCCTTCCTATATCCACGTTTAAGCTTCAGTTTAACCTTAAACTGAAGCTTAAACGTGTTCGACTACATGACTCTCCAGGGCTGCCTTCTTCCATTTCCACGTTTAAGATTCAGTTTAACCTTAAACTAAAGCTTAAACGTGCTTCTACAAAAGGCCTCACTGGAAGTGTCTGGCGTTTAAGCTGCAGCTTAAACGCCACTCTTGGAAAAGGTTTCTGGACCAAAAATATTGTGGTTTAAGTTAGTATTTGAGCACAAACATTAACTTAAACTTATTCTGGTATGAAACCCAATTGAATATCATGGTTTATGGGATTGGGCCTGAAGGATTGATGAGTCTGAAATTTCAATTTATTGAGTCATGTGCCATTATTTGATTATCACTAAGTTGGCTCAATGAATGTTACAGAATTTGGATCAGCAGCCTCATCAAGATTATGGATCATAAACCCAAGGCAAAAGGAAAGCAGGGAGAGGCCTCAAAGCCCAAGAAACACAACAGAAGCTCAATATAGAAAGTGTATAAATAGGATAGAATTGAAGTTAGAAAAAGAACTTTTACCTTTTCATTTTTTAGCTAGTTTTCATATCTTTGTAGTTGAATTCAGAGCTATGACTCACTAAACCCCTTTCATTGGGTTAGGGAGCTCTATTGTAATTCAATGAATCAATAATAGTTTATCTTCTTCTTCAATCTTTTCTCTTGAATTTTGTTAGAAAGCTTCTCGTTCTAATTCCATTGGGTAGTTGTCTTGGGAAAGAAACTACCCATAATTGGAATCCTTCGGAACCTTGGGAAAGGAATGGAGGATTCATGCTAGAGAAGCTTTCTCACAGTGAATTGGATTGGGGTTTGGATGGATATTGTGACATGTAATCCTACCAAATTGTGGTTCATGAAACTGTGTGGTATAATCAGTGATCGAGCATCATCTCTTCTTATGAACATTTAAACCAAGGGATTGGGAATTTGTTTGTTTTTAGAGAGAATTGGTGAGCCAAGGGATTGGGATCCAATCATATAAGATTGCCAAGCAAAATTTAATGAACGCATTGGTTGAGGAAGAGATATACATGTTTTGATTCGGAGATCTCAATATCTCCTAACACCCAATGAATTCCCCATTTCTGATTTCCAATTTCTCTTTACATTCTGCAACTCAATTCTTGCAATCACCCCCATTCCCTTTTAATTTCAGCAATTTACATTCTGCTCTTTAATTCATGCAATTTAAGATTCTGCCATTTCAATTTCTTGTCATTTACTTTTCCCGCCAATTTTACATTCCGCAATTCTCATCTAAATCTTGATTCCGCTCAACTAGAACACACTTCTAATCTGAATTGCTCACTCAACCAATCCTTGTGGGATTCGACCTCACTCTATTGTGAGTTTTTACTTGACGATAACCGGTGCACTTGCCGGAAGGAATTTTGCCGATCGTGCAATTTCCTAAATCGTAGCATAACAAGTTTATGCGCATCAAGTTTATGGCGCCGTTGCCGGGGATTGGTTTTCGATTGACAATTCTCAAATTGGAAGTTAACTAGATTGAGCAATTTTTCTTTTCTTTTGTTAATAGTTTTTGTTTCAGTTTATTACTGCTAATTTCTGCAAATTTTAATTTGTTTTCTTTGCTTATTCACTTGTTAGCATACTAACCACTAGCTGTTTGTGATATTGCCTCACTATGAAATTTCCACTATCTTTGGATGAGTATTGTTTGAGACTGAGCACATTGCAAAAAAGAAAGGAGTATCCATCATCTTTTGGTCAATCAAAATTCATGAGAAACTCTCCACCACCACAGAATGATTCATGTTATTATGCTCATGGTGGGTGGGAGTATCAGGAACAGGAAACGGGGTACTTCCTAGAGCCACAAAATGGTCCATGTTTTGGTGAATTTGATCACTACTCAAGTTGTGGCTGGGAAGATCAAAACCAAAGAGATTTCACTTATTCACACCCCATTCATCAAGCGCCATCACCTTTGAATTATCCAACCTCACCTCCTAGTTTTACATATCCAAATTCTTCATCACTTGAGCATTTCTCAGCACAAAATTCCTTCTCAAATTCATACAATTCATTCCACTACACACAAGAGTCATACCACTACCAACACTCCAACCAAAGACTCTATCAGCCCACACAAAACACATACTCCCAGCCACCATATCACAGCCAAGATAATCAACCTCATCAACCCAATCCGAACCAACAATTTCAAGATCAATTAAACAGGATAGAAGGAATGATTGCAACTATGGGCAGAGATGTGGCCAATTTGAAAAGCTTTAAGGAAGAAGTGATATCCAACTTACAAAATCATGGTGCTGCCATTCAAAAGCTAGAAGCACAAATTGGATATCTATCAAAGCAAATCCCTACCCACAATTCTTCTAGTGATACCATGGCAAACCCAAGGGAGGAATCAGAAGAACAAGAAAGGGAGAAAGTCAATCAAGGGAGATCACACTCCAATGAAACAGAGAGTTGCAAAGAGGAAGGGTTCATTGAACCACAAATTCAGGAAGCTTTTGATGAACAGGATACTCCAACTGTCCAACAACAACCAAGTTCTGAGATCAAGGATGTGAAGGCAGTAGAAACAAGCACCAAAATGAGGATTGTGACCGAGAAACAAAGGACCATATCCATGAAGAAGAGAAGGTCGAAGAACAATCCAACTCCTGAGCCAACAAGCAAATTCACTCAAGCCAATCACAAGGGAAAGCTTGCTGGAAAGAAGCATTCACAACAAGGGGCACTAACTAGCTCCTTTATCCACTTGAAGTCATTCCTCTTAACAAACTGGAGGAAGAGGAAGAAAGTCAGGAACAGCATGTCAAGCTAATGACGTTAAAGAAGCGCTTGTTGGGAGGCAACCCAACCAAAGGTAGTTTTTCTTTTCTAGTTATTTCAATAAAAGAGTTAAGTAGATTTATCTGTATTGCAAGGAGCTAAGTTTGGTGTTGCACACCAAAACAATTCAAGGGTGAATGTGAGATTCTAAGTTTGGTGTTCCACCAAAAACTTCATTAAAAGCACATTTCTACCTCAGCATGACTAGTCACTAGCTCCAACCAATCAGGGAAACTACTTAAACAATAGTTTAATTTCTAGTTCATAGTTTCTTTTTCTAGTTCATAGTTATTTTCTTAATAAAAGCACATGAGGTTTTCTGCATATGATCCCAATTGCTGCATATGGCAAGGAACTAAGTTTCGTGTTCACACACCAATCTAAGTTCAGAGGCCTACAAACATCCATGCATGCTAACCAATTCTCAAAGTGCTTGGGGAACAAGCAACTTCTAATAGCTTTGCAGGAAGACAATCAATCTCATGGAAGGAATATACATCATCATCAAAGAGAACACCAAGGCTAGGAAGGATGATGAACAACAAAGAAGATGCTAAAAGGTTGTATTGTCACTTAATTGCTTGTACTTTGAATTGCTGATATTTGAAGTTTGCATGCACCCCTGCTTTAAGTTTGAGTCATTGCAGTTTTTGTTTGTCTGTTTGTTTAATTTTCAAATAAGTGATAGTCTAAGTGTCTGGATAACTTCATCTTCTTAAACAAATGCTTGCCATGCTTGTTCTGTTTCCATAAAATAAAAGAAATGTTTGAACAAAAGTAACTCAATTCCATTTGGTAAGAAATCAAATAAGATTAAGTGGTGGTATGCATGTTTGATTGAATAGTCAGCTCACTAAGAAATAAAGTTAGAATTGTCACTTTTAGTGGAAATTAGGATGCTGTCTATGGATCTTGATGAATAAATGTCTTTGGCCATGAAAAAGAAAGAAAAAGAAGAGGAAAAAGCCACTGAAAAAGGGCAACCAAAAAGCAAAAAAATTGAGAAAATAAGCTAGGCACCAATGGTTTGAACTTCTGAGACAAATGCCTGTGGTGTTTATGTATTAAGGATATGCTTGGATGAATAGGTTCTGAGGAGTGTTTCAACACTTGGTAACTTGGGTTAACTAACCCGGGATTATCAACCAAAAGTCCATTATCAAGAGCAACCTAAATACAAAACATTTAGTCACACAAAGAGGTGCTGGGTACCAATGTCTCAAGAAGAAATGTGAACTAAAATGCCTGTAGTGGATATGTGTAGTGCACTGATAAGAAAAAGAAAATGCCAAAGGCTTATGCAACACATGACACTGAGCAACAAGGAGCAAATAAGCTCAAAGAAAAAGAAAAACAAAGAAAAGAAACTTGCCAAGGATATGTGAATAACAAGAGGTCATAGCAGTGTTTTAGTGGAAACATAAAAAGTGACATTCTTACCTAAGAAACAATAAAGTGATGCTGCAACAACTTTCTGCATGAACACCCCATTAATCAATGTCAATTACTTACTGATATGGCTAATGAATTTACTTTCTGTTTCATTCTTTCTTCTCAATAATTCAGAACTTGCTTGGGGACAAGCAAGGATTAAGTTTGGTGTTGTGATGCCAAGGCATCTTAGGCTAGTTTCACTAGCCTTTTTCTTTTATTTTTAGTTGTTTTATGCATTTTCTTGAGCCTTAAGTAATCATTTGGGCCAAATAGTCATGCTTGTCTTAAATCATTCAACATGAAGATTTTGATGCAAATTCCATGAGTTTTTAGTTATATTACTTGAATGCTATGAATGGAAGATTTCTCATGAAATTTTGCAAGACTTTGATGCAATTGTTTGGATGATTTCAGGGAAGAAGAGGCTAGGCAAGGAAGCAACAAAATCAATAAAGGAAGCTTGAATATCACATGTGGAGTTTAAGTTCCAGTTTAAGCTTAAACTGGAACTTAAACTACCAAGCCATATAATGCTGGAATTGAAGTTTAACCTCCAGTTTAACCTTAAACTGGAGGTTAAACGCCAGAATGAGAATGCCACTCAGGAAGGAGTTCCACGTTTAACCTCCAGTTTAACCTTAAACTGGAGGTTAAACGCCAGAATGGGAAAAGCACCAGGGAGCCATTTCCACGTTTAAGCTCCAGTTTGACCTCAAACTGGAGCTTAAACGTGTTCGACCAAGTTTTCTCCTCCAGGGTTGCTCTCTCCATTTCCACGTTTAAGCTCCAGTTTGACCTCAAACTGGAGCTTAAACGTGTTCGACACCTCCAGGGCTACCCTTCTAAGCTTCCACGTTTAACCTCCAGTTTAACCTTAAACTGGAGGTTAAACGTGTTCGACCTCCAGGATGCCTCCTTCCATTTCCACGTTTAACCTCCAGTTTAACCTTAAACTGGAGGTTAAACGTGTTCGACCTCCAGGGCTGCCCTTCCTATATCCACGTTTAAGCTTCAGTTTAACCTTAAACTGAAGCTTAAACGTGTTCGACTACATGACTCTCCAGGGCTGCCTTCTTCCATTTCCACGTTTAAGCTTCAGTTTAACCTTAAACTAAAGCTTAAACGTGCTTCTACAAAAGGCCTCACTGGAAGTGTCTGGCGTTTAAGCTGCAGTTTAAGCTTAAACTGCAACTTAAACGCCACTCTTGGAAAAGGTTTCTGGACCAAAAATATTGTGGTTTAAGTTAGTATTTGAGCACAAACATTAACTTAAACTTATTCTGGTATGAAACCCAATTGAATATCATGGTTTATGGGATTGGGCCTGAAGGATTGATGAGTTTGAAATTTCAATTTATTGAGTCATGTGCCATTATTTGATTATCACTAAGTTGGCTCAATGAATGTTACAGAATTTGGATCAGCAGCCTCATCAAGATTATGGATCATAAACCCAAGGCAAAAGGAAAGCAGGGAGAGGCCTCAAAGCCGAAGAAACACAACAGAAGCTCAATATAGAAAGTGTATAAATAGGATAGAATTGAAGTTAGAAAAAGAACTTTTACCTTTTCATTTTTTAGCTAGTTTTCATATCTTTGTAGTTGAATTCAGAGCTATGACTCACTAAACCCCTTTCATTGGGTTAGGGAGCTCTATTGTAATTCAATGAATCAATAATAGTTTATCTTCTTCTTCAATCTTTTCTCTTGAATTTTGTTAGAAAGCTTCTCGTTCTAATTCCATTGGGTAGTTGTCTTGGGAAAGAAACTACCCATAATTGGAATCCTTCGGAACCTTGGGAAAGGAATGGAGGATTCATGCTAGAGAAGCTTTCTCACAGTGAATTGGATTGGGGTTTGGATGGATATTGTGACATGTAATCCTACCAAATTGTGGTTCATGAAACTGTGTGGTATAATCAGTGATCGAGCATCATCTCTTCTTATGAACATTTAAACCAAGGGATTGGGAATTTGTTTGTTTTTAGAGAGAATTGGTGAACCAAGGGATTGGGATCCAATCATATAAGATTGCCAAGCAAAATTTAATGAACGCATTGGTTGAGGAAGAGATATACATGTTTTGATTCGGAGATCTCAATATCTCCTAACACCCAATGAATTCCCCATTTCTGATTTCCAATTTCTCTTTACATTCTGCAACTCAATTCTTGCAATCACCCCCATTCCCTTTTAATTTCAGCAATTTACATTCTGCTCTTTAATTCATGCAATTTAAGATTCTGCCATTTCAATTTCTTGTCATTTACTTTTCCCGCCAATTTTACATTCCGCAATTCTCATCTAAATCTTGATTCCGCTCAACTAGAACACACTTCTAATCTGAATTGCTCACTCAACCAATCCTTGTGGGATTCGACCTCACTCTATTGTGAGTTTTTACTTGACGATAACCGGTGCACTTGCCGGAAGGAATTTTGCCGATCGTGCAATTTCCTAAATCGTAGCATAACAAGTTTATGCGCATCAGTACTGTGAGCTGAAGTACCCGACTTTTGCAAACTCTAGAAATCTATACCTGGAACGCAACTTGAAGATTCCAGAAGCCCTCCAGCAATATACTACTGAGCAAATCAAGCAACGGGGCTGGTTCTTTCTGGAGCGACCACTAACAGAGGTCAATGTATCTTGGGTCCGGGAATTCTATTGCAACTACTACCTTACTACCCTAGATGCAGTAAACCTGAGGGGAAAGCAAATTCTGGTCACTGAGGAGGCCATAGAGACCATTCTCCAGCTCCCAGCCATGTCCGATCAGCCAGATGGTTTTGCACAGGCTGAGGAGGACATGGGCCAGATGCGGTTTGATTGGGACGCCGTAAAGGCACGGATAGCTCTCGACCCTGCTGTTCCTTGGGAGATGGGTCAGAACACCACTATGCCTAGAAGGATCAAGAGAGTGTACTTGAACGATGAGGCTCGGCTATGGCATCAGATCTTGAGTAATTTTGTGATGCCGAGTACTCACGAGACGGAGATCCCGGCTACCATGATCACCCTCCTTTGGTGTGTGCTGGAGGGTAAGGACATTTATCTGCCACGTTTTATCCGGCATTATATGGCCAGGGTCCACGTCCGCGGCACCCTCCCCTTTCCTTATCTGGTTACACGGCTTGGCCGTCAGGCTGATGTGCCTTGGGAGGATGCCGATGAGCGACCACCAGCAGTGGACTGCAAGAAGATCATTCCTCACAGCAGGAACTTCCTTGCTTTGGGCTACAGACCACCACTTGTCACTACCACTGATGAGACAGCCCCTCCATCTGCTGGATCCTCTTCATCCACAGCTGCCTCTGCTGCCACCACTCCACCTCCACCTGCCTCTGAGCCGGTTTATCGCCTCGTGCACCATCTATTCCGCCAGCTTGATCAGATGGAGCGCCGTAACAGGTGCCGGTGTGAGAGATTGGAGCGCCGCAGCAGGCGACGCTATTCCCATCTGAAGCTGATGATCAGACAGGGCGCCGACATCTCCTCCGAGCCCGACACACCATCAGAGCCATCAGAGGAGGAGGAGGATGAGCACGAGGAGGAGCCTCATTCCCAGGCGGAGACTCATCACCAGGTAGGCACAGAGCACGCCACACCACAGCAGGAGGCCCCACATCAGCTTGAGGCTGCAGATCCGGAGATCCCGCTCCAGTCCGTCCCTCCTCTACAGCAGCCAGACTCTCAGCCCACCACCGCCACAGAGACCCCAGCTACCATCCCTCCCAGTGGTGACACTCCTTCACACCCGGCTTGATTGAGCATCGGGGACGATGCTTCATTTTAAGTGTGGGGAGGTCGCCATCTCTGGCGTTTATTTTGATGAACTACTACATACTTTTTCTTTTATTTTGGATATTTTTCTGTATTTTTCTCTTTTTCTTTTATTGTTATTTTCTGAGTACTTATACATTGCTACTTGTGTATTTTACTCTATTTTTCTGCATCTTGCATTTTTTTTGTTCATATTTTAGTTATTTAATTTATTTTAGTTATTTAATTTAGTTTGCAATTCTAATTTATTAGTGGATCAATTAGTATAGTTTACCTTTTTACATAAGATAGCTTAGTTATAGCTTAGTTTAAATTGACAAATATAAAAAAGAGTAAGCTAGAAACTTGAACATAAATAGATTTAGATCCATAAAACCTTGTATATATAGCATTACATGATGTAGTTAAGCTGACAACATTTCATCAAGGAGGAACATTAAAACTTTAAAAGCCACCCTAAATAATTTTTTTATGAGAATAATGGGAATTTTTAACTAAACCTGCATACAATATATAAATGATATATGATGCTTGAGTTAGAGAACACACAGCCTGTGAGTCTTGAGCTTAAGTTGTATGGTTGCATTCAAACCATAATTTCATTTCTGTGTGTTACAATTCTTTTTATTCTGATGTTCTTTCCTTTGCTTTAATCTATATGTCCAATTATAGAATATAGAATAGATACATACCAAGAGAATGATTGAGGCCATCATTTGATTTTAGCTCACTCACCCCAAATTAGCCTACCTTTTACATCACCCTTGTTAGCCTCCTTGAGCCTTTTAAAACCCCTTTATTCTATTTAGCCAAAATTACTAGCCTTAAGCAGAAAAACAAAAGAAAATCCCAAGTGAATCCTTGGTTAGCTTAAGATAGAAAATTATAAATAGAGTAGAATGTGGGAAACTTTTTGGGAACATGGATGAAAGAAATAAAAGGTAGAAAAGTTAAAAAGGAATAAAATAAAATTTGGGAAGCATGCTCATGAGAAAATCTAAGTGATTCAATTACCATGTGTATTAAAAAAAAAAGAGTTATTTTTCAGCATTTAAATAAAAAGGGGATACAAAAGAAATTCCCTAATGCAGAATAAAAACAATGCACATGGGATAAAAATAAAAAGTAAAACATGAGCATGTAACAATAAGTGGGATAATATGGGAGAATAGGTAAAGAAGTCTTATCTTGCTAAATATGTATGTTAGGTGAGATCTTAGTCTAATTAAGGATTCGCTTATTAGCTCACTTAACCCTATACATAAATCCTTACCTTTACCTTGGCCCCATTACAACCTCAATTAAAGACCTCATAACTTTTTGGTATGACTATATTCTATAATTGTTGATTGGTTAGATGAAAAACAAAGCTGTAGAAATTAAGAATAAAAAGAAAAATGGAGTGAATAAACCCAATAAACACTGAGTGACTAGAGAGTAAACACAAAAATCCAGTGAGGGTTCAATAACTCATCAACATATATCTGTATTTAATTTACTAATTGTTTTGCAAGTTTGTACAATGTTTTCTTTCCCATCTCATTTGCTAAAATGCTTTAGTATTTAAGGATTGGCTATATATATATATACATGACTCCTTGAGAATGTGAATTAACTTGACTACATGTAAGCTTTATATATGAGTGAATAAATTAGAGTTGCATGATGCATCATTCATTTAGGTAGTTGCATTTAAATTAGGATTGCATTGCATGACATTCCATCACTTTAACCTTAATTATTTACCTTGGATTTAGCATGAGGACATGCTAGTGTTTAAGTGTGGGGAGGTTGATAAACCCATATTTCATGAGTTCTTTTGTGCTTAATTTGAGTGATTTATACAATCCTTCACCTACTTATTCACATTAATTGCATGGTTTTACTTTTCCTTCCTTATTATGTGATGTAAATGAAAAACATGTTTCCTAAGCTTTAAAATTAATTATTTTAATTACCTTTATTTCCATTCGATGCCGTGATTAGTGTGTTGAGTAGTTTCAGAGGTAGAATGACTTAAAGGATGAAAAAGGAAACATACTAAAATGGAAGGAGAAAGCAAAATGGAGCTTTAAGGAAAACTGGTATCCACGCGATCGCATGGATGACGCGATCGCGTGCCAAGCACGAATCAGCAGCGACGTGGCCGCATGACTGACGCGACCGCGCGCCTTAAGCAGAACGCACATGACGCGGTCGCATGACTGACGCGACCGCGTGGCAAGGAAAAGCTTCGAATGACGCGACCGCGTGACCCACGCGGACGCGTGACAGAGGCCACGCACCAGAAATTATAGAATACGTCCCCAGCAAATTCTGAAGCCCTTTTTGGCCCAGATCCAAGTACAGACAGCATAGACCAGAGGTTATAAAGTGTGGGAATGCACCCATTCAGAGGGAGCTCGCCAATTTCTAGTTTCTATGATTTAGATTTAGTTTAGAGAGAGATTCTCTCTCTCTCTCTTAGGATTTAGGACTTCTTCTTGTTTTGGGAGTAACTCTGGATCCAGGTTTTAATGTTCTCTTATTTTAGTTTTACTTTTATTTATTTATTCCAACATTTGAATTGATTATTATAATTTGATTTATGAATTATTCCATGTCACAGATTGTTCTTTGAATTTATGATAATTGAGGTATTTTCAGTTTATGATTATTCTCTTTGAATTAAGTCACCATTGCTTCCTATCTAAGGATATTTTTATTATTCCAGCAATTTTACTTTTTCCCCTTTTGGTTCTGGCTAAGAATTTAGTAACTCAACAGTTATTAAACTCAACATAATTGATAATCGTTATCTTGCTAATTGAGCTGAACTTAAGCAATCCCCACTTTTTCTTAGGAAATAAATAGGATTCAAAGGTCAATTTAATTAGTCCCCTGACTTTCCTTTGCCCTGGTAAAGGTTGACCAAGCGGAATTAAGATGCAACTTTCATTATTGTTGAGAGAGAGATAACTAAGTTGGACTTCTAATTTCCCTTAACTTGCCAAAAGTTGTTTTACAGTTATTATTTATTTTTAATTGCCATTCAATTCACTCGTCATTTAAATTACTTGCTTCTCACCTTCTAAACCCCGATTACAACCTTTATAACCAATAATAAGAACATACTTTCTCGCAGTTCCTTGAGAAGACGACCTGAGGTTTGAATACTCGGTTAACAATTTTTAAGGGGTTTGTTACTTGTGACACCCAAAACGTTTGTAAGAAAGGTTGATTGTTTGGTTTAGTAACTATACTTAAAACGAGAGTTTGCTATAACCTCTAAACCATCAATCCTCTGCTCTTTCAATGGAATATAGATGGCAAAATCGAATACAACATCATGAGTATGCTTCAGCATATGACCATGGTAGGCACAACCTATCAAGCTGCTCATGAAACCTCTGAGGAAGCAATAGCCAATGTTATTGTTTCTGGGTTCTCTGGTCAGCTCAAAGGTTGGTGGGATAACTACCTTTTTAATGACAAAAAAACAATCAATATTTTCTGCTGTAAAGGTTAATGATCAAAACGAACCCATCATTGGAGATGACGGGGAACCTATCCCTGATGCTGTTAACACCTTAATCTTTACTATAGTGAGCAATTTCATAGGTGACCCATCTCTTTGAAAAGATCGTTCTGCTGAATTACTCTCCAATCTCAGATGCAAAACCTTGTCTAACTTTAGATGGTACAAGGACACCTTTCTTACTAGGGTCTATACCAGAGAAGACAGTCAACAACCTTTCTGGAAGGAAAAATTCCTAGCCGGACTTTCCAAATCCTTTGGAGATAAAGTAAGGGACAAAATTCGTAGCTTAACCCCCAGATGGGACATTCCCTATGATGCGTTAAGTTATGGACAAATTATCTTTTTCATTCAAAAAGTTGCTCTAAAGATCTGTCAAAATGATAAAATCCAACAGCAACTTGCTCGTGAGAAAACACAAAATCATATCAATTTGGGAACTTTCTGTAAACAATTTGGTCTTCCTGCTTGTCATCCAAGGAAAACTAAAAGACCATCCAATCGAAAAGTTTTTAAACCTAATCCTGAAAAGAATTTCAGAAGATCTAGAAAACGTTTTCAAAAACCTAACTTTGAAAAAAGTTTCCAAAAGAATTCCCAAAAGTATCCCCAGAAAAATCCCATTATTTGCTATACATGTAAAAAACCAGGAGATGTTAGCAAATACTGTAGGTTAAAAGGAAAGATTAATAATCTGAACCTTGATCCTTAGTGCACGAAATTGTGATCACACTTTTCGCAACTCTGCACAACTAACCAGCAAGTGCACTGAGTCGTCCAAGTAATACCTTACGTGAGTAAGGGTCGATCCCACGGAGATTGTCGGCTTGAAGCAAGCAATGGTCACCTTGTAAATCTTAGTCAAGCGAATTCAAATGGTTATGAGGTTTTGATAATTAAAAGATAAATAAAACGTAAAATAAAATAAAGATACTTATGTAATTCATTGGTGGGAATTTCAGATAAGCGTTTGGAAATGCTTTATTGCCTCTGAACCTCTGCTTTCCTATTGTCTTCTTTCAATCATGCGTGCTTCTTTCCGTGGCAAGCTGTATGATCCTCTCGGATGAAAAATACCAGGTACGGTTTTTGCACGGCTAATCAACTGTCGGATTTCTCGTCTCGGATGAAAAATACCAGGTACAGCTAACGCACGGCTAATCATCTGTCGGTTCTCCCTAGTGTCGGAATAGGATCTCTCTATCCTTTTGCATACTGTCACTGCGCCCAACATTCGTAAGTTTGAAGCTCGTCACAGTCATCCCTTCCCAGATCCTACTCGGAATACCACAGACAAGGTTTAGACTTTCCGAATCTCAGGAATGCTGCCAATTGGTTCTAGCCTATACCACGAAGGTTCTAATCTCACGGATTCGGATGCTCTATTGTCAGGAGAGGCGATGTGTAACGACCCAACTTCCAGTACGTCATGATCGTACCAAAAGTAAGGAGTTACTAACCTATTTCTTTTATTAACTATTTAATATTGAGCCTTTAGTTCGATATCGCATTTCAATTTTAGTAGAAAATGCCAGAAAATTTTTGTTTTTGATTATAAAAAAAAGTCATATATCAAAGATCACCAGGTAATAATAATCATATAATTATTAATAAATATTATACAAAAGAATTCAAATATAACTTAGATACAACTCCTATCCCTCTGTATAAAATAAAAATCTTAAGCAATAAGGGCGAGGGAACTCTATGAAAGCAAATTAACTCACACTTAACTCATAAATAAATTCTAAATTAAAAATGTTTAACTTTAAAAATAAATCCCGTAACTCGATTAGCCGAAATTCGATAATCAAACACAACAAAGCCTTCTTTTATTTTTAATTCGCAGTGGCAACAACTTTGAACCGAACTAGCAGTAGCTGCATTTTTGATCACTTCTCAGCAGCAGCAGTGGCATGAACTAATCGATTCAGAACCAGAATAGTACTATTGATAAGCACCAACGACCTCGGTGGCAGCTGCGGCGGTGTAGAGTAACTTAAAGTGACAATTTTATTTAATACAAACAGTCTTAACGACAGGCTTCACAACAGAGACAAATTGGGCGACAAGGAAGAATCAAAAACAGGGTGAAGCTTACCAAAATAGTAGTGGTTCTAATTGTGGTTTCCTGGGCAGCTCGAATGTTGGTTCCCGGTGACAGAAGGCTCCGGCAACTTGCAGAATTCAGAGGCAGAGGCAAAACAGGAGATAAAGATGAATAGTGACATGGATAAATTGCTTTAGAATCAGAACAGTATCCTCAGCAAGCTCCAACAACCTTCCCGGCGACAGCTACAGTGGCGTGGTGGTTCGGCGACGGCGCTACAGCCCTTGTCGAGCTTTGGCGTCATCAACGGTGATGCCTCTCAGTACCATCGCATTCTGTTCGGCGACGGCCAAGCCTCCTTCCCAGCGATGGCGTTCGGGCTCCCTTCCTCAGCGGCGGCTCTGATGGCAATAGCAAGGTAGAGCAACGGCGATAAACCCTAGTGGCAGCAGCGATGGTCAGCGACACTCCTTGGACGACTACGCGTGCGACGGGTCCAACGGCGGTGGGGACAGCCGAGACGACGGCGACTGTAGCGGCTCAACGACCCCTCGGGAGCTCCACCTCCTTTCTTGCGCGATGACGGCAACCGCTCAGGGGAGGTGACGGCACAGGCGAGACGCGGCGGTGGCGGCGTGCTGGACAGCGCAGAGTGCGGCAGTTCGGTGGTTACGTCACGACGGCAGCGGAGCAGCATCTCTTCCCTCTCTCTGTTTCTTTCTCAATTGTGTGTGTGATGTTTACGTTTAGGAAAGGAAAGGGGAGTGGGGTGCGGCTGAGTGTGGTGAGGGAGTGAGGGTTAGGGTTTCTCAATTTAGGAATATAGGGTTTCTGAGTTTGATTTGGGAATTAGGGTTAGAAATTAGGATTTTATAAAAGAATAATGGATAGCTATGAATAGATATTTTGATAAAATTGAAGGGTAGAGTAATTTTAAAATCAAATGTACTATATTAAAAATATTTAGAATCATTATTTATCATCATATTGCTAAGTTCAATTAATTATTTCTAGTTTAAATTATAAAATAAGCATATTAATCATATAATTATAAAATATAGTTTAAACTCAATATTAATTATTCAAATTAAATGATATAACTTTTTATTATATTTCTATTATCAAAACTCTAATTTTAATTTGTGTAGAATAACTAATTATAATAAAAATTGTACTTAAACATTAATTAACTTAAACTTAAAGTATTTATAAAAACCAAACTAATCATTTTTAATAAATTAATCTCTAAGAACTCAAATCAATAAATAAACCATAATTTATTCATAATAGAAATTATTGAAATTAAATTATACAATTCTTTCTTATTTTTCAATTACTAACATTATGATTTCAATTATATCAAATATGTAATAAAGTTTATATAAAAATTCTAATTAATTTAAACTCCAATTATTATGAAACTCCATTTAATTACCTTTAGTAAAATAATTTTCTTAAAATAAAATTATCAATAAATAAAATAAATCACAAATAACTAATTATTTGATTTTCAAGAACTAGGGTTGTTACATTCTACCCACCTTAGAAAAATTTTCACCCTCGAAAATTGCTAGAAAAATAAATTCAAACTTAAATCAAAGAAAACAGAATATATGAACAGAAGCATAGGCATTGTCAAGAATGAATATTCAAAGAGTTACGTAAGCAATCAGATTCATAGGCAAACAAATGTATACAAAAATGACAAGGTATGATTGGGAAACAATCAAATCACATTCTTAGGAGAAATTCAAACCAGAGAATTCCAATGAAAGCAACTAAGAAAAACATGGCACGAGTTCATGTGGCACGAATAAAGATTATACGTCGAATCGAAGCTAACTTCATAAATTCAAACGCTCCCAAACCCCGTGAATCGTGTTGCCTATTACTTCTATTTCGTCTATGATAACCTGTTAGTGTTGCCATATACATAAATCATTAGTATTAAGTTGGCCAGACCTAATACCATGAGGAATGCAATGATAAACTAACAGCATTAATCATCAGATAGTCATGCAAATAAAACACAAACTCTTGTTATCAGAACAAGTCACAAAGCATGACAGACACTCAGAGTATGCAATGAAGCATAGTCAGTCCATTCCCAAGGCTCTAACAGGAACGAACTGTTCTGATACCATTTGTAACGACCCAACTTCCAGTACGTCATGATCGTACCAAAAGTAAGGAGTTACTAACCTATTTCTTTTATTAACTATTTAATATTGAGCCTTTAGTTCGATATCGCGTTTCAATTTTAGTAGAAAATGCCAGAAAATTTTTGTTTTTGATTATCAAAAAAAGTCATATATCAAAGATCACCAGGTAATAATAATCATATAATAATTAATAAATATTATACAATAGAATTCAAATATAACTTAGATACAACTCCTATCCCTCTGTATAAAATAAAAATCTTAAGCAATAAGGGCAAGGGAACTCTATGAAAGCAAATTAACTCACACTTAACTCATAAATAAATTCTAAATTAAAAATGTTTAACTTTAAAAATAAATCCCCTACCTCGATTAGCTGAAATTCGATATTCAAACGCAACAAAGCCTTCTTTTATTTTTAATTCGCAGTGGCAACAACTTTGAACCGAACTAACAGTAGCGGCATTTTTGATCACTTCTCAGCAGCAGCAGTGGCATGAACTAATCGATTCAGAACCAGAATAGTACTATTGATAAGCACCAACGACCTCGGTGGAAGCTGGGGCGGTGTAGAGTAACTTAAAGTGACAATTTTATTTAATACAAATAGTCTCAACGACAGGCTTCACAACAGAGACAAATTGGGTGACAAGGAAGAATCAAAAACAGGGTGAAGCTTACCAAAATAGTACTGGTTCTAATGGTGGTTTCCTGGGCAGCTCGAATGTTGGTTCCCGGTGGCAGAAGGCTCCGGCAACATGCAGAATTCAGAGGCAGAGGCAATACAGGAGATAAAGATGAATAGTAACATGGATAAATTGCTTCAGAATCAGAACAGTATCCTCAGCAAGCTCCAACAACCTTCCCAGCGACAGCTACAGCGGCGCGGTGGTTCGGCGACGGCGCTACAGCCCTTGTCGAACTTTGGCGTCATCAACGGTGATGCCTCTCAGTACCATCGCGTTCTGTTCGGCGACGGCCAAGCCTCCTTCCCAGCGATGGCGTTCGGGCTCCCTTCCTCAGCGGCGGCTCTGATGGCAATAGCAAGGCAGAGCAATGGCGATAAACCCTAGTGGCAGCAGCGATGGTCAGCGGCGCTCCTTGGACGACTACGCGTGCGATGGGTCCAACGGCGGTGGGGACAGCCGAGACGACGGCGACCGTAGCGGCTCAACGACCCCTCGGAAGCTCCACCTCCTTTCTCGCGCGATGACGGCAACCGCTCAGGGGAGGCGACAGCACAGGCGAGACGCGGCGGTGGCGGCGAACTGGACAGCGCAGAGTGCGGCAGTTCGGTGGTCACATCACGACGGCAGCGGAGCAGCATCTCTTACCTCTCTCGGTTTCTTTCTCAATTGTGTGTGTGATGTTTACGTTTAGGATAGGAAAGGGAGGTGGGGGTACGACTGAGTGTGGTGAGGGAGTGAGGGTTAGGGTTTCTCAATTTAGGAATGTAGGGTTTCTGAGTTTGATTTGGGAATTAGGGTTAGAAATTAGAATTTTATAAAAGAATAATGGATAGCTATGAATAGATATTTTGATAAAATTGAAGGGTAGAGTAATTTTAAAATCAAATGTACTCTATTAAAAATATTTAGAATCATTATTTATCATCATATTGCTAAGTTTAATTAATTATTTCTAGTTTAAATTATAAAATAAGCATATTAATCATATAATTATAAAATATAGTTTAAACTCAATATTAATTATTCAAATTAAATAATATAACTTTTTATTATATTTCTATTATCAAAACTCTAATTTCAATTTGTGTAGAATAACTAATTATAATAAAAATTGTACTTAAACATTAATTAACTTAAACTTAAAGTATTAATAAAAATCAAACTAATCATTTTTAATAAATTAATCTCTAAGAACTCAAATCAATAAAATAAACCATAATTTATTCATAATAGAAATTATTGAAATTAAATTATACAATTTTTTCTTATTTTTCAATTACTAACATTATAATTTCAATTATATCAAATATCTAGTAAAGTTTATATAAAAATTCTAATTAATTTAAACTCCAATTATTATGAAACTCCATTTAATTACCTTTAGTAAAATAATTTTCTTAAAATAAAATTATCAACAAATAAAATAAATCACAAATAACTAATTATTTGATTTTCAAGAACTAGGATTGTTACACACGATGCAAATCGTAGATTAGAGACCCAAGAGAATATACTCCAGCTGTCGTCCAATGACTACGTTGAACATCATGTAGACCGCTTGTGGTTGTCAAGCACGCGGATCTTGGCTAAGCGAGTAATGAAGATAGTGGGTGATTGTCACGGGTCACCCCTTTATTCTGACTTAACTGAATTAAGTATAAGAACAGTGACGAATCCAGAAAATTTTGATAGTGGGGGCAAAATTTATATAACATGATAATAATTTTTATAATAAAAATAATATGTGTATATAAAAAATTAAATATTAAATTATTTATTAACCACTATATATCTATGTATAAATACATGTATTATTTAATTTATTTTCAAGGTGTATTTTATATTTGAATATATATTTTTATACAGATAATTATTTTTTATGTACATATAACATGATTATTGTTATGATTATATTTTGTTATTGTAAAATATGATTAGCCTTCAAAATATCTAATATACAAATTAAAACACTAAAATAGTAATTTAAATAATAATAATATATAATTTAAAATTTTATTCTTTTAGGTTTTATATTTTTAAAAAATTAAGTAATTTTTATCTTAATACTACCATCAAAATTTCTCTCTTTCCATATATATTACTAAATAATTATTTAAAAATTCACTTCCCAATACAATTAGAAGCCGACTCTTATTGATATTCATAATTAAAAAAGTTCTTTAAATTAATATAGTTGCTATGCAAAAATTAAAGCTAATTTGAAAAGAAGATAAATAATATTCTTTTGAGTTTATTTTTAAAAAAGAATACTAATTTCGTTTAAATATGAGAATTGATCATCCTAACGAATATCTAATATAAAATTTTTAAATTGACGATTAAGTACCAAAAGTTGAGTAAAAAGTTATTGTGGGGTCAAATTTAATAATCTAATGGGGCAAATAAATATTATTATCATATACTACTCAAAAAAATTTCAAATTGTAGTGGGGGCGCTTGCCCCCACACTAATCTACTTAGATCCGTCCCTGTATAAGAGTATATCTTCGAGAAGAAGTAAGCGTGAATTGAAAGAGAAACAATAGTACTTGCATTAATTCATGAAGAACAGCAGAGCTCCGCACCTTAATCTATGAGGTGTAGAAACTCCACCGTAGAAAATACATAAAAAAAAGATCTAGGCATGGCCGTGTGGCCAGCCTCCAACTGCAAGATAAAAGTCCCAAGTGTAGATAGATATAAAATAGTAAAAAGTGCTATTTATACTGAACTAGTTACTAGGGTTTACAGAAAATAAGTAACTAAGTGCAGATAGTGCAGAAATCCACTCCCAGGGCCCACTTGGTGTGTGCTTGGGCTGAGCATTGAAACTTTAACGTGCATAGGCCATTCTTGGAGTTAAATGCTAGCTTGGGTGCCAGTTTGGGCTTTTAACTCCAGTTCTGGCATTTTACGCCGGAAAAAGGTCTCTGGCTGGCGTTTAACGCCAGTTTGGGCCATCAAATCTCAGAAAAAGTATAAACTATTATATATTGCTGGTAAGCCCAAGATGTCTAATTTCCAACGCAATTGAGAGCTCGCCAATTGGGCTTTTGTAGCTTCAGAAAATCAATTTCGAGTGCAGGAGGGTCAGCATCCAACAACATCTGCAGTCATTTCTCAGCCTCTGAATCAGACTTTTGCTCAGGTCCCTCAATTTCAGCCAGAAAATACCTGAAATTATAAAAAAACATACAAACTCATAGTAAAGTCTAGAAATATGATTTTTGCATAAAAACTAATAAAAATATAATAAAAAGTAACTAAAACATACTAATAACTATGTAAAAATAATGCCAAAAAGGGTATAAATTATCCGCTCTTCACAACACCAAACTTAAATTGTTGCTTGTCCTCAAGAAACTAAAAACAAAATAGGATAAGAAGAAGAGAATATACAATAAATTTCAAAATATCAATGAAGCTTAGTTTCAATTAGATGAGCGGGACTAGTAGCTTTTTGCTTCTGAATAGTTTTGGCATCTCACTTTATCCTTTGAAGTTCAGAATGATTGGCATCTATAGGAACTCAGAATTCAGATAGTGTTATTGATTCTCCTAGTTTAGTATGTTGATTCTTGAACACAACTACTTTATGAGTCTTGGCCGTGACCCTAAGCATTTTGTTTTCCAGTATTACCACCGGACACATAAATGCCACAGACACATAACTGGGTGAACCTTTTCAGATTGTGACTCAGCTTTGCTAGAGTCCCCAGTTAGAGGTGCCCAGAGCTCTTAAGCACACTCTTTTTGTTTTGGACCTCAACTTTAACCGCTCAGTCTCAAGCTTTTCACTTGACACCTTCACGCCACAAGCACATGGTTAGGGACAGCTTGATTTAGCCGCTTAGGCCAGGATTTTATTCCTTTGGGCCCTCCTATCCATTAATGCTCAAAGCCTTAGATCCTTTTTACCCTTGCCTTTTAGTTTAAAGGGTCATTGGCTTTTTGCTCTTGCCTTTTGGTTTAAAGAGCTATTAGCTTTTTCTGCTTGCTTTTTCTTTTTCTTTCTTTTTCGCCTTTTTTTTTCGCAAGCTTTGTGTTTTTCACTGCTTTTTCTTGTTTCAAGAATCAATTTTATGATTTTTCAAATTATCAATAACATTTCTCTTTTTTCATTATTCTTTCAAGAGCCAACAATTTTAACATTCATAAACTTTACTATAAAAAATATGCACTGTTCAAGCATTCATTCAGAAAACAAAAAGTATTGCCACCACATCAAAATAATTAAACTATTTTCAAGATAATTTTTGAAATTATGCACTTCTTGTTCTTTTGCAAATAAAAACATTTTTTCATTTAAAAAAGGTGAGGGATTCATGGAATCATTCATAACTTTAAGACATAGACACTAAACACTAATGATCATGTAATGAAGACACAAACATAGACAAAACATAAAGCATAGAAACAAAAAACAGAAAAATAAGAACAAGAAAATTAAAGAACAGGTCCACCTTAGTGACGGCGGCTAGTTCTTCGTCTTGAAGATCCTATGGAATGCTTGAGCTCCTCTATGTCTCTTCCTTGCCTTTGTTGCTCCTCTCTCATGGCCTTTTGGTCCTCTCTGATTTCATAGAGGATGATGGAGTGCTCTTGGTGCTCCACTCTTAGTTGCTCCATGTTGGAACTCAATTCTCCTAAATAGGTGTTGAGTTGCTCCCAATAGTTGTGTGGAGGGAAATGAATCCCTTGAGGTATCTCAGGGATTTCTTGATGAGGGACTTCCTCATGCTCTTGTTGAGGTTTATGAGTGGGCTCTCTTGTTTGCTCCATCCTCTTCTTAGTGATGGGCTTGTCCCCTTCAATGAGGATGTCTTCCTCTATGACAACTCCGGCTAAATTGCATAGGTGACAGATGAGATGGGGAAAGGCTAACCTTGCCAAAGTTGAGGGCTTGTCAACCACCTTGTATAGTTCTAGAGGTATGATCTCATGAATTTCCACTTCCTCTCTAATTATGATACTATGGACCATGATAGCCCGATCCACAGTTACTTCAGATTGGTTGCTAGTAGGAATGATAGAGCATTGGATAAACTCTAACCATCCTCTAGCCATGGGCTTGAGGTCAAGCCTTCTCAGTTAAACCGGCTTGCCTTTGGAGTCTCTCTTTCATTGAGCTCCTTCCATACAGATGTCCATGAGGATTTGGTCCAACCTTTGATCAAAGTTGACTCTTCTAGTGAAAGGATGAGGATCTCCTCTCATTATTAGCAAGCTGAATGCCAACCTTACAGTTTTCGGACTAAAATCCAAGTATTTCCCCCGAACCATTGTGAGCCAATTCTTTGGGTGAGTTCTTAGTGATCCATGCATTAGCATAGAACTTTTGAACCATTAAGATTCCGACTTGTTAGATGGGGTTGGTGAGAGTTTCCCAACCTCTTCTCCGAACCTCACGTCGGATCTCCGGATATTCACTCTTTTTGAGTATGAAGGGGACCTCAGGAATCACCTTTTTCTTGGCCACAACTTCATAGAAGTGGTCTTGATAGACCTTTGAGATGAATCTCTCCATCTCCCATAACTCAGAGGTGGAAGCAACTGCCTTCCCTTTCCTTTTTTAGAGGTTTCTCCGGCCTTAGGTGCCATTAATAGTTATGGAAAAACAAAAAGCAGAGCTTTTTCCCACACCAAACTTAAAAGGTTTGCTCGTCCTTGAGCAAAAGAAGAAAGAAAGGAGGAGAAGAAGAAGAAATGGAGGAGATAGATGGGTGTTTTGAATTTGGCCAAGGGGGTTTAAATGTTTTATGATGTGTGGAATTGAAGGTGGTAAGGAGGGGTATTTATAGGGTAAGAGAGAGAGGGAAGTCGTGTAAGAAGGGGTTGGGTTTGGGAGGGAAATATTTTGAATTTGAATAGTAAGGTAGGTGGGGTTTTATGATGGGTTTTTGGGGAATAGTTGATGGATGTGAGTGGTGAAGAGATTATGGGGAAGAGGATAGGACTTGATAGGTGAATGGTGTTTGGGGAATAGGTGTTGATGTGATTGGTCAAGGGTATTTGGGGAAGAGTGTTATGGAAATGTGTGAAGAGGAGAGAAAGAGAGGTGGGGTAGATAGGGATCCTGTGGGGTCCACAAATCTTGAGGTGTCAAGGAATTCTGGTCCCTGTACCTTTCTGGCATTTAAACACCCTCTGTGTGCCACTTCTGGTGTTTAACACCATCTCTGCTACCTTTCCTGGCATTAAATGCCAGGCTGATGCCCTTTTCTAGCGTTTAACGCCAACCAGACACCCTTTTCTAGCGTTAAACGCCAGTCTGTCTGCCATTTCTGGCGTTTAACGCCAGCCAGACACCCTTTTCTGGTGTTTAACGCCCAGAATGCTGCCAGACTGGGCATTAAACGCCCATTCTGCTTTCCTTACTGGCGTTTAAACGCCAGTAAGCCTGTCCTCCATGGTGTGCTATTTTTGATTCTGCTTTGATTCTGCAGCTGTTTTTATGACTTCACATGATCATCAACCTAAAGAAAACATAACATAACAATGGAAAACAAATGTCTATAAAAATATTAAATATAATTAAATAACATTGGGTTGCCTCCCAATAAGCGCTTCTTTAATGTCAATAGCTTGACAGTGAGCTCTTAGAGAGCTTCACAGAGACTCAGAGCATGATGGTGGCCTCCCAACACCAAATTTAGAGTTTGAATGTGGGGGCTCTGCTTGACTCTGTATTGAGAGAAGCTTTTCATGCTTCCTCTCCATGGTTACAGAAGAAGATCCTTGAGCCTTAAACACAAGGTAGTCCTCATTCAGTTGCAGGACTAACTCTCCTCTGTCCACATCAATCACAACTCTTGCTGTGGCTAGGAAGGGCCTTTCAAGGATGATGGATTCATCCTTATCCTTCCCAGTGTCTAGGATTATAAAGTCAGCAGGGATGTAAAGGCCTTCAACCTTCACTAAGACATCCTCTACAAGTCCATAAGCCTGTTTCATTGATTTGTCTGGCATCTCTAGTAAGATTCTTGCATCTTGTACCTCAAAGATCCCTAGTTTCTCCATTACAGAGAGTGGCATGAGGTTTATACCTGACCCCAGGTCACACAGAGCCTTCTCAAAGGTCGTGGTGCCTATGGTACAAGGTATTAAGAATTTTCTGGGATCCGGTTTCTTCTGAGGTAATTCCTGCTGAACCAAGGCATTCAGTTCATTGATGAGCAATGGAAGTTCATCCTCCCAAGTCTCATTACCAAATAGCTTGGCATTCAGCTTCATGATTGCTCCAAGATACCGAGCAACTTGCTCTTCAACAATATCTTCATCCTCTTCAGAGGAAGAATCTTCATCAGAGCTCATGAACTGCAGCATTAAGTTCAGTGGAATCTCTATGGTCTCTGTATGAGCCTCAGATTCTTTTGGTTCCTCAATAGGAAACTCCTTATTGGTCAGTGGACGTCCATTGAGGTCTTCCTCACTGGAAATCACTGCCTTTTTACTCTCTAGGTTTGGCCACTTTAGATATTGTTATGGGCTTGCACTCTCTTTTGGGATTCTCTTCTGTATTGCTTGGGAGAGTACTAGGAGGAGTTTCAGTAACTCTTTTACTCAGCTGACCTACTTGTGCCTCCAAATTTCTAATGGAGGACCCTGTTTCAGTCATGAAACTGTGAGTGGTCTTAGTTAGATCAGAGACTATGGTTGCTAAGTCAGAGGCTCTACCTAGAATTCTTTGTATGTTGCTGAGATGATGATGGAAAAGGTTTGCTATTGTCAAACCGAATTCTCCCACCATTATTATTATTGAAGCCTTGTTGAGTCTTCTATTGATCCTTCCATGAAAAATTTGGATGATTTCTCCAGGAAGGATTATAGGTGTTTCTGTAGGATTCTCCCATGTAATTCACCTCTTCCATTGCAGGATTCTCAGGGTCATAAGCTTCTCCTTCAGAGGAGGCTTCTTTAGTACTGCTGGATGCAGCTTGCATTCCAGTCAAATTCTGAGAAATCATATTGACTTGCTGAGTCAATATTTTATTCTGAGCCAATATGGCATTCAGAGTGTCAACCTCAAGAACTTCTTTCTTCTGAGTCATCCCATTATTCACAGGATTTCTTTCAGAAGTATACATGAACTGGTTATTTGCAACCATCTCAATGAGTTCCTGGGCTTCTGCAGGGGTTTTCTTCAGATGACGGGATCCACCAGCAGAGTGGTCCAATGACATCTTGGATAATTCAGACAGACCATCATAGAATATACATAAGATGCTCCATTCTGAAAGCATGTCAGAAGGACACCTTCTGATCAATTGCTTGTATCTTTCCCAAGCTTCATAGAGGGATTCACCTTCCTTCTGTCTGAAGGTTTGGATTTCTACTCTAAGCTTGCTCATCTTTTGAGGTGGAAAGAATTTGGCCAAGAAAGCATTGACCAACTTTTCCCAAGAGTTCAGGCTTTCTTTAGGTTGTGAGTCCAACCATATCCTAGCTCTGTCTCTTACAGCAAAGGAGAAAAGCATAAGTCTGTAGACCTCGGGATTAACCTATTGGTCTTAACAGTGTCACAGATTTGCAAGAATTCAGCTAAGAACTGATGAAGATCTTCCAATTGAAGTCCAGAAAACTTGCAATTCTGCTGCATTAGAGAAACTAATTGAGGCTTAAGCTCAAAGTTGTTTGCTCCAATTGCAGGATTGAGATACTTCTTCCATAGAAGTCAGGAGTTGGTGCAGTGAAGTCACCAAGCCTCTTCCTTGCATCTCTACCATTGTTATTGGGTTCGGCTGCCATGTCTGCTTCTTTTTCAAAAATTTCTGTAAGGTCCTCTCCAGAGTGTTGTGCTTTAGCTTCTCTTAGCTTCCTCTTTAGAGTCCTTTCAGGTTCAGGATCAACTTCAACAAGAATGTCTTTATCCCTATTCCTGCTCATATGAAAAAAAAGAGAACAGAAAAGAAGAGGAATCTTCTATGTCACAGTATAGAGATTCCTTTATGTGAGTATAAGAATAGAAGAATAGAAGAATGAGGTAGAGAGAGAATAAGAAGAATTCGAACTCATAGAGAGGGAGAGGGTTCGAATTATGAGTAGAAGAGAAGTGTTAGTAAATAAATAAATAGAGAGAGATGAGAGAGAGAGTGAATTCGAATATTAATTAAAAGAAAAGAAAAATATTTTTGTTTTTATTTTAATTATTGGTTAGTATTCGAAAATATTAAAAAAATAAAATAAAATTAGAATTTAAAAACAATTAGTTAATTAAAAATAATTTTGAAAAAGTTATTAGTGGTTTTCGAAAATTAGAGAGAGAAAAGTAGTTAGGTGGTTTTGAAAAAGATAAGAAATAGTAAACTTTTAAAATCAAACAAAAAGTCAAGTAGTTAGTTGAAAAAAATTTGAAAATAAATTTTGAAAAGATAAGAAGTTAGAAAAAGATTTTGAAATTAAATTTTGAAAAAGATATGATTTGAAATTTATTTTGAAAAAGATTGAAAAGGAAATTAAAAAGATTTGATTCTTAAAATTAAAGTTGATGACTTGACTAACAGGATACTAAAAGATATGATTCTAGAATTTAAAGATTGAACATTTCTTAACAAGAAAGTAACAAACTTGAAATTTTTGAATCAAAACATTAAATGTTAGCAATAATTTCGAAAATATGAAATAAAATTAAGAAAAAGATTTTGAAAATTTATTTTGAAGATTTTCGAAAACATTAAAAGAAAAATGAAAAAGATTTTGAAAAATTTTAAGAAAGAATTCGAAAATATTAAAAGAAGAATGAAAAAGATTTGATTTTGAAAAAAGATTTGAAAAGATAGAATTTTTAAATTGAAATTTTGACTTGACTAATAAGAAACAACTAAATTTTAAAATTTTTTTTTGATTAGGTCAACCCAAAATTTCGAAATTTATGAGAAGAATAAGGAAAAGATATTATTTTTTATTTTATTTGAATTAATGAAGAAAGAGAAAAACAACAAAATGACTCAAGACATAAAAATTTAAGATCAAAACAAATGATGCATGCAAGAACACTTTGAATGTCAAGATGAACACCAAGAACACTTTGAAGATCATGATGAACATCAAGAACATTTTTTGAAAATTTTTTAGAAAAGAAAGACATGCAAGACACCAAACTTAGAAATTTTTAATGTTTAGACACTGAATTCGAAAATGCATATGAAAAACAACAAAAAACACAAAACAAGAAAAATATAAAGATCAAACAAGGAAAATCATCAAGAATAACTTGAAGATCAAGAAGAACACAATGCATATATTTTCGAAAATTTTAAGAAAAATTAAAAACATGCAGTTGACACCAAACTTAAAATTTGACACTAGACTCAAACAAGAAACACAAAATTTTTGGTTTTTTATGATTTTATTAATTTTTTTTTGTATATTTTTCAAAAGATTTTTGGAAATAGAAAATAAGGAAATTCAAAATTTTTAATAAGAATTCCAGGATTCATGCAATGTTAGTCTAAAGCTTTGATCCAAAAGAATTAGACATGGCCAAATGGCCAGCCAAGCTTTAGCAAAACATTGTAAATAACAATATCAGATTTAAGAATCCAAAGGCTCATGCAATGTTATTCTAAAGCTCCGGTCCAAAAGAATTAGACATGGCCAAATGGCCAGCCAAGCTTTAGCATAACAATTACAGACATGTCCTTCTACAATGGAAAGTGGAAACCTCAGTCCAAAATATTAGACATGGCTTAACAGCCAGCCAGGTTTCAACATATCCCATGAAGCTCTAGAATTCATTCTTAAAATTTTTTATGAATTTTTCAAAAACTAAATATTATTTTTTTTCGAAAATAAAAATAAAAAGCTTAAACATAAAATAAAATTACCCAATCTAAGCAACAAGATGAACCGTCAGCTGTTCCAACTCGAACAATCCCCGGCAACGGCACTAAAAACTTGGTGCACGGAATTGTGATCACACTTTTCACAACTCCGCACAACTAACCAGCAAGTGCACTGGGTCGTCCAAGTAATACCTTACGTGAGTAAGGGTCGATCCCACGGAGATTGTCGGCTTGAAGCAAGCTATGGTCACCTTGTAAATCTTAGTCAGGCGGATTCAAATGGTTATGAGGTTTTGATAATTAAAAGATAAATAAAACATAAAATAAAATAAAGATACTTATGAAATTCATTGGTGGGAATTTCAGATAAGCGTTTGGAGATGCTTTGTTGCCTTTGATGAAAAATACCAGGTACAGCTACCGCACGGCTAATCATCTGTCGGTTCTCACTAGCATCGGAATAGGATCTCTCTATCCTTTTGCATACTATCACTGTGCCCAACATTCATAAGTTTGAAGCTCGTCACAGTCATCCCTTCCCAGATCCTACTCGGAATACCAGAGACAAGGTTTAGACTTTCCGGATCTCAGGAATGCTGCCAATTGGTTCTAGCCTATACCACGAAGGTTCTAATCTCACGGATTCGGATGCTCTGTTGTCAGGAGAGGCGATGCAAATCGTGGATTAGAGACCTAAGAGAATATACTCCGGCTGTCGTCCAATGACTACGTTGAACATCATGTAGACCACTTGTGGTTGTCAGGCACGCGGATCTTGGCTAAGCGAGTAACGAAGATAGTGGGTGATTGTCACGGGTCACCCCTTCATTCTGACTTAACTAAATTAAGTACGAGAGTATATCTTGGAGAAGAAGTAAGCATGAATTGAAAGAGAAACAATAGTACTTGCATTAATTCATGAAGAATAGCAGAGCTCCGCACCTTAATCTATGAGGTGTAGAAACTCCACCATAGAAAATACATAAAAAAAAGGTCTAGGCATGGCCGTGTGGCCAGCCTCTAACTTCAACATAAAAGTCCCAAGTGTAGATAGATATAAAATAGTAAAAAGTGCTATTTATACTGAACTAGTTACTAGGGTTTACAGAAAATAAGTAACTAAGTGTAGATAGTGCAGAAATCTACTCCCGGGGCCCACTTGGTGTGTGCTTGGGCTGAGCATTGAAGCTTTAACGTGCATAGGCCATTCTTGGAGTTAAACGCCAGCTTGGGTGCATGTTTGGGCGTTTAACTCCAGTTTTGGTGCCAGTTCTGGCGTTTTATGCCAGAAAAGGGTCTCTAGCTGGCGTTTAACACCAGTTTGGGCCATCAAATCTCGGGCAAAGTATGAACTATTATATATTGCTGAAAATCCCAAGATGTCTACTTTCCAACGCGATTGAGAGCGCGCCAATTGGGTTTCTGTAGCTCCAGAAAATCCATTTCGAGTGCAGGAGGGTCAGCATCCAACAGCATCTGCAGTCCTTTCTCAGCCTATGAATCAGACTTTTGCTCAGGTCCCTCAATTTCAGCCAGAAAATACCTGAAATTATAGAAAAACACACAAACTCATAGTAAAGTTCATAATTGTGATTTTTGCATAAAAACTAATAAAAATATAATAAAAAGTAACTAAAACATACTAAAAATTATGTAAAAACAATGCCAAAAAGGGTATAAATTATCCGCTCATCAATCCTCAGATTGAGGAACAGATTAACAATCTTTTAATTGAAAGTTCAGATGATGATTCTGGACTGGAATCTGTAGATGATATCAATAATATCCAAGTTGATGATATTGGATCATCCTCAGATTCTGATGTCAAGGAAATTAATGTTTTATGCAAAGATCAAGATCTCTTATTTGAAGCTATAGAGGCTATTGGTGATCCAGAACAAAAGAAAGACTTTCTTTTTAAATTAAAAAAATCTTTACAAAAAGAAAAGAAGCTTAAAAATCTTGTCCTTAGCAATAAATATGATGTCAAACCTATTCTCAAAAAACTAGAAAAAAAAAATTATTCGTCCTATAACCATTCAAGATCTCCAGACTGAGGTTAACAACCTTAAAAAGGAAATCCAAGAAATCAAAATTAATCAAAACAATCATCAACTCATTTTCTCGCAATTAATGCAAGGTGAAGAGTCTGATGATGGAGAACTTGACTATTCTCTTAAAAAACAACCTGAGTTTTCTGAAAAACAGGAAAATGAAATTTCTAACGACGATAATGGAAAAGATATCTTAAGATTAATAAATATATTCTCTTTTATGAAATGTCGTGTTAATATCCGAATTGTCGTTAAAGATTTTGTTCTCGAAACCATCGCACTCTTTGACACAGGTGCAGATTCAAATTGTATTAAAGAAGGTCTGATCCCCACAAAGTATTTTGAAAAAACTACTGAACGTCTTAGCTCGATAATGGGTGAAAGACTAAAAATCAACTTCAAATTAACCGATGGTTTTGTTGAAAAGGGTAATCTTAGGATTCCAATTAATTTCATCATAGCAAAAGATATAAAAAATAATGTAGTCTTGGGGACACCTTTTATAATCCTTTTGTTTCCATACCTAGCAGATTTTCCTGGAATTACCTCTTATGTGGGTGGACAGGAAACCTTCTTTGAATTTCTAGACTCACTAACCCAGAAAGCTTTAAACCAAATTGAAACCAAAACTAAACAGATTTGTTTTTTGAAAGAAGAAATCTCTTTCAAAACCCTTGAATCCCAACTTTCCCAACCAAGGGTTTAAGATAAAATCAAAAGTCTTTTAAATCAAATTGAAAAGTCTATCTGTTCAGATTTGCCTCATGCCTTCTGGAAAAGGAAAGAACACATTGTTGATCTTCCTTATAAAAAAGATTTCAAAGAATCACAAATCCCTACAAAAGCTCGCCCCATTCAAATGAATGAGCAGCTTTTGCAGCATTGTCAAAAGGAGATTAAAGATCTTTTGGACAAAAAATTAATTCGTCCAAGTAAAAGTCCTTGGTCTTGCTCAGCATTTTATGTCAACAAGCAAGTTGAGATAGAACGAGGAACTCCCAGGCTTGTCATCAATTACAAACCTTTAAATCAAGCTTTACAATGGATTCGTTATCCTATCCCAAACAAAAAGGATTTGCTTAATAGGCTAAACTCAGTACATATCTTTTCAAAATTTGATTTGAAATTTGGTTTTTGGCAAATCAAATCAAAGAATCTGAGAAATATAAAACTGCATTTACAGTTCCATTCGGTCAATATGAATGGAATGTAACACCTTTTGGTCTGAAAAATGCTCCATATGAATTTCAAAAAATCATGAACAACATTTTCAACCCATATTCAAATTTTGCAATCGTTTACATAGATGATGTCTTAATCTTTTCTCAAACCTTAGAAGAACACTTCAAACATGTTAAAACTTTTATGTACATCATCCAGAAAAATGGACTTGCTGTTTCCAAATAAAAAATTGTCCTTTTTCAAACAAAAATCCGTTTTCTTGGTCATATGATTTTCCAAGGAACAATAACCCCGATTGAACAATCAATTTTGTTTGCAGAAATATTTCCAGATTATATCATTGACAAACCTCAGCTCCAGAGGTTCCTAGGATGCCTTAATTATGTCTCGGATTTCATTCCAAATCTTAGTAATATTATTAAGTCTCTTCATGATAGGCTTAAGAAAAATCCTTCACCCTGGACTGACAAACATTCTGAAATCATTAGATTTCTTGAAATCAAAGTTCACAATCTTCCTTGTCTTTACCTACCTGTTCCTCATGCATTCAATACTGTTAAAACAGATGCATCTGATTTAACATATGGTGTGGTATCTTAAAACAGAAATTGCATGATAAAGAATGTATCATTGCATTTACATCAAAACATTGGAATAGTACTCAACAGATCTATTCCACAATCAGAAAAGAAATTTTAACCATAGTTTTGTGCATCACAAAATTTCAATCTGATTTACTCAATCAAAAATTTTTTGTCCGAGTTGATTGCAAATTGGCCAAAGAAGTCTTACAAAAAGATGTTAAAAATCTTGCATCAAAACAAATTTTTGCCAGATGGCAAGCTATCTTAAGCATTTTTGATTTTGAAATTGAGCACATCAAGGGCAACTCAAACTCTCTTCCTGACTTTCTCACACGTGAATATTTGTAGGGAATCAAGCAAGAACAGGATGCCTAAAAAGGCAACTATCGCCTCTTCAAGAGGCAAAAGCAGAGGCATTCGCTTAGCCCTTTCAGGGCCATCCAGGCAATCTTAATCTGATCATGAATCTGAGTCATATACCCAACAACCCTCCAAAAAATCAACCCAACAATCTGTTAAACCAACTACTAATCAAGCCAAACAAACTAAGACAGATTACGCCTTCCCAATCCAAACCCTTTTTGCCTTACAAGACCAAGGTGTCACCAAAATTAACAAAAAATCTTGGACTGATATATGCAATGAGTCAGATGAAGAATTTAACCTGACCCAACTCATATCCCAAGCAGCCAAACAAAAAATAGTCGCACCGAAACCAAAAGAAAAAGCCATATCTCTAACACCACAAACATCCTCAATCACAACAAAAACACAAAGGCCCAAGCCAATTATATCCCCACAAACAAAAATTCAAACATTATCCAAATGGAGCCTGAATTTTTGGATGAATCTCCAAACAAAGTTATCCCAAAAATCTTTCCTACCGGATAACATTTTAAACCAATCCCACCCAATAAAACTCGCCATTTTTATGAGTTCATTTTAGTAGATACTGACTCAGTATCTATTAAATACTACAAGAACAAAACCAATCCTGAATTCATAACCCATTCAACAATCCAAATCCTCAAAGTCCTGACCCCAAAGCAATTTAGAAATAATCTAAACAAAAATCAAAAGTTTTGTCAAAACTATGACCCAATAGGTTTTAATTATTGGGACTATATAGAAGCCTAGACTAAAGTATTTTGGTTTCAAAATACTCAGTACAGACATTCATGGTTAATTTATTTCAAAAGAAATTCAAACTATGTTTTTCAAAATTGGTTCTACCAATGGTGGGACTTCTTTGGGCCAATCCCAGAAATCTTACCCTCACCTACCGATGAAGGGTATAAACTATTTCAATCAAAATTTGACATTCAGGAAACATGTGTTCCTGTAATGTTGAAATTTTTCTCAATTTTCTCATTGTCATGGGTATTCTCGTGGCAATATCAATATACAAAACCGGACCATCCTAAAGCATTCCCAATCTTACAAAGGAATGCTTATGTCAAATGGTGGTCACAATTTGATTCATCAATGGCCTATCCAGAAAAGGTCAGAGATTGGTTCAAAACCAATCCCAAGAGTCAGAAGATTTCAGACCCAGAAACGACCTCGTTTCTCAATCAAACGGCACAAATTCAGGCAACCCTTGTAGGCTCACAATCGAAGCAATCAATCAAAGGAAAGCTTCAACAGATCCTTCACTTGCTTCAATAAGATGAAAAGTCCTCATCTAAAAAAGAAAGTGATGAAGAAAGCAAAGACAGTCAAGTTGAGGAAGACTGTTTCGAAGTTTGTCTAGCTAATGATTAAAACCAAAAATATTGTAATAATGCCAAGACAATTACCGAAACTATTTGAAACTTGAACTGTAGCTATAGTCTAGGTCATGTTTACCTATACTGTAGAAACAGTAAGATTTTTAATTATAAAAGGAGGTCTCGTTCTCATTGTGAGGCACCTTCATTTTACACAATCATAGAGAGAGGTTAGAGATAGAAGGATTGAGAGTCCCCTTGTAAGCTCTCCAGCTCTTCTTCTTTCCCCTTCTTCTTTTCAATCATATTTCCAATCAATAAAATATAATTTTATATCATATATCTCTTTCTCCCTTAGCTATTGTAGGCGGACTACCGCTAGTGCTAGCTTTCTTCTAATATTAATGGCTGGTTTTACCAAACCACCTTACTAATTATTTAGTTTCTGCATATTTCACTACAAGAAAACACGTCTATTGCCACGCTTTTAAAGTGTGGCAAAAAGCTGAAAAAAGCGTGGCGATAGCTTTTCGCCAAGCTTTTTAAGCTACTGCCACGCTTTTGAAAGGGTGACCTATCAAAGGGTGGCGGTTGCTCTATCGCCACGCTTTTTGCAGCCTATTGCCACGCTTTTTGTTTGCCACGCTTTTTTACAAACCGTCACTTGTAAAAGCGTGGCTGTAGGTGGAAAATACGGCCACGCTTTTAAAGCGTGGCAATAGGTAGAGATATGGCCACGCTTTTAAAGCGTGGCGATAAGTAGAGATATGGCCACGCTTTTGAAGCGTGGCAATAGGGAGAGATACGGCCACGCTTTTAAAGCATTGCGATAGGGAGATATACGGCCACGCTTTTAAAGCCTGGCGAAAGGCTTGTTAAATTAAAAAAAAATTTCTTTTTCTTACTTGATCTTAATTACTACACAATATAAATTTTCAATCCTTTTTTATTACCAAACCTATAAATATAGTATGCAATTTTTGTTGCAAGACAATTTTTATTAGTGACATAATTTTTGCTTTAATTATTTTATACATTAATAAACTAATATTCAAATACAAAATAAATTTCGAGTTCAAATTCCAAAACTAAAAACGGTAGAAAAATACAGAAACAATACAACTTAAACACTAAGTCCTTTGTTGTTCTTTCTTCCTCTAGCCCTCTCAAACTTCCTTCCCTTAGATCGTACATAAGGCTTGGTATGGCTGTGAGGAACACTAGGACCAGGATCAAAATGTTTCACAGCTTCCCTGAAATAGCAAAATCAACAAGGGAACAAAAAACATGTTTAAGTTACAAAAGATAAAGTAAGACATAAGACAAGAAGAAGCAAGAGTGTAATACTCCAGAATCCCCAATTTTCGGCTGAATTAGGACATAGCAAAGCCGAACTTACAATTTGACTGGGCAGAACAAGTCCTTTTCCATCAACACATCATTTCTGATTATAGTAATCCATTGACTCCTCAGCAATTGGAAAGAACTGCAGCACATTTAACTTACCAAATATAAATAAAACTGAGCAGCATAAAAAGAAAGATGGAGTAAATGTAAAGCAGGTTCATTAAATTTAGAAGAAAACGTTTAGATACTACTCACCTTCAAGAATAATAGAAGACTAGAAATCATCAACCTTGTTCGTTCCAGCCTTACAGTGGACAACCACAACATTCTCAATATCTAACTTCAACCACGAGTATGCACTATGACAGAAAGAGATAACCAGTTGAAGTGGTGGGCAATTATGATCATCAAATGGAAAGCTAGCCACCTGAAGAGGGAATTTGATATTGCAGATGAAAGCAGCAGTTGGTTTGTAAAACAAATCTAAGTGCTGAAAAAACCTAAAACCCAAGTGAAACAGAAAGCTGACACATGTAGTCTAGGTGTTGGAAATTAATCAAGACATCTGCATGAACACTCTATTTCCTCGGAACATTTATGATCACATTAAAAGAGATAATGTTGTTAAGTAGAGTAATATTATATGGTCTAGTAATCAATAATTATTCCACGATTTCCCAGGCTGAGAAACCACGTTAACAATATGGGCTATGATATGTAACACCTAAAAAAATAATAATTAAAATTCTAACAACATGCATGGATTGGCTTCTCTAAAATGATACTCACACCTTCAATCTAAAGGTGCTTCAAAGGGGATAAGCAACAGTTTGCCCAACAGTTCCAGGTGCAGCACCACATGCCAGGCGAGTTGTCACACTCAACTCAGAATCTTGCACTAGACCAAATGGATTGGATTTAACTAACCAATCTTTCAAAGACTCATAAACAGCAAAGTTTAGACCTACAATGGAACCTGGAAAACAGAGAAAACAATTAAAAATAAGAAAGCATTAATTCTAATAACAGCACTACAGCCACTACAGCAGGAGAGGAGGGGTGGAGAACTTTAGGGAGTTAATTATATCAGTTGCATGAATTGCCCAAGCACAATATTAAGATTTGTCATATTTGCCATTATGATCATGACTGTAATCATCAACTTTGTAAAGAAGTAATCATCAACAAAAAGCATACTATAAATATTAAGAGCAGTAGAGCACAAAGAACACGAAGAAAACCAATGTTATATCTTCTCTCTATGTGATTTGCAAACCAAGCAATTGGTAAACAGAAAAATAAGGTAAAGATGTACCTGTACAGTTATCCTGCCTCGAACCATATCCATTGGATAAGTTGCGGACATGGCAATTATTCCAGCACATGCTCCAGCTCCAAGATGTAAAACAGGAGTCAGCTGAGATCCTCTGCCAAAATCCTAAGAAAAACAGTTAGACAAACAGGGTTTTATAACTGAACCCACCCCCAGCCCCTTTCCTTTCTTTGATTGAGAAAAGTGCTACTTATTAATTTTTATCGTTAAGTTTTTATAGGTACATCTGTAAAAATATCAGTTAATGAGAAAGCAGTAACTGGAGACCAAAACCTGCAATCCCTCTTGCCCAACACCAAAAAACCAGATGGGGAAAGAAAACAATAAATACGGACATACAATTTCCAGTTTTTTGCTGATACAGCTGCAGTATAGATCTGAGAGAAAACAATAGTCAGTGAAACAGGACAGGGGCACTTAAAAATATGTCAGATGCAATGAACAAAAAACTGAAACTTGTTAAATGAAACTGCTCCCTATATTCTGTAGTTCAAATCAGACACTACAAGAAACTTGGTGTATTACTAATTACTTACAGTCTTTATTTGGATATACGTGAATAACCCCATCTTGCATTTCAAAGTAGTGCTGCATTACAAAACAAATTAACATTCATTTAATCACAGAAGATAAAATTGGGATATCTACCTCTTCGATGATGGAAAAGTATAAAATAAATTCATAAAAACTCACATCAGCACCGAAATAATGGAAAGTGAAGGTGATGCAGAATAGCTATGGTGGTTAATCCATTCAGCACCGAGAGCGGCATCAGTAATTCCAGCAACAGTGACCATGGTTACAGCAAAATAGAGAATTTAAACTCAATGGAATCGAAAACAGAAATGAATTCGATGGAATTGGAAACAAAGACAGCTTAGGATAAAAGAACGAAACAGCAGCAATAGGAGAGGCAACCCCCTTCTCTCCAGTCCGTGATTCCGGCGACCAGAGGCACGGCGGTTGTTCCCCAGTGACAATCGACGGCGGCGGCTGAAGCTTCTTCAATGGTGACTAAAACCAACACGCAGGGACAATAAGGTTTTTGGAATCTTAAACGAAGGTAAACCAAACTCAAAAACCCTTACCGATGGTGAATCTCAGTGGCGGCAGCGGAGCTTTTCAGCGGCAGAGGCGCGGCGGTGGCTGAGCACGGGTCTCCCCTTTCTCTCCTCGGCTCCCGAGCTCTCTCTCTCTCTCTCTCTCTCTCTCTCTTTCAATCTTCATGAACGGCAACGGCGCGGGCTGGAGGTGACAGCGCGAACGGCGGCAACGGGACTGGAAGCTTCTGCGACGCAACGGCGGCGAGCCCAGTGACGGTGTCATCCCTTCCTTTTCTCCCCGTTGCTCCCCTTCTCCTCCTCTTGTGCGTGACGACGACACGGCTGCGATGGCAAGGACGACACTGAGCGCGGCGCGGTAGCGAGCGGGACACGATCCTGAGCAGCGCGGTGACGGCTCCTCTCCGACGCTCTCTTCCTCCCTGATTTTCCCCTTCCCCGTTTCCCTTTTTCTTGCCTTCGTTTCTTTCTTTCTTTCTGTCTTTCTCTTTTTTTTCTGAAGGATGGAACTGAGTTTGGGTTAGGGAGTGGGGGTGGTTAGGTTAGATGAGTGGCGGTGGTTAGGTTAGATTAGGAGGGGTTATAGTTTAATTTGATTAAAATTAGGGTTTTATTTGGGAATTTAGAGTTAAGATAAAATTTATATAAGTAATATAATAATTCTATAAAATTAAGAGTAATAAGATAATTGAAAATTTGTTTTAATCCAACACTAATATTTATTAAAAATAATATTTAATTATCAATTTACAAATTATTCTCAAATAAATAATTCTAATTCGATAACTATAGATAATATAATTAATTTTCTTTATTCATGAAAATTAAAGTATTAATTTCTAGAATCACAATTATTTAAATCAAATCATATAAATTCTTATTATTTTACGATTCCTAAACTTTATAATTTAAATATGCAAATTACCCAATAGTTGTAAAATTAGATAAAATTTTTAATTTAATTATCAAAAATTGATTTAATTAGCTTTAATAAAATAATTTCTGAAATTAAAATCTTTAATACATAAATAAATTGAAATTAGTTCACAAAAAAATTTTATGAAAATTCTGAGTCTTACAGTTTCGAGTGACGAAGGCAATGGGCACAAGAAAGAGCTCTACGGCCACGCTTTTGAAGCGTGGCAGAAAAGAACCTTTTGGCCACGCTTTTAAAGCGTGCCAATAGAGTACTAGGATATGGCCACGCTTTGTAAGCGTGGCCGTAATGGAACCCTGTCGCCACGCTTTCAAAACGTCCTTGTTTCTCTCTATGGCCACGCTTTTGAAGCGTGGCAAAAAAAAGAGTGGCCGTTTCTCTAATCAATTGCCACCCCTTACAAAAGCGTGGCCGTTGATACTTTTCGCCACGCTTTTGAAGCGTGGCAATAAAAAAAGTGGCCAAATCTCTAATCTATCGCCACCCTCATAAAAGCGTGGCCATTGACCACTTTTGGCCACGCTTTTGAAGCGTGGCAAGAAAAAAGCGTGGCCATAGGCCTTTTTTCTTGTAGTGTTTATTTTTTCTTCATACATAACTGCATTTTCTATTTTTGTTAGCCTTTCTTCCCCTTTCCCTCCTTGATCCCCATCGGGCCATCTGGTATCAGAGCCTGATGGGGAAGTAAGGAATGTTATTATTATCATTAGACTATCTCTAAGGTTCATGGATCTTGAAATTATATTTACTGTCCATGTTGAAGTTTACTGTTCGTGTTCTTAATCTATGTACATATGAAATAAAACTATTCTTTAAATCTGGAAGTACGGGCTGTTTGATCTTATTACTTAAAAGGACTGTAGCAGTAAGACCCTTGATGTGGGGCAGTAAGGCTAATTTGACGATGTTCTTGAAGGTGATAAGATCCGAACGTAAGAATTCCTGGTGGCTATGAATTTTAAAGATTGTTGAAAAAAAAGTTATAATCCCCAGATTCAAAAAGTTGAGTGATAATTTAGTGATAATATAAATGTTCTGTCTGAACCAAAGGAGGACAATGATATCAGATTCTTTTTAATATGTCTAACCTTTTCCGTTCACTCTCTAGACGTCTCTCCATTAGGGGATTTTCTCCATCTTCTTCCTCTACTTCTTTACCCCATTCTTCTTCCAATCCTCTTACTGAGAAAGTAACTCGGCCTGAGGAACTTTCTCCCAAACACAATATCTTCGAAGAAGAAGTTTGCTTCGAAGATATCAATCAAGCCATAGACAATTGGGAAATACCCAAAATCCCTCAAGATGAGTTATATGTCCCTGATGACAACAAAAGAAAATCGGATTACATTATCAAAACCGCTGAAAATAATATTCTTTTAGGACCAGACTCCGGCGAGGAATTCCATCTTTTAACCAAGCAATCTGTCAGAGAACGTGCCCGTCACTACAAATATCTTCACATAGGTTGTGTCCAGGTTGCTGTCAAACCTGTCATCAGAGAAGGTCTTAATGCTTCCATCCTTATGTGCCTTAGAGATATTAGGCACAATGATTTCCAAGATTCCTTAATCAGAACTGTAGAAATAAGTCTAGGACACGGTCCGGGTTACTTCAACTGTTTCCCAAGCAAAACGGTCAGTTTGTTAGATGTCAACATCCTTGACTCCCTTTTTCTAAACATCCGAATTCATGGTCTTAATATGAAGGAAGGATCTATCCCAGTTGCTTTAATCTATAGGATTCAATACAAGGTCATGAACACTTGTAATTCTAGAGTCCTTCTTAAATCCAGTGATCGTGAAATTACTTTGTTCTTCACAGACATGACAAAGGCCAACGTCATGGTCCCAAGGGCTCATAAAGTGGGATGAAATTGACCTTCCCCAGTCATGGTCAATTAATCGAGCTATTCCAACGCAACCTAGACAAGCACCTCTCTTACGAGAGATAAAACAAGATGAATCAGGAAGAGTAGATATTTTCTTTGACAGACGAAAGTCTTTTTCTTCCAGATCTGAAGTATGAACATCTAATAATTTTGTTTCAGCAAGAAGATCTTTTTCTGTGACTTCACAATCCCAGTTTTCAACTAAAATTCCCAGATCCGCAAATTCTGGAATTAATATTTCAAGGTTACAAAATAATTCAAACATTTCTCAACCAATTTATCAAACTGATGATGATATTGATTTACAATCTATTCAATTTCCAATATATTCTTCTATGAATGATGATGCCCATGGGTAGCACAGAATTTGTTATAAACAAAGAAGCGTTATGTAAAAATCTTTACTCTAAGGAGTATGATCTCCATAGAGAATGGTATTTACGTACATATACAGCTTCGCAAATCTCATCATTTAAAGAAAAATATTATAGTTTTCTCAATGATGTCAGAATTCATATTCCTTTCTTTGAATGGTTTCATGCTTATTCCATCAAAAATAATATTGATTATCCTTTTAAAAATAAAAATCTTTCACCATCAGCAAATGTTATTTCAACCTGGAAAGTTAAAGATGGAAATTTAATCAGATATGAGTTTCCTCTAAAAGGAACTTTTGTTATTTCAAATACGGAAGGACATAACCCAGTTATGGCCTCTCCATGTAAAATAAAAAATGTAGATGAAGCTGTCGCCCCAAAAGATATTAAAAATCTCATTGAACAATCAAATTACACTAATAGGTTTTTACAATATTTGGGTGACAACCTTTCATCTTCAAGATCTCCTTTGAAATATGTTCCTGAAACCTCTACTTCTAAAACTGTTGAAAAACCCCTTTTTAAACCTTTCAAAATGAGTAGTAAGGCTAAAAAGAGTCTTAAAACTTCTATTCTAAAACAAGATTCTAGTGATTCTAAAGTCATGCAAAAGATAGACCAACTTTTAAATCATCTTAGTACTGTCCCTAAAACTCCTACAAACTCTAGTGAATCTACGTCTCGTATACAAACTCGCTCATCCAACGCCATTAATGCCCTTGACCAAGACTCTAATGAGTCTTCTTCAGACCAAAGTGATGATTCTGACAAATCAACTCTCAAAGTTAGCCCAATTATGACCAATTCTATGACTAAGTGAAAAGGTTTAACCAAACCCTTTGCGTATAGTTATAATCGTATATCTGCCCTTAATCTAGCTCTCGAAGAAAGGGAACTAAGTTTTGTCAGCTTCAATGCCAATAATGTCTACGAATGGAATACAGATGGCAAAACCGAATACAACATCATGAGTATGCTTCAGCATATGACCATGGTAGGCACAGCCTATCCGGCTGCTCATGAAACCTTTGAGGAAGCAATGGCCAATATTATTATTTCTGGGTTCTCTGGTCAACTCAAAGGTTGGTGGGATAACTACCTTTCTGATGACCAAAAACAATCAATCTTTTCTGCTATAAAGGTTAATGATCAAAATGAACCCATCATTGGAGATGACGGGGAACCTATCCCTGATGCTGTTAACACCTTAATCTTTACAATAGCGAGCCATTTTATAGGTGACCCATCTCTTTAGAAAGATCGTTCTGCTGAATTACTTTCCAATCTCAGATGCAAAACTTTGTCTGACTTTAGATGGTATAAGGACACCTTTCTTACTAGGGTCTATACCAGAGAAGACAGTCAACAACCTTTCTGGAAGAAAAAATTCCTAGCCAGACTCCCCAAATCCGTGGGAGATAACGTAAGGGACAAAATTCATAGCTTAACCCCAGATGGAATAATTCCTTATGATGCGTTAACTTATGGTCAAATCATCTCTTTCATCTAAAAAGTTGCTCTAAAGATCTGTCAAGATGATAAAATCCAACGGCAATTTGCTCGTGAGAAAACACAAACTCTTATCGATTTAGGAACTTTCTATGAACAATTTGGTCTTCCTGCTTGTCATCCAAGGAAATCTAAAAGACCATCCAATCGAAAAGTTTTTAAACCTAATCTTGAAAAGAATTTCAGAAGATCTAGAAAATATTTTCAAAATCCCAAGAATGAAAAAAGTTTCCAAAAGTATCCCCAGAAAAACCCATTATTTGCTATACATGTAAAAAACCAGGACATGTTAGCAAACATTGTAGGTTAAAAGGAAAGATTAATAATCTGAACCTTGATCCTCAAATTGAGGAACAGATTAACAATCTTTTAATTGAAAGTTCAGATGATGATTTTGGACCCGAATCTTCGGATGATATTAATAATATCCAAGTTGATGATATTGGATCATCCTCAGATTCTTATGTCAAGGAAATTAATGTTTTATCCAAAGATCAAGATCTCTTATTTGAAGCAATAGAGGCTATCGGTGATCCAGAACAAAAGAAAGACTTTCTTTCTAAATTAAAAAAAAATCTTTACAAAAAGAAAAGAAGCCCAAAAATCTTGTCCTTAGCAATAAATATGATGTCAACCCCATTTTCAAAAAATTAGAAAAACAAGTTATTCGTCTTATAACCATTCAGAATCTCTAGACTGAGGTTAATAACCTTAAGAAGGAAATCCAAGGAATCAAAAGAAATCAAGATGATCATCAAGTCATTCTCTCGCAATTAATGCAAGGTGAAGAGTCTGATGATGGACAACTTGACTCTCTTAAAAAACAACCTGAGTTTTCTGAAAAACAGGAAGATGAAATTTCTAACGACAATAATGGAAAAGAGATCTTGAGATTAATAAATATATTCTCTTTTATGAAATGTCGTGTTAATATCCGAATTGTCGTTAACGATTTTGTTCTCGAAACCATCACACTCTTTGACACAGGTGCAGATTCAAATTGTATTAAAGAAGGTCTGATCCCCACAAAGTATTTTGAAAAAACTACTGAACATCTTAGCTCGATAACGGGTGAAAGACTAAAAATCAATTTTAAATTAACTAATGCTTTTGTTGAAAATGGTATTCTTAGGATTCCAACTAATTTCGTCATAGAAAAAGATATAAAAAATAATGTAGTCTTGGGGACACCTTTTATAGTCCTTTTGTTTCCATACCTAGCATATTTTCCTGGAATTACCTCTTATGTAGGTGGACAGGAAAGTTTCTTTGAATTTCTCGACTCACCAACCTAGAAAGCTTTAAACCAAATTGAATCCAAAACTAAACAGATTTGTTTTTTAAAAGAAGAAATCTCTTACAAAACTCTCGAATCCCAACTTTCCCAACCAAGGGTTCAAGATAAAATCAAAAGTCTTTTAAACCAAATTGAAAAGTCTATTTGTTCAGATTTGCCTCATGCCTTCTGGAAAAGGAAAGAACACACATTGTTGATCTTCCTTATGAAAAAGATTTTAAAGAATCACAGATCCCTACAAAAGCTCGCCCCATTCAAATGAATGAGCAGCTTTTGCAGTATTGGCAAAAGGAGATTAAAGATCTTTTGGACAAAGGATTAATTCATCCAAGTAAAAGTCTTTGGTCTTGCTCAGCTTTTTATGTCAACAAGAAATCTGAGATAGAATGAGGAACTCCCAGGCTTGTTATCAATTACAAACCTTTAAATCAAGCTTTACAATGGATTCGTTATCCTATCCCAAACAAAAAGGATTTGCTCAATAGGCTAAACTCAGCAAATATCTTTTCAAAGTTTGATATGAAGTCTGGTTTTTGGCAAATCCAAATCAAAGAATCTGACAGATATAAAACTGCATTTATAGTTCCATTCGGTCAATATGAATGGAATGTAATGCCTTTTGGTCTGAAAAATGCTCCTTCTGAATTTCAAAAAATCATGAACGACATTTTCAACCCATATTCAATTTTTGTAATCGTTTATATAGATGATGTCTTAATCTTTTCTCAAACCTTAGAAGAACACTTCAAACATGTTAAAACTTTTATGTACATCATCCAAAAAAACGGACTTGCTGTTTCCAAATAAAAAATTGTCCTTTTCCAAAAAAAATCCGTTTTCTTGGTCATATGATTTTCCAAGGAACAATAACCCCAATTGAACGATCAATTTTGTTTGCAGAAAAGTTTCCAGATTATATCATTGACAAACCTCAGCTCCAGAGGTTCCTAGGATGTCTTAATTATGTCTCGGATTTCATTCCAAATCTTAGTAATCTTATTAAGCCTCTTCATGATAGGCTTAAGAAAAATCCTTCACCCTGGACTGACAAACATTCCGAAATCATCCGATTTCTTAAAACCAAAGTTCGCAATCTTCCTTGTCTTTACCTACCTGTTCCTCATGCATTCAAAATCGTTGAAATAGATGTATCTGATTTAGGATATGGTGGTATCTTAAAACAAAAATTGCATGATAAAGAATGTATCATTGCATTTACATCAAAACATTAGAATAGTACTCAACAAATCTATTCTACAATCAAAAAAGAAATTTTAGCCATAGTTTTGTGCATCACAAAATTTCAATCTGATTTACTTAATCAAAAATTTTTGTTCCGGGTTGATTGCAAATCGGCTAAAGAAGTCTTACAAAAAGATGTTAAAAATCTTGTATCAAAGCAAATTTTTGCCAGATGGCAAGCTATCCTAAGCATTTTTGACTTTGAAATTGAGCACATCAAGGGCAACTCAAACTCTCTCCCTGACTTTCTTACACGTGAATATTTGCAGGGAATCAAGCAACAGTAGGATGCCTAAAAAGGCAATTATCGCCTCTTCAATTTGATCATGAATCTGGGTCTTCTACTCAACAACCCTCCAAAAAATCAACCTAACAATCTATTGAACCAGCTACTAATCAAGCCAAAAAAACTAAGGCAGATTACGCCTTCTCAATCTAAACCCTTTTGGCTTTACAAGACGAAAGAGTCACCAAAATCAACAAAAAATCTTGGGCTGATATATGCAGTGAGTCAGATGAAGAATTTGACTTGACCCAACTCATATCCCAAGAAGCCAAACAAAAAACAAAAGAAAAATCCATCTCACTAACACCACAAACATCCAATCACAACAAAAACACAAAAGGCCGAAGCCAATTATATCCCCACAAACAAGAATTCAAACATTATCCAAATGGAGCCTGAATTTTGGGATGAATCTCCAAACAAAGTTATCCCAAAAATCTTTCCTACCGGATTCCATTTCAAATCAATCTCACCCAATAAAACTCGCCAATTTTATGAGTTAATTTTGGTAGATACTGACTCAATATCTATTAAACACTACAAGGACAAAACCAATCCTGAATTCATAACCCATTCAACAATCCAAATCCTTAAAGTGCTGACCCCAAAGTGATTTGGGAACAATCTAAACAAAAATCAAAAGTTTTGTCAAAACTATGACCCAATAGGTTTTAATTATTGGGACTACATGGAAGCCTGGACTAAAGTATTTTGATTTCAAAATACTCAATATAGACATTCATGGTTAATTTATTTTAAAAGAAATTCAAACTATGTTTTTCCAAATTGGTTCTACCAATGGTGGGACTTCTTTGGGCAACTCCCAGAAATCTTACCCTCACCTACCGATGAAGGGTATAAACTATTTCAATCAAAATTTGACATTCATGAAACATGTGTTCCTGTAATGTTAAAATTTTTCTCAATTTTCTCATTGTCATGGGTATTATCGTGGCAATATCAATATACAAAACCAGACCATCCTAAAGCATTCCCAATCTCACAAAGGCATGTGATGAGCGGATAATTTATACGCTTTTTGGCATTGTTTTTAGTATGTTTTTAGTAGAATCTAGTTACTTTTAGGGATGTTTTCATTAGTTTTTATGTTAAATTCACATTTCTGGACTTTACTATGAGTTTGTGTATTTTTCTGTGATTTCAGGTATTTTCTGGCTGAAATTGAGGGACTTGAGCAAAAATCAGATTCATAGGTAGAAGAAGGACTGCTGATGCTGTTGGATTCTGACCTCCCTGCACTCAAAGTGGATTTTCTGGAGCTACAGAACTCAAAATGGCGTGCTTCCAATTGCGTTAGAAAGTAGACATCCAGGGCTTTCCAGAAATATATAATAGTCTATACTTTGGCCGGGTTTAGATGACGTAAAATGGCGTTGAACGCCAATTCTACGCTGCTGTCTGGAGTTAAACGCCAGAAACAAGTCACAAACCAGAGTTGAACGCTAGAAATACGTTACAACCTAGCGTTCAACTCCAAAAAGAGCCTCTGCACGTGTAACATTCAAGCTCAGCCCAAACACACACCAAGTGGGCCCCAGAAGTGGATTTATACATCAATTACTTACTTCTGTAAACCCTAGTAACTAGTTTATTATAAATAGGACTTTTTACTATTGTATTAGACATCTTTGGACGCCTAGTTCTTAGATCATGGGGGCTGGCCATTCGGCCATGCCTGGACCTTTCACTTATGTATTTTTAACGGTAGAGTTTCTGCACTCCATAGATTAAGGTGTGGAGCTCTGCTGTTCCTCAAAGATTAATGCAAAGTACTACTGTTTTTCTATTCAATTCAACTTGTTCCACTTCTAAGATATTCATTCGCACTTCAACCTGAATGTGATGAACGTGACAATCATCATCATTCCCTATGAACGCGTGCCTGACAACCACTTCCGTTCTACCTTAGATTGAATGAGTATCTCTTGGATCTCTTAATCAGAATCTTCGTGGCATAAGCTAGATTGATGGCGGCATTCATGAGAGTCCGGAAAGTCTAAACCTTGTCTGTGGTATTCCGAGTAGGACTCTGGGATTGAATGACTGTGACGAACTTCAAACTCGCGAATGCTGGGCGTAGTGACAGACGCAAAAGGAGGGTGAATCCTATTCTAGTATGATCGAGAACCTCAGATGATTAGCCGTGCTGTGACAGAGCATTTGGACCATTTTCACAAGAGGATAGGATGCAGCCATTGACAAGGGTGATGCCTCCAGACGATTAGCCATGCAGTGACAGCGCATCGGACCATTTTCCAGAGAGGATTAAAAGTAGCCATTGACAACGGTGATGTCCTTACATAAAGCCAGCCATGGAAAGGAGTAGGATTGATTGGATGAAGACAGCAGGAAAGCAGAGGTTCAGAGGAACGAAAGCATCTCTATGTGCTTATTTGAAATTCTCACCAATGATTTACATAAGTATTTCTATCCTTATTTTATTATATATTTTCGAAAACTCCATAACTATTTTATATCCGCCTGACTGAGATCTACAAGGTGACCATAGCTTGCTTCATACCAACAATCTCCGTGGGATCGACCTTTACTCACGTAAGGTTTATTACTTGGACGACCCAGTGCACTTGCTGGTTAGTTGTATCGAAGTTGTGAATGAAAAATGATTTAATAAGACGTGCGTACAGAGTTTCTGGCGCCGTTGCCTGATATCACAATTTCGTGCACCAAGTTTTTGGCACCGTTGCCGGGGATTGTTCGAGTTTGGACAACTGACGGTTCATCTTGTTGCTCAAATTAGGTAATTTTATTTTGTTTTATTTTCAAAAAATTTTTCAAAAATCTTTCAAAATTTTCTCCTTTGTTTTCGAAAAAAAAAAATTTAAAAAAAAATGTTTTCAAAAATATATTTTTCTTCAGAATTTTTAAGAATGAATTCTAGTGTTTTATGAAGCATGTTGAAGCCTGGCTGGCTGTAAAGCCATGTCTAATTCTTCTGGATAGGGCATGTTAGGCGTGTCATGTCTGAGTTACATACTAAAGCTTGGCTGGCTATTAAGCCATGCCTGACCCTTTGATTGGAGCTTTAGTCTAAAGAGCATAAGATTCCTGAAATTCATATTAAAAATTTTGGAATCCTTATTTTTCTTTTTCAAAATAATTTTCGAAAAATATAAAATAAAAATACAAAAAAAATTTTAGAAAATCATAAAAATCAAAAATATTTTTGTGTGCTTGTTTGAGTCTTGAGTCAATTTTTAAGTTTGGTGTCAATTTCATACTCATCTTGCATTTTTCGAAAAAAATTCATGCATTCATAGTGTTCTTCATGATCTTCAAGTTGTTCTTGGTAAGTCTTCTTGTTTGATCTTGATGTTTTCATGATTTGTGTCTTTTCTTGTTTTTCATATGCATTTTTGCATTCATAGTGTCTGAACATGAAAGATTTCTAAGTTTGGTGTCTTGCATATTTTCTTTGCATTAAAAATTTTTCAAAAATATGTTCTTGATGTTCATCATGATCTTCAAAGTGTTCTTGGTGTTCATCTTGACATTCATAGCATTCTTGCATGCACTCATTGTTTTGATCCATAACTTTCATGCATTGCATCATTTTTAATGTTTTTCTCTCTCATCATAAAAATTCAAAAAATCAAAAAAATATCTTCTCCTTTTTCTTCTCATAAATTTCGAAAATTAGATTTGATTTTTTCAAAATTTTTTTTAAAAAAAATTTAGTTGTTTCTTATGAGTCAAATCAAATTTTCAATTTAAAAATCTTATCTTTTTCAAAATCTTTTTCAAAAATCAAATCTTTTTTATTTTTCTTAGTTATTTTCGAAAATTCAAAAAAAAAATATTTTTCAAAAATCTTTTTCTTATCTTTATCTCCTAATTTTCGAAAATAACATCATCAATTAATGTCTTGATTCAAAAATTTCAAGTTTGTTACTTACTTGTTAAGAAAGATTCAAACTTTAAGTTCTAGAATCATATCTTGTGATTTCTTGTGAATCAAGTCATTAATTGTGATTCTAAAAATCAAATCTTTTTCAAAAACTAATTTCAATCATATCTTTTCAAAAATATCTTCTTATCTTATCTTTTTCAAAATTTGATTTTAAAATATCCTTTCTAACTTCTTATCTTTTCAAAATTGATTTTCAAAATTTGTTTCAACTAACTAACTAACTTTTTGTTTGTTTCTTATCTTTTTCAAAACTACCTAACTAACTCTCTCTCTCTAATTTTCGAAAATATCTTCCCTCTTTTTCAAAATTTCTTTTTAATTAACTAATTATTTTAACTTTTGATTTTAAATTTTCAAAAAAATTACTAACCTTTTTCAAAAACTATTTTCAAAAATCACTAACTCCTTTTCAAAAAAATTATTTTCGAAAATTCACTCCCCCCTCTCATCTTCTTCTATTTGTTTATTTATCTCTTCCTCACTCACAAAAAAAATCCGAACCCCCTCTTCCATCAGTGTTCGAATTTTTTTCTTCTGTTCTTCTACTCACACAGGGACCTCTATACTGTGGTAAAAAGGATCCCTATTATTATTATTTTTCTGTCCCTCTTTTTCATATGAGCAGGAGCAAGGACAAGAACATTCTTGTTGAAGCAGATCCAGAACCTGAAAGGACTCTAAAGAGAAAACTAAGAGAAGCTAAATTACAACAATCCAGCAAGCACCTTTCAGAAATTTTCGAACAGGAAGAGAAGATGGCAGCCGAAAATAATAATAATGCAAGGAGGATGCTTGGTGACTTTACTGCACCTAATTCCAATTTACATGGAAGAAGCATCTCCATTCCTGCCATTGGAGCAAACAATTTTGAGCTTAAACCTCAATTAGTTTCTCTGATGCAGCAGAACTACAAGTTTCATGGACTTCCATCTGAAGATCTTTTTCAGTTCTTAACTGAATTCTTGCAGATCTGTGATACTGTTAAGACTAATGGAGTAGATCCTGAAGTCTACAGGCTCATGCTTTTCTCTTTTGCTGTGAGAGACAGAGCTAGAATATGGTTGGACTCTCAACCTAAGGATAGCCTGAACTCTTGGGATAAGCTGGTCAAGGCTTTCTTAGCCAAGTTCTTTCCTCCTCAAAAGCTGAGTAAGCTTAGAGTGGATATTTAGACCTTTAGATAGAAAGAAGGTGAATCCCTCTATGAAGCTTGGGAGAGATACAAAGGACTGACCAAAAAGTGTCCTTCTGACATGCTTTTAGAATGGACCATCCTGGATATATTCTATGATGGTCTATCTGAATTAGCTAAAATGTCATTGGATACTTCTGCAGGTGGATCCATTCACCTAAAGAAAACGCCTGCAGAAGCTCAAGAACTCATTGACATGGTTGCTAATAACCAGTTCATGTACACTTCTGAGAGGAATCCTGTGAGCAATGGGACGTCTATGAAGAAGGGTGTTCTTGAAATTGATACTCTGAATGCCATATTGGCTCAGAACAAAATATTGACTCAGCAAGTCAATATGATTTCTCAGAGTCTGAATGGAATGCAAGCTGCATCCAACAGTACTCAAGAGGCATCTTCTGAAGAAGAAGCTTATGATCCTGAGAACCCTGCAATAGCAGAGGTAAATTACTTAGGTGAACCTTATGGAAACACCTATAATCCATCATGGAGAAATCATCCAAATCTCTCATGGAAGGATCAACAAAAGCCTCAACAAGGCTTTAATAATGGTGGAAGATACAGGTTTAGCAATAGCAAGCCTTTTCCATCATCTACTCAGCAACAGATAGAGAACTCTGAACAAAATACCTCTAATTTAGCAAATTTAGTCTCTGATCTATCTAAGGCCACTGTAAGTTTCATGAATGAAACAAGGTCCTCCATTAGAAATTTGGAGGCACAAGTGGGCCAGCTGAGTAAAAGGATCACTGAAATCCCTCCTAGTACTCTCCCAAGCAATACAGAAGAAAATCCAAAAGGAGAGTGCAAGGCCATTGAATTAATCACCATGGCCGAACCTATAAGGGAAGGAGAGGACGTGAATCCCAGTGAGGAAGACCTCCTGGGACGTCCAGTGATCAATAAGGAGTTTCCCTTTGAGGAACCAAAGGAATCTGAGGCTCATCTAGAGACCATAGAGATTCCATTAAACCTCCTTATGCCATTCATGAGCTCTGATGAGTATTCATCTTCTGAAGAGAATGAGGATGTTACTGAAGAGCAAGTTACCAAGTACCTTGGTGCAATCATGAAGCTGAATGCCAAACTATTTGGTATTGAGACTTGGGAAGATGAACCTCCCTTGTTCACTAATGAACTGAGTGATCTGGATCAACTGACATTGCTTCAGAAGAAACAGGATCCTGGAAAGTTCATAATACCTTGTACCGTAGGTACCATGACCTTTGAGAAGGCTCTGTGTGACCTTGGGTCAAGAATAAACCTCATGCCACTCTCTGTAATGGAGAAACTAAGAACCCTTGAGGTACAGGAAGCCAATTTCTCATTAGAAATGGCAGACAAATCCATGAAAATAGCTTATGGACAAGTAGAGGACATGTTAGTAAAGGATAAAGACCTTTACATTCCTGCTGATTTCATAATCTTGGATACTGGGAAGGATGAGGATGAATCCATCATTCTTGGAAGACCATTCCTAGCCACAGCAAAAGCTGTGATTGATGTTGACAGAGGAGAATTGACCCTTCAATTAAATGAGGACAACCTTGTGTTTAAAACTCAAGGATCTCTCTCTGTACCCATGGAGAGGAAGCATAAAAAGCTTCTCTCACTGCAGAGTCAATCAAAGCCCCCACAGTCAAACTCTAAGTTTGGTGTTGGGAGGCCACAACCAAACTCTAAGTTTGGTGTTGAACTCCCATATCCAAACTCTAAGTTTGGTGTTGGGAAGTCTCAACAATGCTCTGAACATCTGTGAGGCTCCATGAGAGCCCACTGTCAAGCTATTAACATTAAAGAAGCACTTGTTGGAAGGCAACCCAATTTTTATTTATCTAATTCTATTTTTCTTGTTCTTTCATGTTTTATTAGGTTCATGATCATGTGGAGTCACAAAATAAATATAAAAATTGAAAACGGAATCAAAAACAGCAGAAGAAAAATCACACCCTGGAGGAAGACCTTACTGGCGTTTAAACGCCAGTAAGAAGCATCTGGCTGGCGTTCAACGCCAGAACAGAGCATGGTTCTGGCACTGAATGCCCAAAATGGGTAGTATCTGGGCGTTTGAATGCCAGAATTGCATCCTGGAGAAGATCTGGCGCTGAACGCCCAGAACAAGCATGGTTCTGGCGTTCAACGCCAGAAATGGGCAACAAATGGGCGTTCAACGCCTAGAACAAGCACCAATCTGGCGCTGAACGCCCAGAGTTGTGTGCAAGGGCATTTTGCATGCCTAATTTGGTGCAAGGTTGTAAATCCTTGAACACCTCAGGATTTGTGGACCCCACAGGATCCCCACCTACCTCCACTCACTTCTTCTCACCCCTCTTTTACACAATCCCATAAACACTCTTCCCCAAAACTCTCACCAATCACCTCAATCTCTCTTTCCTATCACCACTTCACCACTCACATCCATCCACTCTTCCCCATAAACCTATCTCATAAACTCCACCTACCTTCAAAATTCAAAATCAATTTCCCACCCAAACCCACCCTATATGGCCGAACCTTACCCACCCTCCCTTCCTTATATATAGCCCTCCATTCTTCCTCATTTTCACACAACACAACCCTCTCTTCCCCTTCTTGGCCGAATACATCCCTCTATCTCCTCCATATCTTCTTCTTCTTCTTCTATTCTTTCTTCTTTTGCTCGAGGGCGAGCAACATTCTAAGTTTGGTGTGGTAAAAGCATAGCTTTTTTTTGTTTTTCCATTACCATTGACGGCAACTAAGGCCAGAGAAACCTCAAGAAAGAGAAAAGGGAAGGCAATTGCTTTTACCTCTGAGCCATGGGAGATGGAAAGATTCATCTCACAAGCCCATCACTAAGAAAAGGATGGAGCAAACAAGAGAGCACATTCATGGATCTCAACAGTCACATGAAGAAGCTCATCATCAAGAAATTCCTGAGATACCTCAAGGGATGCACTTTCCTCCACAGAATTTTTGGGAGCAAATCAACACCTCCCTAGGAGAATTAAGTTCCGACATGGGACAATTAAGGGTGGAACATCAAGAGCACTCCATCATCCTTCATGAAATTAGAGAAGATCAAAAAGCAATGAGGGAGGAGCAACAAAGACAAGGAAGAGACATAGAAGAGCTCAAGGACATCATTGGTTACTCAAGAAGGAAACGCCACCATCACTAAGGTGGACTCATTCCTTGTTCTTACATTCTCTGTTTTTTGTTTTCTATGTTAAGTGCTTATCCATGTTTGTGTCTTCATTACATGATCATTAGTATTTAGTAACTTTGTATTAAAGTTATGAATGACCTATGAATCCATCACCTCTCTTAAATGAAAAATGTTTTAATTCAAAAGAACAAGAAGTACATGAGTTTCGAATTTATCCTTGAACTTAGTTTAATTATATTGATGTGGTGACAATGCTTCTTGTTTTCTGAATGAATGCTTGAACAGTGCATATATCTTTTGAAGTTGTTGTTTAAGAATGTTAAATATGTTGGCTCTTGAAAGAATGATGACAAGGAGACATGTTATTTGATAATCTGAAAAATCATAAAAATGATTCTTGAAGCAAGAAAAAGCAGCAAAGAACAAAGCTTGCAGAAAAAAAAATAGCGAAAAAAAAATAGAAAGAAAAAGAAAAAGCAAGCAGAAAAAGCCAAAAGCTCTTAAAACCAAGAGGCAAGAGCAAAAAGCCAATAACCCTTAAAACCAAAAGGCAAGGGTAACAAAAAGGATCCCAAGGATTTGAGCATCAGTGGATAGGAGGGCCTAAAGGAATAAAATCCTGGTCTAAGCGGCTAAACCAAGCTGTCCCTAACCATGTGCTTGTGGCGTGAAGGTGTCAAGTGAAAACTTGAGACTGAGCGGTTAAAGTCAAGGTCCAAAGCAAAAAAAAGAGTGTGCTTAAGAATCCTGGACACCTCTAATTGGGGACTTTAGCAAAGCTGAGTCACAATCTGAAAAGGTTCACCCAGTTATGTGCCTGTGGCATTTATATATCCGGTGGTAATACTGGAAAACAAAGTGCTTAGGGCCACGGCCAAGACTCATAAAATAGCTGTGTTCAAGAATCATCATACTGAACTAGGAGAGTCAATAACACTATCTGAACTCTGAGTTCCTATAGATGCCAATCATTCTGAACCTCAATGGATAAAGTGAGATGCCAAAACTATTCAAGAGGCAAAAAGCTACAAGTCTCGCTCATCTGATTGGAGCTATGTTTCATTGATAGTTTGGAATTTATAGTATATTCTCTTCTTTTTATCCTACTTGATTTTCAGTTGCTTGGGGACAAGCAACAATTTAAGTTTGGTGTTGTGATGAGCGGATAATTTATACGCTTTTTGGCATTGTTTTTAGTATGTTTTTAGTAGAATCTAGTTACTTTTAGGGATGTTTTCATTAGTTTTTATGTTAAATTCACATTTCTGGACTTTACTATGAGTTTGTGTATTTTTCTGTGATTTCAGGTATTTTCTGGCTGAAATTGAGGGACTTGAGCAAAAATCAGATTCAAAGTTAGAAGAAGGACTGCTGATGCTGTTGGATTCTGACCTCCCTGCACTCAAAGTGGATTTTTTGGAGCTACAGACCTCAAAATTGCGGGCTTCCAATTGCGTTGGAAAGTAGACATCCAGGGCTTTCCAGCAATATATAATAGTCCATACTTTGGCCGAGTTTAGATGACGTAAAAGGGCGTTGAACGCCAGTTCTACGCTGCTGTCTGGAGTTAAACGCCAGAAACAAGTCACAAACCAGAGTTGAACGCCAGAAATACGTTACAACCTGGCGTTCAACTCCAGAAAGAGCCTCTGCACGTGTAACATTCAAGTTCAGCCCAAGCACACACCAAGTGGGCCCCGGAAGTGGATTTATACATCAATTACTTACTTCTGTAAACCCTAGTAACTAGTTTATTATAAATAGGACTTTTTACTATTGTATTAGACATCTTTGGACGCCTAGTTCTTAGATCATGGGGGCTGGCTATTCGGCCATGCCTGGACCTTTCACTTATGTATTTTTAACAGTAGAGTTTCTGCACTCCATAGATTAAGGTGTGGAGCTCTGCTGTTCCTCAAAGATTAATGCAAAGTACTACTGTTTTTCTATTCAATTCAACTTGTTCCGCTTCTAAGATATTCATTCGCACTTCAACCTGAATGTGATGAACGTGACAATCATCATCATTTCCTATGAATGCGTGCCTGACAACCACTTTCGTTCTACCTTAGATTGAATGAGTATCTCTTGGATCTCTTAATCAGAATCTTCGTGGCATAAGCTAGATTGATGGCAGCATTCATGAGAGTCCGGAAAGTATAAACCTTGTCTGTGGTATTCCGAGTAGGACTCTGGGATTGAATGACTGTGACGAACTTCAAACTCGCGAATGCTGGGCGTAGTGACAGACGCAAAAGGAGGGTGAATCCTATTCCAGTATGATCGAGAACCTCAGATGATTAGCCGTGCTGTGACAGAGCATTTGGACCATTTTCACAAGAGGATAGGATGTAGCCATTGACAAGGGTGATGCCTCCAGACAATTAGCCATGCAGTGACAGCGCATCGGACCATTTTCCAGAGAGGATTAAAAGTAGCCATTGACAACGGTGATGTCTTTACATAAAGCCAGCCATGGAAAGGAGTAGGATTGATTGGATGAAGACAGCAGGAAAGTAGAGGTTCAGAGGAACGAAAGCATCTCTATGCGCTTATCTGAAATTCTCACCAATGATTTACATAAGTATTTCTATCCTTATTTTATTATATATTTTCGAAAACTCCATAACTATTTTATATCCGCCTGAATGAGATCTACAAGGTGACCATAGCTTGCTTCATACCAACAATCTCCGTGGGATCGACCCTTACTCACGTAAGGTTTATTACTTGGACGAACCAGTGCACTTGCTGGTTAGTTGTATCGAAGTTGTGAATGAAAAACGATTTAATAAGACGTGCGTACAGAGTTTCTGGCGCCGTTGCCTGAGATCACAATTTCGTGCACCAGCATGCTTATGTCAAATGGTGGTCTTAATTTGATTTATCAATGGCCTATCCAGAAAAGGTCAGAGAATGGTTCAAAACCAATCCCAAGAGTCAGAAGATCTCAGACCCAGAAACGGCCTCGTTTCTCAATCAAAAGGCACAAATTTAGGCAGCCATTGCAGGCTCACAATCGAAGCAGTCAATCAAAGGAAATCTTCAACAGATCCTTCACTTGCTTCAGGAAGATGAAGAGTCCTCATCTAAAGAAGAAAGTGATGAAGAAAGCAAAGATAGTCAACTTGAGGAAGACTATTTCGATGTTTGTCTAGCTGATGATTAAAATCGAAAATATTGTAATAATGCCAAGACAATTACCGGAACTATTTGAAACCTGTACTGTAGCTATAGTGTAGGTCATGTTTACCTGTACTGTAGAAATAGTAAGATTTTCAATTATAAAAGGAGGCCTCGTTCTCATTGTGAGGCACCCTTCATTTTTACACAATCATAGAGAGAGGTTAGAGAGAGAAGCTCTGAGAGTTTGCTTGTAAGCTCTCCAGCTCTTCTTCTTTCCCCTTCTTCTTTTCAATCACATTTCCAATTAATAAAATATAATTTTATATCATATATCTCTTTCTCCCTTAGCTAGTGCAGGCAGACTACCGCTAGAACTAGCGCTAATATTAATGGCTGGTTTTACCATATTAATTATTTAGTTTCTGCTTTTTTATTTTTTCTGCATACATAACTGCATTTTCTATTTTTGTTAACCCTTCTTCCCCTTTCCCTCCTTGATCCACTTCGGGCCATCTGGTGTATATATATATATATATATTCCTTCTATGAATTACAGTAATCTGTGTAGTTAGATTATCTTGTTTTATATATATATATAAAGCAAGATAATCTAGTTAAGTGATGAATTGAAACAAAATTAAAAGGAAAACCTAGCTAGGAACATATGTCACAGAAAACATGGATACTTGAATACATGGATACAATAGTTGTTGAAAAGATAACCTGTGTGGCGGAGAGAGCTCTACGACGACGGCAATGAAAGGAGCAGACGCGATGAGAGCAGCAGAGAGGGCTCTTCGACGATGGCAACAAAGGGAGCAACGTGATGAGAGCAGCGGCGGAGGGGCTCGTGCGATGCGAGCAGCAGCGGCAGCAACGGAGAGAAGAAGTAGCTCGTTAACGGAGAGAGGAACAAGCTCGTGTGATTTGTGTGGTCTGAATGGAGCTCGATAGGGTTGATGAATGGAATATTGACGGTTTAGAATTTCACTAATGAAATGTCGCCGAAGTATAGTTTCTAAACCCACAATAATCCTTTCATACAAAAATTTTGTTGTCACAAGTAACAAACCCCTAAAATTAATAACCGAAATATTCAAACTTCGGGTCGTTCTCCGTAGGAATTGCAATAAAATGTTCTTGTTATTGGCTATGAAGTATGTTTTGGGGTTTTTGAATTAAGAGACAAGAAATATAAATGGCAAAGGAAATAAACTAACAACTATGAAAGCTCTTGGCAAGGTATGAAAACTAGAAGTCCTATCCTTATTATCAACATCAATTGTGATGAGAATTGTCCATTACACCCACTTAGTTAACCTCTAACTATGAAGGAAAGTCAAGTGGATGAATTAACTTGATTCCACAAGTCCTAGCCAAATCATAATGAAAGACTAGCTTTAGTGGCATTCAAGTCAATTAGCAACTTCCAATTATCAATCAACAAAAGAGTTAGATAACTCAAGAGTCACTAATTACTCAACCAAATCCAAGAGGAACAAAATCTAACTCATAACTAGAAGAAGCATTTCATCAAACACATAAAAGGCAATAAAGGTAAACAACATGAATTGCAAGAATTAAAGAGAGATCTAACTACAAAGACAAGAGATCCATAATAGAAAATTAAAGAAACATAAAAAGACATGGAAATCATAAATTATTTTGAAAGAGAAATAGAGATCTACATAAAAATTCATTAAGCAAAAGGAAAATTGGAGCAAGAGTAGAAGTAGATCTAGTCTAAGAGAAGAGAACTAAAACCCTAATCTAATCCTAATTCTAGAGAGAAGTGAGAGCTTCTATCTCTAGAAACTAACTTTTTCTCCAAAACTAAACTAAACTAAAACTAATATGATGGAAGGTGTTGACTCCCCCTTGAATTCTGCCTTGAATAGCCTCAGAAATAAGTTGGATATGGGCCTGGGAAGCCCAGAATTTGCCCCAGTATTTTGCCTTTAAGTGAGTCATGTTCGAGCATCGTCGCGTACGCGTGGGTCACGCGTACGCGTCGCTTGACAATTTGCTATCCACGCGTACCTGCCATGTACGCGTACGCGTCGCCATACGACCTCGTATTCCACACGCGCATGTCTGCTGCGCGTGCGCGTCGATCTCAGCATCCCAAATCCTTGTTTCTTCATGAGTTCTCCACTTGCATGCTTTTTCTCTTCACCCTTTTGATCCATTCCTAGCCTTTTCATCCTGAATTCACTAACAAACACATCAAGGCATCTAGTGGAATCAAAGGTGAATTAAATTTAGCTAATCAAGGTCCTAAAAAGCATGTTTTCATACTTAAGCACAAATTAGGAGACAATCATGAAACCATGCTATTTCATTGATATTTCTTTGTTCCTGTAGAAAAATTGTATAAAAATTTTACAGAAATTATAAAACTAAATCAAACTTGACAATCTAATGTTAACTTCATACAAAAAAATCTCAGCAACCAAAAAACCAGCTTGAACAAGACATATTCACACTCTCATACCAAAAGAAAATCATAATTTAAAATTCCATAATCAATAAACGATAAAGAAAGAAGAGCTCCTAGCATCACACTACTACAAAATTGTTGATTACAGATTATAAAAGAACTCCTACCATTATAATCCTAACCTAACAAGAGGTATTAGTTTATTCTATCACTAGTTGAGTTCTCTTTCAATAGATTACAAATTTGTGATTGGAAATACTAACAAAGTTGGACACACTATGCACAAAGTTTCAACAACTTAACAAAGCACAAATCGAAAGCAAAATTCAAAAGATAACAATAAAAAAGATAATTATTATAAAAATAAAATTAAAAGCATAAACATGTCAAACAATAATGGAAGAAAAAAAACTAATAGTACGACTTAAGAATGATATAGATAGCTGCACCAAACTCAGGCAACGAGCTAGCAAAAAACAAAAGACCGATGTCGCAGTAGCAGACAAGAAGATGCCACACTAATAGCATGAGAGTAGCATAAATGGGTAAAAACCTTAGAGTAACCTATGTAACCATTTTTTTCTTTCCGTTGGGGGCTTTTACTGGCCCATACCCGAAAACATACCATTTTCTATTTGCCCCAAGACATATGGAATTTGCTAATTTCATAAAGAAAGAAGAAACCTAAATATTTATCTTTTCATAATAGCTGTGTAATCAATAATAAATGGGAGAAAATTGGAAAGGATTTGGAGCACGAGCCATCCACCAAAAAATTATGGCGGAGCTAAGGAGAGACTCCAAAACATCAAACTAGGTTTTTTAGCAACCATTCCAATTTGGGGGAGGGTGGAGAAGGGTAACTAGCGAATCGAGGTGTCTCTTTGTTGTCGGTGTAGATCTAATGGAGTCAGTTGGCCATGAGCGTCGTCATCTGAGAATCATGGCTTCTTCATGGAGATAAGGGTTATTCTACAGAATCGCTTTTGCATTTGGAATTAGCTAGCCAGTAGTGGCGATAAACAGGCGTCTCCCTCTTCTATGGCAGTGATTTCTCAGGCTTTGAAGGTTATTCATGGCAGAGGTGGAAGGGAGTGGGTTCAAGAGAGTCTAAATCTCTGGCTAGCCAGAACAATAGTGGAAGCACCGCCAACAAACAAAATAGTAAAGATGTTTGAAGACATCACATCGGCAATAACAATAACAGAGTAATGGAGGAATTCCATCAAGTTTTCTTGAGTACTTTTGTGGTGTAACGGTCATCCTGTGTTGAATGAGGGGATTAGTTGTTTTGGTTAGTAATAATTTGTTTGTTCAGCCCATGACAAAAAATAAAATAAAATAAAATAAAATAACAATAATAATAAATTTAATTTACCTAATAACTTTTGATAGTAGGTTAACTTTTAAAGAGTGTTGCACTCTCAACTTTGGCTAGAGTGCACTAGCTTTCGCCATTTATTTTTCAATGAATCGGAGCAACCACCATAATAAAAAGGAGATGAACGTTATTTACAAGTCACATAACCTTAACATTTATTATATTTCATTAAATCTGAAATATACAAAAATAAAAGCTTAGTTTGGTTTATCCTGCTGATCCTTTCCTTTCGTATATTTATTTAATTTATGAAATGTTAATAAATTTTTTAAAAATAACCCAAAATAAATAGTGGAAATTCTGATAATTTTTATAATCAAATTTTAACTGATATTTAATATACACATAAAATCGTTAAATATTTAGTTTTAATTTTAATATTTCGGTATCTGATATGACTATTACAATCCAATTAAAAAGCCATAAATCGACTCCTTACATTATAACTCGGCTTTGTGCGTTATAATTCTTCCAAATTTTATAACTCAGATTTGCATACCAGAAACAAATATTATAACAACCTAATATGCCATCATTATCTATCAATGAAAATGAATGCTAACAGTATAACTGCTAATACCTCATCTCATATAAGAAGGTAAGATGTTTTATCTTGGATATACATAAATACATATTAAACGGACTTAAGTATCAGAGTGCCCTTGCACGTACTCTTTGATTCACTCGGAAACCGTCTCAACAAATTTTCTACTGGCAAGTGCACTGGATTGTCGTCTAATAAAAACTCACTGTAGAGTGAGGTCGAATCCCACAGGGATTGGTAGATTGATCAATGTTAATTGGAGAATTGTGCTAGTTGAGTGAAATCAGATTTGATTGAGAATTGCAGAAAGTAAAATTGGTGGGAAACTTAAATTGCAAGAAATTAAATTGCATGAAATTAAATGACAGAATCTTAAATTGCTGGAAATTAAATGGGAATGGGAAATTAGCATGAAATTAAAGAGCAGAAAGTAAATAGAATGGGTAGATCAGAGATGGGGAAGCTCATTGGGTTTTGGGAGATATTGAACTCTCCAGATCAAATCATTTTCATCTCTTCCTCAATCAATGCATTCATTGACATTGCTTGGCAATCTTAGATGATTGGATCCCAATGTCTTGGCTCACCAATCTCTTTAAGCATGAACAATTATCCAATGTCTTGATTTAATTGCTCATGGGAAGAGTTGAAGTTCGGTCACTGATTATACCACACAAATTCATAGATTAAAGTATTGGTAGGATTACATGTCACTATATCCATCCAACCCCCAATCTAATTCAATGTGAAAAAGCAATTCTAGCATGAATTCTTCATCCCTCTCTCAAGGATCCGAAGAATTCCAATTATGGATAGCTTCTCTCTCAAGACAACTATCCAATTGAATTAAGACCGAAAGCTTTCTAACAAAAATCAAGAGAAAAGAAAGAAGAAGAAGATGAAAACTACTATTGATCCATTGAATTACAATAGAGCTCCCTAACTCAATGAAAGGGGTTTAGTTGTTCATAGCTCTAAAAATGGAAATTGAAATCGAAAGATACATTGCTGAAAATTAAAGAATTGCAGAAAACTCAATTGAACCGAAAATTGAAAAGTGAAGTAAAAGTCCCTCTCTAACTTAAATTCTAAGCTATTTATACACTTTCTTCCATTGATCTTCAATCTCTGAATTGGGCTTTTGGCCTTGATAGAATTGGGTTGAAGTTGCTCCAATTGGTTTTTCTTGCTGTTGAGAAGAGATCTGTTTGAATTGCAAGTCCTGATGCTTCACGTTGGAGTCAACGTGGCCAACGTTGACTCAAACGCCTTTCAGAAGAAACCAGAAAAAATCAGATACTTTGCTGTCATTGGCGTTTGACTTAACGTTGGAGGGCCAATGTTCTGCTTACCCACACGTACGCGTACATCACGCTTAAGCGTGAAGTTTGTGAATTTGCTTATTCACGCATATGCGTGCACCATGCGTGCGCATGATGGCTGAGATTTTGCTTATTCACGTATGTGCGTACACCACGCTTACGCGTGAATTGCCATTTTTCCCATCCACGTGTACGCTTCACTAACGCGTGCGCGTCGATTCAAGTTTCTCAACTCCAAATTCTGGGCTCCTCGTCACAGACGTTGGAGGAAGTGTTTGAGGCAACGTTGGACCTCCAACATTCGTTTGTTGACACGTACGCGTGACCCACACGTATGCGTGGATGGTCAATTTTGCCATTCCACGCGTGCGCGTGACTCACGCTTGCGCGTGGATACAGAAATTTTGCTCTTTCACGTGTACGCGTCATAGATGCATACGCGTCACTCAAAATTTATTTAGCTCCAGAATTGAACTTTTTATCACCACGTTAGGGGTAACGTTGGATGTCCAACGCTCCCTCCAATGTGAGCATCAGCAATTTATGCAGAGACTTGCTCTGCCTCTCTTCCAATGTTGGAGGCAACGTTGGTGGTCCAACTTGGCCACCAACGTTGCTTATTCTTCATCTTTTCTATGCTCCTCCTTTAACTTCTTTCCATGCCTTCCTTCACCTGTCATCAACCAATATATGCATCAAAGCCTTGCTAAAGTCAGCACAATTCTCATCATTCTTAGCACACAAGTAATTATAGCATAATTCTCATGAAATTGCATCAAATTATCCATAGTTGGATGAATCTAGGCATGCATGAATTTTTAGCCCAATTGCTTACTTATAACTCAAGAAAGTGCATAAAACTTATTAAAAACAAAGAAAAAAGGCTAGTGAAACTAGCCTAAGATGCCCTGGCATCATAACACTAAACTTAAATCTTGTTTGTCCCTAAGCAAGTACTGAATTATTAAGAAGAAAGAATGAAACAGAAGGGGATGTTCATATCAGCAAGTCATTATTATTAGTTAATGGGGTTTTATGCAGAAAATGCAGTAACTCACTTCTTATTGATCTTTAGGTATAGACTGTCTCCTTTAAGCATCAATTAACACACTGCTATGACCTCTTATTATTCACTCATCCTTGATAGTTGCTTTTCTTTATTTTCTTTTCCTGTAAACTTTAGCTCAGTGTCATGTGTTGTAGCAGTTTCTTGCTTATTTGTACTCAAAACATTTTCACTACAGACACTTGACTCACAATTCTTCTTAAGACATTGATGCCCAGCACCTCTTTGGGTTACTAAATGTCTTGTAACTAGGTTGCTCTTGATAATGGACTTTCGGTTGATAATCCCGGGTTAGTTAACCCAAGTTACCAAGTGTTAAAGCACTCCATAGAACCTAATCATCCAAGAAGATCCTAGTACAAAGACACCAGAGGCATATGTCCTAAGGTCCAAGCTATTGGTGTCTAGCCTTATTCTTTGCTTTCTTTTGTTTTTTTGCTGCCACTTTTGGCTTTTCTTTTTCTTTCTTTTTGTTTGTTTCTCTTTCATCCAAGGACTTTTATTTACTAAGATTCATAGACAACATGCTAGTTTTCACTAAAAGGGGAACAATCTATCTTTTATTCATTATAAGTGAGCTACTACACAATCAAACATACATACCACCACTTACTGTTATTTCACTTCTTGCTAAAAAGGAACTATTCCACTTCTTATTCAAACATTTCTTTTATTGAAATTGAAAAGACTCAGGGGACAAGACAAGCATTTAAACAGGTGAAAGTGAAAGCACACACACCTAGGCTAGCACACTTATTGCAAAATTTAAACATAACAGAATGCAAAAAGACTTAAACTAAAAGTTACTATAAACTAAAACAGACATGTTGTTTCTTTATTGAATGGAATAATCAAGGAGCAAGTCCACCTTTCATTTTTTGTCCTTTTTGTCTTTCTTCTTTTTCTCGCTTGCTTGCTTACTAGTTTCTCCCTTGCCTTTTACCTTTAGCTTTATCCAGAATCCAGCTTTCTTCATTGTCTCTTCCACTCTGTCTTCAAGGCGTACTGCTTTGTATACTTCTATGTCACTTCTTTCCTTGAAGTATTGATCATAAATTGGAAATGCTGGGTCCATACTATGTAGATGCTCTGCAAGGTAGTTGAGCTTGATTTGAGAATTTATGTTATAATCAGCTTGAACTTCATACCTTGCATCCTGAAGAGTCGTAAACTCCCTGAAAGCTCTCATGTTATCAAGTTGAAGTTAGGCCAGCTGGTTGAAAGATCCTTGAAATTGTGAAGCTTGTTCTCTTTGCATAACTATAGGTCTTGACTCAAAATCTCTCTGCTGGCTCATCATCCTCAACTGAAGCTCCTCTTGTCTCTCTTGAGCTCTCATGTACTATGAATGAAATTCTTCTTGTTTCTCTTGGACCCTCAAGTACTGTTCGAATAGCCTTTCAATTTCTTCTTGCATCCGGCCTATGTCCATGTTGGTTTGTGGTTGGAATTGTTGCTCTTCTTCTTGTTCTTCCTCTTGTTCTTCTTCCTCCCATGGCTCTTCTCTCCTTTGCCTCTTTTGTGGTCTTTGACTTTGTTGTGCCTCTGTGACATTCATCTTCTTTTCGAGGGTCATTGGCATGCCTGGATGTAGCCATGTTGGGTTTGCATCCTCCATTGGCACTTTGGCCTTCATGCATAACCTCATAATGGTGCTCGGGTAATAGAGCCAGGCTTCAGCAGAATTTTTCTCTGCAACCTTTTGAATATCATTTGTAATGATCTCATGAACTTTTATCTCTCCTCCCACCATTATACAGTGTAGCATGACAGCCCTTTGCTTGTTAACTTCCGAGGTGTTCACTGTGCCCAGAATTGATCTCTTTATCAGCTCATACCAACCTTTTGCTTCAGGGATGAGATCTTCCATTTTCAAGTACTTGTGCCCTCCTTGATTGTCCCTTTCCAAGTCAGCATTAAACACACATATATCACTAGAGATTTCATCATAATTTGGGTTCCCATTCAGCCTTTCTTGGTACCTTGGCTCATCAAAATGTGCTGGCCTTAGTCCCAAGACCTTCATAATGGTCTTCGGACTAAAGTCTACTTCCACACCTCGTACATAACTCTTGTACGTTGGAGCTTCGGTCATATCCAGCCTTGCAGTGTTAGCATAAAACTCCCTTATGATATTGGCATTAATCCTGGTGATTGGTGAGGTGAGCGCTGATGCACGGAAACTTGTCTCTTAACAAATCTCCCTCGACAAGTATACCGAATTGTTGTCAAGTAAAAACTCACAATAGAGTGAGGTCGAATCCCACAGGGATTGATTGGTCAATCAACTTTAATTAGAGTAATGTTCTAGTTGAGCTAAGCAGAATTTGATGTGAGAGTTGTAGGAAATTAAATGGCGGGAAAGTAAATAGCAGAAAATGTAAATGCTGGAAATAAAGAGCTGAACATAAATGAAGGAAAGTAAATTGCAGAATCTTAAATGGGGAATGGGGAATTTAGCATGAAAGTAAATTGCAGAAATTAAAGAGAATGGGTGAGATCAGAAATGGGGAAGTCATTGGGTTTAGGAGATGTTGCATTCTCCGGATCAAGTTCATTTTCATCTCTTCCTCAATCAATGCATTCATTGATCTCCTTGGCAATCTTAAGTGATTGAATTCCAATTCCTTGGTAATTCAATCTCTCAAATCTTAATCAATAGCTAATTCCTTGGTCCAATTGCTCATGAGAAGAGAAGAAGTATGGTCACTGATTATACCACATGTATTTCCAAATCAAAGTGTTGGTAGGATTATATGTCACTATATCCATCCAAACCCCAATTTGGTCCAACATGAGAAAGTATTTCTAGCATGATCTCTTCATTCCTCTTCCAAGGTTCTGAAGAGATCCAAGTATGAATAGCTTCTTTTCTAAGACATCTACCCAATTGGATGAAGATTGAAAGTTTTCTAGTAAAATCAAGAGAAAAGAAAGAAGAAGAATAATGAAAACTATTATTGATCCATCAAATTACAACAGAGCTCCCTAACCCAATGAAAGGGGTTAGTCGTTCATAGCTCTGGGAATGGAAAACAAAGATGGAGAATGCATTTTGAAAGTAAAACTAGAAGTTGTAGAGAAAGTAAAATTATATAGAGAGTGGTTCTCCCAATCCAAAAGCCCTTTCTCTAGTTCAAAACTACTCCTATATATACTACTCTTCTACTCTTCTAGTTGGCTCTTCAAATCTTGGATATGGGCCTTTGGATCTTGAGTTGAAGTAGTTTGGATCTTCAGTGGGCTCAGCTTTACTTGCAGAGAAAGTGTGAAGTAGGCATGGAGTTTAGCTAGGATGTTAGTGGTGTTAACGTTTAAGTGAAAATGTGGGTTCGAGAACGTTACTGATAATCACCTTTTGCACTAACGTTCCTAGCCCAAGATGGTTCACGTTAACTTCAACGTTAGTGGCACTAACGTGACCACTAACGTTGCCTCTTGGTTCATCGCAAGCGTTATTGGCGTTTACCTTTTCCAATAACGTTGCCCTTAGCCCCTCCGTTCCTCACGTTAGTATAACTAACGTGGCTCTTAACGTGGGCATGCCTTAGCCTCGAGAGCGTTAGTGACACTTACCTTTGTCACTAACGCTTCAAACGCCTCACCTTCCCATGTTAGAGTTCACGTTAACTTAGTTAATGTGACTCTTAACGTGTTGAAGATTGCCATCTCCAACGTTAGTGACAAAGGTGAGTGTCACTAACGTTGGCTTATCATGCTTGGCTCCACGTTACTCTTCACGTTAGTGGTCTTAATGTGACCACTAACGTAGGCAATGTTGGCTTAGTCCAACGTTAGTGACAAAGGTGAGTGTCACTAATGTTGGCATTGTTTGCCCCTTCCACGTTAGAGTTCACGTTAACTAGGTTAACGTGACTCTTAACGTGGCCAATTGCCCATTTTAGAGCGTTAGTGGTATTCACTTTTACCACTAATGCTGGAGCTCCCTTTTTTTCCACGTTAACTACCACATTAATATAGTTAACGTGGCAATTAACGTGGGCTATGATGGCTTCGAAAGCATTATTGGCGATCACTTTTCTCATTAACGTTGTGAGTTCATTCCCATTCCACGTTAGTGGTCACGTTAATTAGATTAACGTGGCTGCTAACGTGGCTCTTCCTTGCTTCCTTTATCCTAAAATCAAGCAAATACAATGCATCAAAGCTCTAATCCAAGTTATGATATCATGCATCATCTATTTTATCATTCAATTCCTGCATAATTCTCATAAAATGATGTAAAAAATCATAGTGTTGCTTGAATCAAGATGTAAGTGATTATCTACCCAAAACTTACTTATTTCCTAAGAAAGTGCATGAAACTACCCCTAAAACAATAAAGAAAAGGTCAATGAAACTGGCCAAAATGCCCTGGCATCACAACACCAAACTAAAGCTTGCTTGTCCCTAAGCAAGTACTGGAACAAGAGAATGATGAATGAAATGACAAGAGAAATGAATCATTATTGTGGAAGTCATGTCCTTGGTTTTATGAGGTTTCATGTATAACAACTTAGGTTCATTCCTTTGCTGGCTTTCAGACCTTTATCATGCCCTGGAATACTCACTTGATTGCACCCTATGAGACTTTTATTTATTGATCCTTTTTTCTTTTCAGGGTTTGATTGTGTTCCTTAGACTAGGTGCTTTGTAAGGGGACGACTTTTTAAGATAAGCTTTCAGCCAGCACTCCTGAACCAGTTTGTCCAAGGTGCTGGGTGTTGAGACACCCCTAAGGACTTACTCCCTCAAGTCTCTTTCCCCTATACATTCACACCACAGGCACATGGTTTGTTATTTTTATTCTTGAGACCTTGGTGTCCAGCACCTCTTTGGGTTACTAAGTGCTCTGTAGCAAGGGTTACTCTTGATAGTGGACTTTCAGCTGATAATCCCGGGTTAGTTAACCTAAGTTACCAAGTGATAAGGCACCCCTGAGAGCTTATTCATCCAAGTATATCTCTTGCACAGGAGCACCACAGACACATGCCTTAAGATTCAACCCTTGGTGCCTAGCCTTATTTCTTACTCTTTTTCTTTATTTCTCAACTTTCATTTTTCTTTCCCCTTTTCTTATTAGGATCTTGTTATGTAGCTAGTCTCATGGGGTATGTTTCAAGCATATGATTCAGGACAGATAGTTGCCTTCCTACCTTGTTGTTGAACCAACTTGGCTAATCTATTACCACACCACAAACTTAGGAACTTACTCCACAATATGAACCTCACTCTGGTCTTTCATAGCATACATTCTCTTTTTATTTGATTCAAAAGGACAAGCATACAAGTAAGCAAGGTGAAAATGAAGCAGATCATTTAGCACAGCTAGCATAGACCTAAGCAGTAAAAACTTAAAGGCAGAATTTAAAATCCTAAATTACCATGGAAGCATGTTCTATTTCATACATGATTTTTCTTATTTAAAACTTAAAAAAGATGGAACAAAGGGGGAACTCCACCACCTTTTAGTCATGGAGGTGCTCATACTCTCCCTCTTGTTTGTCCTCTTTGTGTCCACTTGTGTTTCCTCGTATCCGTGCTAGTCTGGCTTTCTTTCACTCCTCAAGTGCCTTCCTTACTGATTCATGACTCTTTTCTACCCTCTCTCTTTCTTCTCGCACTAATTCATCCTTTACTTCTTCATATCTTGTGATTCCCGGGTGTAGTACAGACAGTTGTCCAACTAAGTACCCGAGCCTGGCTTGAGTGTTTACATGATGTCCAGTCTCGTTCATGTAAACTCCTTCTGCGAACGCTCTGTATTCATCAAAGAGTTCTGCCTGTTCCAGTTGTTTCCGATGCATTTCATGTATGTGTGCACCTTGATGTGCTTGGATGTTGATTAGCTTTTGGATGGCTTCTTGTTGTTGATCTTGCCTTTGCTCTATCTTATGGAAGGATTCACCCCAATGTTTCCCTTGTTCTAGTTGCTGCTCCATCAATTGCTTTTGCCATTCCCCCTGTTGATTCATCCATCCAGAGAGTAATTCTTATTGACGGCTTACCAACTGTAGTTACAATTCTTTCTGTGCCCCTTGATTTTCCAAGTATTATCTAGATAAGCCATCAATGGCTTCCTGTAGCTGGTGCATGTCTAGAAGGGCTTGCTCCTCTAAGTTTTGTCCTTCTACTACTTGATGGGCTGGCCTCTTTCTTGGCTTTCGTTGAGGTAGGGGAGATGCAACCGCATGCATCCATCGAACAGTAATTGGGATGCCCACTTTTATCCACTCGGGGTCCTTATCCTCGAACACCACCCCAGCCTTGTCACACAGACGAAAAATAGTGCTGGGGTAGCCTAACCTTCCTCCAGAATCGCTCTTTTCAGCCATCTTCCTAATACCTTGAGCTATAAGTTCATGGACTTTGATCTCTCCCCCTTTAAGTATACATTGCACCATTGTTGCTCTCTTAAGATTCACCTCTGAGTTATTCCCGGCAGGAAGGATGGATCTCCTTACAATTTCAAACCACCCCTTTGCTTCAGGGGTGAGGTCCCTCTCTTGATGAACTTGGGTTTCCCCTGAGGATCTCGTACCCAATTAGCTCCTTGCACGCAAATATCTTGTACAATCTGGTCATGATTGGGGCTGCTATCTATTCTGGAGTGATAGCTTTCTTCTGCAAATGGTATGGCTCGTAGCTTTAATGCCCTCATGATGCTCACGGGGCTGAAGTCCACGGTTACCCCTCTCACGAAGCTTATATAGGAGTCATCTGCCTTATTATACCTGACTGCATTTGCATAAAACTCTCTTACAAGACTTGCATTTACTTTTATGACTGGATCAGTAAGGAGCTCCCATCTTCTCTTTTCCACCTTCTCTGTGATTTCGGGGCACTCAGTTTTTCTGACTTGAAAGCCTAGCTCATATATGATCTCCTTATCAACCATCCATCTATATTGCAATTCATGGTGAAAGGTTTTGAATTTCTTCTCATCGAAAGGGCGTTGCTCCATAGGCTCCTTCCCTTTTTTGCCTCTTGGAGCTTGATGATGCCATCAGTGACTTTTGAGATGTGAAGGTGTTGAGAATTATTGGTTATGATGGAGTTCGGCCGGTTAAGATGGAGTGTAGTGAAGGGAGTGAGTGATAGTGTTTTTGATGGGGTAAGAGGAGTTGGGTGCCAAAAGTAGGAAGTGTAACGGATGAAAATTGGAATGTAAAATGGAGTATGGAATAAGAACCTCTTATATAGAGAAGTGGTGAGTAGATGAAAGGTGTGGATTGAATGTGTAGGACTATGATGAACGGATGGGGTTTAGTATGGGATGGGCACAAGGATCATCAACTTTATGATGGGGTTGGTTCAGTTTCCAATCTTGTTCTTCTTCCAATGTTGCATGGCAACATTTCCCAATGCATTTCCCTTGAAGACATGTGTATAGTCCTCCTCTTTTGAAGTGGCTGAACCCTTCCTCCTTCAATTGTCCCATCAATTTTCCTACAAAACAAAAGAAATGTGATTAATGAATTTGTGGATAGTGGCGAAAACATTTAAAAGGAAAGAATAACTACTTTTAAAATTTTTTTTTGTTGTTAACTAACTAAGTGCCATTCATGAGTACAAACCAACTGACTAATTGATTATCCATGTATGCAACATTAGTGACACCAAACTTAGTTTGTGGTCATGTGGTGTAAAAGGAATTATTCAAGGTTCTAAGAGTGACATGATATGAATTGCATTCATGTTCTCTTAGTGTGCCTTGAACACCAAACTTGTTCTTCACTATGTGTTGCAAAAAGGAAAGATTCAGTCAAGTGTATGTCAAAGTTGATTTGGACTTCATGAACCTTGCATTATTAACTACTTTTAAAAGCATATAAAACATGGGTTGCCTCACATGAAGCACTTCTTTAGCGTCACTAGCTTGACGTTCTGACTTTGTCAGGGTGGTTGGTAGTGCTTCAAATCCTCCCCCTTGCAGTAAATCTATCTTCATTGGCTTCATCAAGAATCTCCATATGTTCTAGGGAGAGAATTCTGTTGATGGTGAAAATTTTAGGTAGCTGGAATGGGATGGTGGGGAGATGAGGTGGGATAACTGGAAAATAAGCTGAGATCACTTTGTCCCTTGGAGAAAAATCCTCTGTAGGATCTTCTTGTTCCTCCACCTCCTTGGTGCCTTCTTCTTTGTTTCTTTTACTGTTGCCCTGCTCTTTGTGACCTCCTTTTCCAATGAAATTTTGTTGCTGGTCTCATATGACTCTGGTGGTTTAGGTTCCTCCTGGTTTTCTTTTTGCTGTGACAATTGTTGACTATCTTGTTCATCAACCAAAGGGATTCCCAGGTGTACAGCTTTTGCTTCAATGCTTGTTTCTTCCACTAATGCTTTGTTGTGATCTTCCCTTGGTTCTTTGTTTTCCTGATCTGCTTCTTGTGAGGGTTTAAAGACATTGAAAGTAAGTTGTTCATCATGTATCCTCAATATTAGCTCTCCTCGCTCCACATCTATAAGCGCTCGGGCTGTAGCTAGGAATGGTCTTCCCAATATGATTGGGTGGATATGACTCTCTTCCATTTCCAATATGACAAAATCTGTGGGAAGGAAGCAAGTTCCCACTTTTACCAACACGTTTTCAACCACTCCCACTGCTTGTTTTTGAGTTTTGTCAGCCAGCCTGATGACTACGTCTGTGGGCATTAGCTCATTGATTTGCAGCTTCTTCATAAGGGATAAAGGCATTAAGTTGATGCTTGCTCCCAGGTCACAGAGTCCTTTATCAAACATTGTTTCTCCTATGGCACAGGGGATGTGAAAACTCCCTTTTTGTAGGCAACTCTGGTTGAATGAGAGCACTGCACTCCTTATTCATCACTATTGTTTGCCCTCCTTTGAGTGAGCTTTTCCTGGTCAGCAACTCTTTTATATACTTAATGTATGAGGGCATTTGTTGGAGAGCCTTGATGAATGGTATGTTCACATGGAGAGATGCAAACATATCAAGGAATTTTGAGTATATTCTCTTTTCCACACCACCCTTGAGTTTTTGGGAAAAAGGTGCATAGAGTTTCAGCATCTCCTTCTGTGAAATTTTGGTTTCTTGGTGACCCTCCTCCTGCTTCTCTGCTGATGTATCTCCAGGTTGTTCTAATGATTTGTTCAGCTCTTCCTCAGTCCCCTTATCACTTATAGTGACCATCTTGCAGTCTTCCCATCTTACTTTCTTTGCTTCACCTCTCGAGTTTTTCTCTGTGTCACTTGGGAAGCTGTCAGTAGGTTTGGGGATCTTCTCAGAGAGGTATCCCACTTGAAATTCCAACCTCTTGATGGTGTCTCCCTGGTTCTTGATATTGGCTTGCACCTCCTCTTTGAACACTTTGTTATCTTGGATTTCCTTACATATGCCTTCAAGTAGAGTCTCAATCCTTGAGAGTCTGTCTTCGGATGATGGTGGGTTGAGATTGGAGGGATGAGATGGGCCATTTTGGCTTTGGTATGGATGTTGAGGTGTGTTGTTAGGTAGGTGCTGATATGATCTCTGTGTAGAATGTTGGTGAGCTGCATTGTTGTTGGGGTTGTGGTGTCTCTGATCTTGGCCTTGATCTTGTTGGTTTCCCCACCCAAAGTTTGGGTGGTTCCTCCAACCAGGATTGTAAGTCTTGGAGTATGGATCATGTGCCTGCCTGGGTGAGTTTTCAATATAGTTGGCTTGTTCTTGATCACCCTCTGCCTCTGTATTTACTCCTTCTTGAGTTATTGATGAGGTGGTGATTGCTGCTACTTGGTTCCTCTCCATCTTCTTGGTAAGGTCAGTCAGCTGCTTGGTAATCAGCTTGTTCTGGGCCAGCAGTGCATCCACGTTGTTTAGCTCCATTACTCCTCTAGTGTTCCCTCTTTCAGAGGCATAGAAGTAGTCATTCTCGGCTACAGTCTCAATGACATCTATGGCTTCTTCAATGGTCTTCTTCTTGTTCAGAAATCCCCTAGATGAGTGGTCTACTACCTTCTTTGATTTGTAAGAAAGACCTTCATAGAAAATGTGTAACTGCACCCATTCATTGAACATATCTGGCGGGCACCTTCTTGTCAAGTCCTTAAACCTCTCCCATGCTTCATATAGAGTCTCACCATCTTGTTGCCTGAAGGTTTGAACCTCAGCTCTCAACCTATTGATTCTTTGAGGAGGATAGAATCTAGCCAAGAATTTGTTCACCACATCTTCCCAGGTTGTTAAGCTCTCCTTCGGGAAGGATTCCAGCCATTTAGATGCCTTAACCTTGAGTGAGAAGGGGAATAGGAGCAGTCTATAGGTGTCAGGATGAACACCATTAGACCTCACAGTATCACATATCCTCATGAAGGTGGTTAGATGTTGATTGGGGTCTTCTTGAACACTTCCTCTGAATGAACAGTTGTTCTAAATAAGGGTGATGAGCTGTGGCTTTAGTTCAAAATTGTTGGCATGTATGGTTGGCTTTTGGATGCTACTTCCACAGTTTCTTGGGTTTTGGTTGATGTAAGAACTCAGAACTCTTCTCTCTTGCCTAGCATGATGCACTGGGCCTTCTCTGCCATGGTTGTGAGCTTCTTCTTTATGATGGTTCTCTATATTCTCATCCATGAATGGTTCAAAATACTCCTCTTCTTCCTCTGTACCAACTACTCTCTTTCCTCTTGCTTCCCTCCTTAATCTAAGGAAGGTCCTCTCAGGTTCAGAATCAAAGGAAGTTGAAGTCCCGCTTCTTCTACCTGTCATACAAACAACAAGGCAAAAGCAAGAAGGGGGTAGATACAGAGAGTATTCTTGTTAGAAATGCTGTTAGTGTGAGTGATGCAATATATCAAACAGTTAGTGGGTTAGTGAACTGAATTGTAAACAACTAAAAAAAAAGGTAGGGGAAAAGGAAGAAAACAGCTAAACTGAAAGTGAATTACTCAAATGAAATTAAATCAAACAAAATAAAAAAAATGCTCAACCTAGTTATCCACCAAATTAATCATTGTTGATACAAAATCAATCCCCAGCAACGGCGCCATAAACTTGATGCACGGAAACTTGTCTCTTAACAAATCTCCCTCGGCAAGTATACCAAATTGTCATCAAGTAAAAACTCACAATAGAGTGAGGTCGAATCCCACAGGGATTGATTGGTCAATCAACTTTAATTAGAGGAATGTTCTAGTTGAGCTAAGCAAAATTTGATGTGAGAGTTGCAGGTAAATAGCATAAACTGTAAATGCTGGAAATAAAGAGCTGAACATAAATGACGGAAAGTAAATTGCAGAATCTTAAATGGGGAATGGGAAATTTAGCATGAAAGTAAATTGCAGAAATTAAAGAGAATGGGTGAGATCAGAAATGGGGAAGTCATTGGGTTTAGGAGATGTTGCATTCTCCGGATTAAGTTCATTTTCATATCTTCCTCAATCAATGCATTCATTGATCTCCTTGGCAATCTTAAGTGATTGAATTCTAATTCCTTGGTAATTCAATCTCTCAAATCTTGATCAATAGCTAATTCCTTGGTCCAATTGCTCATGAGATGAGATGAAGTATGGTCACTGATTATACCATATGTATTTCCAAATCAAAGTGTTAGTAGGATTATATGTCACTATATCCATCCAAACCCCAATTTGGTCCAACATGAGAAAGTATTTCTAGCATGATCTCTTCATTCCTCTTCCAAGGTTCTGAAGAGATCCAAGTATGAATAGCTTCTTTTCTAAGACAACTACTCAATTGGATGAATATTGAAAGTTTTCTAGTAAAATCAAGAGAAAAGAAAGAAGAAGAATAATGAAAACTATTATTGATCCATCAAATTACAACAGAGCTCCCTAACCCAATGAAAGGGGTTTAGTTGTTCATAGCTCTGGGAATGGAAAACAAAGCTGGAGAATGCATTCTGAAAGTAAAACTAGAAGTTGCAGAGAAAGTAAAATTATACAGAGAGTGGTTCTCCCAATCCAAAAGCCCTTTCTCTAGTTCAAAACTACTCCTATATATACTACTCTTCTACTCTTCTAGTTGGCTCTTCAAATCTTGGATATGAGCCTTTGGATCTTGAGTTGAAGCAGTTTGGAGTCTTTAGTGGGCTCAGCTTTACTTGCAGAGAAAGTGTGAAGTAGGCATGGATTTTAGCTAGGACGTTAGTGGTGTTAACGTTTAAGTGAAAATATGGGTTCGAGAACGTTAGTGACAATCACCTTTTGCACTAACGTTCCTAGCCCAAGATGGTTCACGTTAACTTCAACGTTAGTGGCACTAACATGACCACTAACGTTGCCTCTTGGTCCATCGCAAGCGTTATTGGCGTTTACCTTTTCCAATAACGTTGCCCTTAGCCCCTCCTTTCCTCACGTTAGAGTTCACGTTAGTATAACTAACGTGGCTCTTAACGTGGGCATGCCTTAGCCTCGAGAGCGTTAGTGACACTTACCTTTGTCACTAACGCTCCAAATGCCTCACCTTCCCACGTTAGAGTTCACGTTAACTTAGTTAACGTGACTCTTAACGTGTTGAAGATTGCCATCTCCAACGTTAGTGACAAAGGTGAGTGTCACTAACGTTGGCTTATCATGCATGGCTCCACGTTACTCTTCACGTTAATGGTCTTAACATGACCACTAACGTGGGCAATGTTGGCTTAGTCCAACGTTAGTGACAAAGGTGAGTATCACTAACGTTGGCATTGTTTGCCCCTTCCACGTTAGAGTTCACGTTAACTAGGTTAACGTGACTCTTAACGTGGCCAATTGCCCATTTTGGAGCGTTAGTAGTATTCACTTTTACCACTAACGCTGGAGCTCCCTTTTCTTCCACGTTAACTACCACGTTAATATAGTTAACGTGGCAATTAACGTGGGCTATGATGGCTTCGAAAGCGTTATTGGCGATCACTTTTCTGATTAACGTTGTGAGTTCATTCCCATTCCACGTTAGTGGTCACGTTAATTAGATTAACGTGGCTGCTAACGTGGCTCTTCCTTGCTTCCTTTGTCCTGAAATCAAGCAAATACAATGCATCAAAGCTCTAATCCAAGTTATGATATCATGCATCATCTATTTTATCATTCAATTCCCACATAATTCTCATAAAATGATGTAAAAAATCATAGTGTTGCTTGAATCAAGATGTAAGTGATTATCTACCCAAAACTTGCCTATTTCCTAAGAAAGTGCATGAAACTACCCTAAAATAATAAAGAAAATGTTAGTGAAACTGGCCAAAACGCCCTGGCATCAAGCGCTTCCCGTTTTCTCTTTCTGATCTTGGCTCTTATTTCTGGGCATCCATCCTCAGGTAGCTGGAAAGAAATTTCTGGATATATCTTTTTGTCATTCATCCATCCAAGTTGCATTTGGTGATACCATGATCTAAACTTCCATTGATCATAGTCCTTTTCACCTTCCTCAGTAATAGGTTCTTTTCCTCTCCTTCTTTTGAAACTTGAAGAAGATGCCATACTTTCCTTGATGGTTACCCGAGTAGAGGTTGAAGGTTTATGAAGAGGGATGGCTAGTATGATGCACTCTCGGTGGAAATGTAGTTTGAAGGCAAGGTAGTATTATGGAGGCAAGTGAACACAGATGCCTTGTTGCATAAAGAACACGGTTGTTGGGTCTTGGTTTTAGAGAATACAATAGTTGAATTTCTGGAGTACAAGAGGTGTGAAACTCTAGTTCACATGCACGGTTCAGGTGAGGACATTTATAGTAAGCTTTAGTGAAGATTGGATGGCTAGGATTCTTTGGGATAGGTTATGAATGAAGGGTTTGCATGTAAAGATGAATGAGGACAAAAGTTGCCTCTTCATAAGGCATGTGAGGTCGGTCTTCTAAGGGCTTCTTTCAAGGATGTGCAGAATTCTATCCTTACGAAGCAACCTTCCAAGCCATGTGATCTCCTTTTGTCTTTATGCTAGTTTTACCCTTATTTTTCTTGTCCCTTTCATTAAATAGCTCTCTGCTCACCTAACCATCATAACAAGACAAAAGGGGTAAGTACTAACAAGTGGCGGCAAGAGAACAATTAATATTTAAAACTAAAAATTTGACTACCATTCCTTATGCTTGTTTAACCAACCATGACTCTTTTTGGTGCTCTTACATATAGTCTTAGAGGACACCAAACTTAGTGTTTGGTTATATAGTTCAAAGTGTTACTTCCTCCAAGTATTGTCATTGAGATCTCAACGAGATTAGTGTCACTTTTGGCTAAACAATCATGAGAAACACTTTATTTTCCCATTTCTAAACATGAACTAAAAATTATAAACATGGTTGCACTTTCATGACTTTCCAAACTCAAAAGAACTTTGACTCTCATGCCTTGTTCTTGCAATATATCACAACACCAAACTTAATGTTTGGCTATATATTCCAAGAAACACATGTCAACATGGCAATATGATCATCATTTTTGAAAGGTATCTTAGTGTGTCTGTAGGCACACCAAACTTAGAAGTAGATTATATGATTCACAATGTCATGGATAGTTGTCAACATTGTCTATGAGAGCTTGAATTCATGTTAGAGCAACAATTATTATTTATACTGAAGTATTAAAAACAAGGAAACTAAATCATGGGCTGCCTCCCATGGAGCGCTTCTTTAGCGTCATTAGCTTGACGGTTGGTTTACTGTTAGGGCAGATTATAATGCTTGAGATCCTCTCCTCTCACTGTGAAATTGTCCCCATTTGATTCCTTGATAATTTCCAAATGCTCCAGGGAAAGGACTTTTCTGATTGTGAACACTTGAGGTAACTGGGATGGAATGGTTGGAAGATAGGGTGGAATTGGTGGATGGTGGATTGATATCACCTTGTCTCCAGGGAAGAAACCTTCTGTAGGAACCTTCTTGTTTCTTCATTCCCTTGGCAATTTCTTCACAACTCTTTTTTCTTCTTCTAGTAGTGCTCCATTGACTCTTGTGTTAGGGAGATCCTTGTTGGTTGCTCTTCCTGATTCTTGTGGCTTCAGCTCTTCCTTGAATTCTCTTGGTTGTTGTATCTCTTGAAATTTTTGCTTGTTCATCAAGGACTGTTTCAGGGGTTCAGCTGTTGATTCATTGTTGCTTTCCTCCAAGCACATTTTTCTGTGATCATCCTTCGACTTTTTAGGTTCTGGCTCAGATTCAGATGTAGGTTTAAAAACATGGAAGGTGAGATGTTCATCATGTATTCTCAGGATTAACTCTCCTTGTTCCACATCTATAAGTGCTCTAGTAGTGGCTAGAAATGGTCTCCCCAGAATAATGGGATGGAGGTAACTTTCTTCCATGTCTAGAACAACAAAGTCTGTGGGGAGGAAGTAATTTTCCACTTTTACCAACACATTTTCGACTACTCCTTCAGCCTGCTTCTGAGTTTTATCAGCCAATTGTATGATTACATCCGTGGATCTCAACTCATTGATTTGTAACTTCTTCATAAGAGACAAAGGCATCACATTTATGCTAGCTCCTAGATCACAAAATCCTCTGTCAATTTTTGTTTCTCCTATGACACAGGGAATATGAAAGCTCCCTGGATCTTTTTTTTTTCAGGAGCACGTCCTTCTTGATGAGGGCACTACATTCCTTGTTCATTGTCACTGTCTCTCCCCCTTTTAAGGTTCCTTTCTTGTTCAGCACCTCTTTCATGCACTTGATGTATGTAGGCATCTGTTGGAGAGTTTTGATAAAGGGGATGTTGACACTGAGAGATGCAAACATATCTAGAAATCTTGAATATGACCTCTCTTTCTCACCTCCCAGGAGTCTCTGAGGAAATGGTGCCCTTGGCACATTGGATTTCTGAATTTCCTTCCCTGTTGATTCTTTTCTTTGTACAGATCTAGTTTCTTGTTCCTTTCTCTCCAAGTTGTTCTGGGAAATTCCTTGGCTCTGTTCTGTTGGCTTACTGGTATCTTCTTCCAGGATTTCTTCATTTGCAAGAGTAATTTCCTTACACTCTTCCCGTCTCACCTTCTTCATTTCCCCTCTTGGATTTTTCTCAGTGTTACTTGGAAAACTATCAGTGGACTTTGGAATCTACTGTGAAAGATGTCCTACTTGAGATTTGAGATTCTTAATAACCTCTCCTCGGCTTTTTATACTCCCTCTTACTTCTTCCTTGAATTTCTTCATATCCTCAAATTCCTTGTCAAGGTTTGCAAGCATAGCTTCCATCCTTGCCATTCTGTCATCATCGTGTGGTGCTGGTTGGTTGAAATTGTGGTGTTGAGAGTGGTTGTTATGGCTTTGGTATGGTGGCTATGAGTAAGTGTTTTGTGTGGTCTGGTATGGTCTTTGGCTGGAGTTTTGGTGAGTGGAGTTGTTATACTGGGTTGGATTGTGTGGTCTGTGGTCTTGGCCTTGGTTTTGTTGGTTCCCCCACCCAAAGTTTGGGTAGTTTCTCTAACCAGAATTATAGGTTTTAGAATATGGATCATTAGCTTGCCTGGATGAATTTCCAAGGTAATTAACTTCCTCCCAGTTAACTCCTTCTTCTGTTTCCAACTCTCCTTGAGGTGATGGTTGAGTGTGGATTGTTGCAGCCTGATTCTTCTCCATTTACTTGGTCAATTCAGCCAGTTGCTTGGTGATCATCTTGTCCTGGGCCAGGATTGCATCCATTTGGTTTAATTCCAAGATTCCCCTGTTGTTGCTCCTATCTGAGGCATAAAAATACTCATTGTCAGCCACTGTCTGTATAACATCAATGGCTTCTTCAATGGTCTTCTTCTTGTTTAGGAAACCTCCAGATGAGTGGTCTACAACTTTCTTTGATTCACAATTCAGCCCTTCATAGAAGATATGAAGTTGCACTCACTCATTAAACACATCAGGGGGGCATTTCCTTGTCAAATCCTTGAATCTCTCCCAGGCTTCATAAATAGTCTCACCATCTTGCTATCTGAATGTCTGCACTTCAGTTCTCAGCCTGTTAACTTTTTGTGGAGGGTAGAACCTTGTTAAGAATCTATTCACCACATCCTCCCAGGTTGTCATGCTTTCCTTGGGAAATGATTCCAGCCATTTCGATGCTTTATCCCTCAAAGAAAATGGAAACAGTAGCAATCTATAGGTGTCAGGGTGAACACCATTAGATTTAACCGTGTCACATATCCTTTGGAATTTAGTGAGATGCTCATTAGGGTCCTCTTGAGCACTTTTTCCAAAAGAACAGTTGTTCTGGACTAGAGTTATGAGCTGAGGCTTCAATTCAAAGTTATTAGCATGGATAGTTGGCTTCTGAATGCTGCTACCACAGTTTCCTGGGTTTGGATTGATGTATGATCCCAGAACTCTCCTCTCTTGTCCAGCAGGGTTGGTTCCACCTCTTCGGGCATGGTTATTCACCTCTCCTTCGTGATGGTTTTCCATATCATCCTCCATGGTTATATCCAAATCTTCCTCCTCTTCTTCTGCACCAACATCTCTCCATCCTCTTGCTTCCCTCCTTAATCTCAGGAAGGTTCTTTCCAGTTCACTATCAAATGAGGTTGAGGCCTCTCTTCTACCTGTCATATAATGAACAAGTACACAAAGCAGCAAATGCAAAGTCCACTAAAATAGAGTATAGTTAGCTTGGTTAGAGCAATTTATCAAATGGTTAGTGGGTTAACTTGCTGGACGGTAAACAAGTAAGGTAAAATTAAAGAAAAACAACTAAAAATTGCAGAGAACAAAAATGAACAACTGAAATTAAAATTCAAAAGAAAAGAAAAGTGCTCAATCTAGTTTTCCTCCAATTTAATAATTGTCAATACAAAACCAATCCCTGGCAACGGCACCGTAAACTTGATTTACTCGGAAACCATCTCTCAACAAATTTCCTACTGGCAAGTGCACCGGATTGTCGTCAAGTAAAAACTCACTATAGAGTGAGGCCGAATCCCACAGGGATTGGTAGATTGATCATTGTTAATTGGAGAATTGTGCTAGTTGAGCGAAATCAGATTAGATTGAGAATTACAGAAAGTAAAATTGGCGGGAAACTTAAATTGCAAGAAATTAAATGGCAAAAATTAAATTACATGAAATTAAATGACAGAATCTTAAATTGCTGGAAATTAAATAGGAATGGGAAATTAGCATGAAATTAAAGAGCAGAAAGTAAATAGAATGGGTAGATCAGAGATGGGGAAGCTTGGGTTTTGGGAGATATTGAACTCTCCATATCAAATCATTTTCGTCTCTTCCTCAATCAATGCATTCATTGACATTGCTTGGCAATCTTAGATGATTGGATCGCAATGTCTTGGCTCACCAATCTCTCTAAGCATAAACAATTGCCCAATGTCTTGATTTAATTGCTCATGGGAAGAGTTGAAGTTCGGTCACTGATTATACCACACAAATTTATAGATTAAAGTATTGGTAGGATTTCATGTCACTATATCCATCCAACCCCGAATCTAATCCAATGTGAAAAAGCAATTCTAGCATGAATTCTTCATCCCTCTCTCAAGGATCCGAAGAATTCCAATTATGGATAGCTTCTCTCTCAAGACAACTATCCAATTGAATTAAGACCGAAAGCTTTCTAACAAAAATCAAGAGAAAAGAAAGAAGAAGAAGATGAAAACTACTATTGATCCATTGAATTACAATAGAGCTCCCTAACCCAGTGATGCCAGGGCATTTTGGCTAGTTTTACTGACCTTTTCTTTACTGTTTTTAAGGTAGTTTCATGCATTTTCTTAGAAAATAAGCTAGTTTTAGGTAGATATTCACTTACATCTTGATTCAAGCATACATTGTGCACTTTACATGATTTCATGAGAATTTTGCATGAATTATATGACAAATTAGAGGATGCATGTCTCATGATTTGGATTAGAACTTTGATGCACTTTATTGCTTGATTTTAGGACAAAGGAAGCAAGGAGGAACCACGTTAGCAGCCACGTTAGTCTAACTAACGTGACCACTAACGTGGAATGGGAGCTAGCTTGCAACGTTAATGAGAAAAGTAATCGCCAATAACGCTCTCGAAGCCCTCATAACCCACGTTAAGAGTCACGTTAACTAAGTTATCGTGAACTCTAACGTGGAAGAAAGAAAATGGAGCATACGTTAGTGACACTTACCTTTGTCACTAATGTTGGACCAAGCTCATAAGTGGCCACGTTAAGAGCTACGTTAACTTAGTTAACGTGGACTCTAACATTAAGAAGCAAAAGAGAAGCCAACGTTAGTGATATTCACCTTTGTCACTAGCGTTGGCCAAGCCTCCATAAGCCACGTTAACTCCCACGTTAACTTAGTTAACGTGCAAGCTAACTTGGAGAGAGCAATTGATAGCCAATGTTAGTGACACTTACCTTTGTCACTAACGTTGGGGTGAACCACCAAGAGCCACCATGAGCAACGTTAACTTAGTTAACGTGGAAGCTAACGTAGATAAAGAGATGATGAGCCAACGTTAGTGACACTCACCTTTGTCACTAACGTTGGAGATGGCTAGCATGACTACGTTAGAAGCTACGTTAACTTAGTTAATGTGGACTCTAATGTGGGAAATAGGGGAACATTGGAACGTTAGTGACAAAGGTAAGTGTCACTAACGTTCTTGAAGAATTGGCACTGCTACATTAGAAGCCACGTTAACCTAGTTAACGTGGACTCTAACGTAGGGACAAGGGAGGACTCTCCACGTTATTGGGAAAGGTAAGTCCCAATAACGTGTGCGAAGGACCAAGAGGCAACGTTACTGGTCACGTTAGTGCCACTAACGTTGAAGTCAACGTGATCATATTTGGGTTAGGAACGTTAGTGAAAAAGGTGATTGTCACTAACGTTCTCGAACCCACACTTTCACTTAATGTTGACACCACTAACGTCCTGAGTCAAAGTCCCTGCCTACTTCACATTTTCTCTCTGCAAGCAAAGCTAAGCCCAATGAAAAGGATAACTGCTTCAAACTCAAGATTCAGAGGCCCATACCCAAGACTTGAAGAGCCAACTAGAAGATGAGAAGAGTAGTATATATAGGAGTAGCTTTGAATTAGTTAGGGGGTTGGAAACTTTAGGGTGCCTTTGGCATAGAACTACTCTTTGTATTTTACTTTCTCTGCGCTTCTAGTTTTACTTTCATCATGTATTCTCCATCTTGGTTTTTATTTTCCAGAGCTATGAACAACTAAACCCCTTTCATTGGGTTAGGGAGCTCTGTTGTAATTTGATGGATCAATATTAGTTTTCATTCTGCTTCTTCTATCTTTTCTCTTGATTTTACTAGAAAGCTTTCGATCTTCATCCAATTGGGTAGTTATCTTCGAAAAGAAGCTATTCATACTTGGATCTCTTCTGAACCTTGAAAGAGGAATGAAGAGATCATGCTAGAAATGCTTTCTCATGCTGGACCAAATTGGGTTTGGATGGATATGTGACTATAATCCTACCAATACTTGATTTGGGAAATGCATGTGGTATAATCAGTGACCATACTTCATCTCTTCTCATGAGCAATTGACCAATGAATTGGCTATTGATCAAAATTTGAGAGATTGAATTACCAAGAAATTGGAATTCGATCACTTAAGATTGCCAAGGAGATCAATGAATGCATTGATTGAGGAAGAGATGAAAATGAACTTGATCCGGAGAATGAAACATCTTCTGAGCCCAATGAACTCCCCATTTCTGATCTTACCCATTCTCTTTAATTTCTGCCATTTACTTTTATGAGCAATTGCCCCATTCCCGTTTAAGATTCTGCAATTTACTTTCCGCCATTTACATTCAGCTCTTTATTTCTAGCAATTACTGTTTCTGCTATTTACTTTCCCGCCATTTAATTTTTTGCAAATCTCAAATCAAATTCTGGTTCGCTCAACTAGAACATTCCTCTAATTAAAGTTGCTTGAGCAAACAATCTCTGTGGGATTCGACCTCACTCTATTGTGAGTTTTTATTTGACGACAAATTCGGTACACTTGCCGAAGAAAATTAGTTGAGAGACAAGTTTTGTGCGTATCAAGATTATGGTGCCATTGCCGGGGATTGATTTTATATCAACAATGATTAAGTTGGAGGATCACTAGATTGAGCATTTGTTATTCTGTTGATTTAAATTTCTGTTTGAGCACTTTACTTTCGGTTTCAGTTGTTTCGTATTCCCATCCCTTTAACCCCTTCATTTCAGTTGTTTACACTCTGTTTCACTCACCCACTATCTGTTTGATATAATGCATCACTCACACTAACAGCATTTTTTTTAGAATAGTTTCTGGATCTATTTCCTTGCTTGTACCTTGTTGGTTGTATGACAGGGAGGAGAAGCGGGGCTTCAACTTCTTTTAATTCTGAACCTGAGAGGACCTTCCTTAGATTAAGGAGGGAAGCAAGAGGAAAGAGAGTAGTTGGTGCTGAGGAAGAGGAAGAGTACTTTGAACCAAACATGGAGGAGAATATGGAGAACATTCATGAAGAAGAGGCTCACAACCATGGCAGAGAAGGTTTAGCAAATCATGCTGGGCAAGAGAGAAGAGTTCTAGGCTCCTACATCAACCCAAACCCAGGAAACTGTGGGAGTAGCATTCAAAAGCCAACCATACATGCCAACAACTTTGAACTAAAACCACAGCTCATTACCCTTGTTCAGAACAACTGTTCATTCGGAGGAGGCGTCCAAGAAGACCCCAATCAACATCTAACCACCTTCCTGAGGATATGTGATACTGTGAAGTCTAACGGTGTTCATCCTGACACCTATAGACTACTTTTGTTCCCTTTCTCACTCAAGGATAAGGCATCTAAATGGCTGAAATCCTTCCCTAAGGAGAGTTTGACAACCTGGAAAGATGTGGTAAACAAATTTTTAGCCAGATTCTATCCTCCTCAAAGAATCAACAGGCTGAGAGTTGAGGTTCAAACTTTCAGGCAGCAGGATGGTGAGACTCTATATGAAGCATGGGAGAGGTTTAAGGACCTAACAAGGAGGTGTCCACCAGATATGTTCAATGAATGGGTGCAGCTACACATTTTCTATGAAGGCCTTTCCTATGAATCAAAGAAGGCAGTGGACCACTCATCCGGGGGATCTCTGAACAAGAAAAAGACCATTGAGGAGGCCATAGATGTCATTGAAACTGTAGCAGAGAATGACTACTTCTATGCCTCCGAAAGAGGGAACACTAGAGGAGTGATGGAGCTAAACAATGTAGAAGCTCTGCTGGCCCAAAATAAGCTCATTACCAAGCAATTAGCTGACCTCACTAAGAAGATGAAGAGGAACCAAGTAGCAGCAATCACCACCTCACCAACAACCCAAGAGGGAGTGAATGCAGAGGCAGAGAGTGAGCAGGAGCAAGCCAACTACATTGGGAATTCACCTAGACAAAATCATGACCCATACTCCAAGACCTATAACCCTGGTTGGAGGAATCACCCAAACTTTGGGTGGGGGAATCAACAAGATCAAGGCCAAGATCAGAGACATCACAACCCCAACAACAATGCAGCTCACCAACAATTCACACAGAGAACATATCAACACCAATATAACAACACCTCTCTACATCCATATCAAGACCAAAATAACACTCCTCATCCTTCTACCTCTAATCCCAATCCACCATCATCTGATGACAGACTCTCAAGGATTGAAAACTTACTTGAAGGCATATGCCAAGAGATCCAAGACAGTAAAGTATTCCGAGAGGAAGTGCAGTCCAATATGCAGAATCAAGATGCTGTCATCAAGAAACTTGAGACATAAATTGGCTACCTATTCAAGCAGATTTCCAGCCACAACCTTCATAGTGATACTGACTCACACAAAAGGGAGGAGTGTCAAGCTATCACCCTTAGGAGTGGGAAGAAACTGAAGGAATTCTCCCAGAAACCACAGGAAGAGGGCTCAAATAAAAAGGGAGAAAAGCAAGATGGAGCTCAAGCTTCCACTTCAATTTTGCAAAACGAAGAAGGGATGCCAAAGCTGGACGTCCCAAGAGTTCCATACCCTCAGCAATTGAAGAAAAAGGGGGATGACAAACAGTTTTTGAGATTTTTGGAAATCTTCAAGAAACTACAAATCAGCATACCCTTTGCTGAAGCAATAGAACAAATGCCACTCTACACCAAGTTTTTAAAGGAGCTAATGACTAAGAAGAGGAGCTGAAAGAACAACGAGACTGTGAAGGATCCCAGAAATTGAAGGATCCCAGGAGTTTTCAGATCCCTTGTATCATAGGGGAAATCACAGTGGAAAAGGCTCTATGTGACTTAGGAGCCAGCATAAATTTGATGTCGTTAGCCATGATGAGAAATATGAAGATTGAAGAGGCTAAACCAACAAAGATGGCCCTACAACTGGCAGACAGATCGTTCAAGTTCTCTCATGGCGTAGTAGAAGATTTGCTGGTGAAAGTGGGAGATTTCATCTTCCCAGCAGACTTTGTAGTGCTGGACATGCAGGAGGAAACCAAGGCTTCCATTATCCTGGGAAGGCCGTTCTTGGCCACTGCTGGAGCTGTCATTGATGTACAAAAGGGGGACCTCACCCTGAGATTACACAATGAAAGGATGACATTCAATGTGTTCAAAGCCATGAGTTACCCACCAGAACAATTGGGAGAATGTATGAGGTTGGACTCACTTGAAGATGCAGTGCAGGAGAGTTTTGAAGAAGAAGAACCTGAAGGGTTAACAGAGAAGGAGTCAACATTTAGTGAAGAGGTTGCAACAGCAGAGATTCATATACAAGGGGCATCAAAAGAAGAGAACGAAAAGTCAGAAGCACCCAAACTTGAACTCAAAGCACTGCCACCCACTCTCAAATATGCATACTTAGGAGAAAATGAAAGTTACCCAGTGATCATAAGCTCGTGCCTCAGCCAAGATCAAGAGGATGAACTACTCAAAGTATTGCGAAGGCAAGGATGCCATTGGATGGACTCTTGCTGACCTGAAAAGAATAAGTTCAACCATATGCATGCATAAGATACTACTGGAAGATGATGCCGAACCATCCATTCAATCCCAAAGGAGGCTGAACCCAATCATGAAGGAAGTTGTACAGAAAGAAGTTATGAAGTTATGGCAGGGAGGGGTAATCTACCCGATCTCAGACAGCCCCTGTGTCAGTCTCGTGCATGTCATGCCCAAAAAGAGAGGAATCACTGTAGTTCCCAATGAGAAGAACGAACTAATTCCTACAAGAACCGTCACAGGATGGCGGATGTGCATAGACTATCGGAAACTCAATGAGGTTACACGAAAGGACCATTTCCCCTCCCATTTATGGATCAGATGTTGGAAAGACTCGCAGGACACGCATATTACTATTTTCTTGATGGTTATTCAGGATACAACCAAATAGTGGTTGATCCCAAAGACCAAGAGAAAACTTCATTTACTTGTCCATATGGAGTGTTTGCCGACAAGCGCATGTCATTTGGGCTATGTAATGCACCTGTAACTTTCCAATGCTGTATGCTTTCTATCTTCTCAGATATGATAGAGAAATTCATTGAAGTTTTTATGGATGAATTCTCAGTATTCGGAGATTTCTTTACTAGCTGCCTGAGTCACCTTGCCTTAGTATTGAAAAGGTGCCAAGAGACCAATCTGGTCTTGAACTGGGAGAAGTGTCACTTTATGGTGACAGGAAGAATAGTCCTTGGCCATAAGTTTTCTAACCAAGGCATTGAAGTGGACAGGGCTAAAGTGGAACTTATTGAAAAACTGCCTCCACCCAGTGATGTCAAGGCAATTAGGAGCTTTTTAGGGCATGCTGGCTTTTACAGAAGATTTATTAAAGATTTTTCAAAAATAGCCAAGCCCTTAAGCAATCTCCTTGTTTCTGATACACCATTTATCTTCGATGAATCATGCATGCTAGCATTTGAAAATTTGAAAATAAGGTTGTCCTCTGCTCCTATCATTTCCCCACCTGATTGGAACTTACCATTTGAATTGATGTGCGATGCATCTGATTTTGCAGTTGGGGCAGTGTTAGGACAGAGGAAAGATAACTTAGTCCATGTGATATACTATGCTAGCAAAGTCCTCAATGATACTCAAAGAAATTATACCACTACTGAAAAGGAGTTGCTAACAATAGTTTTTGCATTTGACAAGTTTAGATCATACCTCATCGGTGCTAAAGTAATTGTTTTCACAGATCACACAGCACTTAAATACTTGTTTGCGAAGCAAGAATCAAAACCAAGACTAATAAGATGGATCTTATTGTTGCAGGAATTCAATATTGAAATCAGAGACAAGAAAGGAGTAGAGAACAAGGTAGCAGATCACCTATCCAGAATCCCTCATGAGGAAAGTAGAACACATGATACAAGTGTGAACGAGCTCTTCCCTGATGAGCAGATGATGACAGTTCACAAAGCACCATGGTTCGCAGACATTGCCAACTTCAAGGCAACTGGGGCCTTACCTCCAGAGATCAATAAACATCAAAAAAGGAAGCTCATGAATGATGCAAAATACTTTGTCTGGGATGGGCCATATCTCTTCAAGAAGTGTTCAGATGGAATCCTTAGAAGATGTGTTTCGGAAGAAGAAGGACGAGAGGTCCTATGGAATTGCCACGGCTCATGCTTTGGAGGTCACTTTGTAGGGGACAGAACTGCAGCAAAGGTGTTACAAAGCGGATTCTTTTGGCCCACCCTTTTCAAGGATGCCAAAGAACTAGTAAAGAGGTGCAATGAATACCAAAGATCTGAAAACTTGCCCAAAAGAAATGAGATGCCACAAAATTTCATCTTGGAACTGGAACTGTTTGATGTGTGGGGAATCGATTTCATGGGACCATTCCCAACCTCATATTCAAACAAGTACATCTTGGTAGCAGTGGATTACGTTTCCAAGTGGGTAGAGGGTATTGCAACCCCAACGAATGATAACAAGGTGGTCATGAACTTCCTCAAGAAGAGTATCTTTAGTCGGTTTGGAGTCCCACGAGCACTCATCAGTGATGGAGGGAGCCATTTTTGTAACAGACCACTAGAAGCTCTTCTCCTACGATATGGGGTAAAACACAAGGTGGCCACGCCTTACCATCCCCAAACAAGTGGGCAAACAGAGATATCCAACAGAGAGCTAAAAAGGATTCTGGAAAAGACTGTGGGTGCATCAAGAAAGGATTGGTCAAAGAAGCTGGATGATGCTCTTTGGGCATACAGAACAACATTCAAAACTCCACTTGGAATGTCCCTGGTGCGCAGAAATTGTGATTACACTTTGATTATGTAAAATTCATTGCTCTTTCTTTCCCTGGCAATGGCACCAAAAACACGATGCCAATACCATGGTTCACAACTTCGCACAACTAACCAGCAAGTGCACTGGGTCGTCCAAGTAATACCTTACGTGAGTAAGGGTCGAATCCCATGGAGATTGTTGGTATGAAGCAAGCTATTGTCACCTTGTAAATCTCAGTCAGGTGGATATAAAGTAGTGATGGGGTTTTCGAAATTAATTAATAAAATAAGGATAGAAATACTTATGTAACTCATTGGTGGGAATTTCAGACAAGCGTATGGAGATGCATTCGTTCCTCTGAACCTCTGCTTTCCTGCTGTCTTCATTCAATCAGTTTTACTCCTTTCCATTGTTGGCTTTACGTAATGCATTACCATTGTCAATGGCTACTTTCGGTCTTCTCTCGGGAAAATGATCCAAATGTCCTGTCACGGCACGGCTAATCGTCTGGAGGCATCACCCTTGTCAATGGTTGCATCCTATCCTCTCAGTGAAAATGGTCAACGCACCCTGTCACGGCACGGCTATTCATCTGTCGGTTTTCGATCATGCTGGAATAGGATTTACTATCCTTTTGCGTCTGTCACTACGCCCAGCAATCGCGAGTTTGAAGCTCGTCACAGTCATTCAATCATTGAATCCTACTCGGAATACCACAGACAAGGTTTAGACTTTCCGGATTCTCTTGAATGCCGCCATCATTCTAGCTTACACCACAAAGATTCCGATTAAGAGATCTAAGAGATACTCATTCAATCTAATGTAGAACGGAAGTGGTTGTCAGGCACGCGTTCATAGGGAATGATGATGATTGTCACGTTCATCACATTCAGATTGAAGTGCGAATGAATATCTTAGAAGCGAAATAAGATGAATTGAATAGAAAACAGTAGCACTTTGCATTAATCTTTGAGGAACAGCAGAGCTCCACACCTTAATCTATGGAGTGTAGAAACTCTACCGTTGAAAATACATAAGTGATAATGGAGTTCATTGGTCTCGGCCCCATAGGGGAACCGGAGTAACCAAGACTGTGAATACAATGATAGCAAGTTCTATTTATAATAAACTAGCCACTAGGGTTTAAAAAAGTAAGTAATTGATGCATAAATCCACTTCCGGGGCCTACTTGGTGTGTGCTTGGGCTGAGCTTGAATGTTACACGTGCAGAGGCTCTTTCTGGAGTTGAACGCCAGCTTTTGTGCCATTTTGGGCGTTGAACTCCACTTTGCAACTTGTTTCTGGCGCTGGACGCCAGAATTAGGCAGAGAGCTGGCGTTGAACGCCAGTTTGCGTCATCTAAACTTGAGCAAAGTATGGACTATTATACATTGCTGGAAAGCCCTGGATGTCTACTTTCCAATTGGAAGCGCGCTTTTTCGAGTTTTGTAGCCCCAGAAAATCCACTTTGAGTGCAGGGAGGTCAGAATCCAACAGCATCAGCAGTCCTTCTTCAACCTCTGAATCTGATTTTTGCTCAAGTCCCTCAATTTCAGCCAGAAACTACCTGAAATCACAGAAAAATACACAAACTCATAGTGAAGTCCATAAATGTGAATTTAACATAAAAACTAATGAAAACATCCCTAAAAGTAACTAGATCCTACTAAAAACATACTAAAAACAATGCCAAAAAGCGTATAAATTATCCGCTCATCACAACACCAAACTTAAATTGTTGCTTGTCCCCAAGCAACTGAAAATCAAATAGGATAAAAAGAAGAGAATATACTATAAATTCCAAACTATCAATGAAACATAGCTTCAATCATATGAGCGGGACTTATAGCTTTTTGCCTCTTGAATAGTTTTGGCATCTCACTTTATCCATTGAAGTTCAGAATGATTGGCATCTATAGGAACTCAGAGTTCAGATAGTGTTATTGATTCTCCTAGTTCAGTATGATGATTCTTGAACATAGCTATTTTATGAGTCTTGGCCGTGGCCCTAAGCACTTTGTTTTCCAGTATTACCACCGGATACATAAATGCCACAGACACATAATTGGGTGAACCTTTTCAGATTGTGACTCAGCTTTGCTAAAGTCTCCAATTAGAGGTGTCCAGGGTTCTTAAGCACACTCTTTTTTTGCTTTGGACCTTGACTTTAACCGCTCAGTCTCAAGTTTTCACTTGACACCTACACGCCACAAGCACATGGTTAGGGACAGCTTGGTTTAGCCGCTTAGACCAGGATTTTATTCCTTTAGGCCCTCCTATCCACTGATGCTCAAAGCCTTGGGATCCTTTTTATTTACCCTTGCCTTTTGGTTTTAAGGGTTACTGGCTTTTTGCTCTTGCCTCTTGGTTTTAAGAGCTTTTGGCTTTTTCTGCTTGCTTTTTCTTTTTCTTTCTATTTTTTTTGCCTATTTTATTTATTTATTTTCTTTTTTTTTCTGCAAGCTTTGTTCTTTGCTGCTTTTTCTTGCTTCAAGAATCATTTTTATGATTTTTTAGATTATCAAATAACATGTCTCCTAGTCATCATTCTTTCAAGAGCCAACATATTTAACATTCTTAAACAACAACTTCAAAAGACATATGCACTGTTCAAGCATTCATTCAGAAAACAAGAAGCATTGTCACCACATCAATATAATTAAACTAAGTTCAAGGATAAATTCGAAACTCATGTACTTCTTGTTCTTTTGAATTAAAACATTTTTCATTTAAAAGAGGTGATGGATTCATAGGACATTCATAACTTTAAGACATAGTTACTAACTACTAATGATCATGTAATGAAGACACAAACATAGATAAGCACATAACATAGAAAACAAAAAACAGAAGAAATAAGAACAAGGAATGAATCCACCTTAGTGATGGTGGCGTTTCCTTCTTGAGGAACCAATGATGTCCTTGAGCTCTTCTATGTCTCTTCCTTGTCTTTGTTGCTCCTCCCTCATTCCTTTTTGATCTTCTCTTATTTCATGAAGGATGATGAAGTGCTCTTGATGTTCCACCCTTAGTTGTCCCATATTGGAACTCAATTCTCCTAGGGAGGAGTTGATTTGCTCCCAATAGTTTTGTGGAGGAAAATGCATTTGAGGTATCTCCGGGATCTCATGGTGATGAGCTTCATATGCCTCTTGAGCTCCATGAATGGGCTCTCTTGCTTGCTCCATCTTTTTCTTAGTGATGGGCTTGTCCTCTTTAATGAGGATATCTCCCTCTATGTCAACCCCAGCCGAATTGCATAGGTGGCAGATGAGGTGAGGAAAGGCTAACCTTACCATAGTAGAGGACTTGTCAGCCACCTTGTAGAGTTCTTGAGGTATAATCTCATGAATTTCCACCTCTTCTCCAATCATGATGCTATGGATCATGATGGCCCGGTCTATAGTAACTTCAGACCAGTTGCTAATGGGGATGATGGAGCATTGGATGAATTCCAACCATCCTCTAGCCACAGGCTTGAGGTCCAATCTTCTTAGTTGAACCGGCTTGCCTTTGGAGTCAATCTTCCATTGAGCTCCTTCCACACATATGTCCATAAGGACTTGGTCCAACCTTTGATCAAAGTTGACTCTCCTTGTGTAGGGGCGTGCGTTCTCTTCCATGTTTGGCAAGTTGAACGCCAACCTTACATTTTCCGGACTAAAATCTAAGTATTTCCCCCAAACCATTGTAACATAGTTCTTTGGATCCGGGTTCTTACTTTGATCATGGTTCTTGGTGATCCATGCATTGGCATAGAACTCTTGAACCATTAGGATGCCGACTTGTTGGATGGGATTTGTTAGAACTTTCCAGCCTCTTCTTTGAATTTCATGTCAGATCTCTGGATACTCATTTCTTTTGAGTTTGAAAGGGACCTCGGGGATCACCTTCTTCTTGGCCACAACATCATAGAAGTGGTCTTGATGGGCTTTGGAGATGAACCTTTCCATCTCCCATGACTCGGAGGTGGAAGCTTTTGTCTTCGCTTTTCCTTTTCTAGAGGATTCTCCGGTCTTAGGTGCCATCAATGGTAATGGAAAAACAAAAAGCTTATGCTTTTACCACACCAAACTTAGAATTTTGCTCGCCCTCGAGCAAGAGAAGAGAGAATAGATGAAGAAGAAGAAGAAATGGAGGAGAGGGAGAAGGGGTTGTGTTTCGGCCAAGAAGAGAAGAGAGGGTTGTGTTGTGTGAAAATGAGGAAGAATGGAGGGTTATATATAGGGATGGGAGGGGAGTGGAGTTTCGGCCATTTAGGGTGGGTTTGGGTGGGAAATTGATTTTGAATTTTGAAGGTAGGTGGAGTTTATGAGGTAGGTTTATGGGGAAGAGTGGATGGATGTGAGTGGTGAAGAGGTGATGGGGAAGAGAAATTTGAGGTGATTGGTGAAGGGTTTTTGGGAAGAGTGTTTATGGGATTGTGTGAAAGATGGGTGAGAAGAAGTGAGTGGAGGTAGGTGGGGATCCTGTGGGGTCCACAGATCCTAGATGATCCTGTGGGGTCCACAGATCCTGAGGTGTTCAAGGATTTACAACCTTGCACCAAATTAGGCATGTAAAATGCCCTTGCACACAACTTTGGGTGTTCAGCGCCAGGTTGGTGCCCATTTTGGGCGTTCAACGCCCATTTGTTGCCCATTTCTGGCGTTGAACGCCAGAACCATGCTTGTTCTGGGCGTTCAGTGCCAGCTCCTCTCCAGGGTGTAATTCTGGCGTTCAGCGCCCAGATGATGCCCATTTTGGGCGTTCAGCGCCCAGATACTGCCCATTTTAGGCGTTCAGCGCCAGAACAATGCTGTGTTCTGGCGTTGAACGCCAGGCAGATGCTTCCTCCAAGGTGTGATTTTTCTTTTGCTGTTTTTGATTCCGTTTTCAATTTTTATATTAATTTTGTGATTCTACATGATCATGAACCTATAAAGACATATAACTAAGAAAAATATAGTTAGATAAATAAAAATTGGGTTGCCTCCCAACAAGCGCTTCTTTAATGTCAATAGCTTGACAGTGGGCTCTCATGGAGCCTCACAGATGTTCAGAGCATTGTTGAGACTCTCCAACACCAAACTTAGAGTTTAGATATGGGAGTTCAACACCAAACTTAGAGTTTGGTTGTGGCCTCCCAACACCAAACTTAGAGTCTGGCTGTGGGGCTTTGGTTGACTCTGCTTTGAGAGAAACTTTTTCTGCTTCCTCTCCATGGATGCAGAGAGAGATCCTTGAGTTGTAAACACAAGGTTGTCCTCATTTAGTTGAAGGATCAATTCTCCTCTGTCCACATCAATCATAGCTCTTGCTGTGGCTAGGAAAGGTCTTCCTAGGATGATGGATTCATCCTCTTCCTTTCCAGTATCCAGGACTATGAAATCAGCAGGGATGTAAAGGCCTTCAACCTTTACTAACACGTCCTCTACTTGTCCATAAACCTGTTTTCTTGAATTGTCTGCCATCTCTAATGAGATTTTAGCAGCTTGTACCCCATAGATTCCCAGTTTCTCTATTACAGAGAGGGGCATGAGGTTTATTTCTGAACCAAGGTCACACAGAGCCTTAAAGATCACGGTGCCTATGGTACAAGGTATTATGAACTTTCCAGGATCCTGTCTCTTCTGAGGCAATGTCAGTTGATCTAGATCACTTAGTTCATTGGTAAACAAGGGAGGTTCATCTTCCCAAGTTTCAATACCAAATAATTTGGCATTCAGCTTCATGATTGCACCAAGAAACTTGGCAGTTTGCTCTTCAGTAACATCTTCATTCTCTTCAGAAGAGGAATACTCATCAAAGCTCATGAAGGGCATAAGGAGGTTTAATGGAATCTCTATGGTCTCTAGTTGAGTCTTAGATTCCTTTTGTTCCTCAGAAGGAAGCTCCTTATTGATCACTGGACGTCCCAGGAGGTCTTCCTCCTTGGGATTCACGTCCTCTCCTTCCCTTACAGGTTCGGCCATGGTGCTTATGTCAATGGCCTTGCACTCTCCTTTTGGATTCTCTTCTGTATTGCTTGGGAGAGTACTAGGAGGGATTTCAGTGATCCTTTTACTCAGCTGGCCCACTTGTGCTTCCAAATTTCTAATGGAAGACCTTGTTTCATTCATGAAACTTACAGTGGCCTTGGATAGATCAGAGACTAAGTTTGCTAAATTGGAGGTATTTTGTTCAGAGTTCTCTGTCTGTTGCTGAGTGGATGATGGAAAAGGTTTATTATTGTTAAACCTGTTTCTTCCACCATTATCAAAGCCTTGTTGAGGCCTTTGATCCTTCCATGAGAGATTTGGATGATTTCTCCATGATGGATTATAGGTGTTTCCATAAGGTTCACCTAAGTAATTCACCTCTGCTATTGCAGGGTTTTCAGGATCATAAGCTTCTTCTTCATAAGAAGCCTCTTGAGTACTATTGGATGCGGCTTGCACTCCATTCAGACTCTGAGAAATCATATTGACTTGCTGAGTCAATATTTTGTTCTGAGCCAATATGGCATTCAGAGTATCAACTTCAAGAACTCCCTTCTTCATAGGCGTCCCATTACTCACAGGATTCCTCTCAGAAGTGTACATGAACTGGTTATTAGCAACCATGTTAATGAGTTCTTGAGCTTCTGCAGGCATTTTCTTTAGGTGAATGGATCCACCTGCAGAAGTATCCAATGACATCTTTGATAGCTCAGATAAACCATCATAGAATATATCCAGGATGGTCCATTCTGAAAGCATGTCAGAAGGACACTTTTTGGTCAGCTACTTGTATCTTTCCCAAGCTTCATAGAGGGATTCACCTTCTTTTTATCTGAAGGTTTGAACATCAGGTCTAAGCTTGCTCAGCTTTTGAGGAGGAAAAAACTTGGCTAAGAAACCCGTGACCAGCTTATCCCAAGAGTTCAGGCTGTCTTTGGGTTGAGAGTCCAACCATATTCTAGCTTTGTCTCTTACAGCAAAAGGGAAAAGCATGAGCCTGTAGACTTCAGGATCTACTCCATTAGTCTTAACAGTATCACAGATCTGCAAGAATTCAGTTAAGAACTGAAAAGGATCTTCAGATGGAAGTCCATGAAACTTGCAGTTCTGCTGCATCAGAGAAACTAGCTGAGGTTTCAGCTCAAAGTTGTTTGCTCCAATGGCAGGAATGGAGATGCTTCTTCCATGTAAATTGGAATTAAGTGCAGTAAAGTCACCAAGCATCCTCCTTGCATTATTATTATTTTTGGCTGCCATCTCCTCTTCTTGTTCGAAAATTTCTGAAAGGTTATCTCTGGATTGTTGTATTTTAGCTTCTCTTAGTTTTCTCTTCAGAGTCCTTTCAGGTTCTGGATCTGCTTCAACAAGAATATTCTTGTCCTTGCTCCTGCTCATATGACAAAGAAGAGGCCACAGAAATAATAATAATAATAATATGGATCCTTTATACCACAGTATAGAGGTCCTTGTGTTAGTAGAAGAAAAGAAGAAGGAAATCTGAACTCAGAGAGAGAGAGAGGGTTCGGATTTTTGGTGATGTGAGGAAGAGATGTTAGTAGATGAATAAATAAATAGAAGGGGAAGAGAGGAGGAGAAAATTTTCGAAAATAATTTTTGAAAAAGAGTTAGTGATTTTCGAAAATAGTTTTTGAAAAAGGTTAGTAGTTTTTCGAAAATTCAAATAAAAAATAAAATAATTAGTCTAATTAAAAAGAAATTTTGAAAAAGAGGGAAGATATTTTCGAAAATTAGAGAGAGAGAGTTAGTTAGGTAGTTTTGAAAAAGATAAGAAACAAACAAAAAGTTAGTTAGTTAGTTGAAACAAATTTTAAAAAGATAAGAAGTTAGGAAGTTAGAAAAGATATTTTGAAATCAAATTTTTGAAAAAGATAAGATAAGAAGATATTTTTGAAGAGATATGATAGAAATTAGTTTTTGAAAAAGATTTGATTTTTAAAATCTCAATTAATGACTTGATTCACAAGAAATCACAAGATATGATTCTAGAACTTAAAGTTTGAATCTTTCTTGACAAGCAAGTAACAAACTTGAAATTTTTGAATAAAAACATTAATTGTTATTATTATTTTCGAAAATTTGATATAAAAGTAAGAAAAATATTTTTGAAAAATGTTTTTAGAATTTTCGAAAATAACTAAGAAAATTGAAAAAGATTTGATTTTTGAAAAAGATTTTGAAAAAGATAAGATTTTTAAATTGAAAATTTGATTTGACTCATAAAAACAACTAGATTTTAAAAATTTTTGAAAAAGTCAAATCTAATTTTCGAAATTTTAAGGAAAAAAAAAGGAAAGATATTTTTTTTATTTTTTTGAATTTTTATGATGAGAGAGAAAAACAAGAAAAATGATGCAATGCATGAGAGTTTTAGATCAAAACATGTGATGCATGCAAGAATGCTATGAATGTCAAGATGAACATCAAGAACACTATGAAGATCATGATGAACATCAAGAACATATTTTTGAAAAATTTTTAATGCAGAGAAAACATGCAAGACACCAAACTTAGAATTCTTTAATGCTTAGACACTAAGAATTCAAGAATGCATATGAAAAACAAGAAAAGACACAAAAACATGCAAATGCAAAGATCAAACAAGAAGACTTACCAAGAACAACTTGAAGATCATGAAGAACACTATGAATGCATGAAAATTTTCGAAAAATGCAAAATGCACATGCAATTGACACCAAACTTATAACATGACTCAAGACTCAAACAAGAAACACAAAAAATATTTTTGATTTTTATGATTTTCTAATTTTTTTGTATTTTCTTTTAATTTTTTTTTATAAAATTAATGTGAAAAACAAAAATAAGGATTCCAAAATTTTTAATATGAATTCCAGGAATCTTATGCTCTAAAGCTCCAATCAAAGGGTCAGGCATGGCTTAATAGCCAGCCAAGCTTTAGTATGTAACTCAGACATGACACACCTGACATACCCTATCCAGAAGGATTGGGCATGGCTCCACTGAGGTGATTAGTTGAAGGCCAATTCCAAAGCAGTTTGGGTAAGGCTTTACAGCTAGATAGGTTTAAACATGCTTCATGAAACACTAGAATTCATTCTTAAAAATTCTGAAGAAAAATATATTTTTGAAAACATTTTTTTTTTAATTTTTTTTTTGAAAACAAAGGAGAACATTTTGAAAGATTTTTGAAAAATTTTTGAAAATAAAACAAAAATAAAATTACCTAATCTGAGCAACACAATGAACCGTCAGTTGTCCAAACTCGAACAATCCCCGGCAACGGCGCCAAAAACTTGGTGCGCAGAAATTGTGATTACACTTTGATTATGTAAAATTCATTGCTCTTTCTTTCCCTGGCAATGGCACCAAAAACACGATGCCAATACCATGGTTCACAACTTCGCACAACTAACCAGCAAGTGCACTGGGTCGTCCAAGTAATACCTTACGTGAGTAAGGGTCGAATCCCATGGAGATTGTTGGTATTAAGCAAGCTATGGTCACCTTGTAAATCTCAGTCAGGCGGATATAAAGTAGTGGTAGGGTTTTCGAAATTAATTAATAAAATAAGGATAGAAATACTTATGTAACTCATTGGTGGGAATTTCAGATAAGCGTATGGAGATGCATTCGTTCCTCTAAACCTCTGCTTTCCTGCAGTCTTCATCCAATCAATCTTACTCCTTTCCATGGCTGGCTCTATGTAATGCATTACCATTGTCAATGGCTACTTTCGGTCTTCTCTCGGGAAAATGATCCAAATGCCCTGTCACGGCACGGCTAATTGTCTGGAGGCATCACCCTTGTCAATGGTTGCATCCTATCCTCTCAGTGAAAATGGTCAACGCACCCTGTCACGGCACGGCTATTCATCTGTCGGTTTTCGATCATGCTGCAATAGGATTTACTATCCTTTTGCATCTGTCACTACGCCCAGCAATCGCGAGTTTGAAGCTCGTCACAGTCATTCAATCATTGAATCCTACTCGGAATACCACAGACAAGGTTTAGACTTTCCGGATTCTCTTGAATGCCGCCATCATTCTAGCTTACACCACGAAGATTCCGATTAAGAGATCTAAGAGATACTCATTCAATCTAATGTAGAACGAAAGTGGTTGTCAGGCACGCGTTCATAGGGAATGATGATGATTGTCACATTCATCACATTCAGATTGAAGTGTGAATGAATATCTTAGAAGCGAAATAAGATGAATTGAATAGAAAACAGTAGTACTTTGCATTAATCTTTGAGGAACAGCAGAGCTCCACACCTTAATCTATGGAGTGTAAAAACTCTACCGTTGAAAATACATAAGTGATAATGGAGTTCATTGGTCTCGGCCCCAGAGGGGAACCGGAGTAACCAAGACTGTGAATACAATGATACCAAGTTCTATTTATAATAAACTAGCCACTAGGGTTTACAAAAGTAAGTAATTGATGCATAAATCCACTTCCGGGGCCCACTTGGTGTGTGCTTGGGCTGAGCTTGAATGTTACACGTGCAGAGGCTCTTTCTGGAGTTGAACGCCAGCTTTTGTGCCATTTTGGGCGTTGAACTCCACTTTGCAACTTGTTTCTGGCGCTGGACGCCAGAATTGGGCAGAGAGCTGGCGTTGAACGCCAGTTTGCGTCATCTAAAATTAGGCAAAGTATGGATTATTATACATTACTGGAAAGCCCTGGATGTCTACTTTTCAACTCAATTGGAAGCGCGCCATTTCAAGTTCTGTAGCTCCAGAAAATACACTTTGAGTGTAGGGAGGTCAGAATCCAACAGCATCAGCAGTCCTTCTTCAACCTCTGAATCTGATTTTTGCTCAAGTCCCTCAATTTCAGCCAGAAAATACCTGAAATCACAGAAAAACACACAAACTCATAGTGAAGTCTAGAAATGTGAATTTAACATAAAAACTAATGAAAACATCCCTAAAAGTAACAAGATCCTACTAAAAACATACTAAAAACAATGACAAAAAGCGTATAAATTATCCGCTCATCAGTCCCCATATCAACTGGTGTATGGGAAAGCTTGTCATTTACCACTGGAGCTGGAATACAAAGCTCTCTGGGCTCTCAAGATACTAAATTTTGACATCATTGCTGCTGGTGCAAAGAGGATCCTGCAACTGCAAGAGATGGAGGAATTAGATCTCAAGCCTATGAAAATGCCAAGATTTATAAAGAAAAGGCGAAGAGAAGACATGACCTGCATCTGGCACCAAGGAGTTTTGAAAAGGGGCAACAAGTACTCTTTTACAACTCCAAATTGAGACTGTTCCCTGGCAAACTCAAGTCAAGGTGGTCAGGACCCTTCCTTGTCACAAAGGTCTCGCCATATGGGCACATAGAAATCATGGATGAAGGTTCAGAGAGGACGTTCACTGTGACCGGACAAAGACTCAAACATTATATGGGCAACATGGGGGAAAACCCCAGAGTAAAGTATCATCTCAAGTAATTGAGGAATCGTCAAGCTAGCGACGATAAAAGAGCGCTCTGTTGGGAGGCAACCCAACCTCAGGTAGTTTCCTTTTCATCTTTATTTCAATAAAGGTCACAAGTTGTTTCCCATGTATTGCGAGGAGCTAAGTTTGGTGTTCCACACCAAAACAATCCAAGAGTGAAAGTGTAATTCTAAGTTTGGTGTTCCACCAAAGGATCTTAGTTAGAATCACACTCCACTCCCAAAGCACATTGCTAGCTCCAACCAATCAAGGGAAACCACTTAGATGTAGTTAGATTTTAGTTAATAATTGTTTTGTTAATAACAAGATATGAGGTTCTCTGCATATATGCAAGGTTTTGTACTAAGCAAAGAACTAAGTTTGGTGTTCACACACTAAATTAAGTTCAGAAGTCACAAGCATACATGCAAGCTAACTATTTCTCAAGTACTTTGGGAACAAGCAACTTCCAATAACTTTGCAGGAATCTTATAAGGAAATGGTGCTCCTTCACCCAAGGAAGTGAGGTAGCAAAGACTAGGATGATGACAAAAAAAAGGGCAACTAGAAACCATCACCCGAAGGTTGTATTGTTACTTAATTCCATGTACTTAGAATGTTGAAAGTTGGAAGTCCGAATGCACTTTTGATGAATAGTTACTCGTTAGTTGGAACCCTTTTAAATTCTGTCTTTTAAGTTTTTCATTGCTTAGGTCTAGGATTGCTAGTCTGAATGTCATTACTGCATCATTTCCTTACTTAATTGTATGCTTGTCCTTTTGAATCAAATGAAAAGAGAATGAGTGTTTTATAAAAGACCAGAGTGGAGTTCATACTATGGAGTAAGTTCCTAAGTTTATGGTGTAGTCATAAGTTAGCTAAGTTGGTTCACCAACAAGGTGGGAAGACAACTATCTGTCCTAAATCATATGCTTTGAACACACCCCATGAGACTAGCTAAATAACAAGATCCTAATAAGAAAAAGGGAAAGAAACAATCAAAGTTAAAGAATAAAAGAAAAATAGCAAGAAAAGAGGCTAGGCACCAAGGGTTTGAGTCTTGAGGGATGTGTCTGTGGTGTTCCTGTACCAAGGATCTGCTTAGATTACTAAGCTCTCAGGGGTGCTTTATCACCTGGTAACTTGGGTTAACTAACCCGGGATTATCAGTTGAAAGTCCACTATCAAGAGCAATCTTTGCTACAGAACATTTAGTAGCCCAAAGAGGTGCTGGACACCAAGACCTCAAGGAAAGAAAATAAACAAACCATGTGCTTGTGGTGTGTATGTATGGGGGAGAGACTTGAGGAAGTAAGTCCTTAGGGGTGTCTCAACACCTAGCACCTTGAACCAACTGGGTCGGGAGTGTTGGCTGAAAGCTTATTTTAAAGAGTTGCCCCCTTACAGAGCACTTAGCCTAAGAACACAAATAAGCCCTGAAATGACAACAAAAGGATCAATGAATAAAAGTCTCATAGGATGCAATCAAGTGAGTATTCTAGAACATGATACAGGTCTGAAAGCCAGTGAAGGAATGAACCTAAGTTGCTATGCATGAAACCACCATAAAACCAAGAACATGACTTCCACAAGAATGACTCATTTTCTCTTGGCATTCCATTCATCATTCTCTTGTTCCAGTACTTGCTTAGGGACAAGCAAGCTTTAAGTTTGGTGTTGTGATGCTAGGGCATTTTGGCCAGTTTCACTGACCTTTTCTTTACTATTTTTAAGGTAGTTTCATGCATTTTCTTAGAAAATAAGCTAGTTTTGGATAGATATTCACTTACATCTTGATTCAAGCATACATTGTGCACTTTACATGATTTCATGAGAATTTTGCATGAATTATATGACAAATTAGAGGATGCATGTCTCATGATTTGGATTAGAACTTTGATGCACTTTATTGCTTGATTTCAGGACAAAGGAAGCAAGGAAGAACCACGTTATCAGCCACGTTAGTCTAACTAACGTGACCACTAACGTGGAATGGGAGCTAGCTTGCAATGTTAATGAGAAAAGTAATCGCCAATAACGCTCTCGAAGCCATCATAACCCACGTTAAGAGTCACGTTAACTAAGTTAACATGAACTCTAACATGGAAGAAAGAAAATAGAGCCAACATTAGTGACACTTACCTTTGTCACTAACGTTGGACCAAGCTCATAAGTGGCCACGTTAACTTAGTTAACGTTAAGTTAACGTGGACTCTAACGTTAAGAAGCAAAAGAGAAGCCAACGTTAGTGACATTCACCTTTGTCACTAACGTTAGCCAAGCCTCTATAAGCCACGTTAACTCCCACGTTAACTTAGTTAACGTGGAAGCTAACGTGGAGAGAGCAATTGATAGCCAACGTTAGTGACACTTACCTTTGTCACTAATGTTGGGGTGAACCACCAAGAGCCACCATGAGCAACGTTAACTCCCACGTTAACTTAGTTAACGTGGAAGCTAACGTAGATAAAGAGATGATGAGCCAACGTTAGTGACACTCACCTTTGTCACTAACGTTGGAGATGGCTAGCATGACTACGTTAGAAGGCACGTTAACTTAGTTAACGTGGACTCTAACGTGGGAAATAGGGGCACATTGGAACGTTAGTGACAAAGGTAAGTGTCACTAACGTTCTCAAAGAATTGGCACTGCTACGTTAGAAGCCACGTTAACCTAGTTAACATGGACTCTAACGTAGGGACAAGGGAGGACTCTCCACGTTATTGGGAAAGGTAAGTCCCAATAACGTGTGCGAAGGACCAAGAGGCAACGTTAGTGGTCACGTTAGTGCCACTAACGTTGAAGTCAATGTGATCATATTTGGGTTAGGAACGTTAGTGAAAAAGGTGATTGTCTCTGACGTTCTCGAACCCACACTTTCACTTAACGTTGACACCACTAACGTCCTGAGTCAAAGTCCCTGCCTACTTCACCTTTTCTCTCTGCAAGCAAAGCTAAGCCCAATGAAAAGGATAACTGCTTCAAACTCAAGATTCAGAGGCCCATACCCAAGACTTGAAGAGCCAACTAGAAGATGAGAAGAGTAGTATATATAGGAGTAGCTTTGAATTAGTTAGGGGGTTGGAAACTTTAGGGGGCCTTTGGCATACAACTACTCTTTGTATTTTACTTTCTCTGCACTTCTAGTTTTACTTTCATCATGTATTCTCCATCTTGGTTTTCATTTTCCAGAGCTATGAACAACTAAACCCCTTTCATTGGGTTAGGGAGCTCTGTTGTAATTTGATGGATCAATATTAGTTTTCATTCTCCTTCTTCTATCTTTTCTCTTGATTTTACTAGAAAGCTTTCGATCTTCATCCAATTGGGTAGTTATCTTGGAAAAGAAGCTACTCATACTTGGATCTCTTCTGAACCTTGAAAGAGGAATGAAGAGATCATGCTAGAAATGCTTTCTCATGCTGGACCAAATTGGGTTTGGATGGATATGTGACTATAATCCTACCAATACTTGATTTGGGAAATGCATGTGGTATAATCAGTGACCATACTTCATCTCTTCTCAAGAGCAATTGACCAAGGAATTGGCTATTGATCAAGATTTCAGAGATTGAATTACCAAGAAATTGGAATTCGATCACTTAAGATTGCCAAGGAGATCAATGAATGCATTGATTGAGGAAGAGATGAAAATGAACTTGATCCGGAGAATGCAACATCTCCTGAGCCCAATGAACTCCCCATTTCTGATCTTACCCATTCTCTTTAATTTCTGCCATTTACTTTTATGAGAAATTGCCCCATTCCCGTTTAAGATTCTGCAATTTACTTTCCGCCATTTACATTCAGCTCTTTATTTCTAGCAATTACTGTTTCTGCTATTTACTTTCCTGCCATTTAATTTTCTGCAAATCTCAAATCAAATTCTGGTTCGCTCAACTAGAACATTCCTCTAATTAAAGTTGCTTGAGCAATCAATCTCTGTGGGATTCGACCTCACTCTATTGTGAGTTTTTACTTGACGACAAATTCGGTACACTTGCCGAAGAAAATTTGCTGAGAGACAAGTTTTGTGCGTATCACCCAATGAAAGGGGTTTAGTTGTTCATAGCTCTAAAAATGGAAATTGAAATCGAAAGATACATTGCTGAAAATTAAAGAATTGCAGAAAACTCAATTGAACCAAAAATTGAAAAGTGAAGTAAAAGTCCCTCTCTAACTTAAATTCTAAGCTATTTATACACTTTCTTTCATTGATCTTCAATCCCTGAATTGGGCTTTTGGTCTTGATGGAATTGGGTTGAAGTTGTCCAATTGGTTTTTCTTGCTGTTGAGAAGAGATCAGTTTGAATTGCAAGTCCTGATGCTTCACGTTGGAGTCAACGTTTGATGGCCACGCCTTTCAGAAAAAACCAGATACTTTGCTGTCATTGGCATTTGACTCAATGTTGAAGGGCCAACGTTCTGCTTACCCACGCGTACGCGTGCATCATGCTTAAGCGTGAAGTCTGTGAATTTGCTTATTCACGCGTACGCGTGTGGTGCACGAAATTGTGGTCACACTTTTCACAACTCCGCACAACTAACCAGCAAGTGCACTGGGTCGTCCAAGTAATACCTTACGTGAGTAAGGGTCGATCCCACGGAGATTGTCGGCTTGAAGCATGATATGGTCATCCCATAAATATTAGTCAGGCGGATTCAAATGATTATGAGGTTTTGATAATTAAAAGATAAATAAAACATAAAATAAAATAAAGGTACTCATGTAATTCATTGGTGGGAGTTTCAGATAAGCGTTTGGAGATGCTTTGTTGCTTCTGAACCTCTGCTTTCCTATTGTCTTCATCCAACCATGCATGCTCCCTTCCATGGCAAGCTGTATGATCCTCTCGGATGAAAAATACCAGGTATAGTTTCTGCACGGCTAATCAACTGTCGGATTTCTCGTCTCGGATGAAAAATACCAGGTACAGCTACCGCACGGCTAATCATCTGTCGGTTCTCACTAGCGTTGGAATAGGATCTCTCTATCCTTTTGCACACTGTCACTGCGCCCAACATTCGCGAGTTTGAAGCTCGTCACAGTCATCCCTTCCCAGATCCTGCTCGGAATACCACAGACAAGGTTTAGACTTTTCGGATCTCAGGAATGTTGCCAATTGGTTCTAGCCTATACCACGAAGGTTCTAATCTTATGGATTCGGATGCTCTGTTGTCAAGAGAGGCGATGAAAATCATGGATTAGAGACCTAAGAGAATATACTCTTGATGTCGTCCAATGACTACGTTGAACATCATGTACGCTTGTGGTTGTCAGGCACGCGGATCTTGGCTAAGCGAGTAACGAAGATAGTGGGTGATTGTCACGGGTCACCCCTTCATTCTGACTTAACTGAATTAAGTATGAGAGTATATCTTGGAGAAGAAGTAGGCGTGAATTGAAAGAGAAACAATAGTACTTGCATTAATTTATGAAGAACAGCAGAGCTCTGCACCTTAATCTATGAGGTGTAGAAACTCCACCGTAAAAAATACATAAGAAAAAGGTCTAGGCATGGCCGTATGGCCAGCCTCTAATTGTAACATAAAAGTCCCAACTGTCAAAAAGATTCGAATACAATAGTAAAAAGTGCTATTTATACTAACTAGTTACTAGGGATTACAGAAAATAAGTAACTAAGTGCAGATAGTGTAGAAATCCACTTCCAGGGCCCACTTGGTGTGTGCTTGGCTGAGCATTGAAGCTTTAACATGCATAGGCCATTCTTGGAGTTAAACGCCAGCTTGGGTGCCTGTTCTGGCGTTTTACGCCAAAAAGTTTCTAGCTGGAGTTTAACGCCAGTTTGGGCCATCAGATCTCAGGCAAAGTATGGACTATTATATATTGCTGGAAAGCCCAAGATATCTACTTTCCAACGCAATTAAGAGCGCGAGAATTGGGCTTTTGTAGCTCCAGAAATTCCACTCGACGTGTAGTATGGTCAGAATCCAACAGCATCTGCAGTCCTTTCTCAGCCTCTGAATCAGACTTTTGCTCAGGTCCCTCAATTTCAGCCAGAAAATACCTGAAATCACAGAAAAACACACAAACTCATAGTAAAGTTCAGAAATATGATTTTTTCATAAAAACTAATAAAAATATAATAAAAAGTAATTAAAACATACTAAAAACTATGTAAAAACAATGCCAAAAAGGGTATAAATTATCCGCTCATCACAACACCAAACTTAAATTGTTGCTTGTCCCCAAGGAACTAAAAACAAAATAGGATAAAAAGAAGAGAATATACAATAAATTCCAAAAATATCAATGAAGATTAGTTTCAGCTAGATGAGCGGGACTAGTAGCTTTTTGCTTTTGAACAGTTTTAGCATCTCACTTTATCCTTTGAAGTTCAGAATGATTGGCATCCATAGGAACTCAGAATTCAGATAGTGTTATTGATTCTCCTAGTTTAGTATGTTGATTCTTGAACACAGCTACTTTATGAGTCTTGGCCGTGACCCTAAGCATTTTGTTTTCCAGTATTACCACCAGATACATAAATGTCACAGACATATAACTGGGTGAACCTTTTCAGATTGTGACTCAGCTTTGCTAGAGTCCCCAGTTAGAGGTGCCCAGAGTTCTTACGCACACTCTTTTTGCTTTGGACCACGACTTTAACCGCTCAGTCTTAAGCTTTTTCACTTGACACCTTCATGCCAAAAGCACATGGTTAGGGACAGCTTGATTTAGCCGCTTAGGCCAGGATTTTATTCCTTTGGGCCCTCCTATCCATTGATGCTCAAAGCCTTAGATCCTTTTTACCCTTGTCTTTTAGCTTAAAGGGTTACTGGATTTTTGCTCTTGCCTTTTGGTTTAAAGAGCAACTGGCTTTTTCTGCTTGCTTTTTCTTTTTCCTTCTTTTTTTTTTATTTTTCGCCTCTTTTTTCCGCAAGATTTGTGTTTTTCACTGCTTTTTCTTGCTTCAAGAATCAATTTTATGATTTTTCAGATTATCAATAACATTTCTCTTTTTTCATTATTCTTTCAGGAGCCAACAATTTTAACATTCATAAACTTCACTATCAAAAGTATGCACTGTTCAAGCGTTCATTCAGAAAACAAATAGTATTGCCACCACATCAAAATAATTAAACTATTTTCAAGATAGAATTCGAAATTCATGTACTTCTTGTTCTTTTGCAAATAAAAACATTTTTTCATTTAAGAAAGGTGAGAGATTCATGGAATCATTCATAGCTTTAAGACATAGACACTTATACACTAATGATCATGTAATGAAGGCACAAACATAGACAAAACATAAAGCATAGAAACGAAAAACAGAAAAATAAGAACAAGAAAATTAAAGAACGGGTCCACCTTAGTGACGGCGGCTAGTTCTTCCTCTTGAAGATCCTATGGAGTGCTTGAGCTCCTCTATGTCTCTTCCTTGCCTTTGTTGCTCCTCTCTCATGGCCTTTTGGTCCTCTCTGATTTCATGGAGGATGATGGAGTGCTCTTGGTGCTTTACTCTTAGTTGCTCAATGTTGGAACTCAATTCTCCTAAAGAGGTGTTGAGTTGCTCCCAATAGTAGTGTGGATGGAAATGCATCCCTTGAGTCATCTTAGGGATTTCTTGATGAGGGACTTCCTCATGCTTTTGTTGAGGTCCATGAGTGGGCTCTCTTGTTTGCTCCTTCCTTTTCTTAATGATGGGTTTGTCCCCTTCAATGAGGATATCTTCTTCTATGACAATTTCGGCTGAATTGCATAGGTGACAAATGAGATGAGGAAAGGCTAACCTTGCCAAAGTGGAGGGATTGTCAGCCACCTTGTATAGTTCTAGAGGTATGATCTCATGAATTTCCACTTCCTCTCCAATCATGATACTATGGATCATGATAGCCCGATCCACAGTTACTTCGGACCGGTTACTAGTAGGAATGATAGAGCGTTGGATGAACTCCAACTATCCCCTAGCCACGGGTTTGAGGTTAGGCCTTCTCAATTGAACCGGCTTGCCTTTTGAGTCTCTCTTCCATTGTGCTCCTTCCACACAAATGCCTGTAAGGAATTGGTCCAACCTTTGATCAAAGTTGACTCTTCTAGTGAAAGGATGAGAGTCTCCTCTCATTATTGGCAAGTTGAATGCCAACCTTACAGTTTCCAGACTGAAATCCAAGTATTTTCCCCGAACCATTGTGAGCCAATTCTTTGGGTGCGGGTTCACACTTTGATCATGGTTCTTAGTGATCTATGCATTAACATAGAACTCTTGAACCATTAAGATTCTGACTTGTTGGATGGGGTTGGTGAGAAGTTCCCAATCTCTTCTCCGAACCTCACGTCGGATCTCCGGATATTCACTCTTTTTGAGCATGAAGGGGACCTCGGGGATCACCTTTTTCTTGGCCACAACTTCATAGAAGTGGTCTTGATGGACCTTTGAGATGAATCTCTCCATCTTTTATGACTCGGAGGTGGAAGCAACTGCCTTTCCTTTCCTCTTTCTAGAGGTTTATCCGGCCTTAGGTGCCATTAATGGTTATGGAAAAACAAAAAGCATAGCTTTTTCCCACACCAAACTTAAAAGTTTTGCTCGTCCTCAAGCAAAAGAAGAAAGAAAGGAGGAGAAGAAGAAGAAATGGAGGAGATAGAGGGGTATTTTGAATTTGGCCAAGGGGGGTTTAAGTGTTTATGATGTGTGAAATTGAAGGTGGTAAGGAGGGGTATTTATAGGGTAAGAAAGAGAGGGAATTCGTGTGGGTTGGGTTTGGGAGGGAAATATTTTGAATTTGAATAGTGGATGGATGTGAGTGGTGAAGAGATCATGGGGAAGAGGGTATGACTTGATAGGTGAATGGTGTTTGGAGAATAGGTGTTGATGTGATTGGTCAAGGGTATTTGGGGAAGAGTGTTATGGAAAGGTGTGAAGAGGAGAGAAAGAGAGTTGGGGTAGTTGGTGATCCTATGGGGTCCACAGATCCTGAGGTGTCAAAGAATTTGGGTCCCTGCACCTTTCTGGCGTTTAAACGCCCTCTGTGTGCCATTTCTGGCGTTTAACGCCATCTCTGCTACCTTTTCTGGCGTTAAATGCCAGGCTGATGCCCTTTTCTGGCATTTAACGCTATCCAGACACCCTTTTCTGGTGTTAAATGCCAGTCTGTCTGCCAATTCTGGCGTTTAACGCCCAGAATGCTGCCAGATTGGGCGTTAAACGCCCATTTTGCTATCCTTACTGGCGTTTAAACACCAGTAAGCCTGTCCTCCAGGATGTGCTATTTTTGATGCTGTTTTTTTTATTCCGCTTTACTTCTGTAGCTGTTTTTATGACTCCACATGATCATCAACCTAAAGAAAACATAACATAAGAATGGAAAACAAATGTTTATAAATAAATATAATTAAATAACATTAGGTTGCCTCCGAATAAGCACTTCTTTAATGTCAATAGCTTGAAAATGAGCTTTTAGAGAGCTTCACAGAGACTCAGAGCATGAGGGTGGCCTCCCAACACCAAACTTAGTGTTTGAATGTGGGGGCTCTGCTTGACTCTGTATTGAGAGAAGCCTTTCATGCTTCCTCTCCATGGTTATAGAAGAAGATCCTTGAGCCTTAAACACAAGGCAGTCCTCATTCAATTGAAGGACTAACTCTCCTCTGTCCACATCAATCACAGCCCTTGCTGTGGCTAGGAAGGGTGTTCCAAGGATGATGGATTCATCTTCATCCTTCCCAGTGTCTAGGATTATGAAGTCAGCAGGGATGTAAAGGCCTTCAACCTTCACTAAGACATCCTCTACAAGTCCTTAAGCCTGTTTCTTTGATTTGTCTGTCATCTCTAGTGAGATTCTTATAGCTTGTACCTCAAAGATCCCTAGTTTCTCCATTACAAAGAATGGCATGAGGTTGATACCTGACCCCAGGTCACACAAAGCCTTCTCAAAGGTCATGGTGCCTATGGTACAAGGTATTAAGAATCTTCCGGGATCCGGTTTCTTCTGAGGTAATTCCTGCTGAACCAAGGCGTTTCAGTTCATTGATGAGCAATGGAGGTCCATCCTCCCAAGTCTCATTACCAAATAACTTGGCATTCAGCTTCATGATTGTTCCAAGATACCGAGCAACTTGCTCTTCAATAATATCTTCATCCTCTTCAGAGGAAGAATCTTCATCAGAGCTCATGAACTGCAGCATTAAGTTCCATGGGATCTCTATGGTCTCTGTATGAGCCTCAGATCCCTTTGGTTCTTCAATATGGAACTTCTTATTGGTCAGTGGACGTCCAGCAAGGTCTTCCTCATTGGAAATCACTGCCTTTTTACTCTCTCCAGGTTCGGCCACTTTGGATATAGTTATGGCCTTGCACTCTCTCTTTGGATTTTCTTCTGTATTGCTTGAGAGAGTACTAGGAGGAGTTTCAGTAACTCTTTTACTCTGCTGACCCACTTGTGCCTCCAGATTTCTAATGGAGGACTTTGTTTCAGTCATGAAACTGTGAGTGGTCTTAGTTAGATCAGAGACTATGGTTGCTAAGTCAGAGATGCTCTACTTAGAATTCTCTATCTGTTGCTGAGAAGATGATGGAAAAGGCTTGTTATTGCCAAACTTATTTCTCCCATAGTTAATATTATTGAAGCCTTGATTAGGCTTCTGCTGATCCTTCCATGAAAAATTAGGACAATTCCTCCATGAAGGATTGTAAGTGTTTCCATAGGATTCTCTCATGTAATTCACCTCTTTCATTGCAGGATTCTCAGGGTCATAAGCTTCTCTTTCAGAGGAGGCTTCTTTAGTACTGTCGGATGCAGCTTGCATTCCAGTCAAATTTTGAGAAATCAGATTGACCTACTGAGTCAATATTTTATTCTGAGCCAATATGGCATTCAGAGTATCAATTTCAAGAACTCTTTTCTTCTGAGTTATCCCATTATTCACAGAATTTCTTTCAGAAGTGTACATGAACTGGTTATTTGCAACCATTTCAATGAGTTCCTGGGCTTCTGCAGGCGTTTTCTTCAGATGAAGAGATCCACCAGTAGAGTGGTCCAATGACATCTTGGACAATTCAGACAGACCATCATAGAATATACATAAGATGCTCCATTCTAAAAGCATGTCAGAAGGACACCTTCTGATCAATTGTTTGTATCTTTCCCAAGCTTCATAGAGGGATTCACCTTCCTTCCGTCTGAAGGTTTGGACTTCCACTCTAAGCTTGCTCATCTTTTGAGTTAGAAAGAATTTGGCCAAGAAAGCATTGACCAACTTTTCCTAAGAGTTCAGGCTTTCTTTAGGTTGTGAGTCCAACCATATCCTAGCTCTGTCTCTTACAGCAAAGGGGAAAAGCATAAGTCTGTAGACCTCGGGATTAACCCAATTGGTCTTAACAGTATTACAGATTTGCAAGAATTCAGCTAAAAACTGATGAGGATCTTCCAATGGAAGTCCATGAAACTTGCAATTCTACTGCATTAGAGAAACTAATTGAGGCTTAAGCTCAAAGTTGTTTGCTCCAATTACAGGAATTGAGATGCTTCTTCCATAGAAGTCGGAAGTTGGTGCAGTAAAGTCACCAAGCATCTTCCTTGCATCTCCACCATTGTTATTGGGTTTGGCTGCCATGTCTGCTTCTTTTTCAAAAATTTCTGTAAGGTCCTCTCCAAAGTGTTGTGCTTTAGCTTCTCTTAGCTTCCTCTTCAGAGTCCTTTCAGGTTCAAGATCAGCTTCAACAAGAATATCCTTATCCCTGTTCCTGCTCATATGAAAAAAAAGAGACAAAGAGAGAAGAGGAATCCTCTATGTCACAGTATAGAGATTTCTTTATGTGAATATAAGAATAGAAGAATGGAAGAATGAGGTAGAGAGAGAATAAGAAGAATTCGAACACAGAAAGAGGGAGAGGGTTCGAATTATGAGTAGAAGAGAAGTGTTAGTAAATAAATAAATAAATAAATAGAAAGAAATGAGAGAGAGAGAGTGAATTCGAATATTAATTAAAAGAAAAAAGAAATATTTTTGTTTTTATTTTAATTATTGGTTAGTATTTGAAAGTATTAAAGAAATAAAATAAAATTAGAATTTAAAACAATTAGTTAATTAAAAAGAATTTTGAAAAAGTTGTTAGTGGTTTTCGAAAATTAGAGAGAGAAAAGTAGTTAGGTGGTTTTGAAAAAGATAAGAAATAGTAAACTTTTAAAATTAAAACAAACAAGTCAAGTAGTTGGTTGAAAAAGATTTGAAAAATAAATTTTGAAAAGATAAGAAGTTAGAAAAAGATTTTGAAATTAAATTTTGAAAAAGATATGATTTGAAATTGATTTTGAAAAAGATTGAAAAGGAAATTAAAAAGATTTGATTTTTAAAATTAAAGTTGATGACTTGACTAACAAGAAACTAAAAGATATGATTCTAGAATTTAAAGATTGAACTTTTCTTAACAGGAAAGTAACAAACTCGAAATTTTTGAATCAAAACATTAATTGTTAGCAATAATTTCGAAAATATGAAATAAAAATAAGAAAAAGATTTTGAAAATTTATTTTGAATAATTTTCGAAAAACATGAAAGAAAAATGAAAAAGATTTGATTTTGAAAAAGATTTGAAAAGATAGAATTTTTAAATTGAAATTTTGACTTGACTAACAAGAAACAATTAAATTTAAAAATTTTTTGACCAAGTCAACTCAAAATTTCTAAATTTATGAGAAGAATAAGGAAAAGATATTATTTTTGATTTTTTTGAATTAATGAAGAAAGAGAAAAACAATAAAATTACACAAGACATAAAAATTTAAGATCAAAACAATTAATACATGCAAGAACACTTTGAATGTCAGGATGAACATCAAGAACACTTTGAAGATCAATATGAACATCAAGAACATATTTTTGAAAATTTTTAAGAAAAAAAACACATGCAAGACACCAAACTAAGAAATTTTTGTTGTTTAGACACTATGAATTCGAAAATGCATACGAAAAACAACAAAAAACACAAAACAAGAAAATCACAAGATTAAACAAAGGAAATCATCAAGAACAACTTGAAGATCATGAAGAACATAATGCATGAATTTTTGAAAATTTTAAGAAAAATTAAAACAAATGCAATTGACACCAAACTTAAAATTTGACACAAGACTTAAACAAGAAACACAATTTTTTGTTTTTATGATTTTATTAAATTTTTTGTATATTTTTCGAAAAAGTATTTTGGAAAAAGAGAAATAAGAAATTCAAAATTTTTAATAAGAATTCCAGGATTCATGCAATGTTAGTCTAAAGCTTCGGTCCAAAAGAATTAGACATGGTCAAATGGCCAACCAAGCTTTAGCAAAACATTGTAAATAACAATATTAGATTTAAGAATCCAAAGGCTCATGCAATGTTATTCTAAAGCTTTGGTCCAAAAGAATTAGACATGGCCAAATGGCCAGCCAAGCTTTAGCATAACAAATACAGACATGTCCTTTTTACAATGGAAAGTGGAAACCTCAGTCCAAAAGCTTAGGCATGGCTTAACAGCCAGCCAGGTTTCAACATATCTCATGAAGCTCTAGAATTCATTCTTAAAAATTTTTGAATGATTTTTTTTCGGAAACACATTTTTTTATAATAAAAATAAAAAACTTAAACATAAAATAAAATTACCCAATCTAAGAAACAAGATGAACCATCAGTTATCCAAACTCGAACAATCCTCAGCAACGGCGCCAAAAACTTGGTGCACGAAATTGTGATCACACTTTTCACAACTCCGCATAACTAACCAACAAGTGCACTGAGTCGTCCAAGTAATACCTTACGTGAGTAAGGGTCGATCCCACGGAGATTGTCGGCTTGAAGCAAGCTATGGTCATTCCGTAAATCTTAGTCAGGCAGATTCAAATGATTATGAGGTTTTAATAATTAAAAGATAAATAAAACATAAAATAAAATAAAGGTACTCATGTAATTCATTGGTGGGAGTTTTAGATAAGCGTTTGGAGATGCTTTGTTGCTTCTGAATCTCTGCTTTCTTATTGTCTTCATCCAACCATGCGTGCTCCCTTCCATGGCAAGCTGTATGATCCTCTCGGATGAAAAATACTAGGTACGGTTTCTGCACAGCTAATCAACTGTCGGATTTCTCGTCTCGGATGAAAAATAACAGGTACAGCTACCGCACGGCTAATCATCTGTCGGTTCTCACTAGCATCGGAATAGGATCTCTCTATCCTTTTGCACACTGTCACTGTGCCCAACATTCGCGAGTTTGAAGCTTGTCACAGTCATCCCTTCCCAGATCCTACTCGGAATACCACAGATAAGGTTTAGACTTTCCGGATCTCAGGAATGCTGCCAATTGGTTCTAGCCTATACCACGAAGGTTCTAATCTCACATATTCGGATGCTCTGTTGTCAGGAGAGGTGATGCAAATCGTGGATTAGAGACCCAAGAGAATATACTCCGACTGTCGTCCAATGACTACGTTGAACATCATGTAAACCGCTTGTGGTTGTCAGGCTCGCGGATCTTGGCTAAGCGAGTAACGAAGATAGTAGGTGATTGTCACGGGTCACCCCTTCATTTTGACTTAACTGAATTAAGTATGAGAGTATATCTTGGAGAAGAAGTAGGCATGAATTGAAAGATAAACAATAGTACTTGCATTAATTCATGAAGAACACCAGAGCTCCGCACCTTAATCTATGAGGTGTAGAAACTCCACCGTAGAAAATACATAAGAAAAAGGTCTAGGCATGGCCGTGTGGCCAGCCTCCAATTGTAACATAAAAGTCCCAACTGTCAAAAAGATTCAAATACAATAGTAAAAAGTACTACTTATACTAACTAGTTACTAGGGATTACAGAAAATAAGTAACTAAGTGCAAATAGTGCAGAAATCCACTTCCGGGACCCACTTGGTATGTGCTTGGGCTGAGCATTGATGCTTTAATGTGCATAGGCCATTCTTGGAGTTAAACGCCAGCTTGGGTGCCAGTTTGGGCGTTTAACTCCAGTTTTGGTGCCAGTTCTGGCATTTTACTCCAGAAAGTTTCTGGCTGGCATTTAACGCCAGTTTGAGCCATCAGATCTCAAGCAAAGTATGGAGTATTATATATTTCTGGAAAGCCCAAGATGTCTACTTTCCAACGAAATTAAGAACGCGCCAATTGGGTTTTTGTAGCTCCAGAAAATCCACTTCGAGTGCAGTAGGGTTAGAATTCAACAACATCTGCAGTCCTTTCTCAACCTCTGAATCAGACTTTTGCTCAGGTCCCTCAATTTCAGCTAGAAAATATCTGAAATCACAGAAAAACACACAAACTCATAGTAAAGTCTAAAAACGTAATTTTTGCATAAAAACTAATAAAAATATAATTAAAAGTAATTAAAACCTACTAAAAACTATGTAAAAACAATGCCAAAAAGGGTATAAATTATCCGCTCATCAGCGTGCACCATGCGTGCGCGTGATGGCTGAGATTTTGGTTATTCACGCGTGCGCGTACACCACGCTTACGCATGAATTGCTATTTTCCCATCCACGCGTACGCGTCACTGACGCGTGCGCGTCGATTCAAGTTTCTCAACTCCAAATTCTGGGATCTTCGTCGCGGACGTTGGAGGCAGCATTTGAGGAAATGTTGGACCTCCAACGTTCGTTTTTTGATGCGTATGCGTCACCCACACGTACGCGTGCATGGTCAATTTTGCCATTCCACGCGTGCGCGTGACTCACGCTTGCGCGTGGTTACAGAAATTTTGCTCTTTCACGCGTACGCGTCACTCAAAATTTATTTAGCTCCAGAATTGAACTTTTTATCACCACGTTGGGGGTAACGTTGGATGTCCAACACTCCCTCCAATGTGAGTATCAGCAATTTATGCAGAGACTTGCTCTGCCTCTCTTCCAACGTTGGAGGCAACGTTGGTGGTCCAACTTGGCCACCAACGTTGCTTCTTCTTCATCTTTTCTATGCTCCTTCTTCAACTTCTTTCCATGCCTTCCTTCACCTGTCATCAACTAATATATGCATCAAGGCCTTGCTAAAGTCATGACAATTCTCATCATTCTTAGTACACAAGTAATTATAGCATAATTCTTATGAAATTATATCAAATTATCCATAGTTGGATGAATCTAGGCATGCATGAATTTTTAACCCAATTTCTTACTTATAACTCAAGAAAGTGCATAAAACCTATTAAAAACAAAGAAAAAAGGCTAGTGAAACTAGCCTAAGATGCCCTGGCATCACTCTCCCCCCTTCCTCCACCCTTTGTTCTTCTTACACCAAGGCATATTCTCTAGACAGAAAACTCGGATACCTAAGCAATAAGCTCGGAGTGAAGACAAGAAGTTTAGAGTTAATCATCAAAAAGACGAATTATACCAAGCTCATCCACACGAGAACAATTGGGGCCCAACATGGGGCCTAAGAAATAAAGTCCTTCCTTCTTTCCTAGGCCTCAAAATTTTCCCATCCACCTATGGCTGATCAATAGCCTCCCACACCCTGCTGTGACTGAGTTACAACAGGCTAATCAGCGCATGGCAGAAGAGAATTAAAGAATGGAAAAAAATGGCCAAGTTGACCAATGCTCAGATTAAAAATAATGACGATCATAGTGAACGAGCCGAAGATGAGGAACACAAATCTGACCCAACACATGTCTCTAAAACCCAGCGACATGAAGAAGGTAAGTGAGCCAATGAAGAGAATCAACTGGACAATGCTGTTGGTCCATTCACCGCAGATGTCATGAACTTTTAAATGCTTAAGAGGTTTACTCTGCCTATCAGCTTAACCCCTTATGATGGGTTGGGTGATTCAAGAAAGCACATTAAGAAATTCCGATCTATAATGATAGTAAATGGTGTTTCTGACCCTATTTTGTGTCGTTGTTTTCCTACTTATTTCGACGGTCCTGTACTTGATTGGTTTTATTCTTTGCTTGCAGATTCTATTTCTTGCTTTCAAGACTTAGCAAAACTTTTTGAGGATCAGTTCGCTGTGTCTTTTATCTATTTACATGATTTCGATTATTTAAACATAATTAAGCAAGGACATAATGAAAGCTTGAAAGATTATATTACTCGTTTTACAAAGATAGTAATTACTATACCAGACCTCCACCGTAAAGTGCATCTGTACTCCATGAAAAGCAGACTCCGACCAGGAAAATTCCGAGAAACGATCATGGTTGCAAAGCCAAAAACACTGGCTAAGTTCTGTGAGAAGGCTAAAGGTCAAATGGAGATTGAGGAACTCCGCCAAACTCGGAAATCAGAGAAAACTCACAGTAGCAAAGACGAGGATAAAGCTCGGGACAACAAGAAGGCCTTCAAGCTAACTCCTTGCTATGACTCATATACACAGTTTAATACCAAAAGGGACAACATAATCAAGGAGATACCAAAAGGGACAACATAATCAAGGAGATCTTAAATTCAAAGCTCATCAAGCCTCCTCAGAAGGCCGACAATTATCAAGACACAAAGAATGCGGATAAATCCAAATATTGCACCTTTCACCAAAAGCATGGGCACACTATTGATGACTGTGTGATCGCCAAATATCTATTAGAGCGGTTAGCTTGGCAAGGACACCTAGACAAATACATCAGCAGCCACATACAAAAATATACCACATCCTCTGCCGACCACACCTCTGCAGGGAAATATTCCTGGGACAAAGAGAAAACAATTCATCTTCCCGACCAACCACGAGGAGTTATTAACTGTATTTCTGGAGGTTTTGCAGGTGGAGGAGCAACAAGCTCTGCCTGAAAGCGTACATACCGAGCTATGCTCTCAGTAGAAAGAACCTCCAATGAAGCCCAATCACTTTCCCATTTTTCACAGATGACATTTCAGACATCTGATTTCAATGCAAACACCACAAATCTGGATGACCCAGTTGTTATATCTGTCCAGCTAAGAGACCTTTTGGTGCACAAAGTATTGCTAGATCCTGGAAGCAGCGCAAATGTTCTATTTTATTCTACATTCCAAAAAATAAAGTTGAGCAATAACATACTCCAACCCTCCACTAGAGACCTGGTAGGATTCTCAGGTGAACGTATTCTAGTATTGGGATCTGTGTGGTTACAAACCACACTAGGTGAGCATCCCCTATCTAAAATCTCTGACGTTCAATATTTGGTTGTCGATTGTTTCAGTTCTTGCAATTTAATACTTGGTTGACTTTTTTTAATTAAGTTTGATGCTATAGTTTCTACAATTCATCTCTATTTTTAGTTCCCTGTGCAGGACGACCTCACACAACTATTCATAGTGACCATCGTGAAGCTCGTCAGTGTGCCAACATCAGTCTCAAACTGCCAAACCGAGCTATAGGAGCTCAAGTAAACAATGTCCACAATTCTGATGAGCTCCTAGCACTCGCAGACCTCGACCCCAAAGCCGAGTTCCTTGAGCAACCAACACTTATGGAGGAAATAGAAAAAGTATATTTCACTAATGACCTTGACAAGTTTACTTATGTAGGTACAACTCTAAGCCCAAAAGAAAAGAGGTCAATTCAAATATTCTTACAACAATATGCTGAGTTATTCACATGGACACCAGCAGATATGCCTGGGATTTCTCGATCATTTCTCACAAGTTGGCACTCAACCCATCTGTCCGACCTATAGCCCAGAAAAAATGAAACCTCGGTCTGGAGAAAAAGCAAGCGTCCTTAGAAGAGAACAAAAAGCTTATCAGTGCTAGTATTTTATTAGTACTTTGAGTCTTTTGGTTTGTGATTTAATAACAGGGAAATGAAGGTAAAGAAGGAGGAAAATACAAGCAAAAGAAAGCAACCAGAGAAGCATCTGTTAGGAGGCAGAAGGCTGTCGTGTCACACGCCAGACAGGGGGCGTGCAACACGCCCCTAGATGAAAAAACAGAGACCTAGCGTGTAACACGCCCTAACAGGGCGTGGCACGCCAGGCCAAGAAGCCAAAGAAGAGGAGGATGCATGCATGAATGGCATGCAACACGCCCCTTGTCAACCCACTAGGATTAATTTGTTTACAGCATATGACATGACGAGAAATTAGCGTTTCAAATGCCTAGTGAAGAACTTGGCGTGCAACACTCTACAACACGACGTTGCATGCTGGGCCAGCTTTCCAGAGGATTTGGTTCGAGGCCATTTAAGCAAGAACGGGCATGTAACACGCCACATGAAGAAGGGGCCTCCTGGACGTTGCATGCATGGCGTGCAACATGCCAGGAACAGTAGGTGTGCTATTTTGAAATGCCTTCGACACGGGACTCATGTGTAAGCATGACTCACGTGTACGTGCGACACCTAAATTTTGAGAGATGGCTCGTACGCATGCCCCACGCGTACACGCAAAATAAGGAAAATTGAAGAATCACGCATACGCAGGCTTCACGTATACGCGCAACAAAAGATTTCTGCAAGGTCACGAGTACGTGTGCCTCACGCGTACGCGCGACATGATGAACAGTTAGAGTGTAGCATGCCATAAGTACACGGTCGTGTAAGGCTGGATGCCTTCGATGGCCTTTTTCGCAAGTTTATTATGGGTGTGGCACGCATTAATTGGCGTGTAACACGCCCAACACCCCCTCCCAGGACCATGTTTAATTATTTGGCGTGCTGCACCCCAAAGACTGGCATGCCACGCTGGGCCAGGTTTCTAGAGGAGTGTTTTAACAACCCTACTTTGAGTATAAGAATCAGAATACAAGGGCGTTGCACGCCAAGTGAATGGCGCGCCACACGCCAACAAGAAAGTTGGGCGTGCCACACGCCCAAGGAGGGCATTACACGCCTTTGAAAGAGCAATGGAAACCAACATCCAAGAAGTGTGTCCCTTGTATGCAAAAGCGTGGTGTTTCATAGAAAAAGTGTGTCACTTGGCCCAGTCTTCGCAACTAATCCTGTTTTACGCTTCAAGCCCATTCAGAATGCAATTTGGGATCACTCAAGCCTTGAAGAAAAGATAAAGAGCTGAAAATTTAAGGTTAGGACATCTGGTGATTCCTATGGATTAATGTTATAGCTTTTCTATTTTGATTAATGCATTGATGTTTTCTTAAAAAAAGTTTTCGTTTTTCATACCAAATATTTGAATATATTGGAAAATAATTCTCTTCTTACTTGAATTCTGCTGAGAACTTGGAAAAGTAATTGATTGAATTAAGCTTGAAAACTTCTTCTCATAATTCTTAAGTTCTGAATTTGAACTTGATAGGTGACATCGAATTAATCAAACTTTGGTTCTTGAGAATTGTGTGGTTTTTAAATCAGTGAATGTTCTTAACCTCTTGTTACAATTAATTAATCAAGGAATTGATAATTGAGTAGGATTAGAGAAGTTAAATTTCCAAGGAATTGGAGTTTAATTACTTATGATTTTCCATAGAAACATCATTGTTTGATCAAAGTGGAAAGTGTAAAACATTCTTCCGGAAGTTTCAACATCTCTGAAGCCTTAACGTTTTTGAAACATATTTTCTCTCAGTTACTCACATCTTGTTTTATTTTAATTCATTGTCTTTTTATGAAATTTTCTTCAAAAACCCTTATTCTTGACTGTCTGACTAGAATAATTAATTGACCATTGTTTGTTTAGTCCTTTAATCCTCGTGGGATCGACCCTCACTCACCTGAGGTATTGCTTGATACGACCCGATGCACTTGCCGGTGTTTTGTGATTTGTAAAATCCGCGATCAAGTTTTTGGAGCCGTTGCAGGGACTAATTGAGATTAACAAACTACCAATCAATTGATTACCTAGATTAGACCTTTTTACTTTTGCTTACTGTTTTTGTTTTATTTCCCCTGGGAATTCTCTTCACCTAGTGAAGGGAGTTCCAATTTGATCTCCATGTTATTTTTGTCTATGCAGAATAACAGGGATAAAGAACCTCTTCAATTTGATCCTAAGAGTTAAAAAGCTCTTTGGTGACAAAGGAAGCAAGCTAGAAATGAAAGAGTTGAAGAAGAAATTGAAGTGGTTGAAGAGAGTTCTAAGCACCACATGGCAGAGCCCAATAATGCCAATGCCCCTCCACCTAGGAGAACTCTTGGCTCCTGCATTAATCCTAATCCAAGGAGTTGTGACACCTACTGTGAATGCCAACAACTTTGAGTTGAAGCCTCAACTTGTTACATTGGTTCAACAAAATTGTCAATTTAGTGGGAGCCCGTAAGAAGATCCAAATTTGTTTATCTCTAACTTCTTGCAAATTTGTGACACAGTCAAGACCAACGGCATTCTGGCTGAAGTTTACCGGCTTTTGCTCTTTTTGTTTTCCATGAGAGACCGGGCTAAGTGTAACACCCTACCACACAAAGCCTTATGCTTAAGTGATAAGACAGGGGGTCGTGAGGTATTATGATCTCTAAAAGTAAAATTATATACAAATATATATATATATATATATATATATATATATATATATATATATATATATATATATAGCATAGTGAAAAGGATTTTCATAACTAGGAGCCTTTGAAGAAAAGGGTAAAGCAAAATCGGTAAAACGAAAAGCGCAACACTCACGTAGCAATAAAGTAAATGAAGCAAGATAGAGAAAACTAACAAGATTATGTACTAAGAGTTCCAAAATACACATAACAAAACTCAAGACTCGGCTTGCGAAGATAAACTGGTTCGAGCACATAAGTGTATTTACATGTATATATATAAGAGAACCCAAAATACACCCAAAATACAAAGTTACAAAACCTGTTTCTCCAAAATAGCTTCCAAGAGGAAGTTAATACATCACATATATAATAAGTGGAGATAATAGGTATCTAGATAAATACATATAACCAAAATAGAGCCCTAAAAGATAAGGATCTTCGCTAATCAGAAGCTTCCAGCATGCCTCAGCGAGGAGCCTCACGTCCTGCATTTGAAAACCACAAAATCCGCATGGGGTGAGAACCAGAGGTTCTTAGTATAGTAACAGTGCCTACATATCTAACATATAATGTCCAGGAAAAGCTGAAGGCAATCCTAGAACTTCCGACATATAATTGAAGCTTATAAACATAACTAAACCATGAAAATGAAATAGGCAACTAGCTAAGGGTCTTCAGACTATCTAATACTCCCCAATCCAACTCTTCTGAACCTCCCTACTGCCACCGAAAATAGTTGTTACAAACACATTTATTACATACAAGGAAATCACATGTAGAAGGCATATACAATAGATAAACAAGTAGCAAGTAGTTATGCAATCAATTAGGCATTCCAAACAAAACATACCAAACAAAAAAAACATATAGATGCATATGATGCATGCCTGTCCTATTGGCTGATGAGTCTCATCTGTCAGTTATAAAGCCAACCCGATAAGTCCTGGTAGCTAACCATTGGACTGTCCCTCCGTCGTGCATCCCCAACTCGAGTAATTCTCAAACATAAACATATAACACCCACACTGGTGTTTATCCACGGGGGCAAGCTCATTCGGAACTTTCACAGTGTCTGGCCATACTTACGACATAGGGTCAGCAGAGTATCGGGTCTCAACCTGGAGCACGTGGTGGCTAGCCACTGTTTTCACCCAGGGAAACTCGTGTCTCAGATAATTAGAAGTGAAACAATCACAATATCAAATCAATAATCATGTATATTCATGCTCAGCCATAATTCAATATTAATATAGCCATCCGGCTCAAAACATAATCCACAACCAGCCATAATTCATTATCATATACAGCCATCCAGCTCATAACATAACAACACTTCCACCATCATCATTAACAACTCATATAATCATCATTAGTCATGATTCATCACTAATTCACACCTTATTTCATCCCCAAGCTACCACATTTTCTAGCCTCATCTCATTACTAAGCATACTATTAGGATTTAGCATTAAAAGAATGAAAATAGAGGCTTAGAGGTTTGAAATTAGGTTTTCAAACACAAAACTCATTTTTACCGAAAACAGGGGTCACGCGTACGCGTGGGCCACACGTACGCGTGGTCATGCGTTTTTGCTTCCTCGCGTACACAACCGTGTGCCCGCGTACACGAATATTCTTTTTGGCTCATGATGCATACGTAGCACCTGCCCGCGTACGCACGCGCACCAAACAGAAATAAATGGCCGCGTGTGATGGTGTCCGCGTACACATGTAATGCAGAAATGTCAAAAAGCTGCTAAGTCCAGAATTTTCAACTTTGTACACCAAACTTTGATCGAGCATAACTTCTTCATTTTAAAATATTTTTCCTCCGTTCGTCGAACAACGTAAACATCTCGGACCAAATTTTCTTTTTAAATAAGTTTGAAATAAATCGAAGGTCTAGAGACCAAGTTATGCTCCACCAAAGTTGGACCAAAATCACAATTTTTACAAAACTTAACAAACCTCTAATTTTAAAACATACAAATTCCAAACCCTTTGAAACCAACCTAAACCTTTTAAAAAACAACCCCAAACCTTAGCTATTCAGCATCAAACCACTCCCAACTCATATTTTCACCTTTCTTATTCAATCCACCACTTTTGACCAATCTTAAATGCTAAAATTCAATTTCAAACAACATACCATATCAAACATCATTCCATATCTGAAGTTCCAACAATACTCAATTTCATCCAATATTATACATACAATTCAATATCATATTCAATTACATACTCATCAATAAGAGCTTCAACCACAACCTCCAAACATTTATAACATAATCAACACAACCATATCAACCAATCAACTACATCAATAATTCAAATCCTATCTTAGAGTCACTAGCCTAAGTTTTCACATTACATTACATTTTAGATACGAGAAACTGAAACCATACCTTGGCCGATTCCCCGATAAAACCTGAAACACCTCCAATTCACTTTTTCCTCAAGCTTTCAAGGCTCAACACCTCACTAACAGAATTTTAAGCTTGTAATCCACTTCCAAGCTTCCAAAATCTCAATCAAGCTCTAACCCACTTACATACATATTTCCTAATACACATCATAGACACCCATACATACAACTCAATAACTAATCACATATACTAAATAAATTCACTATGGGTTGAGGGTTCTTACCATACCCACGGACCAAAGAGGCAAGATCAAGCGTATCCTTCAAGCTAATTAGATCCTATAACATCAAAGAGCTCAAAATCTCAATGCCTTTTCTCAATATTTTTGAAATCAAGGGCTGGGAAAGCTGGAAGGGATTCACGGCTTACCTCTTGAATAATGTTGTGGGCTTTGTAGAGCTCGATGCCACGGTTGAGTGGCCGTAAACGGTATGATGATTGGAGCTCCGGATCAAAAGTTATCTTGGTTTGAAGATCAAATGAGGGTTTGTGTTTTGAGAGAGTTCTTCCCCCTTTCCTTGCTGAGTTTCAGCATGGAATGAGTGTGAAGGAGGGAGGGAATGCTGAGTTATTTAGTTTGGGCTGAATTAGGTTGGGCCTTCGGCCCAATACGGGCCTGTTCACCCGATTTGGCCCGTTTGGTCCAATCTTGGGCCAAATTCTTTAAAATTAGTGTCAAAATTCTTGTTTTAATTTTCTCTATCACATTCAATTATAAAATTTCATTTTCTAATTTTCTAGAATAAATTTTAATTTGTGAGTTAAATATTCATTAATTAACCGGGTTTCGTACTAAACAATGGCTAGATAATTAGCGCAAAGAAAGCATAGCCACATGGGAGGGCTTGGTCACTAAGTTTCTAAACAAGTTCTTCCTACCTCAGAGGTTGACTAAGCTCAGAACCAATGTTCAGACCTTCAGACAGTATGAAGGAGAGTCCCTATACGAAGCTTGGAAGAGGTATAAGGAGATGCTGAGAAAGTGCCCTGATGATATGTTCACTGATTAGGTCCAACTTCAGATATTTTATGATGGGATCACTCCCACCTCACAAATGGCACTGGACACTTTGGCTGGATGATCCTTGTATATGAAGAAAACCAATGAGAAAGCACAAGAATTGATTGAGATGGTGTCCAACAATCAATATCTCTATTCATTAGAAAGATCAGCAAGAAAAGGAGTCATGGAGTTAGACACTTTGGATGCAATTTTGGCTCAGAATAAAATTATGGCCCAACAGATCAGTGCAACATCCCAACAAATCAATGCAATACCCAACACCTAGGAGGGATGCAAGTTTCAACGGTAAATTCTCAAGAGAACTCCTATGATGTAAATAATGGATTCTCTCAAAATGAAGGCATGGACATTACAAGAATTTGACAAATTAGCGACGAAGTTGTGCGAGAAATATTTTTGGTCACTAATCCGTCACTAACTTATGAGGAATTAGTGATGCACTAATGATAAAATTAATGAGCGGTCACAAAATATCCGAACTTAAGAAAAGCGACTGATTAGCGAGAGATTCACGAATAATTTTGTTTCTCGCAAATTGACTTTTGAAGCTAAAAAAGGAGTAGGAAAAGTTTTCCCGCTAATTTGTCACAAATTAATTAGGAAGTGACAATGTTCTAGCAAATCAGTCACTTAGTAGTTCAATGGAATAAAAGTAAAGTAGCGAGTGATAAACCCCATTTTTAGGGTTTATCTTGTGTTGAATTTAGAGGGTTTTGTCAACTTTTCTCCCGTTTATTCACTAAAATAGCATGGTTTTGTAAATTCTCCTTTAATTGTACTTAAGAGTGAAAACATGCTTTTTAGGTCTTAAAATAGCTAGATTTAATTCACCTTGATTCCATTAGATGTCTTGATATGTTTGTTAAGTGATTTCAGGTTTAGGAGGCAAAGATTGGATTGAGGGAATGAAGAAAAAGCATGTAGAAATGGAGAACTCATGAAGAAATGAAGGAATCGCAAAGTTGTAAATACTGACCTCTTTGCACTTAATCGATCATAACTTGAGCTACAAAGGTCTAATTGAGGCAGTTCCAACTGCGTTGAAAAGCTAACATCTGGAGCTTCAAAATGATATAAAATTTGCCATAGTTTTCTGGCGTTTAAGGATGCGTACGTGTGATGTATGCGTACGCGTGGGAAGCTGCACGTGACTCACTAAAGGTAACTCGTGGCCAGTGATTTCTGAAGCATTTTGGGCCCAATCCAACTCATTTCTGATGCTATTAAACCAAGAATTGAAGAAGGATAAACCAATTAGTTAGGGAGTTAGTTTTAGTTTAGTTTTCATAAGGCTTTAGTTAGTTTCTAGAGAGAGAAGCTCTCTCTTCTCTCTAGAATTAGGATTAGGTTTAGATCTAGATCTACCTCTTCTTCTCTTGCTTAATTTCCTTTTTCATCTTTAATTGTTCCCTTGTAATTCTAGAATTCTTCTTCTCTTGTAGTTCTCTTGTAGTTCTTTTGTATTGTTAGTTGTAGTTTATGGATTCTCTTGTAGATCTACATTTCCTTTTAATGCAATTTATGATTTCTTTGTTGTTTCATAATTACTTTGGTTCTCTATTGTTGATCTCTTGATTTTTTAGTTATTGATTCCCTTAATTCTTGAAATTTATGTGTTGTTTGTTTATATTGCCCACTAGGTGTTTGTTGAAATACTTCTTCTAGTTATGAGTTAGATTTTTGTTCCTCTTGGCTTAGGTTGAGTAATTGGTGACTCTTGAATTATCGAACTCTCTTGTTGATTGATGATTGGAGGTTGCTAATTAACTTGAATGTCACTAAAGCTAGTCTTTCACTTTGATTAGACTAGGACTTATGGTCTCAAGTTGATTGTATCCACTTGAGTTTCCTTCATAGTTAGAGGTTAACTAAGTGGGAGCAATGAATAATTCTCATGTCACAATTGATGATGATAATTGGGATAGGACTTCTAATTCTCATACCTTGCCAAGAGCTTCCTTAATTGTTAGTTTATTTCTTTTGCCATTTACACTTCTTGTTTCTTATCTCAAAAAACCCAAAAGATACTTCATAGCCAATAACAAGAACACTTTATTGCAATTCCTAGGGAGAATGACCTGAGGTTTGAATACTTCAGTTATTTTTATAGGGGTTTGTTACTTGTGACAACCATAATTTTTGTATGAAAGGATTATTGTTGGTTTAGAAACTATACTTGCAACGAGAATTCATTGTGAAATTCTTTGCCATAAAAAATCCATTCATCAAAATGGCACTGTTTCTGGGGATTTGCAAATGTTCACTTGTTATTGGTTATTGTACATATGTGAATATTGTGAATAGTTTGCTTGTTTGATTTAGTAGCTAGATTTTATCTCTTTGTTTTTGTGCTTTTTGTTTTTGTCTTTGCTATCATGAATTCTCATCACTTTGGCTATGAGTTTGGTTCTAATTATGTTGTAGGAAATAGAGATTATAATGAGGATATGCATCAAGAATGGAACAATCAAGGTTGGGAGGAGCCTCAAGCATATGGACAACCTTCTTGGCAACAACCTCCTCCGGTCTCTTATAGGTATAATTCCACTCCTAATGCATATCAATTCAATAGCTATGATGGAATCCCTTGTAGTTACCAACAAGCCCCACCATATGCTTATGAACCTTATCCTCAACATAACCCTCAACCATACTCACCAGCCTCTTTTCACCAAACACCTTTATATGACCCTAATCCTTACCTACCATACCAACAACCATATGAGGCATATGAACCATACATAGAACCACCACCATTCTAACCTCAACACCTACAAGAACCACCTCCTCCATACTATTACCAAGATGAACCACCTCCAATGTATGCAAATTTTCACCCACAAGATGAATTCAACCTTCAACCACAATCCCCCATGAAAGAATATTCATGTCCATCAATCCAAGAGCCATATGATCCTAATCATGTTATCCAAGTAGAACAAGAGTTAAGGGATCGTCTCAAGGAAGTATTGGATCAACTTCAAGCAACCATGGAGCGTGTTCTGCAACAAGCAGAAAAAGTGGAGAGTGTTGAACCGCCATACTACTGCCAAGAAGAACCATCTTCCTATTATGAGCCCTTTCTCCAAAATGATGAATCCCCCTATCCACCCCAAGCTCCAATGGATGATGATTTTCTCACGTTGCTACTTCAAGGACAAAGGGAAATGCAAAGGAAGGTATTAGAATCCATTGTCGCGATGGATGAGATGGTGAACCGATTAGCCTCCCAATGCTTGAGCATTCAAGGAACTCCTATGGTCATATGTGGAGAATCAAGTGAAGAGCATAGCATGAAGGAGAGATTGGAAACTCTGGTGGAAAATGAGGAATGTTACTTTGTGTTGGAACAATTAGAGGAAGCTATGATTGTTAGAGAAGAGGAGAAGTGGTTAAAGACATGGGTGGAGTAGAACAAGAGGTGAATTTCAAGCTTGAGAAAGAGGTGGAAGTAGTCAAAGAAGAGCACAAGGGAGTGGCAATTTCAAGATCATTGGGACCAACCCTTCCTAAGTCACCATCCTACACAACATTCAAGTGGGTAAAATTCTTATCTCTAAGCTTTACTTTCTCACTTGAATATGGTTTGATTGAAAATGATGGTCAACTTAGAGCTCTTTGTGGAGTTAAGAGTATGAGAGAGTTATGTAGTGGTTGGAAACATCACTCTAAGTCCATGATGGTTGCATGCTCAAAGTTGAATAGTAATGGTTGGGGTAGAACCAAATTGCATGGGTCTAGGAAGTTGTTTGGAGGACTCTTCAAGAATTCTAAGGTCATGCTACCCAGATGGAACAATGATGATCAACTTGAAGACGGGTGTCAAAATAAAGTGTGGGATCCTGGATCGCACAAGGAGAATCAAATTTGGGAGCCCATGGTTTGTGAAGAACTCCATCAAGGCTTGGAGTTATTGATTTTGAAGAACGGATCTTATTGAAAGTCCAAGAATTGGTGGATGTTCAAGGATGGATTCAAGCATAAGCAACCTTGATGAGGAGCTCCCCATAAGTCCAACTTAAGGACAATAAACAAAAGTGCTAGGTGGGAGACACCCCACCATGGTAAAATCTTTTCATTTTCCCTTTTGTAAATATTGGTAAAATTAGTTTAATTTCATGTTTTGTTTAGTTTGTTGAGTTTATTTAGGATTTGGTGTGTTGAATAAGGTTTTATGGTGTTTTGGTAGCTGTATGGAGGTTAGAAATACTTGGTTTGGTGCAAAAACATAGAAAAATTTTGAAAAACAGAGCACCATCCACGCATACGCATGCCCCACGCGTACGCATGACCCAAGCATTTTTTACCATCCACGCGCACGCGTCACCTACGCGTACGCGTGGATTGCAAATGTTCACCACCAAGCCAAATTTCAGAGAGGTACGCCTACATCGCATGAACATTGTGCCTGAGGCACAAAAATCAACCCATGCGTACGTGTGCCTCACGCGTACGCCTCACCTCTCTGGTTTGCCATGCACGCGTACGCATGACCAATGACCAATGCGTACGCGTCGCGTCCATTTCTCCTCAATCCACGCGCACGCGTGACAGACGCGTACGCGTGGATGGCCTTCTCCCATCACCCTCTTTTCTCATCCTTTTCCCATCCATTTCCTTCTTCTTTCTTCTTCCCTTCTCCTACCCCTCATCCAACACTACCAAACGCCATTTATAATCATTCTTTTTTTAATAAGTATTGGATTATTAATTTTGTTTACTGTTTATTGCTACTGCTCACTGATAGGATGTTAGTTTAACATCAATTTTTGTTAATTTCAATTGTTGGATTTCATTGTGAGGTTATAATTTTCTACTTGGTTTTGAATTTTTCATGCTCAACCTTTGTGGATACCAAGTGTATAACATTTGCCTTCAAAGCACTTTAACTCTTTTTGAATTGCATGATTTGGCCACCATGTGATTTGAATCCTATTCTTTGATTAGGCAATTTCTTAATGATGGATGTTATGCATTTATCTTAATGCATTGTGTTTCGTGATTATATGCATCCATATGTTTTTGGCTTGAATGCTTTCATGCTTCTCTATTGCTTGTTTGGTTGTTTTACCCCACAAGTTTAGAGCATCTCAAGCACATTAGAATGAGTGAGGTGCATGTTCTTTTTTATGTACTTGTGACATAGCTCTCTATGATAGTTTGTGTGTTCTAAACTGCGCGCAACTTAGAATGCACACTGACTTTTACTCATGTTACACTAATTCACTCACTTACCCCATTCCAACAATTTAGGCTTCCTTGCTTTCGCATTTACATTTCTTACTACCTTGTTTTCTATTTTCAGGATGTTTTGTCATAAGCAAAAAATGGAAGCGGGAGAAAGAACACGCAGCAACCGGTTGACCTACCAGCTGAAGGTGGAAATCCGGAGAGTCGCCGTACCCCTTGCTCATCTTTGAATGCACCGAGGACGGTGCAAAATTTTAAGTGTGGGGAGGTCGTCCGACCGAATCGGCATTTTTGGGTGACAAATTTCTAATCCCAACACTTTTGTATTTCATTTTTTAGGTCTTTTAGTATTTTTGTTGCATTTTCTTATTTTTGCATATATACACATAATAAGCTTAGTCAAAATAATGATATTTTTCAAGGAATTTATCTATAGGGCATCCCGATTGTTTTGAATGAAAATTTCTCATTGAACTTGCTTGAATTATACATTGTGGAACATGTTTTGAGCTAAGAACACAAGCATGTGAGTTTTGAGCCTAACTGTGTGGTTACATCTTATAACCACTTATCTTCCTTCTTGTGTGCATTATTCTCTTCCTATGATTGTAATATTTGATTTGTTTGATTCTTTATATCCATTATTTTGTGTATTAATGTATTTATATGATTGAGGCCATTGTTTCATTAGCTCACTCAACCAAATAGCCTACCTTTTATCTTCCATTGTTAGCCAACTTTGAGCCTACGCTTAACCCAATTGTTCTCTATTTTAGCACATTTCAAGCCTAAAGCGAAAAATAATAAAAGTCCCTTGTTTGGATCTTTGATTGGCTTAGGCTAGTGAGAGTGTTCATTATTCAAGTTGGGGAGATGTGGGAACATTGGTTGGGATAAAAGGGTTCTTTGTATTTTTATATTTGGGAATTGGGTGCATACTCATGTATTAATCAAATGTTAAATCTTGTACATTGATGTTCTTGTATATAGTTTGAAAGAAAGAAAAATGAGAAAAACAAAAGAAAAAAAAAAGAAAAGAAAAAGAAAAAAATACGGAATAGAAAAGAAAAAAATAGAAAAGAAAGAAAAAGGAAAAAAATAATAAAAAGGGGACAAAATGGCCCAAAGTAAAGTTCAATAAAAAATTAATGCATAAGTGTTGTGAAATGAAAAGGAAATGCATGAGTATGTGAAAAAGTGAAGAATGGGTAGTTAGGTTAGCTTTGAAATTGTATAGGTTGTCATAGGTTAGGTGGGAAGTTTAAGTTGATCAAAGATTCAAATCTTTAGTCCACTTGGCCATATATGCAATCCTACCTTGACCCTAGCCCCATTACAACCTATGAGAAGACCTCATGATAATTGTAGGCATGCACGAAATATTTGTTGATTGTTAGATGAAAAACAAATCTTGGAAAGCATGATTAGGGGAGAATTGAGTGAATCGACCCTAAACACTTGAGTGACTAGAGTGCAAATACTTCCGGCGAGGGTTTGATGCTCAATTACATAATTTCACCTAGAATCATCACTTTTCTTGCAAGTTTGTAAAATCCTTAATAACTCAATTCAATTGTGGTTTGGCTTGGTTGTTAATATCTTTGGCCCTTATGCTTCTATTGGTTTTCTTGGGAATTGATTTATTTTGACCAAGCAATTGCATTCATTTAGATAGTTGCATATAGGAAGATTTCATTTAGTTAGTTTACATTTGAATAAATGTTGATACCCTTTGTTTCCTTCTTGATTTTAGCATGAGGACATGCTATGGTTTAAGTGTGGGGAGGTTGATAAACCCCATTTTTAGGGTTTATCTTGTGCTTAATTTAGGGGATTTTATCACCTTTTCTCACATCTATCCAAGGAAATAGCATGATTTCATGATTGTCTCCTAATTTGTGCTTAAGTGTGAAAACATTCTTTTTAGGCCCTTAATTGCTAATTTTGATTCACATTTGATTCCACTAGATTCCTTGATGTGTTTGTTAGTGAATTCAGATTGGAAAGGCTAGGAATGGATCAGAGGGATGGAGAGGAAAAGCATGAAAGAGGAGAACTCATAAAGAAACAAGGATTTTGGGATGCTGAGATCCACGCGCATGCGCAGCAGACGTGCACGCGTGGATTGTGGAGTCACATGGCAACGCGTACACGTACATGATGTATACGCGTGGATAGCAAATTGTCAAGCGATGTGTACGCGTGACCCACGCGTACGCGTCGATGCTCGCACGTGACTCACTTAAAGGCAAAACACTGGGGGCAAATTCTGGGCTTTCCAGGCCCAGATCCAACTTATTTTTTAGGCTATTTAAGGCAGAATTCAAGGGGGAGTCAACACCTTTTGATCACATTAGTTTAGTTTCGGAGGGAAAGTTAGTTTCTAGAGAGAGAAGCTCTCTCTTCTCTCTAGAATTAGGATTAGGTTAGATTAGGATTTCTTAGATCTAGGTTAATTTCATGCTTTGATTTACTTTTCCTTTATCAATTCTAGTTCTTCTACCTCTCTTCTCTCTAGTTTTGTATTCAATCCTTGTAACTCTTTATTTTGTTATTGATGCACTCTTGTTCTTCTATTTTCCTTTAATGCAATTTCATGTTTCTTGTTCCTTTATTATTGATTTGAATTGTTGTTGTTTAATTCCTTGCAATTGAGTAGTGTAGATTTACTTTTCTTGCAATTTTACTATGCTTTCCTTTTATGCCTTCTAAGTGTTTGATAAAATTCTTGGAAAGATGTTAGAATAGATTTTTGTGTTCTTGGCTTGGGAAGGTAACTTAGGAATTCTTAAGTCACCAATGTCCAAGTGATTGATAATTGGTAGCCATTGACTCTAGCTTTCATTAATTCAATTAGTGAGTGGCTAGGACTTATGGACTTGGATTTATATAGCTCATTTGACTTCCTTTACTTGTTAGAGGATGACTTAATGGGATTGATCCTTACAATTATCATGTTGTGGTTAGTGATAAGGATAGAGATCCTTGACCACCAAACCTTGCCAAGACCTCTTTTTGTCATTTGATTTCCTTTGCAATTTACAATTCTTGTTTCTTATTACAAAAACCCCAAAACATACCTCTAACCAATAACAAGAACACTTTATTGCAATTCCTAGGGAGAACGACCCGAGGTTTGAATACTTCGGTTATTTTTATAGGGGTTTATTACTTGTGACAACCAAATTTTTGTATGAAAGGATTATTGTTGGCTTAGAAACTATATTTGCAACGAGATTTCATTTGTGAAATTCTACACTGTCAAATTTTCATTTATCAAAATGGCGCCATTGTCGGGAAATTGCAATGGTGTTATGTTATTGGCTATTGTGAATATATTCATATTGTGAATATTTAGCTTTTTGGTTATTTCTAGGTCTTGTTAGGAATTAGGAGTTTACTTTTCTTTGCCTTTTTGAGATTTTTTATTTGATTTCCTCTTTTCCATATGAATTCTCATCCTTGTGATTTTGGATATGGTTATGACTATGTTGTAGGTAATGGAAACTTGAATGATGGCTCACATTATGGGAGAGATGAATTCTTGAGAAGGGAGCCACATCCATATGAGCAATCACCATGGCAACCTCCTTATTCAAGCTACTATGATGGTAATCCCTCATATAATGCATATCATTCCAATAGATATGATGGTTCTTATCATGATTATGCCACTCAACCACCATCATTCCATGCACCATACTCTCAACATAGTCCTCAAACACCATCATTCCAACCACCATATTCTCAATCCACATCCTATTTCCACCAATTGCCTCCACACAATCCTAATCCATATTCCCCATATGCATATCCTTGTGATAATTATGAACAAGCAACCATTGAATCACCACCAACCCAACATCTTTACCCTTCAAACCAAGTTCCCATGGATGATACACTTGGTATCATTCCTCAAGAGCAATAAGAGCTCCAAACCGCACTCACTAGTTTCACCTCTACCCTCCAAGAACTTATGTCCCGTATACTTTCACCTTCTACCAACAACTAAAACACCTTCCAAACTCCAAGATTTAGTGCATCTCCTCTTCAACCACATGATGAATATGAGAAATCAACCAAGGAGAGGAGCATGAAGGAGATTTTAGATTCTCAACTTGAGAACAAGGAAATGAAGTGTGTTTTGCAACAAGTGGAAGGGATGGAGATTGTTGAAGTAGAAGAAGTTGAAGAAGACCTAGGGGAGGTTGAACAAGAAGGAAACTCCATCATTGAAGACAACTCTACACCAAGTGACAATGGTGATCTTGTTGAAGCCTTTTCCATTGAATGTGAAACCGATGTTGAGGAGGGTGCGCAACCTCCAACACATGACTTGATCAATGGGGAAGAGTTGGAAGAAGTTAGCAAACAAGAGGAAATTGAAGGAAGTTGTGAAAAGATGGAAGTTATCAAGGTGGAACCAAAGGAAATGGAGCTTGTAATGTCAAAACCATTGGATATCTCCCTTGCTAAGTCACCATCCAAATTACAAGTTGAATGGGTAACCATCTCATCCTTTAATTTCCTTGGCCCATATCAATATGCATTGTTAGAAACGGATGGTCAACTTAGAACTATGTGTGGGTTGGAAAGCAGAAAAGAGTTGGGTGTTGGTTGGCGACAAGAAGCAAGGTGCATAGTAGAAGGAAGCTCAAATTTTAGGATTCAAAGGTGGAGTGGAACTCAAGTCAATGGAATTAGGATGATGAGTAGGAGTTACAAAGAGAATTCAATAAGTTTGTCACTCTATTGGAAGCATGAAGATCAAGAAGAAAGGGGGTTGACAAACAAAGTATGGGACCCCGGAATATACATAGACAACCATCAACTTTGGGGCCTCGTCACTTACTTAAGCCTCCTTGAAGGCCTTGTGCGCTTAATTTGGGATCCTGATGCGCATAAACTTGTTATGCTACGATTTAGGAAATTGCACGATCGGCAAAATTCCTTCCGGCAAGTGCACCGGTTATCGTCAAGTAAAAACTCACAATAGAGTGAGGTCGAATCCCACAAGGATTGGTTGAATGAGCAATTCAGATTAGAAGTGTGTTCTAGTTGAGCGGAATCAAGATTTAGATGAGAATTGCGGAATGTAAAATTGGCGGGAAAAGTAAATGACAAGAAATTGAAATGGCGGAATCTTAAATTGCATGAATTAAAGAGCAGAAGCTAAATTGCTGAAATTAAAAGGGAATGGGGGTGATTGCATGAATTGAGTTGCAGAATGTAAAGAGAAAGTGGAAATCAGAAATGGGGAATTCATTGGGTTATAGGAGATATTGAGATCTCCGAATCAAAACATGTTTATCTCTTCCTCAACCAATGCGTTCATTAAATTTTGCTTGGCAATCTTATATGATTGGATCCCAATCCCTTGGCTCACCAATTCTCTCTAAAAACAAACAAATTCCCAATCCCTTGGTTTAAATGTTCATAAGAAGAGATGATGCTCGATCACTGATTATACCACACAGCTTCATGAACCACAATTTGGTAGGATTACATGTCACAATATCCATCCAAACCCCAATCCAATTCACTGTGAGAAAGCTTCTCTAGCATGAATCCTCCATTCCTTTCCCAAGGTTCCGAAGGATTCCAATTATGGGTAGTTTCTTTCCCAAGACAACTACCCAATGGAATTAGATCGAGAAGCTTTCTAACAAAATTCAAGAGAAAAGATTGAAGAAGAAGATAAACTATTATTGATTCATTGAATTACAATAGAGCTCCCTAACCCAATGAAAGGGGGTTTAGTGAGTCATAGCTCTGAATTCAATTACAAAGATATGAAAACTAGCTAAATGAAAAGTTAAAAGTTTCTCCCCCTCAGGGGCTGGATTCCCCTTCAATCCCCCCGTGTGTCTCAAATGTAGAAACTAAGGCCTTTAAATAGGCTCCCTAAATTACAAAATGAAAATGAAATTCAAAGCAAATTACAATCAAATGAAAATAAACTATTCTAGATGATTCTTGTGGCCTTGATTTGGTGTTGTTGATGGGCCTTGCTTGCTTGAAGGGTAGAGTGACATAATTGATCCAAAAAGGATAATGATCCATTAAACTACACTCAAACGTTGCACCCCCCTTTCTTGAGTCGTCACTTTGTTCTCTTGTCAACCTTGCCAATTTGATGCCAAATATAGACTATTATACCTCGTTAGAAAGCTATGGATGTCAGCTTTCTAACGCAACTGGAAGCACCTCAATTGGATCTCTATAGCTCAAGTTATGCTTGATTGAAGGTGACAAGGTTGCTGGTTGGTTCGACAGCGTTTAAGCCAACGTTTAAGTCACTTAAACGTGCTCGAAAATGCCAATTTTGGGAGCTCAGTTGCATTGTCCACCCCATACTTCTATATATCGTTGGAAAGCTCTGGATGTCTACTTTCCAATGCAACTGGAAGCGCATCATTTGGAGTTCTACAACTCGAGTTATACTCCATGGAAGGTGAAGAGGTCAGCTGGCCTGATTGCATGTTGGTACTATGCTCTTCTATGCACATTACGGGGCTGTTTTCTCCCTCAATTTTTAGTATCCACCATGCATGCCATATATGCTTGGAAAGCTCTAGATGTCTTCTTTCCAATGCATTTTGAATCACCTCATTTGGAGTTTTGTAGCTCAAGTTATTTATGTTTGAAGAAGGCATGGTCAAGCTGTTCCATATAACACGTTTAAGCTTCAGTTTAAGGTTAAACTGAAGCTTAAACGTGGAAATGGAAAAGGTAGCCCTGGAGGTCGAACACGTTTAAGCTCCAGTTTAAGGTTAAACTGGAGCTTAAACGTGGAAGCTTAGAAAGGTAGCCCTGGAGGTGTCGAACACGTTTAAGCTCCAGTTTAAGGTTAAACTGGAGCTTAAACGTGGAAATGGAGAAAGCAACCCTGGAGGAGAAACTTGGTCGAACACGTTTAAGCTCCAGTTTAAGGTCAAACTGGAGCTTAAACGTGGAAATGGCTCCCTGGTGCACTTCCCATTTCTGGCGTTTAACCTCCAGTTTAAGGTTAAACTGGAGGTTAAACGTGGACATGCTTCCTGATTGGCATTCTCATTCTGGCGTTTAACCTCCAGTTTAAGGTTAAACTGGAGGTTAAACTTCAATTCCAGCATTATATGGCTTGGTAGTTTAAGTTCCAGTTTAAGCTTAAACTGGAACTTAAACTCCACATGTGATATTCAAGCTTCCTTTATTGATTTTGTTGCTTCCTTGCCTAGCCTCTTCTTCCCTGAAATCATCCAAACAATTGCATCAAAGTCTTGCAAAAATTCATGAGAATTCTTCCATTCATAGCTTTCAAGGAATATAACTAAAAACTCATGGAATTTGCATCAAAATCTTCATGTTGAATGATTTAAGACAAGCATGACTATTTGGCCCAAAATGATTACTTAAGGCTCAAGAAAATGCATAAAACAACTAAAAATAAAAGAAAAAGGCTAGTGAAACTAGCCTAAGATGCCTTGGCATCACAACACCAAACTTAATCCTTGCTTGTCCCCAAGCAAGTTCTGAATTATTGAGAAGAAAGAATGAAACAGAAAGTAAATTCATTAGCCATATCAGTAAGTAATTGATTAATGGGGTGTTCATGCAGAAAGTTGTTGCAGCATCACTTTATTGTTTCTTAGGTAAGAATGTCACTTTTTATGTTTCCACTAAAACACTGCTATGGCCTCTTGTTATTCACATATCCTTGGCAAGTTTCTTTTCTTTGTTTTTCTTTTTCTTTGAGCTTATTTGCTCCTTGTTGCTCAGTGTCATGTGTTGCACAAGCCTTTGGCATTTTCTTTTTCTTATCAGTGCACTACACATATCCACTACAGGCATTTTAGTTCACATTTCTTCTTGAGACATTGGTACCCAGCACCTCTTTGTGTACTAAATGTTTTGTATTTAGGTTGCTCTTGATAATGGACTTTTGGTTGATAATCCCGGGTTAGTTAACCCAAGTTACCAAGTGTTGAAACACTCCTCAGAACCTATTCATCCAAGCATATCCTTAATACATAAACACCACAGGCATTTGTCTCAGAAGTTCAAACCATTGGTGCCTAGCTTATTTTCTCAATTTTTTTTTTTTTTTTGCTTTTTGGTTGCCCTTTTTCAGTGGCTTTTTCTTCTTCTTCTTCTTTCTTTTTCATGGCCAAAGACATTTATTCATCAAGATCCATAGACAGCATCCTAAATTCCACTAAAAGTGACAATTCTAACTTTATTTCTTAGTGAGCTGACTATTCAATCAAACATGCATACCACCACTTAATCTTATTTGATTTCTTACTAAATGGAATTGAGTTACTTTTGTTCAAACTTTTCTTTTATTTTTGGAAACAGAACAAGCATGGCAAGCATACATTTAAGCAAGTGAAGTTTATCCAGACACTTAGACTATCACTTATTTGGAAATTAAACAAACAGACAAACAAAAACTGCAATGACTCAAACTTAAAGCAGGGATGCATGCAAACTTCCAATATCAGCAATTCAAAGTACAAGCAATTAAGTGACAATACAACCTTTTAGCATCTTCTTTGTTGTTCATCATCCTTCCTAGCCTTGGTGTTCTCTTTGATGATGATGTATATTCCTTCCATGAGATTGATTGTCTTCCTGCAAAGCTATTAGAAGTTGCTTGTTCCCCAAGCACTTTGAGAGTTGGTTAGCATGCATGTATGTTTGTAGGCCTCTGAACTTAGATTGGTGTGTGAACACCAAACTTAGTTCCTTGCCATATGCAGCAATTGGGATCATATGCAGAAATCCTCATGTGCTTTTATTAAGAAAATAACTATGAACTAGAAAAAGAAACTATGAACTAGAAATTAAACTATTGTTTAAGTAGTTTCCCTGATTGGTTGGAGCTAGTGACTAGTCATGCTGAGGTAGAAATGTGCTTTTAAAGAAGTTTTTTGGTGGAACACCAAACTTAGAATCTCACATTCACCCTTGAATTGTTTTGGTGTGCAACACCAAACTTAGCTCCTTGCAATACAGATAAATCTACTTAACTCTTTTATTGAAATAACTAGAAAAGAAAAACTACCTTTGGTTGGGTTGCCTCCCAACAAGCGCTTCTTTAACGTCATTAGCTTGACATGCTGTTCCTGACTTTCTTCCTCTTCCTCCAGTTTGTTAAGAGGAATGACTTCAAGTGGATAAAGGAGCTAGTTAGTGCCCCTTGTTGTGAATGCTTCTTTCCAGCAAGCTTTCCCTTGTGATTGGCTTGAGTGAACTTGCTTGTTGGCTCAGGAGTTGGATTGTTCTTCGACCTTTTCTTCTTCATGGATATGGTCCTTTGTTTCTCGGTCACAATCCTCATTTTGGTGCTTGTTTCTACTGCCTTCACATCCTTGATCTCAGAACTTGGTTGTTGTTGGACAGTTGGAGTATCCTGTTCATCAAAAGCTTCCTGAATTTGTGGTTCAATGAACCCTTCCTCTTTGCAACTCTCTGTTTCATTGGAGTGTGATCTCCCTTGATTGACTTTCTCCATTTCTTGTTCTTCTGATTCCTCCCTTGGGTTTGCCATGGTATCACTAGAAGAATTGTGGGTAGGGATTTGCTTTGATAGATATCCAATTTGTGCTTCTAGCTTTTGAATAGCAGCACCTTGATTTTGTAAGTTGGATATCACTTCTTCCTTAAAGCCTTTCAAATCGGCCACATCTCTGCCCATGTTTGCAATCATTCCTTCTATCCTGTTTAATTGATCTTGAAATTGTTGGCTCGGATTAGGTTGGTGGGGTTGATTATCTTGGCTGTGATATGGTGGCTGGGAGTATGTGTTTTGTGTGGGCTGATAGAGTCTTTGGTTGGAGTGTTGGTAGTGGTATGACTCTTGTGTGTAGTGGAATGAGTCTTGTGGATAGTGAAATGAATTGTATGAATTTGAGAAGGAATTTTGTGCTGAGAAATGCTCAAGTGATGAAGAATTTGGATATGTAAAACTAGGAGGTGAGGTTGGATAATTCAGAGGTGATGGCTCTTGATGAATGGGGTGTGAATAAGTGAAATCTCTTTGGTTTTGATCTTCCCAGCCACAACTTGAGTAGTGATCAAATTCACCAAAACATGGACCATTTTGTGGCTCTGGGAAGTACCCCGTTTCCTGTTCCTGATACTCCCACCCACCATGAGCATAATAACATGAATCATTCTGTGGTGGTGGAGAGTTTCTCATGAATTTTGATTGACCAAAAGATGATGGATACTCCTTTCTTTTTTGCAATGTGCTCAGTCTCAAACAATACTCATCCAAAGATAGTGAAAATCCCATAGTGAGGCAATATCACAAACAGCTAGTGGTTAGTATGCTAACAAGTGAATAAGCAAAGAAAACAAATTAAAATTTGCAGAAATTAGCAGTAATAAACTGAAACAAAAACTATTAACAAAAGAAAAGAAAAATTGCTCAATCTAGTTAACTTCCAATTGGAGAATTGTCAATCGAAAACCAATCCCCGGCAACGGCGCCATAAACTTGATGCGCATAAACTTGTTATGCTACGATTTAGGAAATTGCACGATCGGCAAAATTCCTTCCGGCAAGTGCACCGGTTATCGTCAAGTAAAAACTCACAATAGAGTGAGGTCGAATCCCACAAGGATTGGTTGAATGAGCAATTCAGATTAGAAGTGTGTTCTAGTTGAGCGGAATCAAGATTTAGATGAGAATTGCGGAATGTAAAATTGGCGGGAAAAGTAAATGACAAGAAATTGAAATGGCGGAATCTTAAATTGCATGAATTAAAGAGCAGAAGCTAAATTGCTGAAATTAAAAGGGAATGGGGGTGATTGCATGAATTGAGTTGCAGAATGTAAAGAGAAAGTGGAAATCAGAAATGGGGAATTCATTGGGTTATAGGAGATATTGAGATCTCCGAATCAAAACATGTTTATCTCTTCCTCAACCAATGCGTTCATTAAATTTTGCTTGGCAATCTTATATGATTGGATCCCAATCCCTTGGCTCACCAATTCTCTCTAAAAACAAACAAATTCCCAATCCCTTGGTTTAAATGTTCATAAGAAGAGATGATGCTCGATCACTGATTATACCACACAGCTTCATGAACCACAATTTGGTAGGATTACATGTCACAATATCCATCCAAACCCCAATCCAATTCACTGTGAGAAAGCTTCTCTAGCATGAATCCTCCATTCCTTTCCCAAGGTTCCGAAGGATTCCAATTATGGGTAGTTTCTTTCCCAAGACAACTACCCAATGGAATTAGATCGAGAAGCTTTCTAACAAAATTCAAGAGAAAAGATTGAAGAAGAAGATAAACTATTATTGATTCATTGAATTACAATAGAGCTCCCTAACCCAATGAAAGGGGGTTTAGTGAGTCATAGCTCTGAATTCAATTACAAAGATATGAAAACTAGCTAAATGAAAAGTTAAAAGTTTCTCCCCCTCAGGGGCTGGATTCCCCTTCAATCCCCCCCGTGTGTCTCAAATGTAGAAACTAAGGCCTTTAAATAGGCTCCCTAAATTACAAAATGAAAATGAAATTCAAAGCAAATTACAATCAAATGAAAATAAACTATTCTAGATGATTCTTGTGGCCTTGATTTGGTGTTGTTGATGGGCCTTGCTTGCTTGAAGGGTAGAGTGACATAATTGATCCAAAAAGGATAATGATCCATTAAACTACACTCAAACGTTGCACCCCCCTTTCTTGAGTCGTCACTTTGTTCTCTTGTCAACCTTGCCAATTTGATGCCAAATATAGACTATTATACCTCGTTAGAAAGCTATGGATGTCAGCTTTCTAACGCAACTGGAAGCACCTCAATTGGATCTCTATAGCTCAAGTTATGCTTGATTGAAGGTGACAAGGTTGCTGGTTGGTTCGACAGCGTTTAAGCCAACGTTTAAGTCACTTAAACGTGCTCGAAAATGCCAATTTTGGGAGCTCAGTTGCATTGTCCACCCCATACTTCTATATATCGTTGGAAAGCTCTGGATGTCTACTTTCCAATGCAACTGGAAGCGCATCATTTGGAGTTCTACAACTCGAGTTATACTCCATGGAAGGTGAAGAGGTCAGCTGGCCTGATTGCATGTTGGTACTATGCTCTTCTATGCACATTACGGGGCTGTTTTCTCCCTCAATTTTTAGTATCCACCATGCATGCCATATATGCTTGGAAAGCTCTAGATGTCTTCTTTCCAATGCATTTTGAATCACCTCATTTGGAGTTTTGTAGCTCAAGTTATTTATGTTTGAAGAAGGCATGGTCAAGCTGTTCCATATAACACGTTTAAGCTTCAGTTTAAGGTTAAACTGAAGCTTAAACGTGGAAATGGAAAAGGTAGCCCTGGAGGTCGAACACGTTTAAGCTCCAGTTTAAGGTTAAACTGGAGCTTAAACGTGGAAGCTTAGAAAGGTAGCCCTGGAGGTGTCGAACACGTTTAAGCTCCAGTTTAAGGTTAAACTGGAGCTTAAACGTGGAAATGGAGAAAGCAACCCTGGAGGAGAAACTTGGTCGAACACGTTTAAGCTCCAGTTTAAGGTCAAACTGGAGCTTAAACGTGGAAATGGCTCCCTGGTGCACTTCCCATTTCTGGCGTTTAACCTCCAGTTTAAGGTTAAACTGGAGGTTAAACGTGGACATGCTTCCTGATTGGCATTCTCATTCTGGCGTTTAACCTCCAGTTTAAGGTTAAACTGGAGGTTAAACTTCAATTCCAGCATTATATGGCTTGGTAGTTTAAGTTCCAGTTTAAGCTTAAACTGGAACTTAAACTCCACATGTGATATTCAAGCTTCCTTTATTGATTTTGTTGCTTCCTTGCCTAGCCTCTTCTTCCCTGAAATCATCCAAACAATTGCATCAAAGTCTTGCAAAAATTCATGAGAATTCTTCCATTCATAGCTTTCAAGGAATATAACTAAAAACTCATGGAATTTGCATCAAAATCTTCATGTTGAATGATTTAAGACAAGCATGACTATTTGGCCCAAAATGATTACTTAAGGCTCAAGAAAATGCATAAAACAACTAAAAATAAAAGAAAAAGGCTAGTGAAACTAGCCTAAGATGCCTTGGCATCAGATCCCGGAGGCTATTGGAAGTGCAAACATTGGTGGGAATTTAAGGAAGAGTTCAAGCATAAGCCACCATAGAAAAGCCCCACCAAAGGTCCAACTTAAGGATAATAAATAAAAGTGCTAGGTGGGAGACACCCCACCATGGTAAACTCTTTCCATTCTCTTGTAGATATAATCAATGAATGAATTGAATTGTCATTGTAGGTAGTTTTTTCTTAGTCTCTAGACTCTTATACATTTTGTTTTGATTGATAGATTGCTTATTAGATTCATGATTTGTTTATAATAGTTGTTGTTGAATAGTATTTTGCTTGGAGTGTAAGTTTTGTTTGTAGTGTATTTGAAAATTTTTCAAAAACTTAAAGATTTTTGTTAAATTTGAATTTTGGTTAGTTTAGAGTGTTTATAGGTTAGGAGAGTATCAAATTATATTTCTATGCTTCTAAAAAAATTCTTAAAAAAAAAAATCAATCTACGCTTAAGCATGCGTGACGCTTACGCGTGGATTGCACTTTCGCAACTCCTGGTACAAAAACCCGAGAGTTGTGCGAGATTTGTGCTGGAATTGTGTTGGGAGCACAATCTCAATCCACGCGTAAGCACGCGTGACGCTTACGTGTGGATTGTCCCTGCTGCATCCATGCGTAAGCATGTGTGACGCTTATGCGTGGATTTGCACCGATTTTTCTCCTTCTTCTCTCTCTCTCTCTATCTTTCTTCTTCTCTCTTCTTCCTTTCTTACTTTCTTCTCTTCCCTCTCTTCAAAAAAAAAAATAAAATAAAATAAATAAATAAATAAAATAAAAATAAAATAAATAAATAAATAATAAATATACAAATAAATAAATAAAAATTAAAAAAAAATCTTTTTCTCATCTTTCATTTTCCTTTGTTTATTGCATTTGCATACTTTTATTCTTTACATTTTAATTTTATTTTTATAGCTTGTTCTTATTTTCTTTTCTAAGTTTCTTGTTTTAACATTGGTGGTAGATTACTCTTACTCAATTGTTGAGAATTCCTTGGATTATTTTGGTGCTTCGTGACTTGTTTAGCATTAATTGTTATAATTGTTCCACACACAAGATTAGTACTTTAGTCCTTCCTAACTCATTATTCTTTATTTTTGTACCTCATTATCATTAAGTTAGGATAGGACCAGTCGCTCTCATGCTTAACACTGGTCTTGTCTGTGTCAACTCTTTCTTGTTTGAACTTGATGCTTCTGAATGCTTTTCATGCTTTGACCTTACTCCTGCATCAAGTATTAGTTGATATGCCCTTTGCCTATATTGCTTTCTCACTTACATGCGTAGCTAACATGTAGTGAGAACCCTACTTTTATTTGGCATTAGCCCCGCCTATGTTCTATTTGCTTTGATATCTTTGTTATAGGCTTAATTTTCTTTTTTTTTTTTTATCTCCTTTTAGGTTGGCCACCAAGAAGGGAAAAGGAAAAATTTCTAAATGGGGCGACAAAAAAGTCATCCGCACAATCCTTTTAAGAAACTCATCAGTTGTAGGAACCCGTCCACCTTGCTCTTCTTTGCATACACCGAGGACGGTGCAATCTTCAAGTGTGGGGAGGTTCGGTCGATGACCGATCTCCATGGGTAACAATTTTATTTTTCAACACCAATGTTAGCTAGTGGTTGCATTGCATGATAGGTTGCATGTTAGTTAGAATTTGTACATATTTTTACCACTTCCTTCTTATTAGGACTACTTGGTTATGGTGATGATTTCTTTTCCAAGAAACTGTTTTTAGGGCAACCGACCAATTTGAAAGAAAAAAATTTGGGTTGAACTTGCTTGAAAGAATTTATTTTGGAACATGGTTTTTGAGCTAAGAACACAAGCTTGTGAGTTTTGAGCCCAATTGCGTGGTTACATCTTATAACCACTTATTTTCCCTTCTTGTGTGCAATTGTTCTCTTTCTATGATTGTGATCTTTGATTTGTTTGATTCTTTATGTCCATTATTCCATGTATACATGCATTCATATGATTGAGGCCATCATTTTATTTAGCTCACTTACCCAAATAGCCTACCTTTTACTTACCGTTGTTAGCCAACTTTGAGCTTATGATTAACTCACTTTGTTCTTTAATTTAGCACATTACAAGCCTTAAAGTGAAAAACAATAAATGTCCTTTATTTGGATCTTTGATTAGCTTAGGCTAGTGAGTGTGAGTATCATTCAAGTGTGGAAAAACTTGGGACATTAGTTGGGATAAAAGGGTGTTTTGTATTTCTATCGGAAATTTAGGAAATTGGGTACATACTCATGTATTAATTATATGTAAAACCATATGCATTGATGCCTTATTATATACTTTTTTGTGAAAAATAAAAGAAAAAAATGATAAAGAAAAAGAAAAATAATATATGAATAAAAAGAAAAAATATATAGAAAGAAAAAAAGAAAAAGAAAGAAAAGAAAGAGGGGACAAAATGCCCCAAAGTAAAGATTAATAAAGATCAATGCATATGTGTGGTAATCAAAAGAAGATGCATGCGTATGTGAAAAAGTGAAGAATGGGTTAGGTGAGCACTTAAATTGTATAGGTTGCCATAGGTTAGGTGGGAAGTTTAAGTTGATCAAAGATTCAAATTCTAGTCCACTTAACCATATACAATCCTACCTTGACCCTAACCCCATTACAACCTATGAAAAGACCTCATGATGAATATGTGCATGCATTGAATAATTCTTGATTGTTAGATGAAAAATAAATCTTAAAAAGCATGATTATGGGAGAATTGAGAGAATTGACCCTATACACTTGAGCGACTAGAGTGCAAACACTTCCGGTGAGGGTTCGATGCTCAATTCCGTGATCCCCGACTTTCATGAGCGTTCTTCTTGCAAGTCTATTTGAACTTCATTTTTATACTTGAATTGGTAGGATTCATGAATTGTCATATGACCTTAGCCCTACCTGTTTATACATGCTCTTGGAGGATTGATTTATTTTTAACCAAGTAGGTAGAATCATTTTGCATGTAATTGCATTCTTTTAGATAGGATGCATATAGATAGGTTGCATTGAATAAATGTCATACCCTTTGTTTCCTTCTTGGTTTAGCATGAGGACATGCTATTATTTCAGTGTGGGAAGGTTGATAAACCCCATTTTTAGGGTTTATCTTGTATTGAATTTAGAGGGTTTTGTCAACTTTCTCCCATTTATTCACTAAAATAGCATGATTTTGTAAATTCTCCTTTAATTGTACTTAAGAGTGAAAATATGCTTTTTAGATCTTAAAATAGCTAGATTTAATTCACCTTGATTCCATTAGATGCCTTGATATGTTTGTTAAGTGACTTCAGGTTTAGGAGGCAAAGATTGGATTGAGGGAATGAAGAAAAAGCATGTAGAAATGGAGAATTCATGAATAAATGAAGGAATCGCAAAGCTGTCAATCCTGATGTCTTCACACTTAATTGATCATAACTTGAGCTACAGATGTTCAATTGAAACAGTTTCAGTTGCGTTGGAAAGCTAACATCCGGGGCTTCAAAATGATATAAACTTTATCATAGTTTCCTGGTGTTTAAGGACACGTACGCATGATGTACATGTACGCGTGGGAAGCTGTACGTGACTCACTAAAGGCAACTCATGGCCAGCGATTTCTGAAGTATTTTTTGCCCAATCTAACTTATTTCTGATGCTATTTAACCTAAGGATTGAAGAGGGATGAACCAATTAGTCAGGGAGTTAGTTTTAGTTTAGTTTTCATAAGGCTTTAGTTAGTTTCTAGAGAGAGAAGCTCTCTCTTCTCTCTAGAATTAGGATTAGGTTTAGATCTAGATCTACCTCTTCTTCTCTTGCTTAATTTCCTTTTTCATCTTTAATTGTTCCCTTGTAATTATAGAATTCTTCTTCTCGTGTAGTTCTTTTGTATTGTTAGTTGTAGTTTATGGATTCTCTTGTAGATCTACATTTCCTTTTAATGCAATTCATGATTTCTTTGTTGTTTCATAATTACTTTGGTTCTCTATTGTTGATTTCTTGCTTTTGTAGTTGTAGATTCCCTTAATTCTTACAATTTATGTGTTGTTTGTTTGTATTGCCCACTAGGTGTTTGTTTAAATACTTCTTCTAGTTATGAGTTAGATTTTTGTTCCTCTTGGCTTAGGTTGAGTAATTAGTGACTCTTGAATTATCGAACTCTCTTGTTGATTGATGATTGGAGGTTGCTAATTAACTTGAATGTCACTAAAGCTAGTCTTTCACCTTGATTAGACTAGAACTTGTGGTCTCAAGTTGATTGTATCCACTTGACTTTCCTTCATAGTTAGAGGTTAACTAAGTGGGAGCAATGAACAATTCTCATGTCACAATTGATGATGATAATTGGGATAGGACTTCTAATTCTCATACCTTGCCAAGAGCTTCCTTAATTGTTAGTTTATTTCTTTTGCCATTTACACTTCTTGTTTCTTATCTCAAAAACCCCAAAAGATACTTCATAGCCAATAATTGAACACTTCATTGCAATTCCTAGGGAGAACGACCCAAGGTTTGAATACTTCGGTTATTTTTATAGGGGTTTGTACTTGTGACAAACAAATGTTTGTATGAAAGGATTATTTGTTGGTTTAGAAACTATACTTGCAACGAGAATTTATTTGTGAAATTCTTTACTAGCAAAAATCCGTTCATCAGCGAGTGATATTATTGTCACTATTTTGTTGCAAGTGTTTGATATACAATTAGCGAGAAATAATTCACACACTAATTTGTCGCTAAATAAACTTTGCGCGAAAAGGCTAATTAGTGAGGAACAATGTTACTAGCTAATCCATCACAAAGACTTGAAATGCATTTTGCGATGGACAATTTCCTAGCTAATTTGTCACCAAAATTTTTATTTTTAGCGAACAACTAGTTTCTCGCTAATTTGTCACATAATATTGTAAAATTCAAAATTAGGGTAGCGACAGGAAACAGTCGTCGCTAACTCGTCGCAACGGATAAATCATTCAGCCAGGAAAGTGTTCCTTGATAATTAGTCGCTAAAGTGAAAATATGGATATTGAGCGCCTATGACCTAAGTAGCGAGAAATTTGCAACCGTTTAACAACTGACACACTTCATTCGATGATTTCAAGTCACTGATTAGCAGGCGAAATACATTTGTCGCTAAGTTGTCGCAAGTTCAATTTAGCGAGCGACTTGGCAAGTGCAATTTCGTCGCAAAGCAAAAGCTATGTCTTAACTATTTTGTAGCAAATTACTCGCTAATCTTATTGGAATCCATCACTGAGTTATAACAAATCCAAAGCTAACTGGTGCACGAAAATTACTTCACACTATGTAATTCCGCACAACTAACCAGCAAGTGCACTGGGTCATCCAAGTAATACCTTACGTGAGTAAGGGTCGATCCCACGGAGATTGTTGGTTTGAAGCAAGCTATGGTTATCTTGCAACTCTTAGTCAGGATATTAATTTGTGGTTATCAATTGACTTGCAAATGAACAAGAGAGCATGAATTAAAGGTTACTTGTTATGCAGTAAATGAGAATATGTTGGAGTTTTGGAGATTCTTTGTCTTTTGAATCTCTACTTTCTCCCTATCTTCTTCTTCACGCACGCACGTCCCTCCTATGGCAAGCTGTGTGTTGGTGGATCACCGTTGTCAATGGCTACCATCCTTCCTTTCAGTGAAAATGGTCCAGGTGCGCTGTCACCGCACGACTAATCAACTGTAGGTTCTCGATCATACCGGAATAAGATTTACTATCCTTTTTCGTTTGTCACTATGCCCAGCACTCGCGAGTTTGAAGCTCGTCACAGTCATCCAATCCCAGAATCCTACTCGGAATACCACAGACAAGGTTTAGACTTTTCGGATTCTCAAGGATGCTGCCAATGGATTCTAGCTTATAGCACGGAGATTCTGATTAAGGAATCTAAGAGATACTCATTCAATTGGATGTAGAACGGAGGTGGTTGTCAGACACACGTTCATGGATTCAAGAAGGTGATGAGTGTCACGGATCATCACCTTCTCTATAATTAAGCGCAAATGAATATCTTAGATAGGAACACGCGTGTTTGAATGGAAAACAGAAATAGTTGCATTAATTCATCAAAACACAGCAGAGCTCCTCACCCCCAACAATGGAGTTTAGAGACTCATGCCATCAGAGATTACAAAGTTCAGATCTAAAAATGTCATGAGATACAAAATAAATCTCTAAAAGTTGTTTAAATACTAAACTAGTAACCTAGGTTTAAAGAAAATGAGTAAACTATGATAGATAGTGCAGAAATCCACTTCTGGGGCCCACTTGGTGTGTGCTGGGGCTGAAACTAAAGCTTCTCACGTGCCTGGGCTGTTTTGGGCATTCAACGCCAGGCTGTAACCTGTTTCTGGCGTTGAACTCCAACTTGTAACGTGTTTCTGGCGCTGGACGCCAGACTGCAACATGGAACTGGTGTTGAATGCCAGTTTACGTCGTCTATCCTTGAACAAAGTATGAACTATTATATATTGCTGGAAAGCCCTGGATGTCTACTTTCCAACGCAATTAGAAGCGCATCAATTGGACTCTTGTAGCTCCGAAAATTCCATTCCGAGTGCAGAGAGGTCAAGATCCAACAGCATCAGCAGTCCTTTTTCAGCCTGAATCAGATTTTTGCTCAGCTCCCTCAATTTCAGCCAGAAAATACCTGAAATTACAGAAAAATAGACAAACTCATAGTAAAGTCTAGAAATATGAATTTTTCCTAGAAACTAATGAAAATAAACTAAAAACTAACTAAAACATACTAAAAACTATATGAAATTAACCTCAAAAAGCGTATAAAATATCCGCTCATCATAACACCAAACTTGAACTGTTGCTTGTCCCCAAGCAACTAGACAAATAAAATAGAATACAAATGAGTCAAGAAACAATAATATCTCAGAGTTTTTGAGTGAAGCTCAGATTCTAATTAAATGAGCGAGGCTAGTAGCTTTTTGCTTCCGAACAGTTTTGGCATCTCACTTTATCCATTGAAGCTCAGAATGATTGGCATCTATAGGAACTTAGAATTCAGATAGTGTTATTGATTTTCCTAGTTCAGTATGTTGATTCTTGAACACAGCTACTTTTATGAGTCTTGGCCGTGGCCCTAAGCATTTTGTTTTTCAGTATTACCACCGGATACATAAATGCCACAGACACATAATTGGGTGAACCTTTTTAGATTGTGACTCAGCTTTGCTAAAGTCCCTAATAAGAGGTGTCCAGGGTTCTTAAGCACACTTTTTTTTTCTTTGGACCTTGACTTTAACCGCTCAGTCTCAAGTTTTCACTTGACACCTTCACACCACAAGCACATGGTTAGAGACAGCTTGGTTTAGCCGCTTAGACCAGGATTTGATTCCCTTAGGCCCTCCTATCCACTGATGCTCAAAGCCTTGGATCCTTTTTATTACCCTTGCCTTTTGGTTTTAAGGGTTATTGGCTTTTTCTGCTTGCTTTTTTTTTTTTGCAAGCTTTGTATTCACTGCTTTTTCTTGCTTCAAGAATCATTTTTATGATTTTTCAGATTACCAATAACATGTCTCATGTTTATCATTCTTTCAAGAGCCAACATTTTTAACATTCAAGAACATCAAATTCCAAAGACATATGCACTGTTCAAGCATTCATTCAGAAGGCAGAAAGCATTGCCACCACATGTAATTAATCAGAATTTCTTGTATTAAAAACTCGAAAAATATTGCCTCCTTATCCTAAAGGAAATCTTCTATTTTATTCATGTTTAATAATGATGAGAAAAATAAATTATGGCTTAATTGGAGATGAAATAAATACTAATTACTACTATAACTACTAAGGTAGAATTCAAATAAGAACAATTATCACAGAGTTAAGGCTAAGATTAGGGCTCAACAACCTTGAGTTTGGGATGTGGATGTTCCTCTAGTCTGTGGAGTGCTTGGTCCCTTAAGAGACAACTTCTGACGCTTCAGTTCCTTTAAGTCACGCCCATGCTCTTCTTGTTCCCTGAGCAGTTTGCAGATCATACTGTTTTGATTTTGCTGTTCTTCCTTTATTTGGTCCATAGATTCTTGCAACTTGGTAACAGATGCTTCAAGCTGTTCCTAATATTCAAATTGAGGGACTTCTGGGAGGAATTCTTGCGCCTTCCTCTTGGTGGGGTCATCCTGCATTTGTTGTTTTTCCATTGTGATTTTAGTGATTGGTTGCTCCACTGAGATATACTCTGTTATTCCCATCTTTACTCCAGCATCTTTGCAGAGCATAGAGATTAAGCTTGGATAAGCCAACCTGGCATCCTTGGAATTCTTGTTAGCAAGTATGTAAAATTCATATGGGATCAGTTGATGAACTTCTACTTCTTTTCCCAACATAATGCAATGGATCATCACTGCTCTTTTAACAGTGACTTCAGAACGGTTGCTTGTGGGCAATATAGAACGACCAATGAAGTCCAGCCAACCTCTGGCGACTGGTTTGAGATCTTCTCTCTTGAGTTGATTTGGGACACCCTTGCTGCTGGTGGTCCACCTGGCTCCAGGGATGCATATATCCTCTAGAATCTTATCCAGGCCCTTATTTGTTCTCATCATTCTCCTATTGAAGGAGTCTAGGTCATCTTTCAGCTGAGGTAGCTTAAAGATCTCCCTGATTTTGTCAGGGTGGATGTGAACATTCTTTCCTCTAACCAAAGTTCGATAGTCATAGAGGGCAGTTCCAGATATTCTCTGCCTGTCTGTTTGCCACAGATTAGCGTAGAATTCCTGAACCATATTCCTTCCCACTTTCATTTTAGGATTAGCTAGGACTTCCCAGTTCCTATTTCAAATCTGCTCTTGGATCTCCGGATATTCATCTTCTTTTAGATCGAACTTGACTTCCGGGATCACTGATCTTAGACCCATTATTTTGTAGTAATAGTCTGAATGTTCTTTGGTTAAGAACCTCCCTTGATTCCAAAGTGGTTTTGGAATACTCTCTTTCTTGCCTCTTGGAGTGGGTTGTTTTCCTTTAGGAGCCATGATCTTAGTGGGTATGGTTTAGTGATCACGGATAAACACACCAAACTTAGAGGTTTGCTTATCCTTAAGCAAAAGAAAAGAAAGGAGAGGGATAGAAGGAGAGCTAGTGTTGAATGGTGGATGAGAGGAGGGAAGCCGAATGTGTTTTTAAAAGGGAAGGGGGGTGGGTTTTCGAAAATAAGGAGAAAGATAAGATAGAAGATATGATTTAAAAAGAAATAAGTATGATAAGAAAGGATATAATTTAAAATTGAAAAGATATGAAAGATATTTGAAAAAGATAAGTTTGGATTTTTGAAAAAGATAATATGGAGATTTGAAAAAGATATTGATTAGTTGAAAAGATTTTAGAATGAAAAGAGATAGATTTGTTTCGAAAATTTGAAAAAGAGTTGAATTGGATTGAAAAAAAAGGATTTGTGCTTATGGATTAAGATACATTTGATATTTTTAAAGTAGGGTTTTTAGAAATTAGGGATTTTAGAAATCAGGGTTTGTAACATGTTTATGCAAGAAATCATGAATTGAAACATGAAAATTAAAATTAAAATGAAAAATATGAAGTAAAAACGAAATTACCTCCTCCCCACCATCCTGGCGTTAAACACCCAAACGCTGCATGTTTTGGGCGTTTAACGCCCAATTGCTGCTTCTCCTGGGCGTTCAACGCCCAGCTGTTGCTTCTTTCTAGCGTTGAACGCCAGGAACTCCTTTGTCACTGGGCGTTTTTCTGAACGCCCAGGACGCTGTAAATCTGGCGTTAAACGCCCAGAATGAGCTTCTTTCTGGCGTTCAACGCCCAGTGGATGCTTCTTTTGGGCGTTGAACGCCCAATTGTGCCTCTTACTGGCGTTTTCTTGCCAGTGAGCTCTTTTTCTCTGTTTTGTGTGCTGAATCCTTCTGTAACCCTGTAAACTTATGCAATTGACTCCTTTACCTTGGTATCAATAAACTTTATATAACAAATAAAATCAAGCATAGGGCAAAATGCTTAGAGGAAGTGATGCCAACGGCTGGGTTGCCTCCCAGCAAGCGCTTCTTTATTGTCTTTAGCTGAACCTTGCTGAGCTTTTTAATCTAGCCTCAGCCTTGAGCATTCTTGCTCAACATTACCTTCAAGATAATGCTTGATTCTCTGTCCATTAATAATGAACTTCCTATCAGAGTCAATGTCTTGAAGCTCCACATAACCATATGGTGATACACTAGTAATCACATATGGTTCCCTCTACTGGGACTTCAGTTTCCCGGGGAATAGCCTGAGCCTAGAGTTAAACAACAGAACCTTTTGTCCTGGTTCAAAGATTCTAGAAGATAGCTTTCTGTCATGCCATCTTTTTTATTTCTCTTTATAAAGCTTGGCATTTTCGAAAGCAGTGAATCTGAATTCCTCTAGCTCATTCAGCTGGAGCAATCTTTTTTCTCCAGCTAGTTTGGCATCAAAGTTTAGGAATCTGGTTGCCCAGTAGGCCTTATGTTCCAGTTCCACGGGCAGGTGACAAGCCTTACCATACACAAGTTGGTACGGAGAGGTCCCTATAGGAGTCTTGAATGCTGTTCTGTAAGCCTACAGAGCATCATCCAAGCTTCGTGCCCAATCCTTTCTACGGGTACTTACAGTCCATTCCAGGATTCTTTTTAGTTCTCTGTTAGAAACTTCAGCTTGCCCATTTGTCTGTGGATGATATGGAGTCACCACCTTGTGGCGAATCCCATACCGGACCATGGCGGAGTGAAGCTGTTTGTTGCAGAAGTGAGTGCCCCCATCACTGATTAGTACCCTAGGGACACCAAATCTGCTGAATATATGTTTCTGGAGGAACTTCAGTACTGTTTTAGTATCATTGGTGGGTATGGCAATGGCCTCTACCCATTTTGATACATAGTCAACTGCCATCAGAAGATAAGTGTTTGAGTATGATGGTGGGAAAGGCCCCATGAAATCAATTCCCTATACATCAAACAACTCAATCTCCAAGATTCCTTGTTGAGGCATGGCGTAACTATGAGGCAAATTACCAGCTCTCTGGAAACTGTCACAGTTACGTACAAACTCTCGGGAATCTTTGTAGAGTGTAGGCCAGTAGAAACCACATTGGAGGACCTTGGTGGCTGTTCGCTCACCTCCGAAATGGCCTCCATATTGTGATCCATGGCAATGCCATAGGATCCTCTGTGCTTCTTCTCTAGGCACACACCTACGGATTATTCCGTCTGCACATCTCTTAAAGAGATAGAGTTCATCCCACAAGTAGTACTTTGCATCAGAAATTAATTTTTTCTTTTGTTGCCTGCTGTACGCCTTGGGTATGAACCTTGCAGCTTTATAGTTTGCAATGTCTGCAAACCATGGTGTTTCCTGAATGGCGAACAAATGCTCATCCGAAAAGGTTTTAGAGATTTCAATATAGGGAGAGGGCGCCCCTTCTACTGGCTCTATTCGGGACAGATGATCAGCCACTTGGTTTTCTGTCCCTTTTCTGTCTCTTATTTCTATATCAAACTCTTGCAGAAGCAATACCCATCTTATAAGCATGGGTTTTGAATCCTGCTTTGTAAGTAGATATTTAAGAGCAGCATGGTCAGTGTACACAATCACTTTTGATCCTACTAAGTATGATCTAAACTTGTCAATGGCATAGACCACTGCAAGCAATTCCTTTTTTGTGGTTGTGTAATTTTTTTGGGCATCATTTAAAATACGGCTAGCATAATAAATGACATGCAGAAGTTTGTCATGCCTCTGCCCCAGTACTGCACCAATAGCGTGATCACTGGCATCACACATTAATTCGAATGGCAATGTCCAGTCTGGTGCAGAGATAACTGGTGCTGTGACCAGCTTAGCTTTCAGAGTTTCAAACGCCTGCAGGCACTCTGTGTCAAACACAAATGGCGTGTCAGCAACTAGCAGATTGCTTAGAGGTTTTGCAATTTTTGAAAAATCCTTTATAAACCTCCTGTAGAATCCTGCATGCCCCAGAAAGCTTCTGATTGCCTTAACATTGGCAGGTGGTGGTAATTTTTCAATTACCTCTATTTTAGCTTGATCCACCTCTATTCCCTTGTTTGAAATTTTATGCCCAAGGACAATCTGTTCAGTCACCATAAAGTGACATTTTGCCCAGTTTAAAACCAGGTTGGTCTCTTGGCATCTTTTCAAAACCAGTGTCAGGTGATCAAGAAGGAGCTGAATGAGTCTCCATATACTGAGAAGTCATCCATGAAGACTTCCAGAAATTTTTCCACCATATCAGAGAAAATAGAGAGCATGCATCTCTGAAAGGTTGCAGGCGCATTACACAGCCCAAAAGGCATCCTTCTGTAAGCAAATACTCTAGATGGACATGTGAATGTTGTTTTCTCTTGATCCTGGGGATCTACTGCAATTTGGTTGTAGCCTGAGTAGCCATCCAGAAAGCAGTAATAATTATGACCTGCTAGCCTTTCTAGCATTTGGTCTATGAATGGTAAAGGAAAATGATCCTTTCTGGTGGCTATATTGAGCCTTCTGTAATCAATACACATGCGCCACCCTGTAACTATTCTTGTAGGAACCAGTTCATTTTTTTCATTATGAACCACTGTCATGCCTCCCTTTTTAGGGATAACTTGAATAGGACTCACCCAGGGGCTATCAGAAATAGGATAAATAATCACAGCCCCTAGTAATTTAGTGACCTCTTTCTGCACCACTTCCTTCATGGCTGGATTTAGCCGCCTTTGTGGTTGAACCACTGGCTTAGCATCATCCTCCAATAGGATTTTGTGCATGCATCTAGCTGGGCTTATGCCCCTAAGGTCACTTATGGACCACCCAAGAGCTGTCTTGTGTGTCCTTAGCACTTGGATTAGTGCTTCCTCTTCCTGTGGATTTAAAGCAGAGCTTATAATCACTGGAAAAGTATCACCTTCTCCCAGAAATGCATATTTCAGGGATGGTGGTAATGGTTTGAGCTCGGGTTTAGGAGGTTTTTCCTCTCCCTGAGGAAATTTCAGAGGCTCTTTCAATTCCTCTGAATCCTCTAGATCAGGCGGAACATCTTTAAAAATATTTTCCAGCTCTGATTCGAGACTCTCAGCCATGTTGATCTCCTCCACCAGAGAGTCAATAAGATCAACTTTCATGCAGTCTTTTGGTGTGTCTGGATGCTGCATGGCATTGACAGCATTCAACTTAAACTCATCCTCATTGACTCTCAGGGTTATTTCCCCCTGTTGGACGTCAATGAGAGTTCATCCGGATGCTAGGAAAGGTCTTCCTAGAATGAGAGTATCACTCTTGTGCTCCTCCATTTCCAGCACAACAAAGTCAGAAGGAAAGGCGAATGGCCCAACCCTGACAATCATGTCCTCAATCACGCCTGATGGGTATTTAATGGAGCCATCAGCAAGTTGGAGACATATCCGGGTTGGTTTAACTTCTTCAGTTAAACCAAGCTTTCTGATAGTGGATGCAGGTATTAGGTTGATGCTTGCCCCAAGATCACATAATGCTGTCTTGGTGCAATTACCCTTTAATATGCATGATATCAGAAAGCTTCCGGGATCTTTAAGCTTTTCAGGGAAGCTTTTCAGAATGACTGCACTGCATTCTTCAGTGAGGAGAACTTTTTCAGTTTCTCTCCAATCCTTCTTATGACTTAAGATCTCTTTCATGAACTTGGCATAAGAAGGTATTTGCTCAAGTGCTTCTGCAAACGGAATCTTTATTTCAAGAGTTCTGAAATAATCTGCAAAGCGAGCAAATTGCTTATCCTGCTCCTCTTGGTGGAGTTTTTGAGGATAAGGTATCTTGGCTTTATACTCCTCAACTTTGGTTGCTGCAGGTTTATTTCCTACAGAAGTGATTGAAGAAGCCTTTTTAGAGGGGTTGTCATCAGCACTTGTGTGTGTCTGATCCCTCACTGGCATATGAGTGCCAGTGTTGGAAGCTGGAGTGACGGTAGATGCCAACTCCTCATCTGCTCCTGGCGTCTGAACGCCAGAACTGTTCTTCCTTTGGGCGTTCAACGCCAGTTCCTTGCTTGTTTCTGGTGTTGAACGCCAGTCCTGAGCATGGTTTGGGCATTCAGCGCCAGTCTTCCACCCAATCTCTGGCGTTTTAGCGCCAGAATTATTTCTCTCCGGGCTCTTACTGTCCTTAGATGGATTTTAGGTAGTTTGCTCATTTCTTAGCTTCCTGCTACCTTGAGGTGGGGTATTTAATGCCTTTCCACTTCTTAATTGAACTGCTTGGCATTCTTCTGTTATTTATTTTGACAGCTGCTGCTTTGTTTGCTTTAATTGTACTTCCATATTTATATTAGCCATCCTTGTCTCTTGTAGTCTATCCTTGAATTCGGCTAACTGCTTTGTTAGAAAATCCAATTGCTGATTGAATTCAGCAGCTTGTTCTACAGGACTGAGTTCAGCAGTTACTGTTTTAGCCTCTTCTTTCATGGAAGGGTCACTGCTTAGGTACAGATGCTGATTTTTGGCAACTGTATCAATGAGCTCTTGAGCTTCTTCAATTGTCTTTCTCATGTGGATAGATCCACCAGCTGAGTAATCTAGAGAAAGCTGAGCCCTTTCTGTAAGCCCATAATAGAAGATGTCTAACTGAACCCACTCTGAAAATATTTCAGAGGGGCAGTTTCTTAGCATCTCTCTGTATCTCTCCCAGGCATCATAAAGAGATTCATTATCTCCTTGTTTAAAGCCTTGGATGTCCAGCCTTAGCTGTGTCATCCGTTTTGGAGGAAAGTATTGATTCAGGAATTTTTCTGTCAGCTGTTTCCATGTCTTTATACTAGCCTTAGGTTGGTTATTTAACCACTTCTTAGCTTGGCCTTTTACAGCAAATGGGAACAGTAATAATCTGTAGACATCCTGATCTACTTCCTTATCATGTATTGTGTCAGCAATTTATAAAAACTTTGCCAGAAACTCTGTAGGTTCTTCCTGTGGAAGACCGGAATACTGGCAACTTTGCTGCACCATGATAATAAGCTGAGGATTCAACTCAAAGCTACTGACTCCAATGGAGGGTATACTGATACTACTCCCATATGAAGCAGTAGTGGGGTTAGCATATGACCCCAGAGTCCTTCTGGACTGTTCATTTCCACTTAGATCCATGATGGAGAAAGGGAGATGATGTAAAATAAAAAATATATTTTTTATTTATTTATTTATATATTTATTTCGAAAATAAAATAAATTAAAATAAAATAAATAAAAATGGGTGAAGATTTTCGAAAAATGGAGAGAGAGAGAAAAAAAATTGGTTGGGAAGTTTTGAAAAAGATAAGATTGAAAGGATTTGATTGGAAAAAATATGATTTGAAAAAAGATTTTAAATTTTGAAAAAAAATCTGAATTTTAAAAGTAAATTTCGAAAATTTGCTTTAAAATAGAGAGAAAAGATATTTTTGAATTTAAAGAGGAAAGAGAAAAACAATAAGATATCACAAGATTTAAAATTTTTAGATCTAATGCTCCTTGTTTTCGAAAATTTTGGAGGGAAAACACCAAGGAACACCAAACTTAAAAATTTTAAGATCAAGACACAAGGAAAACTCAAGAACACTTTGAAGACTCACAAGAACACAAGAACATGAAGAAAGAACACCAAACTTAAAATTTTTAGAAAACCAAACTAAAATTTTCGAAAATTATAGAAAGATTAACAAGAAAACACCAAACTTAAAGTTTGGCACAAGATCAAGAAAAATTATTTTTGAAAAAGATTTTTTTATAGAACCGGTGCCCAATCATCAAGAACATAAACCAATGCTCTAGCCAATTGAGCTGTAAATGTAACACTTGTTTTGAAGAAGTATTTTTAATAACTAAGAAAAAATATTTTTTTTGAAAACTAATGTTCTGAAAAGGCACACAAAAAACAAGAAAAGAAACAGAACAAGAAAAACTAAAAACTAATAAAGAAAAATAGTATTTTTTGAAAAATTTTTGAAAAGAATATAAAAGACTCTGACCCAAAAGACAAAATTTTCCTAATCTAAGCAACAGGATTCACCGTCAGTTGTTCAAACTCAAACAATCCCCGGCAACGGCGCCAAAAACTTGGTGCACGAAAATTACTTCACACTATGTAATTCCGCACAACTAACCAGCAAGTGCACTGGGTCGTCCAAGTAATACCTTACGTGAGTAAGGGTCGATCCCACGGAGATTGTTGGTTTGAAGCAAGCTATGGTTATCTTGCAACTCTTAGTCAGGATATTAATTTGTGGTTATCAATTGACTTGCAAATGAACAAGAGAGCATGAATTAAAGGTTACTTGTTATGCAGTAAATGAGAATATGTTGGAGTTTTGGAGATGCTTTATCTTTTGAATCTCTGCTTTCTCCCTATCTTCTTCTTCACGCACGCACGTCCCTCCTATGGCAAGCTGTGTGTTGGTGGATCACCGTTGTCAATGGCTACCATCCTTCCTCTCAGTGAAAATGGTCCAGGTGCGCTGTCACCGCACGGCTAATCAACTGTAGGTTCTCGATCATACCGGAATAGGATTTACTATCCTTTTTTGTTTGTCACTACGCCCAGCACTCGCGAGTTTGAAGCTCGTCACAATCATCCAATCCCAGAATCCTACTCGGAATACCACAGACAAGGTTTAGACTTTTTGGATTCTCAAGGATGCTGCCAATGGATTCTAGCTTATACCACGGAGATTCTGATTAAGGAATCTAAGAGATACTCATTCAATCTGATGTAGAACGGAGGTGGTTGTCAGACACACGTTCATGGATTGAGGAAGGTGATAAGTGTCACGGATCATCACCTTCTCTATAATTAAGCGCAAATGAATATCTTAGATAGGAACACGCATGTTTGAATGGAAAACAGAAATAGTTGCATTAATTCATCAAAACACAGCAGAGCTCCTCACCCCCAACAATGGAGTTTAGAGACTCATGCCGTCAGAGATTACAAAGTTTAGATCTAAAATTATCATGAGATACAAAATAAATCTCTAAAAGTTGTTTAAATACTAAACTAGTAACCTAGGTTTACAGAAAATGAATAAACTATGATAGATAGTGCAGAAATCCACTTCTGGGGCCCACTTGGTGTGTGCTGGGGCTGAGACTAAAGCTTCTCACGTGCCTGGGCTGTTTTGGGCGTTCAACATCAGGCTGTAACCTGTTTCTGGCGTTGAACTCCAACTTGTAACGTGTTTCTGGCGCTGGACGCCAGACTGCAACATGGAACTGGCGTTGAACGCCAGTTTACATCGTCTATCCTTGAGCCAAGTATGGAATATTATATATTGCTGGAAAGCCCTGGATGTCTACTTTCCAACGCAATTGAAAGCGCGTCAATTGAACTTCTGTAACTCCAAAAATTCCATTCCGAGTGCAGAGAGGTCAGGATCCAACAGCATCAGCAGTCCTTTTTCAGCCTGAATCAGATTTTTACTCAGCTCCCTCAATTTCAGCCAGAAAATACCTGAAATTACAGAAAAATACACAAACTCATAGTAAAGTCCAGAAATATGAATTTTGCCTAGAAACTAATGAAAATAAACTAAAAACTAACTAAAACATACTAAAAACTATATGAAATTAACCCCAAAAAGCGTATAAAAATATCCGCTCATCACTAACTGAGAAAATATTAGAAGTAACTGGTCGCAATTGAGTCACTAATCAAAAACTTATTTAGTGAGGACTTAGCGACCGCTTAACAACTGATAGACTTTCCTCACTTATTTCATGTTGCTACTAATTTATGAGGAAACACGTTAGTTGTTCTTATTCTGTCCTTATTTCATATTTCTACTAATCCCTAACCTCTATAAATCCATGGAAAATTCATGAAAAGTTTGAAGCAAAATTTTCAAACACTCTAATGTAATTTATCACAATTTTGTCACTAATCTAAAGTTATTTTAAACGAGAGAATAATTAAAGTCCCAAAGTTGCGAATAATAATTAGCTAGCTAATTTTTAATAACTAATAACTTACAATATTCTAGCAAGATGTCAATTCTAAAAAATTTTACAAAAAATTTAAATCAAAAGCTTTTTCTTAAAAAAAGATTTTTTTTCCAATTAGATCACAAACTTGTCGTTATTTTTAATGGGAAGTTTGCTATTAATTTGAATTGAAGTTTAAAATTAATATAGTTTAAAGACATTTAAAAATTCAGCATTTTTAGAAAATAGGAGCATAATAATGTTGATAATTTTCAATCACAAAATATACTAGAAAAATATATAATAGATAAGATAATTAAATTGTTATATATGAAAATTTTTAATATACAAACCCACTTTTTTATTGACAAAATAGCATATCTCATATATATACCTTACTATTTTTAATTTTTCATGGTATTCTTTAACCTGACAAATGATTAGGGTTCTATTTAACAATTTTCACTAGTCAATAAATTGTTACATACACAAAATGAGATTTAAATGTCGAATACTTGCTTACTATTTGTTTATATAATATATATCGTTATATAAATTATACTTTAAATAAGTTTTATTATATACAAAGTATCTAATAACTTATAGCCTCCCCTATATATATATATATAACTTATATTTACATTGAACTTATTTGTGAGATTTTAGTTGTAGAAATAGAAATTATAAAATATAAAAATATTTGTAAATTTAAAAAATAGTACAAATTATTTTAGTTTATTTATTTTAATATAAGATCATTGATATTTACATAAAATATTTTATATTTATTTAAAATTTATATCTATTTTATAAATATTTTTTAAAAACATAAATTCTTTTTTAAAAAATTAAAATAAAAATTTAAAAACAAAAAAATAACTCAAAAAATAAAACAAATTATATTAATTTAAAAATATTTAATTTCAAAAATTGAAAACGCATATAAGCGCCCCTTTTCAGTAGTTCAAATTAAAAAATAAAAATCCCATCTCTAGTAATTTTCTCATTTACACCCGCTAAACATGCCTAGCCCGCACTACTGGGGAATGGATCCTCTCAATTGTTTTTTCATAATTGAGGGAGTAAAGTGTGATCTCTCACCATTAATTTTATAAATGAAACAAAAAATAAATATGAGAGATAGAGAGTAATGAAGGGTTAGAGATCACACTTTACACTCTCAATTTTTCTTAACAGTTGAGAGGATCCATTCCTGCACTAATGCATTACTGCACTACCTTCTGTCCCACTAAAACATAACCGTAACACACACATCACACTCCAGCACCGCACTCTCCAGATTTCTCACACTCCTCATGCTCCCACCAGAGGCTCACCACTCTTTGTCGGCGACAGATTCCATCACAGTCGCGCCCCCATCCAGCCCAAAATGCCCTCGTGCATTTTGTTCTGCGTCGCTCCTTTCCCAGCGCTGTTGTGGTCTCTATCCAGCGTCTTCGTCGTCTCTTCGATTTCAGCCCCGTCGTCTCTGTCATCTCACCATCCAGCATCTCTCCGTCTCTCTTCGATTTCTTCTACCATAAGCTCTGTTCAGTGGCTCGGTCCTGCTTGATGTTCTAATCGTTGTCGGTATTGTATTTTGAGTCTTCTGAATCTGTGCACCTTTCATGATTCTGTTATTATTATTGATTCTAAACTGATTTTAACTTTTGATTTTTGTTATGATTATTTGTTTTTTGTTCTAATTTTTGGTTTAGGGTTTTAATTATGTTCTTATTGTTTTTATTATTCATTCTATTTTTTTGGTTCTGATGTTTTTTTTCTAGTTATCTGGTTATAATTTTTAGTTTTAATTATTTGTGCTAAAAATATAAATTTATTTACGAAGGTTACCTTTAACTATGAGTTTCTACTAACTGCTTCTGGTACATCTAATCACATATGCTTGTATCACAAATTGAAACCTTATGGAAAATTTACTTTTACTTTTAAAATATTTCTTATTTTCTTTGTTAAAAATCTAAAATGATTTTAGATCTAATTGAATGGTCAATTAGTTATTGTTACTTTGTTATTTGTGCAGTGCAAGTTATCTTTTTTCTATAAGAGATGGCCGCTGGAGTGAATAAGATGCTCCAATTTTAATACCAGGAGACAAAATCAATTGGTAACTTCTGCATTTGCTCAATTGCTCGAAATTTATGATAACTATTGAGGAAATAGATGGGATGGATGTCATCTGTAGTGACAAAACTATAACCTTGACATTGAATAAGCTTAGTGTTGATAGAAACTTGATTGAGGTATTTGCTAAGGGTGTTGAGAAGGAGTATGTTATCCTTCTTGCTGCAAGGGCCTCTAGGACCGAAAATCAGAATGCTATAGATGCTGCAATTGTTGGGAAGCTTGCTGATCCAAAGGAGGTAAATATAGCAAAACCACTTTCTTTAGAACAAGAAGGATACAGATAAAATATTTTAATTTTACTCTCAATTTTAATGGTTTGACTGACCAGGCTTAAGCCGGAATCAGGGAGGTCCATTTTCTTCCATTCAATCATGTAGACAAGAGAACTGCTCTAACTTACATTGATTCTGATGGAAATTGGCACCGTGTGAGCAAAAGGGCTCCAGAGCAGGTAAAAATCTGTTTCATTGGTACCTTCTTAGGATGGTTATATGGATGACAAAGGCTTATATTTTCTCTTTATTTAGATCATAACCCTTTGCAACTGCAAAGAGGATGTCGGGAAGAAGGTTCATGCAATGATTGATAAGTTCACTGAGCGTGGACTTCAGTCTTTAGGTGTTGCAAGATTCATATTGTAATTAATTTCTAACTCTATAAAGGTTTTAGTTTGTTGACCTTCGTTAGCTTTAACCTTTAAGGTGGGTAATATGGAGCACAATTCATTAGAGAATGCATCCTCAAACATCATTAGTAATGGCATCAAAAACAACAAAATGGTACATGAAAATTAGCCATATAGAACTTAGTACCATTTTTAGCCCAACAAAATTTGATGAACGATAATATATATATTTCTAATTCATTTTCTTTTGTCTTGTGATGACATGTTTTGTTTTGTTGATGAGAATTATTGAAAATTGGCTGCTTTATTATGCAGATCCAAATGGTAAGCACATGAACTTCTATATTGGTGAGTAAATTATTACACATTAGGCTAAAAAAATTCATTATGATATACTTGGTGTTGAACATGGAATATATTTACTTGCACTATTCCTTAAAAAATGATTCATCTAATGCGTAGGCTTATCTTCTTTTTATTTTCTTGCTCATTCCTCTAGGTTTACTAAAATAGATGACTCTTCTCATATAATAATATTTCTACCTTGTCCAGTATCTCAGCAAATCAACTAACTATGTTTGCAAACATAGATACTAATGTAGATACCTACAATTTTGAAGAAGCAAGTATGCAGTTATCAACTGCCAAGCTTTAGATGTTGTTTATTTTTATTTTTCAATTTTTTAAAATTTTTAATGTGCAATGAGGAACTTAGATGTATAATGTATAATGAATTTTATAGAAGCAAGATCACATTTGTGTAGCCAGATCAAAACATATTTAAATAAGTGAGTGAATACTTATTTTTACATGATATTGTAATTGAGTTTATTTCTTTATTAGTTTACTGATTAAGTCATGTTTTTTAGAGCTATTGAATAGATAGAATAAGTATTTAATCAAGCTCAAGGCTTGGTTATTATTAGGTTAAGCTTCAATACTTTATTTTTTTAAACATGGTTTGAAGTTTTTTAAACGTGTATAGTTTTGATGAACTAATTATATTTCTATGCGTTATAATCTTTTAATTCAATGACTAAAGTAAAAAAATAATGAGATTTATTTTAGTATAGTGACAAAATTGATATTCTAACTAATATTCTGAGAAACATTAGCGATATACTCGCTGTTGATGATACCTATCGATTTGTTACTAGTTTAAAAAGAATTTGCGATAGTATTGCAACTAATTGACTACATATTATTTTCTAGCAAATTAGCGATTACTTCGTAACTCTACTTTCTCATTTAGAATAGCTTTGGTTTAGTGACAAAATTCCTATAAATTTGATTAAGAATTTTCAAAGATTAATTATAGATTTGCTACAAAATGTGACAGATTTGCGATTATATTAGCGGACAACTTGTGACGAATTAGGTTCAGAAAAATTATTTGCTAATTGGCGTCAACTAAGAATTCCATTTTGTCTACAAAATTAGCTTGGATTTAGCAATGATTCTGCTACAGTAGAGTTTGTCGCTAATTAGCGACTACATTTTAGTCTATTTCTTCTATGGAATTAGCTTTTACTTTAGTGATGGATTTGCGACTATCTATTTAGTAGGTAAAAAAGTTTTCGATGAATTACCAACTATTGTGTTTGCCTCCCTGATCTGCAACTTGTAATTAGCGAGAAAAGCATTAGCGACTAGGCGGTAGCTAATCCATCACAAATTATATTTTGCGTCAGATTAGCGATGATTTTACGACTATTTTTATGGTAGCTAATCGGCCATATTCTTGTAGTGAGAGTACGGGCAATCTTCTTTGGAGCAAGTGAACTACATGGGCAACTCCTCAACACCACCTAAAAATGACCCCTACTCTAACACCTTTAATCCTGGATGGAAAAACCACCCAAACTTTGGGTGGGAAAACCAAAATCAGAGGCCTAACAACTACACTAATAACCATCAACAGATCCACTTTAACCCTCAGCAAAATACTTTAAATCCTAACCATCAGAGCCAAAACAACCCCCATCAAAACCATTCTCACCAACAACCACCCACCTGACACTCCACCCAACAAGACTCCCAGAGGGTTTCTAACCTTGAAATAGCCTTGGAAAAACTTTCGCAAAACACTTCCTCTTTCATCAAGAACCAAGAAGCTTTAATAACAAACTCAGAGATACAAATGGGCCAGCTTGCTCAACATATGGATAAATCCATAAATGTTCTCTCCAATGACAATTTCTAACCCAAGGGAGGAGTGCAAAGCCAGAGTTTGAGAAGTGGAAGAGTACTGGGAAAGGAAGAAAAAGAAACCCATGTTCCTGACAGTAGAGAAGAAGTTCCAAAGGATGATAGCTTGCAAGAAGAACAAGTAACTCTTTCTACTCAGCAACAACAAACTCAAGCCTCCAAAGATGTACCAAAAGAAAAGATTCAAGTGCCCGAGTACAAGCCAAGAATTTCCTACCCTCAAAGGTTGCAAAAGGAGGCCAAGGATCATTAATTTTCTATGTTCTTGGAGGTTTCAAGAAGCTACAAATAAACATCCCCTTTGCTGAAGCCCTTGAGCAAATGCCCATGTATGCAAAATTAATGAAGGAGTTAATCTCTAAGAAAAGGAATTGGAGGGAGAATGAGACAGTGGTGCACACAAAAGAGTGTAGTGCTATAATCCAAAAGAACATTCCTAAGAAACTAAAAGATCCTAGAAGTTTTGTGATCCCCGGTACCATTGGGGAGGTGATAGTTGAGAAAGCCTTGTGTGATTTTAGAGCTAGTATCAACTTAATGCCATTATCCTTAATACGCAAGCTCCAAATTAAAGAAGTGAAACCCACCAGAATTTCCTTGCAACTTGCAGACTGCTCTCTTAAATTTTCTTTGGGTGTTGTTGAGAATCTTTTGGTGAAAGTGGAAACATTCATATTCCCCGCTGATTTTGTCATTCTGGACATGGAAGAGGATGTTAATGCCTCTATTATATTGGGAAGGCCTTTCCTTACTACAGGGAGAGCCTTAATTGATGTTCAGAAAGGTGCATTAACATTGTAGGTGAATGATGAACAAATTGTACTCAATGTATTTTACAACACCCTAATGACTATGTGGATTGCATGAAGATTGACATCATTGAGCCATTGATTCAAGAAGCATTGGAAGAGGAGCAACTCGTTGAGACACTTGAATCCATTATGGAAGCAGAAAAAGACGAAGAGGTTGATGAATGTCCACCACCAAAGGAAGCATTATATACCCCTTCTATTAAGGCCTCTGCCTCTCTCTTTGAAATATACTTTCCTTGGAGAATTGGAGACATATCCAGTAATCATTAATTCCTCATTGAATGGTAGTAAGGAAGAGGCATTACTCAATGTGCTAAAGGAACACAAAACAACACTTTGTTGGATTATTGGTGACCTTAAAGGAATAAGCCCTGCCACATGCATGTACAAGATCTTGCTTGAAGAGGATGCTAAACTAGTGGTACAAGCACAAAGGAGGCTTAATTCTACAATGAAGGAGGTGGTTAAAAAGGAAGTAATGAAAAGTTATGGGAAGTTGGGATAATCTATCTAATTTCTAATAGCTCTTGGATAAGCCTAGTACAAGTTATCCCCAAGAAAGGAGGTGTGACTGTGGTGGCCAATGACAAGAATGAGCTCATTCCTACAAGGACTGTAACTGGTTGGAGGATGTGTATTGATTATAGAAAGCTCAACACAGCCACAAGAAAGGATCACTTCCCTCTTCCCTTTATTGATCAAATGCTAGAAAGGTTGGTCGGACATGCTTTTTATTACTTCTTGGATGGATACTCCAGATACAACCAAATTGTTGTAGACCCTCAAGACTAAGAGAAGACGGCATTCACATGCCCCTTTGGTGTTTTTGCTTACCGCCGGATGCCTTTCGGATTGTGTAATGCTCCTGCTATATTCCAAAGGTACATGCTTTCCATCTTTTCTGATATGATTGAAAACTTTATTGAGGTTTTTATGGATGACTTTTCTATTTTTGGTGATTCTTTTGAAGGGTGCTTGCAACATCTAGCATTGGTTTTGAGAAGGTGTCAAGAAACTAACCTTGTTTTAAATTAGAAAAAAATGCCACTTCATGGTTACTGAAGGCATAGTTCTCGGACACTGTATCTCAATCGAAGGTATAGAAGCTGACAAAGCCAAAATAGAAGTAATTGAAAAATTGTCACCCCCTGTGAATGTGAAGGGTATAAGGAGTTTCTTGGACCATGTAGGCTTCTATAGAAGATTCATCAAGGATTTTTCTAAAATAGCAAGGCCATTAAGCAACCTTCTAGTTGCTGATGCACCATTTAATTTTGATGATGAATGCTTACATGTCTTTGAAACTCTTAAGACCAAACTTGTCTCTACACCCATCATTGCTCCTCCCAATTGGACATTACCATTTGAACTAATGTGCGATGCAAGCGATTATGCAATAGGGGCTGTGTTGGGGCAAAAACAAGATAGACTTATGCATGTTATATACTATGCAAGTAGGGTGCTTAATGAAGCTCAAAAGAATTATACCATTACAGAGAAGGAATTGCTTGCTATTATTTTTGCATTTGATAAATTTAGATCCTATTGAGTTGGTTCAAAGGTTATTGTTTACATTGATCACTATGCTCTTAAGTACCTTTTGACTAAGCAAGACTCTAAGCCAAGATTAATTAGGTGGGTGCTCCTTCTACAAGAATTTGACATCAAAATTAGAGACCAAAAGGGCTCTGAAAACCAAGTGATGGATCACTTCTCTAGACTTGAACCATTAAAGGCTCAAAGCAATTCACCTCCCCTGCATGAAGAATTTCTTGATGAGCAAATCCTTGTCTAGACATGGCTAATTACAAAGTTAGGAGGATAGTCCCAAAAGGATTCACCAAGCAAAAACTCAAAAAATTATATCATGATGCTAGGTACTACCTTTGGGATGATCCTTATCTATTTAAAAGATGTTCGAATGGCATAATTAGGAGGTGTGTTGCAGAAGAGGAGACTCATGCAATCCTATGGCATTGTCATGGTTCTGATTATGGTGGGTATTTTGGTGAAAAAAGAACAGCCACCAAGGCCCTTCAATGTGGGTTCTGTTGGCCCACCCTCTTTAAGGATTCAAGAGCATTTGTAGAAAATTGTGATGCTTGCCAAAGGGAGGAAAACTTGCCAAAGAGGAATGAATTACCTCAAAACCCCATCCTGGAATTAGAGTTGTTTGATGTATCGGGCATAGATTTCATGGGACCTTTCTCCTCCTCATACTCAAACAACTACATTTTGGTGGCCATGGACTATGTTTCTAAGTGGGTGGAGACAGTCCCTTTGCCTACCAATGATGCTAAAGTAGTGCTCAACTTCCTTAAGAGGCACATCTTTAGTAGGTTTGGAGTTCCAAAGGCATTGATTAGTGATGGTACTAGACATTTTTGTAACAAACAACTTGATACACTCCTCCAAAGATATGGAGTCAAACATAAGGTGGCCACCCCATATCATCCTCAAACCAGTAGACAAGTGAAAGTCACCAACAGAGAGCTGAAGAGAATCCTAGAAAAAACAGTAGGGGCCTCAAGGAAGGATTGGGTAAGAAAGCTTAATGACTCCCTTTGGGCCTACCAAACCATAAAGCTAGTGACGTTAAAGAAGCGCTTGTTGGGAGGTAACCCAACCGTTGGTATGTTTTGTTTTCTGAATTTTTTTTTCATTAGTAAATCCCAGTGTCTTTGCATGAAACAAGTTTGGTATACCACTCCCGCATGATGATATGTTCTTTTTGGGTACTTGGCTCAAAATTAAGTTTGGTGTTGCACCTCTCACTAATCTTGTTTCATACAAACCTCATAGTTTTAATTGTTTCTTTTAATATTATTCTTCTTGTTTAGTCTCTTATCTTCCGTACTGTATTTATTATTTTTAGGTACAGTGATTTATCACCCATGTTGCTAAGTGTTTCTAGGTATACAAAGGAGGAAGGCAATCCTAAGAATACCATCATGTATACATGCACGAGCATTAAGCTTTACACCATGCAGTTACACACTCTCCACATCATGCTTCAATTACATGCCTCATAAGACAAGTTTAAAGCCACCATGCATTGGTCTTCATGATGATAACAGTGTTGCATGCATAGGCCTTTACATCATTCATAACATTTATTCTCGTACCACGAACCATCATCAGTGCATTCTTACATATTTTGTCCTCTAGCTTTCCACCAACCACTCACCTTACCATTAGCCTTACACCTTAAACACTTGCCTTCCCATCGCCGCCCCTCACAACCAATCACCTTCACTCATAAAACCCTTCCCATATTTCTATTTTCAAGAGCACATGCACACCATTAGATCACCTTCATCCATCCCAACCATCCGTTCCATCTCCACCCCCTATAAATACCACACTTCACCACCTTTACTTCACCATCTCCTCACTTCCTTTCCTCCCTTACTTTCATACATTCTTCTCCTTACTTGAAGACAAGAAAATCTTTAAAGTTTGGTGTGGTTTAGCCATTTCACTCATATCCATTCACTTCATGGCATCATCCTCAAGAAAGAGAACGGGGAAGGCACCTGCCAAACTCCAATACGAGGCGGAGAGGTTCCGTTCTCCTTTTCATGAACATCACTTCTATGGATGGATGGCAACCAAGATCATAATCCCTGAGTTAGAGTTTGACATTCCATGAAACATATTCCCAGAGATAAGAAGACAAATACTAAGGAGAAAGTGGTAACTTCTATGTGAGCCACCAAGAAAGGTCCCAGCTTTGCTTGTTTGTGAGTTCTATGCAAATGCCGCCATGGATGGACAAGAGGAACCCACTTACTTGAGCTATATGAGAGGTAAAATGGTAGACTTTGGACCTGTAGCAATAAGAAGAGTCTTAAAGTTAAGAAACCCTCCCCCCCCCTCTGCTTCTTCCTCGTAATCTCTTATGAATTATACACAAAGATTGAATGCCTACCCAAGGTGCGATGATATCATTAGTGATATTTGTGTGGTTGGAACTGAATGGATCAAGGATTTGGATGGATTTTTGAGCTAATTGAGAAGGAGTGACCTTTCTCCAATAGCAAGAGGCTGGTTTGAGTTTGTAAGGAGATCCATCCATCCTCAAACAATTCAAAAGTCACCAAGAAAAGAGCCATACTCATTCATTGCGTTATACCTGGAGAGAAAGTAGATGTAGCAGAGATCATTCCACGCAAAATACAGAGCAGAGCAGAGAGCATTGAAAAAAGGTCAAGGCTTGCATTCCCAAGCCTCATTTATAGATTGTGTGAGTATGCAGGGGTGGATCTTGACTTTGGGGACGAATTAGTCAAGAGGGACCATCCCATTACACCCGAGAGTATGGAGAAAGTCATGATCAATTCAAAGACACCAAGGCCAAGACCCCAACCAAGAAGAAGGGAAGCTCCATCAAACACTCCACCTCTACAAACTCAAGAAACTCAAGTTCTCATGCCTTAAGCCTCTTCTTTACCTCCTCCAGAATACTGGCATCAATTAACTTCATGTTTGGAGCAACTGAGGATAGAGCAACTCAACCAAGGAAGGCTCATCAACCATATGATGCATGAGCAAGAAAACCAAAGGGTCACAATCCACAATTTGAAGGAAAATTGAATTATCTTTATGTGGGATAGCAGATAGCAAATCTAGCAATGGCCCCATATCCATCAGTTGGCCAGTGGATTCATGATAAACTCTATACCAAAGGACATGCTAATGTCACTCAACAAACTCTTGAGCAACAGCAAGAGATATGGAAGGCTGGAAAAACCCAACAAGCTAATGGAAAAGATGGTGGAAGACAACTAAGGTGGTGGAGTTCTGGCTATATTCCTATGCTCTATGTTTTTCTTATTATCTTTCCTTACTTTAAATTCATGCATGTGTATTATCTTCCTTTAATTTAATACAACTATTATCTTTGTTCTTAAGTGCTGACCATGACCCATCCATCATAACCAATAAACCATCATTATACTTGTCATTCAAAATAAGTAAAGATCATGTCACTACAACATTTTGGGTCTATGGCCACGGTTTTTTTTATCACGGTACCATAGAGGTACCGTGACCATAGACCCTCTATGGTCATGGTTTTTTACCGTGACAAAAAAAAGCTATGGTCACAGTTTTTAGAAAAAGGGTGACCATAGAGTACCTATGGTCACGGTTTTTTAAAAAAGAGTGGCCTAAAAGGGTTTATAGTCACAGTTTTGGGGGTTGACCTAAAGGGGTCTATGGTCACGATTTTTTATAGTGACAAAAAAGGGTCTATGGTCACGGTTTTTCAAAAAAGGGTGACCTAAAAGGGTCTATGGTCACGGTTTTTTGTGGTGACCTAAAGAGGTCTATGGTCACAGTTTTTGGGAGTGACCTAAAGAGGTCTTTGGTCACGGTTTTGGGGGTGACCTAAAGAGGTATATGGTCACGGTTTTTTACGGTGACCAAAAAGGGTCTATGGTCACGGTTTCTCAAAAAAGTGTGACCTAAAAGGGTCTATGGTCACGGTTTTTTGTGGTGACCGAAAGAGGTCTATGGTCATGGTTTTTTGGAGTGACCTAAAGAGGTCTATGGTCACAGTTTTGGGGGTGACCTAAATGGGTCTATGGTCATGGTTTTTTACAGTGACCAAAAAGAGTCTATGGTCACGGTTTTTCAAATAAAGGTGACCTAAAAGGGTCTATGGTCACGGTTTTTGGGGGTGTGATGTGAAGACTTTATATTGATATAGAATTTCCTCAAATGAATGAATTCTCATTGCAAGTATAGTTCTAAACCAACAAAGAATCCTCACATGCAAAAATATTGGTTTTGTCACAAGTACAAACCCCAATGAAAATTAACCGAAGTATTTAGACTCTGATAAACCCCATATTTAGGGTTTATCTTGTGCTTCATTTAGGGGATTTTATGACCTTATTACCCACATTTATTCAATGAAATAGCATGATTTCATGATTGTCTCCTAATTTGTGCTTAAGTGTGAAAACATGCTTTCTAGGTCCTTAATTGTTGATTTTAACTCACCATGATTCCACTAGATGCCTTGATTTATTTGTTAAGTGATTTCAGGTTGAAAAGGCTAGGAATGGATCAAAGGAGTGAACAGGAAAGCAAGGAAAGTGGAGAAATCATGAAAAGCCAAAGATTTGAGAAACATCATCCACGCACACGCGCACAATACGCGCACGCGTGGATCGCGAGAACTCCAGGGACGCGTACGCGCCGAAGGCCGCACGAGATTTTTAAAGAAGAACTCGTGCCTGGTGATTTTGGAGGGTTTCTGGCCCCACTTGGAGCTGAGTTTTTGGTGGAAAAAGCTTTAAAAGACCAAGGATTGAAGGGGATTCACACACTTACACACTTACACACTTAGACACTAGTTTAGTTTTAGTTTAGTTTTCACATGCTTTTAGTTAGTTTCTAGAGAGAGAAGCTCTCTCTTCTCTCTAGAATTAGGATTAGGTTTAGATCTAGATCTAGTTCTTCTTCTCTCTTCTAATTTTTCTTTTCTTTCCTTAATTTTTCTCTTGTAGTTGTAGAATTTTTCTTCTCTTATAATTCCTTTGTATTGTTAGTTGTAGTTTATGAACTTTCTTTTGTAGATCTACATTTCTTCTTCAATGCAATTGGTAAGTTCTTTGTTGTTTCATAATTGTTTTCCTTTTCTATTGTTGATCTCTTGCTATTCTAGTTAGATCTCTCTTTAATTCTTGCAATTGAGTAGTGTAGATTTACTTTCCTTGCAATTTTACTATGCTTTCCTTTTATGCCTTCCAAGTGTTTGATGAAATACTTGATTGGATTTTAGAGTAGAATTTTATGCTCTTGGCTTGGGAAGGTAACTTAGGAACTCTTGAGTTACTAATTTCCAAGTAATTGACGATTGGGAGCCATTAACTCTAGATCTCACTAATTGATTTGGTGGAGAACTAGGACTTATGGACTTGGATTGATATAGCTCACTTGACTTTCCTCTACTATTAGTTAGGGGATGACTTAGTGGGATTGATCCTTGCCAATTCTCATGTTGTGGTTAGTGATAAGGATAGAGATCCTTGACCACCAACCTTTGCCAAACCTTTTTAGTTGTTAGTTTAGTTTCATTGCCATTTACATTTTATGTCTCTTATCCCGAAAACCCCAAAACATACCCTATAACTAATAACAAGACACTTTATTGCAATTCCTAGGGAGAACGACCCGAGGTTCCAATACTTCGGTTTATAAATTTTAAGGGTTTGTACTTGTGACAAACAACTTTTTGTATGAAAGGATTATTGTTGGTTTAGAAATTATACTTTACAACGAGACTTCATTTGTGAATTCTAAACCGTCAAAAGTCCTAATCATCAGACTCCGGGTCGTCTCACAAGGAATTACAATGAAGTGAATGATTATTGGCTATGAAGGAACAAAAGGGGTTTGATTTGGAAAAGGGGCAAGAAATTAAATGGGCAAGAAAGGTAAATCAAGTAAGTAACTAAAGAAAGCAAGTAAATAAAGAGAGACATTCATGGCAAAGATTGAGAACATAGGCTTTCTATCCTAGTCATACAATGATTAATTCATCTTATTTAGTCAACTCCAACAAATGGAAGAAGGTATCATGTTATCTTCACATGGGGAGAATGTCAAACAAGACTAATCAATCATATCACAATAATAAACAAAAATTTATCTTATTTCGTCATCTCCAATGTTGGAAGAAGGTGTAAGTTATCTTTCATGAGAGAAAGTCAAACAAGACTAGTTAATCTCAATCCAAATGTCCTAATCAACTCACTAATTGGATTAGCAAGAGATTAGAGTCAATGGAAATAATATTAACTAACAACTCTAGATCACCAACATGAGTTGGGTTTTCATGACTCTAGATTACCTAATTTCTCTTTTCAAGTCAAGAATGCTCAAAATTCTACTCTAACATCTAACCAAGCATTTTGTCAAACACTTGGAAGGCATAAAAGAAAAGCATAACAAACGAAAAAGAAATAGTCAAATCTACCAACTACCAATTGCAAAGAAAGTAAATTCACAACTCAAATCAACAATAAAGAAACATCAAACATCAATTTGCATTAATTATAAACCAAATCCAACATAAGTGTTCATGAACATAAAAGAAGCATAAAAGTAAAATTAACAAAAGAACTAAGAAGAATGAGGTAGAAGAAACAAGAAATTGTAAAGTAAACAAGATGAAAACAACAATTGAACCTTAGATCTAAGATGAAGATAACCGTAAAAACCCTAATTCTAGAGAGAAAAGGGAGCTTCTCTCTCTAGAAACTAAACTACATGATGCTAAGCTACAAATAATTGCTCCCCCTTTGCTCAATCTTCAATTCTGCATCAAATACCCTCAGAAACAAGTTGGATTTGGGCCTGGGTAGCTCAGAAATCGCCCCCAGCGTTTTGTCTTTAAGTGAGTCACGTGCGAGCATCGACGCGTACGCGTGGGTCACGCGTGCGCGTCACTTGGCACTTTTCCTATCCACGCGTATGCGTCATGTACGCGTACGCGTCGCCATGCAACTTCACTTCTACACGTGCGCGTCTGCTGCGCGTGCGCGTGGATTGATGTACTCCAAATCCTTGTTTCCTCATGTATTCTCCCCTTTGTATGCTTTTCTCTTCATTTCTTCCATCTAATACTTGCCTTATGAACCTGAAATCACTCAACAAATATATCAAGGCATCGAATAGAATTAAAGTGAATTAAAATCACCAATTTAAGGGCCTAAAAAGCATGTTTTTATACTTAGGCGCAAATTAAGGGAGAATTACAAAACCATGCTATTTCATTGAATAAATGTGGAAAAAGGTGATAAAATCTCCTAAAATAAGCACAAGATAAACCACAAAATTGGGGTTTATTAGGGTGGCCTAAATGGGTCTATGGTCACGGTTTTGGGGGTGGCCTAAAAAGGTCTATGGTCACGGTTTTTCAAAAGGGTGACCTAAAAGGGTCTATGGTCATGGCTTTGGTGAGTGACCTAAAGGTATCTATGGTCACGGTTTTGGGGGGTGACTTAAAAGAATCTGTGGTCACGGTTTTCTGAAAAAGGGTGACCATAGAGTATCTATAGTCACGGTTATTGAGGGTGGGCTAAAGTAGCCTATGGTCACGGTTTTTTTAATTTTATTTTTAAAGGTATCCCCAAAACTGCTTCGTTTCTTCTCTTTAACTAAAATCCCATTTTTTCATTTATTTTTATCATCCCTCCCCAAAAACAAAACGTGCCCATTTTCCCTCCCTCCCAAAATCCCCATTAGTCCCCGGTAACTTAGGGAAAAAAGAAAAAGAAGAAGAAATCCCTAGCTAGCCATCAAAACCCCTGTGTGTGGTGGTGCGCCGTTTCGTTCTTCTTCTACCTCCTTCGGAGCCCACCATCGCTGACCTGAACTCTGTCTCTCTTCACTGCGTGAGCCGAGGGTCGTCGTTGCTTCTTTGCCTCCTCACGAGGCTTGTTGTTGCTTCCCTATTTCGCATCGTGTGTCGCCGTCACTGCTTCGCATCGTGTCTCTGCCTCACCGCGAGCTCCCTGTCACCGTGAGCTAACCCTGTGTACTCTTTTCAAGTTCAGCAGAAGCAATAGGGTTTGGGTTCTCGTCTAAATATTTTCAAGCTCAGCAATAGGGTTTTAATACCTTTGATGCTATTAAGTGGTAAGCATATTGGATTGGCAGAAATAGAACTAGGTTTCATTGGCCTTAGTTTGCACGAATTATTTCCTAGTTTTTATAGTTTTAATCAGTTGTACACACATGTAGAAGTTTAATTTGCATGTATCCACTTGTTGTATTTAGCGTGGAGAAAGTTTGGAGGAAGCTGCATGTGACAATATATCCACTTGAAGTGGGAGAAGTTATATATCACAGCTCTCAGCCACGGCCTGGTAAAATATATTCAATATACCTTAGATTAACTTTATGCTCTCAGTTTAGTATTTCTCTGGATTTGCCACATGACAATAATTAAGTAATGGTTATTAGGGTATAAATTAACAATATTAGGTTATACTATATCAGAACAAGTAGCATATATTATATATGTGGGGTATGCTACTCAGCAACGCATACATATAAACAAAGAGTTCCCCCAAAAAAAAAGTTCAACACAGAATTTGAGACAAATTAACTTTACTATTGATGATGAGTATACTAGAAGTTTGTTACCTTTTTGTTTAATTGGTATGATGAATCTTCCCTTTAACAATTTCATTTATAATTACTACTAAAAAATTATATACTGCACATTTTTAGCATTTATTCAAGGATAGAGCATTATTGTGATCCATCTAGAAGAACTATAAATCATATATAGTACCTGTGTTGCTATTATAATTATAACAACTACTAAACAAAAAAGAAGGCATGCTGAAAAATAAATAAATATATAAATTAAAATGTGATCTTGTACACCAAATGTAAAAATGCTAGAAATAGATGTGCATATAATTTCTCCATGCAGTTGCCAATGTTCTTTCACAGTGGCATTTTGTTATTTATTTTGTACAAGATTTGGAAACTCTGCAATGTGATATTGATTTTTTTACTCCAAATCTCGTGGCAAGGCCCAAATACTGCAAAAATATATATATACATATTTTTGCAAGCAGAGGGTGTAGGTGGGGGTGGGGGTGGGCGAGAACAAAAAGAATCAACCGGCATGGATGAATCATGAACCGACTATTATAGAATGATTGAATTATTGCTTGTCTTTGTTTAGATGTGCATTTAATTTCTCCTTGCAAGAGTTGCCAATGTTCTTTTGCAGTTCCATTTGATTATGTATTTAATTTTATACAAGATTTTGAAGCTTTGTAATGTGATATTGGTTGTTCACCACAAATCTTGTGCCAAGGCCCAAATACAGAAAAAAAAATAATTATTTTTTATATGGCTATTTCTTCTATATTTCTCATCTCTTAATTGAAAAAAGTTTTGCGACAGCAAGTCGTAAGCTTTATCCTTTGAGATGTTCCACTAATAATATCATGCCTTCACTTGAATGAATTTTGTTTTAATTTAGTCTGAAATAATCTACTCTAGCATTCACATAAGGCCAAGATATACTGCAATTCATGAATGTAAATTGTTCTGTTATTATACTTAAATTTGTGTTCGGACAGCAAAGTATTGTTGCATTTATTAGCGCTATAGTGATGGTTTACTTCTATTGCTGGAAATAAATGGCTATGCTACTTTCATTTATTTATTGTTTTTTATTTTAGTATTTTGAAATAGGAATTAGCTGTTGGAAGGTGGGGATCATTAAGAATAATTATAAATAATATTGTTGTGCAATGTAATGAGAACTTTTCACTATCTAATGATTTCATATTTGTTAAGTTTTCTTATAAATCTGTAAATTTTTATCCTTATTTTTGGCAGGGTAAGGAAAATATTGAACGAATAGAGATCACTGGTGTCGGGGATCCATTACTTTTATTATTACATGTTTTAATTAGTATTATTTTTTTATTTTAAAATATTATTAAATGTATCAAGTTCAGGGGATACTTTACTTCTACGTCACTAACTTTTAGTTAGTTTCTTCATTTTTCTTTCATGAAAATAGCTACTATTTCCATTTCAAGTATATTTATCAATGTTGTATGACTTCAGAAAAATTAGGACTTATAGCCTGACTTCCTAATTTGAATCATATGACAAGTATATATAGGACAAAATTCATATTTAAATTCTTATTCATTACTTCCTCTTCAAATATTACTAGCTCTTGAATTTCTTTCAGGAAAATAGTTCTACACTTTGTAATAAGGGTGGAGATGGATTTGAAGTGGGGAAGAGAAAGGTGAAGACCAAGTTGACAGCAAGCGCTAAATTTTTAGCTGCACAGGTAATGGAGCTTGATAAAGCAGTTTTGACTTCATTTTGTTTATTTTAGGTGATGTATTTAACCTTGATGGATCACAGAGTTGTTGAATGTTCTTTAGCTTCTCTTGAATTTTTTGTTTTGTTTTGTATACAATATAATTTTTTTGGACTGGTAAAGACAAAAGGAGTTGACTAGTTGCTATGACACTGTGTATAACAACTTCATATGGCATCTCAAAATGAAGGAACTAAGCAGTAAGTTTGTATCATACTTGTTATATAAAATATTTTGATCTTCCATTAATTTAGGTAGCAAGTGTGTATATGCTAGCTAGATTGTCACTATAATTGACCTACTAGATCATATTTAGTAAGTTCAGGTATTTACATTGTTAGGTTTAATCATACTCTATCAAAAGATTGGATGGATTCACCAAGATTTGAGAACAAGTATATAGATAGTGTTAATAATTTTTTAGAATTTGCCTTCTCAATTGGACAACCGGTTGGAAGAGAAATCCAGTGTCTGTGTGCAAAGTGAGGAAACACTTATTGGTGTGAACGAGATGCTATATATAAGCATTTTATTTGCTACGGTTTTGTCAAAGGTTATAAAAGATGGATCAATCATGGGAAGCCAATAATTTCAACAATTGTGGGACGTGACATGGATGATCGAGGCGGCTTTAATGACATTGATGGGTTACTGCGTCATGCATTCGGAGATATGTCAAATCTTGAAAAGGGAAACAGCGGGTTGAATGAAGATGCAAAGCGATTTTATAAGTTGGTAGATGAAGCAGGTCTAGAATTATATCCGAATTGTACTACTAGATTTTCAAGACTATCGTTTATCATTTGTCTCTACTACTTGAAGTGTATACATGGCTGGAGTAACATATCTTTTACCTCCCTTTTGGAGTTATTAAAAGAAGCTATACCAGATTTGAATATTCTCACTTCTTTTAATAAAGCTAAGAATATGGTTAAATACTTGGGTCTTGACTATGAAAAGATTGATGCATGTCCTAATGACTACATGCTGTATCGGAATGAGTACATAAATGACTCAGTTTGTCATATCTGTGGAGAGTCTCGATATAATCCGACTCCTACTATGGATGGCAACGAAGATGACTTTGCGCTTCCAAATAAAGTTCATAAGGTTGCTGTGAAGACCCTAAGATACTTTCCTTTAATACCAAGGCTTAAATGGCTTTTTATGTGCCCAAACACAGCAAAGGCGTTGAGGTGACATGATGAGCAGCGTTTGAAAGATGGTTGCATAAGGCACCCTGCTGATGGTCAAGCATGGAAGAACTTCGACAGTCGATACCCAAACTTTTCAAAAGAACTTCGCAACTTGAGGTTTGGGTTGGCAAGTGACGGTTTTAATCCTTTTCAAACTATGAATGTGTCACATAGCACATGGCCAGTTGTCTTAATGGTGTACAACTTTTCCCCGTGGATGTCCATGAAGTCAGAATATTGCATGCTCTCTTTACTCATACCTGGACCTTGTTCACCCGGAAATAATATTGACATTTTTTTGCAACCATTGATCGAAGAGCTGAAGGAGCTATGAGTGTCAGGGATAGATACATATGACTCTTTTAAAAAGAAAATTTTTCGAATGTATGATGTACTTCTTTGGACAATCAATGATTTTCCAACGTATGCCTTGTTGTCCGGTTGGAATACTAAAGGGAAGTTGGCTTACCCATGTTGTAACCACGATACTTCTTTTTGTTATTTGAAACATAGCCAAAAGACAGTTTACATGGACCATAGGAGAATTTTGCCAGCTGATCATGCATAGAGGTCTAACAAGAGATTTTTTAATGGAGAAATTGAATTCAGGGGTCCACCACGAATGTTAATCGGTGAAGAGGTTCTGGATATGCTAAAGTCAGTAGATAATGCCTTTGGGAAGACGCAAAACAAAAGTAAAGACCAATGGAAAAAAATCAATCTTTTTTGAGTTACCATATTGGCAGCATTGTATGATTAGGCACAACCTTGATGTAATGCATATAGAAAAAAATATAGTCGATAGTATAGTTGGTAGCTTATTGGATATTCCTGGAAAGATGAAGGACCATGCAAAGGCTCATTATGATCTTAAGGAGATGGGCATTCGAAAGAATCTTCACCCAACAAATACGAAGGATGGCAAAAGAACTAAACTTGCCAAAGCATGCTTCTCAATGACCAAAGGGAATAAATCCATTTTTTGTGGTGTTTTGAAGAAAACAAAATTGCCTGATGGAAGTGCTTCAAACATTTCTCGTTGTGTACAACAAGAAGAGAGAAAGCTTTACGGTTATAAGACTCATGATGCTCACTTCATATTGCATTACCTGTTGCAAATACAAATCAAGAGCATTCTTCCAGATCATGTTGCTGTTCTTCTAGTTCGCTTGTGTTCCTTTTTTTGTCGGCTATGTCAAAAGGAAATATCTTTAGAAGAGATTAATGGTCTGGAGTCAGAGATTGTGGAGACTTTGTGCTAGTTAGAGAGGATTTTTTCCCCTACCTTTTTTGATATAATGGTTCATTTGCTTATTCATTTAGCTAATGAAGTAAGGTTAGGTGGTCCCGTCCAGTTTCGCTGGATGTATCTGATTGAGAGATACATGTGCACACTAAGAAGGTATGTTCGCAATAGAAGTCGTCCGAAACAATCAACTGAAGGCTTGATATCGACAAAGTAAGTTATTTCCACAACTTTCTTGGCTTTAATGATGGTATCATGTATTTAACTAACTCTATGTATTTTTACATTGCAACAAAATGTAGGTTATTTCTGACATAAATCGTGAAAACAGATCCAAGCAAAAATGGAATCATCGAATGGGTCCAGTTAGTTTTGAGTTAGTACGCGCTGAATTGGTATTTTGATGCTTTGCATTTAAGTATTTTTGCATCTTTCATGTTATGAAGAGTGTTTAAGTTAGTCACATGTTAGTGGTTTCTCTGTAGCGTGCAAAGAAGGAGGACAACAAAGATCCACCATAAGTTGAGATGTTTGTTGTAACTCGTACAAACAAAAAAGGAGAGACTGATTCGGGAACACAAGAGACGATTGTGAGTTGTCCAGTTTCTTAGAAAAGTACACCAAACCAGAAATGTATTAGTTATTTTTTTTATTTTGAAGCATTTGGGTGCATGAACTTATTTTGGTCCTATTTGTGTGTAATAGGATCATATTTAAAATTTGAAACAAGCAGGATACAGTGATGATGAGGCAGTTCAAACAGTTTTTGGAAAGGAAAGACATGGTAGAGTTCGTTTCTATGGTCGATCAGTCACAAAATCCTCTCTTAAAAAGGATAAGCAAATCCGACAAATGCAACAACAACATACTGAAGTGGTTTCAACTATGGAGGAAATTCAAACTAACTTAACTTCCAAGTTGGATGGTTTAGCAAGCTTGATTAAAACGTTGTTGCAACAAGTCAATCCTGGTATGAGTGCAGAACAGGTGCAAGTAATGATAGAAGGCGCCCAACAATCTCCGCCTGATACGAGTAGTGCACCAAATGATGCGCGGCGAAGCATTCCTCCTTCACCTGGATCGAACCATGTATCAAAGGATTTCGAAGTAAGTGCTGTTCAAAATAAGTAGTTAAATTAATAGTGTGGTTTTGGTACTTACTAAGCTGATTGGCTAAACCATTATATTTTTTGTTTTAAACTTTAGTTGTTTTACTTTTTATATCTTGTGCTCATCTTTATTAACTTAATTCCTCTTTATTGATCCCTCACCACTTACAAGGAAAAAAACTTAAGATACTTTCACTAAGTGCATGCAACATTTAACCGTTAAATGATGGGCTACAGTGAAGCAAATAAGCATATTTTTTTTTACAAGTTGAAGGCTAACAAGTTTGGTACCACATAGAATTTAGAATTTTTTTTCAACAATTATTATTTAGGTTTGTCACTTGTGTTATAGGTAGGTCTATATCAATTGGACTTTGTTGTTTACATAAAGAGGGACATGTATGTATAAGTTTTGGCTAAGATTTTCGTTTTATATGGCTCATCAAAACACTAGCAAATACTTCTTGCTGTTTAGTAGTTGAAATTTTAAAGTTAATTGACTTATTAAACTTTGCTGCATATGTACTGTATTATCAAAAGCAATTTTGCTCTATTTTAACATGTTTATTTCTTTTACTAGCAGGAAGACATGATGTGAAGAAAATATGTTCCATACAAATATGACATGGGATGGGTCTTACACTTTAGTTATCTAAATGTAATTTTTTTGTGTTCTGTACTTTTTGAAAAGAGACTTTACTCGATATTACATGTAATTGGATACATTACACTCTATTTTAGTGTTATAAAAGTTTCATTATAAACTAGATATGTTTAAGTGTTTTCAGATTTTAGTTTCAACACACATACACATTCACTTAGTTTTAGTTTTAGTTTTTGAATCTTAGAGAGAATATACTACTTCCTCTAGGGATCTTCGCATTCTTAGATTTTTAGTTTTATGCTTTTTGGATTGGATCTTGAGAGAATTACTACCTTCATTTGAAGTCTCTATCATTGCAGTTTGCTTTCTTAATTCCTTACTCTTTTATTTTTTATTCAGTTTGTTCAGAGTTACATATGAATATCTTTGATTTTGGAAATTATTAATGCAAGAGTTATTTTTACATTTAATTTCACTCTTTGTTTGAATATCATCTCCCCTTAATTTATTAACTCAAAAATTGCTTTTACTAAATTAATTTTAATTACCATGTCTCCTTTCTATTCCCTTTACATGTTTGCAAAAATGGCATCCATGTCAATGGAGTAGACTCCCAGCTTGACTTTGGAGTTGATTAATAGGAAACCCTTGAGTTGGAATACTCAAGTGTTAATTTGTAATTGGAAGTTGTTGGCTGACTCTCTAGTCACTAACTCTAATCCTTCCCTAGGAGAGGATTAGGACTTGTGAATCAGAGTTGGTTCAGTTACTTGACTTTCCTTTATTAGGTAAGGGATAACTAAGTAGAAACAACAACCTCTTACTATTACACTTGGGAAAATTCAACAAGGATAGAACTTCCGATTAATCTTTTCCTAGTCAAGGCTTTTTATTTTAATTACATAAAACCTCTTGTTAATTTTTATTGCTTTAATTTATAATCATTTATTTTTCCATTCTCCAACTCTAAAATTTCTCAGAAAATCCCTGACCAATAAATTACACTCTTTTGTCAACTCGTTGGGAGATGACCTGGGAATTCTACTCCCAGTATTTTATTCTTAAAATTGTGACAACTCTTTCTAAATTGATAAGCGGAATTTTCGTCAGTTAAGAACTGTACTTGCAACGTTATTTCCATTATAAATTCTTAATCGGCAATTTTCCGCCCGTTAATTTTTGGCATCATTGCCGGGGAGTTGTAACAGTGTGCTAAATTATTGGTTGGTATAAATATTTTTAAATTTACATATTTGCATATTTTATTTTATTACCACGAGCTCTGTGTTTCTTTCATTGAATGACGCGTTCATTACCGGATCCGAGCTTAGCCGCGTTTGATCCTGAAATTGAAAGAACTATTTCACGTATTAGGTGAGCTCGGGGTTGGTTAGCCTCTGAGGGTGGTGAAGTGGTTTCTACTAATTCATCAGTCTTATCTGAGGGTGAATCTGAACCGTCATTTGAGGAAGAAACAAGCTCTTCTTCTACTAATTCTACTGATTTACGCGCAGGTATTTTGGCGAAGCCTAGAAGGATTACTCTCCAGGAAGCAGGAGCTCCGGACTTTACACTGCAACTATACCAAGCGCGTCATCCAAATTTAGCTGTGGGTTTTGAACTAAAGACTGCGCTGATCAATTTACTGCCCACGTTTCATGGCTTACCTACTCAAGAGCCCATCAAGCACCTCAGAGATTTTCAGACATCCTGCTCAACTACTAGGCATCATAGTGCAGATGAGACTACTATCTAGTTATATGCCTTCCTATTTTCTCTTGAGGAAAAGGCAAGGAAGTGGTTCTACACTCAACCTGAAGAAGTTGTTACTAATTGGAATCTGCTCAGAAGGGAATTCCTGGACAAGTACTTTTCGACTGAAGTTACAGATAGACTGAGGAAAGAAATTTCCTGCATTATCCAAGGCAAATCAGAGACTCTTTACGAGTATTGGGAATGCTTCAGGAATCTCCTAAACTCATGTCCCCACCACAAGATTGACTAGTTGGTGTTGATTAGCTATTTCTGCCAAGGCAGGAAGCCTCAAGACAATACTATATTAGATACTGCGAGTAATGGCTCTCTGACTAAGTACAAAACGGCGACAGAAGCGTGGCAACTGATCGCCGATCTAGCTGAGTCTACCCAGAATGCAAGGCACAGCAATAACCATCTCAAGGCTATTGCGGAGGTTTCCTCTAGTAGTGAAACTGCTGCTCTCACAAAGACTCTGGGAGAGATGACCAATATACTGAAGCAGCTTCAGCTGAATCAACAGCAACCTTAGCCTCCTCCACAACAATAGTGTCAACAGTTGGTTCCTTAGAGAGTGTGTGGAATATGTGCCCGCTATTCTCATTACACTCATAAATGTCCACAACTCCAACAAGAAGACAACACTTTGGCGACTACTAATAGTTACTACAACCGCCCGAATCAAGGGTACTATCAACAAGGCGGTAATTATAACCAAGGTGGGAACTATAATCAGGGTTGGCAAGACAACTCCAACCAGGGATGGAGAGATAATTCCAACCAAGGGTGGAGGGACAATTCCAACCAAGGATGGAGGGACAACTACAACCAAGGAGGCAGAGACAACGGTGAAAATCAGAGGTGGAACAACAACAACAATCAGCAGAACCAGTATCAACAGAATCCTCCTTACCAACAGCAGAACCAAGGCCAGCCTTACCGAGCACCTCACCAAAGGCAATCCCAAGCTCCTCAAAAAAACCAACAGCAGGCCCTTCAAATTACTTACCCCCCATTCCTCCTCTAATGATGAGATGCTTTGCTCTATTGCACAAGGACAAAAAGACCTCCAAAGTACAATCAGCTCTAGCATAAATGGTCTTACCTCCACTATACAAGCTCTCCTATCCCGCATGGAGCCACCATCTACCCCCAACAATCAACCTTCAAGCTCTAGTGCACTTCTTTCTCAACCTTTACCCAACCCCAAAGGTGGAATCAATGCCATTACTTTGAGGTCTGGAACCACATTGCAAGAGATGAGTCACGAGGAGCCAAGCTTAAAGGAAGACATTCAAGTTGAAGACATTGTTAAGGTAGAGGATGTTGAAGAAGAGGATGAAGTACAAGACATGGTTGAAGAAGAAACGACTCAACCAAAGAATGGAGCACCAAAGGAAGATGAAGTTACAAGAGAAGCCATTCCCATTCCTTTTTCACACCTTGCTAGGAAACCCAGAAAGCAGATAGAGCTAGACCCCAAGATGGTGGAGATCTTCAAAAAGGTTGAGGTAACCATTCCCCTTTTTTATGCTATTCGCCAGATACCTAAATATGCTAAGTTTCTAAAAGATTTATGCATGAATAAAGATAAAATACATGATTTAGAAACTATTCCTCTAGGTAGCTCTATTTCTACTTTAATGGGTGCCATACCGAAAAAATGTAGGGATCCAGGTCCATGCATGGTTACTTGTACTATTGAGGGTGTACAATTTTTTGACTGCATGTGTTCTTTAGGTGCATGTATGAGTATTATGCCATTATCTGTATATGATGCTTTGAGGCTTCCTCCCTTAAAAAGGTCGGCAGCACATTTTATTTTGGCAGATAAAAGCATAATCTCGGTGGTTGGAATTGCTGAAGACGTGCTAGTGAGCATTAAGGGGTTGACATTCCCTATTGACTTCTACATTTTGGAGATGCCCCCTAATGACTCAGGAAGACCATCATCCATCCTCCTTGGAAGGCCATTTCTAAAGACTTCAAGGTTTAAATTGGATGTCTTCTTAGGAACTTACTCTTTTGAGATAGATGGCAGAGCAGTGAGTTTCAACTTGGATGAAGCTATGAAGCACCCACCGGAAGATCACTCCATCTTCCAGTGCGACATTATTGATGAGACCGTGGCTGAAGTCCACCAGGAAGAAGTAGAAGAGATGAACATGGAGGAATGTGCAAGTTTGGGGAAACCCTCTGAGCTTACTGAAGATACCTTGCCACCACCAATGGCTCCAGATGATCAAGTGCCTAGCCCTGAGCAGAAAATGGAATTGAAGCCCCTTCCACCCCACCTCAGGTATGCTTACCTTGAGGATAATCAGAAGCTCCCAGTTATCATTGCACGGAAACTCACTTCCTAACAAGAGGAGCAGTTGCTTAGTGTGCTGAAAAGACACAAGAAAGCTATTGGGTGGAGCTTGCCGTATATAGTAAGCATCAGCCCTCAAAGTCTGTGAGCACCGTATATTTTTAGAAGAGGGAGCAAGGCCTGTCTGTCAACCTCAAAGGCGGTTAAACCCCACCATTTTAGAAGTTGTCAAGAAGGAAGTGACCAGACTACTTAAAGCCGACATCATCTATCCAATCTCGGTTAGTGAATGGGTCAGCCCAGTATAGGTGGTACCAAAGAAGTCTGGTGTCACAACAGTGAAGAATGAGCATGGGAAACTCATGGCTACTAGAGTGCAGAACTCCTGGAGGGTGTGCATTGATTATAGGCGTCTCAACCAGGCCACTCGCAAGGATCACTACCCACTGCCTTTCATCGATCAGATGCTTGATCGCCTGTCAGTAAATCACACTACTGTTTTCTAGACGGTTATGCTAGCTATTTTTAAATTCATATAACTCCTGAAGATCAGGAGAAAACTACTTTTACATGTCCCTTTGGAACGTATGCATATAAGAGAATGCCTTTTGGCTTATGTAATGCACCGGCTACGTTTCAAAGATGCATGATGAGCATTTTCTCAGATCTTCTTGAGAACTGTATGGAAGTTTTCATGGATGATTTTAGTGTGTATGGTTATTCGTTTAACCTTTGCTTGGATAGTTTAGCTAGAGTATTAGACAGGTGTGTTAGTTCAAACCTTGTATTGAATTTTTAAAAATGTCATTTTATGGTAAAACAAGGTATTGTTCTAGGACATGTTGTTTCTAATACTGGTATTTTAGTTTATCCAGCAAAAGTAGATGTTATTTTTGGTTTACCTTACCCCTCCTCCGTGAGGACAGTCCGTTCATTTCTTGGTCATGCAGGTTTCTACCGGCGATTTATCAAGAACTTCAGTAAGGTAGCACTGCCTTTATCCCTACTGTTGCAGAAGGACGTTGAGTTTGAGCTGAGTGCGGACTGCATGGAAGCGTTTGATAAGCTGAAGATCGCATTGACCCAAGCACCTATTATGAGATGGCCCGACTGGAGTCAACCATTTGAGATAATGTGTGACACCTCCAACTATGCAGTAGGAGTGGTGCTGGCTCATCGCGAAGGTAAGGACCCTTATATAATTGCTTATGCTTCTAAGACCTTAGACGCTACTCAGTCTAATTATACTACCACTGAAAAAGAGCTTCTGGCTATTGTTTTTGCTCTGGATAAATTCCGAGCCTACTTACTTGGTACTAAGGTGGTAGTATACACAGACCATGCAGCTCTAAAATATTTATTAGCTAAAAAAGAGTACAAACCAAGGTTAATACGTTGGATATTATTGCTACAAGAATTTGATTTAGAAATCAAAGATAGGAGTGGTTCCCAAAATTTAGTAGCGGACCACTTGAGTCACCTTGAGCACCTTAAAAATGACTCCGCTCCTATCAATGATGCTTTTCCATTTGATAGCTTGCACGCAATATCTGAGGTGGTTCCTTGGTACGCACCTATAGCTAATTATTTGGTTAGTCGTACATTCCCTCCTAATTTTACTAAGCATCAAAGGGACAAGCTTAAAAGCGAGTCCAAGTATTATATATGGGATGACCCATATTTATGGAGATGTGGTGCTGACCAAATAATTAGAAGGTGTGTGCCATAATCAGAATTCCAGTCCATTTTAGAGGCCTGCCACTCTTCTGAGAGTGGTGGATACTTCGGTCCTCAAAGAATAGCTAGAAAAATTTTAGACTGTAGATTCTGGTAGCCCACACTATTTGAGAATACAATTGCTTTCTGTGAATCTTGCTCCCATGCCAGAGGCTTGGGAATATATCCAAGAGGGATGAGATGTCCCAACAACTTATGTTGTTCTATGAAATGTTTTATGTTTGGGACATTGACTTCATGGGTCCATTTCCAAACTCTAGTGGTTTCTTATATGTATTGTTAGCTGTTGATTATGTGTCTAAATGGGTGGAAGCAATTTCTACCCGTACTGATGATGCTAACGTTGTTATCTCCTTTGTTTGAAATAATATTATCTGTCGCTTTGGATCACCACGAGCAAGCGTAAGTGATCAAGGCACTCATTTTTGTAACAGGAGATTGACAGGTCTATTGAAGAAACATGGCATTGTTCACAAGGTGGCGATGGCTTACCATCCCCAGACCAATGGACAAGGCGAAGTGTCTAACAGAGAGATAAAGCGTATCATGGAGAAGATCGTCAAGCATCATAGAAAAGACTGGAGTACCAGGCTTGCAGATGCGCTTTAGGCTTATCGGACAGCGTACAAGACACCAATCAGAATGAGTCCCTTCCGCCTAGTTTATTGAAAGGCTTGTCACCTCCCAGTGGAGGTGGAGCATAAAGCTTTTTGGGCGGTACGAGAATGCAACATGAGATTAGAGAGAGCCAGAGCTGAAAGAAAGTTGCAACTACAGGAATTAGAGAACCTTCGCCTAGAAGCATATGAGAACTCCAGGCTCTACAAAGAGAGGGTGAATGCTGTGCATGACAAGAATATCAAGAGAAGAGAGTTCAGACCTGGCTAGTTGGTTCTTCTTTACAACTCCAGGTTGAGGCTCATGCCAGGCAAGCTGAGATCAAGATGAGAAGGCCCCTATCGGGTGGAAAAGGCTGAGCCATATGGCGTCTTCCACCTGAGTCATCCTTCAAGCTCCAAATTCATCAAAGTCAATGGCCACCGCTTGAAATTGTATCATGGTGAGAAGATGAAAAATAATAAGGAACTAGAGATCTTCCTCTTAGAGGATCCACCAACAGAAGAAGACTGAGCTTGTGGACCATCCAACTTAAGGACGTAAAAGAAAAGTGCTAGGTGGGAGACAACCCACTATGGTATGATCATCCCTTTTTGTTCTTAGTTTTATTTTGTTTTTATCAGTGTTAAGTCATAAATTCTGCATAATCACTTGCATTCTGCATAAAAAAAATCTTCGACGCACAAGCATCTGTGATGCGTACGCGTCATGCGTGACTGCGCAAAATATAGGGATTGAATAGAGAGTTAGGCGGGAGTTGAGCATGAATCGTGCTTTGCGCACAAGCAAGTCCACGCTTACGCGTCTAGGACGCGTACGCGTGGCCATGGAAATCGGCGTACATACGTGTTTGAACAGAGAGTTGTGATGGTCTGGCGCTGGAACTGTGCTAGAGGCACAAAATCACTCACGCGTATACGTCCTTGACACGTGGGCGTCATTTTCAGTTTATGGAGGCACGCGCACGCGTCGTATGCAATTTTGGCTCCCAACACAGAATGAACAGAGAGTTGTGCGTGCGTGGGGCTGGTCTTGCACGACTGGCACGACCAAGGGCATGCGTACGCATGCCAAACGCTTACACGTCGCCTTCATTTTTGCGCAACCCACGCGTACGCGTGGGGTACGCGTGCGCATCACATGCACCGCATCACTAAACCAGCGCGCCACCTTGTTTCAATTATTTCCTCCTCCCAAATCCTAATTCTCTTTCAATCCTAATTCTTTCTTCTTTCTTCTTCCTTCTTCCCCTCTTCTTACTTCTTACTTCTTACTTCTTTCCTCTTCCCTTTTTTTTTCATCTTCTTCCTCAGGTTTCTTTTCTTCCTCTCCTCTACTCTTTCATTCTTCTTTTATTGATTGAATTTAATTATTTTTTTTCTTTCTTCTCAATTTTATATTAGCTTAGTTATTTATGATTTCTTTTTCATTCTTTTATCATGCATTTTTATGTTGGTGTTGGAGCTTTATTTGGGTCTTATTATATTTGAGCTTGTGGATATTATGAGGAGTAATTTGACAATTGACATTTTATTTTGGGTCTCATATACACTTGGATTAATTATTTTAATTCCTATTTTAACTTGCACACCAAGTGTTTGTGAAAAAGCTCTCATGGCATGTTGAATTCTTTTCTATTTTCTTCTTACACTTTAATGCCTCTTTTTCACAAATCTTGCAATCCACATGTATTGAGTATATCATTCACAATTTTCATCATACAAGTACTCATTATTTTATTCCATGTGATACTTATTGTTGAAACTCATGCCTCTTTCATGCATGCCATAAACCCTCTTGCATCTAATTGTTATGAATTGCCTTCTTGATCTTAATTGATGTCTTACCTACATGTTGTAGCTACCATGTATTTAAGCTATTATCTTTTTTTGGCATTTATTATCACTTGAAATTTCTTCCTTCCGGCTTTTAGCAATCTATATTTAACATTCTTCCTCTTTCTTTCTTCCTTAGGATGGGTACCAAGAAAGGAAAAGAGAAGGCTATTGACAAGACACCGGTAAGGAAAGGCACTAAACGAACCATGGCTAAGGCACAACCAACTACAAGCGTTAAGCCACCCACGAAGCGGGTGAAGCGGACAATCAAAGTTGATGAGGCAGAAAAGGTGTTTCCTGCTAGGGACTCTGCACGATTCACTAACCGTTTCTGTGAGCAAATGTTCCCTATCCTGGCTGAGAGAAACTAATGAGCACCTACTTATTCTTCCAACCCACTTTGTTGATTTTGTGGAGCCCCTCATTGAAAGGAGACAGTGGGATTCTTAAGGAGGCAGCCGCAGGAGGCCAATCTATCATGGGTAGTTGAATTCTACTCCAACTTTCACTCGCCTACCCTGCAGTCTGTATATGCTCGTCAAAAGCAAGTACTTGTCTCCGAAGGGACCATTCAGAGAGTATTGGATCTTCCACCTAGCCCAGAGGGATTGGACGCCTATCAAGAGGCCTCTCTCAAGTGCTAGACATACCAGTTTGACTGGAGTAGCGTCCTTAGAGTCATAGCACAACCTGGAAGCACATGGATCTATGGACAACATCGGACTCGACCTAAGAGTATCTCAGCTCCTGCACTTACCTAAGAGGCTTACGTGTGGGCACAGATTATGTCCCACTATAATTTTTCGAGCACTCACGAGTCCACCTTCACTGCAGACATGGTTGTTCTCATCTGGTGCATTCTTATAGAGCAGCCCCTCAACTTACCCAGACACATCTGGCAGGCCATGGGACACGTGCAAATTGCGGGCAACCTACCCTTTCCCGCATTGGCTTCGGATCTTGTCTCTGCAGCAGGAGTCTCCTATAGCACTGGGGATACCAAAGCCATGATCCCAAGGGCTGATCAGTATGTCCAAAACGGAAAGTATACCAGACCCCCAATACCCTTTGCTAGCCGACATCCCGGCCAATCTTTAGACACTCCTCCTACGTCTGCCCTGCCATCACCCACACCTCCTACACCATCCACTACTCAGATGTTCCTTCAGATCCTTCAGAGGTTAGACTATCAAGACCGGCAGATGGAGCGAATGGAACGCCGCAACAAGCGTCGATACACCTATCTGAAGGAGCTCATTGTTAGTACTCACCCACCTCCAGAAGAGAAGGATACCCCGGACTCCACTTCACCTACCCGCACCGAGAGCCATGACGAGCCCGACAGTGGAGGTGATGCTACCAGCCCCACCTTACTCCTTACTGATGGCACGGAGGACCGAGCCAAGCCTTAAGTGTGGGGAGGTCACTACCTGACTTTCAGAGGTAATCTCTCTCTCTCAACACCAATATGTTACTTTTTCTTTTGATAGATAGGATAGATTGCATGATAATAATTGCTTACATATATGTTCTGCTTGGTTGAAGTAATGAGTTTCTTTTCAAGACACTATTTTATAGTATTTCACTAATTTAAATTAAAATTTGTGTTAAACTTGTTTGAAGATTGTAATTTGGAACATGGTTTCTAGCTAAGAACACACAACCTGTGAGATTTTGAGCTTAATTATATGGTTACATTATTTAACCATGACTTTCATTCTTATGTGTTTTCTTCTCTATGATTGCAATCTATGACTTGTTCCATTCTATATGTCCATTGTTTAGTGTATATTCATGCATACATGTGATTGAGGCCATCATTTGATATTTGCTCACTTATCCCAAATAGCCTATCATTCCATTTACCTTTGTTTGCCACTTTGAGCCTTTTCAATCCCCATTTGTTCTTTATATTACCATATCACTAGCCTTAAGCAGAAAAATAATTAATTATCCCATTTGAATCTTTGGTTAGCTTAAGATAGAAATTGTGTGTCAACTAAGTATGGAGAATTGTGGGAACTTGGGTTAATAAGAATGTGTTTTGTTTTTATTGACAAATTTTGATAATTTGGGTGCTTGCTCATGTGAAACTATAAAAACCATATACATTGATATACTATGCTTTTATTTAAAAAGAGAGAGAGAGAGAGAGAGAAGAAATAAATGAATAGGGGACAAAATTACCCCAATGTTAAGTCTAATAAAAGATCATTGCATATGTGATGAACTTGAAGAAAATGTTGATACATGAGTATGTGAAATATACAAAAGTGAAGCTGTGGGTAGCTAGGCATGATTTTAGAATTATATAGAGTGTGTGTATGTTAGGTGAGAACTTAGATTAGTCAAAGATTCAAATTATAGCTCACTTGGCCATACATATATCCTCACCCTTACCTTAGCCCCATTACAACCTTGAAAAGACCTCATGATGTTTGCATTTGTACACTAGATATTTGTTGATTGGTTAGATGAAGAATAAAGTTTTAGAAAGCATGACTAGAGGAGACTAGAGTGGATTAACCCTAGACACTTGAGAGATTAGAGTGCATATACACTTCCAGTGAGGGTTCAATGCTTGATTCTGTGTTCCTAGCTTTCATGAGCTATCTTCTTATAAGTTTATTTGCCTCTTTTTGTGTGATTTGAATTAGTGGAATCTGAATTTTGTTTGTCTTGGAGAACTTGTTCAATTTTAACCAAGTAGGTAAAAACATCTTAGCATATATTTGCATTCATATACATAGGTTGCATTGCATTGTATTGCATGAGTCTTATTTCCCCCATTCATTCTTTTGGCCTCCTTGAGCTTAGCATGAGGACATGCTAACGTTTAAGTGTGGGGAGATTGATAAACCACTATTTTATGGTTTATCTTGCTAAATTGAGTGGTTTTTATCAGTTCTTTGCACACTTATTCATGTAATCCGCATGTTTTACATTCACCTTCCTAATTTTGTTCTATGATTGAAAACTTGCTTCCTAAGCCTTTAAATTGTCAATTTTTAATTCTCCTTTATGCCATTCGATGTCGTGATCTGTGTGTTAAGTGTTTTCAGGCTTTATAGGGTAGGAATGGCTTAGATGATGGAAAGGAAGCTTGCAAAAATGGAAGGAACACAAGGAACTAAGGAGCTAACCAGCGAGGATCGACGCGCACGCATGGCTCATGCGTGCGCGTGACTTGGCGCATTCCACAGTGACGCATACTCATAACTAACGCGTATGCGTGCTGAGCGAAGTCGTACATCGACGCGTACGCGTAACTGACGCGTACGCGTGACACGCGCAGAAGACCATTGACACGTACTGATGAGCGGATAATTTATACGCTTTTTGGCATTGTTTTTAAGTAGTTTTTAGTATGTTTTAATTTTTAGTATATTTTCATTAGTTTTTAAATAAAAATCACATTTATAGACTTTACTATGAGTTTGTGTATTTTTCTGTGATTTCAAGTATTTTCTGGCTGAAATTGAGGGACTTGAGCAAAAATCTGATTCAGAGGCTGAAGAAGGACTACAGATGCTGTTGGATTCTGACCTCCCTGCACTCAAAATAAATTTTCTAGAGCTACAGAAATTCAAATGGCACGATCTCAATTGCGTTGGAAAGTAGACATCTAGGGCTTTCCAGCAATATATAATAGTCCATACTTTACTCGAGTTTAGATAACGCAAACTGGCGTTCAATGCCAGCTTTCTGCCCTATTCTAGCGTTAAACGCCAGAAACAAGTTGCAAAGCAGAGTTAAACGCCAGAAACAAGTTACGAACTGGCGTTCAACTCCAAGGAAGACCTCTACATGTGAAAGCTTCAATGCTCAGCCCAAGCACACACCAAGTGGGCCCCAAAAGTAGATTTCTACATCATTTACTTATTTCTGTAAACCCTAGTAAGTAGTTTAGTATAAATAGGACTTTTTACTATTATCTAATAATCTTTTGATCATGTTTTTATGATTGAACCCTCTTTGGGAGGCTGGCCATTCGGCCATGCCTAGACCTTGTTCTTATGTATTTTCAACGGTGGAGTTTCTACACCCCATAGATTAAGGTGTGGAGCTCTGCTGTTCTTCATGAATTAATGCAAAGTACTATTGTTTTTCTATTCAACTCAAGCCTATTTCTTCTCTATGATATTCATTCGCACACAAGAACATGATGAATGTGATGATTATATGACGCTCATCACCATTCTTACCTATGAATGCGTGCCTGACAACCACTTCCGTTCTACATGCAAACAAGCTTGAATGTGTATCTCTTAGCCTTCTGATTCACGATCAGAGTCTTCGTGGCATAGGCTAGAATTATTAGCGGCCAGTCTTGAGATCCGAAAAGTCTAAACCTTGTCTGTGGTATTCCGAGTAGGATCTCGGAAGGGATGGCTGTGACGAGCTTCAAACTCGCGAGTGCTGAGTGTAGTGACAGACGAAAAAGGATTACTGAATCCTATTCTAGCAGGATCGAGAACCAACAGATGATTAGCCGTGCAGTGACAGCGCATTTGGACCATTTTCACTGAGAGGACGGGATGTAGCCATTGACAACGATGATGCCCAACATACAACTTGCCATGGAAAGGAGTATGAAGGATTGGATGAAAGCAGTAGGAAAGCGGAGATTCAGAAGGAATTAAGCATCTCTACATGCTTATTTGAAATTCTCACCAATGAATTACATAGGTATCTCTATCTTTATTTTACGTTTTATTTATCTTTTAATTATTAAAACTCTATAACCATTTGAATCCGCCTGATTGAGATTTGCAAGATGACCATAGCTTGCTTCAAGCCGACAATCTCCGTGGGATCGACCCTTACTCATGTAAGGTTTATTACTTGGACGACCCAGTGCACTTGCTGGTTAGTTGTGCGAAGTTGTGACAAAGAACTAAGATTATGAACGTGCGTATTAAGTTTTTGATGCCGTTACCAAGGAATGAACGATCACGATTTCGTGCACCAAGTTTTTGGCGCCGTTGCCGGGGATTGTTCGAGTTTGGACAACTGACGGTTCATCTTGTTGCTCAGATGAGGTAATTTTATTTTATTTTTAATATTTTTATTTCTTATTTTCGAAAAATACAAAAAATAATTTCTTCTTTTTCGTTTTACCCAAAATAATTTTCGAAAAAAAAAACAAAAAAATCAATAAAATCATAAAAACCAAAAATATTTTGTGTTTTTGTTTGATTCTTGTGTCAAATTTTAAGTTTGGTGTCAATTGCATGTTTTAATTTTTCTAAAAAAAAAAATTCGAAAATTCATGCATGTGTTCTTCATGATCTTTAAGTTGTTCTTGATGATTTTATATGTTTGATCTTTAATTTTTCTTGTTTTGTGTCTTCTCTTGTTTTTCTAATGCATTTTAGAATTATTAGAGTCTAAACATTGAAAATTTCTAAGTTTGGTGTCTTGCATGTTTTTCTTTTCTTAAAAATTTTCAAAAACATGTTCTTGATGTTCATCATGACCTTCAAAGTGTACTTGGTGTTCATCTTGACATTCGAAGTGTTCTTGCATATTTTTCTTGTTTTGATTCATAATTTTTATGTTTTGCATCAATTTTTGTGTTTTTCTCTCTCCTCATAAAAATTCAAAAAAAAATATCTTTCCCTTATTTTTCTCATAATTTTCGAAAATTTGGATTGACTTAGTCAAAAATTTTTAAAATTTAATTGTTCCTTATGAGTCAAATCAAATTTTCAATTTAAAAATTCTATCTTTTTCAAATCTCTTTCAAAAATCAAATCTTTTTCATTTTTTCTTTCATAATTTCGAAATTTTCAAAATTTATTTTCAAAATCTTTTTCTTATTTCTTTTTCATATTTTCGAAATTAATACTAACAATTAATGTGATTGATTCAAAAATTTTAAGTTTGTTACTTGCCTAGTAAGAAAGGTTTAATCTTTAAATTTTAAAATCATATCTTTTTGTTTCTTGTTAGTCAAGTAATCAACTTTAATTTTCAAAATCAAATCTTTTTAAGTTTCTTTTTCAAATCTCTTTCAAAATAAATCTCAATCACATCAATTTCAAAATCTTTTCTAACTTCTTATCTTTTCAAAATTGATTTTCAAATATTTTTCAATTAATCTTATCTTTTTATTTGATTTCTATCTTTTCAAAACTACCTAACTAATTTTCTCTCTCTAATTTTCGAAAACTCTTCCCCACTTTTTCAAAATTCTTTTTTTAATTAAATATTTGTTTTAAATTTTAATTTAATTTAATTTCATTTTTCTTCTTAAAATTTTCGAATTTTAACTTTAATTTTAAATGTTTTTATTTTACTCTATTTAATTTTCAAATTCTTCCTTCTCTCATCTCCTTCTAATTACTTATTTATCTACTAACACCCCTCTTATACTCAAAAATTCGAACCCACTCTTCTCCTCTGTGTTTGAATTTTTCTCTTCTCCTTCTTATATTCTTCTCTTCTTATACTTACATAAGGAATCTCTATACTGTGACATAGAGGATTCCATATTTTCTTTTGTGTTCTCTTCTTTTTCATATGAGCAGGAACAAGGATAAGAACATTCTTGTTGAAGCTGATCCTGAACCTGAAAGGACTCTGAAGAGGAAGCTAAGGGAAGCTAAAGCACAACTCTCTGGAGAAAATCTGACAGAAATTTTTGAAAAAGAAGGAGACATGGCTGAAAATAATAACAATGCAAGGAAGATGCTTGGTGACTTTACTGCACCACATTCCAATTTAAATGGAAGAAGCATCTCAATCCCTGCCATTGGAGCAAACAATTTTGAGCTTAAACCTCAATTAGTTTTTCTGATGCAACAGAACTGCAAGTTTCATGGACTTCCATCAGAAGATCCTTTTTAGTTCTTAACTGAATTCTTGCAGATCTGTGATACTGTTAAGACCAATGGGGTTGATCCCGAGGTCTACAGGCTTATGCTTTTCCCGTTTGCTGTAAGAGACAGAGCTAGAATATGGTTGGACTCTCAACCTAAAGATAGCTTGAACTCTTGCAATAAGCTGGTCACGACTTTCTTAGCCAAGTTCTTTCCTCCTCAAAAGCTTAGTAAACTTAGAGTGGATGTTTAAACCTTCAAACAGAAAGAAGATGAATCCCTCTATGAAGCTTGGGAGAGATACAAGCAACTGCCAAAAAGTGTCCTTCTGACATGCTTTCAGAATGGACCATCCTGGATATATTCTATGATGGTCTATTTGAATTATCTAAGATGTCATTGGACCATTCTGCAGGTGAATCTATTCACCTAAAGAAAATGCCTGCAGAAGCTCAGGAACTCATTGACATGGTTGCAAATAACCAGTTCATGTACACTTCTGAAAGGAATCCTATGAGTAATGGGACGCCTCAGAGGAAGAGAGTTCTTGAAATTGATACTCTGAATGCCATATTGGCTCAGAATAAAATATTGACTCAGCAAGTCAATATGATTTTTCAAAGTCTGAATGGGTTGCAAGCTGCATCCAATAGTACTAAAGAAGCATCTTCTGAAGAAGAAGCTTATGATCCTGAGAACCCTGCAATAGCAGAGGTGAATTACATGGGTGAACCCTATGGAAACACCTATAATCCCTCATGGAGAAATCATCCAAATTTCTCATGGAAGGATCAACAAAAGCCTCAACAAGGCTTTAATAATGGTGGAAGAAACAGGTTTAGCAATAGCAAGCCTTTTCCATCATCCACTCAGCAACAGACAGAGAATTCTGAGCAGAATCTATCTAGCTTAGCAAATATAGTCTCTGATCTATCTAAGGCCACTTTAAGTTTCTTGAATGAAACAAGGTCCTCCATTAGAAATTTGGAGGCACAAGTGGGCCAGCTGAGTAAAAGAGTCACTGAAACTCCTCCTAGTACTCTCCCAAGCAATATAGAAGAGAATCCAAAAAGAGAGTGCAAGGCCATTACCTTACTTGGTGTGGCTGAACCCAAAGAGGAGGAGGAGGACGTGAATCCTAGTGAGGAAGACCTCCTGGGACGTTCACTGACCAATAAGGAGTTTCCCTTTGAGGAACCAAAGGAATCTGAGGCTCATCTAGAGACCATAGAGATTCCATTGAACCTCCTTTTACCATTCATGAGCTTTGATGACTATTCCTCTTTTGAAGAAGATGAAGACATTGCTGAAGAGCAAGTTGCTCAATATTTAGGAGCAATCATGAAGTTGAATGCCAAATTATTTGGTAATGAAACTTGGGAGGATGAACCTCCATTGCTCATCAAGGAACTAAATGCCTTGGTTCAGCAAACTCTACCTCAAAAGAAACAGGATCCTGGTAAATTCCTAATTCCCTGTAACATAGGCACCAAAACCTTTGAGAAGGCTCTGTGTGACCTGGGGTCAGGCATAAACTTAATGCCATTCTCTGTAATAGAGAAACTAGGAATCTTTGAGGTACAGGCTGCCAAATTCTCATTAGAGATGGCAGACAAATCCATGAAAATGGCTTATGGACAAGTAGAGGACGTGTTAGTAAAGGTTGAAGGCCTTTACATCCCTGCTGATTTCATAATCCTGGACACTGGGAAGGATGAGGATGAATCCATCATCCTTGGAAGACCCTTCCTAGCCACAGAAAAAGCTGTGATTGATGTGGACAGAGGAGAGTTGGTCCTTCAACTGAATGAGGACTACCTTGTATTTAAAACTCAAGGTTCTCCTTCTGTAACCAAGGAGAGGAAGCATGAAAAGCTTCTCTCACTGCAGAGTCAACCAAAGCTCCCACAGTCAAACTCTAAGTTTGGTGTTGGAAGGCCACAACCAAACTCTAAGTTTGGTGTTGAACCCCCACATTCAAACTCTAAGTTTGGTGTTGGGAGGTCCCAACAATGCTCTGAACATCTGTGAGGCTCCATGAAAGCTCACTGTCAAGCTATTGATATTAAAGAAGCGCTTGTTGGGAGGCAACCCAATGTTATTTAATTATATCTATTTATTTTCCATTGTTATTTTATGTTTTTTTTAGGTTGATGATCATGTGGAGTCACAATAACTACTGAAAAATCAAAAACAGAATAAAAAATAGTATTAAAAATAGCACACCCTGGAGGAAGAGCATTCTGGCGTTTAAACGCTAGAAACAAGCACCAAGCTGGTGTTTAACGCCAGAAACAAGCATTGTAACACCCTACCATACAGAGTCTTATACTTAAGTCATAATCCAGAGATGGCAAGGTATTACGACCTCTAAAACAAAAATCTAGTACGTATAGTAGTGTGAATAAGGATTATAACTAGGAGCCTTTGTAGAAAAAGGGGTAAACAAAAATCGCAACTCGAAAGCGCAACACTCCGATCGATAACGCAATGAGCAAAGGATAAGTTAACGCGAGATTATATATACAAAAGAGTGTCAAAGACAGAAATATCAAGACTCAAAATCCGGCTGCGAAGATAACCGGTCCGAGCATAGCAATATATACATATAATAAAATAAGGAAAACCCCAAAGGAAACCCAAAGGGACACAATTACAAAAACCTATTCTCCAAAATCCCCTCTAGAAGGAGTCATCACAGTTTGTATTATTTAATGGAGATAAAAGTATCTACGCAAAACATATAAACCAAAACAGAGCCCCGAGAACAAAGATTTTCGCTAATCCAGAAGTCTCCAGCATGCCTCAACGAGAAGCCTCGCATCCTGCATCTGAAAACCACAAAATCCGTATGGGTGAGAACCAGAGGTCCCCAGCACGGTAACAGCTTCCACATATATAATACATAATAATAGAGGAAAGCCGAAGGCAATCCTAGAACTTCCTCCAGATAATATCAAAGCTTATAAACAAACTAAACCGTAAGTGGCAACTGACTAAAGATCCTTCAGTCTAACTAATACTTCCCTTTCCAATTCCTTTAGACCTCCCAACCACCAGCAGGAGTATAATATAGCAAACACAGTTATATCAGACAAGAGATTTACAAATAGGAACAGATAAGGCGTTTAGACAATTAGTAAGTAATATGCAGTCAAATAGGCAATCTCAAACAATTTATATAATATGCATATGATGAATGCCTGTCCCTAGTGGCTGATGATATCATCTGTCAGTTATATAGCCAACCCGACAAGTCCTGGTAGCTAACCATTGGACTGTCCCTCTGTCGCGCATCCCCAACTCGAGTTATACTCATCATAAACTTGATCATAATCATGATCCATATCCATCACCCTCACTGGTGAATATTTACGGGGGCGAGCTCATCCGGGCCTTTCACAATGCCCGGCCACACTTACGACATAGGGTCTAAAGAGCTTTGAGTCTCAACCTGGAGCACGTGGTGACTAGCCACTGCTTCCTCCCAGGGAAACCCTCATCTCCGATGGTGGAAGTGCAAACATTCACAATTCATTCAACAGCATATATGCATTTATACTTAGCCATAATCATGGCTCCACCGTAGCACGGCAATAATCTAGCCATCCGGCTCACGGTTAAATCCATAACCAGCCAATTCATTAACAATTACGGCCCTTCAGCCCATGGCTCAACAAGCACTTCCACCGCCATCCTCCGCATCTCACATAATCATCTTTGATCCTCATTGATCATTCATTTTTCCCTTGCTTCACTCGCAAGTTACCACATTTACTAGCCCCTTGCCTCATTGCTAGGCACATCATAATGATTTAAGACATAAGTGGTGAGATCGGAGGCTTAGAAGTATGAAATTTGGCTTTTAAAACTCAAAAATCAACTTTGGGATGAAAACAGGGCCACGCGTACGCGCACTCCACGCGCACGCGTGGATGGCCACAAAATCTCATCGACGCCCAAGCGTCATACGTGCAGACGCGCGGGTTGAAAATAGCCAAATGACGCGCGAGCGTCAACCACGCGTACGCGTGGGTGCTCTTGCGCCCCAGGCACAAAACTGGCACAACTTTGGCACAACTCTCTGAAAAATGGCTGGGCATTTGGTACAGCGCATCGATGCGCTCGCGCACACAACACGCACGCGTGGATGGTGCTTTCTCGAAGAACGGCGTGTACGTGCCAAGTGCGCCTATGCGCGGGGGGTCATTCTGCTAAAAATTTTCTAAGTTAAAAGCTACAGAATTCACAGATTCAACCCCCAATCTTCCGACGGACATAACTTTCTCATTGTAAATCGTTTTTCACCCGTTCTTCGAACGGCATGGACATCCCGGATCCAATTTCATTTCTAAACAGATTTGGCACAAATCAGAGATCCGTAGTCCATGTTATGTCCCGTCAAAGTATGCCCAAAAACCATGCTTTCATACAAAACCATAAAGTGCCATTTTCAAAACAAGCCACTTTCAACTCTTTTCAAAATCAATCAAAACATGCCAATTTCATCCCTTTTCTTTGAAATCAATCAAAATGTACCAAAATCAACATCAAGCCATCCTCAACTCACACATTGACATTTTACCAAATTTCCCAAAATCACCATCCAACCCTTTTAACACTTCTCAATCATGTCATACATCCCCCCTCATCCCAATTTCCAATAATACCATTTCTAATCAACCATCATTATACATAATAAACATCATACTCACCATCAACATGGTACCACCCACCAATTCAACCTTAATCATTCATCAAGCATATATCACAACATACATTTTCTCATATATCACACAATCAAGGCATCAATATTCATAATCACATATATGATCACATCATATATCTCAACTATTTAACAACATCAACCATTCAATGCCTATCTTAGGGCCTCTAGCCTAAGTATTTCCTACTACATTACATATTAGATACGAGAAACCGAGACCATACCTTAGCCGATTTCCCAAGCTCAACCGGAGCACTTCCAAACCACTTGTCCACAAGCTCTCAAGGTCTCAACACCTCTAAGAACAGATTTTGTCACACAAAACCCTCTCCTAAACTTTCCAAAATCACCAATCAAGCTCCAATATTCACATATACACAACCTAAGCCACAATCATCATACCCATACACAACATCTCAATACCCAACATCATAGAACAACAAATTATACTAGGGTTGAGAATCTTACCACACCCAAGGTCCAAGGAGACAAGATTAACCTTCTCCTTCAAGAGAGTTGGGTCCTATAACATCAAAGAGCCCAAAATCTCAACATTTCATCCATAAAACTCGAAAACAAGGGCTGGAATTTCGAAGATCAAAACGTGGCTTACCTCAAGATTGATTGTATGGGTTTTGTAGAGCTCTCCACGGTGAACGCGTGGCCACAAACGGTGCGGCGATCGGAGTTCTAGATCAAAAGTTATGGTGGTTTGAAGATCAACCAAGGGAGAGAACTTGAGAGAGTATTCTTCCCTTCGTCTCCACCATTTCAGCGTGTGTTTGTGTGTTGTGAGGAGAGAGAGTGCTGAAAACTAGGGTTTTGGTTTAGTTTAGTTGGGCCAAGGGTCCACTTTGGGTCCGGTTGGACCGGTTTGGCCCGTTCGGTCCAATCTTGGTCCGTTTTCTATAAAATTGGTACCGAAATTCTTGTCTCAATCTCCTCTATCATATTAAGCCATAAAAATAACATTTTTGGCTTTCTAGAATAAATTCTCATTTATGGGTTAATTATCCGTTAATTAACCAGGTCTACAAGCATCAACCTGGCGTTAAACGCCAGAAACAGGCTACATTTGGGCGTTTAACGCCAAAAACAGGCAGCAGTCTGGCGTTAAACGCCAGTATTGCATACAGAGGGTGTTTTGCATGCCTAAATAGTGCAAGGATGAGAAATCCTTGACACCTCAGGATTTGTGGACCCCACAGGATCCCCACCTCTTTCACACCTTTTCATAACACTCTTCCCCAAATACCCTTAACCACTCACATCCATCCAGTCATCCCCATAAACCCCACCTACCTCCAAAATTCAAATTCTTTTCCCTCCCAAAACCCAACCCTAATGGCCGAAACCTACACTTTCCCCACCCCTATATAAACCCCTCAACACTACTCCATTTTCACACATTACAACCATCACTTCTCCCCCTTGGCCGAATACACCTTCTCCCTCCATCTCCTCCATTTTCTTCTTCTTCTACTACTTTCTTTCTTCTTTTGCTCGAGGATGAGCAAACCATTTAAGTTTGGTGTGGTAAAAGCATAGCTTTTTGTTTTTCCATAACCATTAATGGCACTTAAGGCCAGAGAAACCTTAAGAAAGAGGAAAGAAAAGGCAATTGCTTCCACCTCTGAGTCATGGGAGATGGAGAGATTCATCTCAAAGGTCCATCAAGACCACTTCTATAAAGTTATGGCCAAGAAAATGGTGATCCTTGAGGTCCCTTTTAAGCTCAAAAAGAGCGAATATCCAGAGATCCGACAAGAGATTAGAAGAAGAGGATGGGAAGTTCTCTCTAATCCTATTCAACAAGTCAGAATCTTAATGGTTCAAGAGTTCTATGCAAACGCATGGATCACTAGGAACCATGATCAAAGTATGAACCCAAACCCAAAGAATTGGCTTACAATGGTTTGGGGAAAATACTTAGATTTTAAGCTGGAAAATGTAAGGTTGGCGATCAACTTGCCAATGATGCAAGAAAATGCACGCCCTACACTAGAAGGGTCAACTTTGATCAAAGGTTGGACCAAGTCCTCATGGACATATGTGTAAAAGGAGCTCAATGGAAAGTTGACTCAAGAGGCAAGCCGATTCAATTGAGAAGACTGGACCTTAAGCCTGTAGCTAGAGGATGGTTGAAGTTCATTCAACGCTCAATTATTCCTGCTAGCGACCGGTCTGAAGTTACTGTAGACCGGGCCATCATGATTCACAGTATCATGATTGGGGAGGAAGTGGAAGTTCATGAGATTATACCTCAAGAACTCTACAAGGTGGCTGACAAGTCTTCCACTTTGGCAAGGTTAGCCTTTCCTCACCTCATTTGCCACCTATGCAATTCGGCTGGGATTGACATAGAGGGAGACATCCTCATTGATGAGGACAAGCCCATCACTAAGAAAAGGATGGAGCAAACAAGAGATCATGGACCTCAACAAGAGCATGAGGAAATTCCTCACCATGAAATCCCTGAGATGCCTCAAGGGATGCACTTTCCTCCACAAAACTATTGGGAGCAAATTAACACCTCCCTAGAAGAATTAAGTTCCAACATGGGACAACTAAGGGTGGAGCACCAAGAGCACTCCATCATTCTCCATGAAATTAGAGAAGATCAAAGGGCTATGAGGGAGGAGCAACAAAGGCAAGGAAGAGACATAGAGGAGCTCAAGAATACCATTGGTTCTTCAAGAGGAAGAAGACGCCACCCTCACTAAGGTGGACCCGTTCCTTAATCTCCTTGTTCTTATTTTTCTATTTTTCGTTTACTATATGTCTATTTATGTTTATGTCTTTATTACATGATTATTAGTATTTAAGTGTCTATGTCTTAAAGCTATGAATGTCCTATGAATCCATCACCTTTCTTAAATGAAAAGTGCTTTAATCACAAAAGAACAAGAAGTACATGATTTCGAATTCATCCTTGAAATTAGTTTAATTATTTTAATGTGGTGACAATACTTTTTGTTTTCTAAATGAATGCTTGAACAGTGCATATGTCTTTTGAATTTGTTGTTTATGAATATTAAAATTGTTGGCTCTTGAAAGAATAAGGAAAAAGGAGAAATGTTATTGATAATCTGAAAAATCATAAAATTGTTTCTTGAAGCAAGAAAAAGCAGTGAATACAAAAGCTTGCAGAAAAAAATGGCAAAAAAAAAGAGAAAGCAAAAGAAGAAAAAGCAAGCAGAAAAAGCCAAAAGCTCTTAAAACCAAAAGGCAAGAGCAAAAAGCCAATAACCCTTTAAACCAAAAGGCAAGGGTAAAAAGGATCCAAGGATTTGAGCATCAGTGGATAGGAGGGCCCAAAGGAATCAAATCCTGGCCTAAGCGGCTAAACCAAGTTGTCCCTAACCATGTGCTTGTGGCGTGAAGGTGCCAAGTGAAAAGCTTGAGACTGAGCGGTTAAAGTCAAGGTCCAAAGCAAAAAAAGAGTGTGCTTAAGAACCATGGAGACCTCTAATTGGGGACTTTAGCAAAGCTGAGTCACAATCTGAAAAGGTTCACCTAGTTATGTGTCTGTGGCATGTATGTATCTGGTGGTAATATTGGAAAACAGAGTGCTTAGGGCCACGACCAAGACTCATAAAGTAGCTGTGTTTAAGAATTAACATACTGAACTAGGAGAATCAATAACACTATCTAAATTCTGAGTTCCTATAGATGCCAATCATTCTGAACTTCAAAGGATAAAGTGAGATGCCAAAACTGTTCAAAGGAAAAAGCTACTAGTCCCGCTCATCTGATTGGAGCAAAGTTTTGTTGATATTTTGGAATTTATAGTATATTCTCTTCTTTTTATCCTAATTGATTTTTAGTTGCTTCGGGACAAGCAACAATTTAAGTTTGGCGTTGTGATCAGCGGATAATTTATACGCTTTTTGGCATTGTTTTTAAGTAGTTTTTAGTATGTTTTAGTTAATTTTTAGTATATTTTTATTAGTTTTTAAATAAAAATCATGTTTCTGGACTTTACTATGAGTTTGTGTGTTTTTCTGTGATTTCAGGTATTTTCTAGCTGAAATTGAGGGACCTGAGCAAAAATCTGATTCAGAGGCTGAAGAAGGACTGCAGATGCTGTTGGATTCTGACCTACCTGCACTCGAAATGGATTTTATGGAGCTACAGAAACCCAAATGAAGCGCTCTTAATTGCGTTGGAAAGTAGACATCCAGGGCTTTCCAGCAATATATAATAGTCCATACTTTTCCCGAGTTTAGATGACGCAAACTGGAGTTCAACGCTAGCTTTCTGCCCTATTCTGGCGTTAAACGCCAGAAACAAGTTGCAAAGCAGAGTTAAATGCCAGAAACAAGTTACAAACTGGTGTTCAACTCCAAAGAAGACCTCTACACGTGAAAGATTCAATGCTCAGCCCAAGCACACACCAAGTGGGCCCTGGAAGTGGATTTCTGTATCATTTACTTATTTCTATAAACCCTAGTAACTAGTTTAGTATAAATAGGACTTTTTACTATTATCTAATCATCTTTTGATCATGTTTTTATGATTGAACCCTCTTTGGGAGGCTGGCCATTCGGCCATGCCTAGACCTTGTTCTTATGTATTTTCAATGGTGGAGTTTCTACACCCCATAGATTAAGGTGTGGAGCTCTGCTGTTCTTCATGAATTAATGCAAAGTACTATTGTTTTTCTATTCAACTCAAGCCTATTTCTTCTCTAAGATATTCATTCACACACAAGAACATGATGAATGTGATGATTATGTGACGCTCATCACCATTCTCACCTACGAACGCGTGCCTGACAACCACTTCCGTTCTACATGCAAACAAGCTTGAATGTGTATCTCTTAGCCTTCTGATTCACGATCAGAATCTTCGTGGTATAGGCTAGAATTATTGGTAGCCATTATTGAGATCCGAAAAGTCTAAACCTTGTCTATGGTATTCCGAGTAGGATCTGGGAAGGGATGGTTGTGACGAGCTTCAAACTCGCGAGTGCTAGGCGTAGTGACAGAGGCAAAAGGATTACTGAATCCTATTCCAGCAGGATCGAGAACCAACAGATGATTAGCCGTGCGGTGACAGTGCATTTGGACCATTTTCACTGAGAGGACAGGATGTAGCCATTGACAACGGTGATACCCATCATATAGCTTGCCATGGAAATGAGTATGAATGATTGGATGAAAGAAGTAGGAAAGCGGAGATTCAGAAGGAACTAAGCATCTCTACATGTGATGAGCGGATAATTTATATGCTTTTTGGCATTGTTTTTAGTATGTTTTTAGTAGAATCTATTTACTTTTAGGGATGTTTTTATTATTTTTTATGTTAAATTCACATTTCTGGACTTTACTATGAGTTTGTGTGTTTTTCTGTGATTTTAGGTATTTTCTGGCTGAAATTGAGGGACTTGAGCAAAAATCAGATTCAGAGGTAGAAGAAGGACTGCTGATGTTGTTGGATTCTGACTTCCCTACACTCAAAGTAGATTTTCTGGAGCTACATAACTCAAAATGGCGCGCTTCCAATTGCGTTGGAAATTAGACATCCAGGGCTTTCCAGCAATATATAATAGTCCATACTTTGGCCAAGTTTAGACGACGTAAAAGGGCTTTGAACGCCAGTTCTACGCTGCTGTCTGGAGTTAAACGCCAGCAACACGTCACGAACCAGAGTTGAACGCTAGAAATACGTTACAACCTGGCGTTCAACTCCAGAAAGAGCCTCTGCACGTGTAACATTCAAGCTCAGCCCAAGCACACACCAAGTGGGCCCCGGAAGTGGATTTATGCATCAATTACTTACTTCTGTAAACCCTAGTAACTAGTTTAGTATAAATAGGACTTTTTACTATTGTATTCTACATCTTTTGATCATTTTTAGATCTCTAGACCTCCATGGGAGGCTGGCCACTCGGCCATGCTTACCCTATATTCACTTATGTATTTTCAAACGGTAGAGTTTCTGCACTCCATAAATTAAGGTGTGGAGCTCTGCTGTTCCTCAAAGATTAATGCAAAGTACTACTGTTTTTCTATTCAATTCAACTTATTCCGCTTCTAAGATATTCATTCGCACTTCAATCTGAATGTGATGAACGTGACAATCATCATCATTCCCCCACAAACGCGTGCCTGACAACCACTTCCGTTCCACCTTAGATTGAATGAGTATCTCTTGGATCTCTTAATCAGAATCTTCATGGTATAAGCTAGATTGATGACGGCATTCATGAGAGTCCGGAAAGTCTAAACCTTGTCTGTGGTATTACGAGTAGGACTCTGGGATTGAATGACTGTGACGAACTTCAAACTCGCGAGTGCTGGGCGTAGTGACAGACGCAAAAGGAGGGTGAATCCTATTCCAGTATGATCGAGAACCTCAGATGATTAGCCGTGCTGTGACAAAGCATTTGGACCATTTTCACAAGAGGATGGGATGCAGCCATTGACAGGGGTGATGCCTCCAGACGATTAGCCATGCAGTGATAGCGCATCGGACCATTTTCTAGAGAGGATAAAAAGTAGCCATTGACAACGGTGATGTCCTTACATAAAGCCAGCCATGGAAAGGAGTAGGATTGATTGGATGAACACAGCAGGAAAGTAGAGGTTCAGAGGAACAAAAGCATCTCTATGTGCTTATCTGAAATTCTCACCAATGATTTACATAAGTATTTCTATCCTTATTTTATTATATATTTTCAAAAACTCCATAACTATTTTATATCCGCCTGACTGAAATTTACAAGGTGACCATAGCTTGCTTCATACCAACAATCTCCGTGGGATCGACCCTTACTCACGTAAGGTTTATTACTTGAACGACCCAGTGCACTTGCTGGTTAGTTGTATCGAAGTTGTGAATGAAAAACGATTTATTAAGACGTGCGTACAGAGTTTCTGGCATCATTGCCTGAGATCACAATTTCGTGCACCAAATTTTTGGCGCCGTTGCCGGGGATTGTTCGCGTTTGGACAACTGGCGGTTCATCTTTTTGCTCAGATTAGGTAATTTTTTTTTTATTTTATTTTCAAAAATTTTTCAAAAAATATTTCAAAAATCTCTCATCTGTTTTCAAAAAAAAAATATAAATCTTTTCAAAAATATATTTTTTTTCAGAATTTTTAAGAATGAATTCTAGTGTTTCATGAAGCATGTTGAAGCATGGCTGGCTATTAAGCCATGTCTAAATTCTTTTGGACTGAGGTTTTGGCCTAAAATTGAATGAATTACTCGCATATTCATGCTAAAGCTTGACTGGCTATTAAGCCATGTCTAACCCTCAGATTGGAGCTTTAGACTAAGATTGTAAGATTCCTGGAATTCATATTAAAAATTTTGGAATCCTTATTTTTCTTTTTCACATTAATTTTCGAAAAAATCCAAAAAAAAAAATTTATTAGAAAATCATAAAAAAATTAAAAATATTTTGTGTTTCTTGTTTGAGTCTTGAGTCAATTTTTAAGTTTGGTGTCAATTGCATACTCATCTTGCATTTTTCGAAAATTGCATTCATGCATTGCATTCATCATGATCTTCAAGTTTTTCTTGATAAACCTTCTTGATTGATCTTCATATTACATTGTTTTTGTGTTGTATGGTGTTTTTCATATGCATTTTTGAATTCTTAGTGTCTAAGCATTAAAGAATTCTAAGTTTGGTGTCTTGCATGTTTTCTTTGCATTAAAAATTTTTCAAAAATATGTTCTTGATGTTCATCATGATCTTCATAGTGTTCTTGGTGTTCATCTTGACATTCATAGCATTCTTGCATGCATTCATTGCTTTGATCCAAAATTTTCATGCATTGCATCAGTTTTCATGTTTTTCTCTTTCATCATTAAAAATTCAAAAAAAATAAAAAAAAATATCTTCCCCTTTTTTCTCTCTCAAAATTTCGAAAATTAGATTTGACTTTTTCAAAAATTTTTAAAATCTAGTTGTTTTTATGAGTCAAATCAAATTTTCAATTTAAAAATCTTATCTTTTTCAAAATCTTTTTCAAAAATCAAATCTTTTTCAAAACTAATTTCAATCATATCTTTTCAAAAATATCTCTTTATCTTATCTTTTTCAAAATTTGGTTTAAAAAAATCCTTTCTAACTTCTTATCTTCTTATCTTTTCAAAATTGATTTTCAAATTTGTTTCAACTAACTAACTAACTTTTTGTTTGTTTCTTATCTTTTTCAAAACTACCTAACTAACTCTCTCTCTCTAATTTTCGAAAATATCTCTCTCTTTTTCAAAAATTCTTTTTAATTAACTAATTATTTCAATTTTTGATTTTAATTTTCGAAAATTACTAACCTTTTTCAAAAACAATTTTCGAAAATCACTAACTCTTTTTCAAAAATAATTTTCGAAAATTCTCTCTCTCTCTCATCTCACATCTCTGCTCTCCTCACCCTTGTGCTTCTTTCCTTACATTACATTCTTTTCTTCTTATTTTCTTCTACTCACACAGGGACCTCTATACTGTGGTAAAAAGGATCCCTATTATTATTATTTTTCTGTTCCCTCTTTTTCATATGAGCAGGAGCAAGGACAAGAATATTCTTGTTGAAGCATATCCAGAACCTGAAAGGACTCTGAAGAGGAAACTAAGAGAAGCTAAATTACAACAAACCAGCAAGCACCTGTCAGGAATTTTTGTACAGGAAGAGGAGATGGCAGCCGAAAATAATAATAATGCAAGGAGGATGCTCGGTGACTTTACTACACCTAATTCCAATTTACATGGAAGAAGCATCTCCATCCCTACCATTGGAGCAAACAATTTTGAGCTGAAACCTCAGCTAGTTTCTCTGATGCAGCAGAACTGCAAGTTCCATGGACTTCCATCTGAAGATCCTTTTCAGTTCTTAACTGAATTCTTGCAGATCTGTGATACTGTTAAGACTAATGGAGTAAATCCTGAAGTCCACAGGCTCATGCTTTTCCCTTTTGCTGTAAGAGACAGAGCTAGAGTATGGTTGGACTCTCAACCCAAAGATAGCCTGAACTCTTGGGATAAGCTGGTCACGGCTTTCTTAGCCAAGTTCTTTCCTCCTCAAAAGCTGAGCAAGCTTAGAGTGGATGTTCAAACCTTCAGACAGAAAGAAGGTGAATCCCTCTATGAAGCTTGGGAGAGATACAAGGAACTGACCAAAAAGTATCCTTCTGACATGCTTTCAGAATGGACCATCCTGGATATATTCTATGATGGTCTGTCTGAATCAGCTAAAATGTCATTGGATACTTCTGCAGGTGGATCCATTCACCTAAAGAAAACGCCTGCAGAAGTTCAAGAACTCATTGACATGGTTGCTAATAACCAGTTCATGTACACTTCTAAAAGGAATCCTGTGAATAATGGGACGCCTATGAAGAAGGGAGTTCTTGAAATTGATACTCTGAATGCTATATTGGCTCAGAATAAAATATTGACTCAGCAAGTCAATATGATTTCTCAGAGTCTGAATGGAATGCAAGCTGCATCCAACAGTACTCAGGAGGCATCTTCTGAAGAAGAAGCTTATGATCCTGAAAACCCTGCAATAGCAGAGGTAAATTACATGGGTGAACCATATGGAAACACCTATAATCCCTCATGGAGAAATCACCTAAATCTCTCATGGAAGGATCAACAAAAGCCTCAACAAGGCTTTAATAATGGTGGAAGAAACAGGTTTGGCAATAGCAAGCCTTTTCCATCATCCACTCAGCAACAGACAGAGAACTCTGAACAAAATACTTCTAATTTAGCAAACTTAGTCTCTGATCTATCTAAGGCCACTGTAAGTTTCATGAATGAAACAAGGTCTTCCATTAGAAATCTGGAAGCACAAGTGGGCCAGCTGAGTAAAAGGATCACTGAAATCCCTCCTAGTACTCTCCCAAGCAATACAGAAGAAAATCCAAAAGGAGAGTGCAAGGCCATTGAATTGATCACCGTGGCCGAACCTGTAAGGGAAGGAGAGGACGTGAATCCTAAGGAGGAAGACCTCCTGGGACGTCCAGTGATCAATAAGGAGTTTCCCTTTGAGGAACCAAAGGAATCTGAGGCTCATCTAGAGACCATAGAGATTCCATTAAACCTCCTTATGCCATTCATGAGCTCTGATGAGTATTCCTCTTCTGAAGAGAATGAGGATGTTACTGAAGAGCAAGTTACCAAATACCTTGGTGCAATCATGAAGCTGAATGCCAAATTATGTGGTATTGAGACTTGGGAAGATGAACCTCTTTTGTTCACTAATGAACTGAGTGATCTGGATCAACTGACATTGCCTCAGAAGAAACAGGATCCTGGAAAATTCTTAATACCTTGTACCATAGGCACCATGACCTTTGAGAAGGCTCTATGTGACCTTGGGTCAGGGATAAACCTCATGCCCCTCTCTGTAATAGAGAAACTGGGAATCTATGGGGTACAAGCTGCTAAAATCTCATTAGAGATGGTAGACAATTCAAGAAAACAGGCTTATGGACAAGTAGAGGACGTGTTAGTAAAGGTTGAAGGCCTTTACATCCCTGCTGATTTCATAGTCCTGGATACTGGGAAGAATGAGGATGAATCCATCATCCTTGGAAGACCCTTCCTAGCCACAGCAAGAGCTGTGATTGATGTTGACAGAGGTGAACTAGTCCTTCAATTGAATGAGGACTCCCTTGTGTTTAAAACTCGAGGTCATCCTTCTGTAAACATGGGGAGGAAGCATAAAAAGCTTCTCTCAAGACAGAGTCAACCATAGCACCCACAGTCAAACTCTAAGTTTGGTGTTGGGAGGCCACAACCAAACTCTAACTTTGGTGTTGAACTCCCATATCCAAATTCTAAGTTTGGTGTTGGGGAGTCTCAACAATGCTCTGAATATCTGTGAGGCTCCATGAGAGCCCACTGTCAAGCTATTGACATTAAAGAAGCACTTGTTGGGAGGCAACCCAATTTTTATTTATCTAATTTTATTGTTCTTTCATGTTTTATTAGGTTCATGATCATGTGGAGTCACAAAATAAATATAAAAATTGAAAACGGAATCAAAAACAGCAGAAGAAAAATCACACCCTGGAGGAGGATCTCACTGGCAATTAAACGCCAGTAAGAAGCATCTAGCTGGCTTTCAACGCCAGAACAGAGCATGGTTCTGGCGCTGAACGCCCAAAATGGGCAGCATTTGGACGTTTGAATGCCAGAATTGCACCCTGGAGAAGAGCTGGCGCTGAACGCCCAGAACAAGCATGGTTCTGGCGTTCAACGCCAGAAATGGGCAACAAATGGGCGTTCAACGCCCAGAACAAGCACCAATCTGGCGCTGAACGCCCAGAGTTGTGTGCAAGGGCATTTTGCATGCCTAATTTAGTGCAAGGTTGTAAATCCTTGAACACCTCAGGATCTGTGGACCCCACAGGATCCCCACCTACCTCCACTCACTTCTTCTCACCCCTCTTTCACACAATCCCATAAACACTCTTCCCCAAAAATCTTCACCAATCACCTCAATCTCTCTTCCCTATCACCACTTCACCACTCACATCCATCCACTCTTCCCCATAAACCTAAACTCCACCTACCTTCAAAATTCAAAATCAATTTCCCACCCAAACCCACCCTATATGGCCGAACCTTACCCCCCTCCCTTCCCTATATATAGCCCTCCATTCTTCCTCATTTTTACACAACACAACCCTCTCTTCTCTTCTTGGCCGAATACACCCCCCCTCTCCTCCATATTTTCTTCTTCTTCTTCATCTATTCTTTCTTCTCTTGCTCGAGGGCGAGCAATATTCTAAGTTTGGTGTGGTAAAAGCATAAGCTTTTTATTTTTCCATTACCATTGATGGCACCCAAGACCGGAGAATCCTCTAGAAAAGGGAAAGGGAAGACAAAAGCTTCCACCTCCGAGTCATGGGAGATGGAAAGATTCATCTCCAAAGCTCATCAAGACCACTTCTATGATGTTGTGGCCAAGAAGAAGGTGATCCCCGAGGTCCCTTTCAAGCTCATCACCATGAGATCCCGGAGATGCCTCAAATGCATTTTCCTCCACAAAACTATTGGGAGCAAATCAACACCTCCCTAGGAGAATTAAGTTCCAACATGGGACAATTAAGGGTGGAACATCAAGAGCACTCCATCATCCTTCATGAAATAAGAGAAGATCAAAAAGCAATGAGGGAGGAGCAACAAAGACAAGGAAGAGACATAGAAGAGCTCAAGGACATCATTGGTTCCTCAAGAAGGAAACGCCACCATCACTAAGGTGGACTCATTCCTTGTTCTTATTTTCTGTTTTTCGTTTTCTTAATGTTGAGTGCTTATCCATGTTTGTGTCTTATTACATGATCATTAGTAGTTAGTAACTATGTCTTAAAGTTATGAATGTCCTATGAATCCATCACCTCTCTTAAATGAAAAATGTTTTAATTCAAAAGAACAAGAAGTACATGAGTTTCAAATTTATCCTTGAACTTAGTTTAATTATATTCATGTGGTGACAATGCTTCTTGTTTTCTGAATGAATACTTGAACAATGCATATGTCTTTTGAAGTTGTTGTTTAAGAATGTTAAATATGTTGGTTCTTGAAAGAATGATGACAAGGAGACATGTTATTTGATAATCTGAAAAATCATAAAAATTATTCTTTAAGCAAGAAAAAGCAGCAAAGAACAAAGCTTGCAGAAAAAAAAAGGAAAAAAACAAAAAAAAATAGCAAAAAAAAAAGGAGAGCAAAAGCAAGCAGAAAAAGCCAAAAGCTCTTAAAACCAAGAGGCAAGAGTAAAAAGCCAATAACCCTTAAAACCAAAAGACAAGGATAAATAAAAAGGATCCCAAGGCTTTGAGCATCAGTGGATAGGAGGGCCTAAAGGAATAAAATCCTGGCCTAAGCGGCTAAACCAAGCTGTCCCTAACCATCTGCTTGTGGCGTGAAGGTGTCAAGTGAAAACTTGAGACTGAGCGGTTAAAGTCAAGGTCCAAAGCAAAAGAAGAGTGTGCTTAAGAACCCTGGACACCTCTAATTGGGGACTTTAGCAAAGCTGAGTCACAATCTGAAAAGGTTCACCCAATTATGTGTCTGTGGCATTTATGTATCCGGTGGTAATACTGGAAAACAAAGTACTTAGGGCCATGACCAAGACTCATAAAGTAGTTGTGTTCAAGAATCAACATACTAAACTAGGAGAATCAATAACACTATCTGAACTCTGAGTTCCTATAGATGCCAATCATTCTGAACCTCAATGGATAAAGTGAGATGCCAAAACTATTCAAGAGGCAAAAAGCTACAAGTCCCGCTCATCTGATTGGAGCTATGTTTCATTGATAGTTTGGAATTTATAGTATATTCTCTTCTTTTATCCTATTTGATTTTCAGTTGCTTGGGGACAAGCAACAATTTAAGTTTGGTGTTGTGATGAGCGGATAATTTATATGCTTTTTGGCATTGTTTTTAGTATGTTTTTAGTAGAATCTATTTACTTTTAGGGATGTTTTTATTAGTTTTTATGTTAAATTCACATTTCTGGACTTTACTATGAGTTTGTGTGTTTTTCTGTGATTTTAGGTATTTTCTGGCTGAAATTGAGGGACTTGAGCAAAAATCAGATTCAGAGGTAGAAGAAGGACTGCTGATGCTGTTGGATTCTAACTTCCCTGCACTCAAAGTGGATTTTCTGGAGCTACAGAACTCAAAATGGCGCGCTTCCAATTGTGTTGGAAATTAGACATCTAGGGCTTTCCAGCAATATATAATAGTCCATACTTTGGTCAAGTTTAGACGACGTAAAAGGGCGTTGAACCTCAGTTCTATGCTGTTGTCTGGAGTTAAACGCCAGAAACACGTCACGAACCAGAGTTGAACGCCAGAAATACGTTACAACCTGGCGTTCAACTCCAGAAAGAGCCTCTGCATGTGTAACATTCAAGCTCAGCCCAAGCACACAACAAGTGGGCCCCGGAAGTGGATTTATGTATCAATTACTTACTTCTGTAAACCCTAGTAACTAGTTTAGTATAAATAGGACTTTTTACTATTGTATTTGACATCTTTTGATCATTTTTAGATCTCTAGACCTCCATGGGAGGCTGGCCACTCGGCCATACTTACCCTATATTCACTTATGTATTTTCAAACGGTAGAGTTTCTGCACTCCATAGATTAAGGTGTGGAGCTCTGTTGTTCCTCAAAGATTAATGCAAAGTACTACTGTTTTTCTATTCAATTCAACTTATTCCGCTTCTAAGATATTCATTCGCACTTCAATCTGAATGTGATGAACGTGACAATCATCATCATTCCCCCACGAACGCGTGCCTGACAACCACTTCCGTTCCACCTTAGATTGAATGAGTATCTCTTGGATCTCTTAATCAGAATCTTCGTGGTATAAGCTAGATTGATGGCGGCATTCATGAGAGTCCAGAAAGTCTAAACCTTGTCTGTGGTATTCCGAGTAGGACTCTGGGATTGAATGACTGTGACGAACTTCAAACTCACGAGTGCTGGGCGTAGTGACAGACGCAAAAGGAGGGTGAATCCTATTCCAGTATGATCGAGAACCTCAGATGATTAGCCGTGCTGTGACAGAGCATTTGGACCATTTTCACAAGAGGATGGGATGCAGCCATTGACAGGGGTGATGCCTCCAGACGATTAGCCATGCAGTGATAGCGCATCGGACCATTTTCTAGAGAGGATAAAAAGTAGCCATTGACAACGGTGATGTCCTTACATAAAGCCAGCCATGGAAAGGAGTAGGATTGATTGGATGAAGACAGTAGGAAAGCAGAGGTTCAGAGGAACAAAAGCATCTCTATGCGCTTATCTGAAATTCTCACCAATGATTTACATAAGTATTTCTATCCTTATTTTATTATATATTTTTGAAAACTCCATAACTATTTTACATCCGCCTGACTGAGATTTACAAGGTGACCATAGCTTGCTTCATACCAACAATCTCCGTGGGATCGACCCTTACTCACGTATGTGATGACAAGTCATCTTAGCCTAGTTTCACTAGCCTTTTTCTTTTGTTTTCAATTGAATTATGCACTTTCTTGAGCCATAAGCAAGCCAATTGGGTAGATTTTCATGTTTCCTTTGATTTAATCAACCATGTATGAATTAATGTAATTTCATGAGGTTTTATGCTATAATTGTCACATATTATGAAAGAATGAATATCTCATGATTTTGAGCATAGCTTTGATGTGTTTGGTTGATTAATGATAGGTGAAGAAAGCTTGGAGAAAGGTTGAAGCAAGAAGGAATGGCTAGGAGGAAGGGAGGACAAAAAGTTTGAGCAAAAGTTTGCCTCAAACTTTAGCTCAAACTTTTGGATTAATTGAAAATGAACCAGGGAGCAAAAAGCTGGACCAAAAGTTTGCCTCAAACTTTTGTGCAAACTTTTGGGCAAAAAGCTGGAGCAAAAGTTTGCCTCAAACTTTTTGGCAAACTTTTGGCATCACAAATCAACACCCTGGAGAGCAAAAGTTTGCGCCAACGTTTGCCCCTAACTTTTTGGCAAACGTTGGCGCATGAACAACACACCCTGGAGAGCAAAAGTTTGCGCCAACGTTTGCCTCTAACTTTTTGGCAAACGTTGGCGCCATGAGTGTGCAAGGGGAGGCCAACGTTGGAGCAAAAGTTTGACCCCAAACTTTTGCCCCAACGTTGGTATCAGCAAAAGAGGGTGGCTGATGTGAAAAGTTGGAGTAAAAGTTTGCCTCAAACTTTTACTCAAACTTTTACTCAAGCTTTCATGATTCCAAACCCGGTTCAATTCGGTTCTTCTCCAAACTCCAAGAGCAATCAACCAAGGCCTCTATCAACCCAATTCCATCAAGAGCAAAGGCCCAATTGAAGGCTTGAAGACCATTTGAAGAAAGTGTATAAATAGCATAGGATTTAAGTTTTTCGGAGAGCTTCCTTTTTAGAATTTTAAATACTTGCAGCAGAGAGCTTTCCTTTTCGGTTTTGATTAGTGCACTTAGTAGAGAGCTCACTTGACATTTTCTTGGCATTGTTGTTTTAATTCAAGAGAATTTGGGAGGAGAATTGATCTCTCTTCTTCCTTGTTCTTGCCCAGCACTCTTTACTTTCCTTGTCTTGGATCTTGGGTGGAGAATTGAAGAACTTCTGTTTCAATCTCACCTTGGGATCTTGTTTAATTCTCTGCTTAATTGAATTTAAATTTCTGTTAATTGCTTCTTCATCTACTTTCTTTGCAATTTACATTTCCTTTGCAGTTGTTCTTGTTGGATCTAGGAAGGCATTGAGATCTAGACTTGGTTATCTAGTCTCTTGGGTCCTGAGATCTGAATTCCAATTTTACATCCTCTATTTAATGCTTTTCAATCTCATTTACATTTCTGTTCTTAGATCCGATTCAATCCAAGTTATCTTCTACTTCTCTGTTCGTTGCAATTTACTTTTCCTTGTTTAATTTCTGCAAATCCAATTCCCAATTCCCTTTACAATTCAAGCCATTTACATTTCTTGCACTTTAAGATTCTGCAATTTATATTTCTTGCGTTCTAAGTTTCTGCCATTTAATTTTTTGTTCTTTAAGATTCAGTACTTTAATTCCTGTTCTCTTTAATTCAATGCAATTTACCCATTCCCTTTACTTTCCATGCAATCTAAATTCTGCAAATCACAAATCACTCAACCAAATCTTGATTCGCTTGACTAAATCAACCACTAAACTAAAATTGCTCAATCCTTCAATCCCTGTGGGATCGACCTCACTCCCGTGAGTTATTATTACTTGATGCGACCCGGTGCACTTGCCGGTTAGTTTTGTGTCGGATCGTTTTCCGCTACATCAAGTTTTTGGCGCCGTTGCCGGGGATTGATTAGATTGACAATGATTAAGTGAGGTGGTGACCTAGATCAAGCACTTTTTCTTTATTTTTCTCTAATTTTGACTAACCCACTAACTGTTTGAATTTTTGCTTAAGCTAACTAAAACTTCATTCTAGCAGTAGATTGAAGTGTAACTGGTTTGAGTGTTTCTTATGTTCTGCTTGTATGTCAGGTACAAGAAGAACCACACCCACCTTTCATGAACAAGACGAAAGAACTCTCAGGAGGTTAAGAAGAGCTGAAAGAGGGAAAAATATTGTTGGAGAAGAGGAATCAGAAGAAGAATTCCAAGATATGGAGGAACATTCAACCAATCCACCTGGTGGAGCAGACAATAACAACAACAACCCACCCCAGAGGAGAGTTTTGGCCTCCTACACCTTTGCAAATGCTAGACATTGTGGAAGCAGCATTCTCACCCCTAATGTCAATGCAAATAACTTTAAATTGAAGCCACAACTCATTACATTGGTCCAAAACAACTGCTCGTTTGGGGGAGGACCATTGGAGGATCCAAATCAACATCTATCTACCTTCTTAAGGATTTGTGACACTGTCAAGTCCAATGGCGTGAATCCTGAGACCTACAAGCTTCTGCTGTTCCCGTTCTCATTAAGGGACAAGGCCGTACAGTGGCTTGAAACATTTCCTCAAGGAACCATCACTAGCTGGGATGATTTGGTGACTAAATTTCTAGCCAAATTCTATCCACCTCAAAGAGTCATCAGGCTGAAAACTGAGGTGCAAACATTCACACAATTGGATGCTGAAAATTTGTATGAAGCATGGGAGAGATACAAGGCTCTACTGAGGAAATGTCCACCAGAAATGTTCACTGAGTGGGACAAGCTACAGAACTTCTATGAAGGACTCACTCTAAAGGCTCAAGAATCACTTGACCACTCAGCTGGAGGATCATTGTAACTGATGAAAACAGCAGAAGAAGCTCAAAATCTTATTGACATGGTGGCCAACAATCAATATTTCTTTTCTCACCAAAGAAATCGCCAACCATCACAAAGGAGAGGAGTAATGGAGCTAGAAGGAGTGGACTCAATCTTGGCTCAAAACAAGATGATGCAGCAGCAAATTCAACAACAATTTAAGCAAATGGCCAAAAGGATTGATAGCCTCCAAGTTGCAGCAGTTAACACAAGCCAACCATCATCCACATGGGGGCAAAATGAAGAAACTCAAGAAGAACAACAACAAGAGCAAGTACAGTATATGCACAACCAAGGACCAAATGAAGTGTATGGTGATACATACAATCCATCCTGGAAGAACCACCCAAACCTCAGATGGGGAGATAATCACACCCAAAACCAACAACCATGGCAGAGGAACTCGAACCAAAACAACCCAAGAAGCAACCAAAACCACAACCAGCAGCAAACTAACCAAAACCCCTACAGAAAACCTCAAAACAACTACCCCAACCCCAACCAGTACCAATCCAATAACCAACCCACCAACCAAAATGCCTACCATCCACCATCCACATCTCATAACCCACCTCAAGTATCACCTGAATCTCAAAGACTCACTAACTTGGAGACCTTGATGGATAAAATGTTGAAACACCAGGAAATGACAACCAAGAACCATGAAGCCTCCATAAAGAGCCTAGAGAGGCAGATGGGGCAAATCTCCAAGCAGATCTCTATTGAGAGACCTTCAAGCTCTCTGCCGAGTGACACAATCCCAAATCCTAAGGAAGAATGCAAGGCAATACAATTAAGGAGTGGGAAAACATTGATGAGCAATAATGACACTACAAAGAAGCAAGCAGAGAGCAGCAAAAGGCCAATAGAAGATGAGGAGCAAACAAAGGCAGATGAAGCCAAGGATCAAGTTGTGATGCCAAACAAGAGCATTGAGAAACTCAAAGAGAAGGACAACCAACCACACGGTTCAAAAGAAGTAACTCAAGGACAGTAGCAAATAGGAAAGAGCATCACACCTCCACTGCCATATCCCCAGAGGTTCAACAAAGAAACTAAGGACCAACATTTTCATAAGTTCCTTGAGACTTTCAAAAAGCTGGAAATCAATATTCCCTTGGCTGAAGCACTTGAGCAAATGCCTCTGTATGCCAAGTTTTTGAAGGAGCTTATCAACAAGAAAAGAAGTTGGCTTGAGAAGGAAACCGTGTTACTCACCGAGGAATGCAGTGCGTTGATTCAAAGGGGAATTCCACCAAAACTCAAGGATCCAGGAAGCTTTGTAGTCTCATGCACCATTGGCAGAATAATTCTCAACAAAGCTCTCTGTGACCTTGGTGCCAGCATCAACTTAATGCCTCTCTCAATGATGAGAAAACTTGCTATAGAAGAGCTTAAACCCACCAGGATGTCATTGGTCATGGCTGACAGATCAATCAAAACACCCACTGGAATTGTGGAGAATCTGTTGGTGAAGGTTGGGGAGTTTATTTTCCCAGCAGATTTTGTGATTTTGGATACTGAAGAGGAAGGAAACAATTCAATCATTTTGGGAAGGCCATTTCTAGCCACAGCAAGAGCCACTATTGATGTAGAAAAAGGAGAAATGATCTTCAGGGTCCACAATGAACAAATGGTCATAAACGTCTTCAAGTCAATGCAACACATTCCCGAGCAAGAGAATCATGTGAGAGTGGACATGATAGAGAGTTTGGTGGAAGAAATGCTGGAAGAAAGTCCCCAAGAGCAAGAAGGAAATCAAGGGGCAACAGAGGAACAAGTAGCTGAGACTTCTATTGAGCAAGATGAAAAACAAGACAAGAAGGAAGAAGTACGAAAACAAGAACTGAAACCATTACCCACCCATCTCAAATATGCATTCCTTGGCACATCGGAGAGCTTCCCAGTAATCATTAATTCATCCCTGACAAAGAAGGAAGAAGGAGAACTCCTTGATGTACTCAAAGCTCACAAAGATGCTTTAGGATGGACCATTAATGACCTGAAGGGAATCAGCCCTGCAGTGTGCATGCATAAGATCCTCTTGGAAGATAATTCCAAACCAGTGGTTCAACCACAAAGAAGGCTAAATCCCACAATGAAGGAAGTTGTCCAGAAGGAAGTAATGAAGTTGTGGAATGGAGGGATAATCTTCCCAATATCTGACAGCCCATGGGTAAGCCCGGTTCAAGTTGTACCAAAGAAAGGAGGAATGACGGTCATCACTAATGAGAAGAATGAGTTGATCCCTACTAGAACAGTGACTGGGTGGAGGATGTGCATAGACTATAGAAGATTGAATGATGTCACCAGGAAGGACCATTTCCCTCTCCCATTCATTGATCAGATGCTGGAAAGGTTGGCCGGCCATGCCTATTATTGCTTTTTGGACGGATATTCTGGGTATAATCAAATCGTCGTGGACCCCAAGGACCAAGAGAAGACTGCCTTTACATGTCCATTTGGAGTCTTTGCATACCGGAGGATGCCCTTTGGGCTTTGCAACGCCCCTGCCACATTTCAAAGGTGTATGCTCTCCATTTTCTCTGATATGGTCGAAAAGTTTTTAGAAGTCTTCATGGATGACTTCTCTGTTTTTGGTGATAATTTCAATGCTTGCCTAAACCATTTAACCCTTGTTTTGAAATGGTGCCAAGAAACTAATTTAGTTTTGAACTGGGAGAAATGCCATTTCATGGTACCCGAAGGGATTGTTCTTGGCCATAAAGTTTCAAGAAAAGGGATAGAGGTTGATAAGGCAAAGGTTGAAATCATAGAAAAACTCCCTCCACCAATTAATGTGAAATCTGTTAGAAGTTTCTTGGGGCATGCTGGATTCTACAGAAGGTTTATCAAGGATTTTTCAAAAATAGCCAAACCTTTGAGTAATCTGTTAGTGCTTGATAACCCTTTTGTCTTTGATGAAAACTGCCAGCATGCCTTTAAAACTTTGAAAAATAGACTCATAACAGCACCAATCATCACACCTCCAGATTGGGAGTTACCTTTTGAACTCATGTGTGATGCAAGTGACCTTGCAATTGGTGCTGTACTTGGGCAAAAGAAGGGAAACTTACATCATGTCATATACTATGCAAGTAAAGTGTTGAATGAGGCCCAAAAAAATTACACCACAACAGAGAAGGAGTTGCTAGCTGTAGTTTATGCATTTGATAAGTTTAGATCATACTTGATAGGATCCAAAGTTGTGGTTTATACTGACCATGCTGCACTTAAGTATTTGATGTCAAAACAGGATGCTAAACCTAGACTTATCAGGTGGATATTGCTCCTACAAGAGTTTGACATTGAGGTAAGAGACAGGAAGGGCACTGAAAATCGGGTTGCTGATCATTTGTCGAGACTACCACATGAAGCAATTCAAAAAACCTCTCAACCTGTGAATGAAAGCTTCCCAGATGAGCACCTGTTGCAGATCCAGCAAGCACCTTGGTTTGCTGACATAGCAAACTACAAAGTGGGAAGGAAGATACCTCAAGAGTTCTCTAAGCAACAAGTGAAGAAGTTAATCCATGAGGGAAAGAAATTCTTATGGGATGAACCCTTCCTGTTCAAGAGATGTTCTGATGGAGTAATTAGAAGGTGTGTCCCTGAGAGTGAAATGAGGGATATCCTGTGGCACTGCCATGGTTCAGCTTATGGTGGACACTTTGGCCCAGAGAAAACAGCGGCAAAGATATTGCAGAGCGGCTTCTATTGGCCAACTATCTTCAAGGATGCCAGAGAATATGTTCACCAATGTAATGAATGCCAGAAAGCAGGAGGATTAACAAGAAGGAATGAGATGCCTCAAAACTTCATCTTGGAACTGGAATTATTTGATCTATGGGGAATTGATTTCATGGGACCTTTTCCCCCTTCCTATTCTTTTAGATATATCCTAGTAGCAGTGGAGTATATCTCAAAGTGGGTGGAAGCCATAGCCACAACCACCTATGATGCACAGATTGTCCTCCAATTCCTTAAAAAGCACATTTTCACAAGATATGGAGTGCCCAAGGGTCTTGTTAGTGATGGTGGTGGTCACTTTTGTAACAAACAGATGGAGAAACTCCTCCACAAATATGGAGTAATCCATAAGGTGGCTACATCTTACCACCCTCAGACTAATGGCCAGGCTGAACTAGCAAATAGGGAATTAAAGAAGATCCTAGAGAAAACAGTGGGAAGCACAAGAAAAGATTGGGCTAGAAAGCTAGAAGATGCATTATGGGCATATAGGACAGCTTTCAAAACTCCTATTGGCAAGTCACCCTTTCAGCTATTGTATGGCAAATCCTGCCACCTCCCTGTAGAGCTTGAACACAGAGCTTTTTGGGCCACTAAACTCCTCAACCTTGATTCCCAAGCTGCAGGAGAAAAAAGGTTGTTGCAACTAAATGAGTTAAATGAATTCAGGATAGAAGCTTATGAGAGTGCTAAGATATACAAGGAAAGAGCTAAGAGGTGGCATGACAAGAAGATCACAAAGAAGGAATTCAAGCCAGGACAGCAAGTGCTCCTGTATAATTCAAGGCTTAAGATTTTCCCTGGCAAACTGAAGTCAAAGTGGACTGGTCCATACTTGGTAACAAAGGTTTTTCCTTATGGGAGTATTGTACTGCTAGATGAAGCAACAAAGAATCAATTCACAGCAAATGGTCACAGAGCAAAGCTGTATTTGGGAGGACAATGGGATAAGGAAAAAGAGGTCCAGAACCTACAGCCTTCTTGAAAGGAATTGAAAGATGTCAAGCTAGTGACAATAAAAGAGCGCTTGTTGGGAGGCAACCCAACCTGAGGTAGTTTTGCTTTTTCAATAAAAATGTTGAATAATTAATATGTATTGCAAGGAGCTAAGTTTGGTGTTGCACACCAAAAATAACTCAAGGGAGAATGGAGGATTCCAAGTTTGATGTTCCACCAAAACCTCATTCAAAAGCACATTTTAACTTCCTGCACATTGCTAGTTCCAAGCAATCAAACAGATTATTCAACCACTTAACTATTTTTTTTTTTTAGTCTTAAACTTCATAACCTTTAGCAAGGACACAAAATTTTGCCTAGAGTTAACCTGCTGTGTCCAGAAAAGTGGCAAGAAATTAAGTTTGGTGTTCCCACACCAAATTGAATCCACAAGCCACAATCAATTCATGCATACTAACTGGTCATCTAAGGGCTTGAGAAGCAAGCAACTTTTGAGAATTATGCAGGGAATTCACCACCATTTGAAGACACTATGCATCATAACTCAAAAGGGCACAACAGAAGGAAGGACAAAGGAACTGCAAACCAATAGGTTGTATTTACACTTAACTCTTACTGTTGAAAAATGTTTTGACTTGTGTTTTGTTAAAGTGTTCATCTAATACAAGTAGAATCACTCTTAAAAAAATAAGTAAGCTAGTCTATGTGTGTGCTTGTGTGTTTACTTTCACTGAACAAAACGCATGCTTTGTCCCCTGCATTTTCAATTCAATAAAAGAAATGTTTGAATGTGAAGTGAGATAGTTCTCTGTTAGATAGAAGTACAATAAAAGTAAGTGGTGGTGTGTGTGTGTGATTGTATAATAGCTCACTTTAGTGAATAAGAGAACTAGGATGTCTCCCTCTAAGTAGAAAGTGGCCTACTGTCTATGAATCTCAATCAAATAAAAATCCTTGGTTAGAAAGAAAAACAAAAAGAAAGAAAAAAGGGGAGAAAAAGAAATAGCCAAAGAGTGGCAGAACAAAAGAAAAACAAAAAGAAACAAATGCTGGACACCAATAGCTTGAACCTTAGAATATATGCCTGTGGTGTCTTTGTATTAGGATCTGCTTGGATTATTAAGCTCTTTGGAATGCATCAACACTTGATGACTTGGGTTAACTAATTCGGGATCATCAGCTAAAAGTCCACTATCAAGAGCAACCTAACTACAAGGCATTTAGTAGCCCAAAGAGGTGCTGGGCATCAATGTTCTAAGAAGGAATGTGAGCCAAGTGTCTATAGTGAATAATGTGTCAAGTATAAAGAAAAGGAAATGAACTTGCTACACATGACACTCAAATAAAGCTTATGAACAAAATAATAGCCAAGGATAAAGAAATAATGAGAGGTCATAGCAGTATGTTACTTGAAGCTTGAAGGAGACTTTCTAGGTTTAAGAGTCAATAAGAGGTGAGTGTTTACATATCCACATAAAACCCCATGAACTACCAATAACACTCTACTAGCATGAACATCCTCTTCCATTTTATTCTTTCTTCTCAATAAATCATTTCTTGCTTGGGGACAAGCAAGCTTTAAGTTTGGTGTTGTGATGACAAGTCATCTTAGCCTAGTTTCACTAGCCTTTTTCTTTTGTTTTCAATTGAATTATGCACTTTCTTGAGCCATAAGCAAGCCAATTGGGTAGATTTTCATGTTTCCTTTGATTTAATCAACCATGTATGAATTAATGCAATTTCATGAGGTTTTATGCTATAATTGTCACATATTATGAAAGAATGAATATCTCATGATTTTGAGCATAGCTTTGATGTGTTTGGTTGATTAATGATAGGTGAAGAAAGCTTGGAGAAAGGTTGAAGCAAGAAGGAATGGCTAGGAGGAAGAGAGGACAAAAAGTTTGAGCAAAAGTTTGCCTCAAACTTTAGCTCAAACGTTTGGATTAATTGAAAATGAACCAGGGAGCAAAAAGCTGGACCAAAAGTTTGCCTCAAACTTTTGTGCAAACTTTTGGGCAAAAAGCTGGAGCAAAAGTTTGCCTCAAACTTTTTGGCAAACTTTTGGCATCACAAATCAACACACTGGAGAGCAAAAGTTTGCGCCAACGTTTGCCCCTAACTTTTTGGCAAACGTTGGCGCATGAACAACACACCCTGGAGAGCAAAAGTTTGCGCCAACGTTTGCCTCTAACTTTTTGGCAAACGTTGGCGCCATGAGTGTGCAAGGGGAGGCCAACGTTGGAGCAAAAGTTTAACCCCAAACTTTTGCCCCAACGTTGGTATCAGCAAAAGAGGGTGGCTGATGTGAAAAGTTGGAGTAAAAGTTTGCCTCAAACTTTTACTCAAACTTTTACTCAAGCTTTCATGATTCCAAACCCGGTTCAATTCGGTTCTTCTCCAAACTCCAAGAGCAATCAACCAAGGCCTCTATCAACCCAATTCCATCAAGAGCAAAGGCCCAATTGAAGGCTTGAAGACCATTTGAAGAAAGTGTATAAATAGCATAGGATTTAAGTTTTTCGGAGAGCTTCCTTTTTAGAATTTTCAATACTTGCAGCAGAGAGCTTTCCTTTTCGGTTTTGATTAGTGCACTTAGTAGAGAGCTCACTTGACATTTTCTTGGCATTGTTGTTTTAATTCAAGAGAATTTGGGAGGAGAATTGATCTCTCTTCTTCCTTGTTCTTGCCCAGCACTCTTTACTTTCCTTGTCTTGGATCTTGGGTGGAGAATTGAAGAACTTCTGTTTCAATCTCACCTTGGGATCTTGTTTAGTTCTCTGCTTAATTGAATTTAAATTTCTGTTAATTGCTTCTTCATCTACTTTCTTTGCAATTTACATTTCCTTTGCAGTTGTTCTTGTTGGATCTAGGAAGGCATTGAGATCTAGACTTGGTTATCTAGTCTCTTGGGTCCTGAGATCTGAATTCCAATTTTACATCCTCTGTTTAATGCTTTTCAATCTCATTTACATTTCTGTTCTTAGATCCGATTCAATCCAAGTTATCTTCTACTTCTCTGTTCATTGCAATTTACTTTTCCTTGTTTAATTTCTGCAAATCCAATTCCCAATTCCTTTTACAATTCAAGCCATTTACATTTCTTGCACTTTAAGATTCTGCAATTTACATTTCTTGCGTTCTAAGTTTCTTCCATTTAATTTCTTGTTCTTTAAAATTCAGTACTTTAATTTCTGTTCTCTTTAATTCAATGCAATTTACCCATTCCCTTTACTTTCCATGCAATCTAAATTCTGCAAATCACAAATCACCCAACCAAATCTTGATTCGCTTGACTAAATCAACCACTAAACTAAAATTGCTCAATCCTTCAATCCCTGTGGGATTGACCTCACTCCCGTGAGTTATTATTACTTGATGCGACCCGGTGCACTTGTCGGTTAGTTTTGTGTCGGATCGTTTTCCGCTACATCAGTATGGTTTGTTACTTGGACGATCCAGTGCACTTGCTGGTTAGTTGTATCAAAGTTGTGAATGAAAAATGATTTATTAAGACGTGCGTACAGAGTTTCTGGCGCCGTTGCCTGAGATCACAATTTCGTGCACCAACATGCTTATCTGAAATTCTCACCAATGAATTACATAAGTATCTCTATCTTTATTTTACGTTTTATTTATCTTTTAATTATTAAAACTCTAGAACCATTTGAATCCGCCTGACTGAGGTTTGCAAGATGACCATAGCTTACTTTAAGCCGACAATCTCCGTGGGATCGACCCTTACTCACGTAAGGTTTATTACTTGGACGACCCAGTGCACTTGCTGGTTTGTTGTGCAAAGTTGTGACAAAGAACTAAGATTATGAACGTGCGTATCAAGTTTTTGATGCCGTTACCAAGGAATGAACGATCATGATTTCGTGCACCACGTACGTATGACTGACGCGTACGCGTGATGAGCGCCACGTGCTGCAACCGCAGAAGACGCTGGGGGCAATTTTGGGCTGAGTTTGGACCCAGTTTTCGGCCCAGAAATACAGACTAGAGCCAGGGGACAAGCAGAGACTCAACACACATACACATTCACTTAGTTTTAGTTTTAGTTTTTGAATCTTAGAAAGAATATATTACGTCCTCTAGGGTTCTTCGCATTCTTAGATTTTTAGTTTTATGCTTTTGGATTGGATCTTGAGAGAATTACTACCTCTGTTTGAAGTCTCTATCATTGCAGTTTGCTTTCTTAATTCCTTACTCTTTTATTTTCTATTCAATTTGTTTAGAGTTACATATGGATATCTTTGATTTTGGAAATTATTAATGCAAGAGTTATTTTTACATTTAATTTCACTCTTTGTTTGAATATCATCTTCCCTTAATTTATTAGCTCAAAAATTGCTTTTACTAAATTAATTTTAATTACCATGTCTCCTTTCTATTCCCTTTACATGTTTGTGAAAATGGCATCCATGTCAATGCAGTAGACTCCCAACTTGACTTTGGAGTTGATTTATAGGAGACCCCTGAGTTGGAATACTCAAGTGTTAAGTTGTAATTGGAAGTTGTTGGCTAACTCTCTAGTCACTAACTCTAATCCTTCCCTAGGAGAGGATTAGGACTTGTGAATCAGAGTTGGTTCAGTTACTTGACTTTTCTTTATTAGGTAAGGGATAACTAAGTAGAAACAACAACCTCTTACTATTACACTTGGAAAAATTCAACAAGGATAGAACTTCCGATTAATCTTCTCCTAGTCAAGGCTTTTTATTTTAATTACATAAAACCTCTTGTTAATTTTTATTGCTTTAATTTATAATTATTTATTTTTCCATTCTCCAACTCTAAAATTTCTCAGAAAATCCCTGACCAATAAATTGCACTCTTTGTCAACTCGTTGGGAGACGACCTGGGAATTCTACTCCCAGTATTTTATTCTTAAATTGTGACAACTCTTTCTAAATTGATAAGCGGAATTTTTGTCAGTTAAGAACTGTACTTGCAACGTTATTTCCATTATAAATTCTTAATCGGAAATTTTCCGCCCATTAGGCTTTGAGCACCACTGATGGGAAATATTAAAAGAAAAATTAGCTCAAAGAACCCCCAATCAAGTGCTTATGGTGCTTATGTATCAAGTGAAAGCTTAAAAATAAAGCATTTAGAAGTCACGGCTAGGTTCAAGGTGCAAAGCACCAAACAAATTAAAATGTGAAAAGAACGTACATAAGCTTGCTTCAAGGTAATAAGTTGAAGAGAGATCTCATAATCTAATTCGAATAGATACGCTCGGAATTTATCCAAAGCGAAGACAATAGCCAACAACTCTTTTTCAGTGGTAGTGTAATTGGATTGGGCTCCATCCAATGTTTTTGATGCATAGGCAATGACATATGGATTCTTACCCTCGCGCTATGCTAGCGCGGCTCCCACGGCGAAGTTTGAAGCATCACACATTATTTCAAATGGCCGACTCCAATCGGGTCCTCTTACTATGGGAGCTTGGGTCAATGAAACTTTGAGTGTGTCAAAAGCCTCCATGCACTCCTTGCTTAGATCAAATTCAACATCTTTTTGTAGCAATCGAGATAGAGGTAGTGCTACCTTACTAAAGTCCTTAATGAATCGCCGGTAAAAACCTGCATGTCCAAGGAATGCATGGACTTCCCTCTCAGAGGAGGGGTAAGGCAAACTAGATATAACATTAATCTTTGCCAAATCCACGGAAATACCCTCGTTGGAGACAACATGTCCTAAAACAATACCTTGTCTAACCATAAAATGACATTTCTCAAAATTTAAGACAAGATTTGATTTAGTACATCTCTCCAACACTTTTGCAAGGTTGTCCAAACAAAGATCAAAAGAGTCCCCATAGACGCTAAAATAGTCCATGAACACCTCCATGCAATGCTCTAGAAGATCCGCAAATATGCTCATCATACACCTTTGGAAAGTTGCCAGTGCGTTGCATAAGCCAAATGGCATACGCTTGTAGGCATAAGTTCCAAAGGGGCATGTAAATGTGGTTTTCTCTTGATCCTCTAAAGTAATGTGGATTTGAAAATACCCCTAATAGCTATTTAGGAAACAGTAATGAGATTTACCACACAATCGATCAAGCATTTGATCGATAAATGATAGCGGAAAGTGGTCCTTCCTAGTGCCCGTGTTCAAACGCCGGTAGTCAATACATACCTTCCATGAGTTTTGCACCCTCGTAGCTATAAGCTCCCCACTCTCATTCTTGATTGTAGTAACCCCGGATTTCTTTGGTACAACTTGGATGGGACTTACCCATTCACTATCCGAAATGGGGTAGATGATGTCCGTCTCTAATAACCGGGTTACCTCCTTCTTTACAACCTCTAGAATGGTAGGATTCAATCGCATTTGAGGTTGCCAAACGGGTCTAGCTCCTTCTAAGAAGATTCAGTGCTCACACACTTGGGGGCTTATGCCCACTAAATCTACCAAGCTCCATCCTATAGCTCTTTTATTCCTCCTCAAAGCATTAAGTAACTTCTCTTCTTGTGGAGGAGTGAGCTCCCTTGCAACAATTACCGGGAACTTGTGAGCTTCATCAAGATAAGCATATTTTAGATGGGGCGGTAATGGTTTCAACTCTATATGTTACTCTTGACTTGGCATTTGAACTTTCGGTGGATCCAGAGGGAGTACGGTGTTCTCTTCACATTCGTGGGGGCTCCCCACACTTGGTTCTTCAATCTTCTCATCAACATTTGCACAATGCACTTCGGCCACAACATTATCAATTAAGTCAGACCGGAATATAGAATGATTCTCCGGTGGGTGTCTCATGGCTTCATCAAGACTAAAGCTAACAACTCTTCTGTCGATTTCAAAAGAATAAGTTCCCGAATAGACTTCCAATTTGAACCTAGAGGTCCTTAAAAATGGCCTCCCAAGTAGGATGGATGATGTCCTTTCAGATTCACTAGGTGGCATCTCAAGGATATGAAAATCAATCGGAAATACCAAACCCTTTATGTTTACCAACACATCTTCCGCAATACCCATCATAGTTATTATGCTCTTGTCCGCCAAGACAAACCTAGCCGCCGACCGCTTCAACGGTGGTAGCTTCAATATATGATAAATGGAAAGAGGCATAATACTAACGCATGAACCAAGATCGCACATACAATCAATGAATTGAACTCTATCTATGGTACAAGAGACTAAGCAAGGGCCCGGATCACCACACTTTTCCGGTATCACTCCCATTAAAGCCGAAATAGAACTCCCCAATGGAATAGTTTCTAGCTCATGGATTCTATCTTTGTTCGTACACAAATCCTTACGAAACTTTGCCTATTTAGGCACTTGATGGATAGCATCAAAGAGAGAGATAGTTACCTCAACTTTCTTAAATATTTCCACCATTTTGGGGTCAAGCTCTACACGCTTCTTCGCTTTCCTTGCCAATGTAGAGAATGGAATTGGTTGAGCAACTTCCTCCAAGACTTGCTCATCTCTAGAGACTTCACTCCTTGGTTAAGGGGCTTCATCTTCAACTACCTCATGTGCTTCATCCTCCTCTTCAATTTCTTCTATCTTAACCACATCCTCATCTTGAGTAAGTATCATTGGGCTAGGTGCCTTTGGACTCCTCTCCTTCAATTGAGTTCCAGACCTCAAGGTAATGGCATTGATGCCACCCTTGGGATTGGGTAGAGGTTGAAAGGGTATGTCACTAGAACTTGAAGCTTGAGGAGTGGAAGTAGCAGGAGGTTCCATGCGAGCAATGAGAGCTTAGAGGGTAGAAGTAAGTCTGGTAAGGCTTGAGGTAAGTGTATTTTGAAGTTCTTTTTGCCCTTGGAGTATGGACCGGAGTGTCTCATCTTGATTAGAGGAAGGGGAAGGATATGTGATTTGGGGTGCTTGTGATTGGTTGGGTTGAGGTGGTTGCCTATGAGGCGGTAGGTAGGTTTGGTAGTTTCTTCCTTGGTTTGGTTGTTGATATGGAGGGTTTTGGGAGTATCGATTTTGTGAATTATTGGTGTTCCATCTTTGGTTTCCTCCATTACCCCTACCTCCTTGTTGATAATTGTCCCGCCAACCTTGGTTGGAGTGATCTCTCCAACCTTAATTATAGTTGTTACTCCCTTGATTGTAATTGCCTCCTTGTTGGGGATACCCTTGGTTGAAATTGTCACCTTGTGAATAGTATCCTTGACTAGGGCGGTCATAGAAGTTATGGGTAGCCGCAACGGTGTTGTCTTCTTGGAGGCTTGGACATTCATCTGTGTAGTGGGAGTAACAAGAACAAATACCGCATATTCTTTGGGGGATCAATTGTTGATTTTGTTGTTGAGGAGGTGGTGGAGGTTGTTGTTGATGAAATGGAGGTTGTTGTTGATTCACTTGGAGGTGCTTTAGAATGCTTGTCATCTCACACAAGGTTTTGGTAAGGGTAGCGGTCTCACCACTAGAAGAGACTTCATTAACGGTTCTAGGGTGATTGCTCCTTTGTCTAGCCTGCAGGGTGGACTTGGCCAAATCGGAGATCAATTGCTATACTTCCTCCGCCGTCCTATATTTTGTCAAGGAACCATTGCTTGAAGCATCTAGGAGGATCTTGTCTTGTGGTTTCATTCCTTAACAAAAATAGCTAATCAACACGAGAGTGTTGATCATGTGGTTAGGGCATGAGTCAAGAAGCTTTCGAAACCGCTCCCAATACTCGTATAGAGTCTGCAATTCCCCTTGGACGATGCATGAGATTTCTTTCTGCAATTTATCAGTTACCACCGCGGGAAAAAATTTGTCTAAGAATTCTCTTCTAAGCAAGTCCCAATCACCAACAATCTCACTTGGCAAAGAGTAGAACCACTCCTTAGCTCTCCCTTCAAGAGAGAAAGAAAAAGTGTACAACCAAACCGCAACTTCACTAGAGCCTTCCCGCCTAGTAGTAGAGCATACACCTTGGAAATCCTTAAGGTGTCTAATAGGGTCTTGAGCGGGAAGTCCTTGATACTTGGGAAAAAGATTGATCAAAGCGGTTTTAAGCTTGAAATTGGCATTCAAGTTCGGATGACGAATGTGAGTAGGTTGAAGAATGAAATCCAGAGCACCGGCTTTCTTGAGAGTGACTCGCCTTGGAGCGGCCATAGTGTCCATACCTAGATCAAGAGAAGAGTTATTAGTAGTAACTATGGAAGAGTAAACAGTGCCTTCTTCGAATAACGATTCAGAACCAACTTCAGATATGGTAGGTGAATTGGCAAAAACCTTTTCACCACCTCCAAAAGCTAATCGTCTCCGAGCTTGTCTAATGTGAAGTAAAGTTCTTTCTATTTCTGGATCAAATCTAGCTAAGCTCGGATCGGGTAAAGAATGCGTCATTCAAGGAAAGAGATATCGAGCTCATGACAATAGGGTGAACTAATCAAAGAGTGATCCTAACTAACACAAACAATCAAGCAAAATGCAAGTATGTACATATCCATATATTTACATTAACCAACAACATGGCACTCATGTGCAACTCCCCGGCAACGGCGCCATTTTGATGAGTGATTTTATGCCGATATAGAATTTATCAATAGATGCAATCGTAGTATAGTCTAAACCGACACGCAATTCCACATCAAACAATCTAAAATCAATAACCGAGAGTATGCATCCTGAGTCGTTCTCCCTAGGAGTGCTCCAAGGTGCACATTATTGGTTAAAAGTGTATTGGTGTTTTGGAGTTTCATGCAATCAATGAACAAGCTAGTAGTGTGAATAAGAATCAAGCAATATAAAAGCCTTGGCTAGGAGTGAAAATTGGATTTTCTATCATCATCATCTCTATCAATTGTGGTCACAATTAGTTATTACTTCACTTAGTTAACCTATAGTATAAAGGAAAGTCAAGTGAAAATAGTCAATTTGGATTCACAAGTCCTAGTCTAACCCTAGGGAAGTCTAGCTTTAGTGACATGCAAACCAATTAGCAATTTTCCAATTGATTATCACAATGGACATTAATAATTCAAATGTCTCCAATATCTCAACCCCCAAGCCAAGTATGAAAAGTCTACTCCATAGTTAAAGTTGGCATTTTCTCAAACATTTGGAGAGCAAGGATAAAAGACATGGTAAAATTGAGAGTAAACTTAAAATTAACAACAAGAGATTAACAATTAAGAACTAGGAATCATGAAATTACCTCAATGTATTAATGGAAATAGAAGTAACAACATCCACAAGCTAAGATCCACAAGTAACTTGAACAACAAGAACTAAATTGAGAGTAGGAGAATTTAGATCTACAATTTGAAGCAATGTAGAAGTGAATTGACAATAGATCTTACCAATGGATCCAAGAGGATTCCAAATTTGAGAAGCAAAACCCTAGAGAGAAGTTAGAGAGAAGGTAGAGTTTCTTTCTCTACAAAAATGTAACATCCAAAACTAACTAGAAAAATATCTAGAATGAGTGAATGAATGAGAATCCCTCATCCTTTGGTCTTCTTATGGGTTTTGGCGCCATAATTAGTTCCAAATGGGCCCCACTGCTCCTGTAAAATCACTCAGCATGTTTTCACTAAAAAATCACGTGCTAGCACCGATGCGTACGCGTACAGCACGCGTGCGCATCCCTGGGGGTTTTTGATCCACGCGCAAGCGTAAAGCACGCGTGTGCGTCCATGAAGTTCTGGCTCAGCCGTGCGAATGCGCCGGCTTCCAGCTTTGGCTCCTTCGCGCCGATCCAGTAGCATGCATTAGTGCGCAGAAATTGTGATTACACTTTAATTATGTAAAATTCATTGCTCTTTCTTTGCCTGGCAATGGCACCAAAAACGCGATGCCAATACCATGGTTCACAACTTCGCACAACTAACCAGCAAGTGCACTGGGTCGTCCAAGTAATACCTTACGTGAGTAAGGGTCGAATCCCACGGAGATTGTTGGTATGAAGCAAGCTATGGTCACCTTGGAAATCTCAGTCAGGCGGTTATAAAATAGTAATGGGGTTTTCGAAAATAATTAATAAAATAGAGATAGAAATACTTATGTAAATCATTGGTGAGAATTTCAGATAAGCGCATAGAGATGCTTTCGTTCCTCTGAACCTCTGCTTTCCTGCTATCTTCATCCAATCAGTCTTACTCCTTTCCATGGCTGGCTTTATGTAATGCATCACCATTGTCAATGGCTACTTTCAGTCTTCTCTCGGGAAAATGATCCAAATACCCTGTCACGGCACGGCTAATCGTCAGGAGGCATCACCCTTGTCAATGGTTACATCCTATCCTCTCAGTGAAAATGGTCAACGCACCCTGTCACAGCACGGCTATTCATCTGTCGGTTCTCGATCATGCTGGAATAGGATTTACTATCCTTTTGCGTCTGTCACTACACCCAGCAATCGCGAGTTTGAAGCTCGTCACAGTCATTCAATCATTGAATCCTACTCGGAATACCAAAGACAAGGTTTAGACTTTTCGGATTCTCTTGAATGCCGCCATCATTCCAGCTTACACTACGAAGATTCCGATTAAGAGATCTAAGAAATACTCATTCCATCTAATGTAGAACGGAAGTGGTTGTCAGGCACGCGTTCATAGGGAATGATGATGATTGTCACGTTCATCACATTCAGGTTGAAGTGCGAATGAATATCTTAGAAGCGGAATAAGTTGAAATGAATAGAAAAATAGTAGTACTTTGCATTAATCTTTGAGGAACAGCAGAGCTCCACACCTTAATCTATGGAGTGCAGAAACTCTACTGTTGAAAATACACAAGTGATAATGGAGTTCATTGGTCTCAGCCCCAGAGGGGAACCGGAGTAACCAAGACTCTATGATCCGAAGATAAAACTCAGGATGTCTAATACAATAGTAAAAGGTCCTATTTATAATAAACTAGCTACTAGGGTTTACAAAAGTAAGTAATTGATGCATAAATCCACTTCCGGGGCCCACTTGGTGTGTGCTTGGGCTGAGCTTGAGTGTTACACGTGTAGAGGTCATTCCTGGAGTTGAACGCCAGTTTTGGTGCCAGTTTGGGCATTGAACTCCACTTTGCAACTTGTTTCTGGCGCTGGACGCCAGAATTAGGCAGAGAGCTGGCGTTGAACGCCAGTTTGCGTCATCTAAACTTAGACAAAGTATGGACTATTATACATTGCTGGAAAGCCCTGCATGGCTACTTTCCAAAGCAATTGGAAGCGCGCCATTTGGAGTTCTGTAGCTCCAGAAAATCTACTTTGAGTGCAGGGAGGTCAGAATCCAACAACATCAGCAGTCCTTCTTCAACCTCTGAATCTGATTTTTGCTCAAGTCCCTCAATTTCAGCCAGAAAATACCTGAAATCACAAAAAAATACATAAACTCATAGTAAAGTCCAGAAATGTGAATTTAACATAAAAACTAATGAAAACATCCCTAAAAGTAACTAGATCCTACTAAAAACATACTAAAAACAATGTCAAAAAGCGTATAAATTATCCGCTCATCACAACACCAAACTTAAATTGTTGCTTGTCCCCTAGCAACTGAAAATCAAATAGGATAAAAAGAAGAGAATATACTATAAATTCCAAACTATCAATGAAACATAGCTTCAATCATATGAGCGGGACTTATAGCTTTTTGCCTCTTGAATAGTTTTGGCATCTCACTTTATCCATGGAGGTTCAGAATGATTGGCATCTATAGGAACTCAAAGTTCAGATAGTGTTATTGACTCTCCTAGTTCAGTATGATGATTCTTGAACACAGCTTCTTTATGAGTCTTGGCCGTGGCCCTAAGCACTTTGTTTTTCAGTATTACCACTGGATACATAAATGCCACAGACACATAATTGGGTGAACCTTTTTAGATTGTGACTCAGCTTTGCTAAAGTCCCCAATTAGAGGTGTCCAGGGTTCTTAAGCACACTCTTTTTTTTTTTTTGCTTTGGACCTTGACTTTAACCGCTCAGTCTCAAGTTTTCACTTGACACCTACACGCCACAAGCACATGGTTAGGGACAACTTGGTTTAGCCGCTTAGACCAGGATTTTATTCCTTTAAGCCCTCCTATCCACTGATGCTCAAAGCCTTGGGATCCTTTTTATTTGCCCTTGCCTTTTGGTTTTAAGGGTTATTGGCTTTTTGCTCTTGCCTCTTGGTTTTAAGAGCTTTTGGCTTTTTCTGCTTGCTTTTTCTTTTTCTTTCTATTTTTTTCGCCTATTTTATTATTTTTTTTTTCTGCAAGCTTTGTTCTTTGCTGCTTTTTCTTACTTCAAGAATAATTTTTATGATTTTTCAGATTATCAAATAACATGTCTCCTTGTCATCATTCTTTCAAGAGCCAACATATTTAACATTCTTAAACAACAACTTCAAAAGACATATGCACTGTTCAAGTATTCATTCAGAAAACAAGAAGCATTGTCACCACATGAATATAATTAAACTAAGTTCAAGGATAAATTTGAAACTCATGTACTTCTTGTTCTTTTGAATTAAAACATTTTTCATTTAAGAGAGGTGATGGATTCATAGGACATTCATAACTTTAAGACATAGTTACTAACTACTAATGATCATGTAGTGAAGACACAAACATAGATAAGCACATAGCATAGAAAACGAAAAACAGAAGAAATAAGAACAAGGAATGAATCCACCTTAGTGATGGTGGCGTTTCCTTCTTGAGGAACCAATGATGTCCTTGAGCTCTTCTATGTCTCTTCCTTGTCTTTGTTGCTCCTCCCTCATTGCTTTTGATCTTCTCTAATTTCATGAAGGATGATGGAGTGCTCTTGATGTTCCACCTTTAGTTGTCCCATGTTGGAACTTAATTCTCCTAGGGAGGTGTTGATTTTCTCCCAATAGTTTTGTGGAGGAACATGCATTTGAGGCATCTCCGGGATCTCATGGTGATGAGCTTCATACGCCTCTTGAGCTTGAAAGGGACCTCGGGGATCACCTTCTTCTTGGCCACAACATCATAGAAGTGGTCTTGATGGGCTTTGGAGATGAACCTTTCCATCTCCCATGACTCGGAGGTGGAAGATTTTGTCTTCCCTTTCCCTTTTCTAGAGGATTCTCCGGTCTTAGGTGCCATCAATGGTAATGGAAAAACAAAAAGCTTATGCTTTTACCACACCAAACTTAGAATTTTGCTCGCCCTCGAGCAAGAGAAGAAAGAATAATAGAAGAAGAAGAAGAAAATATGGAGAAGAGGGGGAGGGGTGTATTCGGCCAAGAAGGGGAAGAGAGTGTAGTGTTGTGTGAAAATGAGGAAGAATTGTTTTTGAATTTTGTAGGTAGGTGGAGTTTATTGGGTAGGTTTACAGGGAAGAGTGAGTGGATGTGATAGGTGAAGGGTTTTGGGGAAGAGTGTTTATTGGGAATAGAGGATGATTGAGAAGAGAGAAAAGAGTGAGTGGAGGTAGTGGAGATCCTGTGGGGTCCACAGATCCTGAGGTGTTCAAGGATTTACAACCTTGCACCAAATTAGGCATGTAAAATGCCCTTGCACACAACTCTGGGAGTTCAGCGCCAGGTTGGTGCCCATTTTGGGCGTTCAACGCCCATTTGTTGCCCATTTCTGGCGTTGAACGCCAGAACCATGCTTGTTCTGGGCGTTCAGCGCCAGCTCCTCTCCAGGGTGCAATTCTGGCGTTCAGCGCCCAGATGATGCCCATTTTGGGCGTTCAGCGTCCAGATACTGCCCATTTTGGGCGTTCAGCGCCAGAACCATGCTCTGTTCTGGCGTTGAACGCCAGGCAGATGCTTCCTCCAGGGTGTGATTTTTCTTCTGCTGTTTTTGATTCCGTTTTCAATTTTTATATTTATTTTGTGACTCCTCATGATCATGAACCTATAAAGACATATAACTAAGAAAAATATAGTTAGATGAATAGAAATTGGGTTGCCTCCCAACAAGCGCTTCTTTAATGTCAATAACTTGACAGTGGGCTCTCATGGAGCCTCACAGATGTTCAGAGCATTGTTGAGACTCTCCCAACACCAAACTTAGAATTTGGATATGGGAGTTCAACACCAAACTTAGAGTTTGGTTGTGGCCTCCCAACACCAAACTTAGAGTCTGACTGTGGGGGCTTTGGTTGACTCTGCTTTGAGAGAATCTTTTTCTGCTTCCTCTCCATGGATGCAGAGAGAGATCCTTGAGTTGTAAACACAAGGTTGTCCTTATTTAATTGAAGGATCAATTCTCCTCTGTCCACATCAATCACAACTCTTGCTGTGGCTAGGAAAGGTCTTCCTAGGATGATGGATTCATCCTCTTCCTTTCCAGTATCTAGGACTATGAAATCAGCAGGGATGTAAAGGCCTTCAACCTTTACTAACATGTCCTCTACTTGTCCATAAGCCTGTTTTCTTGAATTATCTGCCATCTCTAATGAGATTCTAGCAGCTTGCACCCCATATATTCCCAATTTCTCTATTACAGAGAGGGGCATGAGGTTTATTCCTGAACCAAGGTCACACAAAGCCTTAAAGATCATGGTGCCTATGGTACAAGGTATTATGAACTTTTCAGGATCCTGTCTCTTCTGAGGCAATGTCAGTTGATCCAGATCACTTAGTTCATTAGTGATCAAGGGACGTTCATCTTCCCAAGTTTCAATACCAAATAATTTGGCATTCAGCTTCATGATTGCACCAAGAAACTTGGCAGTTTGCTCTTCAATGACATCCTCATTCTCTTCAGAAGAGGAATACTCATCAGAGCTCATGAATGGCATAAGGAGGTTCAATGGAATCTCTATGGTCTCTAGATGAGTCTCAGATTCCTTTGGTTCCTCAGAGGGAAGCTCCTTATTGATCACTGGACGTCCCAGGAGGTCTTCCTCCTTAGGATTCACGTCCTCTCCTTCCTTTACAGGTTCGGCCATGGTGCTTATGTCAATGGCCTTGCACTCTCCTTTTGGATTCTCTTCTGTATTGCTTGGGAGAGTACTAGGAGGGATTTCAGTGATTCTTTTACTCAGCTGGCCCACTTGTGCTTCCAAATTTCTAATGGAAGACCTTGTTTCATTCATGAAACTTACAGTGGCCTTGGATAGATCAGAGACTAAGTTTGCTAAGCTAGATGGATTCTGCTCAGAATTCTCTGTCTGTTGCTGAGTAGATGATGGAAAAGGCTTGCTATTTCTAAACCTATTTCTTCCACCATTATTAAAGCCTTGTTGAAGCCTTTGATCCTTCCATGAGAGATTTGGATGATTTCTCCATGATGGGTTATAGGTGTTTCCATAAGGTTCACCTAAGTAATTCACCTCTGCTATTGCAGGGTTTTCAGGATCATAAGCTTCTTCTGCATAAGAAGCCTCTTGAGTACTGTTGGATGCAGCTTGCATTCCATTCAGACTCTTGAGAATTCATATTGACTTGCTGAGTCAATATTTTGTTCTGAGCCAATATGGCATTCAGAGTATCAACTTCAAGAACTCCCTTCTTCATAGGCGTCCCATTACTCATAGGATTCCTCTCTGAAGTGTACATGAACTGGTTATTAGCAACTATGTCAATGAGTTCTTGAGCTTCTGCAGGCGTTTTCTTTAGGTGAATGGATCCACCTGCAGAAGTATCCAATGACATCTTTGATAGCTCAGATAAACCATCATAGAATATATCCAGGATGGTCCATTCTGAAAGCATGTCAGAAGGACACTTTTTGGTCAGCTGCTTGTATTTTCCCAAGCTTCATAGAGGGATTCACCTTCTTTCTGTCTGAAGGTTTGAACATCAGCTCTAAGCTTTCTCAGCTTTTGAGGAGGAAAGAACTTGGCTAAGAAAGCCGTGACCAGCTTATCCCAAGAGTTCAGGCTATCTTTGGGTTGAGAGTCCAACCACACTCTAGCTCTGTCTCTTACAGCAAAAGGGAAAAGCATGAGCCTGTAGACTTCAGGATCTACTCCATTAGTCTTAACAGTATCACAGATCTGCAAGAATTCAGTTAAGAACTGAAAAGGATCTTCAGATGGAAGTCCATGAAACTTGCAGTTCTGCTGCATCAGAGAAACTAGCTGAGGTTTCAGCTCAAAGTTGTTTGCTCCAATGGCAGGAATGGAGATGCTTCTTCCATGTAAATTGGAATTAGGTGCAGTAAAGTCACCAAGCATTCTCCTTGCATTATTATTATTTTCGGCTGCCATCTCCTCTTCCTATTCGAAAATTTCTGTAAGGTTATCTCTGGATTGTTGTATTTTAGCTTCTCTTAGTTTCCTTTTCAGAGTCCTTTCAGGTTCTGGATCTGCTTCAACAATAATATTCTTGTCTTTGCTCCTGCTCATATTAAAAAGAAAGAACAGAAAAATAATAATAATAGGGGTCCTTTTTACCACAGTATAGAGGTCCCAGTGTGAGTAGAAGAAAAGAAGAAGAAGAAATTCGAACATAGATGGAGGGGGGGTTCGAATTTGGGTGAGATGAAGTGTTAGTAGATGAATAAATAAATAGAAGAAGATGAGAGAGAAGGAGAATTTTCGAAAATAATTTTTGAAAAAGGTTAGTGATTTTTGAAAATTAGTTTTTGAAAAATGTTAGTGATTTTTCGAAAATTAAAATAAAAAATTAAAATAATTAGTTAAATAAAAAAGAAATTTTGAAAAAGGGGGAAGATATTTTCGAAAATTAGAGGGAGAGAGTTAGTTAGGTAATTTTGAAAAAGATAAGAAACAAACAAAAAGTTAGTTAGTTAGTTGAAACAAATTTTGAAAAAATAAGAAGTTAGGAAGTTAGAAAAGATATTTTGAAATCAAATTTTTGAAGAAAGATAAGATAAGAAGATATTTTTGAAAAGATATGATTGTAATTAGTTTTTGAAAAAGATTTGATTTTTAAAATCACAATTAATGACTTGATTCACAAGAAATCACAAGATATTATTCTAGAACTCAAAGTTTGAATCTTTCTTAACAAGCAAGTAACAAACTTGAAATTTTTGAATCAAAATATTAATTGATGATGTTATTTTCGAAAATATGATGTAAAATTAAGAAAAAGATTTTTGAAAAATATTTTTGAAATTTTCGAAAATAACTAAGAAAAAATGAAAAAAGATTTGATTTTTTTGAAAAAGATTTTGAAAAAGATAAGATTTTTAAATTGAAAATTTGATTTGACTCATAAAAACAACTAGATTTTAAAAATTTTTGAAAAAGTCAAATCTAATTTTCGAAATTTATGAGAAGAAAAAGGGAAAGATATTTTTTTGATTTTTGAATTTTTATGATGAGAGAGAAAAATTAAAACATCATTTTCATGTTTTTCTCTTTTATTTTTGAATCAAAACAAAGAATGCATGCAAGAACACTATGAATGTCAAGATGAACACCAAGAACACTTATGAAGATCATGATGAACACCAAGAACATATTTTTGAAAAATTTTTAATGCAAAGAAAACATGCAAGACACCAAACTTAGAATTCTTTAATGCTTAGACACTAAGAATTCAAGAATGCATATGAAAAACAAGAAAAGACACAAAATATGCAAATGCAAAGATCAAACAAGAAGACTTACCAAGAACAACTTGAAGATCATGAAGAACACTATGAATGCATGAAAATTTTCGAAAAATGCAAGATGCACATGCAATTGACACCAAACTTATAACATGACTCAAGACTCAAACAAGAAACACAAAAAATATTTTTGATTTTTATGATTTTCTAATTTTTTTGTATTTTTTTTTTCGAAAACAAATGAGAAAATTTTGAAAGAGTTTTGAAAAATTTTTGAAAAGAAAACAAAAAGAAAATTACCTAATCTGAGCAACAAGATGAACCGTCAGTTGTCCAAACTCGAACAATCCCCGGCAACGGCGCCAAAAACTTGGTGCGCAGAAATTGTGATTACACTTTAATTATGTAAAATTCATTGCTCTTTCTTTCCCTGGCAATGGCACCAAAAACGCGATGCCAATACCATGGTTCACAACTTCGCACAACTAACCAGCAAGTGCACTGGGTCGTCCAAGTAATACCTTACGTGAGTAAGGGTCGAATCCCACGGAGATTGTTGGTATGAAGCAAGCTATGGTCACCTTGGAAATCTCAGTCAGGCAGTTATAAAATAGTAATGGGGTTTTCGAAAATAATTAATAAAATAGAGATAGAAATACTTATGTAAATCATTGGTGAGAATTTCAGATAAGCGCATAGAGATGCTTTCGTTCCTCTGAACCTCTGCTTTCCTGCTATCTTCATCCAATCAGTCTTACTCCTTTCCATGGCTGGCTTTATGTAATGCATCACCATTGTCAATGGCTACTTTCGGTCTTCTCTCGGGAAAATGATCCAAATGCCCTGTCACGGCACGGCTAATTGTCTGGAGGCATCACCCTTGTCAATGGTTACATCCTATCCTCTCAGTGAAAATGGTCAACGCACCCTGTCACAGCACGGCTATTCATCTGTCGGTTCTCGATCATGCTGGAATAGGATTTACTATCCTTTTGCGTCTGTCACTATGCCCAGCAATCGCGAGTTTGAAGCTCGTCACAGTCATTCAATCATTGAATCCTACTCGGAATACCACAGACAAGGTTTAGACTTTCCAGATTCTCTTGAATGCCGCCATCATTCCAGCTTACACCACGAAGATTCCGATTAAGAGATCTAAGAGATACTCATTCAATCTAATGTAGAACGGAAGTAGTTGTCAGGCACGCGTTCATAGGGAATAATGATGATTGTCACGTTCATCACATTCAGGTTGAAGTGTGAATGAATATCTTAGAAGCGGAATAAGTTGAATTGAATAGAAAAACAGTAGTACTTTGCATTAATCTTTGAGGAACAGCAGAGCTCCACACCTTAATCTATGGAGTGCAGAAACTCTACCGTTGAAAATACATAAGTGATAATGGAGTTCATTGGTCTCGGCCCCAGAGGGGAACTGGAGTAACCAAGACTCTATGATCCGAAGATAAAACTCAGGATGTCTAATACAATAGTAAAAGGTCCTATTTATAATAAACTAGCTACTAGGGTTTACAGAAGTAAGTAATTGATGCATAAATCCACTTCCGGGGCCCACTTGGTGTGTGCTTGGGCTGAGCTTGAGTGTTACACGTGTAGAGGTCATTCCTGGAGTTGAACGCCAGTTTTGGTGCCAGTTTGGGCGTTGAACTCCACTTTGCAACTTGTTTCTGGCGCTGGACGCCAGAATTGGGCAGAGAGCTGGCGTTGAATGCCAGTTTGCGTCATCTAAACCTGGGCAAAGTATGGACTATTATACATTGCTGGAAAGCCCTGCATGTCTACTTTCCAACGCAATTGGAAGCGCGCCATTTTGAGTTTTGTAGCTCCAGAAAATACACTTTGAGTGCAGGGAGGTCAGAATCCAACAGCATCAGCAGTCCTTCTTCAACCTCTGAATCTGATTTTTGCTCAAGTCCCTCAATTTCAGCCAGAAAATACCTGAAATCACAGAAAAACACACAAACTCATAGTAAAGTCCAGAAATGTGAATTTAACATAAAAACTAATGAAAACATCCCTAAAAGTAACTAGATCCTACTAAAAACATACTAAAAACAATGTCAAAATGCGTATAAATTATCCGCTCATCATGCATCCACGCGTACACGTAAGGTGCGCATGCGTGTCCATGCCCAAACTCCAAAGCTTCAATTTCCATGCTCCTTTCCTCCATGCATGCTTCATTTCTCTCTTCCAAGCCATCTTTACCCTATAACTTCTGAAATCGCTTAACAAACAGATCACGGCATCGAATGGTAATAGGAGAGGATTCAAATATGGCATTTTTAGTGTAAAAGAAGCATGTTTTCATCAATGAAGCAAAATCGGGGAAGGAACACAAAACCATGCATTATTTATGAATAAGTGTGAAAGAACATTGATAGAACCCTCAAAAATCCATACAAGATAAACCCTAAAGACGGGGTTTATCAATGTGGCTCCTCCCTCAAGTAATAGCTCAACCCTTGGTGCACACCATCATTAATTTGCCATTTCCTACAACATCATAACAACCAAACTCCAAGCCAAAAGGGTGATAGCTCATAGAGAAAAGTAGAAAATAAGAACAAAAGACATCAACTAACGAAATAAACAAAATCCTAATTACTAACAAAAACAAACAAACAACCCAAAAAGTATCTATTCACACTATTCACATACACAACAACAAAAATTATAGCACTCATTGCATTTAGTTCCCCGGCAACGACGCCAAAAACTTGATAGAGATAATTATGCCAGTTCGGAATTCATACAAAACAATTGCGTTGATAGCATAGTCCCAATCGACAATCGATCCTCTCCATCAAAGTTTAATTCTAAGGTTTTTCACAATCAAAACAAATATTAACCGGGAGTTTGAAATCTCGGGTCGTCTTCCCTAGGAACTAGTGACCACAAGTGCATAAATTTAGTTGTGAAAATCAGAGGGGTTTTCAATAATGAAGCAAACGATTAAAGGAATTAAAGAACAACCAAGATTGCAAGTAATGAACCAATAAACGAATTAAAGAACTATCTATGTAATATGAACAAGTAAAGCCTTAAAATGATTGAAATGTGGTTCAAAACATAAATGAAACCTTGGCTTGGGATGAGTTAGGGAATCCCTTCCTTGTCATCATAACCACAACTATGATTATTATAATGGATTGATCTCACCTAGTCAACCCTTAACATCGAAGAGTAAGTCAAGTGAGCATAATTGTTCTTAATCCACAAATCCTAGCTAACTTACTAATTAACTTAGTAAAAAGCTAGCGTTAGTGGAAACAAGGACAACTAACAACCTAAGAATTATCACTAAATGTCAGACATTATGGCTCTAGTATTCCATATACTCATTTTCCCAAGTCAAGGAGTGAAAATTTACTCCATAATCAAAATTGACATTTTATCAAACACATGGTAGGCATATTCTCAAAACATGGCAAAATTGTAAAAACACTTAAAGTTATGAACAACTAATGAACAAAATTAACAATGGCAACTCGACAAATATATAATAACCATTAAATATCAAATTCATTAACTAGAACTCAAAATTACAAAAGTATATATGCATTGATAAAGAAAATTAAAATATAAGAAAGTGTAGACCAATTAGTGTAATAAAAGAGAAAATTAATAAATACTTACAATAGAAATAAGCTAGAATACAAGATCAAAATTGAAAAATGTAAACTTGTAGTATAAACCCTAATTAGACCCTAAGAAATTTGAAAGAAAACCTAACCTAAAACTACCTAAAACTATCTAAAAATATGCCTAAGTGTGTTGTATGGTGTATGGTATCTTCTCCCCTTGCTAGCCCTTCCTTATATACTTCAGACCCTTCAGAAATGGCCAAAAAGCCTTCAAAATCACAAGCCACGTGACTTTTTTAATGAAGTCATGCGCTAGGACTTGTGCGTACGCACACTTGCTGATTTTCTCTTGTGCGTACGCACAGAAAGTTGTGCGTATGCACACTTGACTGTGTGCTTCTCCGTTGTTTTCTTCTTGTGTTCTCCCTTTTTGCATGCTTTCTTTCACTTTTTCCTAGCCATTCTTACCTCTAGGACCTGAAATGACTCAACAAACATATCACGACATCGAGTGGAATAAAAGTGGAGATAAAATGATCAATTTAGGCACAAAAATGCATGTTTTCACATTTAGGTCTAAATTAGGGAGAAATCACAAAAGTATGCTATTTTGGTGGTTATGTTTGAGTTTATGTGATGAAATCCGTCCAATTCAAGCAAAAAATTATCATCAAATATGGACTCATCACACGCCCCTTATCCACTCCTAGGATTTATTTGTTTTACAGCATGTGACACGCCGAGAAATTGGTGTTTCAAATGCCCAGTGAAGAACTTGGTGTGCAACACGCAATAACACGGCATTGCACGCTGGGCCAACTTTTTAGAGGATTTGGTTTGAGGCCATTTAAGCAAGAAACGGGCGTGCAACACGCCAAGGAAGTACCGTGTCACACGTCACATGAAGAAAGGGCCTCCTGGACGTTGCATGCATGGCGTGCAACACGCTAGGAACAGTAGGTGTGCTATTTTGAAACTTCTTTGACACGGGACTCACACGTACGCATGCCTCACACATCGCAACACCTGAATTTTTCGAGATGGCGCGTACGCATGCCCCACGCGTACGCCGAACATAAGAAAAATTGAAGAATCACGCGTACGCGCAACAAAGGATTTTTCCAGGGCACACGTACGCACGACATGATGAACAGTTGGAGTGTAGCACGCCACAAGTACACGGGCGTGTAAGGCTGCACGCCTTTGATGGCCTTTCTTGCAAGTTTATTAGGGCGTGGCATGCAACTAATTGGCGTGTCACACACCAAACACCCCCTCCCAGGGCCATGTTTAATTATTTGGTGTGCTGCACGCCAAAGCCTGGCGTGGCATGCTGGGCCAAGTTTCCAGAGGAGTGTTTTAAAGACTCCACTTTGAGTCCATGAATCAGAATACAAGGCGTTGCACACCAAGTGAGTGGTGTGCCACACGCCAACAAGAAAGTTGGGCGTGCCACATGCCCAAGGAGGGCATTACATGCCTTCAAAGGAGCAATGGAAACCAAGATCCAAGAAGCATGTGCCTTGAATGCAAAAGCATGGCGTTTCATAGAAAAAGTGTGTCACTTAGCCCAATCTTCACAACTAATCCTGTTTTACACTTCAAGCCCATTCAGAATGCAATTTGGGACCATTCAAGCCTTGAAGAAAAGATAAAGAGCGGAAAATTTAATGCGAAAGATTAGATTTGATTCTGTTTTATTCTGTTTTGAATTTAAGGTTTGAATTTAAGAATTAGTTTTTTTTAGGTTAGTATAAAAGGATCCTAAAAACACTTTGGAAAGGACCTTCGCATCTTTTACAACTTTGAATCCTTTTTTTGTTTTTGAAGAATGAGCCGCTAATCTCCTTGGTTAAGGTTAGGAGCTCTGTTGATTCCTATGGATTAATGTTATAGCTTTTCTATTTTGATTAATGCATTGATGTTTTCTTAAGAAAAGTTTTCGTTCTTCATACCAAAGATTTGAATATGTTGGAAAATAATTCTTTTCTTACTTGAATTTTGTTGAGAACTTGGAAAAGTAATTGATTGAATTAAGCTTGAAAACTTCTTCTCATAATTCTTAAGTTCTGAATTCGAACTTGATAGGTGACATCGAATCAATCAAACTTTGGTTCTTGAGAATTGTGTAGTTTTTAAATCAGTGAACGTTCTTAACCTCTTATCACAATTAATTAATCAAGGAATTCATAATTGATTAGGATTAGAGAAATTAAATTACCAAGGAATTGGAGTTTAATTACTTATGATTTGCCATAGAAACATCATTGTTTGATCAAGGTGAAAAGTGAAAAACGTTCTTTCAGAAATTTCAACATCTCTGAAGCCTTAACTCTTTTGAAACATATTTCCTTTCAGTTACTCACGACTTGTTTTATTTCAATTCATTGTCTTTTTATGAAATTTTCTTCAAAAACCCTTATTCTTGACTGTCTGACTAGAATAATTAATTGACCATTGTTTGCTTAGTCCTTTAATCCTCGTCGAATTGACCCTCACTCACCTGAGGCATTGTTTGATACGACTCGATGCACTTGCCGGTGTTTTGTGGTTTGTAAAATTTGCGATCAGTGTAATATTGGAAGCTATTTATTTTTTTAGTGTTATAGGATGTAGTGTACTGAAAAATTTTGTTTCATTGGACATTTTTATGATGTCAGATATATTTACGGACACTGAGATGGATGAGCAATACCAGGAGGATGATGACATTAACGAATAAGAAGAGCTAGTATGTGACCAAGATATGATGGATGAACAGTATAAATCCAAACAATATTTCGGAGATGAATTTACTGAGGGAGTGTATTTTTCTGAAATTAATCCGTCAGAGGATACCCTTGAAGCTGCTTATGCGGTTGACTCCGTGCAAGACATTACAATTTTGAATTTCACTGAAAATTGTCTGGAGGAAATTGGTAAATATCACTTTTCTACTTTGCAGCTTGCATTTGTTTTTTATCTGAAGTACTCAAAGTCTAAGGGCTTTAGTGCAAGGAAGAGTAAAACTTTCAAGAATAGTATTGGTGGGGTTTACAAACAAAAGTTTGTATATCATTGGCAAGGGTTTAGGGAGGAGAAGTATTACACGATGGAAAAAAAAGGAAGAATGAGCCTAGATTGGAAACAAGAACTGGGTGTGAAGCCCAAATGGATGTTAAATTTGTACCTGAAACTCAAAGGTGGCAGATTTTTTATTTTTCTGACAAACACAACCATGATCTATTAGATACACAATTCAATGCTATGTTGCCTACCATAGAAAAATGTCAAAGGCAGATATTATGCAAATGATGAACATGCTAAAGTCCGAAATTAGCACTTCACAGATATTTGGTCTTCTAGCTTGTCAAGTAGGCAGGTATAATTTGTTGGCTATGGTCCTAGAGATATTTACAATGAGATTGCTTGGCAAAGGCGTCAAGTTCCTTGTGATATAACACGAGTGTTGAAGAAGTTGGAGGATATTGATGTGTGAGCCTCTTTCTTATCTTTTCTTAGTGAATTTGCATTTGAATTTGTTAAGTTTAATCATAATTTAAGTATTTTAAGCCATTATGAATGCTACTTTGAGTTGTGCACAATTTGGTTTATTTCAGGTAGCATTTGGACAGATTTGACAGAGTTCGTGTAGAAGAAAAAGAAGAAAGTGGATGATACTGTCAACCTTGACCTTCTTGCACTCCAATGGGCATTACTTGAGCTACAAAGGTCCAATTGACGCGGTTTTAGTGACATTGGAAAGCTAACTTCTAGAGGCTTTCAACGATATATAATAGTCTATACTTTTCTTCTGGAATCATGCCTTAATGGTGCCAAACTTGGGATTCTCCAAGTTTGGCGCCGTGATCATTACAAACTCCCAATTCATGCTGTCTTGGTGCCAAGATGAAGAATTATTGATTATTGGACATGGGTCGAGTGGTGCCAAACTTGGCCCAGCCCAAGTTTGGTGCCAACTTCTCGTTGCTAGTATAGTTTCTAAACCAACAAAGAATCCCTTCATACAAAAATTTGGTTGTCACTAAAGCAAACCTAATAAAATAAACCGAAGTATTTAAACCTCGGGTCGTCTCTCAAGGAATTGAAGGGAAGTGTAGTTTATTATTGGTTATGGGATTATATCTTTTTGGTTTTTTGAAATAAGGAACAAGGGAAGTAAATGGCAAGAAAGTAAACTAATAGCTAAGAAATCTCTTGGCACTGTATGAGAATTAGAAGTCCTATCCTAGTTATCCTTATCAATTGTGACATCAATTGTCCATTGCTCCCACTTAGTTAACCTCTAACTATGAAGGAAAGTCAAGTGGATGAATTAATTTGGTTCCTCAAGTCCTAGTCAACTCCTAAGACTAACTTTAGAGGTATCCAAATCAACTAGCAACTTTTAATTATCAATCAACAAAGAAGTTTGATAACTCAAGAGTCTCCAATTACCCAACCAAGGCCAAAAGGAGAGAAATCTACACCAAAATCCAACCAAGTATTTTATCAAACACTTGGAAGGCAAAACATAAAAATAGAAATTAATAAGATAATATTAAATCTAAACAACTAATTACAAGCATCAATAACACAAATTAAAGAAAGCAACAATAACCATAGAAAGCATAAATTGCATTAATATGAAACCAAACGTAACAAGAGATCATAAACATAAAAACGGTGGAAAAGGGAAATTAACAAGAGAAGAAGATAAACTAAAGTAATAGAATACATAAAAGTAGAAGAAAACTAAATTAAAGGAACACTAAACCTGAAATTTGAGAAGAAATAAACCTAAAAACCTAAGAACCTAGAGAGAGGAGAGAGGGAGAGAGGAGAGAGCCTCTCTCTCTAGAAAACTACATCTAAAACCCTAACTAATGTCAAAAGTGAATGAATGATTGAATGGTCCCCATTCTGCTCCACTCTGCAGCCTCTAATAAGTATTTTCGGGCTTGAAACTGGGCCAAAAATAGCCCAAAAATTGCCCCCAGCAATTTCTGATTCGTACAGCACGTGACTTCGTCACGCGTACGCGTCGCCCACGCGTACGCGTCGCTTGTCTGTCACACTATCCACGCGTACATGTCATCCACGCGTACGCGTCATCCACGCGTACGCATCGCCTAACAGCAAGGCAACTATGACAAATTATATATCATTTCGAAACCCCGGATGTTAGCTTTCCAACACAATTAGAACCCCCTCATTCGGACCTCTGTAGCTCAAGTTATGATCGATTTAATACGAAGAGGTCATGCTTGACAGCTTTGCAATTCCTTCAATTTCTTGTATTCCTTCCACTTTTGCATGCTTCCTTTCTATCCTCTAAGCCATTCCTGCCCTAGAAAACCTGAAATCACTTAACACACATATCACGGCATCGAATGATAATAAGAGAGAATTAAAATTAGCAAATTTAAGGCCAAAGAAGCATGTTTTCAATCATAGCACAAAATTAGGAAGAAAAATGTAAAACATGCAAATTATATGAATAAGTGTGAGATTAGTGGATAAAATCCACTCAATTTAGTACAAAATAAACCGTAAAATAGTAGTTTATCAATCTCCCCACACTTAAACATTAGCATGTCCTCATGCTAAGCTCTAGAGAAACTATAAGAGAGTGAAGAGGAATGGTAGAATTTATGAAATGCAAACTATCTATATGAATGCAACTGAATGCAAAATGCTTTTACCTACTTGGTTAAAAATAGATAAACTTTTCAAGAACAAATATGAACAGGATTTCACTAATTCAAATCATAAAAAATAAAGTACAAATAGACTTGCAAGAAGACGATAGCTCATGAAATTCGGGAACAAAGAATCGAGCATCGAACCCTCACTGGAAGTGTATACACTCTAATCGCTCAAGTGTTTAAGGGTCAATTCTCTCAATTCTCTACTAATCTTGCTTTCTAAGACTTGCTCTTCATCTAACAATCAACAAAAATTAAATGCACCAATACACAAATCAAGAGGTCTTTTGACGGTTGTAATGGGGTTAGGGTCAAGGTAGGATTGTATTTGGTCAAGTGGACTAAAATCTGAATCCTTAATTAACCCAAACTTCCCACCTAACTTAAGACAATCCATGTAATCACAATACAAAATCTAACTACCCATTAACTATGTTTTCCACATATTCATGCATCCCAATTTTGAGTACAACTCACATGCATTGCTACTAATACTTTGGGGGATTTTGTCCCCTTTTATTATTTGCTCTCTTTTTTTATTTTCTTTGTATTTTTTTTCTTTTCTTTTGTTCTTCTCAATACATATGATTAAGGTATTGAATGCAATAATATGTGCTTAACTATCTTTTTCACAAATTCACCAAAAATATACAACACCCAATTCCCAAACCAAACGTTTCCAGATCCAATTTTCCCACACTTAAATCATGAACACTTTCACTAGATTAAGCTAACCAAGGATTCAAATTAAGGACATTACTTAGAGTTAGTGATAAGCTAAAGTAAAGAACAAGGGGGTAAAATAGGCTCAATATTGGTTTGCAAAGAATAATGAAAGGGAAAGGCCATATGGGTATGTAAGCTCAGAGAAACAAAGGCCTCAATCATATAAGTGCATGCATACATCAAACAATGAAAATATAGAATCAAGCAAGACAAAGATCACAATTATAGAGAGAACAACACACACCAAAATAGAATATTGGTTGATAAAATGCAACCAATCGAATAGGCTCAAAATCTCACTGGTTTTGTGAGTTCGAGCTCTAAACCATGTTCCAAAATAAAATTTCTTCAAACAAGTTTAACAAAAGTTTTAATTCAAGTTAGTGAAATTCTATAAAATAATTTCTTAGAAAAGAGTTCATCACTTCAACCAACCAGTGGTAGAATATGCACGAAATCAAACAAACATGCAAATGCAACAACTAATTTAACAAAGAAAATTTAAACATTGGTGTTGAGACAGGAAAGTAACTAACCCACGGAGATTGGTATCGACCTCCCCACACTTAAAGATTGCACCGTCCTCGGTGCATGCTGAGATGTGCAAGTGGATGGGTTGCTATAACTGATACTTTTCACCAAAGGTTGTGCAGATGGACTTGTCGGTTGCCCCATTGAGAAGCTTTCCCTTTCCCTTCTCGATGGCCATCCTGAAAGAAGAGAAAAAGAAAGAAAAGTAACCTAGAAACAAAGATAAGGAAACAAATAGAAAATGAGTGGGTTGATGCCAAATAATGAGAATTTCAACTACATGGTAGGTACAACATGCAAGTGAGAAAATAGTAGAAGCAAATGGCATATGAATAGTGCAAAAATTGCAATAATGGGGGAAAGAGTGTGGGTAATAAAAGACAATATAGGTGCATATCAATGCAAATGGAATACAAGTATTATAAAAGATTAGCATTGATCGATAAATAATATCACCCAACAATATAAGCAAGTCATTGTGCACCAAAACGATGGAAGAAATATTCAACAGATGAATAAGAAAATTTAACACCAACGAAAAAATGGTAGTCTTAAAAAAGAAAATAAAAACATGCACAAAATTAAATGCAATGAATGAAGGTATGTAAATGCAATAAGTAAAAGAAAATGAAAGAGAATAAGGAGAAGAGGTGAAAGGAGAAGGAAGTGAGAAAGGAAGATGAGAGAATAAGAAAGGAGAAAAAAATGGGAGGAACGGAATCTGCGACGTGACGCGTACGCATCACCCACGCATACACGTGGGTGTGCAGAAGAAGATGCGACGCGTAAGCGTTGGTCACGCGTACGCGTGACATCTCGTTGTGCCAGACGCATGACGCCAGCCTCCTTCCCACGCAACTCTCGGGTCAAGACACCATTTACGCCGATTTTCCATCCACGCGTACGCGTCACGGACGCTTATGCATGGAATGACTAAATTGCAAGTGATGCGCACGCGTCACCCACGCGTACGCGTGGGTCGGCTCGTGTGCCAAGCACCTTAACAGCACGATTCTAGCGTAACTCTCGGGTCATTTTCATAAACTCGAACCTCCATCTGACGCGTGCGTGTCATCGACGCTTACGCGTCGTTTGCACTTTTTTTTAAAGCAAAATAAAAGTAAACATGCAGAACTGGAAATGAATACTGATATTAATAAAATAAAACTAATAAACAGAAAAGATCATACCATGGTGGGTTGTCTCCCACCTAGCACTTTTAGTTATTGTCCTTAAGTTGGACATTTGATGAGCTCCTTGTGATGGTGGCTTGTGCTTGAACTCATCCAAGAATCCCACCAATGTTTGTAATTCCAACAGCCTCTGGGATCCCAAACAAGGTGCATAAAGCCTTCAAGTAAGTTAAAGTAAGTGACAAGGCCCCAAGAGTGTTGATTGTTAGAATGAATTCCGGAGTCCCAAACCTTGCTTTTACACCCGTCTTCTTGTTGATCATCATTGTTCCAACCGGGTGGCAAGCAATTTGAATTCTCACTGAAGTGTCTAAACAACTTCCTAGACCCATTCAATCGAGCTCCATACCAACCTTTGCATTTAGACTTGGAGCATACAACTATATTGAACCTTGCATGACAACTCCTACCGCTAACCATCTCCCTCTTACTCTTAAAGCCACAAAGAGCTCTAAGTTGACCATCTGTCTCAAGTAAACCATATTCAAGTAGGAAAGTAAAGGTCAAGAATAAGAATTTTACCCACTTGAATGTTGTATTGGATGGTAATGGCTTTGGGAGACGAGTTTCTAATGATCTTGTGAGCTCCACTCCCTTGTGTTCTTTCTTGACAACTTCCACCTCTTTGCAAGCTTCTTCAATTTCAACCTCTTCCTCTTGGTAGCTTTCTTCCAATTCAATCTCTTCTTCATTGCTTACCAAGGGTGTGGGAGGTTCTGTTTCTTCTTCTTTAATCTTCATCTCTTGATCAACCCCTTCAAAGTCTTCAACCATGATATGCCTTGGAGGTTGTACAGCCTCCTCAACATCAATTTCAAACGTCTTGGAAGGAGGCTCTATGACTTGACTTTCCCATAGAGGTTCCACATCTCCCAAGTCTTCAACCATTTCCTCTTCTTCGATAATTTTGGCTTTCTCCACTTGCTCTAATACAAAATCAAACTCCTCCTTGATGTATTCCTTCACTAATTCTTCAACTACTCCTTCGTCTTCAAGGGTCTCTCCTACCTCCACCCTTTGGGCCTCCTCTTGCTTTTCTTGAAGTATGTATGCGTGAAACTGATCCATTACATCTCTAAGACGATCCCTTCTCTCTTGTTCTATGTCACTAGCATAATTGGGATCGTGTTGCTCTTGGATTGATAGATGTGGGTGCTCTTCCATGGAAGGTCGTGATGGGATGGAGAGATCATTACGTGGTTGAAAAGGAAGTACACTAGAGCTTGAGGGTAGAATATTGGGGGTAAATGATGTATCCATGTGGGATATAAGAGCTTGGAGAGTAGAGGTGAGACTAGTGAGAGTAGAGGTAAGTATGGTTTGAAGCTCTCTTTGCCCTTGGCGAATAACATTAGAAGTATCATCTATGGGAGCTTGTCGTGGATAGGAGGGTTCATTATTTTGGAGAAAGGGTTCATAATAGGAAGGTAGTTCTTCTTGGTAAGGGTATGGAGATGGGGTATATTGAGGTGGCGGTTCTTGGGAGTAATTGTGTTGGAATTTGGGTGGTTCTATGTATGGCTCGTATGGTTCATACGGTGATTGGTATGGTGGATATGGGTTAGGATCATATGAGGGTGTTTGGTAGTAGGTGGCTTGTGAGTATGATGGTTCAAAGCTATGTTGAGGAGGTGGTCCATAAGCATGTGGTGGTGGTTGGTGACACGTACAACTTGGACTACCACATCCATTCGATTAGTATGCATTAAAATTGGAGTTAGACCGGAGGAGGTTGTTGCCAAGAAGGTTGTCTATAAGCTTGTGGCTCCTCCCAACCTTGATTATTCCATCCTTGATGCATATCCTCATTGTAGCTTCCATTTCCTACAACAAAATTTGAACCAAACTCATAGCCAAGGGGGTGAGAATTCATGGTAGCAAATAAAAGCAAAAACTAATAAAAATAAGCAACTAAGTCCTAAAACTAACAAAAACTAACGAACAAGCAAAAAGCAAATATTTACAATAACCAATAATAAGGCACACGTTTGCAATTCCCCAGCAACGGCGCCATTTTGATGATCGGATTTTTGTGCGGTAAAGAATTTCACAATAAATTCTCGTTGCAAGTATAGTTTCTAAACCAACAAAGAATCCTTTCATACAAAAATTTAGTTGTCACAAGTAACAAACCCCTAAAAATAATAACCGAAGTATTCAAACCTCAGGTCGTCTCTCAAAGGAATTGCAGGGAAGTGTTCTTGTTATTAGTTATGAGTTGTATATTTTGGGGTTTTGGATTAAGAAACAAGAAAAGTAAATTGCAAAGGAAACAAACTAACAACTATAAAAGCTCTTGGCAAGGAATGAGAATTGGAAGTCCTATTCTTATTATCGTCCTCAATAGTGATAAGAATTGTTCATTGCTCCCACTTAGTTAACCCTCTAATTATGAAGGAAAGTCAAGTGGATGAATCAATTTGATTCCTCAAGTCCTAGTCAACTCCTAAGGAAAGACTAGCTTTAGTGGAATCCAAATCAATTAGCAACTTTTAATTATCAATCAACAAAGGAGTTTAATAACTTAAGTGTCACCAATTAATCAACCAAAGCCAAAAGGAGATAAGTCTAATCTAGAATCCAACCAAGCATTTTGTCAAACACTTGGTAGGCACAAAATAAAAGCATAGAAAATTAATAAGAGAATATTAAATCTAAACAACCAATTGCAAGCATCAATAACACAAATTAAAGAAAGCAAAAATAACCATAGAAAGCATAAATTGCATTAATATGAAACCAAACATGACAAGAGATCATAAACATAAAAACGGTGGAAAAGGGAAATTAACAAGAGAAGAAGATAAACTAAAGTAATAGAATAAATAAAAGTAGAAGAAAATTAAATTAAAGGAATATTGAACCTGAAATTTGAGAAGAAATAAACCTAAAAACCTAAGAACCTAGAGAGAGGAGATCCTCTCTCTCTAGAAAACTACATCTAAAACCCTAACTAATGTCAAAAGTGAATGAATGATTGAATGGTCCCCATTCTGCTCCACTCTGCAGCCTCTAATAAGTGTTTTCGGGCTTGAAACTGGGCCAAAAATAGCCCAGAAATCACCCCAGCGATGTCTGATTCGTACAGCACGTGCCTCCATCACGCGTACGCATCGCCCACGCGTACGCGTCGCTTGTCTGTCGCACTATCCACGCGTATGTGTTGCCTAACAGCAAGGCAACTATGGCATATTATATATCATTTCGAAGCCCCGGATGTTAGCTTTCCAACGCATCTAGAACCGCCTCATTCGGATCTCTGTAGCTCAAGTTATGATCGATTTAATACGAAGAGGTCAGGCTTGACAGCTTTGCAATTCCTTCAATTTCTTGTATTCCTTCCACTTTTACATGCTTTCTTTCTATCCTCTAAGCCATTCATGTCCTAGAAAACCTGAAATCACTTAACACATATATCACGGCATCGAATGATAATAAGAGAGAATTAAAATTAGCAAATATAAGGCTAAAGAAGCATGTTTTCAATCATAGCACAAAATTAGGAAGGAAAATGTAAAACATGCAAATTATATGAATAAGTGTGAGATTAGTGGATAAAATTCACTCAATTTAATATAAAATAAACCGTAAAATAGCAGTTTATTAATTTTGATTAAACTTTATTTTATTTTACAATAGGAAAAGATATTATTTAGTTTTAGAAAATTAATTTTACATTAATTAGGATTAGATATAAAAGGGAAAAGATCCAGTCCTTCGGGCTCCTTTCTCTCTTACGCACCTCATTCTGCAGGTTACACTTTTTAGAACCCTAGTTTTCTCTCTGAGCCATGAGCAACTAAACATCCACTGTTAAGGTTAGGAGCTCTGTTTATTCTATGGATTAATACTATTACTCTTCTATTTTAATTAATATATTAATTTCAATCTCAATAATTTATTTTCGTTCTTCATCTTACAGATTTGGGTAGATCGGAAGAATAACATTTATTCTAATTGTGTTCTTATTAAATCTTGGAAAAGTAATTTACTTGAGCAACAGCTTGAAAACGATTTTTTCTAAATCACTAATTATCTGGACTTAACGGGATACGTGACATATAATCCTCTTATATTTGGGTAATTAGGGTTTCTGTGGTATATAAACTAGAATTGGACTTAAACCTCTAATTGAAATTAAGTGACCAAGGAATTAGTGGTTAACTAGGTTAGAAGGGACTAATTACTAAGGAATTTGGGTTTAGTCACATATAGTTTGCCATGAATTGAATCTTGCATGATTAAGATAGTTGGTAAGAAAAGTTAATCCGGAAGATAAATAACTCCGAAACCTTAACTGTTTTCCCATATATTCTTCATAACCCGTTTACTGCCTACTCTCTGATTCTCTTAGTTTACTGTTTAATGCTATTGAACTCGATCTCAAACACTATTTTCCACTTGTCTGACTAAGTTGATCACTCAATCATTGTTGCTTGATCCATCAATCCTCGTGGGATCGACCCTCACTCACCTAAGATATTACTTGGTACGACCCGGTGCACTTGCTGGTTAGTTTGTGGACTTTGAATTCCGCACCAAGTTTTTAGTGTCGTTGCCGAGGATTGACTGTGATTGACAACCACTAGTTGTTTGATTGCTTAGATTAGGCATTTTTGCTTTAGTTTTACTTATTTTTTGTCTTTAATTTTCGAAAATTTTACCACCTATTTTTTCTTAATTTCTAAAATTAAGTTTGGTGTCCCCTAATTATTTTATTTTATTTTCCCTGTTTATCTTTTTTATTATAATTTTCAAATTTTTTTTTTCATTATTGCTTATCAATTTTTGAATTCTTAGCTTTATCTGTTTAGTTTATTTTAATTTATTTCTTTTACTCAGAGTACCTCACCGGAAATTTTCTTCACTCTGACGTAGAAATTCCCACTTCTTCTTAATTTTATGTTGTTTATGAGCAGAAACAGGAATAAAGAACCTTTTTTAGACTTTGATCCTGAAATTGAAAGGATCTTGAGGCGGCGCTTACAACAAACAAGAGCTTATAAAACAGGTGAAAATCTCAAACATTATCTTGAGAAGGAAGTTGAAGAGTTCACCATGGATCTTAACAACAATAATGCGATTAATACAATTGTTATTAATCAGAATGTGAATGGGAACCCTAGGAGGACCCTCGGCTCATACACTACACCTAGCCCGGGTTTCTAAGGGAATAGTATTGTGGTGCCTCCTGTAGGTGCAAACAACTTTGAGCTAAAGTCTCAGTTGATTTCTCTGGTGCAACTGAATTGCTAGTTTCATGGACTTCCGTAGGAAGATCTAAATCTATTTATTTCTAATTTCTTGCAGATATGTGACTTTGTGAAGACTAATGGAGTCCATCCTAATGTATACAAGCTACTTCTATTCCTATTTGTTGTACGGAACTGAGCTAAACAGTGACTTGACACTCAGTCCAAGGAGAGCTTGGACACTTGGGATAAGGTGGTTAACAGGTTTCTGACCAAGTTCTTTCCACTCCAAAGGCTAACTAAGCTAAGGACAGATGTCTAGACTTTCAGGTAGAGAGAGGGTGAGTCTCTCTATAAAGCTTGGGAGAGATATAAGTTAATGCTCAGAAAATGTCCTCTTGATATATTCTCAGACTGGATTCGACTACAGATATTTTATGATGGAGTCTCTAAGAACGCTAGAAATTCTATGGATAACGTAACTCTGCAGGGGGTCACTTCACATGAAAAAGACCCCGGAGGAAGCTATAGAGTTAATTGAGATGGTTGCTAACAACCAATACTTATATTCTTCTGAGAGGTCCTCTGTGAAGAAAGGAGTCATGGATTTAGATGCCGTAGATGCTATTCTTGCTCATAACAAGCTTTTGTCTCAAGAATTGAGTCTTATTACTCAACAATTGAGAGGGATGTAGGTCTCAGCTGTTAATATTCAAAATGCTCCACAAGATGCTTCTTATGACATGAGTGGTGGCTTCACCTAAGATCAGACTTATGATTATGCTCAATTCTCTCCTGAATAGGTTAATTTTATAGGGAATGCTTCTATAAACTCAATGATGATCCATATTCCAAGACCTTTAATCATGGGTAGAGAAATCACCTAAATTTTGGGTGGAGAAATCAACCTCAGAGGCAGCATAATTTCAATAAATCTCAGAGCAGTTTTAATCATAACAACTTCAATAACTGCCAATTCCAACCCTCTCAACCACAACTACCACAAGCTCAGCCTCAAAATGCTTATGGCTTGACAGCTATTGTTATAGAACTCTTCAAGAATCAACATAGTTTTATGTAGGAAACCAAAGCTTCTTCACTTAAGAACTTAGAGGTTCAGATGGGCCAAATAGCCATAAAGGTTGATGAGATTGATCAAAGAACCACCAATACCCTTCCTAGTAATACAATTCCAAATCCAAGAGAGGAGTGCAAGGTTATCGCCTTGGTAAGTGGACTAGTGGCAGGTTCAGAGACAAAGGTTAGTGAAGAGCTGGTTGAAAAAGAAGCTCCGAAGGAGAAAAAGGAGGCGGTCGAACACACCCCTCCCAGGTGTGTAGACAACCCTTTTCCGGTCACTCTTTACATGCATCCGACATTGTCTAAGGCACATGAGTACAAGTCCAAAATGCCATATCCTCAGAGGCTTCAAAAAGAGACCAAGGACAATTAGTTTTCAAAGTTCTTAGAAGTTTTTAGAAAGTTACAAATCAATATTCCTTTTGCTGAGGTTTTGGAGCAAATGCCTCTCTATGTCAAGTTCATGAAGGAGTTGCTATCAAAGAAGAGGCCTTTAAAGGGAGATAAGACAGTGGTTATGACCAAGAAATGTAGTGCCATAATTCAGAGTAATTTTCCAAGAAAGATGCCTGATCTAGGGAGCTTTCAAATACCATGCACAAGTGAAAACACAACCTTTGAGAAAGCCTTATGTGATATGGGAGCAAGTATCAATTTAATACCCTTGTTTGTGATGGAGAAGCTATAAATTGAAGAGGAACAACCAACAAGGATAGCATTACAAATGACAGATAAATCTTTGAAGCATACACATGGAATAGTGGAGAACATCTTGGTCAAGGTGGGTAAGTTCTTCCTCCCAGTAGATTTTGTGATTCTTGACATGAGAGAAGATGAAAATGCCTCTATAAATGCTTTTTCATCCATTCTTCGAACAGTATAAACTTCACGGACCGAACTTTCATTTAAAACAAATTTGACAAAAATTGAGGGTCCAGAAGCCGAGTTGTGGCTCGCCAAAATTTGGTCAAAAATCAGTTTTTCTCAAAAATCTCAAACCTCTATTTTTACTAATTTCTTTTACAAAAATCAAATTCGTACCACTCAAAATGACACCATCCACATCCAACACAGCCCATATCCTATCACAGTCATCCACACCTCAATTTAATTATCTTCATCCTAAAAATTCTCAATTATACAAACACAATATCAATTTATCAATATTCATATATCCTTAATCATTATTCTCATTCATCACCATCAAAATCATCATTCATCAATCTATTTTATCAACCACAATCACATTCACATCATGAATCATTAATCTCATAAAACATCATCAATTATACATACATTGTCAACTAAAAACTAAACATGTTCCAAACTCATGATTCGACTTATCCTAGGTCGTCTAGCCTAAGTTTTTACAAAACATTACATATTATACATGAGAAACCAAAACCATACCTTGGCTGAATCCTCTTAAAAACCAAAGACACCTCAAGGTCACCGTTCCTCAAGAGTCCACAGCTCCAAAGCCTCTCCGAACTGAATTTCAGCCACCAAAGTCCAACAATCAAGTCCCGAACATTATCAACATACTCCAAATCAACAATATTCAATCTAATTCTATAACACATCACTATAATCAATATTCAAGCTTACCAATTCACTAATCAACAAGAGGTTTAAGGTTCTTACCTTACTCATACATCAATGGAACAAGATTCACTAATTTTCTCAAGTCAATTTGATCCTAGAGCACCAAACAAATCATAAGTCTCAATACCCATGCTTAATTTCTGAAAATTAGGGAGAAGAGAGGATGATATGGAAACAAGATTTTGTTACCAAATTGACTAATATGCCTTGTAGAGCTCGACGTGGTGGACGTGTGGCTGCAAACGGTACGATGATTGGAGCTCAGAGTTGCAAGATATATGGATTTGAATTGGAAGCAAGGGTTTGGAATGTTTCTCCCTTTCTTCCCCAAGAGTTTCAGCGTGAATTAACAATAAGCGGAAGAGGAAGGCTGAGTTGGATTATGTAATGGGCCTTGGGCTCGGTTTGGGCCCAATTAGGCCCCAATTTTAAGCCAAAGCCTTTAAAATTGGTGTCAAAATTCATGTTTTAATTTATTCTACCTCATTAAACTATAAAATTTCATTTTTCTAATTTCTTTGATTAATAATTAATTTATTAGCTAATTATTCGTAACTTACGTGGGGTTTACACTGGGTCAGGAATCCAGAGGACCAATTTCTAGCTCAAAGTGGGCATGCAACACGCCAGCTACATGGGCATGTTATACGGCCAATAACTCATCCTCCAAGGCCAATTTTTGGTGGCGTGCCACACGCCTGGGACAAGGGGCATGTCATTTTGACACGCCCTCGATGGTGTCTTCCTCACACACAAGGAGGGCGTGCAATACGCCAGGCATATGCATGCCACACGCCCAAAAGTGACTCCCAAAGGTAGTTTGTGGCCATGGTGGGTAACACACCAAGGAAGTGGCGTTACACGCCCAGTAAAAAAGAAAATTCAAGACAATTCAAGAAGCTGGCATGCCACACGCTAAGGCAAGTATGTGGCACGTTGAGCCAACTTTTCAGAGGCTCAAATTCAAGGTAATTCAAGGCAGAAAAGAGGGCATGCAATACGTTAAGGTTGGGCATGCCATATGCCCAAGAAAGAGGCCTCAAAGTGAAGATCAAAAGTGGCGTGCAACACGCCAAGGTGAAGGGGCATGTCATTTTGGCACTCCCCATGCATATGCACAAGTCTCAAAAGTTTGCTAGGTTGTGCGTATGTATCCCCATGCATACGAACAAGTGCAAAATTTACCCGATCATGCGTACGCATGACCCCATTTTAAGAAAGGGTGTGCTACAGGCCCATATACAAGGGTGTGCCATTGTAACACACCTTTGAGGCTTCCACAATGACAAAAGTTGGCATGCAACATGCCAAGGTTGGGCGTGCCGGACACCCAAGAATGGAGCTTCCAGGGGACTCAATTTTGGCATGCCACACACCAAGGGCTACTCCCACTGGAACCAAGATTGAAGGGCGTGCAACACGCCAGTAAGTAAGCGTGCCACATGGCCAAAGGCTCAAGTTAATATGCTGAGAAAGAGCTCTCCTGAAGCCCACATTGAAGCACCAAGTCAAGGATTGAACCATCACATCATGGACCTGAATCACTAAGAGCATTGAAGATTAATTGTGGAAGATATGATTAGGTTTTGTTTTAATTAAGTTTGCATTTAATGTTTAGGTTTGGTTTTTAGGTTTGAGTAGAAAAAGAATCCTAAAACTATGTTTGGCTTTTGGCTGTTTTTCATTCAGAGTCTTGGATTTTGAAGCTTAGCAGGAGTCACTAATCTCCTTGATTAAGGTTAGGATCTCTGTTGAGTCCTATGGACTAATGTTATATCTTTTCTATTTTGAATAATGTATTGATGTTTTCTTAAGAAAGAGTTTTCATTCTTCATCTAAAGGATTTGAATATGTTAGAAAACAATTCTCTTCTGACTTGAATTCTCTTAATATCTTGGAAAAGTTAATTAATTGAATTAAGCTTGAAAACTTCTTCTCATGATTCTTAGGTTTTGAACTTGGATTTGATAAGTGACATCGAATCAACTAAGTTTGGTTCTTAAAAATTATGTGATTTTTAAATCAGTGAACGTTCTTAACCTCTTGTCACAATTGATTGATCAATGAATTGATAATTGATTAAGATTAGAGAAATTGAATTACCAAAGAATTGAAATTTGATTATTTATGATTTGCCATAGATACATCTTTGCATAGTCAAAGTGGAGAGTGAAGAGCATTTTTCCAGAAGTCTCAACATCTCTGAAACCTTAAATCTTTTGAATCATATTACTTTCTCAATTGTTTACGACTTGCTTTTGTTTTATTCTCTGTTTTATGCAAATTGACCTTGAAACTCTTTTTTTTTTTTTTTTTTGTCTGACTAGAATAATCAATTGATTATTGTTTGCTTAGTCTGTTAATCCTTGTGGAAACGATAACCACTCTCGTAGTATTACTTGGTACGACTCGATATATTTATCGATAGTTTATGCTTTATAAAATTCACATCAAGTCTCAAACGGAGTAATAGAAAAATAGAAGAACACAGTGTGATATAGAAATGATTTTTTTATAATTGCTTTAATTTTAGGTAATATAAAAAAAGTTTAATATTTGTTTCCTTACATCTTCATAGGAATTTATATAGAAAAATAATATTTAATTTTTTTTATAGTTCTTTTGTATACTGTTTTTTAAGGTATAAAAAAATCTTTTATCTTTTCTCATTTCTTATCAGTTATTTTTAATACTAAAAGTAAGAGGTGTACAAACGAGATGTGTACAAAGATAATGCATATAATGTTTTTTATTTATATATGTATGTACTTTTTTATATATAAAAAATGTTAGGTAATGAATACCTTTTTTCTTTCTTTTTTTTTTCGCATTTGGGTCAATATATAATAGTCAAGTATTTTTTTTAAGATAAACTGCTAATTGTCTAATTAGTTCTCTACGTTTGGACGTAATCTTATTTGGTCCTTAAGGTTTAAAGCGTCTTATTTGAATAAAAAAAAATTCATTTAGCTTTAATGTAGTCCTACCATGAGATCAAAGTTAAATATTTAGATGTCCTACATGACAGCAGTACAAGAATAAGATCGATTATTTGGAGAATAAATACAAACTCTAGAGACACAAATTCAACTGTAGATGTATTAATACATTTATTTATCATTCTCTATAGTTCTATATAAAATATTTCATTTAAATTGTAAGAAGAATGATAAATAAATGTATTGATGCATTCACAGTTGATTTCGTGCCTCTGAAATTTGTACTTATTCTCCAAATTATCGATCTTGTTCTTGTACTGCTATCATGTATGACATTCCATTATTTATTTAACTCTGATCTCATAATGGGACTACATTGAAATTAAATGAAACTTTTTTGGATTCAAATAGAGCACTTTAAAATTTAAGAACCAAAACAGGATTACGCCTAAACGTAGAGGACCAATTTAGTATTTTACCCTTACTAAAAGTATTATTCTCATAATAACATTCCCTTTTCTAATTTCTATTTCTCTATTATTATTATTATTATTATTATTATTATTATTATTATTATTATTATTATTATTATTATTATCAGCATGCTTAGAGCTTAAGAAAGCTCGCTCGCTATAAATAACAATGTTCAAATATTGTGGAACTAAAAGCATCCATTCCTAGGAAATCAAAATGCATAACTATATAGTATATAAATGCTTTTGATTCCTTCCAAACTCCAAAAGGCAAAGCCAAAGCGAAAAAGAGGGAGAGCAATAAGAAACCGTCACGACTCACGATTCACCTTTTTGAAAATTAGAGGCTAAGCTCTTCTCAATTTGTTTTCTCCATTAAATTAAAATACACTTTATTAATTAAAAAAAATAAGAAAGTGCTGATGGTGCTTTCTGAAAGATATCATCAGAAACCAAACTTTCAAAGTGATTATATACGATAGATGGAAAGGCGTGTGGGGATCTGTAATTACTATTTTTGGTGTTATAGAAGTATTAATGTATCGAATTAGGGAGTCAACAATTTTATTAAGTTAGTAATTAGTAATTAGTATTACATAATTTTTTTTGAAATTATTTTTTATTTTATGTTTTAATATTTAAATTTTAAATTTTGAATTCTAGTTTTAATCATAAATCTTAAATTATCTAAAAATTAGAAGTTAAAAAATTAATCTTATAACAAAAATAAAAGTGATTAATGTTAACTAATTCAAGATTATTTTCGATACTTAGGCCAGTTTGAGAAGCTTTAAAAGTAATTTTTTGAACTTTTGACTTATGAAAAATAATAATATTAATGTTTAGTGAAATTTTAAATCAAATTTCAGCTTTTTATGAAGCTATTTAGGAGCTTATAGAGAAGTTAAAAAAATGACTTCTCTCATAATACTATTATTTTTTATCATATTTCTATAAAATAAAAACTTTTAAAACTAAAATTCCAAACACAAAATAACTTATTTATAAGCTATTTTTAATATAGCTATTTATTGTTTAAGCTATTTTTTTAAAAGAAGCTTAATTAAGCTGTTTACTCAACTGGACCTTAATCTAATGTATTATAGAGTTATAGTTTAACGAGGAGGCGTTTATGTTCGGTTTATTTTCAAAGGTTCTAAAAAACTTTTAGGGTGTGTGTGATAAAAGGATTAGTTTTTATTACTAAGAATATTATTTTTAGGAATATAATGTCTAAAAATAAAATTACTTGGTATATAAAATTTGTATGTTTAGTTATAAAATTTAATGGTTTGGAATAAATTATATAATAATCTTAGGGATGAATAAATTTTTGTTTGTTTGGATCTAAATTTTTTGATAATATTATATAATATGTCAAAATTAGCTTTACTTATTTAAATTAAAAGGTTAATGACTAAACTTAATAAATACATAAAAAAAATTTACATATGAATATATTTTAAGATAAATTCAAGGTTAACTATCAAATATGTCTCCGAATTATTTAAACGCTAATAAAAATACACTCGAATTTTACTATTGACAAAAATGCCTTCAAATAATTTAAAAACATAACAACAATATCCAACAGTAAATATATATTTTCAAAAAATACTTTAGAGATTGAATTTTGATACAATTTTTTGCAAACATGATTATAAAAATAAGATATTATTATACATAAAAATTGGTGATTTTTTGTTAAGTATATATTTTTTTTATAATTTTTTTATTAACAACTAATAATACTTTTAAAAAATCACAAAATAATATATACTGAACAAAAAATTATCAAATTTTAAAAATAATAATATATCATTTTTATAATTATGTTTACAAAAAATTGCATCAAAATTCAATCTCTAATGTATTTTTTGAGAAATACATATTTAATGTTAGTTTTTTTCCAAGATTAACTAACATTAAATATGTATTTCTCAAAAAATATATTAGAGATTGAATTTTGATACAATATTTTGCAAATATAATTAAAAAAATGAGATATTATTATCCTTAAAATTTGTTGATTTTTCGTTGAGTATATATTTTGTTTGTAATTTTTTTGTTAACAATTAATAATACTTTTAAAAAATCACAAAAATATATATACTTAGAAAAAAATTATCAAATTTTAAGGATAATAATATCTCATTTTTTTTAATTATTCTTGTAAAAAATTACATCAAAATTCAATTTCTAAGATATTTTTTAAAAATATATATTTACTATTGGGTATTGTTGTTGTGTTTTTAAATTATTTAAAGGCACTTTTGTCGATAGTAAAATTCGGGTGCATTTTTTTCAGCGTTTGAATAATTCGAGAGAGTTTTTGGTAGTTAATCCTAAATTCAAAATAATCAATCATTTTTAGATAAAAATAATTTTTTTTATTTCTAAAAATACCCCAAATATCAATTTTTTTAAAATTTTTTAAAAAGTTATATACAAAACTAATCAAATATTATTATTTTTTATTTAATTTTTTTTAATTTACAAAAAATACCTCTAATAATAAATTTACTAGAACATCGTCACAATTAAAATATTCCTAATAATAAATATCTTTAATTAAAATTATTATTTATTCTAATTTTTTAAATTTACTAAAATATCCCTAATAACAAATATCTTTAATTAGAATTAACATTATCGCAATTAATTTTATTAAAATATCCCTAATAACAAATATTACAATTAAATTAGCACAAATACTTATCTAAATTTCAAAAAATTTCGTAATCCATAATTTGTCTCATAATTCATAATTGAACTTATAAAAAAAAAATCTCAACACTTCTAAACACATATGTATTAAAAACTTAAAAATCAACAATCTAATATAATCCATAAAAATTGAAAAATAGCAAGATTTAAATTAATTTTTTTAAAAATCACAAAAGTTGTAAGACTCCGAATTTTTAAAAATTAAATAATTAGCTATTTATGAGTTAATATATTATATTGAGATGTAATTTAAAAAAAACTATTTTAACAAAAATAATTAAATAAAATTTTATAATTATTAAAATTTAATTTAATTATTATTTATTCTATTAAATTTAAATTATTTATTAAAAAATTATTTGATAAAACAAAAATCAAATTAATTTTTATTGTTATTATTGTTATTACTATTATCATTATTATTGTTATTTCTATTATTATATTATCATTGTTATAATTATTATTATCATTTCAGTTTGAATTAATTAAGATTATTATATGATTTTGCTATAATAAATTAGTTTACATAATTGATTTAAGGAAACAAAAGCACATATAATAGCAAAGCATGGGTTAGATTATGAGCGTGACAAGCATAAAATAATGCTATTTGGTAACTAACATAAGAAACGGAAAGATTATTAATTAATTATGTGAACTAACAAGAAGAAAAAGAATTGGCCGAGGCCATTAAGGGAGTATAAGAAAGATATATATATATATATATATATATATATATATATATATATATATATATATATATATATATATATATATATATATATATACTAGCAGAAGATCCGTGCAACTTACGAGTTGAAATTTTCTGTTTTTTTTTTGGATTTATTTTTTTAATGTTCTTGAATTGTCACTTTTACGTTAATAAAAAGTATTTTTGTTATTCAATTCTTAACTAAATGTAACAGATTTATTTACTCTATCACCACTTAATACATAAGTATTTTTTTTAAATCTTCATTATTTGCATAAGTATCATTGCTTTTCAAAACATAAATTTTGATGAGCACATCTTAAAATTGGCTATAGAAATCCTGTCTTACAGAACATTATTTTTTGTTCAACTTCATAAATTATGCAACAACAAATACAACATAAAAATATAAACAACATAATTAAGAAGATTAATATAAATAAGAACCAAAACCAATATAATTAAAGAAAAATTCATACACATACGCAAGTCGCTAATTTATTGACCTAAGATCTCAAATGCAAGTAATTCTCCTAACACAACCAACTCCATCAATTCCAGTAACTCCACCGCAAATAGCACTTTGAAATCAGTGTACTCGGATACCAATATAAAAAGGAAAAAAGAATAGTTAATTCATATATATATGAAAGATATCCGAAAAAATCCTAATAAATTACAAATGATCAAATATAATTGATATAAGACCAAAGAAAAAGGACAAAATATTTACCTTAATTCTTTGGGAGAACTGCTTCTCCCAAACCACCTGTTAGAAATGCATACATCAATTCCGCAAGTCATATACTAAAAATTCTTAATTAGAACATAAACTCCACTCTTTACTAACAAAGTTACAACTGAAATTGTAGGCTACTCAAATAAAAGAAAACATTTGAATTTAGAACTTCAGCAAGTAAAATGTTAACAGAATATCTAAGTCCAGCCAACTTACAACAACCCAATTTAAGAAAACTACAACACCATATCTTTAACACAAAGAAACTAAATCACACATTGTAACTGAACATTATAGGCAAATCACATTAGCAACAACTGAATCTGATCCTAAATATTCATAGATGATGATGCCTCCTCATTATCATTCCAAGTTTCATCTATACTCCTAGAAAAGGCATCTTCAAGTTTTTACTTTGTAGATCTTGGTACATCACGGTATGTGGATGCCAATCTCTTGTTGCAAACAATTTCATTCACCACACGAACAGATTTGTGCTAAGAAATAAGACAACAAAAATGAAATCTGTTAAATTTACTGAAATTTAATAAAGGAAGAAATACTTAAGCAATAAAGAACCAGTTCTAAAAAAACGCGATATCAAGGAATAATGGTCAGAAATACAACATAGAGATGAAAACTTACAGCAGGTAATACTGGATTAGAAATATGTGAAACAGGATCTTCAATAGAAGCCACATTTGAAGCCGAAACAATAGCACACTAATTATATATGTTTTGATAGAGAAGACAATATCATTGTTACGCATAATACTAAAAAAGTGAACAAACACTTATTAAAAAATATCTTGAAAGTCAATAGAGAAAACTAAACTAACTGCATTCAAAACACAATTCTCAACACGTTCAATCAGGTTTAACATAAACTCATGTGTAGAAACTTTAAAAACATTATACGCAGGGCATATTGTGTCACTCTCAATGGGCTGAGGATTAACCATGAATACCAATTTTTTCCTATCAATTTGTACAAAAAATCGGATGCATCCAAGTGAAATTCTTCATTGTGACAATAGAGGAATAGAGAAATCAGTATCTGAATATACAGAGAAAAAAAAAGAATAGAATATCAAACCCAAAAAATCAAAGACACGGAAAGAGAACAAATTAAGGAAACCATCAATTGATATTACACCAGGGAGAATTTTACAGAATTTTTCACTTTTAATCACAATAGTTTTTTTACATTAACTGAATAAAGATATATCATTTAACAGGTAGAAATATAAGAGATAAAGAGTTTCAGTCTAGAGAACATGGTGAAAAAAAAAAGCAGAACATCAACATTATTAATTTATTGAATTAAATCCCTAATAAGAAATACAACATCAATAATTCAAAGATTAGAAACTAACTTAGCATCATAAATGAAATTAAAATAAATGTCTTGTTTTCTAATAAAGTTAACAATGTGACCTGCACGACATAAAAAATTTTTAAAATAAAAATACCACTAACAAAAAAAAAAAGCACACACACACACAACCAACTCCTAAATACATTATCGATTCCAAGAGAAACAACTCACTCATCAGTTTTAGATTACAAACAATAAATAACATATCCAACTAAAATTCAAGTGGGGTATAATAACACAGATAAGAATAAACTCCTCACTAATTTTATTTCAATATTAGTTGTAAAAAATACAGATAAAAGGTAAACTTTATTATGTTAGAACAAATTATACAAAAAATCCAGACTTCATTATGGGTAAACTTTTACTTGAGAAACTATAAAGCATGTCATTGCACTAAATGAGTATGTCATTTCCAAAAATCACTAAATGAGAACTACTACAGCATGTGAGATAAGAAACTAAATAAAGATACGTAGAATAGCAAATATAAAATTGAAAGAGAATCGAAAATTAAGCAAATAATGAGACTAAGTAGTATTAGAATTGAAGTATTCAGATGCATGTATACATGTGGTTGCATCATTTCAATTTATGGTTCCCTAAACCCTAAACCCTAGGAAAAATTTGCTGGGTAAAATTTGATAAAATTATAGATGTTTTTTTTAGGCATGGTGCCGCCAAATTGTGGTTAGATGCGAAAAAAGACGGTGGATTAATCTATGATTTACTATAATTTGGATTATTTGGAGAATCAGGAACCAAAAACTCTTTGAAGATAAACAAATACAGGATAATGAAGTTTGGGAAGAAATTATTACTATTGAAAGGAATGAAAGAGGTGCAAACAATCAAGTGTAGGAGCTAAGAAAATTGTAAAGAAAAGTCGGAAGATGGAAGATGGGGTCAAGGGAGAAAAGAAAATAGAATTTATTGGTGTTATATGCAGAATTCATCAATGATAAAAATGTAACCTGAGTGAAAGATCTTCTTATAAATGCTGAAAATATATTAGTGTGCTTCTTGTCTGAAGTTATTAATAAAGCAAACTTAATAGAAGCTGAAATTGAAAGCATTGAAGATTTAGTGATAATAAGAACAAATCATTTGATGGTGCAGTGGGCGTTGAAGAAGTATATTAGGAGCTAGACATACAAATTTCAAAGAAACAAATTCTTGAACCTGTTACAATTCAAGCAAGCTAATTGATGAGCGGATAATTTATACACTTTTTGGCATTGTTTTTAGTATGTTTTTAGTATATCTTAGTTAGTTTTTATTATGTTTTTATTAGTTTTTAAATAAAAATCATATTTCTGGACTTTACTATGAGTTTGTGTATTTTTTTGTGATTTCAGGTATTTTCTGGCTGAAATTGAGGGACCTGAGTAAAAATCTGGTTCAGAATCTGAAAAAGGACTACAGATGCTGTTGGATTCTGACCTCCCTGCACTCAAAGTGAATTTTCTGGAGCTACAGAAACCCAATTGGCGCGCTCTCAATTGCGTTGGAAAGTAGACATCCTGGGCTTTCCAGCAATATATAATAGTCCATATTTTGCCCGAGATTTGACGGCCCAAACAGGCGTTCCAAGTCAGCTTAAGAATTCTGGCGTCAAAACGCCAGAACTGGCACAAGAGCTGGAGTTAAACGCCCAAACTGGCACAAAAGCTGGCGTTTAACTCCAAGAAAAGTCTTTACACATGGAAGCTTCAATGCTCAGCCTAAGCACACACCAAATGGGCCCAGAAGAAGATTTCTGCATTAATTACTTATTTCTGTAACCCTAGGCTACTAGTTTTCTATAAATAGGACCTTTTGCTATTGTATTTTCATACTTTTGATAGACCTTTTCACGTTTGGGGGCTGGCCTCACGGCCATGCCTAGACCCTTTTGTTCTTATGTATTTTCAATGGTGGAGTTTTTACACACCATAGATTAAGGTGTGGAGCTCTGCTGTTCTTCACGAATTAATGCAATTACTACTGTTTTCTATTCAATTCACGCCTACTTCTTGTTCTAAGATATTCATTCGTACCCAAGAACATGATGAATGTGATGATTATGTGACACTCATCACCATTCTCCCCTATGAACGCGTGCCTGACAACCACCTCCGTTCTACATGCAATCAAGCTTGAATGTTTATCTCTTAGCCTTCTGGTTCATGACGCATGGTTGCCTCGCCTGACAATCGAGTCTTCCATTCCATGAAATCAGAGTCTTCGTGGTATAGGTGAGAATCAATTGGCAGCATTCTTGAGATCCAAAAAGTCTAAACCTTATCTGTGGTATTCCGAGTAGGATCTGGGATGGGATGACTGTGACGAGCTTCAAACTCGCGAGTGTGGGGCATGTGACAGACGCAAAAGGATCAATGGATCCTATTCCGACATGATCGAGAACCAACAGCTGATTAGCCGATGTGGTGACAGCGCATTAGGACCATTTTCACTGAGAGGACGGGAGGTAGCCATTGACAACGGTGAAACTCAACATAAGCTTGCCATGGAAGAGAGTATGAATGATTGGAAGAAGGCAATGGGAAAGCAGAGGTTCAGGAGGAACAAAGCATCTTCATACGCTTATCTGAAATTCTCACCAATGAATTACATAAGTATCTCTATCTTTATTATATATTTTATTTATATTTTAATTATCAATTCTCCATAACCATTTGAATCCGCCTGACTGAGATTTACAAGATGACCATAGCTTGCTTCAAGCCGACAATCTCCGTGGGATCGACCCTTACTCGCGTAAGGTTTATTACTTGGACGACCCAGTGCACTTGCTGGTTAGTTGTGCGAAGTTGTGATAAAAAATTGAGATTACAATTGTGCGTACCAAGTTGTTGGCGCCATTGATGATCACAATTTCGTGCACCAAGTTTTTGGCGCTGTTGCCAGGGATTGTTCGAGTTTGGACAACTGACGGTTCATCTTGTTGCTTAGATTAGGTAATTTTATTTTATGTTTAAGCTTTTTACTTTTTATTTTCAAAATTTTTTTTTAAAAAATACAAAAAATTTTTCTATTTGTTCTTCAGAGTTTTTAAGAATGAATTCTAGAGTTTCATGATGATCTGTTGAAATATGGCTGGCTGTGAAGCCATGTCTAATCTTATTGGACCGAGGTTTCAACTTATCATCACAAGAGCTTATTGATTTCTATCAATTTTGCTGTTGTGAGCAATGATCTGCTAAAGCTTGGTTGGCCATTGGCCATGTCTAGTGTTTTGGACCGGAGCTTTCTTTGAAAGCTTGGCTGGCTAGTAAGGTATGTCTAATTCCTAGACCGGAGTCTTAGACTAGCATTGCAATGATTCCTGGAATTCTTATTAAAAATTTTGAATCCACTCAATTTTCGAAAAATCACAAAAAAAATTTTATAAAACCATAAAAAATAAAAAATATTCTATGTTTCTTGTTTAAGTCTAATGTCTAATTTTAAGTTTGGTGTCAATTGCATGTCTCTATTCTTCTAATTTTCGAAAATTACATGCATTATGTTCGTCATTGATCTTCAAGATGTTCTTGATGATTTCCTTGCTCTGATCTTTAAATTCTCTTGTTTTGTGTGTTTAGTTGTTTCTCACATGCATTTTTCAAATTGTTATAGTCCTTAGTATACAAACTTTTAAGTTTGGTGCCTTGCATGCATTATGTATTTGATCTTAGTTTTCCATGTTTAAATTGCATTTTGATTGTTCCTCATCATTTAAAAATCCAAAAAATTTTCAAAATTATGTCTTTTCAAGTCAATAATACAGAGAATTGAAGATTCAGAACATGCAGCAGAGGAATTACACAGAAAAAGCTGGGCGTTCAAAACACCCAGTGAAGAAGGAAAACTGGCGTTTAAACGCCAGCCAAGGTACTTGGTTGGGCGTTAAACGTCCAAAAGGGTAGCATTTTGGGCGTTAAACGCCAGAATGGATACCATTCTGGGCGTTTAACGCCAGGATGACATAAGAGGGAAGATTTTGTTTTTAATTCAAATTTTTTTCAAGTTTTCATAAGTTTTCAAAATCAAATCTTTTTCAAATCATATCTTTTCAATCGTATCTTTTCAAAATAAATTTCTTTCCATTTTTTTTACTATTTTCGAAAATACTTGCTAACAATTAATGATTTGATTCAAAAATTTCAAGTATGTTGCTTTCTTGTTAAGAAAGGTTTAATATCTGAATCATATCTTTTAAATTTCTTATTAGCCAAGTCATTAATTTTAAAATCAAATCTTTTTAAATTGTTTTTCAATTATATCCTTTCAATCATATCTTTTTAAAAATCATATCTTTTCAATCATATCTTCTTAATCACATCTTTTTCAAAATAATTTTCAATCATATCTTTTTTATTTCTAATTTCAAAAATCTTTTTCAAAAATCACTTAATTTCTTTCCCAACTTTAATTCTCGAAAATCATCAATCAAATTTTCAAAATTTCTTTTAATTATTTCAAAATCTTTTACTTTAATTTCGAAAATTCTTCCCCTCTTCTCACATCCTTCTATTTAAAGGACTAACACTCCTCCACTATCAACAATTCCAACTCTATCCCTCTTGATAAGTTCGAATTCTTCTCTTTCTACCTTCTCCTTCTATTCTTCTTTTCCTCTGACACTTCAAGGAATCTCTATACTGTGACATAGAGGATTATATACTTTCTTCTTCTCTTTTCATATGAGCAGAAGCAAGGACAAAGGCATTCTTGTTGAAGCTGATCCTGAACCTGAAAGGACCTTGAAGAGAAAGCTAAGAGAAGCTAAAGTACAACTCTCTATAGAGGACCTAACAGAACTTTTCAAACAAGAAAAAGACATGGCAGCCAAAAATAACAACAATGTCAACAATGCAAGGAAGGTGCTTGGTGACTTTACTGCACCTACTCCTGACTTCTATGGGAGAAGCATCTCAATCCCTGCCATTGGAGCAAACAACTTTGAGCTTAAGCCTCAATTAGTTTCTCTAATGCAACAGAATTGCAAGTTTCATGGACTTCCATTGGAAGATCCTCATCAGTTCTTAGCTGAATTCTTACAAATCTGTGACACTGTCAAGACCAATGGGGTTGATCCCAAGGTCTATAGACTTATGCTTTTTCCCTTTGCTGTAAGAGACATAGCTAGAACATGGTTGGATTCACAACCTAAAGAAAGCCTGAACTCTTGGAAAAAGCTAGTCAATGCCTTCTTGGCAAAGTTCTTTCCACCTCAAAAATTGAGTAAGCTTAGAGTGGAAGTCCAAACCTTTAGACAGAAGGAAGGTGAATCCCTCTATGAAGCTTGGGAAAGATACAAGCAATTAATCAGAAGGTGCCCTTCTGACATGCTTTCAGAATGGAGCATCATAGGTATCTTCTATGATGGTCTGTCTGAACTGTCCAAGATGTCATTGGATAGCTATGCTGGAGGTTCTCTTCATCTGAAGAAGACGCCTGCAGAAGCTCAGGAACTCATTGAGATGGTTGCAAATAACCAATTCATGTACACTTCTGAAAGGAACCCTGTGAATAATGGGACAAATCAGAATAAAGGAGTTCTTGAGATTGATACTTTGAATGCCATACTGGCTCAGAATAAAATATTGACTCAGCAAGTCAATATGATTTCTCAAAGTTTGTCTGGAATGCAAGCTGCACCAGGCAGTACTAAGGAAGCTTCATCTGAAGAAGAAGCTTATGATCCTGAGAACCCAGCAATGGAAGAGGTGAATTATATGGGAGAACCCTATGGAAACACCTATAATCCTTCATGGAGAAATCATCCAAATCTCTCATAGAAGGACCAACAGAGGCCTCAACAAGGCTTCAATAACAATAATGGTGGAAGAAACAGGTTTAGCAATAGCAAACCTTTTCCATCATCTTCTCAGCAACAGACAGAGAATTCTAAGCAGAGCCACTATGAATTAGCAACTGTAGTCTCTGATCTAATTAAAACCACTCAAAGTTTCATGACTGAAACAAGGTCCTCCATTAGAAATTTGGAGGCATAAGTGGGTCAGGTGAGTAAGAAAGTTACTGAACTCCCTCCTAGTACTCTTCCAAGCAATACAGAAGAGAATCCAAAAGGAGAGTGCAAGGCCATCACCATGACCCACACGGCCGAATCTGGAGAGGAGGAAGAGGCAGTGATCTCCACTAAGAAAGATCTCACTGGACATCCACTGGCCTCCAAGGAGTTCCCTCATGAGGAACCATGGGAATCTGAGGCTCACACTGAGACCATAAAAATTCCATTGAATTTACTTCTGCCATTCATGAGCCCTGATGAGTATTCTTCCTCTGAAGAGGATGAAGATGTTACTGAAGAGCAAGTTGCTAAGTACCTTAGAGCAATCATGAAACTAAATGCCAAGTTATTTGGTAATGAGACTTGGGAGGATGAACCCCCCTTGCTCACCAAAGAACTGGATGACTTGACTAGGCAGAGATTACCCCAAAAGAGACAAGATCCTGGAAAGTTTTCAATACCTTGCACCATAGGCACCATGACCTTTGAAAAGGCTCTGTGTGACCTAGAGTCAAGCATAAACCTCATGCCTCTCTCTGTAATGGAGAAACTAGGAATTTTTAAGGTGCAAGCTGCAAGAATCTCATTAGAGATGGCAGACAATTCAAGGAAACAAGCTTATGGACTTGTAGAGGATGTCTTGGTAAAAGGTTGAAGACCATTACATCCCTGCTGATTTCATAATCTTAGAGACTGGGAAGTGTATGGATGAATCCATCATCCTTGGCAGACCCTTCCTAGCCACAGCAAAAGCTGTGATTGATGTTGACAGAGGAGAATTGGTCCTTCAAGTGAATGAGGACTCCCTTGTGTTTAAGGCTCAAGGATCTCTCTCTGTAACCATGGAGAGGAAGCATGAAAAGCTTCTCTCAATACAAAGTCAAACAAAGCCCCCACATTCAAACTCTAAGTTTGGTGTTGGGAGGCCACAACCAAACTCTAAGTTTGGTGTTGAGAGGCCACAACCAAACTCTAAGTTTGGTGTTGAGAGGCCATCATCATGCTCTGAGTATCTGTGAGGCTCCATGAGAGCCCACTGTCAAGCTACTGACATTAAAGAAGCGCTTGTTGGGAGGCAACCCAATTTTACTTATCTATGTTAAATTTCTATTGTTATTTTATGTTTTCTGTAGGTTGATGATCATGTGAAGTCACAAAAACAATTGAAAAAGAGAAAACAAACTGAAAAACAAAATGAAAAATAGCACACCCTGGAGGAGAAAGCTACTGGCGTTTAAACGCCAGTAAGGGCAGCAGAATGGGCGTTAAACGTCCAGTCTGGCACCATTCTGGGCATTTAACGCCAGAAAAGGGCACAGAGCTGGCGTTTAACGCCAGAAAAGGGCAAGAAGCTGGCGTTAAACGCCAGAAATGGGCAGCAACCTAGCGTTTAACGCCAGGATTGGCAGAAAAGGGCATTTTGCACGCCACTTGGTGCAGGGATGAAAAATCCTTGACACCTCAGGATCTGTGGACCCCACAGGATCCCCACCTACCCCACCTCTCTCTCTCTCTTCTTCACCCATTCACCAATCACCTCAATACCTCTTCCCCAAAAACCCCTCACCTATCAAATCCTACCCTCTTCTCCATAAACCCTTCACCAATCCACATCCATCCATCATAAAACCCCACCTACCTCACCATTCAAATTCAAACCACTTTCCCTCCCAAACCCACCCTATATGGCCGAACCATAACCCTCCCTCCACTCCTATATAAACCCATCTTCACTCCCTCTTTTTCACACATCTTCAACACTACTTCTCCCCCCTTGGACGAATCACTCCCACTTCTCCATCTCCTCCATTTACTTCTTCTTCTACTCCCTTCTTTCTTCTTTTGCTCGAGGACGAGCAACCCTTCTAAGTTTGGTGTGGTAAAAGTGTTGCTTTTTGTTTTTCCATAACAATTTATGGCACCAAAGGCCGGAGAAACCTCTAGAAAGAGAAAACGGAAGGCAAAAGCTTCCACCTCCGAGTCATGGGAGATGGAAAGATTCATCTCAAGGGTGCATCAAGACCACTTCTATGAAGTCGTGGCCAAGAAGAAGGTGATCCCCGAGGTCCCTTTCAAACTCAAAAAGGGTGAATATCCGGAGATCCGATATGAGATTCGAAGAAGAGGTTGGGAAGTTCTCACCAACCCCATTTAACAAGTCGGAATCTTAATGGTTCAAGAGTTCTATGCCAATGCATGGATCACCAAGAACCATGATCAAAGTGTGAACCCAGACCCAAAGAATTGGCTTACAATGGTTCGGGGGAAATGCTTAGATTTTAATCCGGAGAATGTAAGGTTGGCATTCAACTTGCCCATGATGCAAGGAGATGCACACCCCTACACTAGAAGGGTCAACTTTGATCAAAGGTTGGACCAAATCCTCATAGACATTTGTGAAGAGGGCGCTCAATGGAAGAGAGATTCAAGAGGAAAGCCGGTTCAACTAAGAAGGCATGACCTCAAGCCCATGGCTAGGGGATGGTTGGAGTTCATCCAACGCTCAATCATTCCCACTAACAACCGGTCTGAAGTTACTATAGACCGGGCGATCATGATCCATAGCATCATGATTGAAGAGGAAGTAGAAGTTCATGAGGTTATATCCCAAGAACTCTACAAGGTGGCGGACAAGTCCTCCACTTTGGCAAGGTTAGCCTTCCCTCATCTCATTTGTCACCTTTGCAATTCGGCTGGAATTGACATAGAGGAAGACACCCTCATTGATGAGGACAAGCTGATAAACCCATATTTCATGAGTTATTTTATGCTTAGTTTGAGTGATTTATTCAATCCTTCACCCACTTATTCATATTAATTGCATGGTTTTACTTTCCCTTCCTTATTATGTAATGTATGTGAAAAACATGTTTCCTAAGCTTTAATATTAATTATTTTAATTACCTTTATTTCCATTCGATGCCGTGATTAGTGTGTTGAGTAGTTTCAGATTTTCTAAGGCAGAATGACTTAAAGGATGGAAAAAGAAACATACAAAAATGGAAGGAAAGCACAAAACAGAGCTTCTGAAGAAACTGGCATCCACGCGATCGCATGGATGAAGCGATCGTGTGCCAAGCGCGAATCAGCAGCGACGTGGCCGCATGACTGACGCGGTCACATGACTGACGCGACCGCGTGGCAAGGAAATGCTCCAAATGACGCGACCGCGTGACCCACGCGGACGCGTGACAGAGGCCACGCACCAGAAATTGCAGAAAACACTCATAGCGAATTCTGAAGCCCTTTTTGGCACAAATCCAAGTCCAGAAGGCATAGACCAGAGGTTTTGAAGTGGGGGAATGCATCCATTCAGAGAGAGCTTGCCAATTTTCACTTTCCATGATTTAGATTTAGTTTGAGAGAGGTTCTCTCCTCTCTCTCTTAGGATTAGGATTTAGGATTTAGGACTTCTCTTAGTTTGTAAGAGTAACTCTCGATCCAGGTTTAATATTTACTTTAATGCTTTTATTCGTACCTATAAATGTTGCCAACTTGACTTATGAACCCTTTCCATGTTAAGATTTGAATTAATGATTATTTGAGGTATTTCAGTTATTGATTGCTTTCTCCTTAATCTGTGTTACCATTGCTTTCCATCTAAGGACATTTTTATTCCAACAATTTTACTTTTCCCTTTTTGGTCTTGGTTAAGAAATCAGTAACTCAACATTATTAAACTCAGCATAATTGATAATCGTTATCTTACTAATTGAACTGAACTTCAATAATCCCAACTTTTTCTTAGGAAATAAATAGGATTCGAAGGTCAAACTAATTAGTCCCTTGACTTTCCTTTACTTTAGTAAAGGTTAACTAAGTGGAATTTAGATTCAACTTTCATTATTGTTGAGAGAGATAACTAAGTTGGACTTCTAATTTCTCTTACCTTGCCAAAAGTTGCTTTACAGTATTTATTTATTTTAATTGCTATTTACTTTACTTGTCATTCAAATCACCTGCTTCTCACCTTCTAAACCCCGATTACAACCTTTATAGCCAATAATAAGAACATACTTCCTTGCAGTTCCTTGAGAAGACGACCCGAAGTTTGAATACTCGGTTAACAATTTTAGAAGGGGTTTGTTACTTGTGACACCCAAAACGTTTGTATGAAAGGACTTTTGAAGGTTTAGAAACTATACTTGCAACGAGGATTTATCCGCAAATTTCTAGACCACGCAAAAGTTCTCTCATCACAAGCCCATCACTAAGAAAAGGATGGAGCAAACAAGAGATCCCACTCATGAAATTTCTGAGATGCCTCAAGAGATGCATTTTCTTCCACAAAACTATTGGGAGCAAATCAACACCTCCCTAGGAGAAGTGAGTTCCAATATGGGACAACTAAGGGTGGAGCACCAAGAGCATTCTATCCTCCTCCATGAAATTAGGGAAGACCAAAGAGTTATGAGAGAGGAGCAACAAAGGCAAGGAAGAGACATTGAGGAGCTCAAGCACTCCATAAGATCTTCAAGAGGAAGAACAAGCCGCCATCACTAAGGTGGATCCATTCTTTAATTTCCTTGTTCTTTACTTTCTGTTTTTCGAATTTTTATGCTTTATGTTTATCTATGTTTGTATCTTTATTACATGATCATTAGTGTCTTAGTGTCTATGCCTTAAAGTTATGAATGTCATATGAATCCATCACCTTTCTTAAATAAAGAGTGTTTTAATTGAAAAGGAAAAGAAGTGCATGAATTTCAAATTTTAAAACAGTTTAATTATTCTGATGTGGTGGCAATAATTCTTGTCTTCTGAATGAATGCTTGAACAGTGCATATTTTTGAATTTGTTGTTTATGAATGTTAAAACTGTTGGCTCTTGAAAGAATGATGGAAAAGGAGAAATGTTATTTGATGATTTGAAAATCATAAAATTGATTCTTGAAGCAAGAAAAAAGCAGTGAAAAGCTCACAAAAAAAAAAGAGAGTAAGAAAAAGAAAAAGCAAGCAGAAAAAGCCAATAGCCCTTTAAACCAAAAGGCAAGGGTAAAATAAAAAGGATCCAAGGCTTTGAGCATCAGTGCATAGGAGGGTCCACAAGAATAAAATCCTGGCCTAAGTGGCTAAACCAAGCTGTCCCTAACCATGTGCTTGTGGCGTGAAGGTGTCAAGTGAAAACTTGAGACTGAGCGGTTAAAGTCGTGGTCCAAAGAAAAAAAAAAGAAAGAAAGAAAGAAAGAAAGAAAGAGTGTGCTTAAGAGCTCTGGACACCTCTAATTGGGGACTCTAGCAAAGCTGAGTCACAATCTGAAAAGGTTCACCCAATTATGTGTCTGTGGCATTTATGTATCCGGTGGTAATACTGGAAAACAAAATGCTTAGGGTCACGGCCAAGACTCATAAAGTAGCTGTGTTCAAGAATCAACATACTTAACTAGGAGAAGCAATAACACTATCTGAATTCTGAGTTCCTATAGATGCCAATCATTCTGAACTTCAAGGGATAAAGTGAGATGCCAAAACTGTTCAGAAGCATAAAGCTAAAAGCCCCGCTCATCTAATTAAGACTGATCTTCATAGATGTTTTTGGAATTCATTGTATATTCTCTTCTTTTTATCCTATTTGATTTTTAGTTTCTTGGGGATAAGCAACAATTTAAGTTTGGTGTTTGATGCGTGAGCATCTTGTCTATCTTTTCCTAGTGAATTTGCATCTAAATTGTTGAATTTAATTAAGAATTAATTATATTTTAGCCACTATGGATGCTATTTTGAGTTTTGTACAATACTGTTTATTTTAGGTAGCATTTAGCGGAATTTGATGGAGTTTCTGCAGAGAAAGAGAAGAAGCCAAGGAGATGACCAGCGAATACTGACGCGGACACATGGCTCACGCGACCACGCAGAATGGAGGAAATCGCAATGACGCGATCGCGTGCCTGACACGATCGCGTGGACTGGAATCTGCACAAATGACGCGAATGCGTAGACGACGCAGACGCGTCACATGAGCAATCTGCAGAATTGATAGAAAACGCTGGGGTCAATTTCTGGGCTGTTTTAACTCAATTTTCAGCCCCGAAAACACAGATTAGAATCTGCATAATGGACAATTCAAGTGGTCCCCATCCATCCATTGAAGATTTGATTATTTAAATTAATTCAAATTTTAATTCTAGGAAAAGATATAATTTTAATTTTTAGTTTTAGATATTAGATTTTAAATTTATTAGGATTAGTTATAAAAAGGGAGAAACTTTCCTTCCTTTGGAGAGGTCCAGAGGGAGATTCCACAACATTATTCCATACAAATTTATATTCCGTATTCCATGAGCAACTAATCCTCCACTGTTAAGGTTAGGAGCTCTGTCTATTGTATGGATTGATAATATTATTTTTCTATTTTAATTCATGTTTTGATTTATATTTCAATAATTGTTTTCGTTCTTTATCTTATGAATCTGGGTGGAACGGAAGTATGACCCATGTTCTATTTGAATTCTTGTAAAACTTGGAAAAACTCTTTACTTGAATAATAGCTTAAAAACATATTATCCTGAATTTCTAATTGTTTGTATTTAACGGGATAAGTGACATATAATCCCTTTATTTTTGGATAATTAGGATTCTTGTGGCATATAAACTAGAATTTGATCATCACCCTCTAATTGGAATTAATTGACCAAGGAATTGGCAGTTGATGAATTTTAGAGGAGACTAGGAAGGTCTAAGGAATTAGGGTCTAGTCACAAATAGTTTGCCATGAATTAAATCTTGTATGATTAAAATAGTTAATAAGAAAAGTCAATCAGGAAAATAGATAACTCTAAAACCTTAACTGTCTTCTCCATATATTATTCCCAACTTAATTACTTGCCCTTCTTCAATATTTTTGATATTGTTTAATGTCTTTTATACTGCATCTCAAACACTATTTTCTACTTGTCTAACTAATCCTATCAAACGCTATTGTTGCTTAATCCATCAATCCTCGTGGGATCGACCCTTACTCACGTAAGGTATTACTTGGTACGACCTGGTGCACTTGCCGCTTAGTAAGTGTGGTTGTAAAATACCGCACCAAATTTTTGGCGCCGTTGCCGGGGATTGACTATGATTAACAACTATTAGTTACTTGATTGCTTAGATTAGATAATTTTTATTATATAAATTTTTATTTTATTATTAAATTTTATTTTGCATTTTTTTTACATTATTTTTCTTTTCACTTTACGTTAATTTTTTTCTTTTGCTTTTCTCTTTTACGTTAATTTTTTTTTCCTTTACGTTATTTACTCTTTTTTTCTTCTCGTTTATACCCCCACTCCCCTGTTTCGTTTTTCATCCTTTTTTTATTATTTTATTTTTATTATAAAAAAATAAATAAATAAAAATAAATAAATAAATAATATTTTAGTATTAATATTTTTCTTTTCTTAATTTCTGAATTTAAGTTTGGTGTTACTCAGTTAATGTTATTTTAATTTTTCTGTTTAATTTTTTTTTAAATTTTCGAATTTTTTTGTTATTTATTTAGTATTTTTATTTTATTATTTTACACAGGTTACCTCACAAGGACTTCTCTGCACTCTGACGTAGAGAGTCCCGTTTTTTTCTTGTTTTCTGCTTGTGTATGCGCAGGAATAGAGACAAAGAACAGCTCTTAGACTTTGATCCTGAACCTGAAAGAACTTTCAGGCAACGTTTACAACAAGCAAGACTTTGCAAGGCTGCAGAATTCACTATGGCAAATAATGCTAATGCCAATGTGGTAAATCCGAATGGGGATGATCAACAGAGGAGAGTGCTTGGCTCTTATTCTGCCCCTACTGCGGATCTCTATGGAAAAAGCATTGTGGTGCCTCTTATAACTGCAAACAACTTTGAGTTGAAGCCACAATTGGTCACCCTGGTGCAACAAAACTGCCAGTATCATGGACTTCCTCATGAAGATCCAAATCAATTTATTTCTGATTTTCTACAGATATGTGATACTGTGAAGACAAATGGAGTAAACCTAGAGGTGTACAAACTCATGCTTTTCCCATTTGCTTTGAGGGATAAAACAAAGCTATGGCTAGATTCCCAACTAAAAGAGAGTTTGAATACTTGGGAAAAGGTTGTTACAGAGTTTCTCACTAAATTTTTTCCACCAAAGAAGCTGACTAAGCTTAGGTTGGAGGTTCAGACCTTCAAGCAGAAGGAGGGTGAAACTCTTTATGAAGCTTGGGAGAGATACAAGCTACTGACTAGGCAATGCCCTCTTGACATGTTCTCCAAGTGGACCCAACTGGATATTTTTTATGAAGGCTTAGGAGAGATGTCAAAGATGAGCTTAGATACCTCTGCAGGCGGTTCATTGCACAAGAAGAAGACACCAGAGGAGACTATTGAGCTGATTGAATTAGTTGCAAGCAACCAATATCTCTACTCATCTAACAGGAATCCTGTGAACTCTGAGACCTCTCAAAAGAGAGGTGTGTTGGAAGTAGAAGCTGTTAATGCTCTTCTTGCTCAGAATAAGCTGATGTCTCAGTAAATAAATCTACTTACTCAACAGATGGATGACATGCAAGTCTCAGCTATCAACACCCAAAATCCACCACAGGAAGTCTCCTATGACATGGCAGGTAACTTTATGCAAAATGATAATTATGATTATGCTCAACCTTCTTCTGAACAGGTGAATTACATGGGGAGTGGTCCTAGAAATCCCAACAATGATCCATATTCTAAGACATACAACCAGGGATGGAGGAATTACCCAAATTTTGGATGGAGGGACCAACCTCAAAGACCTCAGAACGTCAACAATAGTTCTCAGGACGGTTTCCAGCAGAACAATGATTTGGAAGCAATATTGACAGGTTTTAGACAGGAAACCAGAGCATCCATCAAGAACCTGGAAATTCAAATGGGTCAATTAGCCACAAAGGTCAATGAAATTGATCAGAGGACCACTAATAGCCTTCCTGGTAACACAATTCCAAATCCAAGAGAGGAATGCAAGGCTATCACCATAATAAGTGAACAAGTGGCAAGTGCGGAAGCACAATTTATGCAGGAAACCAAGGCCTCCATTAGAAACTTAGAGGTGCTAGTGGGCCAACTAAGCAAGCAAATACTTGAGAGGTCTGCAAGTATAGTTCAAGGTGATACAGTGGTGAACCCAGGAGAAGATTGCAAGGGTATTCAATTAAGAAGTGGTAAAGTAGCTGGCTCTGAGACCAAGGCCAATGAAGAGCTAGTTGAAAAGGAAGCTCCAGAGGAGAAGAAGGAAGAAGTAGAACACGCCCCTCCAAAGCGTGCGGACAACCCATTCCCAGACTCTCTTGACACTTATCCTACTTTGCCAAAGGCTCCTGAATACAAGCCTAAAATGCCATATCCTCAGAGACTTCAAAAGGAGACCAAGGACAAACAGTTCTCAAAGTTCTTGGAAATCTTCAGAAAGTTACAAATCAATATTCCTTTTGCTGAGGTTTTGGAGCAAATGCCTATCTATGTCAAGTTCATGAAGGAGCTGTTGTCAAAGAAAAAGCGTTTAAAGGGAGATAAAACAGTAGTCTTGACTAAGGAATGTAGTGCTGTAATTCAGAATAACTTACCAAGAAAGATGCCAGATCCAGGGAGCTTTCAAATTCCATGCACTATTGGGAGCACAACCTTTGAGAAAGCTTTATGTGATTTGGGAGCAAGCATCAATTTAATGCCCTTGTCTGTGATGAAGAAGCTGCAGATCCAAGAGGCACAACCCACAAAGATAGCATTACAGATGGCGGACAAATCTATGAAGCCGGCATACGGATTAGTGGAGAATATCTTGGTCAAAGTGGGTAAGTTCTTCCTCCCAGCAGATTTTGTGATTCTTGATACAGGGGAGGATGAGAATGCCTCTATAATTCTAGGAAGACCATTCCTAGCCACTGGAAGAGCTCTGATTGATGTAGAAGTGGGTGAATTAGTGCTTAGAGTGCATAATGAGCAACTGGTCTTTCATGTCTTCAAAGATGTACATTCAACAGGTGAAGAAGAGAGGTGCATGCAGGCTGAGCTTATTGATCCAAACCTTCAAGAACTCCCTGATGATGCACAGCAGAATTCGCAACTCAAACCTCCTGTGGTGACAGCCGATAAAATTCCGCCTGATATCAAACCTAAGTTTGGTGTTGAAACTGCATCATCCACCAAAGAGGAGGTCCCCAAAAAGAAAAAAATACCCAGAGGATGGAGAAACAAAAAGATCCCCACTGAAGGTTTCTCCCCAGGAATGAAGGTGGTGTTGACCAGCAATCCAGCATGGGTTTATACAGTAATCAAAATCCTCTCTCTGGAGCATATTGAGCTAAGTTATGGAGACACAGGAAAGAAGTTCAAAGTAAGGGGTGAAGAGCTGAGCCCCTATGATCCTCCTCCTTAGAGGAGCTGACCGTCAAGCTAGTGACGATAAAGAAGCGCTTGTCGGGAGGCAACCCGATAAATTCGTATCCTTAGCTATTTTTCGTAGTAGTAGTTTTCTTAGTTATTTTATTTATTTATTTTTTTTTGAGTTCTTACTAATTTTCTGATCATGCAGCTATGTTCTTCCAGGAACCGAACACCTCAAGCTATAATTAAAAAAAAAAAAGCATCCGACGCGCCAGCGTCGCTGACGCGAACACGTCATCTAGGGGTGCAAGAAAAAAATAAAAAGTTACAGAGAGTTGCGCGAGAGTGGCGCCAGAATAGAGCCTTTCGCACAAACAATCCCACGCAATCGCGTACCTCACGCGTTTGCGTCGTTTGTGATTTTTGTCATTCACGCGGTCGCGTCACCGACGCGATCGCGTGACCTGCAAATTCGACGTAAAAGAGCGTTTGGGCAGAGAGTTGTGCCAGCTTGGGGCAAGAAGTGTGCTAAAAGCACAAATTTGGTCACGCGAACGCGTGCCTGACGCTATCGCGTCATTATGAAGAATGCGCGACGTACGCGATCGCGTGCTGCACGCGAACGCGTCGCTTGCACCGCCCAGTTTTCTTTCTCTCTCTCTCCCAATCATAATTCTCTCTTATTCTCTTATCCTTTTATTTTTTTCTTTCATTTTAATATTTGTCTCTTCTATTTTCAGTTCTTCTTTGCTTGAGGACAAGCAAACCTCTAAAGTTTGGTGTTGACGCTGCGCTATAGGTTTTCTAGTACAAAAGGGAGGCGAATCATCTTCGCGAAGGAGCACAACCTGAAGAATAAAGCGGATAATTAAGGTGGTTGAGTTCCTTTCATTTTTTATTCCTCCCCTCTTTTTCTATGTTATGTTCCGGTTTCCTATTATTTTGCTTTGTTTGTTGCATGATCCTTTATTAGTTAGAATCCTAGGACTAGTTTAGTTTTCTTTTAATTGCTTTAATGACTGAAAAGATGTTTCATGTACCACTCACTGAACTTGATTCTAAAAAGAAAAGAAAAAGAAGTGATGTGTTGCATGAGAAATTGAGTTAATTTTAAGAATAGTTTGATTTACTGAGATGTGGTGGTATTTTTTTTTTCTGAACGCATGCTTGAACAGTGCATAATTTTGATAATGAAGTTTATGAATGTTAAAATTGTTGGCTCTTAAAAGAATGATGACAAAGAGAAATGTTATTGATAATCTGAAAAATCATAAAATTGATTCTTGAAGCAAGAAAAAGCAGCGAAAAACACAAAGCTTGCGAAAAAAAAAGAGAAGCAAGCAGAAAAAAAAAAGAAAAAGAAAAAGCAAGCAGAAAAAAAACAATAACCCTTTAAACTAAAGGCAAAGGGTAAAAAAGGATCCAAGACTTTGAGCATTAATGGATAGGAGGGCCCTAAGGAATAAAATCCTGGCCTAAGCGGCTAAATCAAGCTGTCCCTAACCATGTGCTTGTGGCGTGAAGGTGTCAAGTGAAAAGCTTGAGACTGAACGGTTAAAGTCGTGATCCAAAGCAAAAAGAGTGTGCTTAAGAACTCTGGGCACCTCTAACTGGGGACTCCAGCAAAGCTGAGTCACAATCTGAAAAGGTTCACCCAGTTATGTGTTTGTGGCATTTTTGTATCCGGTGGTAATACTGGAAAACAAAATGTTTAGGATCACAGCCAAGACTCATAAAGTAGCTGTGTTCAATAATCAACATACTGAACTAGGAGAGTCAATAACACTATCTGAATTCTGAGTTCCTATGGATGCCAATCATTCTGAACTTCAAAGGATAAAGTGAGATGCCAAAACTGTTCAGGATTGCAGTTGTAAACCCCACTATAAGAGAAGACATGGGCTTAATCGAACTCTCATTCTCATGCAAATTCACATCCTAAGCTTATATTAGTTTTGGTTGCTTGAGGACAAGCAACAGTTTAAGTTTGGTGTTGTGATACGTGAGCATCTTGTCTATCTTTTCCTAGTGAATTTGCATCTAAATTGTTGAATTTAATTAAGAATTAATTATATTTTAGCCACTATGGATGCTATTTTGAGTTTTGTACAATACTATTTATTTTAGGTAGCATTTGGCGGAATTTGATGGAGTTTCTGCAGAGAAAGAGAAGAAGCCAAGGAGATGACCAGCGAATACCGACGCGGACGCATGGCTCACGCGACCGCGCGGAATGGAGGAAATCGCAATGACGCGATCGCGTGCCTGACACGATCACGTGGACTGGAATCTGCACAAATGACGCGAACGCGTGGACGATGCGGACGCGTCACATGAGCGATCTGCAGAATTGATAGAAAATGCTAGGTCAATTTCTGGGCTGTTTTAACTCAATTTTCAGCCCCGAAAAAACAGATTAGAATCTGCATAATGGACAATTCAAGTGGTCCCCATCCATCCATTGAAGATTTGATTATTTAAATTAATTCAAATTTAAATTCAAATTTTAATTCTAGGAAAAGATATTATTTTAATTTTTAGTTTTAGATATTAGATTTTAAATTTATTAGGATTAGTTATAAAAAGGGAGAAACTTTCCTTCCTTTGGAGAGGTCCAGAGGGAGATTCCACAACATTATTCCATACAAATTTATATTCCGTATTCCATGAGCAACTAATCCTCCACTGTTAAGGTTAGGAGCTCTGTCTATTGTATGGATTGATAATATTATTTTTCTATTTTAATTCATGTTTTGATTTATATTTCAATAATTGTTTTCGTTCTTTATCTTATGAATCTGGGTGGAACGGAAGTATGACCCATGTTCTATTTGAATTCTTGTAAAACTTGGAAAAGCTCTTTACTTGAATAATAGCTTGAAAACATATTATCCTGAATTTCTAATTGTTTGTATTTAACGGGATACGTGACATATAATCCCTTTATTTTTGGATAATTAGGATTCTTGTGGCATATAAACTAGAATTTGATCATCACCCTCTAATTGGAATTAATTGACAAGGAATTGGCAGTTGATGAATTTTAGAGGAGACTAGGAAGGTCTAAGGGATTAGGGTCTAGTCACAAATAGTTTGCCATGAATTAAATCTTGCATGATTAAAATAGTTAATAAGAAAAGTCAATCAGGAAAATAGATAACTCTAAAACCTTAACTGTCTTCTCCATATATTATTCCCAACTTAATTACTTGCCCTTCTTCAATATTTTTGATATTGTTTAATGTCTTTTATACTGCATCTCAAACACTATTTTCTGCTTGTCTAACTAATCCTATCAAACGCTATTGTTGCTTAATCCATCAATCCTCGTGGGATCGACCCTTACTCACGTAAGGTATTACTTGGTACGACCTGGTGCACTTGCCGGTTAGTAAGTGTGGTTGTAAAATACCGCACCAGTGTTGTGATGAGCGGATAATTTATACGCTTTTATTGTTTTTAGTATGTTTTTAGTATATTTTAGTTAGTTTTTATTATATTTTATTAGTTTTTAAATAAAATTCACATTTCTGGACTTTACTATGAGTTTCTATATTTTTCTGTGATTTTAGGTATTTTTTGGCTGAAATTGAGGGACCTGAGCAAAAATCTGATTCAGAGGCTGAAAAAGGACTGCAGATGCTGTTGGATTCTGACCTCCCTTCACTCGAAGTGGATTTTATGGAGCTACAGAAGCCCAATTGATGCGCTCTCAATTGCGTTGGAAAGTAGACATCCTGGGCTTTCCAGCAATATATAATAGTTCATACTTTGTCCAAGATTTGATGGCTCAAATAGGCGTTCCAAGTCACTTTAAGAATTCTGGCGTCAAAACGCCAGAACTAGCAAAAAAGCTAGAGTTAAACGCCCAAACTGGCACAAAAGCTGGCGTTTAAATCCAAGAAAAGTCTCTACACACGGAAGCTTCAATGCTCAGCCCAAGAACACACCAAATGGGCCCGAAAGAAGATTTCTGCATTAATTACTTATTTCTGTAATCCTAGGCTACTAGTTTTCTATAAATAGGACCTTTTGCTATTGTATTTTCATACTTTTGATAGACCTTTTCACGTTTGAGGGCTGGCCTCACGGCCATGCCTAGACCCTTTTGTTCTTATGTATTTTCAATGGTGGAGTTTCTACACACCATAGATTAAGGTGTGGAGCTCTGCTGTTCTTCAAGAATTAATGCAATTACTACTGTTTTCTATTCAATTCACGCCTACTTCTTGTTCTAAGATATTCATTCGTACCCAAGAACATGATGAATGTGATGATTATGTGACACTCATCACTATTCTTCCCTATGAACGCGTGCCTGACAACCACCTCCGTTCTACATGCAATCAAGCTTGAATGTTTATCTTTTAGCCTTCTGGTTCATGACGCATGGTTGCCTCGCCTGACAACCGAGTCCTCCATTCCATGAAATTAGAGTCTTCGTGGTATAGGCGAGAATCAATTGGCAGCATTCTTGAGATCCGGAAAATCTAAACCTTGTCTGTGGTATTCCGAGTAGGAACTGGGATGGGATGACTGTGACGAGCTTCAAACTCGCGAGTGTGGGGCGTGTGACAGACGCAAAAGGATCAATGGATCCTATTCCGACATGATCGAGAACCAACAGCTGATTAGCCGATGTGGTGACAGTGCATCAGGACCATTTTCACTGAGAGGACGGGAGGTAGCCATTGACAACGGTGAATCCCAACATAAGCTTGCCATGGAAGGGAGTATGAATGATTGGAAGAAGGCAATGGGAAAGCAGAGGTTCAGGAGGAACAAAGCATCTTCATACGCTTATCTGAAATTCTCACCAATGAATTACATAAGTATCTCTATCTTTATTATATATTTTATTTATCTTTTAATTATCAATTCTCCATAACCATTTGAATCCGCCTGACTGAGATTTACAAGATGACCATAGCTTGCTTCAAGCCGACAATCTCCGTGGGATCGACCCTTACTCGCGTAAGGTTTATTACTTGGACGACCCAGTGCACTTGCTGGTTAGTTGTGTGGAGTTGTGATAAAAAAAGTTGAGATTACAATTGTGCGTACCAAGTTGTTGGCGCCATTGATGATCACAATTTCGTGCACCGCTAATGCAAACAAATTTAAACACATGGACAAATCTAATAAACATGGCACTTCAAAGAATTATGTAGCAAGTTATTAGGCACTAATACTCCTGAAGTTGAGAGTGGTTGTGCTGTTCATTCGATCCTAGCAGTTGCATAGCAATCAAGACTATATCGTTTTTGTCAGTAATTATTTCCTATGTGTACATTAGTTTTGTTCTTTTGAATTTGCTAAAGTTTGTGCTTAGGAGGATAATTGACATATCAAATTATCAATCCTTCAGGTTTTGTAGCAAGGTTGTGGAGAGCATTTGTCCTAACTATTGATTGAGATTTGTAGGCTTAGATGCAGATAGATTTTGCTCTAATCTTGCTTTTACATTTGTAATCAAAGTAGAATTCCTTGAATTAGTTTTTAAAATCTTTGTAACACTTTTCTTAGATGTTTCATAGGCAGTTTAGTTCATCCTCTATGGTTGTTAGTTAGTCAGTGTTGAAGCACAAGGATTCCATAGTATACACTCCAACTTGTATTCAATAAGCTCTGACAATTTCAACCAAAGCTTTATGAAGATATTTATTTAGAAGTATCACTCTGTAGTATAGAAAAAATATTTGGCCAAAGTCTCATTGGTGTAAATGTTGAAGTTTGATAAATTGAGCTTAGAAATTCAGAATCAAACTCTGCTTTCCTGTGGGGAAGATCTAAGATATATTCATGTTTAGGCTTTGCTTGGTTGGGGGTAAAATTGGGTGGAGAATTCTGTATATTTTATGCATTAAGTTTATTTATGAAAATTTTGACTTCATTTTTATCCCACAATTAAAAATACCCTTAAGGGCTTAGAAAAAGCTCAAGCAACAAAATAACTTGCTAGATAGAAAAAAGACTGATTTGTTTGCTTCATATAACTATTACTTTTTGACTGACTATATATTCCATCAATGGCTGCCTTTTGATTGATGAAATTGTAAGGATTAAAATCATACATGACCCATTTGCTCAGCTTTAGATTACTAAACTTTCTTTCTAACCATTTTAACCACAGACTTGAACCAATCTAGATCATGAATCATGAGCAAAATTTGCACAATCAAGCTTGTGCTCTGTCATTGGATTCATAAAGCAAAGTTTGCAAAACTTAGCATTTCTGTTGAAGTTCTGATTCTACTCATTCTAAAAACTGTTTTCCTTCAAAGGAACAACATCTCAAGCATTGGCATATTCTAGAGTGACACACAAGTTAAACGAAAATTCAACTCAAGTAAGAACACATTAAATAAGCACTGTCCTATCCAAAGAACACATTAAAACTAAACCACCATGATTGATTGTCTAGTTCTCTTGAATCCATGCCCTTGTAGAATAAAAAAAATAAAGTAATAAATAGCAAAATTTCAATTATCAACAGATTCCAAAGACCAACACAAGTTAAACAAAGCAAGTGATCAACATATCCATGTCTTTGTATTAAATAACATGTTTGAAAGAATGACAAATGAATAAAGTCACAGAAAAATTGCCAAGGATGGAACTGTGTACTAATGCGACAGATATATAGCATTAAATTTAGCTTTCAAATTATTCACATAGACATTCTATCAAGCAGTATTCACGCATTAATTTACACACATAAGATTATGCATACCAAACAATTAAGAAAGACCTCCTACCAATAACAACAACAAAAAAAAATTGGAATCATAAAACTGTGAATTATAATTTTTCACATTTCACATAGCTTATTCTAATGATGAAAAACCTTCTATTGAAATATCTGATTCAACTCAAAACAAAACAAAATTAAATAGACTGAATCTGCAGCAGAGAGTAAACTTGAAAAATTAAACAAAATTCTAAAAACATATATAATAACTCTCGGATTAAAAAATGCCTCAAAACATATAGAATAACTCACTGATTTATCCATGACCACAATATGAAGAAAAGCAGGTTCGTCAGTCTCCTCTTTGGGATCACATAAACTCCACATCCTGATCACCCTAACGGTTATTTTCCAATACTCCTTCCAAGGAGTGATGTTACAAAGGCATTGTTGTGAATCAGTTGACACCATACAAATCTCATTTACTGCATCCATCGCCAGAACTAGCACAAGAAATGAAAGGATATACCCAATGTTGAATAATAATTCAGACAAGAAAGAGCATACAAAAGGAAACTCTTTTTCTGAGACCAATAAAGCAATTTGAAAAATCAGAAAAAACTAATTCCAATAACATTCAAAATCAATGAAATGAAAATCCTAATACACCTACTCCAAAAGAATTTCGACTAAAGTACATGATAAACCCATATTTTATGATATATTTTGTGCCTAATTTAAGTGATTTATTCAATCTTTCACTCACTTATTCATATAAATTACATGGTTTTACTTTCCCTTCGTTATTATGTGATGTATGTGAAAAACATGTTTCCTATGCTTTAAAAGTAATTATTTTAATTACCCTTTATTTCCATTCGATGCCGTGATTCGTGTGTTGAGTAGTTTCAGATCTTCTAAGGCAGGAATAACTTAAAGGATGGAAAGAAAAAATACAAAATTGGAAGGAAAGCATAAAACGGAGTTTTTGAAGAAACTGGCAGTGACGCGATCGCATGGACGACGCGGCCGCATGCCAGCGCGAAATGGTAGTGACGCGACCGCGTCATTGACGCGATCGCGCGCCTTAAGCGAAATGCATATGACGCGGACGCATGATTGAAGCGACTGCGTGGCAAGGAAAACTCCAAATGACGCGACCGCGTGACAGAGGCCACGCACCTGAAATTACAGAAAACGCTCCCAGCGATTTTCTGAAGCCCTTTTTGGCCCAAATCCAAGTCTAGAAGGCACAGATCAGAGGTTATGAAGTGAGGGAATGCATCCATTCAGAAGGGAGTCTCCAATTTAGTTACTTTTCATGATTTAGATTTAGTTTTGAGGGAGGTTCTCTCCTCTCTCTTTAGGATTAGGATTTAGATTTAGGATTTTATTCGCTTTCAGGATTATCTCTTTTTATCAGGTTCAACATTCCTTTTTATTTAGCTTCTCAATTTAATTTATGAATTCTTCTATGTTACAGATTATTCTTTGAATTAATGTTATTTGAGGTATTTCAGTTTATTATTGCTTTCTTTTATTTATGTTACTGTTGCTTTCAATCTGAAGACATTTTTATTCCAGTAGATTTACTTTTTCCCTTTTGGTCTTGGTTAAGAAATCAGTAACTCAGGAGTTATCAAACTCAACATGATTGATAATTGTTATCTTTGCTAATTGAATTGAACTTCAATAATTCCAATCTTTCCTCAGGGATTAACTAGGATTGGAAGATCAAATTAATTAGTCACTTGACCTTTCTTTACTTTAAATAAAGGCTAACTAAGTGGAATTAAGATTCAATCTTCATCATCAATGATAAGGATAACTAGGATAGGATTTCTAATTTCTCATACCTTGCCAAAAGTTTATTTTATAGTCATTTATTTATTTTACAGTCTTTTACTTATTTTAATTACAATTTAAATTACTTGTTCCTCATCTTCAAAACCCCGATTTACAATCTCCATAACCAATAATAAGAACATACTTCCCTGCAGTTCCTTGAGAAGACGACCCGAGGTTTAAATACTTCGGTTATCAATTTTAAGGGGTTTGTTACTTGTAACAACCAAAACGTTTGTACGAAGGGATTTCTGTTGGTTTAGAAACTATATCTACAACGCTACTAATTTTATAAAATTCTTTACTGGCAAAAAATCCTAACGTCAAAATGGCGCCGTTGCCGGGGAACTGCAATTGTGTGCCTTATTATTGGTTATTGTAAATACTTTTCTTTTACTTGTTTATTTGTCTTTATTTTCCCCTTTTATTTTTATTAGCTACTATGAATTCTCACCCCTCTCGCTTTGAGTTTGGTTCTAATATTGTTGAAAGGAGTAAGTTATAACAGGAACATGCATCAAGGTCAGAGCAATCGAAGATGGATGGAGCCAAGAGGATCTGATCAACCCTTTAGGCAACAACACCCTCCAAGATATCATGGACAAAGACCATTCTACAATGCATACCAAGCCAATATACATGGTGGACAACCTTGTAGTTACCAACAAGCCCCACCCTATGCTTATAGACCATCCTCTCAACATAACTTCGCACCACCACACTCACAGGCTCCTTTTCACCATTCACTACCATATGATCCTCATCTACCCAAATTCCAATCCAATTACTCCCAAATACCACCACTTCCCCATATACCACGTCCAACTTTATCACCCCAAGAATCAGAGGTTCGCCTCAAGGAAACAGTAGATCAACTTCAAACAACCCTTCATCAACTGGAGCAGGCAGTAAGTTTATTATCTTCTAGACGTTCGAACATTCAAGGACCTCCCACAGCCCCATGTGGACAACCTAAAGAAGAACGTAGCATGAAGGAGATGCTAGAAACTCCAGTGGACAGAACAGGGCATGACTTCGTACTGGAACAAGTAGAGGAAGCTGTCATTGTAAACGAAGAAGAGTTGGTTGAAGACTTAGGAGACGCTGAACTTCCATGGGAATCCAGAGTTATGGTGAATTATGTCAAAAATGTTACAATTGATGCTAAGGAGGATAGTGCACAACTCCCAAAGCAAGTCTTTTATGAAGAACTAGACGGAATAATCCAAGAAGTAAATTTCCTTGATGATGATAATCTCAAGTCAAGTTCTCTCAGTAATGAACTTGCATCAGCAAGTGAATTCTCTGAGATCGAAGAATCTTCCCCAAGTGAATACGAAGATGATGCGGAGGTAGATTTCTCTCAACCTCCTGTTTATGACTTAAGTGACGAGGAAGACATAGAAGGCTTTGATCAGGACATGGATGCAATTGAAGAAGTCTGCAAGGAAGTGAAGAAATTCACCACAGAGCACCAGGGAGTAGAACTTACAGAACCTCTGGAAACACCTATCCCAAGGCCATTACCACCCAATACAAGCTTCAAGTGGGTACAATCCTTAACCCTTAGCTTTATTTTTCCACTTGAATATGGGTTGCTTGAAACAGATGGCCAGCTTAGAGCTCTCTGCGGCTTTAAGAGTAAGAGGGAAGTGGCTCGCACTCAAAGCTGGTGCACAAGGTTCAATAAGGTTCCACGCTTCAATTCAAAGTATACGGATTGGAATCATGATCAATCGAATGGATCTTGGAAAACGTTTTGGTCACCTTGGTGAGAATCTAATTTCTAAACCGCCCGGATGGAAAAATAAAGATCAAGACGAAGGCGGATTTAAAAGCAAAGTTTAGGATCCTGGAATCTATTCTGACATTCGTCACCCCGGGAGCCTGAGAATCTGTTTGAAGCTGCTCAGAAGCTTTACATGCCTAGTTTGGGACCCCAGAGGCTGTTGGCATTCCAAACATTGGTGGAGATTTCTGGACGAATTTAAGCGCAAGCCGCCATAACAGGAAGCTCATCCAATGTCCAACTTAAGGACTTTAACTAAAAATGCTAGGTGGGAAACAACCCACCATGGTATGGTCGTTTCTTTTTCAGTTTTATCTTGTGTTATTTATTTTTATTTTCCTTTTCAATTGAACCTGAATATTATTCATTCGCATTGCATACTGCATAACTGCATACCTGCATATAAAATAAAAAAAAAAAAAAGAGAAAGGGCGTGCGACGCGACCGCATCATTCATGCGATCGCGTCAGTTGCGAAAAACACTTCCCACGCATCTGCGTCATTCACGCGGCCGCGTAACCTGGAAATCGGCGTAAGGATCCAACGCCCAGAAAGTTGGGCTGAAATCGTGCGGCTGTTGTGCGTTTCGCACAAAATGACCCACGTGATTGCGTCCCTGACGCGATCGCGTCACTTGCACAACACCAATCCCACGCGACAGCGTGAGCGACGCGATCGCGTCGCATGGATTGCACAACACCCCAGAGGAGACAAAGAGTTGCGCTGAAACGACGCTGGAATTGTGCGTTTTGCACGATTTTCAGCGACGCGATTGCCTGCCTCACACGCTCGCGTCATTCATTATTTACCCATTCCATGCGATCGCATCACTCACGCGATCGCGTCGACCCCCATTCCACCCCAGCCACGCGACCGCGTGCCCCACGCGATCGCGTGGATTTAAATTTATTAACCCCCTGTGACGCGAACCCTACCCCATCGCCCCCCCAACCCCTTTCTTCTTCCTCCTCTCTGCCAAACCCCTCCCTCCCTCTCTGCCCTTCGCCGCCGCGCCCCCCTACGCCGCCGCTCCACCATCCACCACCCAGACACCGCCGCCGCGCCACCCCCTTCTCCCTTCCCTCTCTTTCTTCTCTTCTTCTTCTTTCCTCTTCTTCCCTCTACCACCACTTGCCCCCCTCCGCGACCGCCACACCCACCGCGCCGCCGTCACCGCCGCGCCTCCAACCGCCACCAACGCCCCCTTCCCTTCCTTCCCCCTACCCACATTACCCCCCAAACCCCCTGCCTCCGAACAGCCCTCACCGCCGCACAACCACCATCAACCACCGCGTCAGCTGCCACCACCACCATCCCCTAGCCACCTCTCTGCCCCACCTTCTTTCATACGCCTTCTAGGTTCTGCCAAACGCCACCTTTCTTTCAATTCCTAGTTAATTACATTTTTTTGTTTATGTTCATATTTAGGCTAGTTAGATATGCATGTTGTAGTGGATTCTAGGTGGTTAGGTAGCCTAGGATGTGGTTAGTGGATTTAGGCCTGTTTAATTGCGCTATTCGTGCTTCTTGTTTTATAATTTTCGCAATTCTGCTGTTGCTGTGATATTAGTTTTGTTCATATGCTGTTCGTACTGTTCATGCTGCTATTATGAATGTTATTTCTTGTTCATACCTAATTGCAGTTTGTTTTAATTCATATGAACTGTCCTGCTTACTGTTTATTTTCCAGGAACATCCAAATTTAGCCGGAATGCTGCCCAATTTTCTATAAACTGTTTTGTCTCCATTCATGTCTTGGTTTTGGCACTTTGAACTCTGCTTTACTCTACTTTTACCAAACTAATTCATGAATACCAGGGCAAGATTTCTTATTCTTTTTGATTTCCTGGTTCATAATCTGCATTTTTGATGTTTAGCTTCCACTTTTTGATTCCTCATCAACCTGATTCCCTTGTTTGGATATGAGTTAACTGTAGCTTCTAATTGAGAATGCTTGTTACTTAGATAAGAATCATCATGCCACTTACTCTAACCCACTTTTTACTAATTCACTAATTTTAACCTCCTAAACTCTTTTTTCCTTCCTAACCAACCTAACCTTTCAAAACATCTCTTCTATTTTTTTTCACTATTCTCTTTTACCTTCTAAGCAAGGCATGATGCTAATTTTTCCTAATTAACATGCTTTCTAATACATTTTGGTTTGTTAATCTTTCTCCTCGGACTTTTAACTCCTATACAATCCTTAATGCACATTTACTTAACTCATTTTCATTACTTCACTGCTCCGTTGCCACTATATGCTTATTTTGTGATCTGTCTACTTGTTTTTCTGTTTTTATTCTATCCTGGTTTTCTGTTTTTCAGGATGTCTGACACCCAAAGAAAAGGAAAAGGAAAGGCGACAACTGGCAAATGAAAGAGAAGAGAATCCTCCATGTCCATCATGGACATCATGCATGATGACTCCTGGCGGGAGAAACACTTTACCCCGCAGGAGAAGGCTGACCAGCTACTCCCTGCTACTGATCCCATTAAGTTTGCAAACCGATACTGTGAGCTGAAGTATCTGGTATTTGCAACCTCCAGGAACCTGTACATGGAAAGGACTCTGAAGATCCCAGAAGAACTCCAGCAATACACCTCTAAGCAGATCAAACAAAGAGGCTGGTTCTTCCTGGAGAGAAACCTGACTGAGGTCAATGCATCTTGGATAAGGGAATTTTACTGCAATTACTTCAAAACTTCCCTAGATGCAGTAAACCTAAGAGGGAAGCAGATTCTAGTCACTGAAGAGGCCATAGAGGATGTTCTGAAGCTCCTGCCTAAATCCGATCAGCCAGATGGTTATCAACAGGCTGAGGAGGACATGCGCTTCATGAAGTTTGACTGGGATGCCGTAAAGGCACGAATAGCCCTTGACCCGACTGTTCCATGGGTCATGGGTCAGAACACCACCATGCCTAAGGGAATCAAGAGGGCATACTTGAATGATGAGGCTCTGCTATGGCATCAGATCTTAAGCAACTTTATTATGCCGAGTACTCACGAGACGGAGCTACCTGCCGCTATGATCACCCTCCTATGGTGTGTGACGGAGGGTAAAGACCTGTACCTGCCACGCTTCATTAGGTACTACATGGCCAAGGTCCACGTCCGAGGCACTCTCCCCTTTCCATATCTGATTACACAGCTTGGCCGTCGAGCTGACGTGCCTTGGGAGGATGCTGATGAGAAGCCACCTGCTGCAGAATGCAAGAAAATTATCCCTCACAGCAGGAACTTTCTGGCTTTGGGCTACAGACCTCCATTCCTCACTCCTACTGATGAGACAGCCACACCATCTGCCGGCCCCTCTTCCTCTACAGCTACCCCTGCTACCACCACTGCACCTCCACCTGCCTAAGAGCCAGTTTATCACTTAGTGCACCGCCTGTTTTGGCAGCTAGACCAGATGGAGCACCGCAACCGGCGGCGATATGAGAGATCTGAGCGTCGCAGCAAGCGACGCTATGATCACCTGAAGCTGATGATTCGTTCTGGTAGCGACATCCCCTCCGAGCCTGACACCCCATCAGAGCCATCTGAGGAGGAGGCAGATGATCACGAGGCAGAGACCCATCCATAGAGTGAGGCTGCGCAGGCAGGCACAGAATAGGTTGCATCACAGTAGGAGGCCCCGCCTTAGATTCAGGCTGCAGACCCAGAGGTTCCTATTCAGTCTGCACCTCCTCTGCAGCAGGCAGATCCTCAGACCACCACCACAGAGACCCTAGCTACCCGTCCTTCCAGTGATGACACCTCTTCACACCCTGCTTGAGTGAGCATCAGGGACGATGCTTCATTTTAAGTGTGGGGAGGTCGCCATCTCTGGCGTATTTTTTTGGTGAACCACTACAGACTCTTTTACTTTATTTTGTTACTTTTCTGTATTTTTTCTTTTTATTTTTATTTTCCCAGTATTTATACATTGCTATTTTCATGTATTTTTACTATATTTCTACATGTTACACTTTAGTTCATATTTCAGCCATTTAGTTTAGTTACAATTCTAACTTATTAGTTATAGAAAATGTGGATTAATTAGTATAGTTTACCCTTTTTAGCACAAGATAACTTAGTTTAAATTAAAAATATAAAAAGGAAGTAAACTAGAGACTTTAACAGAATAAAAATAACCCACACCTTGTATATATAGCATTACATGTTAGTTAGTTAACAACATTTCATCAAGGAGAAACACTAGAACTTTAAAGCCACCTTAAGATTTACATTGAGAATAATGGGAACTCTTAATTTTTACTTGCATGACATATATAATTGATATATGATTTTTGAGTTAGAGAGCAGCCTGTGAGTTTTGAGCTTAATTGTATGGTTACATTCAAACCATAATTCTTATTCCTATGTGTTTCGCTATTCTTTTTTATTCTGATGTTCTTTACTTTGTTTTAATCTATATGTCCGATTATAGAATATAGATACATACTAAGAAAGTGATTGAGGCCATTGTTTGATTCTAGCTCACTATTCCCAAATTAGCCTACCTTTTACATCACCCTTGTTAGCCCCTTTGAGCCTTTAATTCCCCTCTTGTTTTATAACCACATTACTAGCCTTAAGCAGAAAAAAAAAATTCCAAGTTGAATCCTTGGTTAGCTTAAGATAGAAATTGTGTATTGTTTAACTGTTTTCCTTCAAATGAACAACATCTCAAGCATTGGCATATTCTAGAGTGACACACAAGTTAAACGAAAATTCAACTCAAGTAAGAACACATTAAATAAGCATTGTCCTATCCAAATAACACATTAAAACTAAACCACCATGATTGATTGTCTAGTTCTCTTGAATCCATGCCCTTGTATAATAAAAAAATAAAGTAATAAATAGCAAAATTTCAATTATCAATAGATTCCAAAGACCAACACAAGTTAAACAAAGCAAGTGATCAACATATCCATGTCTTTGTATTAAATAACATGTTTGAAAGAATGACAAATGAATAAAGTCACAGAAAATTTGCCAAGGATGGAACTGTGTACTAATGCGACAGATATATAGCATTAAATTTAGCTTTCAAATTATTCACATAGACATTCTATCAAGCAATATTCATGCATTAATTTACACACATAAGATTATGCATACCAAACAATTAAGAAAGACCTCCTACCAATAACAACAACAAAAAAAAAATTGGAATCATAAAACTGTGAATTATAATTTTTCACATTTCACATAGCTTCTTCTAATGATGAAAAACCTTCTATTGAAATATCTGATTCAACTCAAAACAAAACAAAATTAAATAGACTGAATCTGCAGCAGAGAGTAAACTTGAAAAATTAAACAAAATTCTAAAAACATATATAATAACTCTCGGATTAAAAAATGCCTCAAAACATATAGAACAACTCACTGATTTATCCATGACCACAATATGAAGAAAAGCAGGTTCGTCAGTCTCCTTTCTGGGATCACATAAACTCCACATCCTGATCACCCTACCGGTTATTTTCCAATACTCCTTCCAAGGAGTGATGTTACAAAGGCATTGTTGTGAATCATTTGACACCATACAAATCTCAATTGCTGCATCCATCGCCAGAACCAACACAAGAAATGAAAGGATATACCCAATGTTGAATAATAATTCAGACAAGAAAGAGCATACAAAAGAAAACTCTTTTTCTGAGACCAATAAAGCAATTTAAAAAATCAGAAAAAACTAATTCCAATAACATTCAAAATCAATGAAATGAAAACCCTAATACATCTATTCCAAAAGAATTTCGACTAAAGTACATGATAAACCCATATTTTATGATATATTTTGTGCCTAATTTAAGTGATTTATTCAATCCTTCACTCACTTATTCATATAAATTGCATGGTTTTACTTTCCCTTCCTTATTATGTGATGTATGTGAAAAACATGTTTCCTATGCTTTAAAAGTAATTATTTTAATTACCCTTTATTTCCATTCGATGCCGTGATTCGTGTGTTGAGTAGCTTCAGATCTTCTAAGGCAGGAATGACTTAAAGTATGGAAAGGAAACATACAAAATTGGAAGGAAAGCATAAAATGGAGTTTTTGAAGAAACTGGCAGTGACGCGATCGCGTTATTGACGCGATCGCGTGCCTTAAGTGAAATGCATATGACGCAGACGCATGATTGAAGCGACCGCGTGGCAAGGAAAACTCCAAATGACGCGACCGCGTGATCCACGCGGATGCGTGACAGAGGCCACGCACTAGAAATTACAGAAAACGCTCCCAGCGATTTCTGAAGCCCTTTTTGGCCCAAATCCAAGTCCAGAAGGCACAGATCAGAGGTTATGAAGTGAGGGAATGCATCCATTCAGAAGGGAGTCTCCAATTTAGTTACTTTTCATGATTTAGATTTAGTTTTGAGGGAGGTTCTCTCCTCTCTCTTTAGGATTAGGATTTAGATTTAGGATTTTATTCGCTTTCAGGATTATCTCTTTTTATCAGGTTCAACATTCCTTTTGATTTAGCTTCTCAATTTAATTTATGAATTCTTCTATGTTACAGATTATTCTTTGAATTAATGTTATTTGAGGTATTTCAGTTTATTATTGCTTTCTTTTATTTATGTTACTGTTGCTTCCAATCTGAAGACATTTTTATTCCAGTAGATTTACTTTTTCCCTTTTGGTCTTGGTTAAGAAATCAGTAACTCAGGAGTTATCAAACTCAACATGATTGATAATTGTTATCTTTGCTAATTGAATTGAACTTCAATAATCCCAATCTTTCCTCAGGGATTAACTAGGATTGGAAGATCAAATTAATTAGTCACTTGACCTTTCTTTACTTTAAGTAAAGGCTAACTAAGTGGAATTAAGATTCAATCTTCATCATCCTTGATAAGGATAACTAGGATAGGATTTCTAATTTCTCATACCTTGCCAAAGGTTTATTTTACAGTCATTTATTTATTTTACAGTCTTTTACTTATTTTAATTACAATTTAAATTACTTGTTCCTCATCTTCAAAACCCCGATTTACAATCTCCATAACCAATAATAAGAACATACTTCCCTGCAGTTCCTTGAGAAGACGACCCGAGGTTTAAATACTTCGGTTATCAATTTTTAAGGGGTTTGTTACTTGTGACAACCAAAACGTTTGTACGAAGGGATTTCTGTTGGTTTAGAAACTATATCTACAACGCAACTGTTTTTATAAAATTCTTTACTGGTAAAAAATCCTAACGTTAGTACAGCCAGTAGATATTAGAATCATCATGATCAACAGCAACCCTAAGGAATAGCTATTCGAATCCATCAGTCACTTCCACATAAAAAAAATGACTCAGTTAGATACAAAATCACGGTAAAGAAGTAGAAGTAGTTACAATTACCGATTTGATAGGCAACTACAAATCTAAATAGAGTACCTGTGTAGTGAATCCTACTGTGCCCTGTGATTGCTAACCGGAAACATTCGTCAAATCAATGGAAATCCCTATGCATGTTCTGACAGAAGATCTTCACCATGTCACCATCATATGGGAAAGAGAAGCTCTTCATCGCCGCCATCATGGGAACCCAAGAAACACTGCAGCAGGGAAATATATGGTCTTTGAGCGACATGGAATGGAGAGCTTGGGAAGACCTGTTGAGTGACATGAAATGGACAGCTAGCGCTCCCTTCATATAGTGGGTAGCTTTTCCAGGTCTACAAAAGAGATGTTGAGTGACATGAAATGGAGAGCCTGGGAAGGAGAAAAACGCGAATGCCATCATGCCCTGTGGAAAAGACTCCTAAAATTGAAATAGGAACCGGAGTGAAAAGGGGTTTATAGGGTATGGGATAAGAAAAAGTAAAATAGGATAGCTGTGGAAAAGGTGTTTATAGGGATGAGGCAAATTGGAAGGATATCGAGAATGGGTGAGGATTTCACATAATGATTTTATCTTGGAAGAGAGATTTTTCTATCACATCAACTTTTCTCTATTCAATCAAAACTAAAATATTACAGAAAAATAAAAAAGAATAGTCTAACCTTCTATTCGTTATATAGAATTGAATTGCATCTTTGGATAACTTATATTTCAATTGGAAATAAAATAAAATTTAATGATAAAACGAATTAATAAAATTTTAGGTTTAAATTAAATTTCAGTATTTAAAATATTTATAAAATAAATTAAAATTTTTTAACAAATAACTTCATCTTTTATTAATATCATATAATTTTTAAATAATAAATATATTTATTTATTAAACAATATGAAATTATTTAAACACATCTAAAAATTTTAAGAGTTAATTTTTTTAAAAGTAGGTGTACACCAGTTTTTACGAAATAATTTTTCTTAAGAGTATTTGTTACATCTAATAATCTAAACACATCTAAAAATTTAAATAACTTAAATTTCAGTATGTGTGCACCATTCTTTAAGAGTTAATTTTTTTTATATACAAAAAACAAATAGATACGATACAATTTAAACAAAAAAAATATTTAAGTAACTTAGATCATAAATCTATAACATAAAACTATAAGAAAATGTTTTTGAATAAAACTTAAATTTTAAATATATTAATGAAAAATTTACAACTAACTCTTACAAAAAAATAAATTATTTACTAATGAATAAAAAATCATCAACTCATTAAAAAAAAGATATTATAGAAATATATAATGAACATTTTAAAAAAGTAGCTAATAGATATTATTCGACACAAAAAAAGCCTAACAATAAAAGCCTCTTTAAAAAACGTATATAACAATTAAAGAGTTTTTAGCAAATAAGTTTTAAGCATAAAATAAATCATTTTTTTATACAGAAGAATTGTATAATTTTCCTACATCTTTTGCTCCTCTATGAATTTAACAAAATTTTGAACAAAAAATAAAATATAGACCCCAAATAAAATAAAAAATAAACAGAAAAAAAATACTTCTAAAACAAACCTCAACTTTTTCAACAAATAATTCATATAGCACAGAAAAGAAACTACTTACCAAATTATATTTTTTGAAAAACTTCTTTGTAAACAACATTTGATGTGAGGTTACACATTTCATCATCTTCATTAGATAATAATATCTAGAATCCTGACCTTGTTGTCACTCTGGATATTGCAACATACAACTGACCATGAGAAAAAACTGCTCTTCGAAGATATATACCAACCAGAGCTAATGTTTGCCCTTGACTCTTATTAATAGTCATTGCAAAACAAGGACTAACTAGAAACTGTCAACGCTGAAATTTAAACGGGATTCCAGGATCACTGGGTATTAAATTCATCCGAGGAATAAAAACTTTGTCACCAATGTTACTTCCGGACACAATTTCATCCCCAATAATGTTCTCTCCAAGATCTTGAACAATGAGTCGAGTCCATTACACAATCCATTTTCTTGATCTATGTTTCGTAACAAAATAATGGGAACACCTTTCTTTAATTTAAGAGCATGTTTTGGTATCCCAGAACATGTAATCTGGTTCAAAAACTCAGTTGTCAACCAATCAGTGTCAATCCCATCTTGACAATCACTGCGACAAATAAAGTTAGAACTCAAATAAACCTTCTCAGGCCCAGGAAAACTGTCAACAACAAAGTCATTTATCTGTTGCACAATTTCAATAGTAGGAGCAAGTATAGCACGTTCTTGAAAATAAGAAACATTACCATAGTTATCATGAATATTTGAATATATAGCTGAAACAATATCCTGATAGGATTGTCAGTTGGAGGAATAAGTAAATCACTTGGAATATCAACAATTATTTCATCCTCCTTTTGATTCCCACAAGAACCTTCACCAATCTTTAAAATCCAGTCTGAGAATTCCTTTATTTCATCCAAATTTGACAAAACAGAGTTCTTTCCCAACCTAAGATTTTTTCTCAACCACATTACCTTACAATGCTTCCAAAGAATTGACGAATTAATTGAAGTCATAACTATTTCAGCACGAGTTTCTTTCGGAATAATTGGCAACACTTGTCTAAAATCACCACCAAGAACAATAACTTTTCCACCAAACGGAATATCACGAGCCGAAGCAACATTTGAACTCATTAGGTCACGGAAAGTTCTACCAAGCGCTTCAAACGCCAACTTGTTCGTCATGGGTGCCTCATCCCATATTATTAGAGAAGCATGACGGATGAGTTCCGCTCGCTGACTATCTTTCTTAATACAACAAATTCCTCATTCAGCTCAATGGGGATGCAAAACAATGAGTGTGCAGTCCTCCCATTAGGGAGCAATAAAGATGCAATACCACTAGAAGCAACATTTAAAACAATTCTCTGTTCTGATTGAAGACGGAAAGACAATAATCTCCACAGAAATGTTTTTCCAGTTCCACCAAATCCATACACAAAAAAGAATCTAGGTCTTTTATTGGCAACTGTATCAATTATGCTCTCATAGATCAGTTTTTGCTCATCTGTCAATTTGTCTAAATTTACATCATGTTCTTCGCGAAGTTGATCTACATCATAATTCATCTCATTCATAATCATAGAATTTGAAAATGGGAAACCAAATCCTGATTAGGAAAAGGCATTTGAGAATAATCTTTCAAGATTCTGCCATTCATTTGCAATAATTTTTCAACTTCAATCAAACAAAGGACTTCAAGTTCCTCTTCTGTCATCACGAGCTTGATGAATAGATTTTTGATGGTATAGAAATTCACAAATGAAATCTCGTTGCAAGTATAGTTTCTAAACCAACAAATAATTCTTTCATACAAAAGATTGTTTGTCACTAAAACAAACCCCTAAAATTAATAACCGAAGTATTGGAACCTCGGGTCGTTCTCCCTAAGAATTGCGATAAAGTGTCTTGTTATTGGTTATGAGGTATGTTTTGGGGTTTTTGAGATAAGAGACATGAAATGTAAATGGCAATAAAATAAACTAATGGCTAAAAAGGTCTTGGCAAGGGTTTGGTGGTCAAGGATCTCTATCCTTATCACTAACCACAACATGAGAATTGGCAAGGATCAATCCCATTAAGTCATCCTCTAACTAGTAAAGAAAAGTCAAATGAGCTATATCAATCCAAGTCCATAAGTCCTAGCTCTCCACTAATTGAATTAATGAGAACTAGAGTCAGTGGCTCCCAGTAATCAATTACTTGGACATTAGTAACTCAAGGGTTCCTAAGTTACCTTCCCAAGCCAAGAACATAAAATTTTACTCTAAAATCCAACAAAGAATTTTATCAAACACTTGGAAGGCATAAAAGGAAAGTATAGTAAAATTGCAAGAAAAGTAAATCTACACTACTCAATTTCAAGGAATTAAACAACAACAAATCAAATGAACAATAAAGGAATTCAAAACATGCATTGCATTAAAAGAAAAAGGGAAGAACAAAAGTGCATCAACATAAAAGTAGAGAAGTACAAGAATTAAAAGCTAAACTAGAGAGAGGAAAGGTAGAAGAAGAGGAATTACAAAATGAAAAGTAAATCAAAGTATGAAATTAACCTAGATCTAAGAAATTCTAATCTAGATCTAACCTAATCCTAATTCTAGAGAGAAGCTCTCACTTAAACTAAAACTAAACTAAACTCTAAGTGTCTCATCCCTCTTCAATTCTTGGGTTAAATAGCATCAGAAATAAGTTGGATTGGGCCCAACAATGCTCCCAAAATTGTTGGCCATGAGTTGCATTAAATGAATCACGTGCAACATCGGTGCCTACGCGTACAGTGTGCGTACGCATCCTTATACGCGATGCAACTATGGCAAATTTTATATCATTTTGAAGCTCCGGATGTTAGCTTTCCAACACAACTAAAATCGCGTCATTTGGACCTCTGTAGCTCAAGTTATGATCGATTAAGTACGAAGAGGTCGGCTTGACAGCTTTGCGATTCCTTCATTTCTTCATGAGTTCTCCATTTCTACATGCTTTTTACTTCATTCGCTCAATCCAATCCTTGCCTCCTAAATCTGAAATCACTTAACAAACATATCAAGGTATCTAATGGAATCAAGGTGAATTAAATTTAGTTATTTTAAGTCCTACAAAGCATGTTTTCACTCTTAAGTACAATTAAAGGAGAAGTTATAAAACTATGCTATTTCATCAGATACATGGGAGAAAAGTTGACAAAACTCTCTAAATTCAACACAAGATAAACCCTAAAAATGGGGTTTATCAGAGCTCTACGAAGTAAGTGAGAAAAAAAAGGCACATGAATTACAAATAAAAGGTAAACTTATCATGATATAACCATCTACAAATAAACTTACTGAATAATAATAAATAGAATAAGACTCTGAAAAAATACCTTGCAATTGCAACTCCCGTCTTCTATAATATAAAATTTCATCAGCTAACAATCTCCAAGTGTCTCTCCAAACCAACTCTGGTTTGTTCATTGAATTAGATGTTAACAGTGTAACAAACAATTAACGCAACTAAAAATCAGATGACAATTCTGCAGTTTCTTTAATAGCTTAATGAACTCCTGATCATCACTCAATAAACCAAGAGCATTGCATGCAGCCTTGAAAGAATCATATACAACACCATCAATAGTGTGGATGCTTTTAAAACTTTTACAACCCCTTTGAACATTGAGCAGCAAACGCAGATAAAGTATCTCACCCGAACCAACATGGATAAAAGTTAGCCTTCCAATTGAGAACCCTCTCTGCCTTGGAACCCATTCTTGAGAATCACGCAAGTAAACAAAATGATTTGAAAATTCAGAATATAAAAACTGATTACCATGCGGGAACTTAAGATTAGCTCGCATCCACGCAGTAAACATTGTATCCTTATACTTGTTCTTCTCAACAATTTGAGGAATCTTATCATGATCAGTGAATAATAGATTTTGTTTTCCAGGCAAATGGAATATCAACCGCTGAACAGATGGCCACTTATGATGAATATCAAATGCAAATAGTCTCCAAGTTGATTCACAAGGCGCTAGATAGCGACAATCATAGAATTGCTTAATCTCATCAACCTCTTGACCACCGTGTTTCTGAGTTTGTACATTTTTAATTGACGCAGTGACGCGGTCTAGCCCCTTGTTTATGTATTTAAACAAATACTTGATTACATTTGACTTGTTACAAAACTCCAAATTGATATGAGCTCGATATTTCATAAGGAGCATAGGATTATAAGGAACAACAAATTGATTATCCACATCCACACCATTTATTTTATAAGTCATCCCCATATTTTGCCTTCTATATATTGGATAACCATCTTTATCAAAATGTGTTGTATCAACAAATTTCTTGGGATAGAATTTAGATCAGCCACCATTTCTCATGCAAGGAGAAGAAGGTCTTAATTTACCACAAGGACCATGAATCATATATTTGGTAACAACACTATACAAATTTGGAAATCTAACTGGATCCGGTAACTCAGCTGATATAACCTCATCCATGATTTCAGTTGTTTGTAACCTACCCACATTTTGAAGCCAAACCAAAATATGTGCATGTGGCAAACCCCTTTTTTGAAATTCAATTGTATACATCCCTAAACAAAAGAAAAATTTAATTTTGCATATATAACTCATTATTAAATAAGCAGAAATAACCACTTAAAACTTACCGGCATTCACAGGTCCAACGAAGACTCCATCTTTCAAATCAGTCATAAAAGATTGAATTTTCAACTCAAACAACCTACTGCAAGATCAGGCCGATCAGATATAGCAATATGTGAGCGTTCAGTGTATCTTTGAAACTCCAGCCAACTCGGGTTGCAAGTTATAGTAATAAATAAATCAGGATAACCATATTGTTTGCAAATAGACATAGCATCTTGACAATTATTAAACATATATCTTCTGCCCCCAGTAAAAGAAAACGATAACACAATCCTGGTTCCAATGGAACACGCATCAACATCTCCTCGTTCCATGGCTTCTTCAACCCCTTGCAATATATGAGATCTTATATTCTTCTGGTCAAATCTAATATACATAAGACGCTGTGATTCAACCATACTAAATGAATCAACAATAAATTGTTGAAATAACCTTCTAACTTGAGTATCGTCCCAAACTAATTTTCTCGTTCTTGGATTCGAAATCAAATAAATTTCCGTAGAGAAACTCTTTGTCTTTTTGGTATATTTTCTCTACTTCTAACACAACGGTATGGTATATCTTCCTGGTATCCATCTTCACCATACGAGAATAGCAAAGGATATTGCAACGGCCAGTACAACGTATGTGTATCATGAATGCATTTTAAAGTCTCCATTCCTCCACTGAACAATAATATCATGTGCAGTATCCGATCCATCAAAATCCCCAATAATAAGACCAGCAATTTCAGAAACTGTGGGCTCATTATACACTCGAGGGTCTGCTGCTCGATGTCTAAACAAACGAATGGAAAAAGCCTCAGTAGGACGTTGCTGATAGAACTCTTTCGCCATTCGAAAAGATTTTGCAACGACATTATTCTCATCAAGCCCATCTTTAATAAATCTTCAATTAATGTTGAATCCAAAGAACCCGTACGACTGCTAAAGCAACATATAAAAATAATTGTCAAGTAGAAACATATAAAAACTAATAAAAAACAAATATGAAAATACAACAATTGGGATTTCATCAACCATACTCATATCATGCCAAAAAATTCCCTCTCTATTTGCTAGCTCATTCTCAGTGTCAAAAATATACAACTGAGCAAATTTCGGTTGCTGCCCAGGCATGGGGAGTAAACTACCAATTCTATGGTAATTCTGGTCACAGAGAATAAATTGCGGCAGACCTGATCCATTACTAAGAGACGTGTCAACCTTTCCACCAATAGAAGTAAAACAAAACAAATTATTATATGCCCAAATGTTCTTTAAAAAAATGTTTACTCTTTGGATCATTTTCACTCAAAAGCGAAACCAACAATTCAGGTGGCTCCTTCAACAATGGCAATTGCACTTTTTCTTTAAGGCAACACATTGAAAATACTGGTTGACTAACTTTAGATTCTCTGCTAACACGTTCATCATACCAAAAGCCCGCACCACACCATGTGCAAGTGTAATTACAATCACCATGGTCCAAGTATCCTATTTATAAAATAATGAACATCAATGTTCTATTATATGTTGAAGGAAAAAAAATTTACCGATTAACACAGAGAAGAAAGAAAAAGTATTGGCATTATTTACTAAGACCAAATACAAACCTTTCGTCTCACTTGATGCAAACAATACATGGTCATTAATATCAACAAAGCTTGTGAATACATCATCGAGGATATCATGCATAACACCTTCATCTAACAAAGAAAATTTATGTAGTCATAAAAAAATAGCTTAAAGAATAAAATAATATCAATACTCATTTATTATAAACAACTATTTATAACAACATACTGAAAATACTTGCTTACACATATGTATATACCTTCATTAGTATATATTGATCCAACACAAGATAGAATACTCTGAGATAAAAAATGCCGGTTGAGCTATATAAGAAAAATATAGAAAGAAAAATAAAAAAATATGTGAGATACCCTAGCTAAGTAATACATCATTTGTTAAAGAAACAGTAATTGACAAAAGAATCAAACTAACCATTTCTTATTCCAAGTGTCTCATCTTTTTTCCTCTTCATTGCCAATTTTCTTCTCTTTCTAGCATCTTTAGATGATTCACTCATAGTATTGTTTGGTAAAGAATAACACAAGGAACAATAACTAAATAGAATGTCCAAACAAAATAAAAAAAGAACAACCTTTGGTTTTATAAGAAAGAGAAATAGACTACCCTAGTTGAATAGGGCATTTTAGCAAGTAGACCTCTTTGCCTAATAGCAATTATAGTCTATCAATTTTAATTAAAAAAAATCCTACTTTAGGAGCATGAGATGTGATAGATAAAAAAAATGTACTTTTCTAATACCTAAGCTACATTAACCATTCTAGGAAAAATGCATCCATAAAATCCATCAAACAAAAGAAATGACCGAAAGATCACTTCCAACTTGTGATGGATAAAAAAGAATGAACCTTTTTTAATACATAAGCTACATTAGTCATTCTAAGCAAAATGCACCTAAGAAATCCACCAAACAAAAGAAATGGCCAAAAGATCACTTCCAACCTGTTCAATATAGATATATCAAGAAAGTACAAATCAATTCAACAACACATGAATATTCAGTCATCTAAATACCATAAAGCATTCACTTGGCAAAATCACATAAGTTAAGGAATAAACTAAATTGTGGAAGGAGATATTTTTATATCATAAAAGAGCTACTGCATTTTATTGAATTTCAAAGAAATAAGTACAAACATAAAGGGCTAAATAGCTAATTTGCCTAGTGGGTAATGATATTGTGTCCACACCCTAGCACTTAATCTATTACATGAGAAAGATGCCAAAAAAATAATCCAAACAACTTATACAACATGAAAACACACAAATATTCTCATACACTACAATCCAATGCATCAAATGCTATTATATGGACACAACCAAAATACCTAATGCCTTAGATTAGTCCTAATCAGTAGCTCTAGTTAATTGCCATGGGCAGCCACCTCAATTAACCCCATGTCCAGAGGAGCCATCATTCCCCAAGCCATGAGACTCATCAGCTTCATCAAATTGCAGCCTCAAGGATCTTCTCAACCTCTTCAACGAAGGCTTCACATCTTTCTCATCATCAACAGAGTCTCTATTAACGCCAACCACAAACTCCTAGTGTAAACAATTACATGAAAATATAAAACTAATTAGAGGGATAATTAATGAGTTCTAGTCAAAGAAACTTGATCATAAAATTAAGCGCCCTATCAAAAAAATTGGCAACACTACTCACCTCTTCACTCTCATCAACTTCATCACATGAATTTTCAGAACTATCCACTTCATTTAACTTATCCACCACAACATCAGCAGACTTTCTCTTGAGGAGAGGACACTATTAAATGACACAACATATTAGGTTCAATTTAAACACAACTCAAAAAAGGGTGAAAAGTAATACAGAAAAATAATAGAAGAAACTGGAAGCATGGAACCTTAGCATCTTCACCAGCTCCCAAGTCAACAACACTTGATTCCTTTTGGGTACATTGAGGCAAACTAGCAAAGAGCTCAGAGCAGCTGGAAGGAGTCAATCCCAAATTCGGTGATTTGGTAACCTTAGAGGGTTCCCCAAATGATCCCTCTCCTTTTGGTATAAACCCAGCTTTGGATAATACAAAGCATATCCGATATAAGACATGAATAAAGGTGGAACAACCAAAAAATAAAAAATTTAAGAAAGAATTTATTAAAATGAAACAATAGGTGCGAACTTCGTTTTATACCTTTTCAAGACTCAAATCTGAACCAAAGAGCTCAAACATTTCAAGTATTGCAGCATCATCACAAACACGCCTCACTGGATAAGTCCCTTTGAATTTTTCCATCCCAACAGGCCTACTAAGAACCTTGAACAGCATAGTTTTTCCAACAATTTCTTGGAATATAGGAGACTGTGTGCCAAACACAACCTACGAACAATATAAAATAGACACAACAGAAAAAATGAATCGGTAGAAACCAAAGGATAAGAAAACTCTTTAACAATAAAATCAGCACATAAAAAGAATATAGCATTCGAGTGACTTACATCAACATCCTTAAGATGTTGTTCAAACAACTGGGCACAAGTCTTATTCAGTAGGTAACTTGCCTCATGATCAAAGAGGACAAAAATACAAACACCAGTGGAATCCTCAACCAACACCTTCACTCTAAACCTGGATTTTTTTAAGATGCACATAAATACTGGCCTAAGGTTAACAACTACGCAGAAATAATTCACTATTTAACAAAGCACAACGGAAGCATTGTAAAATATTTATACCTAGGAGTCACATTTGTAACATGGATGTTGCAAAATTGACAAAAGTAAATCCCAGATTCTGCCTGAACACCTCTGCCACACACACAAGCAGAGTACCACCAAGGACCATCCTCAACTATTTCAGCTATCTTCGCTAGTACAACAAAAGTTCCAGCCTAAAAATATAAGACCAGGTCTATAAATGTTAAGACATTATAACCAAAGATAGTTGTAATACAAACAAAAGCTGAAAAACTAAAATAAATACTAACAGCATAGTATTTTCAAGTATAAAGGAGGACAAAAGCTTAATATCGTTCCAAAACAAAGCAGTATTTACTAAGGAATAAAAAAAGAAAATTTAACACAAATTATCAAGAGTAAACATGATAAAAAAAATTAAACTGGTTCTAACCCGGTTGTTATCATCAAGCGACTTCACAGTGCACCTAGGTTTGAGCTTCATAAAAACTTCTTCTATTCCGATATTTTTTTTCCAGATCCAACAATGCCAATGGGTTGGGATGCACTAACTCCATGTGAAATAGAACTGTTAACAAATATAGCACCAATTTAAATAAGTAAACAATGATAGCAACAACAACAAAAAACACAACAGAAACTACATGTACAAAAATACCTTTTTCGAAAAGCGGCCACCTCTGGGATGTCAAGATTAAATCCAAGCTTTAATGCAAACATAACATTCTGAAGTCCAACTCTACCTATATATATATACAAGTGAACGTGGATAACTGACACACCTGAAATAAAATTTACATGATACAAACCTCTAGAACCTTAACTTTGGCAAGCTGTAAAACCACAACTGGCTGTTCAGCATACCCAGAAGACAGAAATTGATTAAGTTCATCAACATATTCACCAAATAAGGCACACCGAATCCTGTGACTGAAAACAACCAACAAAATCACCTACACTATTAGAAACTTGACTATACAAACACACCGAAAACAAAAAAAGAATCTCAATAAGAGGAAGAGGTAAAAATTAAAGAACGCTAACTCATTTTTAGCAAGTTCCATCACAACCATCTTCATCTTCTTTCCATCTTTATCATATTTTTTCTCTTCCAACACAGAGACCAACAGACCCACCTGGTATACGAAATCGTGATCGCACACTTTTCACACAACTCTGTGCAGCTGATCAGCAAGTGCACTGGGTCGTCCAAGTAATACCTTACGTGAGTAAGGATCGATCTCACGGAGATTGTCGGCTTGAAGCAAGCTATGGTCATCTTATAAATCTCAGTCAGGCGGATTCAAATGGTTATGGAGTTTTGATAATTAAAAGATAAATAAACGTAAAATAAAGATAGAGGTACTTATGTAATTCATTGGTAGGGGTTTCAAATAAGCGTATGAAGATGCTTTGTTCCTTCTGAACCTCTGCTTTCCTATTGCCTTCATCCAATCATTCATACTCCTTTTCCATGGCAAGCTGTATGTTGGGGGATCACCGTTGTCAATGACTACCGTCTGTCCTCTCAGTGAAAATGGTCCAAATGCGCTGTCACCGCACGGCTAATCATCTGTCAATTCTCACTCATCTTGGAATAGGATCCATTGATCTTTTTGTGTCTGTCACTACGCCCAACACTCGTGAGTTTGAAGCTCGTCATAGTCATCCCATCCCAGATCCTACTCGGAATATCACAAACAAGGTTTAGACTTTCCGGATCTCAAGAATGCTGCCAATTGATTCTAGCTTATACCACGAAGACTCTGATCTCATGGAATGGAGGGCTCTGTTGTCAGGAGAGGTAACCATGCGTCGTGAACTAGGAGGCTAAGAGATATACACTCAAGCTATTGCAAATAGAACGGAAGTGGTTGTCAGGCACGCGTTCATAGGTGAGAATGGTGATGAGTGTCACGGATCATCACATTCATCAGGTTGAAGTGCGAGTGTATATCTTGGAATAAAAATAAGCTTGAATTGAATAGAAAAACAATAGTACTTTGCATTAATTCATGAGGAACAGTAGAGCTCCACACCTTAATCTATGGGGTGAAGAAACTCCACCGTTGAAAATATATAAGTGATAATGGTGTTTATTGGCTTCGGCCCCAGAGGGGGAACCAGAATGACCAAGACGAAAATACAATAGTAAGAGGTCCTATTTATAATGAACTAGTAGCCTAGGGTTTACAGAAATGAGTAAATGAGGTAGAAATCCACTTCCGGGCCCACTTGGTGTGTGCTTGGGCTGAGCATTGAAGCTTTCACATGTAGAGACTTTTCTTGGAGTTAAACGCCAGATTTTGTGCCAGTTTGGGCGTTTAACTCCAGCTTTTATGCTAGTTCTGGCGTTTAACGCCATAATAGGGTAGAAAGTTGGCATTTAAACGCCAGTTTGCATTATCAAAACTCAGAAAAAGTATAGACTATTATATATTTCTGGAAAGCCCAGGATGTCCACTTTCCAACGCAATTGAGAGCGTGCAAATTGGGCTTCTGTAGCTCCAGAAAATCCACTTTGAGTGCAGGGAGGTCAGAATCCAACAGCATCTGCAGTCCTTTTTCAGCCTCTGAATCAGATTTTTGCTCAGGTCCCTCAATTTCAGCCAGAAAATACCTGAAATCATAGAAAAATACACAAACTCATAGTAAAGTCCAGAAATGTGATTTTTGAATAAAAACTAATAAAAATATAATAAAAATTAACTGAAACATACTAAAAACTACCTAAAAACAATGCCAAAAAGCGTATAAATTATCCGCTCATCACAACACCAAATTTAAATTGTTGCTTCTCCCCAAGAAACTAAAAACAAAATAGGATAAAAGAAGAGAATATACAATAAATTCCGAAAGCATCTATGAAGATCGGTCTTAATTAGATGAGCGGGGCTATTAGCTTTTTCTTGCTTCCGAACAGTTTTGACATCTCACTTTATCCTTTGAGGTTCAGAATGATTGGCATCTATAGGAACTCAGAATTCAGATAGTGTTATTGATTCTCCTAGTTCAGTATGTTGATTCTTGAACACAACTACTTTATGAGTCTTGGCCGTGGCCCTAAGCACTTTGTTTTCCAATATTACCACCGGATACATAAATGCCACAGACACATAATTGGGTGAACCTTTTCAGATTATGACTCAGCTTTGCAAGAGTCCCCAATTAGAGGTGTCCAGAGCTCTTAAGCACACTCTTTTTTCTTTGAACCATGACTTTAACCGCTCAGTCTCAAGCTTTTCACTTGACACCTTCACGCCACAAGCACATGGTTAGGGACAGCTTGGTTTAGCCGCTTAGGCCAGGATGTTATTCCTTTAGGCCCTCCTATCCATTAATTCTCAAAGCCTTGGGTCCTTTTTACCCTTGCCTTTTGGTTTAAAGGGTTATTGGCTTTTTCTGCTTGCTTTTTTCTTTTTCTTTTTCTTTTTTTTATTCACTGCTTTTTCTTGCTTCAAGAATCAATTTTATGATTTTTCAGATCCTCAATAACATTTCTCATTTTTCATTATTCTTTCAAGACCAACAATTTTAACATTCATAACCAACAATATAATAAATATGCACTGTTCAAGCATACATTCAGAAAACAAAAAGTATTGCCACCACATCAAAATAATTAAACTATTTTAAAATTTGAAATTCATGTACTTCTTGTTCTTTTTCAATTAAGACATTTTTCATTTAAGAAAGGTGAAGGCTTCATAGGACATTCATAGCTTTAAGGCATAGACACTTAGACACTAGTGATCATGTAATAAGATACAAACATAAATAAAACAGGAAGCATAATTTTTGAAAAACAGAAAAATAAGAACAAAAAAATTAAAGAACGGATCCACCTTAGTTATGGCGGCTTGTTCTTCCTCTTGAAGATCTTATGGAGTGCTTGAGCTCCTCAATGTCTCTTCCTTGCCTTTGTTGCTCCTCCCTCATGGCTCTTTGGTCTTCTCTAATTTCATGGAGGAGAATGGAATGCTCTTGGTGCTCCACCCTTAGTTGTCCCATATTGGAACTTAATTCTCCTAGGGAGGTGTTACTTTGCTCCCAATAGTTTTATGAAGGAAAGTGCATCCCTTGAGGCATCTCATGGATTTCATGATGAGGAATTTCCTCATGCTCTTGTTGAAGTCCATGAGTGGGCTCTCTTGTTTGCTCCATCCTTTTCTTAGTGATGGGTTTGTCCTCATCAATGAGGGTGTCTTCCTCTATGTCAATTCCAGCTGAATTGCAGAGGTGACAAATGAGATGAGGGAAGGCTAACCTTGCCAAAGTAGAGGACTTGTCTGCCACCTTGTAGAGTTCTAGGGATATAACCTCATGAACTTCTACTTCCTCCCCAATCATGATGCTATGGATCATGATAGCCTGGTCTATAGTAACTTCAGACCGGTTGCTAGTAGGAATAATTGAGCGTTGGATGAACTCCAACTATCCCCTAGCCACTGGCTTGAGGTTAAGCCTTTTTAGTTGAACTGGCTTTCCTCTTGAATCTCTTTTCCATTGAGCGCCTTCCACACAAATGTCCATAAGGACTTGGTCCAACCTTTGATCAAAGTTGACCCTTCTAGTGTAGGGGTGTGCATCTCCTTGCATCATTGGCAAGTTGAATGCCAACCTTACATTTTCCGGATTGAAATCTAAGTATTTCTCCCGGACCATTGAAAGCCAATTCTTTGGGTCCGATTTCACACTTTGATCATGGTTTTTGGTGATCCATGCATTGGCATAGAACTCTTGAACCATTAAGATCCCAACCTGTTGAATGGAATTGGTGAGAATTTCTCAACCTCTTCTTCGAATCTCATGTCGGATCTCCGGATATTCACTCTTTTTGAGCTTAAAGGGGACCTCGGGGATCACCTTCTTCTTGGCCACAACTTCATAGGAGTGGTCTTGATGCACCTTTGAGATGAATCTCTCCATCTTCTATGAGTCAGAGGTGGAGGCAATTGCCTTCCCTTTCCTCTTTCTAGAGGTTTTTCCAGCCTTAGGTGCCATTAGTGGTTATGGAAAACAAAAAGCTTTAGCTTTTCCCACACCAAACTTAGAATGGTTGCTCATCTTCGAGCAAAAGAAGAAAGAAAAAAGTAGAAGAAGAATAAATGGGGAAGATGGAGGGTTGGTGTAGGTTCGGCCAAGTTGGAGAGAAGTGTGTATGTTGTGTGAAAATGAAGGTGGTGAAGAGGGGTATTTATAGGGTAAGAGAGAGGGTTTTCGACCATGTGTGGGTGGGTTTGGAACGGAAGTGGTTTGAATTTGAATGGTGAGGTAGGTGGGGTTTTAAGATGGATGGATGTGGGTTGGTGAAGAGATTATAGAGAAGAGGGTAAGATTTGATAGGTGAGGGGTTTTTGGGAAAGAGGTATTGAGGTGATTGGTCAATGGTAGGTGGAGAAGAGTGTTATGGAAAGGTGTGAAGAGGAGAGAAGAAGAGAGAGAGAGTTGAGGTAGGTGGGGATCCTGTGGGGTCCACAGATCCTGAGGTGTCAAGGGTTTCTCATCCCTGCACCATGTTGGCATGTAAACGCCCCTTTGAGTGCCAATCCTGGCATTAAACGCCAAGTTGCTGCCCATTTCTGGCATTTAACACCAGCTTTTCTTCCCTTTCTGGCGTTAAACGCCAACTAGTTGCCCTTTTCTGGCGTTAAACACCAGTCTGGTGCCCTTTTCTGGCGTTAAACGCCTAGAATGGGGCCAGACTGGGCGTTTAACGCCCATTCTGCTACCCTTACTGGCGTTTAAACGCCAGTAAGCTCCTCCTCCAGGGTGTGCTGTTTTTAATGCTATTTTTTTGAATTTGCTTTGATTTTTGTAGTTGTTTTTGTGACTCCATATGATCATCAACCTAAAGAAAACATAAAATAACAATGGAAAATAAATAATTATAATTAAATAACATTGGGTTACCTCCCAACAAGCGCTTCTTTAATGTCAATAGCTTGACAGTGAGCTCTCATGGAGCTTCACAGATATTCAGAGCATGGTTGGGGCCTCCCAACACCAAACTTATAAGTTGAATGTGGGGGCTCTTGTTGACTCTGTATTGAGAAAAGATCTTCATGCTTCTTCTCCATGTGTGCAGAAGGAGATCCTTAAGCCTTAAACACAAGGTAGTCCTCATTCACTTGAAGGACCAACTCTCCTCTGTCAACATCAATCACAACTTTTGCTGTGGCTAGGAAGGGTCTGCCAAGGATGATGGATTCATCCCTACTCTTTCCAGTGTCTAGGATAATGAAGTCAGCAGGGATGTACAGGCCTTTAACCTTCACCAAAACATCCTCTACAAGTCCATAAGCCTGTTTTCTTGAATTGTCTGCCATCTCTAATGAGATTCTTGCAGCTTGCACCTTAAGGGTCCCTAGTTTCTCCATTACAGAGAGTGGCATGAGGTTTATACTTGACCCTAGGTCACACAGAGCCTTCTCAAAGGTCATGGTGCCTATGGTACAAGGTATTGAGAACTTTCCGGGATCCGGTTTCTTCGGAGGTAATGTCTACCTAGTCAAGTCATTCAGTTCTTTGGTGAGCAAGGGGGGTTCATCCTCCCAAGTCTCATTACCAAATAACTTGGCATTTAGCTTCATGATTTCTCCAAGGTATTTAGCAACTTGCTCTTCAGTAATATCTTTATCCTTTTTAGAGGAAGAATACTCATCAGAGCTCATGAATGGCAGAAGCAGATTCAATGGAATCTCTATGGTCTCTATATGAGACTCAGATTCTCATGGTTCCTCAAAGGGGAACTTCTTTTCATTCAGAGGACATCCCATGAGGTTCTTCTCACTGGGAATCACGTCCTTTTCACTCTCTCTAGGTTCGTCCATGTTGGTATTGGTTATGGCTTTGCACTCTCTCTTGAGATTTTCTTCTGTGTTGCTTGGGAGAGTGCTAGGAGGAGTTTCAGTAATTCACTTACTCAGCTGACCCACTTGTGCCTCCAAATTTCTAATGGAGGACCTTGTTTCTGATGTGTGGAAAGCAATCCAACACAAAACTCACCGGCAAGTGTACTGGGTCGCATCAAGTAATAATAACTCACGTGAGTGAGGTCGATCCCACAGGGATTGAAGGATTGAGCAATTTTAGTTTAGTGGTTGATTTAGTCAAGCAAACAGGAGTTGATTTGAGTGATTTTTATCCAACAGAAGCTAAATTGCATGAAATTTAAAGGGAGAGGGATAATTGACAAGAATCTAAAGTGCAGAAGAATTAAAAGAGCTGAATCTTAAAGTACAAGTAATATAAATTGCAGAAACTTAAAATGCAAGAAATGTAAATAACTGAAACTTAAAATGCAAAAAATATAAATAGCTTGAATAATAAAAGGATTTGGGGACTGAGAGTACAGAAATTTAACAATCACAAGTGAATTGCAACAAGCAGAAGAGTAGAAGATGAGTTGAATTGAAGTAGATCTCAAATAGAAAAGTAAATTAGCTTGAAGAAGCATTCAGTAGATGAACTAAAATGAAAATGCAGATCTCAGGGGTCAAGAGACTAGAAATCCAAGTCTAGATCTTACTGCCTTCCTTGATCCAACTCAAAGAACAATTGCAAACAAATTAAAGATCAAGACAGTAAAGAAACTTGAATTCAAATCACCAAATCTTGAATTATGCAGAGAAAGAAACAAAGAGATCTCAAGGTGAGATTGAGACAGAATTTTCTCAATTCTCAACACCCAAGACTCAAGACTAAGAGTAAAGAATGCAGAAACAAGAACAAGAAAGAAGAGAGATCAATTCTCCTTCCAAATTCTCCGAGATTCAAAACTCTCAAAATTACAACTCAAAATTCTAAAAGAAGAAAAAAGGTCTTTCCCTAAATCAAACTAGCTTCTATTTATACACTTCCTTCTAATGATCATTAAGCCTTGAATTTGGGCCCTTGGCCTTGATGGAATTAGGTTGAAGATAGCCTCTATTGATTGCTCTTGGTCTTGAGAAGAAATCCGTTTGCACTATGGACTTTGGAATCATCTACGTTTGAGTCAACGTTTGAGGTAAACGTTGACTCAAACGTTTGCGTGTAATGGCATCATGTAGAACGGCTGCTTGCTGTCACTCACGTTTGAGTTCACGTTTGAGGTCAAACGTGAGCTCAAACGTGATCCTTCCCAAGGCAAATTTTCAGCCAGCGTTTGACCTCACGTTTGAGGCAAACGTTGGCACAAACGTGGCTCCTCTAGGGTGGTTCTTAAGCCAACGTTTGACCTCACGTTTGAGGCAAACGTTGGCGCAAACGTTGAGTCCTCCAGGGTATTCCTTTAAGCCAACGTTTGACCTCATGTTTGAGGCAAACGTTGGCGCAAACGTTGAGCTCCTCTAGGGTGGCTGTGCTCTTATCCACGTTTGAGTTCACGTTTGAGGCAAACGTGAACTCAAACATGATCTTCTCAATGCTGCCTTTATTTCCATTCCTGCCATCCCCTTTCTTCAACCTTCCTCCAAGCCTTTTGGTCACCTATCATCAATCAACAAATGCATCAAAGCCTTGCTAAAGTCATGAGAATTCTAATCATTCTTAATATACACACAATTCTAGCATAATTCTCATGAAAATGCATCAATTTACTCATGGTTGATTGAATCCAATTGCACATGAATTTCTACCCAAATGGCTTACTTGTAACTCAAGAAAGTGTATAAAACTTATTAAAAACAAAGAAAAAAGACTAGTAAAACTAGGCTAAGATGACTTGTCATCACAACACGAAACTTAAACCTTGCTTGTCCCCAAGCAAGCATCAAACATAAGGGAGAATGACATGAAACAGAGAAGTGTGCATATCCTTATTGAGCATATAGTTGAATTTAGTTCATGGGGTATTTATGCAGACAATGGTGGTTCATTTATTGCTTGCTGTTACATAAGAGGTGTTTCCTCAAAGGTTTACTAAGTTTGCTGCTATAAGGCTTTACTTTTGCTTGTTCCCTTGCTAACTTTTCCTTCTTTGTTTTGCTCAGAGAGCTTATTGTTTTTTAAAGGCTTGGTGGAAAATGTTGCAGCAGCCTTTGGCTTAATTTTGCTCAACATTCCTTTATCACAGACACATGGCTCACCCTTTTCTTCCTAGGATCATTGATGCCCAGCATCTCTTTGGATAACTAAATGTTTTGTGGCTAGGTTGCTCTTTATTGTGGACTTTCAGTTGGCAATCCCAAATCAGTTGATCTAATTGGCCAAGTTTTGAAATACTCCTCAGAACTTACTTGTCCAAGCATATCCTAGTACAAAAACACCACAGGCATGTGTCCTAGGGTCCAAGCTATTGGTGTCTAGCCTTATTGTTTGTTTCTTTGCCAATTCTTGGCTTTTCTTTTCTTTTTCTTTTTGTTTTGATTCATTCTCAAGGGGCTTTCATTAATTGAAAGATTATAGCAGCAAACTAGGTCATGCTTCAAGGAACATGTCATTATGCAGCATTTATTTTATGAGCTAACAATTGTATCAAACAAATACCACCACTAACTTTCATCCTAACTTCTGCAACATTGAACAATCACTTTTCTAAATCAAACATTTTTTTTATTCAGGCAGCTGGGGAACAAAACAAAATATTCAAACTAATGAAGGATGACAAGATTATGCAGATAGAATTCTTTAGCAAATACTTTCACTTGCAACTAAATGAACACTTTAGCCAGATATAAAAGAATTTCCAAATTAAAATACTTCAAAGCAACCAGGATTAAATGTCAATACAACCTGTGGAGATTGTCTCTCAGCTTTTCCTTCTGACATCATTATTTCTCTTTATTGCACTTCCTTTGGACAATTATGCAAATTCCCTTCACTTGAATATTTTCCTGCAAAATCCTCAAAAGTTGCTTATTTCTCAAGCCCTTAGGCAACTGGTTAGTATGCATGACTTATTTGTGGGCTTTTGAACTTACTTTGGTGTGTGAACACCAAACTTAGTCCCTTGCTAAAGTTTCTGATGCATCAAGTTAACCATATGTGAAATCCTTTTGTCTTTGCTGAAGGTCACAAAACTAAGAAAACTAGAAAACAGACAATGGCTAAGTAGTTTCTCTGATTGCTTGGAGCTAGCAACTATTTATGCATAAGATGAAAATGTGTTTTCAAATGAGACTTTTGGTGGAACACCAAACTTAGCATTCTTCATTCTCCCTTAAATTATTTTAGTGTGCAACACCAAACTTAGCTCCTTGCAATACAGATAAACCACTCAACCTTTTTATTAAATTAGCTATGAAAAGAAAATTACCTCAGGTTGGGTTGCCTCCCAACAAGTGCTTCTTTATTGTCACTAGCTTGACATCTTGTTCTTTGATCATGGAGGCTGAAAAGCATAGTGCCTTAGCTTTTCTCTTCTTACTGTGAACTTCCTTCAGGTTTTCTCTTTGATGATTTCTAGGTGTTCAAGTGAAAGGATCCGGTTCACAGTATAGTACTCAGATAATTGTGGAGACACCTTCATTGGTTGGGTGTTCAACATCACTTTATCCCCTGGTGAGAATCCTTCAGTGGGGATTTTCTTGTTTCTCCACCCTTTTGGCCTCTTCTTCTTTTCTTCTTTCTCAGGAGATAATTCATGCCTTGGTGGTTCTTTATCTGGAGGTTTTGGATCTAGTTCCTCCTTGATTTCTTTGGTCTGTTGCACCATCTCTACTTCTTTCAAGCATGGATTTAGAAGTCTTGGAGTTAACTCATTGAATGCCTCCTTCAAGCTTTGATCTCTGGTCTTATCCTTCATACATTCTTCTTGAGTGGGCTGAAGCAGGGTTTTAAAAACATGGAATGCTAGGTGCTCATCATGCACTCTCAGCAACAATTCCCCTTTTTCAACGTCTATCAATGCTCTGCCCGTAGCCAGGAAAGGCCTCCCCAGAATGATGGGAGTGTTATGGTCTTTCTCCATATCCAGGATGACAAAATCAGTTGGGAGAAGGAATTTTCCCACTTTCACCAGCACATTCTCTACAACTCTAAGTGCTTGCTGAATGGACTTGTCAGCCATTTGAAGAAGTATTCGTGTGGATTTCAGCTCGAAAATCTGGAGTTTCCTCATTAGAGATAAAGGCATCAAGTTTATGCTTGCACCAAGATCACAGAATGACTTCTCAATTGTTATGTTTCCTATGGTGCAAGGTATATAAAAACTCCCAGGATCATCTTTCTTCTCTGGCAACTCTCTTTGGAGAATAGCACTACATTCCATTGTCATCTCAATAATTTGTCCTTCTTTTAGGGACTTTTTCTTTGTCAGCACTTCCTTCATAAACTTGGCATACAATGGCATCTGTTCAAGTTCTTCTAAGAAAGGAATATTGATGCTGAGTGTCTTGAATATGTCCAGGAACTTTGAGTATTGCTTATCCTCATTTTCTTTTTTGAACCTCTGAGGGTATGGGAGTTTGGGGACATATGGCTTCACCCCTTCCTTCTTCTCTTGTAGTTGTGGCTCGAAGATGTTCTTGTCTCCCTTTGAAATTTGTGCCTTCTTGGTTTTCTGATCCTCTTCACTTCTCCCCTCTATCTCTCCTTATGGAACTTCTCTGTTGTGTTCTTTCTGATTGATGACTTCCTTCTCCCCAGTCTCCTCACTTCCAACTATGATTGCCTTGCACTCCTCCCACTTTGTAGCTTTTCCTTTGTCCCTTGGGTGGTCTCGAGTGGCACTAGGGGATGCATTTGATTGCTTCTCACTCATCTCTGCAATTCATTTAGCCATTTGCTCTATATGCCTCTCAAGATTTCTGATTGAAGCTTCTTGGTTTTTGCTTGTTATGGCTTGATCTTTTCTTGCTGCTTCTTGATCTTGTCTGGCCATCTCTTGAGTTTTGATGAGTTTCTCCATTAATATCTCTAAACTAAAGATTCTTTGAGAGTCTGGATTTGGTTGTGGTTGTGTGAGATGAGATGGTTGTTGCTGAAGGTTGTTTGAATTATCTACGGGAATATTTTGTGGGTGGAATGTGGATGTGGAAGAGTTATTTTGGTGGTTTTGTGAGTTGTTATGGGGTTGGTGGTATGTGTTTTGTGGGATTTTGAATTGGTTAGTATTATTGGATGAATGGCTTTGGTTGTTTGTGTTGCTGAGGCTGCCAGAGTTGAAGTCCCTTTGTCCTTGATTCTGATGCTCACCCCACCTTAAATTAGAATGAGTCCTCCAGGGTGTCTTGTGTGCATCACCATGGAAGTTGTGTTGGAATGAACTTGAGGTGTTGTTCATGTATTGCACCTGCTCAGGGCTTTGTTGCTCATAATTGAATGTCCCAAAACTTTCTTCAGATTGATTCCACCTATGTGTGGTTTGAGATTGGCTTTGTGTGTTTACTGCAGCACTTTGCAGTCCATCAATTTTCTTGGCCATATTCTCTATTTGTTGTTGAAGTTGTTGGTGCATCTGTTTGTTTTGTGCCAAGATAGTGTCAACACCTTCAAATTCCAATACTCCTTTCCTTTCAGCTGATTGGCATTGTCTTTGATGAGCATAGAAATATTGATTATTTGCCACTGTGCCTATAAGGTTTTGGGCTTCTTCAGCTGTCTTCATAAGTTGCAATGAACCTCCTGCTGAATAATCTAAAGCTTCTTGAGCTCTCAGTGTCAATCCTTCATAGAAGTTTTGGAGTCTATCCCATTCACTAAATATTTTTGGTTGCACTTCCTAATTAAAGCTTTGTATCTCTCCCAGGTATCATACAGTGACTCTCCATCCAATTGAATGAATGTTTGCACTTCTGTTTTCAGCTTGATGATCCTTTGGGGAGGATAGAACTTGGCTAGGAACTTGTTCACTAGATCCTCCCAATTGTTGATGATTTCTCTTGGAAATGCCTCCAACCATTGGGTAGCTTTGTCTCTCAGGGAAAATGGAAATAACAGCAGCTTGTAAGTGTCGGGATGCACACCATTTGTCTTGACAGTTTCACAAATCCTCAAGAAAATAGACAAATGTTGGTTGGGATCTTCAGAGGGCTACCTCCATAAGCAGAATTGTTCTGCACCAAAGTGATTAGTTGAGGCTTCAACTCAAAGTAATTTGCATGAACATTTGGGGTAAGGATGCTGCTTCCATAATGTCTGGGATTGGGGATAGTGTAAGAAGCCAACACCCTTCTTGCAGGTTGAGCATTGTTGCTCACTCCATCTTCACGCACCTCAGCCTCCATGACTTGCAAAAATCATAAACAAACCAAATAAAACCTGGACATTCTTATGCTGGAATGTGGTTAGAGGGTTAGGTGATACAATGTGTCAAACAGTTAATGTGCTTAGTAAGAAATAAAGAAAAACAAAGAAAAAAGTGCTTAATCTAGACCACCACCTTACTTAATCATTGTCAATCTAATCAATCCCCGGCAACAGTGCCAAAAACTTGATGTATGGAAAGCAATCCAACACAAAACTCATTGGCAAGTCTACCGGGTCGCATCAAGTAATAATAACTCACGTGAGTGAGGTCGATCCCACAGGGATTGAAGGATTGAGCAATTTTAGTTTAGTGGTTGATTTAGTCAAGAAAACAGGAGTTGATTTGAGTGATTTGTATCCAACAGAAGCTAAATTGCATGAAATTTAAAGGGAGAGGGATAATTGACAAGAATCTAAAGTGCAGAAGAATTAAAAGAGCTGAATCTTAAAGTGCAAGTAATATAAATTGCAGAAACTTAAATTGCAAGAAATATAAATAACTGAAACTTAAAATGCAAGAAATGTAAATGGCTTGAATAATAAAAGGATTTGGGGACTGGGAGTACAGAAATTTAACAATCACAAGTGAATTGCAACAAGCAGAAGAGTAGAAGATGAGTTGAATTGAAGTAGATCTCAAATAGAAAACTAAATTAGCTTGAAGAGGCATTCAGCAGATGAACTAAAATGAAAATGCAGATCTCAGGGGTCAAGAGACTAGAAATCCAAGTCTAGATCTCACTGCCTTCCTTGATCCAACTCAAAGAACAATTGCCTTCCTTGATCCAACTCAAAGAATAATTGCAAACAAATTAAAGATCAAGACAGTAAAGAAACTTGAATTCAAATCACCAAATCTTGAATTATGCAGAGAAAAAAACAAAGAGATCTCAAGGTGAGATTGAGACAGAATTTCCTCAATTCTCAACACCCAAGACTCAAGACTAAGAGTAAAGAATGCAGAAACAAGAACAAGAAAGAAGAGAGATCAATTCTCCTTCCAAATTCTCCGAGATCCAAAACTCTCAAAATTACAACTCAAGATTCTAAAAGAAGAAAAAAGGTCTTTCCCTAAATCAAACTAGCTTCTATTTATACACTTCCTTCTAATGATCATTAAGCCTTGAATTTGGGCCCTTGGCCTTGATGGAATTGGGTTGAAGATAGCCTCTGTTGATTGCTCTTGGTCTTGAGAAGAAATCCGTTTGCACTATGGACTTTAGAATCATCTACGTTTGAGTCAACATTTGAGGCAAACGTTGACTCAAACGTTTGCGTGTAATAGCATCATGTAGAACGGCTGCTTGCTGTCACTCACGTTTGAGTTCACGTTTGAGGTCAAACGTGAGCTCAAGCGTGATCCTTCCCAAGGAAAATTTTCAGCCAGCGTTTGACCTCACGTTTGAGGCAAACGTTGGTGCAAACGTGGCTCCTCTAGGGTGGTTCTTAAGCCAACGTTTGACCTCACGTTTGAGGCAAACGTTGGTGCAAACGTTGAGTCCTCCAGGGTATTCCTTTAAGCCAACGTTTGACCTCACGTTTGAGGCAAACGTTGGCGCAAACGTTGAGCTCCTCTAGGGTGGCTGTGCTATTATCCACGTTTGAGTTCACGTTTGAGGCAAACGTGAACTCAAACGTGATTTTCTCAATGCTGCCTTTATTTCCATTCCTGCCATCCCCTTTCTTCAACCTTCCTCCAAACCTTTTGGTCACCTATCATCAATCAACAAATGCATCAAAGCCTTGCTAAAGTCATGAGAATTCTAATCATTCTTAATATACACACAATTCTAGCATAATTCTCATGAAAATGCATCAATTTACTCATGGTTGATTTAATCCAATTGCACATGAATTTCTACCCAAATGGCTTACTTGTAACTCAAGAAAGTGTATAAAACTTATTAAAAACAAAGGAAAAAGACTAGTAAAACTAGGCTAAGATGACTTGTCATCACAACACGAAACTTAAACCTTGCTTGTCCCCAAGCAAGCATCAAACATAAGAGAGAATGACATGAAACAGAGAAGTGTGCATATCCTTATTGAGCATATAGTTGAATTTAGTTCATGGGGTTTTTATGCAGACAATGGTGGTTCATTTATTGCTTGCTGTTACATAAGAGGTGTTTCCTCAAAGGTTTACTAAGTTTGCTGCTATAAGGCTTTACTTTTGCTTGTTCCCTTGCTAACTTTTCCTTCTTTGTTTTGCTCAGAGAGCTTATTATTTTTTAAAGGCTTGGTGGCAAATGTTGCAGCAGCCTTTGGCTTAATTTTGCTCAACATTCCTTCACCACAGACACATGGCTCACCCTTTTCTTCCTAGGATCATTGATGCCCAGCATCTCTTTGGATAACTAAATATTTTGTGGCTAGGTTGCTCTTTATTGTGGACTTTCAGTTGGCAATCCCAAATCAGTTGATCTAAGTGGCCAAGTTTTGAAATACTCCTCAGAACTTACTTGTCCAAGCATATCCTAGTACAAAAACACCACAGGCATGTGTCCTAGGGTCCAGGCTATTGGTGTCTAGCCTTATTGTTTGTTTCTTTGTCAATTCTTGGCTTTTCTTTTTCTTTTTCTTTTTGTTTTGATTCATTCTCAAGGGGCTTTCATTAATTGAAAGATTATAGCAGCAAACTAGCTCATGCTTCAAGGAACATGTCATTATGCAGCATTTATTTTATGAGCTAACAATTGGATCAAACAAATACCACCACTAACTTTCATCCTAACTTCTGCAACATTGAACAATCACTTTTCTAATGAAGGATGACAAGATTATGCAGATAGCATTCTTTAGCAAATTCTTCCACTTGCAACCAAATGAACACTTTAGCCAGATATAAAGGAATTTCCAAATTAAAAAACTTCAAAGCAACCAGGATTAAATGTCAATACAACCTGTGGAGATTGTCTCTCAGCTTTTCCTTCTATCATCATTATTTCTCTTTATTGCACTTCCTTTGGACAATGATGCAAATTCCCTTCACTTGAATATTTTCCTGCAAAATTCTCAAAAGTTGCTTGTTTCTCAAGCCCTTAGGCAACTGGTTAGTATGTGATGAGCGGATATTTTATACGCTTTTTGGGGTTAATTTCATATAGTTTTGAGTATGTTTTAGTTAGTTTTTAGTCTATTTTCATTAGTTTTTAGGAAAAATTCATATTTCTGGACTTTACTATGAGTTGTGTGTTTTTCTGTAATTTTAGGTATTTTTCTGACTGAAATTGAAGGAGCTGAGCAAAAATCTGATTCAGGCTGAAAAAGGACTGCTGATGCTATTGGATTCTGACCTCCCTGCACTCAAAGTAGATTTTCTGGAGCTACAGAACTTGAAATGGCATGCTTCCAATTGCGTTGGAAAGTAGACATCCAGGGCTTTCCAGCAATATATAATAGTCCATACTTTGCACAAGGATAGATGACGAATGCCAGTTCTCTGCCCAATTCTGGCGTCCAGCGCTAGAAAAGGATCAAAAGCTGGAGTTGAACGCCCAAACTGGCACAAAAACTGGCGTTCAACTCCACAAATGGCCTCTGCACGTGGATTACTTAAATCTCAGCCCAGCACACACCAAGTGGGTGATGACAAGTCATCTTAGCTTAGTTTCACTAGTCTTTTTCTTTTGTTTTCACTTGAATTGTGCACCTTCTTGAGCTACAAGCAAGTCAATTAGGTAGATTTTCATGCTTCCTTTGATTTAATCAACCATGTATGAATTCATGCTATTTCATGAGGTTTTATACTACAATTATCACATATTATGAAAGAATGAATATCTCATGATTTTGAGCATAGCTTTGATGTGTTTGGTTGATTAATGATAGGTGAAGAAAGATTGGAGAAAGGTTGAAGCAAGAAGGAATAGCTAGGAGTAAAGAGAGGACAATGGAATAAGTGAAATTGAACCAGGAAGCAAAAAGCTAGACCTAAAGTTAGCCTCAAACTTTTGCACAAACTTTTGGGTGAAAAGTTAGCCCCAACGTTAGCCCCTAACTTTTGGGCTAACGTTGGAACTTGAAAATCAACCCCTGGGCACCAAAAGTTTGAGCCAACGTTAGCCCCTAACTTTTGGACTAATGTTGGCACATGAAAATTACCCCTGGGCACCAAAAGTTTGCGCCAACGTTAGCCCCTAACTTGGTGGCTAACGTTGGCATAAGAAAAACCTCCCTGGCCACCAAAAGTTTGCGCCAACGTTAGCCCCTAACTTTTGGGCTAACGTTGGCACATGAAAAATACAAGGGGAGGAGCAAAAGTTTGCGCCAACGTTAGCCTCTAACTTTTGGGCTAACGTTGGCGCCATAAGTACACATTAGGAGGCCAACGTTGGAGCAAAAGTTAGACCCCTAACTTTTGTCCCAACGTGGATAGCAGCAAGTGATGGTGGCTGATATGAAAAGTTGGAGCAAAAGTTAGCCCCTAACTTTTGCTCAAACTTTTACTCCAACTTTTGCAAAACTCCAACCCGGTTCATTTGGTTCACTTTGGTTCTTCTCCAAACTCCAAGAGCAATCAACCAAGGCCTCTTTCAACCCAATTCCACCAAGAGCAAAGGCCTAACTCAAGGCTTGAAGATCATTTGAAGAAAGTGTATAAATAGGATAGAATTCAAGTTCTTCGGAGAGCTTTCCCTTTGAATTTTCATAATAGTTTTCAGAGAGCTTTGGATATTGAGTGATCTTTAATTTCTTAAGTCTTGGGGAAGGAGAATTCACTTCTCTTCCTCTTAGTTTTATTGCTTTCAATTTCAATTACAATTGTCTTGGATCTTGGGTTGGAGAATTGAAGAAATTCTGTTTCAATCTCATCCTTGGATCTCTCTGCTTTATTTACTGCTTGATTGAATTTAATTTCTGTTAATTGCTATTCATCTACTTTCCTTGCAATTTACAATTCCCTTGCAATTGTTCTTGTTGGATCTAGGAAGGCATTGAGATCTAGACTCGGTTTTCTAGTCTCTGGGTCCTGAGATCTGAACTTTCAATTTCTAATTCTCTGTTTACTGTTTTCATGTTCATTTACTTTTCTGCTTCAAGATCCGATTTAACCCAAACCCTCTTCTACTTCTCTGCTTGATGCAAATTTACTTTTCCTTGTTTAATTTCTGCAAATCCAAGTCCTAATCCCCTTTACAATTCAAGTCATTTACATTTCTTGCACTTTAAGATTCCGTAATTTACATTTCTTGCATTCTAAGTTTCTGCCATTTAATTTCTTGTTCTTTAAGATTCAGCAATTTATTTCCTGTTCTCTTTAATTCCATGCAATTTAATTTCTGCAAATCACAAAACACTCAACCAAATCTTGATTCGCTTGACTAAATTAACCACTAAGCTAAAATTGCTCAATCCTTCAATCCCTGTGGGATCGACCTCACTCCCGTGAGTTTTTATTACTTGATGCGACCCGGTACACTTGCCGGTTAGATTTGTGTGTTTTGGGAGAAATTCATTTTTCCACCAAAATACTCATCAAGTTTTTGGCGCCGTTGCCGGGGATTGATTAGATTGACAATGATTAAGTGAGGTGGTAATCTAGATCAAGCACTTTTTCTTTAATTTTTGACTGACACACTAACTGTTTGAATTTTTGCCTGAGCTAATTGAAACCTCACTTTAGCAATAGAGTGAAGTTTTCTTGGTTTATCTTGCTGAATATGATTCTCATAGCTTGATAAATAAACGAGAGAAGTGATTTTCGTTCATTAATCTCTCAAGTTTACCAACTGTTTGACACATGGTGTCAACTAATCCTCTGACTACATTCTGGCATGAGAATATCCAATTTTCATTGGGATTGTTTGTGATTGTGCAGGTCATGGAGGAAAGGAATCCTACAGCAAGAGGAGAAAAACTGAGGCATTATGATTTCCAGCCTCCATAATCAAAGAGCAAGATGTCAAGCTAGTGACAATAAAAGAGCGCTTGTTGGGAGGCAACCCAACCTGAGGTAGTTTTCTTTTCATAGCTATTTTAATAAAAAGGTTAATTAGTTTTATCTATATTGCAAGAAGCTAAGTTTGGTGTTGCACACCAAAACAATATAAGGGAGAATGAAGGATTCTAAGTTTGGTGTTCCACCAAAATCTCATTTAAAACATATTCTCACCTTCTGCATAATGCTAGCTTCAAGCAGCTAGATAAACTAGTTAACTATTTTGCTATTCTTTAGTTTTCAGTTTTGTCACTTTTGAAAAAGAAAAAGAGTTTTACACATGGTTAATTCAATGCATGAGAACCATTGGCAAGGTACTAAGTTTGGTGTTCCCACACCAAAGTAAGTTCAAAAGACCATAAATAAATCATGTAAGCTAACCATTTCTTCTTTCAAGTGCTTGGGGAACAAGCAACTTTCAATATCATTGCAGAGCATCATACAAGCCTTTGGGAGGTTTAAGCATCATCAACAAAAAAATGAAAGAGGAATGTGTGGATCAGTGATGATGATGATGAGGAGTGAAGCAAGCGAACTCCAAAAGGTTGTATTGTTAAGTGATTATCTTACATCAAACACTGCTATGATTGAGAATGGTTTAGTTTCCCTGATTATCTATCTGCATAGCATAGTTTTTCTGTAATTCAATAAGCAATATGCTTGATCATTCACAACATTTTTCTCTTCAAAACTTGTTTGCACTCAATGTTCAAAAATGCATCACATGAAAGTTCTTTGAAAAGAAGGATTGAGGAATTAAACAATTTTGAGGCAAGAAAAAGATTAGGAGAAGTGGCGGTTCTAGTTGTATGAATATGTATTGAGGTTGCATGCTTGTGAAAACTTGCATGGGAGCTCATAGGCAGGACATGAAGTTCAAAGAAGTATTGTGGATATTCTCAAAAATCTATTGATCCAAAAAGCAGCAAACAAAACAAAAGAAAATAAAGAAAATACAAAAGCAAAAAGAACATGGCCCAAGGCTCTGAGCATCAATTACTAGGCAGAAAAGAAAGAAGAAACAATGACTCAAAGAGTTGTTAGCCTAGTAAATGCTTGTGGTTGAGTTGTGTCAAGGAAAGAGGCTTGAGCAAGTAAATCCTTAGGGGTGCTTTAACACCTAATACCTTAAAACCAACTGGTTTAGGAGTATTGATTGAAAGCTTATCTAAAGAGCCGCTTTGAGACATGACACTTAGAGTCAAGGCCAAAGCAAAGAAACTATAAGCTGCTTCAAGGTGACTACATATAAAGAGATCTCCATGATACCATTTGGATGAAAATCCTAAGACCTAAGACCCCCAATATGTGAGGACTAGTGAGCACTGAAGCCCTTGCAAGAGCATATGATTTAGAGTTCACCCCATTGACACTTGATCACTTCACTCACAGGACCTGACAAGTTGTTCTTCAATCCGTCTTAAGTGAAAGAACCTATGAGCATAATTCATTTCTTGCTTGGGGACAAGCAAGCTTTAAGTTTGGTGTTGTGATGACAAGTCATCTTAGCCTAGTTTCACTAGTCTTTTTCTTTTGTTTTCACTTGAATTGTGCACCTTCTTGAGCTACAAGCAAGTCAATTAGGTAGATTTTCATGCTTCCTTTGATTTAATCAACCATGTATGAATTCATGCTATTTCATGAGGTTTTATACTATAATTGTCACATATTATGAAAGAATGAATATCTCATGATTTTGAGCATAGCTTTGATGTGTTTGGTTGATTAATGATAGGTGAAGAAAGCTTGGAGAAAGGTTGAAGCAAGAAGGAATAGCTAGGAGTAAAGAGAGGACAATGGAATAAGTGAAATTGAACCAGGAAGCAAAAAGCTGGACCTAAAGTTAGTCTCAAACTTTTGCACAAACTTTTGGGTGAAAAGTTAGCCCCAACGTTAGCCCCTAACTTTTGGGCTAACGTTAGAACTTGAAAATCAACCCCTGGGCACCAAAAGTTTGCGCCAACGTTAGCCCCTAACTTTTGGGCTAACGTTGGCACATGAAAATCACCCCTGGGCACCAAAAGTTTGCGCCAACGTTAGCCCCTAACTTGGTGGCTAACGTTGGCATAAGAAAAACCTCCCTGGCCACCAAAAGTTTGCGCTAACGTTAGCCCCTAACTTTTGGGCTAACGTTGGCACATGAAAAATACAAGGGGAGGAGCAAAAGTTTGCGCCAACGTTAGCCTCTAACTTTTGGGCTAACATTGGCGCCATAAGTACACATTAGGAGGCCAACGTTGGAGCAAAAGTTAGACCCCTAACTTTTGTCCCAACGTGGATAGCAGCAAGTTATGGTGGCTGATATGAAAAGTTGGAGCAAAAGTTAGCCCCTAACTTTTGCTCAAACTTTTACTCCAACTTTTGCAAAACTCCAACCCGGTTCATTTGGTTCACTTTGGTTCTTCTCCAAACTCCAAGAGCAATCAACCAAGGCCTCTTTCAACCCAATTCCACCAAGAGCAAAGGCCCAACTCAAGGCTTGAAGATCATTTGAAGAAAGTGTATAAATAGGATAGAATTCAAGTTCTTCGGAGAGCTTTCCCTTTGAATTTTCATAATAGTTTTCGGAGAGCTTTGGATATTGAGTGATCTTTAATTTCTTAAGTTCTTAAGTCTTTAATTTTCATAATCTTTCATAAGAGTGTGATTCACAATTCGTGCACCAAGTTTTTGGCGCCGTTGCCGGGGATTGTTCGTGTTTGAACAACTGACGGATTATTTTGATGCTTAGATTAGGAAAATTTTTCTTTTTGGTTTAGAGTCTCTTATTATTGTTCTTGGTTAAAAATATCCTTCTTTAAAACAAGTGTTACATTTACTGTCCAATTGGCTAGAGCGTTAGTCTAAGCCCGGGGCAGTTTGGTACACTCTTTTTAAAATCTTTTTCAAAAATAATATTTTCTCTATTAAATCTTGTGCCAAACTTTAAGTTTGGTGTTTTCCTGTTAATTTCCCTTGATTTTCGAAAATTTTGGTTTGGTTTTCTAAAAATTTTAAGTTTGGTGTTCCTTCTTCATGTTCTTGTGTTCTTGTGAGTCTTCAAGGTGTTCTTGAGTTTTCCTTGTGTCTTGATCTTAAAATTTTTAAGTTTGGTGTTCCTTGGTGTTTTCTCTCCAAATTTTTCGAAAACAAGGAGCATTAGATCTAAAAATTTTAAATCTTGTGCTATTTTATTGTTTTTCTCTCTCCTCACTAAATTCAAAAATATCTTTTCTCTCTAATTTTAAAACAAATTTTCAAAAATTAATTTTTTTAAGAAAAAAAAATTCAGATTTTTTTTTAAATTTAAATTTTTTTCCAAATCATATCTTTTTCAAAACTTCCTTACCACTTTCTCTTCCCTCATTTTTTCGAAAATCTTCACCTATTCTTATTTATTTTATTAATTTATTTTATTTTCGAAATAAATAAATAAATAAATAAAATATTTTCTCTATTTTACATCATCTCCCTTTATCCGTCATGGACCTAAGCGGAAATGAACAGTCCAGGAGGACTCTGGGGTCATATTCTAACCCCTCTACTGCTTCATATGGGAGTAGTATCTGCATACCCTCCATTGGAGTCAGTAGCTTTGAGTTGAATCCTCAGCCCATTATCATGGTGCAGCAAAGTTGCCAGTATTTCGGTCTTCCACAGGAAGAACCTACAGAATTTTTGGCACAGTTTCTACAGATTGCTGACACAGTACATGATAAAGAAATAGATCAGGATGTCTACAGACTATTACTGTTTCCATTTGCTGTAAAAGATCAAGCTAAGAGGTGGCTAAATAACCAACCTAAGGCCAGCATAAGGACATGGAAACAGCTGACAGAAAAATTCCTGAATCAGTACTTTCCCCCAAAACGGATGACACAGCTAAGGCTGGACATCCAAGGCTTTAAACAAGGAGATAATGAATCTCTTTATGATGCCTGGAAAAGATACAGAGAGATGCTACGAAAATGCCCCTCTAAAATGTTTTCAGAGTGGGTTCAGTTAGACATCTTCTACTATGGGCTTGCAGAAGGAGCTCAGATGTCTCTAGATTACTCAGCTGGTGGATCTATCCACATGAGAAAGATAATTGAAGAGGCTCAAGAGCTCATTGATACAGTTGCCAGGAATCAACATCTGTACCTAAGCAGTGACCCTTCCGTGAAAGAAGAGGATAAAACAGCAACTGCTGAACTCAGTCCTGTAGAACAAGCTGCTGAATTCAATCAGCAATTGGACTTCCTAACAAAGCAGTTAGCCGAATTCAAAGATAGACTACAAGAGACAAGGATGGCTAATATACATATGGAGGAACAGTTTAAGCAAACAAAGCAGCAGCTGTCAAGGCAAATAACAGAAGAATGCCAAGCAGTTCAATTAAGAAGTGGGAAGACATTAAATACCCCACCTCAAGGCATCAAAAAGCCAAGAAATGAGCAACCCACCAAAGATTCACCTGAGGACAGTAAGAGCCCAGGAAAAAATAATTCTGGCGCTAAAACGCCAGAAAATTGGTGGAAGGTTGGCGCTGAACGCCCAGACAATGCCCAAAACTGGCGTTCAACGCCAGAAACAAGGCAGGATTGGCGTTCAACGCCAGAAATGGGCAAGAATCTGGCGTTGAACGGCCAAATAGGGCAGGATCCAGCGTTGAACGCCCAAAATGGGCACATTTCTGGTGTTCAGACGCCAGGAACAGACAAGGAGCTGGCGTCTAACGTCACTCCAGCTTCTAACTCTGGAACTCAATTGCCAGTGAGGGATCAGACACACACAAATGCTGATAACAACCCCTCTAAAAAGGCTTCTTCAACCACTTCTGTAGGCAATAAACCTGCAGCAACTAAGGTTGAGGAATATAAAGCCAAGATACCTTATCCTCAAAAACTCCGGAAAGAGGAGCAGGATAAGCAATTTGCTCGCTTTGCAGATTATCTCAGGACTCTTGAAATAAAGATTCCATTTGCAGAAGCACTTGAGCAAATACCTTCTTATGCCAAGTTCATGAAAGAGATCTTGAGTCATAAAAAGGATTGGAGAGAAACAGAAAGAGTTCTCCTCACTGAAGAATGCAGTGCAGTCATTCTGAAGAGCTTTCCTGAAAAGCTTAAAGACCCCGGGAGTTTTCTGATACCATGCATATTAGAAGGTAATTGCACCAAGACATCTTTATGCGATCTTGGGGCAAGCATCAACTTAATACCTGCATCCACTATCAGAAAGCTTGGCTTAACTGACGAAGTTAAACCGACCCGGATATGTCTCCAACTTGCTGATGGCTCCACTAAATACCCATCAGGCGTGATTGAAGACATGATTGTCAGGGTTGGGCCATTCGTCTTTCCCATTGACTTTGTTGTGCTGGAAATGGAGGAACACAAGAGTGCTACTCTCATTCTAGGAAGACCCTTCCTAGCAACTGGACGATCCCTCATTGACGTCCAACAGGGGGAAATAACCCTGAGAGTCAATGATGATGAGTTCAAGTTGAACGCTGTCAAAGCCATGCAGCATCCAGACACATCAACAGACTGCATGAAAGTTGATCTTATTGACTCTTTGGTAGAAGAGATCAACATGGCTGAGAGTCTTGAATCAGAGTTAGAAGACATCTTTAAAGATGTTCAACCTGATTTGGAGGATTCAGAGGACATGAAAGAGCCCCTGAAATTTCTTCTGAAAGAGAAAAAACCTCCTAAACCCGAGCTCAAGCCATTACCACCATCCTTGAAATATGCATTTCTAGGAGAAGGTGATACTTTTCCAGTGATCATAAGCTCGGCTTTAAATTCACAGGAAGAGGAAGCACTTATTCAAGTGCTAAGGACACACAAGACAGCTCTTGGGTGGTCCATAGGTGACCTTAAGGGCATAAGCCCAGCTAGATGCATGCACAAAATCTTATTGGAGGATAATGCCAAACCAGTGGTTCAACCACAGAGGCGGCTAAATCCAGCCATGAAGGAAGTGGTGCAGAAAGAGGTCACCAAACTACTAGAGGCTGGGATTATTTATCCTATTTCTGATAGCCCCTGGGTGAGCCCTGTCCAAGTCGTCCCAAAAAAGGAGGCATGACAGTGATTCATAATGAAAATAATGAACTGGTTCCTACGAGAACAGTTACAGGGTGGCGCATGTGTATTGACTACAGAAGGCTCAATACATCCACCAGAAAGGATCATTTTCCTTTACCATTCATAGACCAGATGCTGGAAAGACTGGCAGGTCATGATTATTACTGTTTTTTGGATGGCTACTCAGGCTATAACCAGATTGCAGTAGATCCCCAAGATCAAGAGAAAACAACATTCACATGTCCATCTGGAGTGTTTGCTTATAGAAGGATGCCATTTGGGTTGTGTAATGCGCCTGCAACCTTCCAGAGATGCATGCTCTCTATTTTCTCTGATATGGTGGAAAAATTTTTGGAAGTCTTCATGGATGACTTCTCAGTATATGGAGACTCATTCAGCTCCTGTCTTGATCACCTAAAACTTGTTCTGAAAAGATGCCAAGAGACCAACCTAGTTTTAAACTGGGAAAAGTGTCACTTCATGGTGACTGAAGGAATTGTCCTTGGGCATAAAATCTCAAACAAGGGAATAGAGGTGGATCAAGCAAAAATAGAGGTAATTGAAAAATTACCACCACCTGCCAATGTTAAGGCAATCAGAAGCTTTCTGGGGCATGCAGGATTCTATAGGAGGTTTATAAAGGATTTTTCAAAAATCGCAAAACCTCTAAGCAATCTGCTAGCTGCTGACATGCCATTCGTGTTTGACACAGAGTGCCTGCAGGCGTTTGAAACGCTGAAAGCTAAGCTGGTCACAGCACCAGTCATTTCCGCACCAGACTGGACGTTACCATTTGAGCTAATGTGTGATGCTAGTGATCACGCCATTGGTGCAGTATTGGGATAGAGGCATGACAAGCTTCTGCATGTCATTTATTATGCTAGTCGCGTTTTAAATGATGCCCAGAAAAACTACACAACCACAGAAAAAGAATTACTTGCAGTGGTTTACACCATTGACAAGTTCAGATCATACTTAGTAGGATCAAAAGTGATTGTGTATACTGATCATGTTGTTCTTAAATATCTACTCACAAAGCAGGATTCAAAACCCCGGCTCATCAGATGGGTGTTGCTTCTGCAAGAGTTTGATATAGAAATAAGAGACAGAAAAGGGACAGAGAACCAAGGGGCTGATCATTTGTCCCGGATAGAGCCAGTAGAAGGGACGTCCCTCCCCTCTCTTGAGATCTCTGAGACGTTTCCGGATGAGCATTTATTTGCCATTCAGGAAGCACCATGGTTTGCCGATATTGCAAACTATAAAGCTGCAAGGTTCATACCCAAGGAGTACAACAGGATACAAAAGAAGAAATTAATTACTGATGCAAAGTACTACTTGTGGGATGAACCCTATCTCTTTAAGAGATGTACAGACGGAATAATCCGTAGGTGTGTGCCTAGAGAAGAGGCGCAGAGGATCCTATGGCATTGCCATGGATCTCAATATGGAGGCCATTTCGGAGGTGAGCGAACAGCAACCAAGGTCCTCCAATGTGGCTTCTATTGGCCCACACTCTATAAAGATTCCCGAGAGTTTGTACGTAACTGTGACAGTTGCCAAAGAGCTGGTAATCTGCCTCATGGTTACGCCATGCCTCAACAAGGAATCTTGGAAATTGAGTTGTTTGACGTATGGGGAATTGACTTCATGGGACCTTTCCCACCATCATACTCAAACACTTATATTCTGGTGGCAGTTGACTATGTATCAAAATGGGTTGAGGCCATTGCCACACCCACCAATGATACTAAGACAGTGCTGAAGTTCCTCCAGAAACATATCTTTAGCAGATTTGGTGTCCCTAGAGTACTAATCAGTGATGGGGGCACTCACTTCTGCAATAAACAGCTTCACTCTGCCATGGTTTGGTATGGAATTCGCCACAAGGTGGCTACTCCATATCATCCACAAACTAATGGGCAAGCTGAAGTCTCTAACAGAGAATTAAAGAGAATCTTAGAACGGACAGTAAATACCCGTAGAAAGGATTGGGCACGGAGCTTGGATGATGCTCTGTGGGCTTACAGAACAGCATTCAAGACCCCTATAGGGACCTCTCCATACCAACTGGTGTATGGTAAGGCATGTCACCTGCCCGTAGAACTGGAACATAAGGCCTACTGGGCAACCAGATTCCTAAACTTTGATGCCAAATTAGCAGGAGAAAAAAGATTGCTCCAGCTAAATGAGCTAGAGGAGTTCAGATTCACAGCTTTCGAAAACGCCAAGCTTTATAAAGAGAAATAAAAAAAGTGGCATGACAGAAAGCTGTCATCTAGAATCTTTGAACCAGGACAGAAGGTTCTGCTGTTCAACTCTAGACTCAGGCTATTCCCCGGGAAATTGAAATCCCGGTGGAGGGGACCATACATGATTACAAGCGTATCACCATATGGTTATGTAGAGCTTCAAGATATTGACTCTGACAAGAAGTTCATTGTTAATGGACAGAGAATCAAGCACTATCTTGAAGGCAATGTTGAGCAAGAGTGCTCAAGGTTGAAGCTAGATTAAAAGCTCAGCAAGGTCCAGCTAAGGACATTAAAGAAGCGCTTGTTGGGAGGCAACCCAATTTTTATTTATTTTCATGGTTTTTCATGTTTTATTAGGTTCATGATCATGTGGAGTCACAAAATAAATATTAAAAATTGAAAACGGAATCAAAAACAGCAGAAGAAAAATCACACCCTGGAGGAAGCACCTGTCTGGCGTTCAACGCCAGAACAGAGCATGGTTCTGGCACTGAACGCCCAAAATGGGCAACATCCTGGCGCTGAACGCCCAGAACAAGCATGGTTCTGGCGTTCAACGCCAGAAATGGCTAGTAAATGGGCGTTGAACGCCCAAAATGGGCACCAACCTGGCGCTAAACGCCCAGAGTTGTGTGCAAGGGCATTTTGCATGCCTAAATTGGTGCAGGGATGTAAATGCCTTGACACCTCAAGATCTGTGGACCTCACAGGATCATTTCAAGATCTGTGGACCCTACAGGATCCCCACCTTCCCTCCTCATAATCCTAGTTTTTTTTCCACATCTTCTTCTTCATCTATTCCTTCTTCTTTTGCTCGAGGGCGAGCAACATTCTAAGTTTGGTGTGGTAAAACAATTATGTGAAGGATCTATAGCTCAGTGGTAGAACATGTGGCTGCAAATCAAGAGATCCCTGAGATACCTCAGGGGATGCACTTCCCTCCACATAATTATTGGAAGCAACTGAGGATAGAAATACCAAAAATCACTAGGAATCAAGCCACAAAGGCAAGGAAGAGACATAAAAGAGCTCAAAGGACATCATTGGTTCCTCAAGAAGGAAATGCTATCATCACTAAGGTGGACTCGTTCCTTGTTCTTACTTTCTCTGTTTTTCGTTTTCTCTATGTTAAGTGCTTATCTATGTTTGTGTCTTCATTACATGATCATATAGTAGTGATTAGTATCTATTTTGATTTTATCTCCAATTAAGCTATAGTTTATTTTTCTCATCATTAGCAAACATGAATAAAATAGTAGATCTTTTGAATAAGAGGCAATAAAATTTCGAGTTTTTAATAAGAAAAATTCTAATTAGTAACATGTTGTGGCAATGCTTTCTGTCTTCTGAATGAATGCTTGAACAGTGCATATGTCTTTTGAATTTGTTGTTTAAGACTGTTAAATATGTTGGCTCTTGAAAGAATGATGGACATGAGACATGTTATTGATAATCTGAAAAATCATAAAAATGATTCTTGAAGCAAGAAAAAGCAGCAAAGAACAAAGCTTGCAGAAAAAAAAATAGAAAGAAAAAGAAAAAGCAAGAAGAAAAAGCCATAAGCTCTTAAAACCAAGAGGCAAGAGCAAAAAAGCCAATAATCCTTAAAACCAAAAGGCAAGGGCAAATAAAAAGGATCCCAAGGCTTTGAGCATCAGTGGATAGGAGGGCCTAAAGGAATAAAATCCTGGTCTAAGCGGCTAAACCAAGCTGTCCCTAACCATGTGCTTGTGGCGTGAAGGTGTCAAGTGAAAACTTGAGACTGAGCGGTTAAAGTCAAGGTCCAAAGCAAAAAGAAGAGTGTGCTTAAGAACTCTGGACACCTCTAATTGGGGACTTTATCAAAGCCGAGTCACAATCTGAAAGGGTTCACCCAGTTATGTGTCTGTGGCATTTATGTATCCGGTGGTAATACTGGAAAACAAAGTGCTTAGGGCCACGGCCAAGACTCATAAAGAAGCTGTGTTCAAGAATCATCACACTGAAATAGGAGAATCAATAACACTATCTGAATTCTAAGTTCCTATAGATGCCAATCACTCTGAGCTTCAATGGATAAAGTGAGATGCCAAAACTGTTCAGAAGCAAAAAGCTACTAGTCCCGCTCATCTAATTAGAATCTGAGCTTCAATCAAAAACTCTGAGATATTATTGCTTCTCAACCTATTAGTCTTCTATTTTATTTGTCTAGTTGCTTGAGGACAAGCAACAGTTTAAGTTTGGTGTTATGATGAGCAGATATTTTATACGCTTTTTGGGGTTAATTTCATATAGTTTTGAGTATGTTTTAGTTAGTTTTTAGTCTATTTTCATTAGTTTTTAGGAAAAATTCATATTTTTGGACTTTACTATGAGTTGTGTGTTTTTCTGTAATTTCAGGTATTTTTCTGACTGAAATTGAAGGAGCTGAGCAAAAATCTGATTCAGGCTGAAAAAGGACTACTGATGCTGTTGGATTCTGACCTCCCTGCCCTCAAAGTGGATTTTCTGGAGCTACAGAACTCGAAATGGCATGCTTCCAATTGCGTTGGAAAGTAGACATCCAGGGCTTTCCAGAAATATATAATAGTCCATACTTTGCACAAGGATAGACAATGTAAACTGGCGTTCAACGCCAGTTCTCTGCCCAATTCTGGCGTCTAGCGCCAGAAAAGGATCAAAAGCTGGAGTTGAACGCCCAAACTGGCACAAAAACTGGCGTTCAACTCCACAAATGGCCTCTGCACGTGGATTGCTTAAATCTCAGCCCAGCACACACCAAGTGGGCCCCATAAGTGGATCTCTGCATCATCCATCATAGTTTACTCATTTTTTGTAAACCTAGGCTACTAGTTTAGTATTTAAACAACTTTTAGAGACTTATTTTGCATCTCATGACATTTTAGATCTAAATTTTGTACTCTTTGATGGCATGAGTCTCTAAACCCCATTATTGGGGGTGAGGAGCTCTGCTGTGTCTCGATGAATTAATGCAAGTATTTCTGTTTTCCATTCAAACACGCTTGTTCCTATCTAAGATGTTCATTCGCGCTTAACTGTGATGAAGGTGATGATCCGTGACATTCATCACTTTCCTCAAACCATGAACGTGTGCCTGACAACCACCTCCGTTCTATACCCGATTGAATGAGTATCTCTTAGATTCCTTAATCAGAATCTCCGTGGTATAAGCTAGAACTGATGGCGGCATTCATGAGAATCCAGAAAGTCTAAACCTTGTCTGTGGTATTCCGAGTAGGATTCAGGGATTGAATGGCTGTGACGAGCTTCAAACTCGCGAGTGCTGGGCGTAGTGACAGACGTAAAAGGAAGGTGAATCCTATTTCAGCATGATCGAGAACCGACAGATGATTAGCCGTGCTGTGACAGAGCATGTGAGCATATTCTTCACTGAGAGGATGGGATGTAGCCATTGACGATGGTGATCCCCTACATACAGCTTGCCATAGGAGGACGTGCGTGCGTGAATTAGAAGACAGAGGAAAGCAGATATTCAGAAGACAAAGCATCTCCAAAACTCCAACATATTCTCCATTACTGCACATCAAGTAACCTTTAATTTATGCTCTCTTGGTTATTCACAATTCAACTGATAAACATATTTGACTTCCTGACTAAGATTTACAAGATAACCATAGATTGCTTCAAACCAACAATCTCCGTGGGATTCGACCCTTACTCACGCAAGGTATTACTTGGACGACCCAGTGCACTTGCTGGTTAGTGGTACGAGTTGGGAAGAGTGTGATTCATAATTCGTGCACCAGTATGCATGACTTATTTGTGGGCTTTTGAACTTACTTTGGTGTGTGAACACCAAACTTAGTCCCTTGCTAAAGTTTCTGATGCATCAAGTTAACCATATGTGAAATCCTTTTATCTTTGCTGAAGGTCACAAAACTAAGAAAACTAGAAAACAGACAATGGCTAAATAGTTTCTCTGATTACTTGGAGCTAGCAACTATTTATGCATAAGATGAAAATGTGTTTTCAAATGAGACTTTTGGTGGAACACCAAACTTAGCATCCTTCATTCTCCCTTAAATTGTTTTGGTGTGCAACACCGAACTTAGCTCCTTGCAATACAGATAAACCACTCAACCTTTTTATTAAATTAGCTATGAAAAGAAAATTACCTCAGGTTGGGTTGCCTCCCAACAAGTGCTTCTTTATTGTCACTAGCTTGACATCTTGTTCTTTGATCATGGAGGCTGAAAAGCATAGTGCCTTAGCTTTTCTCCTCTTACTGTGAACTTCCTTCAGGTTTTCTCTATGATGATTTCTAGGTGTTCAAGTGAAAGGATCCGGTTCACAGTATAGTACTCAGATAACTATGGAGACACCTTCATTGGTTGGGTGTTCAACATCACTTTATCCCCTGGTGAGAAGCCTTCAGTGGGGATTTTCTTGTTTCTCCACCCTTTTGGCCTCTTCTTCTTTTCTTCTTTCTCAGGAGATAATTCATGCCTTGGTGGTTCTTTATCTGGAGGTTTTAGATCTAGTTCCTCCTTGATTTCTTTGGTCTGTTGCACCATCTCTACTTCTTTCAAGCATGGATTTAGAAGTCTTGGAGTTAACTCATTGAATGCCTCCTTCAAGCTTTGATCTCTGGTCTTATCCTTCATACATTCTTCTTGAGTGGGCTCAAGCAGGGTTTTAAAAACATGGAATGCTAGGTGTTCATCATGCACTCTCAGCAATAATTCCCCTTTTTCAACGTCTATCAATGCTCTGCCCGTAGCCAGGAAAGGCCTCCCCAGAATGATGGGAGTGTTATGGTCTTTCTCCATATCCAGGACGACAAAATCAGTTGGGAGAAGAAATTTCCCTACTTTCACCAGCACATTCTCTACAACTCTAAGTGCTTGCTGAATGGACTTGTCAGCCATTTGAAGAAGTATTCGTGTGGATTTCAGCTCGAAAATCTGGAGTTTCCTCATTAGAGACAAAGGCATCAAGTTTATGCTTGCACCAAGATCACAGAATGACTTCTCAATTGTTATGTTTCCTATGGTGCAAGGTATCTAAAAACTCCCAGGATCATCTTTCTTCTCTGGCAACTCTCTTTGGAAAATAGCACTACATTCCATTGTCATCTCAATAATTTGTCCTTCTTTTAGGGACTTTTTCTTTGTCAGCAATTCCTTCATAAACTTGGCATACAATGGCATCTGTTCAAGTGCTTCTAAGAAAGGAATATTGATGCTGAGTGTCTTGAATATGTCCAGGAACTTTGAGTATTGCTTATCCTCATTTTCTTTTTTGAACCTCTGAGGGTATGGGAGTTTGAGGACATATGGCTTTACCCCTTCCTTCTTCTCTTGTAGTTGTGGCTCGAGGATGTTCTTGTCTCCCTTTGAAATTTGTGCCTTCTTAGTTTTCTGATCCTCTTCACTTCTCCCCTCTATCTCTCCTTATGGAACTTCTCTGTTGTGTTCTTTCTGATTGATGGCTTCCTTCTCCCCAGTCTCCTCACTTCCAACTATGATTGCCTTGCACTCCTCCCACTTTGTAGCTTTTCCTTTGTCCCTTGGGTGGTCTCGAGTGGCACTAGGGGATGCATTTGATTGCTTCTCACTTATCTCTGTAATTCATTTAGCCATTTGCTCTATATGCCTCTCAAGATTTCTGATTGAAGCTTCTTGGTTTTTGCTTGTTATGGCTTGATCTTTTCTTGCTGCTTCTTGATCTTGTCTGGCCATCTCTTGAGTTTTGATGAGTTTCTCCATTAATATCTCTAAACTAAAGATTCTTTGAGAGTCTGGATTTGGTTGTGGTTGTGTGAGATGAGATGGTTGTTGCTGAAGGTTGTTTGAATTATCTACGGGAATATTTTATGGGTGGAATGTGGATGTGGAAGAGTTATTTTGGTGGTTTTGTGAGTTGTTATGGGGTTGGTGGTATGTGTTTTGTGGGTTTTTGAATTGGTTAGTATTATTGGATGAATGGCTTTGGTTGTTTGTGTTGCTGAGGCTGCCAGAGTTGAAGTCCCTTTGTCCTTGATTCTGATGCTCACCCCACCTTAAATTAGAATGAGTCCTCCAGGGTGTCTTGTGTGCATCACCATGGAAGTTGTGTTGGAATGAACTTGAGGTGTTGTTCATGTATTGCACCTGCTCAGGGCTTTGTTGCTCATAATTGAATGTCCCAAAACTTTCTTCAGATTGATTCCACCTATGTGTGGTTTGAGATTGGCTTTGTGTGTTTACTGCAGCACTTTGCAGTCCATCAATTTTCTTGGCCATATTCTCTATTTGTTTTGTGCCAAGATAGTGTCAACACCTTCAAATTCCAATACTCCTTTCCTTTGAGCTGATTGGCGTTGTCTTTGATGAGCATAGAAATATTGATTGTTTGCTACTGTGCCTATGAGGTTTTGGGCTTCTTCAGCTGTCTTCATAAGTTGCAATGAACCTCCTGCTGAATAATCTAAAGCTTCTTGAGCTCTCAGTGTCAATCCTTCATAGAAGTTTTGGAGTCTATCCCATTCACTAAACATTTTTGGTGGGCACTTCCTAATTAAAGCTTTGTATCTCTCCCAGGTATCATACAGTGACTCTCCATCCGATTCAATGAATGTTTGCACTTCTGTTTTCAGCTTGATGATCCTTTGGGGAGGATAGAACTTGGCTAGGAACTTGTTCACTAGATCCTCCCAATTGTTGATGCTTTCTCTTGGAAATGCCTCCAACCATTGGGTAGCTTTGTCTCTCAGGGAAAATGGAAATAACAGCAGCTTGTAAGTATCGGGATGCACACCATTTGTCTTGACAGTTTCACAAATCCTCAAGAAAATAGACAAATGTTGGTTGGGATCTTCAAGAGGGCCACCTCCATAAGCACAATTGTTCTGCACCAAAGTGATTAGTTGAGGCTTCAACTCAAAGTCATTTGCATGAACATTTGGGGTGAGGATGCTGCTTCCATAATGTCTGGGATTGGGGATAGTGTAAGAAGCCAACACCCTTCTTGAAGGTTGAGCATTGTTGCACACTCCCTCTTTACGCACCTCAGCCTCCATGACTTGCAAAAATCATAAACAAACAAAATAAAAGCTGGACATTCTTATGCTGGAATGTGGTTAGAGGGTTAGGTGATACAATGTGTCAAACAGTTAATGTGCTTAGTAAGAAATAAAGAAAAACAAAGAAAAAAGTGCTTAATCTAGACTATCACCTTACTTAATCATTGTCAATCTAATCAATCCCCGGCAACAGCGCCAAAAACTTGATGTATGGAAAGCAATCCAACACAAAACTCACTGGCAAGTCTACCGGGTCGCATCAAGTAATAATAACTCACGTGAGTGAGGTCGATCCCACAAGGATTGAAGGATTGAGAAATTTTAGTTTAGTGGTTGATTTAGTCAAGCAAACAGGAGTTGATTTGAGTGATTTGTATCCAACAGAAGCTAAATTGCATGAAATTTAAAGGGGGAGGGATAATTGACAAGAATCTAAAGTGCAGAAGAATTAAAAGAGCTGAATCTTAAAGTGCAAGTAATATTAATTGCAGAAACTTAAATTGCAAGAAATGTAAATAAATGAAACTTAAAATGCAAGAAATGTAAATGGCTTGAATAATAAAAGGATTTGGGGACTGGGAGTACAGAAATTTAACAATCACAAGTGAATTGCAACAAGCAGAAGAGTAGAAGATGAGTTGAATTGAAGTAGATCTCAAATAGAAAAGTAAATTAGCTTGAAGAAGCATTCAGCAGATGAACTAAAATGAAAATGCAGATCTCAGGGGTCAAGAGACTAGAAATCCAAGTCTAGATCTCACTGCCTTCCTTGATCCAACTCAAAGAACAATTGCCTTCCTTGATCCAACTCAAAGAACAATTGCAAACAAATTAAAGATCAAGACAGTAAAGAAACTTGAATTCAAATCACCAAATCTTGAATTATGCAGAGAAAGAAAAAAAGAGATCTCAAGGTGAGATTGAGACAGAATTTCCTCAATTCTCAACACCCAAGACTCAAGACTAAGAGTAAAGAATGAAGAAACAAGAACAAGAAAGAAGAGAGATCAATTCTCCTTCCAAATTCTCCGAGATCCAAAACTCTCAAAATTACAACTCAAAATTCTAAAAGAAGAAAAAGGCCTTTTCCTAAATCAAACTAGCTTCTATTTATACACTTCCTTCTAATGATCATTAAGCCTTGAATTTGGGCCCTTGGCCTTGATGGAATTGGGTTCAAGATAGCCTCTGTTGATTGCTCTTGGTCTTGAGAAGAAATCCATTTGCGCTATGGACTTTGGAATCATCTAGGTTTGAGTCAACGTTTGAGGCAAACGTTGACTCAAACGTTTGCGTGTAATGGCATCATGTAGAACGGCTGCTTGCTGTCACTCACGTTTGAGTTCACGTTTGAGGTCAAACGTGAGCTCAAACGTGATCCTTCCCAAGGAAAATTTTCAGCCAGCGTTTGACCTCACGTTTGAGGCAAACGTTGGTGCAAACGTGGCTCCTCTAGGGTGGTTCTTAAGCCAACGTTTGACCTCACGTTTGAGGCAAACGTTGGCGCAAACGTTGAGTCCTCCAGGGTATTCCTTTAAGCCAACGTTTGACCTAACGTTTGAGGCAAACGTTGGCGCAAACGTTGAGCTCCTCTAGGGTGGCTGTGCTATTATCCACATTTGAGTTCACGTTTGAGGCAAACATGAACTCAAACGTGATCTTCTCAATGCTGCCTTTATTTTCATTCCTGCCATCCCCTTTCTTCAACCTTTCTCCAAGCCTTTTGGTCACCTATCATCAATCAACAAATGCATCAAAGCCTTGCTAAAGTCATGAGAATTCTAATCATTCTTAATATACACACAATTCTAGCATAATTCTCATGAAAATGCATCAATTTACTCATGGTTGATTGAATCCAATTGCACATGAATTTCTACCCAAATGGCTTACTTGTAACTCAAGAAAGTGTATAAAACTTATTAAAAACAAAGGAAAAAGACTAGTAAAACTAGGCTAAGATGACTTGTCATCACAACACGAAACTTAAACCTTGCTTGTCCCCAAGCAAGCATCAAACATAAGAGAGAATGACATGAAACAGAGAAGTGTGCATATCCTTATTGAGCATATAGTTGAATTTAGTTCATGGGATTTTTATGCAGACAATGGTGGTTCATTTATTGCTTGCTGTTACATAAGAGGTGTTTCCTCAAAGGTTTACTAAGTTTGCTGCTATAAGGCTTTACTTTTGCTTGTTCCCTTGCTAACTTTTCCTTCTTTGTTTTGCTCAGAGAGCTTCTTATTTTTTAGAGGCTTGGTGGCAAATGTTGCAGTAGCCTTTGGCTTAATTTTTCTCAACATTCATTCACCACAGACACATGGCTCACCCTTTTCTTCCTAGGATCATTGATGCCCAGCATCTCTTTGGATAACTAAATGTTTTGTGGATAGGTTGCTCTTTATTGTGGACTTTCAGTTGGCAATCCCAAATCAGTTGATCTAAGTGGCCAAGTTTTGAAATACTCCTCAGAACTTACTTGTCCAAGCATATCCTAGTACAAAAACACCACAAGCATGTGTCCTAGGGTCCAAGCTATTGGTGTCTAGCCTTATTGTTTGTTTCTTTGCCAATTCTTGGCTTTTGTTTTTCTTTTTCTTTTTGTTTTGATTCATTCTCAAGGGGCTTTCATTAATTGAAAGATTATAGCAGCAAACTAGCTCATGCTTCAAGGAACATGTCATTATGCAGCATTTATTTTATGAGCTAACAATTGGATCAAACAAATACCACCACTAACTTTCATCCTAACTTCTGCAACATTGAACAATCACTTTTCTAAATCAAACATTTTTTTTTATTCAGGCAGCTGGGGAACAAAACAAAATATTCAAACTAATGAAGGATGACAAGATTATGCAGATAGCATTCTTTAGCAAATACTTCCACTTGCAACCAAATGAACACTTTAGCCAGATATAAAGGAATTTCCAAATTAAAATACTTCAAAGCAACCAGGATTAAATGTCAATACAACCTGTGGAGATTGTCTCTCACCTTTTCCTTCTGTCATCATTATTTCTCTTTATTGCACTTCCTTTGGACAATGATGCAAATTCCCTTCACTTGAATATTTTCCTGCAAAATTCTCAAAAGTTGCTTGTTTCTCAAGCCCTTAGGCAACTGGTTAGTATGCATGACTTATTTGTGGGCTTTTGAACTTACTTTGGTGTGTGAACACCAAACTTAGTCCCTTGCTAAAGTTTCTGATGCATCAAGTTAACCATATGTGAAATCCTTTTGTCTTTGCTGAAGGTCACAAAACTAAGAAAACTAGAAAACAGACAATGGCTAAGTAGTTTCTTTGATTGCTTGGAGCTAGCAACTATTTATGCATAAGATGAAAATGTGTTTTCAAATGAGACTTTTGGTGGAACACCAAACTTAGCATCCTTCATTCTCCCTTAAATTGTTTTGGTGTGCAACACCAAACTTAGCTCTTTGCAATACAGATAAACCACTCAACCTTTTTATTAAATTAGCTGTGAAAAGAAAATTACCTCAGGTTGGGTTGCCTCCCAACAAGTGGTTCTTTATTGTCACTAGCTTGACATCTTGTTCTTTGTTCATGGAGGCTGAAAAGCATAGTGCCTTAGCTTTTCTCCTCTTACTGTGAACTTCCTTCAGGTTTTCTCTTTGATGATTTCTAGGTGTTCAAGTGAAAGGATCCGGTTCACAGTATAGTACTCAGATAATTGTGGAGACACCTTCATTGGTTGGGTGTTCAACATCACTTTATCCCCTGGTGAGAAGCCTTCAGTGGGGATTTTCTTGTTTCTCCACCCTTTTGGCCTCTTCTTCTTTTTTTCTTTCTCAGGAGATAATTCATGCCTTAGTGGTTCTTTATCTGGAGGTTTTGGATCTAGTTTCTCCTTGATTTCTTTGGTCTGTTACACCATCTCTACTTCTTTCAAGCATAGATTTAGAAGTCTTGGAGTTAACTCATTGAATGCCTCCTTCAAGCTTTGATCTCTGGCCTTATCCTTCATATATTCTTCTTGAGTGGGCTCAAGCAGGGTTTTAAAACATGGAATGCTAGGTGCTCATCATGCACTCTCAGCAACAATTCCCATTTTTCAACGTCTATCAATGCTCTGCCTGTAGCCAGGAAAGGCCTCCCCAGAATGATGGGAGTGTTATGGTCTTTCTCCATATCCAGGATGACAAAATCAGTTGGGAGAAGGAATTTCTCCACTTTCACCAGCACATTCTCTACAACTCTAAGTGCTTGCTGAATGGACTTGCCAGCCATTTGAAGAAGTATTCGTGTGGATTTCAGCTCGAAAATCTGGAGTTTCCTCATTAGAGACAAAGGCATCAAGTTTATGCTTGCACCAAGATCACAGAATGACTTCGCAATTGTTATGTTTCCTATGGTGCAAGGTATATAAAAACTCCCAGGATCATCTTTCTTCTCTGGAAACTCTCTTTGGAGAATAGCACTACATTCCATTGTCATCTTAATAATTTGTCCTTCTTTAAGGGACTTTTTCTTTGTCAGCACTTTCTTCATAAACTTGGCATACAATGGCAACTGTTCAAGTGCTTCTAAGAAAGGAATATTGATGCTGAGTGTCTTGAATATGTCCAGGAACTTTGAGTATTGCTTATCCTCAATTTCTTTTTTGAACCTCTGAGGGTATGGGAGTTTGGGGACATATGGCTTCACCCCTTCCTTCTTCTCTTGTAGTTGTGGCTCGAGGATGTTCTTGTCTCCCTTTGAAATTTGTGCCTTCTTAGTTTTCTGATCCTCTTCACTTCTCCCCTCTATCTGTCCTTATGGAACTTCTCTGTTTTGTTCTTTCTGATTGATGGCTTCCTTCTCCCCTCTCCTCACTTCCAACTATGATTGCCTTGCACTCCTCCCACTTTGTAGTTTTTCCTTTGTCCCTTGGGTGGTCTCGAGTGGCACTAGGGGATGCATCTGATTGCTTCTCACTCATCTCTGCAATTCATTTAGCCATTTGCTCTATATGCCTCTCAAGATTTCTGATTGAAGCTTCTTGGTTTTTGCTTGTTATGGCTTGATCTTTTCTTGCTGCTTCTTGATCTTGTCTAGCCATCTCTTGAGTTTTGATGAGTTTCTCCATTAATATCTCTAAACTAAAGATTCTTTGAGAGTCTGAATTTGGTTGTGGTTATGTGAGATGAGATGGTTGTTGCTGAAGGTTGTTTGAATTATCTACGGGAATATTTTGTGGGTGGAATGTAGATGTGGAAGAGTTATTTTGGTGGTTTTGTGAGTTGTTATGGGGTTGGTGGTATGTGTTTTGTGGGTTTTTGAATTGGTTAGTATTATTGGATGAATGGCTTTGGTTATTTGTGTTGTTGAGGCTGCCAGAGTTGAAGTCCCTTTGTCCTTGATTCTGATGCTCACCCCACCTTAAATTATAATGAGTCCTCCAGGGTGTCTTGTGTGTATCACCATGGAAGTTGTGTTGGAATGAACTTGAGGTGTTGTTCATGTATTGCACCTGCTCAGGGCTTTGTTGCTCATAATTGAATGTCCCAAAACTTTCTTCAGATTGATTCCACCTATGTGTGGTTTGAGATTGGCTTTGTGTGTTTACTGCAGCACTTTGCAGTCCATCAATTTTCTTGGCCATATTCTCTATTTGTTGTTGAAGTTGTTGGTGCATCTGTTTGTTTTGTGCCAAGATAGTGTCAACAACTTCAAATTCCAATACTCCATTCCTTTGAGCTGATTGGCGTTGCCTTTGATGAGCATAGAAATATTGATTGTTTGCCACTGTGCCTATGAGGTTTTGGGCTACTTCAGCTGTCTTCATAAGTTGCAATGAACCTCCTGCTGAATAATCTAAAGCTTCTTGAGCTCTCAGTGTCAATCCTTCATAGAAGTTTTGGAGTCTATCCCATTCACTAAATATTTTTGGTGGGCACTTCCTAATTAAAGCTTTGTATCTCTCCCAGGTATCATACAGTGACTCTCCATCCAATTGAATGAATGTTTGCACTTCTGTTTTCAGCTTGATGATCCTTTGGGGAGGATAGAACTTGGCTAGGAACTTGTTCACTAGATCCTCCCAATTGTTGATGCTTTCTCTTGAAAATGCCTCCAACCACTGGGTAGCTTTGTCTCTCAGGGAAAATGGAAATAACAGCAGCTTGTAAGTGTCGGGATGCACACCATTTGTCTTGACAGTTTCACAAATCCTCATGAAAATAGACAAATGTTGGTTGGGATCTTCAAGAGGGCCACATCCATAAGCACAATTGTTCTGCACCAAAGTGATTAGTTGAGGCTTCAACTCAAAGTCATTTGCATAAACATTTGGGGTGAGGATGCTGCTTCCAAAATGTCTGGGATTGGGGATAGTGTAAGAAGCCAACACCCTTCTTGCAGGTTGAGCATTGTTGCTCACTTCCTCTTCACGCACCTCAGCCTCCATGACTTGCAAAAATCATAAAAAAACCAAATAAAACCTGGACATTCTTATGCTGGAATGTGGTTAGAGGGTTAGGTGATACAATGTGTCAAACAGTTAATGTGCTTAGTAAGAAATAAAGAAAAACAAAGAAAAAAGTGCTTAATCTAGACCACCACCTTACTTAATCATTTTCAATCTAATCAATCCCCGGCAACAGCGCCAAAAACTTGATGTATGGAAAGCAATCCAACACAAAACTCACTAGCAAGTGTACCGGGTCGCATCAAGTAATAATAACTCGCGTGAGTGAGGTCGATCCCACAAGGATTGAAGGATTGAGCAATTTTAGTTTAGTGGTTGATTTAGTCAAGCAAAAAGGAGTTGATTTGAGTGATTTGTATCCAACAGAAGCTAAATTGCATGAAATTTAAAGGGAGAGGGATAATTGACAAGAATCTAAAGTGTAGAAGAATTAAAAGAGCTGAATCTTAAAGTGCAAGTAATATAAATTGCAGAAACTTAAATTGCAAGAAATGTAAATAACTGAAACTTAAAATGCAAGAAATATAAATGGCTTGAATAATAAAAGGATTTGTGGACTGGGAGTACAGAAATTTAACAATCACAAGTGAATTGCAACAAGCAGAAGAGTAGAAGATGAGTTGAATTGAAGTAGATCTCAAATAGAAAAGTAAATTAGCTTGAAGAAGCATTCAGCAGATGAACTAAAATGAAAATGCAGATCTCAGGGGTCAAGAAACTAGAAATCCAAGTCTAGATCTCACTGCCTTCCTTGATCCAACTCAAAGAACAATTGCCTTCCTTGATCCAATTCAAAGAACAATTGCAAACAAATTAAAGATCAAGACAGTAAAGAAACTTGAATTCAAATCACCAAATCTTGAATTATGCAGAGAAAGAAACAAAGAGATCTCAAGGTGAGATTGAGATAGAATTTCCTCAATTCTCAACACCCAAGACTCAAGACTAAGAGTAAAGAATGAAGAAACAAGAACAAGAAAGAAGAGAGATCAATTCTCCTTCCAAATTCTCCGAGATCCAAAACTCTCAAATTACAACTCAAAATTCTAAAAGAAGAAAAAGGTCTTTCCCTAAATCAAACTAGCTTCTATTTATACACTTCCTTCTAATGATCATTAAGCCTTGAATTTGGGCCCTTGGCCTTGATGGAATTGGGTTCAAGATAGCCTCTGTTGATTGCTCTTGGTCTTGAGAAGAAATCCATTTGCACTATGGACTTTGGAATCATCTAGGTTTGAGTCAACGTTTGAGGCAAACGTTGACTCAAACATTTGCGTGTAATGGCATCATGTAGAACGGCTGCTTGCTGTCACTCACGTTTGAGTTCACGTTTGAGGTCAAACGTGAGCTCAAACGTGATCCTTCCCAAGGCAAATTTTCAGCCAGCGTTTGACCTCACGTTTGAGGCAAATGTTGGCGCAAACGTGGCTCCTCTAGGGTGGTTCTTAAGCCAATGTTTGACCTCACGTTTGAGGCAAACATTGGCGCAAACGTTGAGTCCTCCAGGGTATTCCTTTAAGCCAACGTTTGACCTCACGTTTGAGGCAAACATTGGCGCAAACGTTGAGCTCCTCTAGGGTGGCTGTGCTATTATCCACGTTTGAGTTCACGTTTGAGGCAAACGTGAACTCAAACGTGATCTTCTCAATGCTGCCTTTATTTCCATTCCTGCCATCCCCATTCTTCAACCTTCCTCCAAGCCTTTTGGTCACCTATCATCAATCAACAAATGCATCAAAGCCTTGCTAAAGTCATGAGAATTCTAATCATTCTTAATATACACACAATTCTAGCATAATTCTCATGAAAATGCATCAATTTACTCATGGTTGATTGAATCCAATTGCACATGAATTTCTACCCAAATGGCTTACTTGTAACTCAAGAAAGTGTATAAAACTTATTAAAAACAAAGGAAAAAGACTAGTAAAACTAGGCTAAGATGACTTGTCATCATAACACGAAACTTAAACCTTGCTTGTCCCCAAGCAAGCATCAAACATAAGAGAGAATGACACGAAACAGAGAAGTGTGCATATCCTTATTGAGCATATAGTTGAATTTAGTTCATGGGGATTTTATGCAGACAATGGTGGTTCATTTATTACTTGCTGTTACATAAGAGGTGTTTCCTCAAAGGTTTACTAAGTTTGCTGCTATAAGGCTTTACTTTTGCTTGTTCCCTTGCTAACTTTTCCTTCTTTGTTTTGCTCAGAGAGCTTATTATTTTTTAAAGGCTTGGTGGCAAATGTTGCAGCAGCCTTTGGCTTAATTTTGCTCAACATTCCTTCACCACAGACACATGGCTCACCCTTTTCTTCCTAGGATCATTGATGCCCAGCATCTCTTTGGATAACTAAATGTTTTGTGGCTAGGTTGCTCTTTATTGTGGACTTTCAGTTGGCAATCCCAAATCAGTTGATCTAAGTGGCCAAGTTTTGAAATACTCCTCAGAACTTACTTGTCCAAGCATATCCTAGTACAAAAACACCACAGGCATGTGTCCTAGGGTCCAAGCTATTGGTGTCTAGCCTTATTGTTTGTTTCTTTGCCAATTCTTGGCTTTTCTTTTTCTTTTTCTTTTTGTTTTGATTCATTCTCAAGGGGCTTTCATTAATTGAAAGATTATAGCAGCAAACTAGCTCATGCTTCAAAGAACATGTCATTATGCAGCATTTATTTTATGAGCTAACAATTGGATCAAACAAATACCACCACTAACTTTCATCCTAACTTCTGCAACATTGAACAATCACTTTTCCAAATCAAACATTTTTTTTATTCAGGCAACTGGGGAACAAAATAAAATATTCAAAATAATGAAGGATGACAAGATTATGCAGATAGCAGTCTTTAATAAATACATCCACTTGCAACTAAATGAACACTTTAGCCAGATATAAAGGAATTACCAAATTAAAATACTTCAAAGCAACCAGGATTAAATGTCAATACAACCTGTGGAGATTGTCTCTCAGCTTTTTCTTCTGTCATCATTATTTCTCTTTATTGCACTTCCTTTGGACAATGATGCAAATTCCCTTCACTTGAATGTTTTCCTACAAAATCCTCAAAAGTTGCTTGTTTCTCAAGCCCTTAGGCAATTGGTTAGTATGTGACTTATTTGTGGGCTTTTGAACTTACTTTGGTGTGTGAACACCAAACTTAGTCCCTTGCTAAAGTTTCTGATGCATCAAGTTAACCATATGTGAAATCCTTTTGTCTTTGCTGAAGGTCACAAAACTAAGAAAACTAGAAAACAGACAATGGCTAAGTAGTTTCTCTGATTGCTTGGAGCTAGCAACTATTTATGCATAAGATGAAAATGTGTTTTCAAATGAGACTTTTGGTGGAACACCAAACTTAGCATCCTTCATTCTCCCTTAAATTATTTTGGTGTGCAACACCAAACTTAGCTCCTTGCAATACAGATAAACCACTCAACCTTTTTATTAAATTAGCTATAAAAAAAATTACCTCAGGTTGGGTTACCTCCCAACAAGTGCTTCTTTATTGTCACTAGCTTGACATCTTGTTCTTTGATCATGGAGGCTGAAAAGCATAGTGCCTTAGCTTTTCTCCTCTTACTGTGAACTTCCTTCAGGTTTTCTCTTTGATGATTTCTAGGTGTTCAAGTGAAAGGATCTGGTTCACAGTATAGTACTCAGATAATTTTGGAGACACCTTCATTGGTTGGGTGTTCAACATCACTTTATCCCCTGGTGAAAAACCTTCAGTGGGGATTTTCTTGTTTCTCCACCCTTTTGGCCTCTTCTTCCTTTCTTCTTTCTCAGGAGATAATTCATGCTTTGGTGGTTCTTTATCTGGAGGTTTTGGATCTAGTTTCTCCTTGATTTCTTTGGTCTGTTGCACCATCTCTACTTCTTTCAAGCATGGATTTAGAAGTCTTGGAGTTAACTCATTGAATGCCTCCTTCAAGCTTTGATCTCTGGCCTTATCCTTCATACATTCTTCTTGAGTGGGCTCAAGCAGGGTTTTAAAAACATGGAATGCTAGGTGCTCATCATGCACTCTCAGTAACAATTCCCCTTTTTAAACGTCTATCAATGCTCTGCCCGTAGCCAGGAAAGGCCTCCCCAGAATGATAGGAGTGTTATGGTCTTTATCCAAATCCAGGATGACAAAATCAGTTGGGAGAAGAAATTTCCCCACTTTCACCAGCACATTCTCTACAACTCTAAGTGCTTGCTGAATGGACTTGTCAGCCATTTGAAGAAGTATTCGTGTGGATTTCAGCTCGAAAATCTGGAGTTTCCTCATTAGAGACAAAGGCATCAAGTTTATGCTTGCACCAAGATCACATAATGACTTCTCAATTGTTATGTTTCCTATGGTGCAAGGTATATAAAAACTCCCAGGATCATCTTTCTTCTCTGGCAACTCTCTTTGGAGAATAGCACTACATTCCATTGTCATCTCAATAATTTGTCCTTCTTTTAGGGACTTTTTCTTTGTCAGCACTTCCTTCATAAACTTGGCATACAATGGCATCTGTTCAAGTGCTTCTAAGAAAGGAATATTGATGCTGAGTGTCTTGAATATGTCCAGGAACTTTGAGTATTGCTTATCCTCATTTTCTTTTTTGAACCTCTGAGGGTATGGGAGTTTGGGGACATATGGCTTCACCCCTTCCTTCTTCTCTTGTAGTTGTGGCTCGTGGACGTTCTTGTCTCCCTTTGAAATTTGTGCCTTCTTGGTTTTCTGATCCTCTTCACTTCTCCCCTCTATCTCTCCTTATGGAACTTCTCTGTTGTGTTCTTTTTGATTGATGGCTTCCTTCTCCCCAGTCTCCTCACTTCCAACTATGATTGCCTTGCACTCCTCCCACTTTGTAGCTTTTCCTTTGTCCCTTGGGTGGTCTCGAGTGGCACTAGGGGATGCATTTGATTGCTTCTCACTCATCTCTGCAATTCATTTAGCCATTTGCTCTATATGCCTCTCAAGATTTCTGATTGAAGCTTCTTGGTTTTTGCTTGTTATGGCTTGATCTTTTCTTGCTGCTTCTTGATCTTGTCTGGCCATCTCTTGAGTTTTGATGAGTTTCTCCATTAATATCTCTAAACTAAAGATTCTTTGAGAGTCTAGATTTGGTTGTGGTTGTGTGAGATGAGATGGTTGTTGCTGAAGGTTGTTTGAATTATCTACGGAAATATTTTGTGGGTGGAATGTGGATGTGGAAGAGTTATTTTGGTGGTTTTATGAGTTGTTATGGGGTTGGTGGTATGTGTTTTGTGGGTTTTTGAATTGGTTAGTATTATTGGATGAATGGCTTTGGTTGTTTGTGTTGCTGAGGCTGCCAGAGTTGAAGTCCCTTTGTCCTTGATTCTGATGCTCACCCCACCTTAAATTAGAATGAGTCCTCCAGGGTGTCTTGTGTGCATCACCATGGAAGTTGTGTTGGAATGAACTTGAGGTGTTGTTCATGTATTGCACCTGCTCAAGGCTTTGTTGCTCATAATTGAATGTCCCAAAACTTTCTTCAGATTGATTCCACCTATGTGTGGTTTGAGATTGGCTTTGTGTGTTTACTGTAGCACTTTGCAGTCCATCAATTTTCTTGGCCATATTCTCTATTTGTTGTTGAAGTTGTTGGTGCATTGACGAATGGATTTTTGATGGTTTAGAATTTCACAAATGAAATCTCGTTGCAAGTATAGTTTCTAAACCAATCACTAATCCTTTCATACAAGAAGTTGTTTGTCACTAAAACAAACCTCTAAAATTTATAAACCGAAGTATTCAAACCTCGGGTCGTTCTCCCTAGGAATTGTAATGAAGTGTCTTGTTATCGGTTGTGAGTTATATTTGGGGTTTTGATATGAAGCATGAAAGATAAATGGTAAGAAAGTAAACTAATGGCTAAAAAGGTCTTGGCAAGGGTTGGTGGTCAAAGATCTCTATCCTAATCACTAACCACAATATGAGAATTGGCAAGGATTAATCTCATTAAATCATCCTCTAACTAGTAGTAAAGGAAAGTCAAATGAGCTATATCAATCCTAGTCCATAAGTCCTAACTCTCCACTAATTCAATTAGTGAGAACTAGAGTCAATGAATCCCAATCATCAATTACTTGGACATTAGTAACTCAAGAGTTCCTAAGTTACCTTTCCAAGCCAAGAACATAAAACTCTACTCTAAAATCCAACCAAGCATTTCATCAAACACTTGGAAGGCACAAAAGAAAAACATAGTAAATCAACAACAAGAATTAATTCTAACTACAATCAAATGTAAAGAATTAACAACAACAATTAAAGAAAACAAGATCTACATGAATTATCTCTTATTGAATTGAAAGAAAATGGAATGAACAATAGTAGATCTACAACAAAACATAAGAACAACATAAAGGAAATTACAACAAAAGAATGGAGGAAGAATGAATGTAACAACAAAGAATTGAGAGGTAGAAGGAGATGAAAGCATAAATTAAAATCTAGATCTAAGATTATTGAACTAAACCTAATCCTAATTCTAGAGAGAAGTGAGAGCTTCTCTCTCTAGAAACTAATTCTCACTACTAAAACTAAGCTAAAACTAAACTAATGGTAACTAACTTCTAAAGTATGAAAAGTATGTAAAAGTATGTTGATTCCCTTTCAATCCTTGGCTTAAATAGCATCAGAAATGAGTTGGATTGGGCCCACAAGGCTTCTAAAATCGCTGGCCACGTTTGCATTAAGTGGGTCATGTGCCACCATCGGCGCGTCCGCGTACTGTGCACATGCGCGCCCCTATGCGCGATGCAACTATGGCAAATCTTATATCGTTTCGAAGCCCCGGATGTTAGCTTTCCAACCCAACTGGAACCGCATCAATTGGACCTCTGTAGCTCAAGTTATGGTCGTTTAAGTGCAAAGAGGTCGGCTTGACAGCTTTCCGGTTCTTTCATTTCTTCATGAGTTCTCCAACTTTTCATGCTTTCTTTCTTCATTCCCTTGATCCAATCTTTGCCTCCTAAACCTTAAATCACCTAACAAACATATCAAGGCATCTAATAGAATCAAGGTGAACTAAATTTAGCTATTTTGAGTCCTAAAAAGCATGTTTTCACATTCAAGCACAATTAAAGGAGAATATACAAAACCATGCTATTTCTTGAATAAATATGGGTAAAAGGTGATAAAATCCCCAAAAATCAATACAAGATAAATCCTACAAATGGGGTTTGTCAACCTCCCCACACTTAAACCAAGCATGTCCTCATGCTTAAGCCAAGAGAGAAACAAAGGGTATCAACATTTATTCAATGTAAATAAACTATATGCAACCTAAACTATATGCAATTATCTAAATGGATGCAACTAAATGCAAAATGGTTTTACCTACTTGGTTAAAAATAAATCAATCCTCCAAGTCATACATGTACAAGTAGGGTCAAGATCATATAACGATTCATGAATCCTACCAATTCGAATATCAAAATGAAGTTCAAGTAGACTTGCAAGAAGAACGCTCATGAAAGCCGGGAATCAAGGAATTGAGCATCGAACCCTCACCGGAAGTGTTTGCACTCTAGTCGCTCGGTGTTTGGGGTTGATTCTCTCAATTCTCCCCTAATCATGCTTTCCAAGATTTGTTTTTCTTCTAACAATCAACAATTATTCAATGCATGCATACATGTATCATGAGGTCTTTTCTTTAGGTTGTAATGGGGCTAGGGTCAAGGTAGGATCATATATGGCTAGTGGACTTAGGATTTGAATCTTTGATTAACTTAAACTTTTCCACCTAACCTATATAATGACCTATACAATTAAGTACTAATCTAACTACCCATTCCTCACTTTTCCACATACTTATGCATTTTCTTTTCGTTTCACAATACTTATGCATTGATTCCTCTTGAGCTTCACTTTGGGGCATTTTGTCCCCTTTTATTATTTTTCCTCTTCTTTTTTTTTTTTCTTTTCTTTCTTTTTCTATTTTTTTTCTTTTCTTTTCCATATTGTTTTCTTTTTCTTTTGTTTTTCTCATTTTATTTTTCTATATACAAGAGCGTCAATGCATAAGGTTTTACATTTGATCAATACATGAGTATGTACCCAATTCCCAATATTTTCAATAATAATACAAAATACCCTTTTATTCACCCAATGTCCCAAGGTTCCCACACTTGAATGATACTCACACACACTAGCCTAAGCTAATCAAAGATCCAAATAAGGACTTTTATTGTTTTCCGCTTTAAGGCTTGTAATGTGCTAAATTAAGAACAAAGTGGGTTAATCGTAGGCTCAAATTTGGCTAACAAAGGAAGATAGAGGGTAAGGCCATTTGGGTGAGTGAGCTAATGAAATGATGGCCTCAATCATATAAATGCATGAATACAAGGAATAATGGGACATATAGATTCAAACAAATCAAAGATTACAATCATAGAAAGAGAACAATTACACGCAAGAAGGAAAATAAGTGGTTATAAGATGTAACCACACCATTAGGCTCAAATCTCACAAGCTTGTGTTCTTAGCTCAAAACCATGTTCCAAAATAAATTCTTTCAAGAAAGTTCAACAAAAATTTTCAAATTGATAGGTTACCCTAAAACGGTTTCTTGGAAAGAAAATCATCACCCTAACCAAGTAGTCCTAATAACAAAGAAGTGGTAAAAATATGTACAAATTCTAACTAACATGCAACCTATCATTCAATGCAATAGCTAATCTAATCAAAGAAAATAAAAAATTTGGTGTTGAAAAGGAAATTTCTACCCATGGAGATCGGTCAGACGACCTCCCCACACTTGAAGATGGCACCGTCCTCGATGCATGCAAAGAAGAGCAAGGTGGACGGGTTGCTACAATTGATGAGCTTCTTCACAAGGTTGCGCGGAGGACTTGTTCGTTGCCCCATTTAAAAGCTTTTCTGTTTCCTCCTTTTTTGGTGGCCAACCTAAAAGGAAAGAAAAGGAAAGAAAATTAAGCCTATAACAAAGATAACAAGGCAATTAGAACATAGGCGGGGCTAATGCCAAATAAGAATATGATTTCCTACTACATGTTAGCTAAGCATGTGAGTGAGAAAACAATGTAAGCTAAGGCATATCATTAAGCTCGATGCAAGAGTAAAGTTAAAGTATGAAGAGTGTGTTGAGCATCAAGTTCAAATGAGAAGAAGTGGGTCATGAAAGACAATATGAGGTCATATCAATGCACAAAGACACAAAAGTCATACAAGATGATTTAAAAGTTTCATCACCCAACAATATCAAACAAGTCAAGAAGCACCAAAATAATGTAAGAAAGTCTCAACAATTGAGTAGGAAAGTTCAATCACCATTATTAAAATGGAAAACTTAGAAAGTAAAATGAGAACAAGGTAAAAAAAACAAAATTAAAATGCAATGAATGAAAATAAGCAAATGCAATAAAAGAAAATGGAGGAAAAGAAAGGAAAAAAAATTTTTTTTGTTTTTTTTTTTATTATTTTTTAGTATTATATTTATTTATTTATTTATTATTATTATTATATTATTATTATTATTATTATTATTATTATTTTAAAAAAAATTTTCATTTATATTAAAAGGAAAAAAAATTTCTAAGAGAGGAAGAAGAAAAAAAAATTAGAAAGAAAGAAGAAGAGAAGAGGAAAGAAGGAGAAAGGAGGAGGGAGAAAAGCAGGGTGCAAATCTGCGCGCGCGCGCACAGCGCGCTCACGCGTGGATGCAGCAAGGACGATCTGCGCACGCGCGCACAGCGCGCTTACGCGTGGATGAGCTTGTGCTCCCAGCACAATGCTGGCACAACGCGTGCACAACTCTCTGGTTTTTGTACCAGAAGTTGCGGAAGTGCAATGTGCGCGCGCGCGCACAGCGTGCTAACGCGCCGATGGCCGTTTTTTTTTTTTTTTTTTTTGCACCAACCTCAGCATTCTAAACCTCCAAGCATCTACCAAAATACCCTAAAACCTTATTTAACATACTAAACTACCAATTAAACTCAACTATCTAAACAAAACATGAAATTAAACTAATTCTATCAATATGTACAAAAGAGAAAATGAAAGGATTTTACCATAGTGGGTTGTCTCCCACCTAGCACTTTTGTTTATTGTCCTTAAGTTGGACTTATGGGGAGCTCCTCATCAAGGTGGCTTGTGCTTGTATTCATCTTGGAACTCCCACCAATGCTTGGTTCTCCATTGTGCCCCAAGATTCTTCATGGATTGAGCCAAGTCTTGATGGAGTTCTTCACAAGCTTGGGGCTCCCAAAGTTGATCCTCTTCTTGTAATCCGGGATCCCACACTTTATTTTCACACCCGTCTTGAAGTTGATCATCATTATTAATCCATCCGGGTGGTGAACAAGATGAATTCTCTATGAAATGCCCAACAATCCTCCTAGACCCATCTATTTGAGCACTATTCCCACCTTTGTATTCAACTCTTGAAGTGTCAACCAAAATGAGCCTTGATTTACAACGCCAACCACGAAACATCTTTTGCTTACGCTTCATCCCACAAAGCATCCTAAGTTGACCATCCGTTTCGAGCAAGCCATACTCAAGTGGGATAATGAAGCTAATAGAAATGAATTTTACCCACTTAAGTGAAGGGTTAGATGACAACCTAGGCAAAGATGCTCCCAAAGATCTTGACAAAGCGTATTCCACTCCCATCCTTCTATTTCTAAGGACTTCCACCTCTTCACAAGATCTCTCTAATTCAATCCTTTGTTCATTAATACTATCTAAGCCTTTTCCCTTAATCAAACTATAATTGGGAGGGTGAAAGAAGTTTACCTCCGCAACATTTTCAAATGCACCGGGAAAAGGTTCTTCAAGTTCAAAGGGTTCTCCACCACTAGGACTTGATGCTTGCTCTTCATTGCCATGGGAACTCAATTCTTGCTCTATCCCATCCAAGTCTTCATATGGAATATGCCTTGGAAGGTGTGTACTTTCCTCTCTAGCATCAATTTCAATCATCTTGGAGGGGTTTTCATCAACTCTATGTTCCCATGGAGGCTCCGCATCTCCTAAGTCTTCTACTACTTCTTCCTTGTCTTCAACAATTAAAGCTTCCTCCAATTGTTCCAATACAAAGCAACTTCCTTCATTTCCCACCGGAGTTTCCAATCTCTCCTTCATGCTATGTTCTTCATTTGATTCTCCACATGTAGCCATGGGAGTTCCTTGAGTGTTCAAGCATTGGGAGGCTAATTGATTTGTTACCGTATCCAAGGTGGCCATGAAATTTTGCACATCCCTTTTCATCTCTTCTTGCCCTTGAACAAGAACACCAAGGATGTTATCCATTAGAGATTGGGGTGGGTGGAAGGGTTCATTAAATTGGGGGAAGGTTCATAGTAGGAAGGTGGATCTTCTTGATAGAGTTGTGGTGGTTCTATGTTTTCCATTCTTTCCACTTGTTGCACAACACACTCCATGGTTGCTTGAAATTGATCCAATGCTTCCTTGAGATGATTCCTTGACTCTTGTTCCTCTTGGATAGTATGATTAGGATCATGTGGCTCTTGGATCAATGGATATGAGTATTCTTCCATGGGAGGTTGTGGTGGAAAGTAGTATTCATCTTGTGGTTGAAAATTTTCATATATTGGAGGTGGTTCATCTTGGTAATAATGTGGAGGAGGTGGCTCTTGAAAATATTGATGTTGGAATGGTGGTGGTTCCATGTATGGTTCATATGGTTCATAAGGTGGTTGGTATGGTGGATAAGAATTAGGGTCATATGGAGGTATTTGGTGAAAATAGGCTTGTGAGTGTGGTTGAGGTTCATGTTGAGGATATGACTCATAGGCATATGGTGGTGGTTCTTGAAAGTCACAAGGAGATTCACCATAGCCATTGGGTTGGTATGCATCATAGAATGGCTCTTCTTCATAGTGCATTGGTGGAGGTTGTTGCCATGAAGATTGATCATATGTATATGGCTCCACCCACCTTTGGTCATCCCATCCTTGATGCACATCTTCATTGAAGTTCCCATTTCCTACAACATAGTTGTAATCACACTCATAGCCAAAGTGAGAATTCATAGTAAAAGTAAAAATAAGAAACAAAAGCTAACAAGAAATAATGAAACAAAGTCCTAGAACAAGCAAAACTAACAAGCAATCCAAAAATCAAGCTATTCACAATATTCACATATATACAATAACCAATAACATAACACCATTGCAACTCCCCGGCAACGGCGCCATTTTGACGAATGGATTTTTGATGGTTTAGAATTTCACAAATGAAATCTCGTTGCAAGTATAGTTTCTAAACCAATCACTAATCCTTTCATACAAAAAGTTGTTTGTCACTAAAACAAACCTCTAAAATTTATAAACCGAAGTATTCAAACCTCGGGTCGTTCTCCCTAGGAATTGTAATGAAGTGTCTTGTTATCGGTTGTGAGTTATATTTGGGGTTTTGATATGAAGCATGAAAGATAAATGGTAAGAAAGTAAACTAATGGCTAAAAAGGTCTTGGCAAGGGTTGGTGGTCAAAGATCTCTATCCTAATCACTAACCACAATATGAGAATTGGCAAGGATTAATCTCATTAAATCATCCTCTAACTAGTAGTAAAGGAAAGTCAAATGAGCTATATCAATCCTAGTCCATAAGTCCTAACTCTCCACTAATTCAATTAGTGAGAACTAGAGTCAATGAATCCCAATCATCAATTACTTGGACATTAGTAACTCAAGAGTTCCTAAGTTACCTTTCCAAGCCAAGAACATAAAACTCTACTCTAAAATCCAACCAAGCATTTCATCAAACACTTGGAAGGCACAAAAGAAAAACATAGTAAATCAACAACAAGAATTAATTCTAACTACAATCAAATGTAAAGAATTAACAACAACAATTAAAGGAAACAAGATCTACATGAATTACCTCTTATTGAATTGAAAGAAAATGGAATGAACAATAGTAGATCTACAACAAAACATAAGAACAACATAAAGGAAATTACAACAAAAGAATGGAAGAAGAATGAATGTAACAACAAAGAATTGAGAGGTAGAAGGAGATGAAAGCATGAATTAAAATCTAGATCTAAGATTATTGAACTAAACCTAATCCTAATTCTAGAAAGAAGTGAGAGCTTCTCTCTCTCTAGAAACTAATTCTCACTACTAAAACTAAGCTAAAACTAAACTAATAGTAACTAACTTCTAAAGTATGAAAAGTATGTAAAAGTATGTTGATTCCCTTTCAATCCTTGGCTTAAATAGCATCAGAAATGAGTTGGATTTGGCCCACAAGGCTTCTAAAATCGCTGGCCAAGTTTGCATTAAGTGGGTCATGTGCCACCATCGACGCGTCCGCGTACCGTGCGCGTGCGCGCCCCTATGCGTGATGCAACTATGGCAAATCTTATATCGTTTCGAAGCCCCGGATGTTAGCTTTCCAACCCAACTGGAACCGCATCAATTGGATCTCTGTAGCTCAAGTTATGGTCGTTTAAGTGCAAAGAGGTCGGCTTGACAGCTTTCCGGTTCTTTCATTTCTTCATGAGTTCTCCAACTTTTCATGCTTTCTTTCTTCATTCCCTTGATCCAATCTTTGCCTCCTAAACCTTAAATCACCTAACAAACATATCAAGGCATTTAATAGAATCAAGGTGAACTAAATTTAGCTATTTTGAGTCCTAAAAAGCATGTTTTCACATTCAAGCACAATTAAAGGAGAATATACAAAACCATGCTATTTCTTGAATAAATATGGGTAAAAGGTGATAAAATCCCCAAAAATCAATACAAGATAAATCCTACAAATGGCGTTTGTCATGCATCTGTTTGTTTTGTGCCAAGATAGTGTCAACACCTTCAAATTCCAATACTCCTTTCCTTTGAGCTGATTGGCGTTGTCTTTGATGAGCATAGAAATATTGATTGTTTGCCACTGTGCCTATGAGGTTTTGGGCTTCTTCAGCTGTCTTCATAAGTTGCAATGAACCTCCTGCTGAATAATCTAAAGCTTCTTGAGCTCTCAGTGTCAATCCTTCATAGAAGTTTTGGAGTCTATCCCATTCACTAAACATTTCTGGTGGGCACTTCCTAATTAAAGCTTTGTATCTCTCCCAGGTATCATACAGTGACTCTCCATCCAATTGAATGAATGTTTGCACTTCTGTTTTCAGCTTGATGATCCTTTGGGGAGGATAGAACTTGGCTAGGAACTTGTTCACTAGATCCTCCCAATTGTTGATGCTTTCTCTTGGAAATGCCTCCAACCATTGGGTAGCTTTGTCTCTCAGGGAAAATGGAAATAACAGCAGCTTGTAAGTGTCGGGATACACACCATTTGTCTTGACAGTTTCACAAATCCTCAAGAAAATAGACAAATGTTGGTTGGGATCTTCAAGAGGGCCACCTCTATAAGCACAATTGTTCTGCACCAAAGTGATTAGTTGAGGCTTCAACTCAAAGTCATTTGCATGAATATTTGGGGTGAGGATGATGCTTCCAAAATGTCTGGGATTGGGGATAGTGTAAGAAGCCAACACCCTTCTTGCAGGTTGAGCATTGTTGCTAACTCCCTCTTCACGCACCTCAGCCTCCATGACTTGCAAAAATCATAAACAAACCAAATAAAACATGGACATTCTTATGCTGGAATGTGGTTAGAGGGTTAGGTGATATAATGTGTCAAACAGTTAATGTGCTTAGTAGAAAAAAAGAAAAACAAAGCAAAAAGTGTTTAATCTAGACCACCACCTTACTTAATCATTTTCAATCTAATCAATCCCCGGCAACAGCGCCAAAAACTTGATGTATGGAAAGTAATCCAACACAAAACTCACTGGCAAGTGTACCGGGTCGCATCAAGTAATAATAACTCACGTGAGTGAGGTCGATCCCACAAGGATTGAAGGATTGAGCAATTTTAGTTTAGTGGTTGATTTAGTCAATCAAACAGGAGTTGATTTGAGTGATTTGTATCCAACCGAAGCTAAATTGCATGAAATTTAAAGGGAGAGGGATAATTGACAAGAATCTAAAGTGCAGAAGAATTAAAAAAGCTGAATCTTAAAGTGCAAGTAATATAAATTGCAGAAACTTAAATTGCAAGAAATGTAAATAACTGAAACTTAAAATGCAAGAAATGTAAATGGCTTGAATAATAAAAGGATTTGGGGACTGGGAGTACAGAAATTTAACAATCACAAGTGAATTGCAACAAGCAGAAGAGTAGAAGATGAGTTGAATTGAAGTAGATCTCAAATAGAAAAGTAAATTAGCTTGAAGAAGCATTCAGCAGATGAACTAAAATGAAAATGCAGATCTCAGGGGTCAAGAGACTAGAAATCCAAGTCTAGATCTCACTGCCTTCCTTGATCCAACTCAAAGAACAATTGCCTTCCTTGATCCAACTCAAAGAACAATTGCAAACAAATTAAAGATCAAGACAGTAAAGAAACTTGAATTCAAATCACCAAATCTTGAATTATGCAGAGAAAGAAACAAAAAGATCTCAAGGTGAGATTGAGACAGAATTTCCTCAATTCTCAACACCCAAGACTCAAGACTAAGAGTAAAGAATGAAGAAACAAGAACAAGAAAGAAGAGAGATCAATTCTCCTTCCAAATTCTCCGAGATCCAAAACTCTCAAAATTACAACTCAAAATTCTAAAAGAAGAAAAAGGTCTTTCCCTAAATCAAACTAGCTTCTATTTATACACTTCCTTCTAATGATCATTAAGCCTTGAATTTGGGCCCTTGGCCTTGATGGAATTGGGTTCAAGATAGCCTCTGTTGATTGCTCTTGGTCTTGAGAAGAAATCCGTTTGCACTATGGACTTTGGAATCATCTACATTTGAGTCAACGTTTGAGGCAAACGTTGACTCAAACGTTTGCGTGTAATGGCATCATGTAGAACGACTGCTTGCTGTCACTCACGATTGAGTTCACGTTTGAGGTCAAACGTGAGCTCAAACGTGATCATTCCCAAGGCAAATTTTCTGCCAGCATTTGACCTCACGTTTGAGCCAAACGTTGGCGCAAACGTGGCTCCTCTAGGGTGGTTCTTAAGCCAACGTTTGACCTCACATTTGAGGCAAACGTTGGCGCAAACGTTGAGTCCTCCAGGGTATTCCTTTAACCCAACGTTTGACCTCACGTTTGAGGCAAACGTTGGCGCAAACGTTGAGCTCCTCTAGGGTGGCTGTGCTATTATCCACGTTTGAGTTCACGTTTGAGGCAAACGTGAACTCAAACGTGATCTTCTCAATGCTGCCTTTATTTCCATTCCTGCCATCCCCTTTCTTCAACCTTCCTCCAAGCCTTTTGGTCACCTATCATCAATCAACAAATGCATCAAAGCCTTGCTAAAGTCATGAGAATTCTAATCATTCTTAATATACACACAATTCTAGCATAATTCTCATGAAAATGCATCAATTTACTCATGGTTGATTGAATCCAATTGCACATGAATTTCTACCCAAATGGCTTACTTGTAACTCAAGAAAGTGTATAAAACTTATTAAAAACAAAGGAAAAAGACTAGTAAAACTAGGCTAAGATGACTTGTCATCACAACACGAAACTTAAACCTTGCTTGTCCCCAAGCAAGCATCAAACATAAGAGAGAATGACATGAAACAGAGAAGTGTGCATATCCTTATTGAGCATATAGTTGAATTTAGTTCATGGGGTTTTTATGCAGACAATGGTGGTTCATTTATTGCTTGCTGTTACATAAGAGGTGTTTCCTCAAAGGTTTACTAAGTTTGCTGCTATAAGGCTTTACTTTTGCTTGTTCCCTTGCTAAATTTTCCTTCTTTGTTTTGCTCAGAGAGCTTATTATTTTTTAAAGGCTTGGTGGCAAATGTTGCTGCAGCCTTTGGCTTAATTTTGCTCAACATTCCTTCACCACAGACACATGGCTCACCCTTTTCTTCCTAGGATCATTGATGCCCAGCATCTCTTTGGATAACTAAATGTTTTGTGGCTAGGTTGCTCTTTATTGTGGACTTTCAGTTGGCAATCCCAAATCAGTTGATCTAAGTGGCCAAGTTTTGAAATACTCCTCAGAACTTACTTGTCCAAGCATATCCTAGTACAAAAACACCACAGGCATGTGTCCTAGGGTCCAAGCTATTGGTGTCTAGCCTTATTGTTTGTTTCTTTGCCAATTCTTGGCTTTTCCTTTTCTTTTTCTTTTTGTTTTGATTCATTCTCAAGGGGCTTTAATTAATTGAAAGATTATAGCAGCAAATTAGCTCATGCTTCAAGGAACATGTTATTATGCAGCATTTATTTTATGAGCTAACAATTGGATCAAACAAATACCACCACTAACTTTCATCCTAACTTCTGCAACATTGAACAATCACTTTTCTAAATCAAAAATTTTTTTTATTCAGGCAGCTGGGGAACAAAACAAAATATTCAAACTAATGAAGGATGACAAGATTATGCAGATAGCATTCTTTAGCAAATACTTCCACTTGCAACTAAATGAACACTTTAGCCAGATATAAAGGAATTTCCAAATTAAAATACTTCAAAGCAACCAGGATTAAATGTCAATACAACCTGTGGAGATTGTCTCTCAGCTTTTCCTTCTGTCATCATTATTTCTCTTTATTGCACTTCCTTTGGACAATGATGCAAATGCCCTTCACTTGAATGTTTTCCTGCAAAATCCTCAAAAGTTGCTTGTTTCTCAAGCCCTTAGGCAACTGGTTAGTATGCATGACTTATTTCTGGGCTTTTGAACTTACTTTGGTGTGTGAACACCAAACTTAGTCCCTTGCTAAAGTTTCTGATGCATCAAGTTAACCATATGTGAAATCCTTTTGTCTTTGCTGAAGGTCACAAAACTAAGAAAACTAGAAAATAGACAATGGCTAAGTAGTTTCTCTGATTGCTTGGAGCTAGCAACTATTTATGTATAAGATGAAAATGTGTTTTCAAATGAGGCTTTTGGTGGAACACCAAACTTAGCATCCTTCATTCTCCCTTAAATTGTTTTGGTGTGCAACACCAAACTTAGCTCCTTGCAATACAGATAAACCACTCAACCTTTTTATTAAATTAGCTATGAAAAGAAAATTACCTCAAGTTGGGTTGCCTCCCAACAAGTGCTTCTTTATTGTCACTAGCTTGACATCTTGTTCTTTGATCATGGAGGCTGAAAAGCATAGTGCCTTAGCTTTTCTCCTCTTACTGTGAACTTCCTTCAGGTTTTCTCTTTGATGATTTCTAGGTGTTCAAGTGAAAGGATCCGGTTCACAGTATAGTACTCAGATAATTGTGAAGACACCTTCATTGGTTGGGTGTTCAACATCACTTTATCCCCTGGTGAGAAGCCTTCAGTGGGGATTTTCTTGTTTCTCCACCCTTTTGGCCTCTTCTTCTTTTCTTCTTTCTCAGGAGATAATTCATGCCTTGGTGGTTCTTTATCTGGAGGTTTTAGATCTAGTTTCTCCTTGATTTCTTTGGTCTGTTGCACCATCTCTACTTCTTTCAAGCATGGATTTAGAAGTCTTAGAGTTAACTCATTAAATGCCTCCTTCAAGCTTTGATCTCTGGCCTTATCCTTCATACATTCTTCTTAAGTGGGCTCAAGCAGGGTTTTAAAAACATGGAATGCTAGGTGCTCATCATGCACTCTCAGCAACAATTTCCCTTTTTCAACATCTATCAATGCTCTGCCCGTAGCCAGAAAAGGCCTCCCCAGAATGATGGGAGTGTTATGGTCTTTCTCCATATCCAGGATGACAAAATCAGTTGGGAGAAGGAATTTCCCCACTTTCACCAGCACATTCTCTACAACTCTAAGTGCTTGCTGAATGGACTTGTTAGCCATTTGAAGAAGTATTCGTGTGGATTTCAGCTCGAAAATCTGGAGTTTCCTCATTAGAGACAAAGGCATCAAGTTTATGCTTGCACCAAGGTCACATAATGACTTCTCAATTGTTATGTTTCCTATGGTGCAAGGTATATAAAAACTCCCAGGATCATCTTTCTTCTCTGGCAACTCTCTTTAGAGAATAGCACTACATTCCATTGTCATCTCAATAATTTGTCCTTCTTTTAGGGACTTTTTCTTTGTCAGCACTTCCTTCATAAACTTGGCATACAATGGCATCTGTTCAAGTGCTTCTAAGAAAGGAATATTGATGCTGAGTGTCTTGAATATGTCCAGGAACTTTGAGTATTGCTTATCCTCATTTTCTTTTTTGAACCTCTGAGGGTATGGGAGTTTGGGGACATATGGCTTCACCCCTTCCTTCTTCTCTTGTAGTTGTGGCTCGAGGATGTTCTTGTCTCCCTTTGAAATTTGTGCCTTCTTCGTTTTCTGATCCTCTTCAATTCTCCCCTCTATCTCTCCTTATGGAACTTCTCTGTTGTGTTCTTTCTGATTGATGGCTTCCTTCTCCCCAGTCTCCTCACTTCCAACTATGATTGCCTTGCACTCCTCTCACTTTGTAGCTTTTCCTTTGTCCCTTGGGTGGTCTCGAGTGGCACTAGGGGATGCATTTGATTGCTTCTCACTCATCTCTGCAATTCATTTAGCCATTTGCTCTATATGCCTCTCAAGATTTCTGATTGAAGCTTCTTGGTTTTTGCTTGTTATGGCTTGATCTTTTCTTGTTGCTTCTTGATCTTGTCTGGCCATCTCTTGAGTTTTGATGAGTTTCTCCATTAATATCTCTAAACTAAAGATTCTCTGAGAGTCTGGATTTGGTTGTGGTTGTGTGAGATGAGATGGTTGTTGCTGAAGGTTGTTTGAATTATCTATGGGAATATTTTGTGGGTGGAATGTGGATGTGGAAGAGTTATTTTGGTGGTTTTGTGAGTTGTTATGGGGTTGGTGGTATGTGTTTTGTGGGTTTTTGAATTGGTTAGTATTATTGGATGAATGGCTTTGGTTGTTTGTGTTGCTGAGGCTGCCAGAGTTGAAGTCCCTTTGTCCTTGATTCTGATGCTCACCCCACCTTAAATTAGAATGAGTCCTCCAGGGTGTCTTGTGTGCATCACCATGGAAGTTGTGTTGGAATGAACTTGAGGTGTTGTTCATGTATTGCACCTGCTCAGGGCTTTGTTGCTCATAATTGAATGTCCCAAAACTTTCTTCAGATTGATTCCACCTATGTGTGGTTTGAGATTGGCTTTGTGTGTTTACTGCAGCACTTTGCAGTCCATCAATTTTCTTGGCCATATTCTCTATTTGTTGTTGAAGTTGTTGGTGCATCTGTTTGTTTTGTGCCAAGATAGTGTCAACACCTTCAAATTCCAATACTCCTTTCCTTTGAGCTGATTGGCGTTGTCTTTGATGAGCATAGAAATATTGATTGTTTGCTACTGTGCCTATGAGGTTTTGGGCTTCTTCAGCTGTCTTCATAAGTTGCAATGAACCTCCTGCTGAATAATCTAAAGCTTCTTGAGCTCTCAGTGTCAATCCTTCATAGAAGTTTTGGAGTCTATCCCATTCAATAAACATTTTTGGTGGGCACTTCCTAATTAAAGCTTTGTATCTCTCCCAGGTATCATACAGTGACTCTCCATCCGATTCAATGAATGTTTGCACTTCTGTTTTCAGCTTGATGATCCTTTGGGGAGGATAGAACTTGGCTAGGAACTTGTTCACTAGATCCTCCCAATTGTTGATGCTTTCTCTTGGAAATGCCTCCAACCATTGGGTAGCTTTGTCTCTAAGGGAAAATGGAAATAACAGCAGCTTGTAAGTATCGGGATGCACACCATTTGTCATGAGAGTTTCACAAATCCTCAAGAAAATAGACAAATGTTGGTTGGGATCTTCAAGAGGGCCACCTCCATAAGCACAATTGTTCTGCACCAAAGTGATTAGTTGAGGCTTCAACTCAAAGTCATTTGCATGAACATTTGGGGTGAGGATGCTGCTTCCATAATGTCTGGGATTGGGGATAGTGTAAGAAGCCAACACCCTTCTTGAAGGTTGAGCATTGTTGCTCACTCCCTCTTTACGCACCTCAGCCTCCATGACTTGCAAAAATCATAAACAAACAAAATAAAAGCTGGACATTCTTATGCTGGAATGTGGTTAGAGGGTTAGGTGATACAATGTGTCAAACAGTTAATGTGCTTGGTAAGAAATAAAGAAAAACAAAGAAAAAAGTGCTTAATCTAGACTATCACCTTACTTAATCATTGTCAATCTAATCAATCCCCGGCAACAGCGCCAAAAACTTGATGTATGGAAAGCAATCCAACACAAAACTCACTGGCAAGTCTACCGGGTCGCATCAAGTAATAATAACTCACGTGAGTGAGGTCGATCCCACAAGGATTGAAGGATTGAGCAATTTTAGTTTAGTGGTTGATTTAGTCAAGCAAACAGGAGTTGATTTGAGTGATTTGTATCCAACAGAAGCTAAATTGCATGAAATTTAAAGGGGGAGGGATAATTGACAAGAATCTAAAGTGCAGAAGAATTAAAAGAGCTGAATCTTAAAGTGCAAGTAATATTAATTGCAGAAACTTAAATTGCAAGAAATGTAAATAAATGAAACTTAAAATGCAAGAAATGTAAATGGCTTGAATAATAAAAGGATTTGGGGACTGGGAGTACAGAAATTTAACAATCACAAGTGAATTGCAACAAGCAGAAGAGTAGAAGATGAGTTGAATTGAAGTAGATCTCAAATAGAAAAGTAAATTAGCTTGAAGAAGCATTCAGCAGATGAACTAAAATGAAAATGCAGATCTCAGGGGTCAAGAGACTAGAAATCCAAGTCTAGATCTCACTGCCTTCCTTGATCCAACTCAAAGAACAATTGCCTTCCTTGATCCAACTCAAAGAACAATTGCAAACAAATTAATGATCAAGACAGTAAAGAAACTTGAATTCAAATCACCAAATCTTGAATTATGCAGAGAAAGAAACAAAGAGATCTCAAGGTGAGATTGAGACAGAATTTCCTCAATTCTCAACACCCAAGACTCAAGACTAAGAGTAAAGAATGAAGAAACAAGAACATGAAAGAAGAGAGATCAATTCTCCTTCCAAATTCTCCGAGATCCAAAACACTCAAAATTACAACTCAAAATTCTAAAAGAAGAAAAAGGTCTTTCCCTAAATCAAACTAGCTTCTATTTATACACTTCCTTCTAATGATCATTAAGCCTTGAATTTGGGCCCTTGGCCTTGATGGAATTGGGTTCAAGATAGCCTCTGTTGATTGCTCTTGGTCTTGAGAAGAAATCCGTTTGCACTATGGACTTTGGAATCATCTACGTTTGAGTCAACCTTTGAGGCAAACGTTGACTCAAACGTTTGCGTGTAATGGCATCATGTAGAACGGCTGCTTGCTGTCACTCACGTTTGAGTTCACGTTTTAGTTTACGTTTGAGGTCAAATGTGAGCTCAAACGTGATCCTTCCCAAGGCAAATTTTCAGCCAGCGTTTGACCTCACGTTTGAGGCAAACGTTGGCGCAAACATGGCTCCTCTAGGGTGGTTCTTAAGCCAACGTTTGACCTCACGTTTGAGGCAAACGTTGGCGCAAATTTTGAGTCCTCCAGGGTATTCGTTAAAGCCAATCTTTGACCTCACGTTTGAGGCAAACGTTGGCGCAAACGTTGAGCTCCTCTAGGGTGGCTGTGCTATTATCCACGTTTGAGTTCACGTTTGAGGCAAACGTGAACTCAAACGTGATCTTCTCAATGCTGCCTTTATTTCCATTCCTGCCATCCCCTTTCTTCAACCTTCCTCCAAGCCTTTTGGTCACCTATCATCAATCAACAAATGCATCAAAGCCTTGCTAAAGTCATGAGAATTCTAATCATTCTTAATATACACACAATTCTAGTATAATTCTCATGAAAATGCATCAATTTACTCATGGTTGATTGAATCCAATTGCACATGAATTTCTACCTAAATGGCTTACTTGTAACTCAAGAAAGTATATAAAACTTATTAAAAACAAAGGAAAAAGACTAGTAAAACTAGGCTAAGATGACTTGTCATCAGTTTCATTCATGAAACTTAGTGTGGTTTTAAATAGATCAGAGACTATTGTTGCTAAGCCAGAACGACTCTGCTCAGAGTTCTCTGTTTGTTGCTGAGAAGATGATGGAAAAGGTTTTCTATTGATAAACCTATTTTTTCCACCATTATTGTTGTTGAAGCCTTGTTGAGGCTTCTGTTGGTCCTTCCATGAGAGATTTGGATGATTTCTCCATGAAGGATTATAGGTGTTTCCATAGGGTTCTCCCATGTAATTCACCTCTTCCATTGCTGGGTTCTCAGGATTATAAGCTTCTTCTTCAGATGAAGCTTCTTTAGTACTGCCTGTTGTAGCTTGCATTCCAACAGACTCTAAGAAATCATATTGACTTGCTGAGTCAATATTTTGTTCTGAGCCAATATGGCATTCAGAGTATCGATTTCAAGAACTCCTTTCTTCTGAGTTGCCCCATTGTTCACAGGATTTCTTTCAGAAGTGTACATGAACTGGTTATTTGCAACCATTTCCATGAGTTCCTGAGCTTCTGCAGGCGTCTTCTTCAGATGAAGAGAGCCTCCAGCAGAGCTGTCCAATGACATCTTGGACAGTTCAGACAGACCATCATAAAATATGCCTATGATGCTCCATTCTGAAAGCATGTCAGAAGGACACCTTCTGATCAATTGCTTGTATCTTTCCCAAGCTTCATAGAGGGATTCACCTTCCTTCTGTCTGAAGGTTTGGATTTCCACTCTAAGCTTGCTCAACGTTTGAGGTGGAAAGAATTTGGCCAGAAAAGCACTGACCAGCTTTTCCCAAGAGTTCAGGCTTTTTTAGGTTGTGAGTCCAACCATATTCTAGCTCTGTCTCTTACAGCAAAGGGGAAAAGCAATAGCCTGTAGACCTCGGGATCAACTCCATTGGTCTTAACAGTGTCACAGATTTACAAAAATTCAACCAAAAACTGATGAGGATCTTCCAATGGAAGTCCATAAAACTTGCAATTCTGTTGCATCAGAGAAACTAATTGAGGCTTAAGCTCAAAGTTGTTTGCTCCAATGGCAGGAATAGAGATGCTTCTCCCATAGAAGTTGGGAGTAAGTGCAGTAAAGTCACCAAGCACCTTCCTTGCATTGTTGGCATTGTTGTTATTTTCGGCTACCATGTCTTCTTCTTTTCCGAAAATTTCTGTTAGGTCCTCTCCAGAGAGTTGTGCTTTAGCTTCTCTTACCTTCCTCTTCAAGGTCCTTTCAGGTTCAGGATCAGCTTCAACAATAATGCCCTTGTCCTTGTTCCTGCTCATATGAAAGAGAAGAGAACAAGAAAGTATGGAATCCTCTATGTCACAGTATAGAGATTCCTTGAGGTGTCAGAGGAAATAGGAACAGAGGGATGAGGTAGATAAAGAAGAATTCGAACATATAAAGAAGGAGAGAGTCCGAATTGCTAATTGAGGAGGAGTGTTAGTCCTTAAATAGAAGGAGGTGATGGTTTTCGAAAATAATTAAAAAGATTTTCGAAAAAGTGGTTGATGGTTTTCGAAAATTAAAATTGAGAAAGTGGTTAAGTTATTTTGAAAAAGATTTTGAAATTAGCAATCAAAAAGATATGATTGAAAATTATTTTGAAAAAGATGTGATTGAGAAGATATGATTGAAAAACAATTTAAAAAGATTTGAATTTTAAAATTAATGACTTGGCTAACAAGAAATTTAAAAGATATGATTCTAAAATTCAAATATTGAACCTTTCTTAACAAGGAAGCAACAAACTTGAAATTTTTGAACCAAATCATTAATTGTTAGCAAGGATTTTCGAAAATAGTAAAAAAATTAGAAAAAGATTTGATTTTGAAAAAGATATGATTGAAAAAGATATGATTTGAAAAAGATTTGATTTTGAAAGATTTTGAAAATTTGAAAAAGATTTGAATTAAAAACTAACTTACCTCCTTTGTGTTGTCCTGGCGTTAAACGCCTAGAATGGATACCATTCTAGGCGTTTAATGCCCAAAATACTACCCTTTTGGTCATTTAACGCCCAGCCAGGTACCCTGGCTGGCGTTTAAATGCATTTCCTTCTTCACTGGGCGTTTTGAACGCCCATCTTTTTCTCTGTGATTCCTCTGCTGTATGTTCCGAATCTTCAATTCTCTGTACTATTGACTTGAAAAAGGCATAATTTTGAAAAAAAAAATTGAATTTTTAATGATGAGAAAGAAAAACAACGAAAAAAGATAGAACATGAAAAATCAAGATCAGAACAGATAATGCGTGCAAGAACATCTTGAATGTCAAGATGAACATCAAGAACACTTTGAAGAACATGATGAACATCAGGAATATATTTTTGAAGATTTTCAAGAAAATAGAGACACGCAGGACACCAAACTTAGAAATTGACACTAGACTCAAACAAGAAACACAAAAATTTTTTGGTTTTTATGATTTTAAAAATTTTTTGGTATTTTTCGAAAATTATTTGGAAAAAGAAAATAAGGAATTCAAAATTCTTAATGAGAATTCCAGGAATCATGCAATGTTAGTCTAAAACTCCGGTCCATGAATTAGACATAGCTTACTAGCCAGCCAAGCTTTTAGTGAAAGCTTCGGTCCAAAACACTAGACATGGCCAATGGCCAGCCAAGCATTAGCAGGTCATTACATTCAACAGCAAGATTGATAGAAATCAACAAGCTCTTGTGATGATAAGTTGAAACCTCGGTCCAAAAGATTAGACATAGCTTCACAGCCAGCCAGATTTCAACAGATCATCATGAAACTCTAGAAGTCATTTAAAAATTTTGAAGAAAAATATATTTAATTTTTTTTTTGAATTTTTTGAAATTAAAAATAAAAAGTTTAAACATAAAATAAAATTATCCAATCTAAGCAACACACTACAAGAAAAAGGCGTATTTGTAACAAAAAATATTGTTACAAAACGTCAAAATTTTGAAACAAAAGTTTTTTGTAACAAAAAAAGGGTCCATTGCAGTAAGTCCCGTTACAAAAAGTTTTTGTAACGAAAAATGGAATTATTACAATTCAGTACCATATTTTGTAATATTTTTTTCTGATACAAAAATCCAGAAACCGTTACAAAAGTAATAACAAATTTTGATTTTGAAGGTATTTTTCGTGACAGTCAATTTTTTTCCTATCAAAAAATTTTGTTACAAAATGTAACATGATTTTGTAACATTTTTTTCTTTAGTTACGAAAGCAAATTAATTATTTTGTAACTTTTTTTATTACAAATTACATGCATAATTTGCTAAATTGTTTTTTAAATTAACTAATATATTAATGATTTTAATAAACAAGTTTACATGTATATAATATGCAAAAACATACATAAGTCAAACAAGATCCTTTTAGCTAAAATTGCTTGAAACAAAATAACATTAACTAGTGAGTACATTGATTAGTTCAACCAAAACATAAAAGTTCTAACATAAAAGTTCAACCAAAACATAAAAGTTCTAACATAGATTAGTGTCTCTATGCATCAAAACATTCTTGAGCCCTCAAGGTAGCATATGGTCACCATTTCAGCACTCCTGTAAATATGAAAAACCGAAACAAAAAAGTTAGAAACAAGATATAACACTAATTATAATTTTTTCACTAAGTTTTTTCCACTAACTTACAGGAATGGTGATTAATTTGCCTTCAGGGCTCCACACAGCCTACAAGTTTTTCCTTTCCTTTTGCAAAGAATGCAAATCTCTCTTGTACTTCCCCAATCTCAATCTATGCTGCACCAACAGAAAATTCAATATAGTATCAAGCTTATATCCTATCCTTTAACTCCCCTCCCTATAAACTCCCATATACCGCATATTGCAGTAATTTATCCCTCAAGAAACCCAGTCCAACATTTTTTTTCCCAAAAAAATAGATAAATCCAATCATAACATTACAAAAGTCTGCTCCATGACACCATGAACACAAGATCAAATATGCAAAATAACATAATGTAAACTCTAATAATGCTTTTCATGCTTTTACACTCACAAAGTTCCATATAAAGAAAGTGAGATTCATGTCAAAACACCAAATTATAGCATAAAAGACAAAGCACCATATCTCTTTTACTTTATTTGGCATTTTTAGTTCTAGCCATGTTTCAAAACATGACAAAGCATTCCCTAACCATAGCCACACCAGACTTTTTCTCCTTCAACGCTGCTCCCAAAATACTCTATGAAATCTTACATCTGAAAAAAGAGACAGTGGACAGTTTTTATGACCTCTCCACACAAAACACAAATTGAAAACTCTTCCAAAATGATGTCAAGTCTAGCCAACTTTTCCCTTGTACTGAGTTTTTCATGCAAAACAAAATATATATACTAGACTTTATTCAAAGTTAAAAATATGTAGATAAATTAGGGACAAGATGTGAAAGATAATATTACAAACTATCAAAAGAAAAATAACATGTTATTCTCAGTAACAATTATTTATCATAAAGCAGCATAATATAGGGACAAGATGCAAAGCTTCATAGTGCACACTTAATAAAGGAAAAGAAAGCTAAGAAACACATAAGTCAACATGTTTGCAATATCAAAGTCCTTTCAGGTAAACAAATAATGTAAATCATCCCCCTCCCTCAAACAAAAACTCTTTATCACTTGGTGCAAAGCAGCCAAAGTGGGATAGTTGACAGAAACATAAATGAGAATGGAAATAAGAATAAGATGAACCACAAAATTTGATTCTTCTCATATTTTTACAGAATCATACTATAAAGTTTCATAAGACAGATTTGACATGTGATGACAACAAAATCGATCATCTCACAATTATAACAATATATAATATATGTTGATTACTTATCCAGTAATTTAATAATAAATTTGAAATTCAAGATCATCTTTAGAGTTAGGACAAAAGAAAAAGAAAAACTCTGACAACAAGATAATAGCTCACTTCCTACACGCACAGATGCACTAGGCCAAATCTGATCAAGCTAAACACAACACTAAATAATTAAATAAACACAATACTGAATAAACACAACAAGAATAATTTCATAATTAAATAAAAAAAATACAACATGTGAACAACAAGAACAGTTCCATAATTACTGTACAATAAAATAATCTAAATTACTCATAACAGAAAAACCTAAAAAAATCATTACTCATAATAATAACAGTTTAATAATCTTCAATAATGTTCACTATTCATCATCAGTAATAAACTCATTCTTCAGAATGGCATGAATTAGAGCTTGCAGCCAAAAAGTTCAAAAGAAATCAAAGTTATGGTCTTTAAATCACAAAAGAAATTTCATCCCCAAAAATTAAAAATAATAAGAAACTTGATATTAAAATGGAAAAGGAAGGGTTATTAGGTTTACACACTCAAAGGCTGCTTCTCCCTGCTGGCGCAGAGACGGCATCACGGCTTCGGCGACGACGGTTGGGTGGTGGCGGAGCCTCGGCGACAACGGTCTCATCCTTCGCGGCACGGTTTCTCTATTACAGTGTCTCATCTCTCAACGGCGCTCTCTCCCCTGACTCGGCAAGACAGCGGCGAAACGGAAAGCTCCTTGCATGCGGCAGTCTGGCGGCTTGAACAGCGACGATTATGGCTGGGCGCGACGACGACTCCTCTAACAGCAGGCTCGCGACAGGCACGACGCTCTCTCTCTCTCTCTCCTTGGCACTTGCCCGACGGCGCCTTCTCTCCTCTGGGTGTGACACGACGGCACAGCGACAGTGATGTCCGCCGGCGTCGTCCTCCCCTCCTTCCCCCTCTCCTTCTCTTCTTTCTCTTTTCCAGTTTCCCCTATTTCTGTTTCCCTTTCTCTTACTTTCCTTTTCGCTGGGGAAATGTGTTTTGGGAAGGGGGGTTGGCGGCTAGGTTTAGGGGGTGGAGTGAGAGAGAGTTGTATTAGGGTTAATGTTTAGATAATTTAAGTATTTTTAATAAAAATGGGGGTAGTATAGTAATTAAAAAATTAATTTTAATTTAATAATAATTATATAAAAATATTATTTAACTATAAAATCTCAAAGTATTTTTAAATAAATACACTAATTTTAAGAATTAGAGAAAATTAAATTAATTATTTTTAAACTATTATTTTGTTATTAATTTATAAATTTTTTTAAATAAATATTAATTAAGATAAAATTAGAGATAATCAAATTAAATTTTTTTATTTATAAAAATTAAAGTATTGAATTCAAAAATTTTAAATATTTAAATTAAATTATATAAAATTTTTATATTTTTTAAAATATTAACATTTTAAATTATAAATAAAAAATATCCCGTTTAATATAAAAATATCTAAAAATTTATTTTGAATAAATATAATAAATTATAAATAATTTATTATTTAATTTTTAAAATATTTTTAAACTCAAAGTATCATTAATTTAACTTAAATATTTTTAGTAAAATAAATTTTTAAATATAAAATCTTAAATAAATATAATAAATCATTAATAACTCATTATGTTAATTTTTAAAAATTCGAAATCTTACTTTTAATATGTTGAAACAAAAATTTTATTAATTATAAAATCTTTGAATTTTGTGACAAATAAATAACTTGTTACAAAAATACTGTATTTTGTGACAAATTAACTTCTTGTTACAAAATATTTTAAATTTTTGCAACAATATAATCTTTTGTTACAAAACATTATAACAATTTGCAACAAAACAACGATTCGATACGAAAGCCAACATAATTTGTAACAAAAAGAATCACGTTGTTACAAAATATTGAAATGTTTTGTAACAATTTTTTTTGTTGTTACAAAATATTCTTATTTTGTAACAATAACTAATTATTGTTACAAAAAAATCATAATTTGTAACAATTTTAAATTTGATACAAATTTTTTGTTACAAATATTTCATTTTCTTGTAGTGACAAGATGAACCGTCAGTTGTCCAAACTCGAATAATCCCCGGCAACAGCGCCAAAAATATGGTACACAAAATCGTGATCGCACACTTTTCACACAACTCCGTGTAGTTGACCAGCAAGTGTACTGGGTCATCCAAGTAATACCTTACGTGAGTAAGGGTCGATCCCACGGAGATTGTCGGCTTGAAGCAAGCTATGGTCATCTTGTAAATCTCAGTCAGGCGGATTCAAATGGTTATGGAGTTTAGATAATTAAAAGATAAATAAACGTAAAATAAAGATAGAGGTACTTATGTAATTCATTGGTAGTGGTTTCAGATAAGCGTATGAAGATGCTTTGTTCCTTCTGAACCTCTGCTTTCCTATTGCCTTCATCCAATCATTCATACTCCTTTCCATGGCAAGCTGTATGTTGGGGGATCACCGTTGTCAATGGCTACCGTCCGTCCTCTCAGTGAAAATGGTCCAAATGCACTGTCACCGCACGGCTAATCATCTGTCGGTTCTCACTCATGTTGGAATAGGATACATTGATCCTTTTACGTCTGTCACTACACCCAACACTCGCGAGTTTGCAGCTCGTCACAGTCATCCCATCCCAGATCCTACTCGGAATACCACAGACAAGGTTTAGACTTTCCGGATCTCAAGAATGACCGCCAATCAATTCTAGCTTAAACCACAAAGACTCTGATCTCACGGAATGAAGGGTTCTGTTTTCAGGAGAGGCAACCATGTGTAGTGAACTAGGAGGCTAAGATATATACACTCAAGCTATTGCAAATAGAACAGAAGTGGTTGTCAGGCACGCGTTCATAGGTGAGAATGGTGATGAGTGTCACGGATCATCACATTGATCAGGTTAAAGTGCGAGTGAATATCTTGGAATAAGAATAAGCTTGAATTGAATAGAAAAACAATAGTACTTTGCATTAATTCATGAGGAACAGCAGAGCTCCACACCTTTTTCTATGGGTATAGAAACTCCACCGTTGAAAATACATAAGTGATAATGGTGTTCATTGGCTTCGGCCCTATAGGGGGAACCAGAATGACCAAGACAAAAATACAATAGTAAGAGGTCCTATTTATAATGAACTAGTAGCCTAGGGTTTACAAAAATGAGTAAATGATGTAGAAATCCACTTCCAGGCCCACTTGGTGTGTGCTTGGTCTGAGCATTGAAGCTTTCACATGTAGAGACTTTTCTTGGAGTTAAATGCCAGCTTTTGTGCCAGTTTGGGCATTTAACTTCAGCTTTTTTGCTAGTTCTGGCGTTTAACGCCAGAATAGGGTAGAAAGTTGGCGTTTAAACGCCAGTTTGCGTTATCAAAACTCGGGTAAAGTATAAACTATTATATATTGCTGGAAAGCCCAGGATATCTACTTTCCAACGCAATTGAGAGTGTGCCAATTGGGCTTCTGTAGCTCCAGAAAATCCACTTCGAGTACAGGGAGGTCAGAATCCAAGAGCATCTGCAGTCCTTTTTTCAGCCTCTGAATCAGATTTTTGCTCAGGTCCCTCAATTTCCACCAGAAAATACCTGAAATCACAGAAAAACACACAAAATCATAGTAAAGTCAAGAAATGTGATTTTTGAATAAAAATATAATAAAAATTAACTGAAACATACTAAAAACTACCTAAAAATAATGCCAAAAAGCGTATAAATTATCCGCTCATCACCACCACATCTGAAATATATATTAAAAAAACTATAAGGAAATAATGACAACAAAGCAACATTCTACAAATCACAAAGAAACAAGACTGCAATCATTCCAGACAAAAAAAGTATGAGCAAATAGCACAACATACCAACTAAGAAATTGGAATCCTCTTTGGTTTCCAAAAGTTCAGTGAATGGAGAGATTGTAAGAGCAGATTTTGGAATAAAATCGCAGATAGCATCCCTAACAATGGTCCTGAATTGAAAAATCAACTTAAACTGATGCCTAGTGGCCCTATAAGATCCTTGGTTTGGCACAACAGAGAAGAGCTTCATTACATATACTCGACCCTCGAAGAGAAGTTGTTTGAACCTGTAAATCATAGTCTTCTGAACAATAGCTTGTATCTTCCACCCCTTCCAATTAACATAAATTATACTAAAAATCCGATAAATGACAAATCGAATACAGAGAAAAACAAATTTAAATGAAACAAAATTTTAGACCTCGATATAAAAAAGGCAAGGAGAAACACATTTAAATACAAAAAATAAACAGCCAAAAAATTTTAATAGATTTAGACCACTATAACTCACAGATTCATCAACCAAAATCATCTCCATGGAATTTGGGAGAAGCTGACCCGTGAAAGTTGGAACAGTCCAAAGCCTAATCACCTTAACTTTGAGGTTCCGTGCTTCTTTCTCAGGATTAATCTTATTAACCATATCCATGGCAGTTGTCATATTGAAATGCAATTAAAGGGATGAAAGAGAAAACAGATTTCAGTCAATCAAACAGCAACTAAGAAACACATGCAACAGCAACATGAATGTGAGAAAAATCTGCCATGATCAATGGATTCTGCCTTTATTTATAAACATAAATCAATTGAGTAATTTGAATTTCGAAATCTATAGAACCCTTATTTTGGGAGGAAAAAAAAAAGCAAGATGGACATTTGAAAGATATTGGTGTTGAATGACCTTAGATATCAATCAAAAGATATTTGCGGGCCCCACTAAATAATCCTATATATAGGACCTAAGCTAACAACAATTAAAACACAAATAAGGTGTATAAATGGTAAGCTATATTAACCCTAAGTTATCTTCTATATAAATTGTAAGTTAATAGGAGAAGAGAGGATGAGATGAGAAGAGGATGAGAGAGAAGAGACAAATAACAAAGACAATATGAGCTAACACCTAGAGAAAAGCGAGAACTAAAAATAAAAAGAAAACCTATGCATAGATTTAGGAGTGGTAGGCTTAGATGATGACACCTTTTGGTATAGATATCATTATTTGATTAGTCTTCCTATATAATTATATTTCCAATGACAAATATATCATATTCTCAATGAAGATACACACAAGATAATTATCTATCTATGTAATGAAATACCAAAAACGAAGTGGCCATCAATAAAGTTCAAAAATTGAGCTCAAAAGAAAAAAAGATATACATTTAAAAGGGTGAAAGAAAAAATAGATTTCAGTTAATAAAACAAACTCTGTAAAAAAGTAATACAATAGGCCAAACAAATGTGAAAAAACTATGAATCAACATATGGGTTATGGCTCTATGTATAAACATATATCAATTAAGAGATTTGAATTTTGAAATACATAGAATCTTTACTTTGGGGTGGGGGGGACGAAGTAAGTAACATGGAAATTTAAAAGATAATTAGTGACCTCAGATATCTAGACATCTAGCGAAAGATATTCACGGCCCCCAATAAATAATCTTCTCTATAGATACTAAACTAAGAACAATAGATATAAATCTAGAGATATGTAGTAAACAGCCGCCCCTATCAGTAATTTTTTCTATAGATCCTAAGCTAGCAGCAATATAGATGAGTAAGAAAGAGAATAGAAAGAGAATAAAATGAGAGGGAAGTGGAAGTTAACAAAAACATGAGGTGACACTAAGGGAAATGCAATAACCAGAATAAGAAAAAAGCCTATGCCTAGATCCAGGAATGGTAAACTCATGCAATGAGCACACCTTTTAGTTTAGATATCATTATTTTAGTAAGCTTCAAATATATTTAGATTTCCAATGAAAAATATATCATATTTCTAATGAAAATGCACACAAGCTAATCTTTTATCTAGTTAAATACACAAGAATAAATACGACATCAATAATTCTAAAACTAAAAGCTAAATCTAAATAACTCAATCAATTGTACCAAAAATTACAAAAAATAAATAACTAAATCTAAATAACATGCAAGTTCAATTCAAGTGGTGTATAATAATACAAATAAGGATAAGCTTCTCACTAATTTTAATTCAAAAAAGAGGAAAACAGAATATGTAAGTGATATGAAAGGAGTAGATGGAAAGGCAAAGATGAGATCCTTGATGGTTAGATTCAATAGAGAGAAAGTGCATTGGATTGAATTTTATAGAAATTTTCACCTTTTACCATAGAAGCTTTTTAAAATTAAATGTCTAAAAATATATAATTTTAAGAGTTAAAACAAAAGAGTTAAGAGTTCCAGTGCGAAGCAAATGGTGAAAAAAAAAAGCTGAACAGCAACACTAATTATTTATTTAGTTAAAGATCCAAAAAGAAATAGGGCATCAATAATTCAAAGATGAAAAACTAATTTAGCATCATAAATAAAAATAAAATAAATAACACCACCATACCAAAAATTCAATCAAAGCAAACTCTCACAAGATTTTATTTATCAAATAATAAAATAAAATTCAGAGATATGCAAAAGTCAAAAATTAGAAATTTGCTCCCACCTAAACAGAATCAAATTTTGGAAAAAATAAAAAACTAAAAAATAATGAAACTCACCTCAACCTCCAGCAATTAATATTGAGGTAAAAATAATTGAAAACTTTTTTTCACCTACCAATTAACATACGAAAACACAAACCAGACAAAAAAAAAGTTTATAATGACAATAGTGAATGAAATAATAAAAGATCACGTCATTGCTTATTAAAAAATTATTAGGCAACTGAAATTCAAGGTAGTAATTTTTTTACTTAAAAGAATAATATGTTTTCATTTTTGGTATGTATGTTCTCGTCTAAGTTAAGGGACAAAGAGAATTGGTAAACTAACTATTACTAAAACAATAACAAACTTTTTAAATTAACAACACCAAGGAAGTAAAAAGAACTTAGACAGCTGTGATTAAATCAAGGAAAACTGAATCTATTTATAAACACATCGAAGTGGATAAAGTGCAAAAAAGCTATAATAATATCTTAATAAATTTATATTCGAGTAAAAATTTACATATGCCATAAGATAATGTTTATTTTTTATTTTTCTTTTTTTTATCCCTAAAAAGAGAACACTAAATGGTGCATGAAATTGTAAATCACACTTTTTACAATTCGTACCACTAACCAACAAGTGCACTGGGTCGTCCAAGTAATACCTTACATGAGTAAGGGTCGAATCCCATGGAGATTGTCGGTTTGAAGCAAGCTATGGTTATCTTGTAACTCTTAGTCAGGATATCAATTATGATTATCAGTTGGAATTGCGAAAAATAAAAGAGCATGAAATAAATACTTGTTATGCAGTAATGGAGAATATGTTGGAGTTTTGGAGATGATTTGTCTTCTGAATCTCTGTTTTCCTACTGTCATCTTCTTCACGCACGCAAGGCTCCTTCCATGGCAAGCTGTATGTTGGTGGATCACCGTTGTCAATGGCTACCATCCGTCCTGTCAGTGAAAAAGGTCCATGTACATGGCTAATCATCTATCAGTTCTCACTTGTGATGGAATAGGATCCATTGATCCTTTTGCGTCTGTCACTACGCCCAGCACTCGCGAGTTTGAAGCTCGTTACAGTCATCCCTTCCCGGATCCTACTCGGAATACCACAGACAAGGTTTAGACTTTTCAGATCTCAAGAATGCTGCCAATGGATTCTAGCTTATACCACGAAGACTCTGGTCTCATGGATCTGAAAGTTCTGTTGTCAGGAGAGGCGCTCAGACTCATGAACCAGGAACCCAAGAGATACTCATTCAATCTAAGGTAGAACAGAGGTGGTTGTCAGGCACGCGTTCATAGGTTGAGAATGGTGATGAGTGTCACAGATCAACACATTCATAATATTGAAGTGCGAATGAATATCTTAGATAGAAACAAGCGTGTTTGAATAGAAAACAGAAATAATTGCATTAATTCATCAAGACACAGCAGAGCTCCTCACCCCCAACAATGGAGTTTAGAGACTCATACCGTCAAAGATACAAAGTTCAGTTCTAAAATGTCATGAGATACAAAATAAATCTCTAAAAGTTGTTTAAATACTAAACTAGTAACTTAGGTTTACAGAAAATGAGTAAACTACGATAGATAGTGCAGAAATCCACTTCCGGGGCCCACTTGGTATGTGCTGGGGCTGAGACTTGAGCTTTACACGTGCCTACGCTGTTTTGGAGTTAAACGCCAGGTTGTAGCCTGTTTTGGGCGTTTAACTCCAACTTGTAACCTGTCTCTGGTGTTTAACGCCAGAATGCAACATGGAACTGGCGTTGAACGCCAGTTTATGTCATTTATCTTTAAGAAAAGTATAAACTATTATATATTGCTGGAAAGCCCTAGATGTCTACTTTCCAACGCAATTAAGATCGCATCATTTGAGTTTTTGTAGCTCCAGAAAATCCATTCCGAGTGCAGGGAGGTCAGAATCCAACAGCATCTGCAGTCCTTTTTCAGCCTCTGAATCAGATTTTTCTTAGGTCCCTCAATTTCAGCCAGAAAATGCCTGAAATCACAGAAAAACACACAAACTCATAGTGAAGTTCAGAAATGTGAATTTTGAATAAAAACTAATAAAAATATAGTAAAAACTAACCAAATCATACTAAAAACTACCTAAAAGCAATGCCAAAAAGCGTATAAATTATCCGCTCATCACAACACCAAACTTAAATTGTTGCTTGTCCCCAAGCAACTGAAAATCAAATAGGATAAAAAGGAGAGAGTATACCATAAACTCCAAAATATCAATGAAACTTAGCTCCAACTAAATGAGCGGGACTAGTAGCTTTTTGCCTCTGAACAGTTTTGGCATCTCACTTCATCCCTTGAAGTTCAGAATGATTGGAATCTATAGGAACTCCGAATTCAGATAGTGTTATTAATTCTCCTAGTTCAGTATGTTGATTCTTGAACACAGCTACTTTATGAGTTTTGGCCGTGGCCCTAAGCACTTTGTTTTTCAGTATTACCACCGGATACATAAATGCCACAGACACATAATTGGGTGAACCTTTTTAGATTGTGACTCAGCTTTGCTAAAGTCCCCAATTAGAGGTATCTAGGATTCTTAAGCACACTCTATTTTTGCTTTAGACCTCGACTTTAACCGCTCAGTCTCAAGCTTTTAACTTGACACCTTCACGCCACAAGCACATGATTAGGGACAGTTTGGTTACCGAAAAACTATCCCAATAAATATCATTTATCTATCTTCGTTACCAAAAAACTGACGTGACACGTTTAGTTGATGTATGGTACTAATTAGACGACGTCATTTTGCTGTTGGTGCCTAAACTTTTGCAAAATGACATCATGTGAGTTGTGACACTTCAAGGGGGTTAGAGAGAACCCAAATTCACTATTCTTCCTCCTTTTTTGTATGCTCTGATAAGGACGAACCAATGTTGTTGTTGTAGGCCAAGTTGCAAGCTATTCGCACTTGTTTAGTTTGCCTATAGTAAAGACGAAAAACTTGGGAACCACCATTTTTTCAAGAATGTGTCAGTAATAAAACCATCACTCTCAACCTTCAATGCTCTGTTTTGTTAGCTTTTGTTGGTTAAGGTTTGCTGTTCATAGTTTTTTTGCTCTATTTGATCGGTAAATTGTTCGAGGACTTGGGTTGATTACATTAGTTGATAGTGTTAGGGTTCTTGTATGCTAGGGTTTAAATTTTTTTATGTATTTGAGCTATGATCAACAGTTAGTGATGTTTTGGGTATGAGAATATTAATAGCAATACTATTCGATAGTAAAAATAATATTGAGTTGGTTGTTGCCAATTTCACACCCAAACCCCCGACCCAATCTGCTCCCAAATCCACACCTAAACCCCCATCCAAGCCGACACCCAAATTCAAACCCAAACCACCATCAAGTCCATACCCAAACCACCATCCAAGTCTACAACCAAAACATTGTCCATTACATCTAAACTTACTTCACCTAAACCCACTTCAACCAAATCAACTCCTACCACAATCAAGTCATTTATCTGCAAGATTAGCAGGCAAAGTGATGGAAATCCATGATAGTGGCCTTGAAGGCAGCAGTAGCAGTAACTCCCATGACTCTCATCATGTTGGTACGCTCCCACCAATATAGTACAATAAATTACAGAAGACTGAAAAAGAATCCCAAAAATAGACACCAGTCTAGTGTGGAGATGAACAGTATTAGAGATTTAAGATTCATGGCTAGCCTACCAACATAGTTGTTGACTTAGGAAAGAGCATTTATACTTGTAGATTTTGACAAATAATAGGTAATATTTTTTTAAATAATTTTGAGTTTGGTATATTTCGTTGTGTATGTTGTATTATCACTAATTAGGATTTGTCTTTGTAAGCATGCCATATGTCCATCAAAACATGCATGTGCAGCCATTTTTAGGGTTAACAAAAATCCTGAGGATTATTGTCATCATTGGTTGACTATGGATATATGCACTTTCTGAATCCAATACCAAGGCATGATCTTTGGGAGAAATCTCAATACAATAGGCCTCTTGCATCCAAAATTAGGAGAAAGCCAGATGATGTTGCTAGTGCTCTTGCTGCTGCAGTAGCAGCTGTTGTTGCAAAATCAAAAGGTGTCAATGCTGCTTAGGGAAGGCAATTTTTTCCAATGGGGCAGATATCTATGAGGTTACCGCCAGCCACTGCCTCCTTGACTCACTCTCACTGCCATTCTCTATCACGCCCTTGTTCTCCTTCATCGTCGTTCTTGTTCGTCGCTAGTTTTCCCATCGCGTCCTTGTTCGTTGCCGCATCTTGCAGTCACATCGCCGCCACCAGCAGAATCTTCTCCTCCAGTAGCAGCGTCACCATGTCCTACAGATTCCTCGCCGACAGATTTTCCATCGCGTCGATGTTCGGCGCTGCGTCGTGTGGCCACCTTGCCGCCACCAGCAGAATCTTCTCCTCTAGTAGTAGCATCGCCGTGCCCTAAAGATTCTGTGCCGGCAGACTCCCTATTGTGTCGCTGTTTGGCATTGTGTCTTGCGGTCATCTCGCCACCACAAGCAGTTTCTTCTCCTCCAGCAGTAATGTCGCCGCATCCTGCGAATTCCTCGTCAATGGACTCCCCGTGGTGTCACTGTTATGCGTCTTATCTTGCGGTCACCTCACTGCCACCAGTAGATTCTTGTCCTCTAGCAGCAGTGTCTATATGTCCAGTGTCCTACAGATTCCTCACAGTTGCCAACAGAATCTTCGTCATCATTCCTTCTGGTAGATCCTCTGAGTCTGTTTCTCTGTTTAATAAAAAGGAAGACGAAAATTGACAATGTTTGTAAAGTATTTATTTATTGTCTATCTAAAATGGAATTGGATAAGTATAGAAATTAGGTGCATAAGTTATTCCCTATGATAGATAGGTAATTTGGTTCTTATTGTCGATAAGTTTTTCCTGGCAATGCATAGGAACTTTCTATTATCATTGGCTTGCTATTTTGTTTTTTTTTTTTTTTTGGGAGTGAGGGCCGAGGGTTGTTTTGTAGTACTTTTATTTTCAATTCAAATTCTAAGTTAAACATAAGATGATTTACTTGATTTGCATGTTGCTTACACTACTCTTATTGGCTGGTATTGCTGCATACAGAGTTTCAAATTTCAATTGTTAGGTACGCCTTCAATTATTTTCTATTCATTCCTTGTACTTTATTGTGTGAGTTGAATGATTTGTGTCTCATTTTTCTTTCATTTATAATTTTTGTCAATATTTTTTCTTTTTTCAAAATTTGCAGATAACCACAGAGATCTGAATATCCGGCGGGTATGGGGTCCTCGTTACCCGTCATGTGGATGGGGCGAGGACGGGAATGGTTTTTGAGGGTGGGGTAGGGGCATGTCCCCGACCCCATGGTGACTCGTTGTCAACCCTATTGCTGCTATTATTGACACACAATATGGTGATGTTAATAATGTGCCTAATGCTTTAGATGCACTCATACAAATTGGTGATGATGCACAAGCTTCAGAGATTGAACTCACCTAATCTTCTTATTCACAGTTAGAAATTCAGGAACATGTAATATTAAACATAAAATTTGTAATTTTACATGTTGATATGCCTACTGTGGTATGCAAGTTATTCTTAGGTGCCTCCATTAGACCCACCACCTCCATAGCATGTGGCAAGGAGCAAGTTTTGGGATAGTTGCATAGAATTTATGAAATTTGCCCCCACCCCAAACTTCAGACCACCAAGAAAGAAATAGATTATAATTTTGAATGTTAACGGGAATATATTATGTAGGACATATTTTGCAGAAAGCTTTTGAAAGTATGTTATTTTGAGACTCTATTATGTAGGGTTGTATTTTGGTTTGGATAATTTTCGATGTGTTTGTAATTGTTTGTAGTTGATGATACTCTAGACATCAGTTAGCAGTTGCTGCTACTACTGCTTATTATGATGATAATGATTAATTACTATGAATTACTAAATTTAAGTATAACTTTTATTTTACATAATGTAATTTTGCATACTTCATTTTATACATTGTTGATCCATATAAAAAATACAGCTTTGACATTTTATACTTCATTTTATAATGTAATTTGCATACTTCATCAACTTCACAATTCTAATTTACAATTTGTCATCAACTTCCAATTTATTGCAAAAAATAAATAGAACATTACATATATTCACATGTTTCATTCACTACTTTCTCCCACCTAGTCGATAACCTATAATTACAAATCCAAACAGAACAATAATCACAAACAGGACAATATTCCATATTCTTAAAACTCTAAGTTTAGCTTCAACCGCACTAATCCTCTATCCTAGATTGATCTTCTAATGATCTTCACTAATTGGAGTTTCATTTCTTCCAACCATTCCTTCTTCTTTAACATCTGTCCATACAAAAAAAAATCACACCATCTCTTATCAACAGTCTCTAACACCAAAAATCCAAAAAAAATAAGAGGAAGAACAATTACAAAATCAAGAAGCACTAGGGAAATAAGGCGTAGAATCAAGTAGCAAGCATTTACTCAACTCATATTATAGTTAGGATATCCATAAAATAGTCTATTTAGATTTGTATCCGTCCTAGACCAATAGAGAATGGGTTACATCCTACAACCGCACCAATACAGAACCTTCTCACCTCTAGTACGATGTGCATTCCTCACCCAACAACCATGTGAATGAGATCTATTGGAGCTCCTAAAAGCTTGGCTACTGCTCCCCAATATTCTTCCCAACTCACCAGAAACGACTTTGATTTGGGAGATTTAGGGCTCTTGCTAGGTTTTTAAGTTCAAGTTGTTGAGGGCTAAATTAATGCCTAAAATATTTTGGCCACGTCATATGACCGTTGAAATTACCAGGTGTCAACTAAACATGCCACGTTAGCTCTCCAGTGATGGAGATGAATAGAAGGGCTAACTTGACCCATGCCTTAAAGTTTCAGGATACAATTTTGGTCAATTGGAAATTAGGGGATAGAGGCGAAATTAAATCAAGAGTCCATTTTCTGGAGCCATTTGAGTATTAACTATATGATGAACAGTGAAGTGTTGGTAACGAAAAAGCCTACTAGACAAATTTTATAATGTACAATGCACATATTTTTTTATAAATTTAGTAAAAATCTTTACTTTTCACCTAATTTTACTCTTCATAAAACATATTTCTATTATTTAAACCTAAAAGTCACTAGAATATAGCATGTAAATTTTGAGTAACATCATAAATTAGTTTTAAATAATTTATAACAGAATATTTAGGTCTTCACAAAACTCAATGTCTTCTAAGCACATCCACAATGATTGTTTCTATATATTTGATGAATGTCTTTTCATTAATCCTTTCTGCTGACAACTAGCAGAATTATGTCATCACACGTTACAGTCAATTTGCTAACATGTCTGTTATTTGTCACATGTTAAAACAAAGACAAATGTCTCTTTCTCAAAACGTGATAGCGTGGTTTGTAAGAATGCAGAGACAGATCGTTGCTAAAAAGGATTAATTTATCTTATAACAATTTTTTTAGGTTTCTAAATATCTTAAAATTGAGTAAACTATCATTTTTTACCTATGAAAGTTTTAAATGCTGACAAATCTACCTGTGAAAAAAAAAAGTAAAGTTATACCCATGAAAGACAGGCTTCCTACGACAAAAATCACCAAAAATTCCAAATTACCCTTTTCCTGACCTTAATCTCAATCCCCTCCCTGAAATCTCAACCCTCCCATTGTTCTTTTCATGGATTTCACCACCTCATTCACCACCACTACCACCACCAACTATCAGCCTCATCTTTCTTCGTTTCCATTGTAACAACAACAACAACAACAACTGCAAGCAATCAAATCACAAGCATTCATATTTTCTTTAAAGAAAAAAGGACAGAAGAAAACATGGCAGTGATGATCGAGCATGGCGACGACAAAACAACACTTGTTTCACTTGACCTTCTTCTTCATCTTGGTTTGGAATCATCTTCTTCCTCAAAACATGAGCTGAGAGGGTTAGAGTTTTGTAGAACCAGCCATATCAAAATCTAAATCCACCACCTCCTGAGAAATCGAAATTGCCACAGCTCCACCGTCGAACCGATGGGATTATTGTCGGCGTTCTTCGTGATCTACATCCTTCATTCACCCATTGGAATAAACTAATTGATTTTTCTGCTTCCAATCCACAAAAATCCACCAATTCCATAATCCCATACCACCCATTTTGATTCAATCATCAATAATCAGTTCTAACTAATAACATCAAACGCCAGGGCAAAGGACTGTGCATCAAACAACAACACACCTTTGTTGCAAACCCAAAATGTGGAATCGGAACTAAAAGGAACAGGGATAGCGTGGATAGCAATGGTGCACATAGTGACAGGTGTCATAGGCTCAGGAGTGCTCTCACTCCCATGGAGCATAATGCAGCTTGGTTGGATTAGAGGCCCTCTCGCAATGCTTCTCTTTGCTTCCATAACTCTTCTTTCTTCTTTTCTTCTCAGAACACTTATTGCTCCCTGGACCCTAAACCCAAATGGAGTTATTCTTTTATTTCTTTCTTCTAAAAAAGAAAATCACAATAATTTTGTGGTTTGATTGCTTGCAATTGTTAATGTTCATGGTTGTGGTAACGATTGGTGGTGGTGGTGGTAGTGGTGGTGGTGGTGAATGAGGTGGTAAAATCCATGAAAACAACGAATGAAGGGTTGTGATTTGGGAGATGGAGTTGAGATTAGGGTTAGGAAAAGGGTAATTTATTATTTTTTGGTAATTTTTTTGTGTTTGGAGAATTTTTGTCATACAGAACCCATTTTTCATGGGTACAATTTTAATTTCTTTTTTTCATGGGTAGATTTTTCAGTATTTAAAACTTTCATGAATAGAAATGGTAGTTCACTCCTTAAAATTAGTTAAAAAACTATCCATATGCATATTAATGGTTTTATTGAAATTTTGTATTTGATAAAATATCCAAGAAAATATTCATTATTAATTGAATGCACTAGAAATCAACTGGGACTAAGGCACCCTCTCAATATAAACTCATCTTCTAGGGGTATAATTGGACTATAAGATACTCAACTCAGATCATATTCGCCAAATTTGGCAAGAATCCATCTCAAAACCATCCCAAATTCATATGGACACATTATAAATACAATGTGGAATGACTACCCTAAGATATATTATTTTGTTTCTATTCCTTATACCTCTTGGATGACCACCGACTTAATCATTGGAGTCCTTTGTAACTACCATCCTACATTCAGCTCATAAATTGTAGCTGATTGGAAAACTTGGTCTCCTTAAAGATCAACCCCTACTTATGCCAAGTAGTTAGTACTGAACAATATACTACTTTTCTTTTAGATAATATCTCAAATACCATTCATATAATTATGATCCATCCTATATATTATATATGCTTTCAACTTCATTAGTATTGAAAACATCTATACCTTGGAATAATGTTAATTGATTCTACATGTACATATACTTACATACCATTCCTAGATAAGGTTAGTTTGATTCAACAAGAAATGATGAATTGAAATCTCTAGTTAAGATGTTGCTATAACAGGAAAAAAGCTCCATAGTGGTTTTGAGGTGTTAGCTGCTCAATTTTTCTAATGAGGTATCATTTTCTTGTTACAGTTTCTATAAGTTATGATATTATAAAGAGTTAAGTACTATTTTAGTCTTTATTATGGTTGTAGGTGAAAGTCTAAATGATCCTTAACGTTTTTTGTTTTTAAAATTATCCCTAAGGTCATTATAAACTATTAAAATGACCTTCTAGTTAAAAATATTATTGTTTTCACAAGGTTTTCCCTAACAAAAATAATAATTATAATTTTTTTTATGATTTATCACTCACAAGTCCAAACTACATGATGAGAAAAGAGTAATAACATACGACGATTACAACAATAGTAGCTACTTATCACTAAAGAAGCACAACTCCAAAGTTAAAATAACAAATCAACCTCAGAACTAAGAACGAAGATAGTTATGATATGCAAGAAACAAAATAACTATTCCCCTTTAGTACAATCTACTCTGTTCCTCACCCAAGTCACAACAAGGTGAGAGACATCCTTCTTTATCTCCTCCAAATATAAATTCTTAGCCAAAAAGTTTGTTATAATTATAAAAAAAAAATATCACATCCCAGCATCAGATCATAAACTAGCACTATCACATTTCCAATCATCTATCCTTTTATCTTCATCCTCAACACCATCACCATCACCATCCTCAATCTCTTTCTCTCTCTCTTTCCTCTTCGTTTAGGGTGTTCTTTTTTTTTGCTTTCTCTTTGTTCTTTCTTTGCTTTTTTCGTACACCAAAAGAAATTAATTATCTATTGTTGAAGGTAGTGATAGTGGAGGAGAAATTTTGGTAGTGTTAAGAATGATTTGATTGGTGTTGGTGGGTGTAATAAAATTATTGTTGTAGGTTTAGGGTTGAAGATGAGTGTTGCTAGGGGTTGGGGATGAGAGCGATGAGTTTTGGGGGTTTAGGTAGGGAGCAATTTTTTTATTTTATAATCATTTGTATCAGAGGTAATTTGTCTAAATTAATATTAAAAATAATTTAAATGTAAAGGACGATTTTGATTTTCACTCACAACCATAAAAGCCAAAATAATACTTAAACTTATTATAAATAATGGTTTATCTATCTTTATCTTAAGAAAGACTTTCTTTATTTGTATCACACACATATCACTATATAAGGTAAAGTATTATAGTATTCGACAAGATGTGGAGTACAAGATTGTAGAGTCTAATTATCTGAAGTATTATTGTCAATACAAGCAAAGCTTAGCTGGGTGTCCTTTGAGCATACAAGTCTCATTGAGATAAAATCTTGGCTATTGGTAAGTGATTAGTCTCCCTTTATCTTTTTGTTAAATATGAAATTTGAATTTTAGAAATAACTTACATGTTCATAATGATGTTGTACTTCAGGGACGTTCGTAAGTTCGGTGGGTCTCATACTTGTCTGGCACCAATGATGTCTGCAGATCATGCCCAGCTAGATAGCACGATGATAAGTAGAGTCATCATGCCTATCATCCAAGCTAACCTTTCAATATCCATTCCAGTATTGTAAGGTGCCGTTTAGCAAAGTTATCACAACATCTCCTTGTAGCCATAGAAAAGAGTAGGGAATCACTACTAAAGATGCTAATGGTAGGTCTGAAAATTCCTCAAGCATCTACCAACCAGATCTCCATCTGTACGCAACCATAAGTGATATGTCACATCTTAGCGTGCGAACGTACAGTACCCTTAAGGGTAGGTGGAATATGTATGCCTTTGGGCACCATTTCTCGACAATGGCAGAGATCAGGGTGCTGTCAAAGAAAAAATCCTTAAGCTATGTCACATGCTTGAAGTCGGCCTCCTTGAAGTATGACAATATAGTCTTGAGAGGTGCCATGGTGTGGCTAATCCGCCTCAATTGAAACACCTAAGTCTCTATAAAATTGTATGACTTACTTTTTTTTTTGTAACAAAACCCATTTAGACATACAAACATAATAAAAACAAGTTCTCCTAAAAACACGCTCAATGATAACATTATTACTTAGAAATCATACGAAAAAATACACCCTAGAATTTATCGTAAACAATACTTTCAAAACATAACATTAATGCCATTAATTAACTAACTACTCCTAGCACATAAACCTTGTAGAATAAGAAAAACAAATTTAACTAAACAATTAAAATAAAAAATTAACTAAAGTAGACTTAACTAAAATAAAATAAAAAATTAACTACTAAACAAACTATTTCTATAACATAAATTTTGTATGATAAAAAAAGGTTTAATTACTCTGTTAGTCCCTATAGTTTGGCCAAATTTTTAATTAGGTCCCTATAGTTTTTTTTCCTTTTAATTGAGTCCCTATACCAATTTTTTTGTTTTAATTGGGTCCCTATTCGCAGTCAACGTTAAATAAAACGTTGACCTGTGGTAAATTTACCAAAATACCCATGTGTATAACCCTACATAATCCTTGCCCTCATCCTAAAACTCCAGAACCCTATTCTGTTCGTCGTTCTCCTTTTCTCCCTTTCTTCTTATTTGTTGCTGAAATTTTTTCATCTTGCATGGATTCCACCCAACATTCTTCGAGAATTTCGAGTTCAAGAAGTCTCAACAAGAGAAGACATTTGTGTTATTGTGGGGAGGCAGTTGTTGTTCTGTCTTCTTCTGAGGTGGCCAGCCATGGAAGGAGGTATGTAGCTTGTGGACGAGTGTTAAGGTGTAGTTTTTTTGAGTGGATTGATAATGAAGATGATACGAAAGGTGAGTGGTTGAAGCAGAAGGAGAGGAGGAAGTCGTTGCTTCTGTGGAGACTCTCTGATTCTGAAAAGTTCTAATACACCCAAGAATCCAAATAGAAGGTTTATGTCTTGCCCAAGTAGAAGATGCAAATTTTTTGAATGGGTTGATGAAGAAAAGAAGGTTGGCGATGTTTGCTTATTATCTTCACAGTATCACTCTGGTCAGGTAGAGGGTGAAATTAGGGGTGAAAATGCACAAGAAAAGAGGGTTGATAGACTTAGTATTGACACGGAGAGGTTAAAGGTGGAGATTGGAGAAGTTGATGATTGTGTTGGAAGAATCTGTGTAGAATTGAATTTGGTCCAGAGGGAACTTCGAAAGTTGGAAGAAAACATGAAGAAGCAGAGCAAGATGTAGATGATGTTATTTTTTTGTTTTGTAATCCTAATAGTTGCAGTGCTATGTGGTAACATTTATTGATGAAGTGGTCATTGTTGGTTTTAAACAGAGCAGTTATAAAAAGTGTATGTTATGTTATTTAGATTGAATGGATGAAACTTTTTTTTATTGCTGCTATAAATATAATGTTGTGATATTGAATGAAAATGTACACAACTAAAAACAACTGCTATCAGCCTATCACAGATGCATCATTAGAATAATATAATTCACAAAAGTGGTCCTTAACATATTCCACACATTAGATAAGTTCAGTGGATCCAACTTGCACTAGTCACAAGATAAATGCTCCACCTAAAATGTACTATCAAAAGTGGTCCACCACAAAGCAAAATAAACAAAAAAAGTGATGTTCCCAATACTAAAATACATCCACAGTATACTATAATACACAAAAAAGCCCTACATAAATCCACAGTAGGAGGAGCTACATAACCCTAAAAACTTCAAACATATGTGAGGTCTATGTGTTCAGCAGAATTGGCTGCTCCCTTTCTTATCCCCATCTTCAATCTTTCACTTCTTCTCATCCCAAAAGTCTTAGTCTTAGGCAAAGGCTGTGTAACTGGTGCTACTTGTGGAGTTTGCTGAATGAGTGGTTCAATAAAGGGAGTTGGTTGAGTTGCTGGTGTATGAGGAGGATTTGCACAAACTCCAGTAGCAGGTGAACCAGATCCAGCAAGGGGTGAGCCATTTTCAGAACCAGATCCAGTAAGGGATGACACAGTTGTAGATCCAAATTCAGCAGCAAGAGTATTTGGTGCAGGGGCTGATGCAACAACAGCCAAATTTTTAAAACATTCCATCACTAAACCCTTTCAATTATGGAGTATGAAATAGCAAAATATAGTTATACTTGTGAAACTAGTTGCTTTTCCTCTACTAAGTCCCACACCCCTCCCTCTGCCTCTCCCCCCAGATCCAGCAGCAGCAGTGCCATTCGTAGCAGCAGATTCAGCAGCAGTAGTAATTGGTGCCGAGGCTGATGGAACAAAAGTATAATGGTTAACACATTTCATAATAGAACATTTTCAATCGTCTAGTATGTAGCAACAAATTCTAGAATTACCTGTGACAACAGTTCCTCTTCCTTTGCCCCTTCCTCTATCCAGTCCCGCACCCCTTCCTCCGCCTCTCCCCCTTACAGCAGCTCCAGCATCATGTGCACTATTTTCAGGTGCAGCTGAGTCAGTTGCAACATCAGATGCAGCAGCAGCGGGTTCAGGAGCTAATGCAAGTTCAATTGAATCGAGGCAACATTACAGAAAGGAACTGGTGCAATCAACAATTATGAAACAACAACAAAATAAGATGTACCTGAGACAATAGGATTTGGGCAGTGCCTCCTGTTGTGTCCATACTGGCCGCAATTGCTGCAAGTCACAGAGGTACCCGTTCTTCTGTACTTCGTTTGAGATCTATTTTCATCCGGTTCTCTAATATGCACCATTCTTGGTCGACCAGGTTTAACCCTGAAAATTGGGGGTATGATGGTATCACAGTTCACTTTCGGCCACATGTTCTCTCCATTAATTGGAGCAATTGAGTTCCCATATGTTGCAAGGTATGCTGCTGGACTATAGTAGTTGCTACAATACTCTTCAAGATTATCACCCTTTTCAAAGATGGCACTGCACGCATGTGGACATGGCATACCACTCAAACCCCAAAATCGACAACTGCAAGTACCAGCTAACAGATCCACCACAAACCTTTCCATGATCATCCTATTTTTGTGATGTACCTCAAACTTCAACTCACCTGCCCATCTAGCTTGCCATTCCATACTTCTGGTTGCAATGACATCCAACCTCTTTTTTGGTTTAGGCAGAATGGATCCTTCATACTTCTCATCCTTCTTCTTCTTTTCTGTAAATCTTGACATCCAGTAGCATCTGATCCACTCAAACATCGTCAGAATGGGCTTGTCTCTTGCCTCAAGAATCCTGCCATTGAAAGCCTCTGATATGTTATTCATTAGCATATCACTCTTTTCCATAAACGTGAAATGGCTCTTTGTCCACAACTTTGGGTCCACTCCCATCAGTTTATCATAACAGTCTCTATTTTTCTCCTTGAGCAGATTCATTCTTCGCTCCCAATCTTTTTTGATATCCACTCACTAGAAGCAAGCCTACCACTATAACTTCTTCACAGGTATGCTTGCCCTTCAAGGTTTTTATCCTAAAACAATCAGATCCTCCTACCTTACTTGCAAAGCAAATCCACTTGCACCTTCCTTTTTGTCCCTTACACACTACTCTACACCTCAACTTGTTGTTCTTCTTGTACCTAACGGCTCTCCCATTCAATAAGGCATGCTCCTTAATTGCATTTTTAAACTGGGACAGTGTTTTGAACTTCAACCCAATCTTAAACTCATACTCTCTACACATTTCTGCCTCATCATACTTAGAAAACCTTTTTTTCTTAATCATGTCATTAGAATCTCTCTCGTAACTATCTATGTCTTTAGTTTCATAACCATCCAAAATATCTCCAATTTGTTCATCCATCTCTCCAGCAGCTTCATTATTGTCAGCACCCTTATCTGTTGTGCCTTCTTAATTTAGCAGGCCATTGAACCCACCAAACGCATTTGATTGTCCACCATCAACACCATCCTCTACATCGAACCCAAAGTAATCCTCATATTCACTATCATTAGCACTGTCATCAAACCTATCCTCCTCAGTAGAGGGTTCTGACTCAGCATCGACTTCTACTTCTATCAGTCCACTATCTTCGCCTTCATCTGGGACATAATATGGATCCATTGATGTGATTTCAACCCCATTACCTTCTCTGTAACCATCAACAACATACATTATACCATGATTCACAGAATCAGTAACTAAAGCCCTAGCCATTCTAACGGCATCCCCATCTGATTTCAACTCTGTGAGACCTAACTTCAACTCCATTCCAAGTTCGTTCCACCATAGCTTCGCATAACCCTTGTAGCCTAGACCCTTCAGCAAACTCACTATCTCTTGCAGAGACCATTCATCTAGTTCATAATGCAAGTCTTCCACAACTAACCCACCTAAATATTCTAGTCCATGTCCCGTGTCAATAAATTTTTCTCCGTGATGGAGCTCTATTGTGAACTCTGATTCTCCCATTGCTACACAACAAAAAACGAAAAATGCTGATTAGTCATCCCCTAATCAAACATCACCAACAATGCTAAGGACTTTAACGCCATAACGTTCGGCAACTTTTGGAAGAATGAAGAATGGAAAAAAGTGTAAAAAAGTGTAACTCGTACCTTTGCAACAACGACGACAGCAGCTCCTTCGATAAAGGAGGCCACGAAAGACAATAACAAACCTCGATCACACAATGGTGGAATGCAAATGTGTTATCGAACAATCAGAAACTGAGATGGGGTGAAGAGGAAGGGTTTCTTTTGCCTCAGTGAAAAGGGAGGAAGATCAAGGGTTAATTTTTCATTACTGAAGATCAAGGGTTATTCCTTTATTAAGGTAGGGGCATTTTTGACAATATAAAACAGGTAAATACATTGAGGATTACAAAAAAATGTTTGTAATTAGGTATATCTAGGGGTGGCAAACGGGCCTAAACCCGCCGGATCGGCTCGCGTAACCCGCCAAAAAAGGCGGGCTGGGCTGAAAAATTGGGACCGCCAAATAGTAAAAGCTCGCCTAACCCGCACCGCTTAAACCGCAGGCTTTGGCGGGGCGGGGCGGGCTTCCCCGCCGGGCTTAGAATTTTTTTAGCAAGGGATATTTTTACAATTTTTTTACCGAAACCCAACTTCCCCCAACCCAACTTACAAGAGAATGAAGATGAAAATTGACTATTTTGGATTATATTTATTTTGTTTTAGAGACAATATTTATAATTATATTTTGGATTATGTTTATTTTGCTTTGGGAACAATATTTATAATTATGTTTTGGATGAAAACTTGGTTTATAATTATATTTATTAGATATTTATAATTACAAAGACTTTAATGTTTGTGAATATAAAAATTATAATTTGTTTATACTTTTGAAAATTATAATAGTTAAATAGAAGAGATTTTTTATGCCTTTATATATATTATTTAATAGTTAAAAGTAAAAAAAGAAAAAAAAAGAGGTTATTTGGCAGGCTTAATCCGCCGGCCCGCCAGCCCGCCGTTATGCGGGGTGGGTGGTGCACGAATCGTGATTGTTCATTCCTTGGTAACGACTTAATACGCACGTTGATAATCTTAGTTCTTCTTCACAACTTCGCACAACTAACCAGCAAGTGAACTGGGTCGTCCAAGTAATAAACCTTACGTGAGTAAGGGTCGATCCCACGGAGATTGTCGGTATGAAGCAAGCTATGGTCATCTTGTAAATCTCAGTCAGGCGGATTCTAATGGTTATGGTGAATTGATAATTAAAATATAAATAAAATGTAAAATAGGATAGAGATACTTATGTAATTCATTGGTAGGAATTTCAGATAAGCATATGGAGATACTTTGTTCCTCCTGATACTCTGCTTTCCTATTGCCTTCATTCAATCCTTCATACTCCTTTTCATGGCAAGCTGTATGTTGGGCATCACTGTTGTCAATCGCTACTTCCCTTCCTCTCAGTGAAAATGGTCCAAAATGTACTGTCACCACACGGCTAATCATCTGTCGGTTCTCGATCATGTTGGAATAGGATCCAGTGATCATTTTGCGTCTGTCACTACGCCCAACACTCGCGAGTTTGAAGCTCGTCACAGCCATCCCTTCCCAGATCCTACTCGAAATACCACAGACAAGGTTTAGACTTTTCGGATCTCAAGAATGGCCGCCAATAATTCTAGCCTATACCATGAAGAATCTGATCATAAATCAGCAGGCTAAGAGATATGCATTCAAGCTTGTTTTCATGTAGAACGGAAGTGTTTGTCAGGCACGCATTCATAAGTGAGAATGGTGATGAGCGTCACATAATCATCACATTCATCATGTTCTTATGTGTAAATGAATATCTTAGAGAAGAAATAGGCTTGAGTTGAATAGAAAAACAATAGTACTTTGCATTAACTCATGAGGAACAGCAGAGCTCCACACCTTAATCTATGGTGTGTAGAAACTCTACCGTTGAAAATACATAAGAACAAGGTCCAGGCATGGCTGAATGGCCAGCCCCCTAAACGTGATCTCAGAACGCACAATTATTCAAAAGATTATCCAGAGATATAAAATAAATCACTAAAAGTAGTTTTTATACTAGACTAGTAACTAGGGTTACAGAAAATAAGTAAATGATGCAGAAATCCACTTCCGGGCCCACTTGGTGTGTGCTTGGGCTAAGCATTGAGCTTTCATATGTAGAGACTTCTTTTGGAGTTAAACGCCAGGTTGTAACCTGTTTCTGGCGTTTAACTCTAATTTGTAACTTGTTTCTGGCGTTTAACGCCAGAATAGGGCAGAAAGCTAGCGTTAAACGCCAGTTTGCATCGTCTAAACTCGTGAAAAGTATGGACTATTATATGTTGCTGGAAAGCCCTGTATATCTACTTTCCAACGCAATTGAGAGCGCGCCATTCGAGTTTCTGTAGCTCCAGAAAATCCATTTCGAGTGCAGAGAGGTCAGAATCCAACAGCATCTGCAGTCCTTCTTCAGCCTCTGAATCAGATTTTTGCTCAGGTCCCTCAATTTCAGCTAGAATTTACCTGAAATCACAGAAAAACACACAAACTCATAGTAAAGTCCAGAAATGTGATTTTTATTTAAAAACTAATAAAAATATACTAAAAACTAACTAAATCATACTAAAAACTATGTAAAAATAATGACAAAAAGCGTATAAATTATCTGCTCATCATAACACCAAACTTAAATTGTTGCTTGTCCCCAAGCAACTGAAATTCAAATAGGATAAAAAGAAGAGAATATACTATAAATTCCAGAATATCAATGAAACTTAGCTCCAATCAGATGAGCGGGACTAGTAGCTTTTTGCCTCTGAACAGTTTTGGCATCTCACTTTATCCTTTGAAGTTTAGAATGATTGGCATCTATAGGAACTCAGAATTTAGATAGTGTTATTGATTCTCCTAGTTCAGTATGTTGATTCTTGAACGCAGTTACTTTATGAGTCTTGGTCATGGCCCTAAGCACTCTGTTTTCCAGTATTACCACCGGATACATACATGCCACAGACACGTAACTGGGTGAACCTTTTCAGATTGTGACTCAGCTTTGCTAAAGTCCCCAATTAGAGGTGTCCAGGGTTCTTAAGCACACTCTTTTTTTTTTGCTTTGGACCTTGACTTTAACCGCTCAGTCTCAAGCTTTTCACTTGACACCTTCACGCTACAAGCACATGGTTAGGGACAGCTTGGTTTAGCCGCTTAGGCCAGGATTTTATTCCTGTGGGCCCTCCTATCCGCTGATGCTCAAAGCCTTGGATCCTTTTTATTACCCTTGCCTTTTGGTTTTAAGGGCTATTGGCTTTTTCTGCTTGCTTTTTCTCTTTCTTTCTTTTTTTTTTTTGCAAGCTTTTGTATTCACTGCTTTTTCTTGCTTCAAGAATCAATTTTATGATTTTTCAGATTATCAATAACAGTTCTCCTTTTTCATTATTCTTTCAAGAGCCAACAATTTTAACATTCATGAACAACAAATTCAAAAGACATATGCACTGTTCAAGCATTCATTCAGAAAACAAAAAGTATTGTCACCACATCAAAATAATTAAACTAATTTCAAGGATGAATTCAAAATTCATGTACTTCTTGTTCTTTTGTAATTAAAACATTTTTCATTTAAGAAAGGTGATGGATTCATAGGACATTCATAGCTTTAAGACATAGACACTTAAATACCAATGATCATGTAATAAAGACATAAACATAAATAGACATATAGTAAACGAAAAACAGGAAAAATAAGAACAAGGAGATTAAGGAATGGGTCCACCTTAGTGAGGGTGGCATCTTCTTCCTCTTGAAGAACCAATGGTGTTCTTGAGCTTCTCTATGTCTCTTCCTTGCCTTTGTTGCTCCTTCCTCATAGCTCTTTGATCTTCTCTAATAATCTCATGGAGAATGATGGAGTGCTCTTGGTGTTCCATCCTTAGTTGTCCCATGTTGGAGCTTAATTCTCCTAGGGAGGTGTTGATTTGCTCCCAATAGTTTTGTGGAGGAAAGTGCATCCCTTGAGGCATCTCAGGGATTTCATGGTGAGAAATTTCCTCATGCCCTTGTTGAGGTCCATGATCTCTTGTTTGCTCCATCCTTTTCTTAGTGATGGGCTTATCCTCATCAATGAGGATGTATCCCTCTATGTCAATTCCAGCCGAATTGCATAGGTGGCAAATGAGGTGAGGAAAGGCTAACCTTGCCAAAGTGGAAGACTTGTCAGCCACCTTGTAGAGTTCTTGAGGTATAATCTCATGAACTTCCACTTCCTCCCCAATCATGATACTGTGGATCATGATGGTCCGGTCTACAGTAACTTCAGACCGGTTGCTAGTAGGAATAATTGAGCGTTGAATGAACTCCAACCATCCTCTAGCTACAGGCTTAAGGTCCGGTCTTCTCAATTGAACCGGCTTGCCTCTTGAGTCAACTTTCCATTGAGCTCCTTCTACACATATGTCCATGAGGACTTGGTCCAACCTTTGATCAAAGTTGACCCTTCTAGTGTAGGGGCGTGCGTTTTCTTGCATCATTGGCAAGTTGAACGCCAACCTTACATTTTCCGGACTAAAATCTAAGTATTTCCCCCGAACCATTGTAAGCCAATTCTTTGGGTTTGGGTTCATACTTTGATCATGGTTCCTAGTGATCCATGCGTTTGCATAGAACTCTTGAACCATTAAGATCCCGACTTGTTGAATAGGATTAGAGAGAACCTCCCATCCTCTTCTTCTAATCTCTTGTCGGATCTCCGGATACTCGCTCTTTTTGAGCTTAAAAGGGACCTCAGGGATCTCCTTTTTCTTGGCCACAACTTCATAGAAGTGGTCTTGATGGACCTTTGAGATGAATCTCTCCATCTTCCATGACTCAGAGGTGGAAGCAATTGCCTTCCCTTTCCTCTTTCTTGAGGTTTCTCTGGCCTTAGGTGCCATTGATGGTTATGGAAAAACAAAAAGCAATGATTTTACCACACCAAACTTAAAAGGTTTGCTCGTCCCCGAGCAAAAGAAGAAAGGAAGTAGTAGAAGAAGAAGAAAATGGGGGAGATGGAAGGAGAAGGTGTATTCGGCCAAGGGGGAGAAATGATGGTTGTAATGTGTGAAAATGGAGTAGTGTTGAGGGGTTTATATAGGGGTGGGGGGGAGGTTAGGTTTCGGACATTAGGGTTGGGTTTGGGAGGGAAAGGATTTTGAATTTTGGAGGTAGGTAGGGTTTATGGGGAAGAGTGGATGGATGTGAGTGGTTAAGGGTATTTGGAGAAGAGAGTTGTGAAAAGGTGTGAAGAGGAGAGAAGAAGAGGTGGGGTAGGTGGGGATCCTGTGGGGTCCACAGATCCAGAGGGGTCAAGGACTTAGCATCCCTGCTCCATTTAGGCATGCAAACGCCCTTAGAAGGCATGTCTGGCGTTAAACACCAGCTTGCTGCTTGTTTCTGGTGTTTAACGCCAGCTTGATGCTTCTTTCGGCGTTAAACGCCAGTTTGATGCTTCTTACTGGCGTTTAAACGCCAGTAAGTTCTTCCTCCAGGGTGAGCTGTTTTTAATGCTGTTTTTCATTCTATTTTTGATTTTTCAGTTTTATTTGTGACTTCACATGATCATCAACCTAAGGAAAACATAAAATAGCAATGGAAAATAAATAAATATAATTAAATAACATTGGGTTGACTCCCAATAAGCACTTCTTTAGTGTCAATAGCTTGACAGTGAGCTCTTATGGAGCCTCACAGATGTTCAGAGCATTGTTGGGACCTCCCAACACCAAACTTAGAGTTTGGTTGTGGCCTCCCAATGCCAAACTTAGAGTTTGACTGTGGGGGCTTTGGTTGACTCTGTAGTGAGAGAAGCTTTTCATGCTTCCTCTCCATGGTTACAGAAGAATATCCTTGAGTTTTAAACACAAGGTTGTCCTCATTCAGTTGAAGGACCAACTCTCCTCTGTCCACATCAATCACAGCTTTTGCCGTGGCTAGGAAGGGTTTTCCAAGGATGATGGATTCATCCTCATCCTTCCCAGTGTCTAGGATTATGAAATTAGCAGGGATGTAAAGGCCTTCAACCTTTACTAACACGTCCTCTACTAGTCCATAAGCCTGTTTCATGGATTTGTCTGTGGTAGCATGTACCTCAGATTCTAGTTTCTCCATTATAGAGTGGCATTAAGTTTATGCTGACCCAGGTCACACAGAGCTTCTCAAGGTCATGGTGCCTATGTTACAGGGAATTAGGAATTTACTAGGATCCTGTTTCTTTTGAGGTAAAGTGTGCTGAACCCAGATATTCAGTTCATTAATGAGCAATGGAGGCTTGTCCTCCCAAGTCTCATTACCAAATAGCTTGGCATTCAACTTCATGATTGCTCCTAAATACTGGGCAACTTGCCCTTGAACAATGTCTTCATCTTTTTCAGAAGATAAATAGTCATCAGAGCTCATGAATGGTAAAAGGAGGTTCAATGGAATCTCTATGGTCTCTATATGAGTCTCATATTCCTTTGGTTCCTCAAAGGAAAACTCCTTATTGGTCAGTGAACGTCCCAGGAGGTCTTCCTCACTAGGATTCACGTCCTCCTCTTCCTCTCTGGGTTCGACCACACCAAGTAAGGTTATGGCCTTGCACTCTCTTTTTGGATTCTCTTCTGTATTGCTTGGGAGAGTACTAGGAGGAGTTTCAGTGACTCTTTTACTCAGCTGGCCCACTTGTGCCTCCAAATTTCTGATGGAGGACCTTGTTTCATTCATGAAACTTAGAGTGGCCTTAGATAGATCAGAGACTATATTTGCTAAGCTAGATGGATTCTGCTCAGAATTCTCTGTCTGTTGCTGAGAGTATGATGGAAAAGGCTTGCTATTGCTAAACCTGTTCCTTCCACCATTATTAAAGCCTTGTTGAGGCTTTTGTTGATCCTTCTATGAGAAATTTGGATGATTTCTCCATGAGGGATTATAGGTGTTTCCATAGGGTTCTCCCATGTAATTCACCTCTGCTATTGCAGGGTTCTCAGGATCATAAGCTTCTTCTTCAGAAGATGCTTCTTTAGTACTGTTGGATGCAGCTTGCAATCCATTCAGACTCTGAGAAATCATATTGACTTGCTGAGTTTATTCTGAGCCAATATGGCATTCAGAGTATCAATTTCAAGAACTCCCTTCCTCTGAGGCGTCCCATTACTCATAGGATTCCTTTCAGAAGTGTACATAAACTGGTTATTTGTAACCATGTCAATGAGTTCCTGAGCTTCTGTAGGCTTTTTCTTTAGGCGAATGGATCCACCTGCAGAATGGTTCAATGACATCTTAGATAATTCAGACAGACCATCATAGAATATATCCAGGATGATCCATTCTAAAAGCATGTCAGAAGGACACTTTTTGGTCAGTTGCTTGTATCTCTCCCAAGCTTCATAGAGGGATTCACCTTCTTTCTGTTTGAAGGTTTGAACATCCACTCTAAGCTTGCTAAGCTTTTGAGGAGGAAAGAATTTGGCCAGGAAAGCATTGACCAGCTTTTCCCAAGAGTTCAGGCTATCTTTAGGTTGAGAGTCCAACCATATTCTAGCTCTGTCTCTTACAGCAAACGGGAAAAGCATAAGCCTGTAGACCTTGAGATCAACCCCATTGGTCTTAACAGTATCACAGATCTGCAAGAATTCAGTTAAGAACTGAAAAGGATCTTCTGATGGAAGTCCATGAAACTTGCAATTCTGTTGCATCAGAGAAACTAATTGAGATTTTAGCTCAAAATTGTTTGCTCCAATGGCAGGAATTGAGATGCTCCTTCCACAGAAGTCAGAAGAGGGTGCAATAAAGTCACTAAGCATCTTCCTCGCATCTCCACCATTGTTATTATTTTCGGCCATGTCTCCTTCTTTTTCGAAAATTTTTGTCAGATTTTCTCCAGAGAGTTGTGCTTTAGCTTCCCTTAGCTTCCTCTTCAGAGTCCTTCCAGGTTCAGGATCAGCTTCAACAAGAATGTTCTTATCCTTGTTCCTGCTCATATGAAAAAGAAGAGAACAGAAAAGAAAATATGTAATCCTCTATGTCACAGTATAGAGATTCCTTATATGAGTATAAGAGAAGAATAGAAGAAGGAAAAGATAAGAATTCGAACACAGAGGAGAAGAGTGGGTTCGAATTTTTGAGTGAAAGAGGGGTGTTAGTAAATAAATAAATAAACAGAAGGGGATGAGAGAGAAGAATTCGAAAATAAAATAAAATAAAATAAGAATATTTTTGTTTTTATTTTAAATATTAGTTATAATTCAAAAATACGAAAAGGAATAAAATTAAAATTAAAATTTAAAATAATTAGTTAATGAAAATAAATTTTGAAAAAGAGGTTAGTGATTTTCGAAAATTAGAGAGAGAAAATTAGTTAGGTAGTTTTGAAAAATATAAGAATCAAACAAAAAGATAAGATTAAAAAGATTTGAAAATCAATTTTGAAAAGATAAGAAGTTAGAAAAGATTTTGAAATTGATTTTGAAAAAGATGTGATTGAAATTTATTTTGAAAAAGATTTGAAAAAGAAATTTAAAAAGATTTTATTTTTGAAATTAAAGTTGATTACTTGACTAATAAGAAATTAAAAGATATGATTTTAAAATTCAAAGATTGAACCTTTCTTAATAGGCAAGTAACAATTTGAAAAATTTTTGAATTAAAACATTAAATGTTAGTGAGATTTTCGAAAATATGAAGTAAGAATAAGAAAAAGATTTTGAAAATCAATTTAAAAAAATTTCAAAAATATGTAAAAATAAATGAAAAAGATTTGATTTTTGAAAAAGATTTGAAAAAGATAGAATTTTTAAATTGAAAATTTGATTTGACTCATAAGAAACAACTAGATTTAAAAATTTTTGAAAAAGTCAACTCAAATTTTCGAAATTTATTTGTAAATAAAGGAAAGATATTTTTTTATTTTTGAATTTTTAATGAAGAAAGAGAAAAACAATAAAAAGACTCAAAACATGAGAATTTAAGATCAAAATAAGAAATCCATACAAGAACACTTTAAATGTCAAGATGAACATCAAGAACACTTTGAATGTCAAGATGAACACCAAGAACTTATTTTTGAAAATTTTTAAGAAAAGAAACACATGCAAGACACCAAACTTAGAAATTTTCAATGTTTAGACACTAACAAATTGAAAATGCATATGAAAAACAAGAAAAGACACGAAATATAAAAATGCAAAGATCAAACAAAGAAGATCATCAAGAACAACTTGAAGATCATGAAGAACGTTTTGCATGAGTTTTCGAAAATTTTATGAAAATAAAAAATATGCAATTGACACCAAACTTAAAAATTGACACTAGACTCAAACAAGAAACATCAAATTTTTGGTTTTTTTTTTTATTTTATTAAAATTTTTTTGTATTTTTTTCAAAAATTATTTTGGGAATAACGAAAAAGAAGAAAGATTTTTTTTTGTATTTTTTGAAAATAAAAGCTTAAAAATAAAATAAAATTACGTAATCTGAGCAACAAGATGAACCGTCAGTTGTCCAAACTCGAACAAACCCCGGCAACGGCGCCAAAAACTTGGTGCACGAGATCGTGATTGTTCTTTCCTTAGTAACGATGCTAAAAACTTAATACGCATGTTCATAATCTTAGTTCTTCTTCACAACTTCGCACAACTAACCAGCAAGTGCACTGGGTCGTCCAAGTAATAAACCTTACGTGAGTAAGGGTCGATCCCACGGAGATTGTCGGTATGAAGCAAGCTATGGTCATCTTGTAAATCTCAGTCAGGCGGATTCTAATGGTTATGGTGAATTGATAATTAAAATATAAATAAAATGTAAAATATGATAGAGATACTTATGTAATTCATTGGTAGGAATTTCAGATAAGCGTATGGAGATGCTTTGTTCCTCCTGATTCTCTGCTTTCCTATTGCCTTTATTCAATCCTTCATACTCCTTTTTCATGGCAAGCTGTATGTTGGGCATCACCGTTGTCAATGGCTACTTCCCTTCCTCTCAGTGAAAATGGTCCAAAATGCGCTGTCACCGCACGGCTAATCATCTGTCGGTTCTCGATCATGTTGGAATAGGATCCAGTGATCCTTTTGCGTCTGTCACTACGCCCAACACTCGCGAGTTTGAAGCTCGTCACAGCCATCCCTTCCCAGATCCTACTCGGAATACCACAGACAAGGTTTAGACTTTTCGGATCTCAAGAATAGCCGCCAATAATTCTAGCCTATACCACGAAGACTCTGATCGTAAATCAGCAGGCTAAGAGATATATGCATTCAAGCTTGTTTTCATGTAGAACAGAAGTGTTTGTCAGGCACGCGTTCATAAGTGAGAATGGTGATGAGCGTCACATAATCATCACATTCATCATGTTCTTATGTGTGAATGAATATCTTAGAGAAGAAATAGGCTTGAGTTGAATAGAAAAACAATAGTACTTTGCATTAATTCATGAGGAACAGCAGAGCTCCACACCTTAATCTATGATGTGTAGAAACTCTACCGTTGAAAATACATAAGAACAAGGTCCAGGCATGGCCGAATGGCCAGCCCCCTAAACGTGATCTCAGAACGCACAATTATTCAAAAGATTATCCAGAGATATAAAATAATTCACTAAAAGTAGTTTTTATACTAGACTAGTAACTAGGGTTACAGAAAATAAGTAAATGATGCAGAAATCCACTTTCGGGCCCGCTTGGTGTGTGCTTGGGCTGAGCATTGAGTTTTCATGTGTAGAGGCTTCTTTTGGAGTTAAACGCCAGATTGTAACCTGTTTCTGGCGTTTAACTCTGATTTGCAACTTGTTTCTGGCGTTTAACGCCAGAATAGGGCAGAAAGTTGGCGTTAAACGCCAGTTTGCGTCATCTAAACTCGTGCAAAGTATGGACTATTATATATTGCTAGAAAGCCCTGGATGTCTACTTTTCAACGCAATTGAAAGCACGCCATTTGGGTTTCTGTAGCTCCAGAAAATCCATTTCGAGTGCAGAGATGTCAGAATCCAACAGCATCTGCAGTCCTTCTTCAGCCTCTGAATCAGATTTTTGCTCAGGTCCCTCAATTTCAGGCAGAATTTACCTGAAATCACAGAAAAACACACAAACTCATAGTAAAGTCCAGAAATGTAATTTTTATTTAAAAACTAATAAAAATTTACTAAAAACTAACTAAATCATACTAAACACTATGTAAAAACAATACCAAAAAGCGTATAAATTATCCGCTCATAAGCGGGTTAGGATTCTAGGACCGCCTCACTAGGCGGGGCGGGGCGGGCCAGCCTGCCAAAGGGCGGGCTTTTGGCGGGACGGGTTTCCCCGCTTGCCACCCCTAGGTATATCCAATTTTGGAACGTAATATTCCGTTAACCCAAACGTTTTTTGTCACTGTAAGGACCCAATTAAAACAAAAAAATTGGTATAGGGACTCAATTAAAAGGAAAAGAACTATAAGGACCTAATTAAAAATTCGGACAAACTATAGGAAGTAACAGAATAATTAAACCTAAAAAAAATTATTATTACCTAAGTGAAGTAACAAAAAATTAACTAAATTAAAATTAAAAAAATTCAACTAATGCGAGAACCAACCTTAGGATCAAGTGCTCCTGCAATGTGCTGCCAAGTTCGATTTAGTATGTTGATGTCCACGGAACGTATTTGCATCATTGGAAGTAGTCGGAAACTCATAAATCTGTCCAAAGCACTTCAAAAAACTGCAAAATGACAAAATTAAAATATGCACTAAATATCTTGTTTGCAGTGAAAGTGGGATACTTATAAATATATCTCTTCCTCATTGAAAACGAGATATATTCGGTATAAATCTCGTATCTTATTCTAATTGTACACGAAATATGTTATGTATTTTTTTCAACGCATCTCGTTCTCATTAAGATCAAAATACATTCTTAAAAAAATTCGTCTTTCGTGTACACGTACATGAAATATGTAATGCAGGGAAAACAAATGATTTTATTTGTGTTTATATCTGGAAATTTTTTTTTTATTTTATTCATTTAAAAAAATTCCATTGACCCCTGTAGCAAAAATACAAAGACCGTTTACTCGAGAAAAGCAATTATTGCCGTGGTCAATGAGTAGAAGCAGGTCTCACATCCTCTTAGACCTCAAATCTTCTTCCTTGCATGCTCTATGTTTTGGAATTTAGCCAATGCCACGCCCTGCACATGCACTGTCCTAACAAACCTTCAGCACTCCAATTTCATAAAATAGATACATAAATGTACCTATATTATTTTTAAGATATTTTTTTTTATTAATATCATATCAGTAATATCATTTATTTGACAAAATTTTAGTATTAATTATTCAATTTTTGTTAAATTATCTATTATTTTTAAATCAACAAAAAAAATATACAAAAAATAATACAATAATTACCCACAAAAATAATTAAAAATTAATAGCGTCTAATCAAATTTGTAACTTACAAAAACATTAAATCTATATTTCTATATTTATTATATTTTACCGTTATAAACAATACAATAAATTTATAATTTTAATAATTAATTTATTAATTTCTATAAATAACTCATTCAATCTAATAAACATCTATATTACAAATGTCATAATAATATTATTAATCATAATAAATTTTACGTTACAAATATTCAAAGTGGTACAACAACTTTTGTACTATTTGATGGCGAAGCAAAAAAATTGTTGGGTACAACTGTTTCAAATTTAATAGCACTCGAGAAAAGTAATGACATTGAAACATGGGAATGGATCCTCTCCAGTGAAAAAAAATTGGATGGTGTCTAGTGTTTAATCTCACCATTCATTGCTCTCTCTCTCCTATTTAATTTTGGTCCCACTTATAGAATTAAAGGTGAGAGATCACATTTTATTCTCTCATGTGTTAAAAAAAATGGAAAGGATTCATTTCCTTGAAACACCACCCCAATTGAAAAATTTGTACAACCTCACTTATATTTGAAGTCAATGTAAATGATTTTAATCTTAAAGAAACTTCTAAACAATACATTCTTACCAAGATATTTGTTCCAACAAAAAATACTGAACCTCAACACTCATTACAACAAATAAAACAGGTAATACTAAAAAAATCACTTATCTTAATTATTTTAGACATCATTTTTTATTTCTAATTTAAATTATTCATTGATTATAAGAACTAACTTTGCCAACACTAATATCATTAGATGAAGATCACATACCCATCAAGAGATTAAGGAGAAAGAAAACTATACAAATTCAAGACATATATTCGGAAGAAGAACGTACTTGTAAAGATGGAACAAACAACACAATAAAAAGTGCATATAACTCAACAATTCATAAAGAACATGTCTTTACAAGAAGAAAGTAACAATTCTAACAACAACCAGTAAAAAAAGGAGGACGAGCGACACATAAAAAGACTAAGTTCATCAGCTAAAATAAATATAAAAATTAAATCACCGAATAAAAATATTATTTTATACATACAATTCTAATATCCAAATTTTTTGTATTACAAATTATTTTAAATAAAATACCTTTTAAATTTAATTTTAATTTACACATTTAATTTAATTTTATAAAATATAATAATTTTTAATATTTATTATATACTATCGTTAATTTACCATATAGATCACGTGGTTCTCATTCTAGTTTCCTTATAATTCACACAATTCCTTCCTAACATTCTTTGATTTCTTTCCATTCATCTCAATACAATAAGGACATGTTTCTTGTAATCGCGTAAATTAAAATTATCTAGGAGGTAGCATATATTACTCTTCCCGATCCGCATAAAAAAATATCAGTCATTCTTTATCTAAAGATTTGTGTAGTAATATAAATCATTTTATTTGCTTCAGTATATTTTGGAGCGTCGTATTTGTATCTTCGTTCATTAATTGCAGAAGTCAGTAGACACTTAAGTATTAAAAATGTTCGACATTAAATTAATTTAAATGCACTAAACATTCTTGAAGTTCATTTGTCTTTGCATTTAAATCGATGGGATAAGAATGATGAGGTAACAATAAAAATGAACAGAGATTTTTTTTTTTAATGAGTCTAACCAGCAAAATTCTAAAAAATGAGTGTACTGAAAAGAAATCCCAAAAAAAGAAAACATTTGTTTAGGACTTTAGGTAATTAAAATTCAAAAAGGTGACAAATCAGATCAGACTTCATTCAAACTTCAAAATTTAAAAGAAAAAAAAAAGGAAGGTAACAGACTAAAAGAGAAGCAGGTATATTAGTTGTTCTCACTTTCTGAGTGTCACTTTTCATTTCTCTTTTTTAGTTTCACCACTAATTCAAATTAAAAATTTAAAAATTAAAATAAGAAAACAAAGCATTATCAGATTTTGTGCCACGAACTTTTGTTTTCAGGGTTCCTTTCACTCTGCTGAGTTGGGCCAAAGATAATTTCTACATGGTTTTGTTTCTCAGCAACAGTAAAGCGAAAACAAAAAGCTTCACAGCGAAGAAAAATGGAGACAAGGGTTCCCTCCTTCTACTTCTTCCTCTTTTCTCTCTCATTACTGCTACTTCTTCTCTTCCCTTTTTCTTCAGCTCAGATGCCAGGTAAACCTGATTACTTAACTATGCTCGTTCTTCTTCTTCTTCTTCTTCTTCTTCTTCTTCTTCTTCCTTAACTACCCTCGTTCTTCTTCTTCACCCTTTTTTTCTTATTCTGGATTGGTTTCTGTAAGGAATATTAAGTCTGTTTTTTTTAACCCGATACTAAAAGTAATATTTTTTCGGTGCTTTGAAACCAACCTCTGCTCTCTGGCATTGTTTTTTTTTTTTTTTTTTCTGGTTTGTTAATATCATTGTAGTTCTTCTTCTTTACTATGTTTTTCCCCCCTATTTTTTCGTGTTTGTTTCTTTTAATTTTTCAAACTACTCAGGAGTTCAATGATTTTTCATTTTTCTTTCAGTTCTGAAGGTTAAATCTTTCTAGTGTGCCATTTAAAGTGTATTTATATTAAAAATCTTGTTAGTTTGCTTAAAAAGATTCAGGAAATCTTTCAGCATAAATAAGTTAGATACAAAAGGTTAATGGTTAAATCATGTTTTTAGAGCTGTTAAATTAGTAGTTAGCAAGATATAAGTAACTTAATTAATAATGGCGATTAAATGCCAAAGTAGAACCGTTATTAATCCTCAATTATGAATAATGAACCTTCTTCTATGAAGATTTTTGGTTCTTGGAACACGGTGGTTTTTCTAGATCATAAGATCGGCTAAAAATCTAAAATCAAGTTAAATGATTCATACTGCTAATTTTTCAAGCCTCTGTTAATTATTACTGTAACAAACTTCTTCATTTGTCTCAACACTAAATTTTTTCTTTTTTATTTTTAGTAAGAATTAATCTTATGCATTATGTGCATAATATTTACATGGATCAACTTAGTAAATTGGTTGTGCATTTAACTCACTTCAGCTATGCTGTTCTTTGGCGACTAAATATGACATGTTAATAAGCAGGTTTCATAAGTTTGGACTGTGGAGGTAACGAAAACTTCACTGATGAAATTGGTATCGAATGGACTCCTGATGACAAACTGACTTTCGGAGAAATAAGCACTATATCGGTTGTGAATGAGACACGAAAGCAATACACAACGCTTCGACACTTTCCGGCAGATTCCAGGAAATACTGCTACTCGCTTGATGTTGACAGTAGAACAAGATACCTGCTGAGGGCATCATTCTTGTATGGGAACTTTGATAATAACAATGTTTATCCGAAATTCGACATTTCTGTTGGAGCAACTCATTGGTCTACTATTGTTATATCTGATGCTGACACTATTGAAGTGATAGAGCTTATCTTTCTGGCTACAAGTCCTACAGTTAGTGTATGTTTATCAAATGCAACAACTGGGAAGCCGTTTATTTCTACACTTGAACTCCGGCAATTCAATGGTTCTGTTTATTATACAGAAATCGAGGAACAATATTACCTCAGTGTCTCTGCTAGGATCAATTTTGGTGCTGAGAGTGATGCTCCTGTCAGGTATTGACCCAACTCTGTGTTGAATCATATACTATTTTGCAAAAGTATTTTTCTAAATGCGGTCGTAAGTGTATGACAAAATATACGTTGCAATATGAAGTCAATGGAATTAAATTTAATGAACCCCCCCCCCCCCCCAAAAAAAAAAGCATTCCTGAATCCCAACACCTAGGATCTATTTCATTTGGCAGATTTCACACTTGTTTATTTTGTTCGTTGTAATATGAAGTTAAATCAGAAATGTCTGATACTGGTAACTTTCCTCATAGCAAGGAACTACTTCCCATATTATGTCTCTTGGGAGGATGCATTAGTGCCACTAGTAGTTTTGACTGTAGAAGGAATTTCCTTTTACTTATGAAGTTTATGTTACTGCCATATCAGGTATCCTGATGATCCATTTGATAGAATTTGGCAGTCAGATTCTATCAAGAAAGCCAATTATCTTGTCGATGTTGCTGCCGGAACTCAGAAAATTTCAACCAATATGTCAATTGATGTTAACAGAGATGAAATGCCACCAGTAAAAGTAATGCAGACAGCTGTAGTCGGTACAAACGGGTCCTTAACTTACCGGCTAAACTTGGATGGTTTTCCTGGTATGGGTTGGGCTTTCACCTATTTTGCAGAGATTGAAGATTTGCTAGAAAATGAATCAAGAAAATTCAGGCTAGTACTTCCAGGCCACAATGATATGAGCAAGGCTGTGGTAAATATCGAAGAAAATGCTCAAGGGAAATATCGCCTTTACGAACCAGGATATACCAATTTATCCTTACCATTCGTGCTGTCCTTTAGATTTGTCAAGACATCTGATTCTACCAGGGGCCCTCTTCTAAATGCCATGGAGATAAATAAATATCTAAAGAAAAGTGATGGTTCTCCTGATGGTTAGTGGTAGACACACCATATGACATGTTTTTGGAACTATAGGGCTGTGTTTGGTAAATGTTTTATGACAAAAATATGAAGATATTGAGACAATGACAAGATAAACAGTTGTCTTTGTACCTATTTCTACTGACCTCAGTCTTTGGGTGGATAGAAAATTGGACAAATTGAATCAGGATAAAAATTGTTTGCTTGTTTTAATTTCTATCTCGTTCTCCAAAATAGGCTTGTGTCACTATGCCTTTCATTTTTCTCGAGATAGTTACCAAATGAGGCCTAGAGTAACTACTTGATAAGCATGTATTTGTGTCATAGAAGTGCTGTTAATTGCCAATTATTATTGTTATTATTTCTTGAACCATTTCAGCACTTGGTTTGCAGGTGATACTATATCTGCCGTACTTTCGCACTACTCTTCCGCAGACTGGGCTCAAGAAGGGGGTGACCCTTGCCTACCTGCTCCATGGTCATGGGTCCGCTGTAGCTCAGATCCACAGCCAAAAATTGTTTCAATGTAAATGTTTATCTTTCTAAAGGTTTTGATTTTGTCCATATGTGAATTAGTTTTCATCAATAATGACCCTAAACAACTGCATTATGTTCCTGGTGATGACAGTTTATTGTCAGGTAAAAACTTGACAGGCAATATTCCGTTGGACATTACCAAGTTGACTGGTCTTGTTGAAATGTAAGTTCTTTGTTGCTTTCTAATTTTTCTGCAAAGCAGCTACTGATGCCTCATTGTTTGTCCATCAAACCGCTGTTTTGGTTGGCGGATGATTTTATTATTCATGGATGCAGATGGCTTGATGGAAATATGTTGACTGGTACAATACCGGATTTTACTGGATGCATGGACTTAAAGATCATGTAATTGCTGATACTTCCTTCTCTTAATCACTATTTGTTAATTTTGAGCAACGAGTAACATGTTTTTTTTTCCCTCAGTCATCTTGAAAACAACCACTTAACAGGTCAATTACCTTCCTCTCTGGTGAACCTTCCGAATTTGAGGGAATTGTAAGATATCTGGAGCTTACATATTAAATCTTTATTTTTATTTATTTTTATTTTTTATTTTTATCAAAGTGGGAATTGTTATACTATCAATTATGATATTAGCAATAGAATGTATTTGTCTCACTAAAATGAGTAACATTGGTTATAGATAATGCTTACAATGATTTCAGGTATGTGCAAAATAATATGTTATCTGGAACAATACCTTCAGACCTTCTGAGTGAAGATTTGGTCATAAAGTGAGTATTCTTTATATATTTTAATTTGAACTTAAACAAAATGCTGCATTGCATATTCAGAAGTAGAGGAAATACTGGCATGCTCCATCTTAAGAATACTGATAAATATGCACACTAGATAATAGATATGATGGATGCCTTTACGTTGTCCTATCTTGTTCAATTCAATTGTCATTGTCTTCCAGATTTTAGCACTTTTATGAGTTTATGTATCATCTTTTAAATGGTTGCTATATGATAAAGAATTAGACCATGTACTGCATAGAACAGCAGATATTCCTTTATATGAATTGTGCCTCCTTTCATGTCATTCGACCAACCCCTTGTAACGCATATAGTTCAAAGCTTTCATTTATATATTTTTTTTCTTTTCCAAATTTTCTGTTCAAACATCACCACATTTATATGACTACTGATTTTATTTGGATCCTCAACAGTTACTCTGGAAACATTGATCTTCATAAGAAAAGTGGAAAACAAAGCCATATGATTGTAATCATAGGTTCATCTGCTGGCGCTGCGGTTCTTCTTCTGGCAACTATCATCTCTTGCTTGTTTTTGCGTAAAGGAAAGAAAAAATATTATGAGCAAGGTAAGGACTATGAATCAGAATCATATATTGTTCCTTTCTGATTTGAGGTGGCAGAAGCTGATTTGTGTGGTTACATTCTCCATAGACAAACTTGTCTCTCGCCCATCTCAAAGTATTGGTTCTACCGTGAGTGAAGGTCCTTCAAACGCAGAAGCTGCTCACTGCTTCAGTTTTTCTGAAATTGAAAGTTCAACCAATAACTTCGAGAGAAAAATTGGTTCCGGAGGTTTTGGAGTTGTTTACTATGGGAGACTGAAAGATGGAAAAGAGATAGCAGTTAAAGTTCTAACCAGTAATTCCTACCAAGGCAAACGAGAGTTCTCCAATGAGGTAGAATTTAGTATACCTCTTTAATTATTCTAACATTTGTAATTTGCAGCTATCCCAAATTTTGTTTGTGGCTTGACATGAATAGACATATTTAGTTATTTATGTTTGATCCAGGTTACTCTTCTATCAAGAATACATCACAGAAACTTGGTACAGCTTCTCGGTTATTGCCGCGAAGAAGGGAATAGCATGCTTATTTATGAGTACATGCATAACGGGACTCTCAAAGAACATCTTTACGGTAAGCCCAGATGATTTAATTCAAGATTCAGAAGTTAAATATGCTCAATTATGCCCAATTTAATTTAGGTCCATTAACACATGGACGAAGCATCAATTGGATCAAGCGCCTTGAGATTGCAGAAGATGCCGCAAAAGGTTTACAATGCTAACTCATCATTTACAGTAACAGTATTATTTTGTTCCCTTTAATTTTCTTATTGAATGGCCCTTATAATTTGTATATTATAGATGGCAATGAATTAATTATATTTATGTCCTCGTACTTTGTTCAGGAATAGAATATCTTCATACAGGATGTGTTCCTGCAGTCATACATAGAGACCTAAAAACCAGCAATATTCTTCTTGACAAGCAAATGCGAGCCAAGGTTTCAGATTTCGGCCTTTCAAAACTTGCTGTTGATGGAGCTTCCCATGTCTCTAGCATAGTCCGGGGGACAGTAGGATATCTTGATCCTGAGTAATTCCTTAAATTATTTTCCATCACTTATTTTTTTTTTTTTTAAAACCTTATTTGCTAGTTGTTACCAAAGTTTAATGCGCAATCTCTTGATTTTTGTTCCCTATGATCTGATATTAACTGCAATGCTTAACATCATACCTTCCCCTAACAGGTACTATATTTCTCAGCAGCTGACTGACAAGAGTGATATTTATAGTTTTGGAGTTATTCTTCTTGAACTCATATCTGGTCAAGAAGCAATATCGAATGACAGCTTTGGCGCCAATTGCCGAAACATAGTCCAGTGGGTGAGTTTTTCGTTTCTCATCAGACATGAATTTTGGACTTTGGACTACTGAGCTAATAGCTCTAAAATTCTTTGTAATTCTCTTGGAAATAGTTTGTACTGTGTTTCAAATTATAAACATGTCTTATAATGGTTGAGTGAAATTATATTGTAGTAAGAAAAGATATATAGTTATTTAAGTGAATTTACAAAGTATAGAGCAACACAATTTGTTTAATGAACTACATGAATGAGAAAACAAAAATGCTATGTACACACTAAATCAGCCACTGTATTTGTATATTATACATATGTTATTTGACTCATTTTCATTGTGTATTTTGTATTTCAATATGTTGAATCATATTACATATCCTAACTTGTGGTTGCTTTATTAATTTTTCTGCAGGCAAAATTACATATTGAGAGTGGAGACATACAAGGTATCATTGATCCAGTGCTAAGAAACAACTATGATCTACAATCAATGTGGAAAATTGCAGAGAAAGCATTGATGTGCGTCCAACCTCACGGCCATATGCGGCCGCCAATATCAGAAGTCCTCAAGGAGATCCAAGATGCGATCACCATCGAGAGAGAGGCTGGAGGCAATTCAGACGAGTTATCAAGAAATTCTTTACTTTCTTCCAAGAACATTATTGGTTCTATGGATCTGGCCGGAACTGCGAACTTTGTGTCGATTGATGAATCCATGGCACAGCCTACTGCAAGATAGATCTGTGTTGTAAACACGCCCAATTCTTTCCCACCCTGCTTCCTTTGTTGTCTTGAATTTTGCAGGCATTGCCCGTATGTGGTCTAAAAGGTTTTATGCTGCTTAACAATTTTCAACATATCATTTTTTTCCCCTGAAAAGAAAGAAGCAATTTCATCCAATGTGATTTAAATAAATATTTAAATATTTTTTATTAGCCAAAATACGCATGCTTTTAAGACTAAAGTGCGCACACAACTAGGGATGGCAAAAAAACTAAAATTACCCGCAATGGGAATTTACCGGGAAGAACTTGCTAAATACTCACGAGGATGGGGACTTATCTCACGATTAAGTTATTAAAATGCCCTTACTTATATTAGTGACTTTGTTTTATTTTCTTTTAATGTAATGTGCATGTTGGATATTTAATGTGAAGTTGGTTATGTCAAATTTGTTTTTAGATTGTGTTTCCATATTAAATTTGGTTAAATTATATTGGATTATATTACGGTTTTAGATTTTTTTTTTCTATTATAAAATAAAAAATACTTTATTTTCATAAAGAAAAGAAAAAGACAATATTTACTGAAATCCAATTTATTTTGTCTTGCATAAAGTTTGCCTAGTGTCTATGTGAACTGAGCGTTTAGGCGATATTTATATTTGATGGTGCATAATTTATATTTGTTTTTCTATAATTTGGATTTCACTCTCAAAAGTTTGATCCACTAAATTGCGGTTTTGGTTTATTTTTTTAATAATTTGAATTTTTCAGTTTGCACATATTATTAGTTCTCATGGGCATAGTTGTCAAAATTAAACCGGTGATCAAACCGTTCAGACTATTGAATTACTGATTCAATCGGTGCATCACTGGTTAAATCGGTTGATCCAGTCCTATGTAAATAAAAATAAAAAATAGTCAAAAATTTAAAATTAAAATTTAAAATACATATTTTCACTAATATTTTAAAAATATCTAGCTATTCTAAAATAATATGGAACACGAAGAATAAGTATTTTGTTAATTTTACTCTATCATAAATATTATTTTGTTTTTATATTAAAATAACTATTATTTTTAAATTTCAATAATTTATTAATTAGTTTATATCTATTATATTATTATATACTACAAATATTTATTAAAAAATAATATTAATAGATATTATATAATTATGAAAAAAAAAAAGTAAATTTATAATTATTGTTTAATAAAAATATAATTAATTTAAGAATGAGTGAGATTATATATATATATATATATATATATATATATATATATATATATTATGTGTGTGTTAACAAGAAATATGACAGCCTTGTGTTTGTAAATGGCATCTCTCACATTGAGGAGAGAGGTCGAACCCCACCTCAAACATTTTGAGAAAATAAATTTTAAGCGGTTTGATCGGATTAATCTTTATTAAATTTGATCGATTTTTATCGGTTCGTATCGATTCTTTGTCTTATACCGTTCAAATATCGAAATAACTATGCTCATGGGACATTTATGAATGCTTTTCCCATTAGACCAATCTAATACATATATGAATGTTAGACGGTAAAAATATTACACATTTTATGAAATTAAAAGAGTAACCTCTTGCTAGTTAACCACTTTTTTTTAGCAAGATTATAAGAAAAAGCTTCAAAATCTGTTAAGTTATTTGTTACCTCTAATAATAGATTATTTTCTAATTAATTGGGGTTGATTTAGTAGTTAACTTACTAATATATTTAAATAAGTGTTGAAAGTTTGAATTTCGCTTTATGTATGTAGCAATCTATTATTTAGCGACAAAACTTTCAATAGAGCTCAGATCTGTGACAGATAAATTCTTAACCTACCAAACTAGGAGATACTATAAGAAACCAAAGAAATTTCTTTTTTAAAATTGTCGTACTCTCTACTTTTGTTTTTGGAACACATAAACATTCATAATGATATCAATATACAAAATCAGTATTCGTGCTAAATATTATTTGACTATTTCCAAACATGGATAACAGTTTATTGAAATAACTGTTGTCATTAATTAATTAATTTAAATTTTCTATAATTTTATTTACATTTATATTTATTAACAAATACATTCATGAATTGAATTTCATTTATATTATATTTTAAGTTTTTCATGTACAAAATTTAATGATAATAATGATCATACTTATATAATTTATTTCATAATACTTATAATTTATAAAGTTTAACATTAATGGCTGCTATTAAATATCATCATTTTTGTTAACTTTTAAAACACAATATTTATTCTAAAGATTTGGCCATTTTCAAATATAAATAAACCACAATGCACATAATTATTATTAGTAAATAGTAAATATGAAATATTATCTAGAATTCTATTAGAAAGACAATGCGAAATCTTAACAATGTGTATAATGTACTGCTTTATTGATTTACGGTGGATTAAAAAATAAAAAACACTTTCTAAACTCTAATAACAAAAAACTTTTACTCCCATTTTCAAATTTTAACCATTTCCTATTCATTGCGGAACCCCCCCAAAATATATGACAAAATAACCATCAAATTTCAAATTTCAAATTTTAAATCCCCCAATTTTAAATTTCAAATTTTAACAATGTGACACCCCGCAGCCCCATAGCCGCACCCATGCCTTCCCCACCTGTGCTTTTCCCTCATGCGCCCATTGATATATGTTCAGTCCAATAGGTTGGCAGATAGTTATTGTAATTCTTAATAGGATGGTTAGTTCAAGTATATATAATTAACAAATGTTGGATGTTCATTTCATTAAATAGCTGGATGGTTATTTTAATTATTAAAAGTTATAGAAAAGATTAAGCTTCTCTTCAAGAGAAGATTTAAAGTTATGAAAATCCTAATAGTGATTTATAAACATGTAGCCACTCAAATATATTTTTCGAATTTTGTTCTATAATGTAGAAGCTTTTATGCAAAGAAATGAAATATTTAATTATTAATCCTAATTATTACCGTTCTCCATTAACGTGGCTGTGAGGAGTGACCCACGTATGATACGGCCAGCCACTTCTATCCCTTGTTTGTGGCGGATGAAAACGGAGTGACGGTAAAACACGCCGGCTGCGGGAGGGGGCCGCACAATCAGCACGTTGAGATGCTTCTAGTGAGTAACGCAAAGTGCGCGACCGTGCTGCTCGTACATTGGCGGGTCGCAGGGCGGTGTGGTTTGATGCTCTGGCGGCGACGGCTGATGTTGCTGTCGGAGTTTTCACTAGTGAGAAGGGAAGAGAGTGGATGAGAAGGAATTCACATCATATGGGGGAGAGGGAGACTTTTTTGCAGTGTACTTAACTGCAAATCCTTATTTGCTTTGAATTTCAAATTGAAAATTATTAATAATTAATTAATTTAATTATCATTTTATGTTAATTTCAATTTTATTCCTATTATATACATTGTACACTATATTCATTGGCTTCCCATACTTTTTTTATTATCATACATATACAATTATATTGAGTATGCAAATGTTTATACCTTATAATTCTTTTTGGCTAGTATTAACGGTTATGATTATGATATATTAGCACTAAATTTGTCTATTCTAAATTATTATTTGACGATTTCAAAATATGGCTAAAATATTAAACAACACTGTCAATTAAAATTACATGTAAATATTAAGCAAAACTATATATCACATAATTCTTGTTAAGATATCCTAATATTACTCCTTACATCATTGAAAAATAAGTGTTATGATCTTTTTTATATGTATTTAGATTTTAATTTGTTTAAATAAATCAAAACAGTTAAATCAGACAATCATTTTTTTTGTATATGAAAATGGAGGTGGAAGGAAAGGTTGACGACAGTGTAAAGTGAAAGTTTCAAAGTGTGTAGTCTCCATTGTTTAGAGAGAAGGATCCAAACAGAGAGTCCCTTAACATTAGAATTTTAAGTGTGTCAAAATAGTAAATAACAATAATAGGAATAGTGAAAAACCTAAACATGTATATAGACTATGAAGTGCGAATACTTCGTTATGTTTCTACGTCTGTATGTTGACACATTTCAAAAATAATACTCATCTAACATTTGTCTAACAATGGTTTTTGAAAAGAGGGATGATTTTGCCTATTTTTATATGTATAATTGTGTCCTTGTTGAATTAGATGTGAAACTTCCGTTCACTAAATTTCAATGTAGTGTCTTGTTACACTTAAATTGTGCACTATCTCAACTTCACCCAAATTCATAGGCATTTGTTTGAGCCTATGAAATTTTTGTTATATCTGCATTTTATTAGCATTTTCATTGTCTATTGCCTGGGTAGTGCTATATCTTTACTTTCCTCTTCCATGTCATGCTTGTCTAGTCTGGTTTCTGCATTAAAGTTGTCATTATATAGTGCGGTGCACAAGGATATATGGGTGATTTCCACTGGTAGCATAGCATCAGTTTCAAATACCATCCGCCTTTTCTCGAAATTCTACTAGGATTTTAGTTTAGTGACGACAATTGCTTATTGGAACTTACCAGGTATGTGTCTACTTTTAAGAGCGTGCAAGTGTACCCCAGGATGTAGGTTAGGTATATCGATGGCAACCTTGTTGAAGCGAGTCGGATAGTCATGCAAGGACTAGTGCTAGCCTTTCTTGATGGTGTTAAGGTAGTTAGAGTCATGGACATAAATAGATGATGCAGCAAAGTTGTTTGTAAAGAGCTCGGATAGTTCCTAAAAATTAAAGATAGAACCTGCAGGTAAAGAAGAGAACCAAAAAGTAAAGTAGCACTTTCTAAAATACTTGGAAATACATGACAAAATATAGGGTTAGAGGCACCGGTATGAAGCATCATAGATTGAAATTTAGTAACTTGCAGTTTCAAATTGCCTGAACCATTGTAGGGTTTCAAAGTGGCCGGCAAGGTGAAGTTCACCGGCAGGCCGAATTCCATCTCCTGTGACAAGGGCCCTTGGCCAAAATACTCAGCATTCGATGGTTCCTCACCTGACTAGTTAGCTTTAGAGGTATCTAGTATTTCCACATTTGCATTCCCGCTTGTGCTATAGGTTGTTCGTTATCACTAAAGTTCGGATAGCTGTTGTGCCATTTTCTCGTTGTTGGCCTGTAGAGCTGCAACCATGGCTAGTAATTTAGCATTCCTCGACGAGGATCTGTTCTTGGCCATCGTCTCTCTTGATCTTGGTTAGGAAGGTACCGGCCTCATGGTGGGCTTCAAAATGTTTTTGTCCTAGGAGAAGGTTCGAGGTATGGCTTGTCCTTGACTCGTATGCCTCTAAGAGATGAGTTACTTCAACTCCCAATGAACACCAAACGTGGAGAGTACCTGTAAAAAATACTCCAACGTTCAAATCAGTCACAGAATAAAGATTCAAACAACCTTAGTGTAAACGAGTTCGAATTCTAGTTTTTGTTGTGATACGTGATCATGTTTTGTACCTCATACCTATTTATCCTTATGCAGGCCGAGGTTTTACTAATGTGGCTGTTTTAGCATTGTTTCTGATTCCAGATTATTAGTGATAGCGTTAACTAAGAGAGTTACATATTGCTTTCTGATTATTCTAACGTGTTATTTTGAATTGGTCTTCTGAATTATAAGTCTCCAACTATCAAGTTATACGAATTGGATCACCTTTCATAATAATGCTATAAAAAATTGTGATTGTTCTTATATCGCTACAAATTCTATATGCAAAGAAATTGCGGGTTGAAAATCACTTTTTACATCTAATTATCCAATTTTTATGCAATAAAAACGAGTAAATATATAATGGTCGATAAAAGAATTTTATATATAACTTTGATAAGTCTAGGTATATAATTTATCATCAAGTATATCATAGGGTTAACTATCAATTTGGTACCTCAAAAATTTAATTGTTGACAAAAAGATTCTTGAAATAGAGTGAACTACCAACTCGGCCCTTGTGCATTTCACAGAATGACGAAGCAACCCCTGACGAATAAAACAATCCACTTCGGTCCCTGTCCCATACTTCCATGACACAAGACGGTCCTTGTGGGTGAATCTCCGGTAATTACGAACAGAAAACGCTGAGTTGTCACGGTGAGCGTGTGTTAGCTTGCTGATGTAGATGAATGCTGCAGACATGAACACCTCAATTGGTCAGGGGGTTAATTGTCCCCATCCACGTCAACCAAAACGACCTCCCTCTACCATCTTCGCTCAATTGCTATGCCGAAATGGAGGAACCGCCACCACTGCCCACCTCCGCCATCCCCAACACCTGCCCCAGAGCTACTAGCGGTGGAGTAAGCAAGACTTCTTTTTCCGGAGCCCTCATTCCAGAGCTTCACCACCTACCAGGTCACCCTTGCCTCCGCGTGCCCCCATCTAAGGGATCGCCCCCTCAACCGCTCCTCTGACAACAGCGAGCTCAACGTCCTAATTTACGCTAGCGAGAATCCCATGCGTCGCTGCCTCACCGCCTGGGACCTCACCTAGCTCACTTTTGTCTCCGTCTTCGACTCTGGAATCTTTGTAATCACCGGCCAGGAGGCCCGCACCGACGCTGGTCCCGCCATCGTTCTCGCCTACGCCATCTCTGGCTGCTCCGCACTCTGCTACACCGAGTTCGTAGTCAACATCCCCGTTGCCAGCGGCTCTTTCTCCTTCCTCCACATCGAGCTTGGTGACTTCATTGCCTTCCTTGCCGCCGAAAACATCCTCCTCGAGGCTGTTGTAGGCGCTGCCGGCCTCGGCTGTTCGTGGTCCTCTTATTTTGCCGATATGATCAAGAACGATCCGGATTTCTTCCGAATCTGGGTGAATTCCTTCCAAGAAGGGTTCAACATACTGAATCCAATTGCTGATGTCATTCTTTTTAAAGCCAATGGTGTTGCAATGAGCAGCACTAGGAATACCTCAATTCTAAAGTGGCTCAGCTCCATTGCCACTACGCTTGTTATTATGTTCATCATCGTAGTTGGATTTGTTCACGGTAAAGCCTCAAACCTGACGCCATTCTTCCCTATGGGGATGAAGGGAGTGTTTAATGCTGCTGCAATTGTACATTGGTCTTATAGAGGCTTCGACATGGTGGCAACTATGGCTGAGGAAACCAAGAACCCTACCAGGGATATACCTATTGGTTTGGTTGGTTCCATTTCGATGATCACGGTTAATTCCTCCCCTCAAAACGACCACGTTTTTGGTTGACGTGGATGTGGAAAATTAACCTCCTGACCATTTGAGGTGTCCACGACTGCAGCATTCATCTACATCAGTAAGCTAACACATGCTCACCATGACAGCTCAGCATTTTCCATTCGTAGTAACCGGAGATTCACCCACAGGGACTGCCTTGTGCCACGGAAGTATGGGACTGAGACCGAAGTGGATTGCTTTATTCGTTAGGGGTCGCTTTGTTATTCTGCGAAATGGACAAGGGTCGGGTTGGTAGTTCACTCCTTGAAATATGTTTGTCAACAAAATAGCTCCTGAATGATTTGAAAATGCAACAAAATAACCAATAATTATTATATTTTTTGTGAGTGACAAAAAAACTTCTGTTTTTAGAAAATAACTTATCTATTTTGATCTGAATTTTTGTAGCAATATTTGAATAATTATTTAAAGGTACACAAAAAAATTTGGAGCAAAAAGAACAAATTTTGATCTCGAAATTTTTTTTAATCTTCAAAAAAATGTGGTCATTCACAATTTAAAAAACAATTTAACAAAAATTCACTTGACATAAAATTACCAAATTTTAAGGATGAAAAGATCTTATTTTCTTAATAATCATTGCAAAAGTTTGCATCAAAATCCAATCTCTAAAGTCTTTTTTTAGAATATATATTTAATGTTTAGTCCTTTTTGTTGCATTTTTAAATCTTTTGGAGACTTATTTGTCGATATCATTTTTTAAGATTCTTTTTGTCATCAGTGTAAACTTTTGGATACCATTTTGATAATTTACTCTATATAATATCTTGATGACTTGGTTCAGGGCATCACAGGACTAGTCTCAAACCATAAAATGTTAATCTACTTGGGTGAGTTAATATTCAAATTAGCTCCTGAAATTTACTTTAAGTCTTAAATTGGCCATTGAAATTTCAATTACCTCAATGTGGACCTTAAATTTTTACTCTATAACTCACATTAGTTTCTCAAATAATTTATGTTGATGGTGTACTGATGTGAAATGATGACATAAATAGTTAGTGTCACGTATCAGAACAATATTCGATCAAGAATAACGAAGGGATGACATGTTTGTTACTGACACGTTATATGCTGACATAAATAATTATGTCACATGTCATAACATGATTTGTACACATGTTAGTTGTGCCTCATGTTATAATATAATTTGTTCACGTGTCACTGATATATTATTATTTTAAGTGATTTAAATTAGCCTTTAAATTTTCATTCATGACTCATATTTAGCCCACCAAATTAAAGAATGAAAATCATTAATTTCTTTTCTATTCTTTATATTTTACATAAATAGAAAACTTCTTATAAATAATTTTAAATTTTATAGTTAGATCATATAATTTTTTTTATAATAATTTAATATTAATAAATTTTATAATATAATTACATTATTTCAATAAGATAAATATAAGATTGACTAAAATATGCATCTTTTTATTTTGGTCTAAATTATGCCTATTACTATTAATACTAATTAATTAATAAAAAACCTCTTATATGAAAATTATCACAAAATGAGATTTCTGAAAAATATATAAAGAGAATAATTAAATTTGTCTTTTATATAAACATTAATAATTTTTTTTCCTTTCAAATTCATCTTCAAAATCAACCTCTCACAAGACTTCGTTCATAAATCATATAACGAAACAAATAAATGCGAAATCTTCTTTCATTATCAGCTTTTAGTTTCATATTTTAAGTTTCTTGAAATAGTTTTTCTATTATGTAACAAGAATTTTATTTAATTTATTTGAAAAAAAATAGATGAAAAATTAGAAAATTTTTAAAAGATATTAATAATTTTTGAATATATGAAATAAAAAAATAAAAAAATTTATTTCATGAACTAAAATAAATCATGAGTGAATTTAGAGACTAATTTAAATCACTTAAAATAATAACATATCAATGACACGTACACAGATCTTTGGGATTGCTGAAGAACAGACGAAATAATAAAGCAACAGAACCATCATAGTATTTTATAAATACTTCAAACAAAAAAGGAAGGATGGTTATTGGATCATTTACTGATGCTGATTTTAGATTATAGAATCGTTTGCTTTAATTAACTGACAGAGACGTATCATATATCCATTATTTTTATTATTATTCAATTATATAAATAGATATATTTATTGAATTGATATATCAATACGCACTTTAGAGATCGACATGGATTACTTGTAATTCCTTCTTTCATTATTGTCCAATCAATTGAAAAATGAATCCATCTCACCGAAAAAGTTACATTTGTTAAAAGTTCAAACCAATCGAAAGAATTTGGAAAATTTTGATGCAACAGGTCTATAAAAGGGATTAACAATTTGGATAATATATCCAAATTTGTTCCTTCTTGGCTAAGAGATTCCTATTACTCAACAAAGTAAATAATACTAATATAAACATAGAAAAAAGCATAGTATTGGTGGATTCATGAGGATAAAAAGGAGAAGGCTTTTTAGTATCAAAATGAGTAGTGTCAATAAGAAGACGTGTTATACTTTTGACATTTTGATTAATTCTATGGAAATGCATGCCAATGGGACCCTCCCTCAAATAAGTCTATCAGATTTTTTTTCAAGAATGAAATCTTATTAGAACTGTCCAGTTCATCTTTCGGAACCATATCCCATCTATTCCAATTTTTTTCTTTAGTTATTCACTAGAACAATTATGATTCGGAAGTTAATCCGGGGCAAGTGTTCGAATCTATTATAACATAAGATATAGGCGCTCAAAGGACCTTTTTGAATCCTCTCAACACAAGTCACATAACTCACAAAGACAAATTTAATTATGATTCATGAGACTACCATCCATCTAAGCATGCCACATGTCACTAATACATATCATCCCTTCATTCCACATGACCAAATGTTATTCTAACATGTGACACTATATCAACATGCCACATCAGCATGACATTAACAAAAATGGATTTAGATCTTTTAAATTTTGAATTTTATTTTAGAGGGTAAAGTATGATCTATCACTATTTATTTCATAGGTGGGATCAAGAGAAAACATGAGAGAAAAAATATCCAATGGTGAGAGATCTCACTTTATCTTCTAAAGTTAAAAACTAAAATTTAGAGGATCCAAATTCAACAAAAATGATTTGAGAAGCTAACATGAGTTACGAAGTAAAAACTTAAAAGTCCAAATTGAGATAATTCATATTCCAAGGACGAATTTAAAATTTATTGAACTTTGCTAGGTAACCAACCAGGCTACCAGCCAACATTTTAGATTTCAGAAAACTTTTAAATTTCAAAAAAAGCAATTTTCGTCGTCTTTCAATTCCACCTCCTTCTTCTACCTCTCGCAACATTGTGTGCTCATCTGTAAATCCTCTTGAGCGCCCCCAAGAACAAGCCTCCGTCGCGCGCCACCGCACCCTCCCCCCCCCCCCCAAATCTCAACCCCAAATAAAAGAAACCATCCATTTACTCAGAAAGAAACATCCAAAAAAATAATTAAAGAAATAAATTCAAAAAAAAAAGGGACCGCATCCCCCAAAAAGAAACATCCTAAAACCTATGAAAGAAACATCCAGCAACCCACATAAAAGTAATCACCCATTTACTCGAAACGAAACATCCAAAAAAAAGGTAAACAAACAAATTCCAAAAAAAAAAAAACAAATGCACACAAGGGGCGTTACCTTGTCTATGGAGCCCTTGCAATCATGACTGCTTCGTGCGACGGCCTGGAGCGTCGACAACGATGCTGGCAGGAAGATTGGCGGCACACCCAGAGGCGCTCAACAGGGAGGGACCGATCGCGTCCAGGATTCGTTGCACGAAGAGCTGCGCGTCGCAGTGATGAGGAATTAATGCAGGGAAGACTGTAGCGTGGTCTAGCGCATTCCGCAGCGATCTCAGACTGCGGGAACTCGCACCAAGACGTCAAGGATCTGAACGCGCCACTCGCGGCGATGAGGATTCCATGCAGGTCAGCGCGACATGGCTCAAAGGAGTTGTGACGAAGGTCACAGAAGCAGCGCCATAGGCAATTGAGCTTGAGGGACCGGCGATCCGATGAGAGAGCGCTTCATGTTACGAAGCGGTTATGCGATGATATTCAATGGAAAGTTACATTACGATAATCCTAATTTTGTAGCATTAATCCTAATTATTTATAATCCTATTTTTAAAAAATTTAAAATCCTATTTTTTTAAAAGTTGTTCAAGTTAGCTAATGGTATAGTTGACTTCCTATACTTTCTCATTTCAAGAGTCAATTTGAGTATTATCTCCTACATGTACCTAAAGAATTTGACCTCAGACTAATTAGTCCTTGAAGAAAAAAAATACCAATTTGGCCTTCTAGGATGGCAAACGATGGATACGTTATATCCTTCTATCAGTTTGTCACATAAAACTTAGTGGTGGTGCTTATATGTACCATTAATTACTATGTCGTGTCTATTATGAGATCATCATGTAGATAACAACTTTTGGAACAAAACTTCATCTGTTTTAGTAGGATTCGTAATAAATAAAAAGTAGTTGATAAAGGTCAGATAGAAACTCAAGATAATAATATTTTCCAGTCCAAAACTACATCATTTCGATATTCATGTAACAACAATATAATATCCACCATTGTAGATAACAAAATACATAGACAACTTCATTTCGTTTCACATTATTTGTGGATGAAAGATATACATGTCTACCATTTGCTATTATGAAGGATCTAATTGGTATTTTTTTTCTTCAAGGACTAATTAATCCGAAATCAAAATCCTTAAAAATCTAATTATCACTTTACTCTAAATTTAAACATGTAGCGTTTTAGAGCACCTCCAACGGCTGGGTTCTCATTCAACTTTTTCTGACATATGGAGGAACCTACTGTTGGAGCATAGAGAGATGGAGTCCCTGCACATAGTTTAAGAAGAGAGAATCCCCATTCAGAGGGACTCATATTAACCAATAATAACTTGTCAAAAAAAAATAAATAATTATATAAAATATAAAATAATTAAATAATTATATTAAACAATTATATCTCTATTTAATTAATAATTTATATTAATTATTTAAATAATAATTAATTAAATAATTAAATCATAATTAATTTATTAATAATTATAATAATTAATTAGATTAAATAATTAAATTTCTATTTAATTAATGATTTATATTAATTATTTATGTCATCATTAATATTGAATATTATTTATATTATTATATTAAATTATAATTAATTAAATTTACTTATATTAAAAAATAAATTTAATTTTTACACCTTACAAAATAATTTTTGGTTGGGTTGGTTATTTTTATTTTTAAAATTTAAAATGCTAACCACATTATTAAAATTAGCCGTTGCAAAATTAGCCGTTGGAAATTAGCCGTTACTATGTTACAGTTATTCTTAATAAATTAATATCTTATTACTCTATATATACCACTTACATACAATTCTATTCTCACACTTTCTTTAAATCTTCAACTTCTTCCAAGTTTACAAAATCAAAGTTCTACTGATATTATGTTTTGTTCGAAAAAATGGATCCAAACCAACTCAACTCTTTTTTCAATTATTTACAAAACTTTTCTCAAACTCCAAATACCCAACAATCTCAAACCTCAAACTCTCAAGTTCCAAATCAAAACTTCACACTACCAAATACATTTCAAAATCCAAATCCAAAAAATCTTCCTAATTTTAATTTTCAAGCTCTTTATAATAATCAATTTCCTATATTCCAACCACAAAATCAAAATTTACAAACACCACATTTTCCATTTTCATCCATATTTAACCTCTTTATCGGAAATGTTACTCCAACATCTTTGCCGTTTTCAACTCAATTCAGTGCATCAAGACATAATTCATCTAGTGTTGGTGGCTCTTCTAACCCATCCTCTCAGATTTCGATACAATCTAGTCCAAATTCGCAATATTCAAATTTTGCCAACCCTCGTGGATTAGATGTTATCGACCTCAATGATGATGATATTGAAGATTGGAGGCAAGATAGTATTCAACACTGGCATTGAAAAGAGGATGAGATGCTGATCAGTGCATGGTTAAATATTTCAACTGACCCTATAATTGGTACCGATCAAAAGGGGAAAACATTTTGGAGTCGAATTCACAGGTACTGTGTAGAATTTTGCTCCAACATGACAAGGGGGTAGTTTCATGTAAGAAACGATGGTATAAGATCAACAAGGCTGTTGCATAATTTGCTGGTTGCTACGATCAAGCTAGTCGAAACATAAGGAGTGGTTCGAACGCTGATGATATAAAGGAGTTGGCCTATAAACTTTATTCCACGAATTATGGTCAAAAATTCACTTTTGAGAGGCATTGGAACATGCTTCGTTTGGAGCAAAAATGGAGAAGCCAACTACCTACATAGAGTGGAGGCTCAAAGAGAACCAAGGTTAGTGCAACTGGAGCATACTCATCCTCATCAAACCCATATACACTGTTGGCAGATGAACCCGGTGTGGACTCTCCCGTTTGCCCACAAGGATCAAAGAAGAGCAAGCAAAAAGGTAAGAGAAAAGCACAAATGTCTGAAGATCTTAGCGAAAAGAAATCATCAATTGTTAAAAAATTATCTCTCATGGAAGATATTAAGAATGTTAGAGAAAAAGAACTAATGGATAGGGAAAAAGAAAGAGAGGAGGAGAGGGCACATAGAACAAAGATTATGGCAATGAAGGAGAAGGAGTTACAAATTCAAGCGAAAATGAAAGAACAAGAATTATAAACTCAGAGGTATATTAAAGAAATGGAGATAAATGCAAAAGAAAGGGAAATGGAAAGGATGGCTAAGGAAAGGGAAAGGGAAATGGATATGCAAATACTTAATGATGACACGTCTACAATGAGTGAAAAACGACGAGCTCTTCATGAGATTGCATGTGAGAAAATAATCGCGAAGTGGTTTACTTAATAGTTCCTTGTATTCGTAGAGTTACGTAGTATGTTCTTATTTTTATTGCGTATTACTAGTATGTGATGTAGTTTGTTTTATTCATTTCTGATGTAACTTTTCAAATTAGTCAATATTATTGTGTCGTTATTGTTCATAAAAGTGAACGTTAAGTAGCCGTTGCAAAACTATCCGTTAAGTAGCCGTTGTAAAACTAGCCATTGAGAAGTAGGTACTTGCTGCAGACACACTTATAAATATCAACTATCAATGACTCTGCAACTCCATTTCAACTCTTGTTTCTCACCTCGAAAGAGTACTAAAAATTACATTTCAAGATATGGTTAGAAATTTTGATGATATGTTTAATGAGGTTTTGTATGGCAAAAGAAGACGACAAGATAACACACTCATAGATAATTGGATCGATGAGTGTTTATTCGAAGATTCAGAAGAAGATATCGATAGATGCTCTATCCCAACTTCTCGTAGATGGATCAACGGAGATCGAGAAGAGGACATGATCGCCTTTTCCAAGATTACTTTGCAGATGAACCGGTGTATAATGCTGACATTTTTCGATGGATAGTAGACGCTCTCTCAAACGTCTATCCGTATTTCCAACAGAGGGTTAATGCAACTAGAAGAAGAGGCTTGTCACCACTCCAAAAATGCACCACTGCGATATGGATGTTAGCATATGGCGTAGCAGCTGATGCTGTTGATGATTATGTGCGCATAGACGAGAGCACTACAATTGAATGCTTGGAAAAATTTGTTGAAGGTGTCATTTCGATGTTCGAGGATGAATACTTACGAAAAACAAATCCAATTGATGTACGACGCCTGCTACAAATGGCGGAGGGTTGTGGCTTTCCTGGCATGTTGGGTAACATTGACTGCATGCATTGGCAATAAAAAAATTGTCCAAAGGCGTGGAAATGTATGTACATGAGTGGTTATCGTGGGGTTGCAACCATAGTACTTGAGGTTGTAGCATCTTCAGACCTTTAGATATGGCATGCGTTCTTTGGAGTTTCTAGTTCAAATAACGATATCAATGTGTTAGATCGTTCTCCAGTGTTCGATGATATTCTAAATGACCATGCTCCGAAAGTAAATTATACTATTAATGGTAATAATTATACTATGGGATACTATTTAGCAGATGATATTTATCCTGAATGGGCCACATTTGTCAAATCAATTTCAAAGCTACAAGGGGAGAAACGCAAGTTATTTGCACAATATCAACAAGGGCAAAGAAAAGATGTGGAGCGAGCATTCGAAGTGTTGCAAGCACGCTTTGCAATTATACGTGGTCCAGCTCGCTTTTGGGAAAAGAAGAAGCTTGCCAACATAATGAGAGCTTGTATTATATTACATAATATGATTATTGACGATGAAAGAGACACTTATGTAGGAAATTTTGCTCAAGGCTTAGAGTATGACGATGTCGAAAATGACTTATCACAACCTCAATTGGGAGAGGAAGATTTTGCACCATACCTTCAATTTCTCTAAAGAAATGTCCAACTTCAAAATAGGCAGCAGCATAGACAATTGAAAGAAGACTTGATTGAACACATATGGCAATTTCACAATGTATAGAGCTTAATTATGATTTTCTTTGTATTAAATAATTTTACAAATTAGTGTAATCCCGAATTATATATTGTGTATTATTGTTACATATGAATTTTTTTAATATTAATATTTTTTAATAGTGAATTATTTTTAAATTTATAAATTTAAATAATATTATTGAAAAAAATAATTACATTACTTTTAAGTATTTTAATCAATTAATTAAATAAGACCACATCAGAGACTAAAATTAGTTTCTCCTAATAGAAAAAAAAGAGAATTACGCTTAGATAGAATTTAAGCGAATTTAAGCAGGCGTACTATTGCATCAGAAATAATTGAGGTATTTGGACAGAGGATCTTCAAATCTAATCACCCGATAAATTCAAATTCCATAAATCTACAATAGCACACCATCCTTGATGCAGACAATTCCAAAGGTAATTCGAGAAACACATTAACTACAAACAAAAGAAACTATCTTACAAGTTTTGACTTGGCACATTGACCTTTGTAAATCTTTTGTATTAGGAAAACAGTTCAACTTCTCGAAACACTTGACCGAATGTTAGAAACAACTTTTTCAGTTATGGGAACTCTCATTCCCTTTGGTAGCAAAAATTTAACCAAACAAACTAGTTAACAAACGCGTATAGCAAACAAGGATAAACATGCCACTGAAGATGCCAGAGTTTGGACTGCAATACTTCAAAAAAAATTTCGATCTTGTCTTTGCATAAGATTATGATATAAATAACCCGCAAAAATAAAAACCAAAAATCTTTTTTATCATAACAGAGTACAAGAACAAAATATCTAGACAAGAAACTAAGTAACTCTCGGTAAACCTCACTGTGAAACACCCAACCACTTAGAGAAGTTATCAAACTCAGTGTAATCAGAATCTGAAACCATAGTTTGATACCATGCCTTTCCAGCGGCCCTGATGGCAGAAGCTTCCTCCTAACAATCACAGACACAAAAAAGATGCAATTAAACAATTACCAAAGTTTAAGGCAATCTATCAACCAACAACATGAGCAAAGGCATTCAATTACCAAAGAGACATTATACAAAAGAAATTCATGTTGCCACAAATAGGAGAACTTGAATGCCATAGTTATATTTAAATTCATGCTGATTTGATTTGGTATTCTATGGCCTAAGATTCATCATTGTTCTCATCTAACACAAATACATATGTAGCTGAGTAAAAACACAAGCACATTGCAATTATCAAAGAACAATTTGAATCAACTAACAATTACCATTTACAACACATGCACATAATTTAAGCACATAATTTAAGCTATTTGACGAAACCATGGAACATTATTCACAATCCCCCGCACAAACTAAGATGCACCCGCCATAAAGAACATAAAAATCACGTTCGACCAGTAAATTGCAGCCAGAAAAGCTCTAAAAAGAATATGATCAGCACGAACATTAATACAATTAAATCAACAACAGAAATAACAATTTATAGCTGTTAGTCCAAGCCACACCGAATCACAGAATCAATATAGCAAATCTGAAACCACAATAAACCCATATTCTACACGAATCTACAATCAATAATAATTTTTTTTAAAAGAAATTGGAACCCTAAAGCACTGCAAAACAACTAGATATATCACAAAATGCATAATCTCAAAATATAACAATATACACACCATTTTCAAACCAAATCCACACTATCACAATATCACACAATGCTACATACTAAATTCATAAAAATGACAAGTGCTGCATAGTTGAAATTCACATACCTTGGAAACAGTCTTCCTCTTCTGGTCAAGCTTCTCCTTCTTGGCCTTAACGCGTTGCGCCTCTGCAAGAAGTGCCATCCTCTTAGCAGCCTTAGCATAAGGGTTCAACCTCAACATGACATTCAGGTTCTTCAGAGGGTTCTTCTTCAATGTAGCCCTCTTAACCTCCTTCTTGATCGGCCTTACAACACTCTGCACCTCATCAGAGTTAATAATCCTAGCCAAATCTGCATTCACCATCTTCGCCCTAGGAAGCAAGTACCCCTTCTTCTTCTCAGACGGCTTCTCAAACGAACCATAAATCGAATCAAGCTTCTCGAATGCCGACTTAGTCCATATCACAAACCTGCCAAGGTGTCCACCAGGCGCCAATTTCAATAAATTCAGTCTCTCAACGTTCACAACTTCGACGCCAGGAATGTTCCGGAACGCCTTAACAGCCTTAGCTCCTTCGGTTCCGTACACAATCAGAGGTCCCTTTCTTGAAATGTATCGGCGGTTACGCATTTTCCCCTTCCCAGGGCGAATTGCGTGGCTGTCCTTTGCCTTCTCAGCGTCGGAATAAGCTCCGATGGATTTCAAGACGTTGATCGCTTCCTTTGTCTTTTCAACGGCTTCCGCGGCATCTGAGACGACGAGAGGGAGCTCCGGCACGGTGTCAATGCGGTGGCCGCGTGCGACGACTAGTGAGGGAATGGCAGAGGCAGCGATGGCGGAAACGACGGCGTACCGCTTCTGGTTGACGTTGATCTTGCGGTGCCAGCGGCGCCAGATCTTGGTAGGGGCAAACATGCGCCCGCCGCGGCACATGTTTCCGAAAGCTCCCTGGCCAGCGCGGTGAGTTCCGCCGCCGGGAACACGGGGAATACGGGAGACAGCACGCCCGGTTCCCCAGGACTCGGCGGAGGTCTGGTGGCCGGCGCGGCGGGAGACGGCGTAGGGCTGGCGGGAGTTCTTGGAAATGTTGTCGTGGACGAATGTGACGATGTCAGGGCGAATGGCGGCCTTCATGACATCGGGAAGTGGGACAGTTGGTTGGGCATCGGTGGCCATGTCGCCATCCAAGGGTTGGACGGTGACAAGGGGTCTAGCTGCTGCTGCGGCCATGGTTAGGGAAATGGGGGAGAAAGAGTAGGGTGGGGGGAAGTGAATTAGGGTTTTTCTTTAGGGTGAGAGTGAGAGAATTTAGTTAAGAATGAATTTATAGTGTGTCTCTGCAAAAAGGACATCTCATTTTCTTTTCCTGTGTCTATGTGTGCGATTGTGTTTTGCACTGTTGGTGTTTTAGGTTTGGTTTGATGGTTTGGGCCGCGTCTCTTTTGGGGGTTCAATTTTTTTTTATATGGAAGGGTTGTGCGTGTCTTTTCCGGACATAGAATTATGGGGTTTCATACCATTCCGTGGGACAGGTTTTTTTCTTAGTGTCAGGCCCATGAACTCAGACCGTGCGACTTGTTTGAGTTTTAAATTTGGCTAAACAAATCGGTGGGTCCGATTTGGAGAGGATGGAATTTTGTATTTTCTGAAGGTGCTAATCGGACCCTCCGAATTGCTAGTAGGGTGTAGTTTTTTTATGAATTCGGTTTATGAAATCGGAGGGTGCGATTTTATTATTCTATAATTTTTTTGAATGAAGTAAATCTAATCGTAGGGTCCGATTTGTTGTTGACTTTAAATAAAAGTATCTGAATGGTGGTGAGGACCTACTCGCATTTTCTTCTCCTTCTTCAACGATTCTTTCTTCTGATTTTTTGTTTCTCTGTTTCTTCCTTACTTGGCATGATAGCTAAAAATTTAGTTTTCAAGTTTTTTATCTTGTTTATGTGAATAAGAGTAATGAGTGACAGAGTTTTATTGAAGGTGTATTATTTTGGTCAGATTTTATTACAAACATCTGAAGGAGTAACATTTGTTTGTGAAAATTCGTTAGATGTTGTGATTCCTTTCACAATCTCATTTGAAGAGCTCAAATGTGTGATATGTAAAAAGATTCATTCTGAGAGGGCAAGAAGAATAGCCTGTATTCTATATAGATATCCTATACAAGTGTTTGGTGGATTCGTCCAATTTCAAACCAAATATGTAACGGACAAAGCGAGCATGCAAGAGATGTTTTCAATGTATATTGAAAATCGGAGTCAACTCGCGTTCATCGAGTTGTATGTTGAGTTTGAGCAATCTGAGGCCGACCGGAATATTCTACAGGAAGATTACAATAGTGAAAGTGAAGAAGAGTTCGAAAGCAACTACGAAGTTGTTGGTCCAGATGGAGATGAAGATCAAGGTGACGGACCTATGGCTCTGGATGTGTCAGATGTGGCAAATACACTAGCAAACGAAGTGCCGTTTGAGGAGCCATCATTCATGCGAGTTTTGGATTTGGAAGCCATGCATGTTCCGGAGTTTCCGGATTATATCAGTGCGGGTACGTAATTCTCCGTATTTATAAAATGGATTAGAATTTTTTAATAATTTATCTTGATAGTTGGACTAACTAGCTAAGTGAAGTGTGAAAATATACTCGATTAGTATTTATTTTTGTTTACCTGTTTGTGTATTTAAGTTTGAGAAAGTAAAATTTTTAAGGAGTAACTGAATTAGTTGAATATAAATTAGAATTTATATATAAATTAGTAAATTAGTTAAATATCAGTTAGTATTTATGAGTTAATTTAGCAAGTTAATTAAATATAAATTAGTATCTATTAGTAAATTAGTAAATTAGATTAATATAAATTAGAATTTATTAGTGAAATAGTAAACTAGTGAATTAGTTAAATATAAATTAATATTTGTTAGTAAATTACTTGAAAATAAATACGCATTTGTTAGTAAATAAGTAAATTAGTCAAATATAAATAGTTTGGATTTATATCATAATTGATGCAGTAAAAATTGATTTATCTTTATTTTCGATGTTTAAATATTTGTGTATTAAATATTTTTTGTATGGCTGTCCTTGTGGCAGAAATTCTTTTTGTCGCAGATGGTGAATTTGTCGTTGGGATGGAATTCAGTTTCAGGGAAGCTGTTATTAAGGCAATAAAAGAGTATACCATATGAAGAAGTGTAGACTACCGGGTGTATGAGTCTGAGCCGTTGACATTTTATGCGAAGTGTATACAGTATGGGTCAGGGTGTGATTAGCTTATCCGAGTTAGCATGATCAGCCAGAAGTATTGTTGGGTTATAAGGAGGTATAATAGCAGTCACACATATACCAGAGCCACAATTTCTCAGGATCATTCAAAGCTGGATTCGACCACAATTGCAGAAGCAATAAAGCCGTTGGTTGAGGCTGACCCCGCCCTAAAGGTAAAAATCGGTTATAGCAGAAGTGCAATCGAAGTTCAACTACACCATTAGTTATCGGAAAGCATGGTTGGCTAAGTAAAAGGCAGTAGAAAAAATATTTGGAGGCTGGGAAGTATCATACGAAGCCTTGCCTATATGGTTTGAGGCCATGTGTCATAAGGAGCTGTCAGCTGTTGTTCATTTTGAGACTATGCCTGCATATCAAGGCGATGACCTGGTGACTGATATTCGGGTATTGCATCGGGTCTTTTGGAGTTATTACCCCTGCATTAGAGCATTCAGACATTGTAAGCCAGTTGTCCAGGTAGATGAGACTCACTTGTATGGAAAGTACAAAGGTTGTCTACTAGTGGCAGTTTCACAGGATGGCAACAACAATATCGTCCCAATTGCGTTTGCTATTGTGGAGGGAAAGACTTCTGATGCGTGGCACTTTTTCCTTAGTAACCTTCATCAGCATGTTGTCACTCGGGATGGTGTGGGACTGATATCCGACCGTCACGAATCCATAAATGCAGCTGTGGAAAGGAGTAACGGTGCTTGGTCACCTCCTAGAGCTTTTCATATATTTTGCATCAGGTATATAGAGTCGAATTTTCTGAGAAAATTCAAGGCGCCGTACTTGCAGAAACTGGTCGTCAATATAGGTAACGCTCAGTAAAGCTAATTAATTTACTAATGGAGTTACCTTCATTAAGTGTGTTTACCTCTTTTTTTTCGTTTGTTTCTTTTTATTCTACAGGATATTCGAGGACGGTGCGGGAGTATGAAGTATGCTACCAGCGTTTACGAGAACGGGGCGAGGCCTACACTAACTGGTTAAACCGAATCCCCCACGAACAGTACGCGTTGGCTTTTGATGGTGGATATCGATGAGGGCATATGACGACGAATCTAGTAGAATGTATCAATTCAGTATTGAAGGGTGCACGCAATCTCCCCGTTACTGCCCTTGTGAAGACAAATTCTACAGGCTTAACGAGTTGTTCACCCGAAAAAGAGCAGAGGCGGAAGCCCGGATTAATGCTGGGCATGTGTTTTCTGATGTCGTGACCACGAAGTTGCATGCAAACCAACTTGCATCCGGAAACATACAGGTTAGTTGTTTTGACCGGCAGAATGAGGTCTTTGAGGTGCGTGAGATGCCAAGTGGACTGGAGTTTCCAGTCGACCTACGTGGCCTTCGATGTGACTGTGGTAAGTTCCAGGTGGATCGGATCCCCTGTCGACATGTGTTCGCATGTTGTGCCAACCAGCGACTGGATTGGCAAGTGTATGTGCATGATGTGTATAAGATGGACCAAGTTCGGCGGGTGTACCGAGCAAGGTTTAGGCCACTAGGTAATCCTACTACATGGCCTGCTTACAACGGACCTCGGTTCATGCCGAATCCATTCCTGAGACGCGTGACGAAAGGTCGCCCCAGAATGACGCGCTTCTTGAATGAGATGGACACGCGAATGTTACGTCGACCTAGGCGATGTAGGCTATGTGGAGCTGAGGGACACAGTCGTAGCAGATGCCGTCAGTCAGGTGGTGCAAATGCTGGCAGAGATGCTCAGTAGGTTCACATTCTAAGATGATATTTTATATGTAGCATTATATAGTATGGCATGAGTTGTTCAGTTGAGTTAACAAATTATGATATATGTAACATTGTATAATCTGACATGACTTCTCATACTGAGTTAACATGATCTGGTCTATGTAGCGTTATAAACTATGACAAGATAGTATTATTCTCTATCTGTAGTATTATATAATATGATCCTCAATTGTCCAAATTAGTTAATTTGATACGATATTCGTAGTAATATATTAAGATTTTTGAAACATTAATACATAGTCCAGATCATTAATACATAAATAAGTTCGTTAATATATAAATACTATGAATATACAAAGCAATGTTACCATAGTCCAGGTCATTAATACATGATGTCCGACCCATATAAAGTACTCTAAACATAGTCTACACCATTAATACATAAATAAGTTTATTACACCACAACTACTTTCTCATTGTCCACTTTACATCCTTCACAAAGTTCTTACATTTTTTGGCGGCCTTTTTGAACACAGATGGAATGTAGTGATTAGCGCTACGACGTGACGGATCAATCCTCAGATTGTAACCTTTGACTTTGTCATCCGGAGTGTGTGCCTGACCTGCATACAATTTAATAAAAACAATTAAATATAGCACATTAGGTAAACACCACAACAGAGATACCACATATCATTTACTCAAATCACATGGAGATACCATTTATGAACACAAAATGAATAACTAATCGAACATGTAAAGCAAAAATACACAACATAATACCATCATTACGGGATTCCTCATCCTCATCGAACTCCTCTATCTCATCCTCCTCATCATCATCCTCGTCATCTGGTTCATCTACTAGATACGCATTGGCCTCCTCCTCGAGTGTGTTAGCATCTTCCTCAAGAGGTCCCATGGAAACACGGTTAGGATTTTGACTATTAAGAACTGTGCGTCCACCTTCACTTCTACTAGAGTCAACAGACACGAATCCTCCAGAAGCAACCGATGAGGTATGGCACGGTAGCCTCGCATCCAACGAATACCTACGTGCCATGAAATTAGGCTGATTGCCATATTGTGACTGTCCTGCATCTGCAGCCATGAACCCAAGCAATTGGCTAAAAGAACCTCCTTCTCCTGTTTCAAATTGTGATATACCCAAATATTGTTGATGCATTGGAAATGACGGGGTGAACTGTGTCTGAGGTACGTACTGGCTTGAGGACTGAGGTTGTTCTTGTGGAAGCAGATTTGGAGGTTGTGGTGGCGGCGACTGTGGCTCCTGTTCCTCGTTGTCATCATCCGCATCCTAACTACCCTCATCCATATCCTCATTACCCTGATCTATATCCTCATTACCCTCATCCATATCCTGATTACCCTCATCATTCTCTTGAACAACAAGATTCGACAAGTTCAAGCAGTCCCCAAATTTTGATCGGTACCAGTACATGTAAGTATCCAATGGATACTGTCTAAATTTTAAAAAATACTAATAATCATTCTCATTATCTTCCTAAATTCATTTTCTAATAACAATAATAATTAACTTCCTAACAATGATAATTATAATTAACAAAAATAAACTAACGTACTTTTAAAAATTAATACTTACCATTCAGTTTTTATTCCTACATTCAATTACTGACAACCACAATAATATTTAATTTCCTAAAAATTATAACTAAAAATTTAGAAAATATTTAAAAAAAAACGTTGTATAAAAAAATTAATAATAATCCGGTTTACATTTTATAATTTATTTTCTAAATATTAATATTCACTTCCTAACACTAATAGATATATTAAAAAAATTAAACAAATTAAAAAAAAACATACTGCGTTTGTTTTACCTAAATATAACATCATCCTATTTACATTTCGATTCAATGTCTAACAACAATAATAATAATTAAGATCCTAACAACAATAATTTTAAAAAAAATAATAAAAAATTTCAGTAAAAAAAAATTAAAAAATAGTCCTAACCATTCTATGTATATTTCTAAGTTCAGATCCTAACAACAACAAGAACAACTAAATTTCTAATAATAATATTTATAATTATAAAAATTAAAAAAATTTTAAACATACTTACATAATCAGAATGACTGAGATAATGTCTAATATGAAGCTCAAGGCGATCAAGATCTTTAATTTTATATTTCTTTGGCATTTTCCTTTTTTTTTTCCCACCATGCACACCCCACCACCAACAGAGGAATGAAGAAGAAGAATGGAGTTTTGAGCTTGAGAGTGAATGCTGAAAGTGAGTTATCGGATGGTGAGAGTCCCTACTGCATGCACTATGTTGGTATATTAGGCACCGTTTGGGGAGGCAGCCTTGCGTGACGCGTGTCCAGAGAGCCACAAAACGGACCATCCGTGTTGCGAGGTGGATGTCGCACGGTCCGCGTTGCGAACTGGATGTCGCACGGTCCGATTTTCTCATGTCCTGACACCACACCAATGTGCAGCCCCCCTCCTTCCCATAACCGGGTTTAACACCACCCTGGCTTCCATATACAAAATAAAAAGCGTCTTTTGGGTCCCTTGCGGTAATTATTTAGGATTATTTTTTGTTAAATAATTATCCAAATCTATTTTCAATATTTTAAGAGCGGATGTTTTAATTCTCAAAAAAATTAATACACATATTAATACTCAGTTTTTGTCTCCGTCGGTCAAATAAGTCCCTTACATGATTTCTTTGTTTGAGATTGTCAAAAAATTCCGATGTAGCACATTTAGTATCCAACGTGTTTGGTAACGTGCACAAGTGTCCCTCATGGACAAATTGGTCTCATCCTTATCAGCAACACGACGTTGTTTTGGGTGTGGAGCAAAAGATAACATTAAAGTGGGAGAATAAAAATCACATTTCTTCAATCTTCATGGAACTGCATCCTCTCCTCGAAGGCCTTCTTCTTCTACCGCCGCCGCAACTACCTCATTTGCATCTTCTCATAGGACTTATCCATCGCTTCCTGCTTTCTCTTTGACCCAAAGAACCACGCATGGTGTCCTCTTCCACCCATGACCTGCAACCCTTAAGTCTATAGTCTCTGCAATTTCGCTGCAGTCTCTGTCGGCCACCACTTCTATGTCCTCGGTAGATCCCTAACGACCGCCCTTTCCCTTCCTCCACAACTTCACGTGGCATCCGCGCACCCTCATGCTCTCTCCGCGTGGCAGTTTCATCTGCATTGTGGTTTCGTGCTCTGAATAGATTCTTATCACCCCCACTCTCTCAAAATCACGAGGCATTGAAGTGTATGTTATTTTGCAATGTGTGTTGCAATATAGAGCACAATGCAAAATTTACAAAGGCTCTTTGGTTTTGTATGTATGTTCCTTGATAGTTACTAAAGATGCCGATGAACATTTTTTGTTTGTTTCTTTTAGGAAAATTATCACAATAGAGTAGTTTAGGGTTATAAGATAGTGGTTTTCTTGATTATAAGTAATTGTTCTGAGACCACTACAACTAGATCCACCGCGTCTTTCTCCTTGGCGATTCGATGAAGAAGACTTCCTTTTCTGGTCGCTGTTGTAGTTGAACTAAGGTTTACAATAGAGCTTATGATGAACTAGGGTTTACAAACTCATCTTCAAGGATGAAGAATTTGAACTATAATTTGCAACGCAATGTTTGGGAGAGGACACCATAACGACAATATGTTCCACTATTGCTCAGGGACTAATTTTTCCTTCTTGTACACGTGGACACTTAACTGGCACATGTGCGACGTGCCAACTCAGCAGTCTCCATTAGTGAGTCATGCCAGAAACTGGAATAGGGACTGATTCGGCTGATAAAGACAAATACTAGGGATTGATGTGTATTAATTTTCTTTGGGGACTAAAATGTCCGCTTTTAAAATCCTTAGAGATTGATTTGGGTAATTACTCTTTTTGTTGGCTTTTTTTGCTGTTAATCTTCGTATTTTTGAGCCAACTGATTTCTCATACGAAAACAAACAAAATGAAAATAAATACTCAAAACTTGGCTTTTTTATTTATATAAATATAAAAATATTTTAATTCCCTAAATACACACCATGTAAAAGTGTTGTCAAAGTATGCATAGCCAATTCACACAAAGTTCCTGTAAAATAGATTTTGTCACCATTTCAGATGCACCACTAATGAATTGGAGCCAGGCGTGTCAGTCTTTGGAACTGCGTTCTGACACATGCAAATTGGAGCCGCAAGTCCAATCCGTGAGTGGTGTCAATGAAGTGGGAGACTCTGTGGTGGCGTTGCGAATTGGTGATATCTACTGTGGCACCTGCAAAGTGGCCAATTTAGGTGCAATGCTTGCGAAAATGGCTGAATCAGCTGTGGCGCCTACAAGCAGGGACGGTTTGAAGTGTAGCATTGTGGGGGCAAGTGCCCCTACTTCAATTTGAAATTTTTTTAGTAGTATATGATAATAATATTTATTTGCCCCAATTAGATTATTAAATTTGACCCCACAATAATTTTTTACTCAGCTTTTGGTACTTAACCGTCAATTTAAGGATATCATATTAGATATTCGTTAGAATAAACAATTCTCATATTTAAACAAAATTAGTGTTATTTTTTAGAAACCAATTCAAAAAAGTATTATTTATCTTCCTTTGAAATTAGCTTTAATTTTTGCGTAACAATTGCATTAATTAAAATAACTTTTCTAACTATAAATATCAATAAGAGTCTGCTTCTAATTGTGTTGGAAAGTGAATTTCTAAATAATTTTTTAGTAATATATATAGAAAGAGAGAAATTTTGATGGTAATGTTAAAAAAATTTACTTAATTTTTTAAAAATATAAAACCTAAAACAATAGAATTCTAAATTATATATTATTATTTAAATTACTATTTTTAGTGTTTTAATTGGTATATTAGATATTTTGAAGGCTAATCGTATTTTATAATAATAAAATATAATCATAACAATAATCATGCTACATGTACATAAAAAATAACTATCTATATAAAATACATATTAAAATACAAAATATACATTAAAAATAAGTTAAACAATAATGTATTTATACACAAATACATAATGGTTAATAAAAAAATTAATATTTAATTTTATATATATATATATATATATATATATATATATATTATTTTTATTATAAAAATTATTATCATGTTATATAAATTTTGTCTCCACTATCAAATTTTTTTGGATTGATCACTGCCTTCAAAAATAGACCAAGTCTGTTGCGACGCTTTTTAATTTCTATATGGAGGGCAAATACGAGTTGAACTCAGTTATGGAGGAGGGGGGAGCTTTACTTTTCTGTGGTGTCAGTGGAGAAAGAAATCGGACCGTGCGAGTAGGAGAGGGGAACTCGGACCCTCCGATTTCCATGTCCAAACGCGGACCATCCGAGTTGTGTATAGCCAAGCCACGCGTCGCTGAATGCTTGCTCCCCACAAACGGTGCCCCTTTAACACAACCAAACCAAGTGTTACATGCGTACCAACCGAGTTCACTTTCCTTTCCTTCCCCACCCAACACACACAACTCCATCTTCTTCCTCCCTCAACGTTCTGGGCTTCTGCTGTGTGAGGAAAAAAAGCTAAAATGTCAAAAAAATCAAAACCTAGAAATGTTGATCGTCCGGAACTCTACATTGTAAAATATTTGAGCTACTCTGATTTTGTAAGTTTTTTTTTAAATCTTATTTATTTTTTGCAGATTTTTTATTTTTTATTTTTAAATTTAGTTATATTTATGGTTAGTTGTTAGGATATTTATGGTTGTTAGGAGTTGATCTAAAGAACATATATATGAATTAGTGTATAGATTTATTGATAGAAATTTAAAAATAAATATTTAAATAAATAAGGTGTAAGTGTAGTAGTTTATGGTTGTTATTAGGAGTTTATCTGAAGAACATATATATGAATTAGTGTATAGATTTATTGATAGAAATTTAAAAATAAATGTTTAAATAAATAAGGTGTATGTATGTAAGTGTAGTAGTTCCATCTTGTTCAGAGTAATTTGTAATATAATAAATTATAAAAAAAAATAGTTTTTAAAAAATTTTGGAATAATTTTAGAAGTGATGGTTATTTGTAGAAATTTAGGAATATATGTTTAAATAATAGTTAGGATATATATATATATATATATATATATATATATGTTTAAATGTGGCTAGTTGTTGTTTAGATTCTTTTTTAATAACATATTAGAAATAAAAAAATTAATATTAGAAATTTTTGTAATAATATTAGAAATTATAGTTGTTAACTGTTGCAATTTAATTCAAAAATTTAGAAATATGTATTTAAATAATAGTTAGATAAGTGGGTCTAAATATAATTAATTCTTGTTTATAAATTTTTGTAATAATTTTTGTAATTAGAGTTAAGAAGTTAACTGTTATGCTTAATTTTAAGAATTTATGGTTATATGTTTAAATAATGGTTAGCAACATGTGTGTTTAAAAATAAGTAATTGTTGTTTAGACGTTTATCCAATATAATAGATTAGTATTAAAAATGATTTGTTTATAATTTTTATAATAGTTTTAGATTTAATAATTAATTAAGTAACTGTTATAATTAATTATAAAAATTATAATTTTAGGATACTTTTGGTGTATATTTTTCTGGAACAATGTTGATAATTTCAAATAGTAAATTAGGATTTGTAAAGTATAATTTATTTGCGGTTTTGGTAGTAATAAGTTGTTTCCCGTTAGCCTTTTAATGTATAGAAGTATGTTATTTTAGTTGAGGTTTTATTATTATTACATTAGAACATTATTAGTTACATAGAAAGTGAAACTATGTATTAGTAATTATTATCTGCAACAACTTAGATATAGGCTCTATGTACATTAATTAAAATTAGAGATGAAAATGTTATTACTTAGTAAATCGGATTCAATATAATTATATTTTTTAATTAGCTTTTTAAAATATGTATGATAGTTGTGTAATTTGAATCGTGCTTTTGCTATGCTTTTGTAGGCCTCACGGATGATAACATGTGATCACCCTGTCCCTCCGAATCGGTACGATGAGAGAGTGGAGGAGCATTTACGATCAACTGGGTTTTACCATGTTAGTTAGATTGGAGTAGTTCAATGCCAGAAAGCACTGGTAAATGCTTTAGTGGAAAGGTGGCACCCAGACACACATACATTCCACCTTCCAATTGGTGAATGTGCCGTGTCACTGGAAGATGTGACTATGATCTTTGGTCTTTCGACCGAAGGCCTTCCAGTGACTGGCATTACACCGGTTCATACATCATAAAGTACACTAACACAGGTTACGATGGTTCAATTACCATAAAGTACAATGACACAGGTAGCAATGATTCATTTATCATACAAGGCATTGACATAGGTTACAATGCTTCAAATATCATATACATCTACTGGGCATTATAGTCGGTACCTGGAGGACCTCCCTGACGGCATCTACTACGACTGTGTCCCTCAACTCCATGTTGCCTACATCGCCTCGGACGGCGTAACATACGTGTGTCCATCTCATTCAAGAAGCGCGTCATCCTGGGCCGACCTTTGGAAACGTGTCTCAGGTACGGGTTCGGTACGAATCAGGGACCATTGTAAGAAGGCCACGTAGTAGGATTCCCTAATGGCCTAAACCTAGCCCGATAAACGCATCTGACTTGGTCCATCTTATAAACGTCATGCACATACACCTGCCAATCTAGTCGTTGATTTGCACAACATGCAAACACATGCCGACAAGGAATCCGATCCACCTGGAACTCACCACAGTCACATCTCTGACGACGGAGGTCAATAGTATACTCCACTCCACTTGGCATCTCACACACTTCAAATACCTCATTCTGCCTGTCAAAATAATTAACCTGAATGTTTCCTGATGCAAGTTGATTTGCATGAATTTTGGAGGTCACATGCTCCGTAAAAACATGGCCTGCATTAATCCTCGCCTCTGCTTTTGCTCTTTTCCGTGTGTACAACTCATTAAGTCTGTAGAACGTTGCTTTCACAAGTGCAGTGATGGGGAGATTGCGTGCACCCTTCAAGACTGAGTTGATGCATTCCATTAGATTAGTCGTCATGTGACCCCATCGGTAGCCACCGTCAAAGGCCAACGCATACTGTTCACGGGGAATACGGTTTAACCAGTTAGTGTACGCCTCGCCCCGCTCTCGTAAACGCTGGTAACGCACTTCATACTCACGAACCGTCCGCGAATATCCTAAACAATATCAGGTACCAAACAACAAATAAGTTTCAGGACGTATAGAATGTTCGCAGTTTCATTAATAACAAACTTTGAAGGAATCAATGTTACCTATATTGACGACTAGCTTTTGCAGATAGGGTGCCTTGAATTTTCTCAGAAAGTTCGATTCTATATGCCTGATGTAAAACATGTGGAAAGCTCTAGGAGGTGACCAAGCTCCGTGACTACGTTCCACATCTACATTTATGGACTCATGTCGGTCCGATATAAGCCCCACATCATTTCGAGTCACAACATGTTGACGCAGGTTACTAAGGAAGAAGTGCCAAGCATCAGAGGTCTCTCCCTCGACAATAGCAAATGCAATCGGGACGATATTATTGTTACCATCCTGCGAAACGGCCACTAACAAGCAACCCTTGTACTTTTCGTACAAGTGAGTCTCGTCCACCTGGACAACTGGCTTACAGTGTCTGAATGCTCTAATGCATAGGTAATAGCTCCAAAAGACTCGATGCAATACCTGGATATCAGTTACCAAATCATCCCCTTGATATGCAGGCATAGTCTCACAATGTACAACAGCTGATGGTTCCTTATGACACATGGCCTCGAACCATATAGGCAACGCTTCGTAGGATGCTTCCCAACCTCCAAATATCTTCTCAACGGACTTCTGCTTTGCCAACCATGCTTTTCGATAGCTGACGGTGTAGTTGAACTTCGACTATACTTCTGCAATAACTAATTTTACCTTTAAAGAGGGGTCAGCCTCAACCAATGGCTTTATGGCTTTGGCAATCGTATTTGAATCCAGCTTCGAATGATCCTGAGAAATGGTTGCTCTGGTACAAGTGTGACTACCGTTGTACCTCCTAATAACCCAACAGTACTTTCTGCTGATCATGCTAACTCTAATAAGCCAATCACACCCTGACCCGTACTGTGTACACTTCGCATAAATGTCAACGGCTCCGACTTATACACACGGCAGTCTACAGATCTTCGGAGGGTATACTCCTTCATCGCCTTAATAACAGCTTCCCTGGAACTGAATTCCATCCCACGGTGAACTCACCATCTGCGACAAAAGGAACTTCTACCAGGAAGGCAGCCATACCATAAGTATTTAATACATGATTGTTTAATGACCAAAATTAAATATTAAATCATCACTCACATCATCAATAATGATATAGCTAAAGTTTACATTACGTTATTATCTAAATCTCAATTATATAAAAATACAAACACATTAAAACAAATTATGCTCAATAACTAAAAAATAAATACTTATCTTCCAGATAACTTCATAAATACTATAATAAACAATTAGTTATAATACCCTAATTAACTAAATAACTAAATAAATACAAATTAACCAAATAACTGAAAATAATTATTAATCACCTAAACAACTACAAATAAATACTATAACAAATGCTCATTAATAAATCCTTATTAGCTAAATAAATACAAAGTAACTAAATAACTCAAAATAAATACTAACCGCCTACATAACTTCATCTAGACTATAATAAATACTCATTAATAATTAAACTAATAAATAAATCCTAATTAACTAAGTAACTAAATAAATATAAATTAACTAAATTACTCAAAATAGGTAACAATCGCCTAAATATCTTCGTAAATACTCTAACAAATACTTATTAATAAAGCCTAATTAACATATTAACTAAATGAATACTGGACCCTAAATACTAATTCACTTAAAGTCTTTTTATTTTGAACTTGTCTAAATAACCTCTTTTACAAGTGCTAAACGAGTACCTGCACTCATATAGTCCGGAAACTCCGGAGCATGCATGGCTTCCAAATCCAAAACTCGCATAAAAGATGGCTCCTCAAATGGCTCTTCGTTCGCAAGTGCATTTGCAACGTGTGTCACATTCGGAGCCACACTGCCATCGGCTGGATCTATATCTCCGTCTTCACCAACAACTTCGTAATTGCTTTCGAACTCTTCCTCACTGTCACTATTGTAGTCTTCTCGTAAAATATTTCGATCGGCCTCAAATTGTTCGAATTCAATGTACAACTCAATGAACGAAATTTGAGCACAACTTTCAATATACATTGAAAACATCTCTTGCATACTTGCTTCGTCCGTTACATATTTGGTCTGAAATTGGACGAATCCACCAAATACTGGTACATGATATCTGTATAAAATACATGATATTTTTCTTGACATCTCCGAATCTATCTTCTCACAAATCACGCCTTTAAGCTCTTCAAATGAAATTGTGAAGGGAATAACAACATCTAATGGATCTTCACAAACAAATTTTACTCCTTCAGGTGTCTGCAACAAAATCTGACCAAAATAATACACTTTCAAAAGAACTCTATCATCTATTCTTCCCACTCACTTAAACAAAAATAGAAACTTCACCATCAACTTTTTTTCCCCAATCCAAGTAACCCCACACCAGACCCAGAGAAAGAAGAAGAGAACTCAAACAAGAAGAAGAAAGTTAGATCTGATCGGCTGTCTTTGGTTCGCACACCTTAGCAACTATATATATACACACACAATTCGGACCAACCGAGTGGTGTATAACCTAATTCGAAAAAATTATAAAATAATGAAAACTCACGGTCCGATTTTTTTTAATGTAAATTAAAAAAAAAGTTTTGCAACGAAAAATCAGACCCAGCGAGTAGTATAACGAATTAAAAAACAATCCAACAAAGAGATCGGACCATCCGTTTTGCTGGGGTCATATCGCACGGTTCGATTTCTCCTATGTGCTACGAGCAAAACGGACCCTCTGATTTACTTACATAATTTCTAAAACAAAGAACACGGAGGGTCCGATTTCTTCCATTCCAGATCTGACCAAAACCTGTCCCACATTCCAGTGTAGCACCCCTCAGTCCATATTCCAGCACAACACCTGCCCCTCCTCCATAACAAAAAAATGACCATTTGTTGTGATGTTTGCGACTTGGAGCGTAACATTCAAGAATCTGAATTTTTCCTGCATGGCAGTCCACGTACAACATGCATTGGTTGTGAGGCGTGGTGAATGTTAAACAATTTTCAGTGATAGTGATATAAAATGAGGATATGGGGACCAAAGATGATGAGCAATGGTGAGAGGAGGTAATTCATATAAGCAAGGCTATTAAAAAAATTTGAGGTGAGGTGGTGGTTAAGGGTGCACCAATAGGAGAAGAAGAAAAAAAAAAGTGTTGTCATTTAAAAGTTGTAAAAATAAGCAGAATAAATATTGAAAAATTTTTTTAATTAGTTGGATGAGTTTTATATCTCTGCACATTTAATTAAAAAGGTTATTATTATTATTATTATTATTATTATTATTATTATTATTCTATTGGTCCCTATAGTTTTGCAAAATTTTTAATTAGGTCCCTATATTTTTTTTCTTTTAATTTGGTTTCTACACCATTTTTTTTTCAATTAGGTCCTTCTTTACGGTAATTGGTTTAATTGAATAGGGACCCGATTAAAAAAAATTGGTGCAGGAACCTAAATAAAAAAAGAAGTATAGAAACCCAATTAAAAAAAAATTGGTGCAAGGACTCAATTAAAAAGAAAAAAATATAGGGACTTAATTAAAAATTTTACAAAACTATAGGGACCAACAGAGTAACTAAACCTTATTATTATTATTATTATTATTATTATTATTATTATTATTATTATTATTATTATTATTATTATTATTATTATTATTATTATTATTGTTATTGTTATTATCATTGTTATTTATTGTTATTATTTTATTGTTGTTATTATCATTATTTAGATTTATTATTATTTTTATTATTGTTATTTATTATTACTAAAATTATTTAGTATTGTTATTATTTTTATTATTGTTACCGTTATTTTTTTATTGTTAATATTTTTATAATTGTTATTATTATTTTTTCAGCCCACATATATCTTTAGTCCACATGGAACTTTGATTGACGTTTTTCTATCAGATTCTCCTCATCTAAATATGAAGGTTAGATGATAGAGGCTTGAGACCTACTTACGATGTGCTGGATTTTATTATGCATCTTTGATAAAAGCAGTTTGAATATAACAGTCCACTTATTAATGCGCTTGTTGAAAGATTGCTCGCAGAAACTCACATTTTTAACCTCCCATGGGGTGATCAGTGTACCATTATTTTAAAAGACGCGGTACTGTAATTAGGGTTACCCATTGATGGAGAATCTGTGAGTGATACTTTGAGGTCATGGAGTAAATTTTATTAGAGAAATATATGGCAATGGTATGAAGAACTTCTTGGGGATATTCCAGATGGACACGTTGAGACCACAAAATTCAACATAAAAATGGCTAAGGACTCAATTTTAAAGAGATGCAACACAATGCCCCGATAATGCCCTCGTGCAATATGTTCATTGTTATATTATGTATTTGTTAGGTGGCATTCTACTAGCAGACAAGGCTAACAACACCGTGCATGTGCAATACTTTTCACTGTTGGACAATTATGATGTCATATGCAACTATAGTTGGGATAATATCATTCTTTATTGGTTATATCAAAACATGTATTCAATAATCGATTATAATGTTGAGTAGTGGCGGATCTTGAAAAAAAAATTTTAGGGGGGCCAAATATATATATTTATATTTAAATTAAATGTATTAATTTTTATTTTTTTAATTATTAAAAAATTATAATTAACATAATAGCATCTAAAACTACACTAAATATATAATTTTTTTTGTCCAAATCAATTTTTTTCAAAAAATATTGAAGATCAATAAAAAAATATAAAATGACAAACTTAAAATATAATAAGACTTTTTTTAATTTATATAGTTCAACTGGTTGTCGTACGCTGATCCTTGTATGGTTTTGATAGTGCCTGGGAAATCTCAAGGCGAACCACATGGAGACTTTTATATTGTTGTTGTGCCACTCATATTCTTCCGATGGATTGAAATTCTGAATGTAGACAAAGTGTTGCGAAAGTTCGGGGGAAAACAAGGGCCACCTAACCCGCCGTTGAATATTAATACCTTTCATTGTTAATCGGCATGCAATGAGGATGATGGCTGGTGGCCCATCCGCCTTGCAACATGGTTTGAAGTCTGGGAAAACTGACACACGGAGGCATATCATTTGAGGATTGAAATCACAGAGACCTTGCGACTCAGTAGGGATCACTCCGATGGTACTGTGAGAGGACTAGGAGGTTTTTATCATCTCCAGATGCCTTGCATGATCCTCGCACAATATATGATAGGAACAATTTCTGCATCCTCACCACTATTGACATTTCTACCATTGTTTCCAATCTCCTCTTCATCAGACAACTCGACCAAGCAATCAGCGATACCTTCTGGGGAAATAGGAAACATGGAAGGAGAGGGACATCCATGATGATTCTTTATATTTTTCTCTAGCATGACAAATGCATTAAAACTAGGACTACAAGCCCTTACAAAAGGGGCATCACTTCGTTGACTCCAAAATTTCGAATTCCCTTCACATTATTTCAAGTAGAAAATCTACCACCCATATCTTGAAGATGGACACAAAGTTCCTTCGGACAGATGCATGCAATGCTACGATGATAAGAGAACATCAATAAAACATGCTAATCAGATTTAATCTGCAACTTCTGATAAGCAAACGAATTTTCTTACACAACTGGTGATGAGCGGATATTTTATACGCTTTTTGGGGTTAATTTCATATAGTTTTTAGTATGTTTTAGTGAGTTTTTAGTTTGTTTCCTTTAGTTTTTAGGAAAAATTCATATTTCTGGACTTTACTATGAGTTGTGTGTTTTTCTGTAATTTCAGGTATTTTTCTGGCTGAAATTGAGGGAGCTGAGCAAAAATCTGATTCAGGTTGAAAAAGGACTGCTAATGCTGTTGGATTCTGACCTCTCTGTACTCAAAGTGGATTTTCTGGAGTTATAGAACTCGAAATGGCACGCTTTCAATTGCGTTGGAAAGTAGACATCCAGAGCTTTCCAGAAATATATAATAGTCTATACTTTGCTCAAGGATAGACAACGTAAACTGGCGTTCAACACCAGTTCTCTGCCTAATTCTAGCGTCCAGCGCCAGAAAAGGATTAAAAGTTGGAGTTCAACGCCAGAAATGGATCCAAACCTGGCGTTGAACGCCCAAAACAGCCTTATGCACGTGAATTGTTTAAGTCTCAGCCCCAACACACACCAAGTGGGCCCCAAAAGTGGATCTCTGCACCATCTGTCATAGTCTACTCACCTTTTGTAAACCTAGGCTACTAGTTTAGTATTTAAACAACTTTTAGAAACTTATTTTGCATCTCATGGCATTTTAGACCTGAACTTTGTACTCTTTGACGGCATGAGTCTCTAAACTCCATTGTTGAGGGTGAGGAGCTCTGCTGTGTCTCAATGAATTAATGCAAGTATTTCTGTTTTCTATTCAAACATGCGTGTTCCTATCTAAGATATCCATTCGCGCCTAACTATGGAGAAGGTGATGATCAGTGACACTCATCACCTTTCTCAATCCACGAACGTGTGTCTGACAATCACCTCCGTTCTACATCAGATTGAATGAATATCTCTTAGATTCCTTAATCAGAATCTCCGTGGTATAAGCTAGATTGATGGCGGTATTCATGAGAATCCGGAAAGTCTAAACCTTGTCTGTGGTATTCCGAGTAGGATTCAGGGATTGAATGACTGTGACGAGCTTCAAACTCGCGAGTGCTGGGCATAGTGACAGACGCAAAAGGAGGGTGAATCCTATTCCAGCATGATCGGGAACCTCAGATGATTAGCCGTGCTGTGACAGAGCATTTGGACCATTTTCACAAGAGGAGGGGATGTAACCATTGACAACGGTGATGGCCCAACACACAGCTTGCCATAGAAGGACGTGCGTGCGTGAATCAGAGGACGAAGAAAAGCAGAGATTCAGAAGACAAAGCATCTCTAAAACTCCAGCATATTCTCCATTACTGCATAACAAGTAACCTTTAATCCATGCTCTCTTGTTTATTCGCAATTCAACTGATAAATACAATTGACTTCCTGACTAAGAATTGCAAGATAACCATAGATTGCTTCAAACCAACAATCTCCGTGGGATTCGACCCTTACTCACGTAAGGTATTACTTGGACGACCCAGTGCACTTGCTGGTTAGTGGTACGAGTTGTGAAAAGTGTGATTCACAATTCGTGCACCAAGTTTTTGGCGCCGTTGCGGGGGATTGTTCGTGTTTGAACAACTGACGGTTTATTTTGTTGCTTAGATTAGGAAAATTTTTCTTTTTGGTTTAGAGTCTCTTATTATTGTTCTTAGTTAAAAATATCTTTCTTCAAAACAAGTGTTACATTTACTGCCCAATTGGTTAGAGCGTTGGTCTAAGTCCGTGGCAGTTTGGTACACTCTTTTTAAAATCTTTTTCAAAAATAATATTTTCTCTATTAAATTTTGTGCCAAACTTTAAGTTTGGTGTTTTCTAGTTGATTTCCCTTTGATTTTCGAAAATTTTAAGTTTGGTGTTCCTTCTTCATGTTCTTGTGTTCTTGTGAGTCTTCAAAGTGTTCTTGAGTTTTCCTTGTGTCTTGATCTTAAAATTTTAAGTTTGGTGTTCCTTGGTGTTTTCCCTCCAAATTTTTCGAAAACAAGGAGCATTAGATCTAAAAATTTTAAATCTTGCGCTATTTTATTGTTTTTCTCTTTCCTCACTAAATTCAAAAATATCTTTTCTCTCTAATTTTAAAACAAATTTTCGAAAATTATTTTTAAAAATTCAGATTTTTTTTCAAAATTTAAAATCTTTTCCAAATCATATCTTTTTCAAAACTTCCTTACCACTTTCTCTCCCCTCATTTTTTCGAAAATCTTCACCTATTTTTTTTATTTTATTAATTTATTTTATTTTTGAAATAAATAAATAAATAAATAAATAAAAAATATTTTCTCTATTTTACATCATCTCCCTTTCTCCATCATGGACCTAAGCGGAAATGAACAGTCCAGGAGGACTCTGGGGTCATATTCTAACCCCTCTACTGCTTCATATGGGAGTAGCATCTGCATACCCTCCATTGGAGTCAGTAGCTTTGAGTTGAATCCTCAGCTCATTATCATGGTGCAGCAAAGTTGCCAGTATTCCGGTCTTCCACAGGAAGAACCTACAGAGTTTCTGGCACAGTTTCTACAGATTGCTGACACAGTACATGATAAAGAAATAGATCAGGATGTCTACAGACTATTACTGTTTCCATTTGCTGTAAAAGATCAAGCTAAGAGGTGGTTGAATAACCAACCTAAGGCCAGCATAAGGACATGGAAACAGCTGACAGAAAAATTCCTGAATCAATACTTTCCCCCAAAACGGATGACACAGCTAAGGCTAGACATCCAAGGCTTTAAACAAGGAAATAGTGAATCTCTTTATGATGCCTGGGAGAGATACAGAGAGATGCTACGAAAATGCCCTTCTGAAATATTTTCAGAGTGGGTTCAGTTAGACATCTTCTATTATGGGCTTGCTGAAGGAGCTCAGATGTCTCTAGATTACTCAGCTGGTGGATCTATCCACATGAGAAAGACAATTGAAGAGGCTCAAGAGCTCATTGATACAGTTGCCAGGAATCAGCATCTGTACCTAAGCAGTGATCCTTCCATGAAAGAAGAAGTTAAAACGGCAACTGCCGAACTCAGTCCTGTAAAACAAGCTACTGAATTCAATCAGCAATTGGACTTTCTAACAAAACAGTTAGCCGAATTCAAAGATAGACTACAAGAGACAAGGATGGCTAATATACATATGGAAGAACAGTTTAAGCAAACAAAGCAGCAGCTGTCAAGGCAAATAACAGAAGAATGCCAAGCAGTTCAGTTAAGAAGTGGGAAAACATTAAATACCCCACCTTAAGGCAGCAAAAAGCTAAGAAATGAGCAAACCACCCAAAATTCACCTGAGGACAGTAAGAGCCCAGGGAGAAGCAATTCTGGAACTAAAACGCCAGAAATTTGGTGGAAGGCTGGCGCTGAACGCCCAGACCATGCTCAGGACTGGCGTTCAACGCCAGAAACAAGGCAAGACTGGCGTTCAACGCCAAAAATAGGCAAGGATCTGGCGTTGAACACCGAAAATAGGCAAGATCTGGCACTGAACGCCCAAAATGGGCATAATTCTGGCGTTCAGACGCCAGGAACAGACAAGGAGTTGGCATCTAACGTCACTCCAGTTTCTAACTCTGGCACTCAATTGACAGTGAGGGATCAGACACACACAAATACTGAAAGCAACCCCTCTAAAAAGGCTTCTTCAACCACTTCTGTAGGCAATAAACCTACAGCAACTAAGGTTGAAGAATATAAAGCCAAGATACCTTATCCTCAAAAACTCCGGAAAGAGGAGCAGGATAAGCAATTTGCTCGCTTTGCAGATTATCTCAGGACTCTTGAAATAAAGATTCCATTTGCAGAAGCACTTGAGCAAATGCCTTCTTATGCCAAGTTCATGAAAGAGATCTTGAGTCATAAAAAGGATTGGAGAGAAACAGAAAGAGTTCTCCTCACTGAAGAATGCAGTGCAGTCATTCTGAAAAGCTTTCCTAAGAAGCTTAAAGACCCTGGGAGTTTTCTGATACCATGCATATTAGAAGGTCAATGCACCAAGACAGCTTTATGCGATCTTGGGGCAAGCATCAACCGAATACCTGCATCCACTATCAGAAAGCTTGGCTTAACTGAAGAAGTTAAACCAACCCGGATATGTCTCCAACTTGCTGATGGCTCCACTAAATACCCATCAGGCGTGATTGAAGACATGATTGTCAGAGTTGGGCCATTCGCCTTTCCCACTGACTTTGTTGTGCTGGAAATGGAGGAGCACAAGAGTGCTACTCTCATTCTAGGAAGACCCTTCCTAGCAACTGGATGATCCCTCATTGACATCCAACAGGGGGAAATAACCCTGAGAGTCAATGATGATGAGTTTAAGTTGAACGCTGTCAAAGCCATGCAGCATCCTGACACATCAAAAGACTGCATGAAAGTTGATCTTATTGACTCTTTGGTAGAAGAGATCAACATGGCTGAGAGTCTCGAATCAGAGTTGGAAAACATCTTTAAAGATGTTCAGCCTGAATTAGAGGAGTCAGAGGACATGAAAGAGCCTCTGAAAATTCTTCTGGAAGAAGAAAAACCTCCTAAACCCGAGCTCAAGCCATTACCACCATCCTTGAAATATGCATTTCTGGGAGAAGGTGACACTTTTCCAGTGATCATAAGCTCTGCCTTAAATTCACAGGAAGAGGAAGCACTTATTCAAGTGCTAAGGACACACAAGACAGCTCTTGGGTGGTCCATAGGTGACCTTAAGGGCATAAGCCCAGCTAGATGCATGCACAAAATCTTATTGGAGGATAATGCTAAACCAGTGGTTCAACCACAGAGACGGCTAAATCCAGCCATGAAGGAAGTGGTGCAGAAAGAGGTCACCAAATTACTAGAGGCTGGGATTATTTATCCTATTTCTGATAGCCCCTGGGTGAGTCCTGTCCAAGTCGTCCCAAAAAAGGGTGGCATGACAGTGATTCATAATGAAAAAAATGAACTGGTTCCTACAAGAACAGTTACAGGGTGGCGCATGTGTATTGACTACAGAAGGCTCAATACAGCCACCAGAAAGGATCATTTTCCTTTACCATTCATAGACCAGATGCTAGAAAGACTAGCAGGTCATGATTATTACTGCTTTTTGGACGGCTACTCAGGCTATAACCAGATTACAGTAGATCCTCAGGATCAAGAGAAAACAGCATTCACATGTCCATCTGGAGTGTTTGCTTATAGAAGGATGCCATTTGGGCTGTGTAATGCGCCTGCAACCTTCCAGAGATGCATGCTCTCTATTTTCTCTGATATGGTGGAAAAATTTCTGGAAGTCTTCATGGATGACTTCTCAGTATATGGAGACTCATTCAGCTCCTGTCTTGATCACTTGAAACTTGTTCTGAAAAGATGCCAAGAGACCAACCTAGTTTTAAACTGGGAAAAATGTCACTTCATGGTGACTGAAGGGATTGTTCTTGGGCATAAAATCTCAAACAAGGGAATAGAGGTGGATCAAGCAAAAATAGAGGTAATTGAAAAATTACCACCACCTGCCAATGTTAAGGCAATCAGAAGTTTTCTGGGGCATGCAGGATTCTATAGGAGGTTTATAAAGGATTTTTCAAAAATCGCAAAACCTCTAAGCAATCTGCTAGCTGCTGACACGCCATTTGTGTTTGACACAGAGTGCCTGCAGGCATTTGAAACGCTGAAAGCTAACCTGGTCACAGTACCAGTTATTTCTGCACCAGACTGGACATTACCATTTGAGCTAATGTGTGATGCCAGTGATCACGCCATTGGTGCAGTGTTGGGACAGAGGCATGACAAGCTTCTGCACGTCATTTATTACGCTAGTCGCGTTCTAAATGATGCCCAGAAGAATTACACAACCACAGAAAAAGAATTACTTGCAGTGGTTTACGCCATTGACAAGTTCAGATCATACTTAGTAGGATCAAAAGTGATTGTGTATACTGATCATGCTGCTCTTAAATATTTACTCACAAAGCAGGATTCAAAACCCAGGCTCATCAGATGGGTGTTGCTTCTGCAAGAGTTTGATATAGAAATAAGAGACAGAAAAGGGACAGAGAACCAAGTGGCTGATCATCTGTCCCGGATAGAGCCAGTAGAAGGGACACCCCTCCCCTCTCTTGAGATCTCTGAGACTTTTCCGGATGAGCATTTATTTGCCATTCAGGAAACACCATGGTTTGCCGATATTGCAAACTATAAAGCTGCAAGGTTCATACCCAAGGAGTACAACAGGATACAAAAAAGAAATTAATTACTGATGCAAAGTACTACTTGTGGGATGAACCCTATCTCTTTAAGAGATGTGCAGACGGAATAATCCGTAGGTGTGTGCCTAGAGAAGAAGCACAGAGGTTCCTGTGGCATTGCCATGGATCTCAATATGGAGGCCATTTCGGAGGTGAGCGAACAGCCACCAAGGTCCTCCAATGTGGCTTCTATTGGCCCACACTCTATAAAGATTCCCGAGAGTTTGTACGTAACTGTGACAGTTGCCAAAGAGCTGGTAATCTGCCTCATGGTTATGCCATGCCTCAACAGGGAATCTTGGAAATTGAGTTGTTTGATGTATGGGGAATTGACTTCATGGGACCTTTCCCACCATCATACTCAAACACTTATATTCTGGTGGCAGTTGACTATGTATCAAAATGGGTTGAGGCCATTGCCACACCCACCAATGATACTAAAACAGTGCTGAAGTTCCTCCAGAAACATATCTTTAGCAGGTTTGGTGTCCCTAGAGTACTAATCAGTGATGGGGGCACTCACTTCTGCAATAAACAGCTTTACTCTGGCATGGTTCGGTATGGAATTCGCCATAAGGTGGCTACTCCATATCATCCACAAACTAATGGGCAAGCTGAAGTCTCTAACAGAGAATTAAAGAGAATCCTAGAACGGACAGTAAGTACCCGGAGAAAGGATTGGGCACGGAGCTTGGATGATGCTCTGTGGGCTTACAGAACAGCATTCAAGACCCCTATAGGGACCTCCCCATACCAACTTGTGTATGGTAAGGCATGTCACCTGCCCGTGGAACTGTAACATAAAGCCTACTGGGCAACCAGATTTCTAAACTTTGATGCCAAATTAGCAGGAGAAAAAAGATTGCTCCAGCTAAATGAGCTAGAGGAATTCAGATTCACAGCTTTCGAAAATGCCAAGCTTTATAAAGAGAAATAAAAAAAGTGGCATGACAGAAAGCTGTCATCTAGAATCTTTGAACCAGGACAAAAGGTTCTGTTGTTCAATTCTAGGCTCAGGCTATTCCCCGGGAAACTGAAATCTCGGTGGAGGGGACCATATGTGATTACAAGTGTATCACCATATGGTTATGTGGAGCTTCAAGATATTGATTCTGATAAGAAGTTCATTGTCAATGGACAGAGAATCAAGCACTATCTTGAAGGCAACGTTGAGCAAGAGTGCTCAAGGCTGAAGCTAGATTAAAAGCTCAGCAAGGTCCAGCTAAAGACAATAAAGAAGCGCTTGCTGGGAGGCAACCCAGCCATGGGGCATCAATCCTCTAAGCATTTTGCCATATTTTTATTTTTATTTGTTTATATAGAGTTCATTGATAACAAGGTAAAGAATCAATTGCATAAGTTCACAGGGTTACAGAAGAAATCTGCACACAAAACAGAGAAAAAGAGCTCACTGGCAAGAAAACGCCAGTAAGAGCCTATTTTGGGCGTTCAGCGCCCAAAAGGGGCAGCCAGTGGGCGCTGAACGCCAGTAAGGATAGCAATCTGGCGTTCAACGCCAGAAAAGGGCAACAACTGGGTGTTGAACGCCCAGGAGAGCAGCATTTGGGCATTGAACGCCCAAAACAGGCAGTGTTTGGGCGTTCAAACGCCAGGATAGTGGGAAGGAGATAAAAATCATTCTTCTTCATATTTTTTCATTCTAATTTTAAAATTTCATGTTTTTAATTCATGATTTCTTGCATAAACATGTTAAGAACCTTGATTTCGAAAATCCCTCTTTAAAAATATCAAATGTATCTTAATCCATAAGCACCAAGCCTCTTTGCAAATTCAATCCAACTCTTTTCAAATCCTATTTTCAAAACAAATCTAATTTTTTTCAACTAATATCTTTTTCAAATCTCCACATTATCTTTTTCAAAATCTAGATTTATCTTTTTCAAAAATTTTTCATATCTTTTCAATTTTAAACTATATCCTCTCTTATCATATCTTCTATCTTATCTTTTCCAAATCAATCTTTTTATCATATCTTTTCAAAATTTTCAGAACCCACCCCCCTCCCTTTATATATGGGTTCGGCCTCCACCCTCCTCCATCAACAATTGCACCTAGCTCTCCTTCTATCCCTCTCCTTTCTTTTCTTTTGCTTGAGGACAAGCAAACCTCTAAGTTTGGTGTGTTCATCCGTGATCACTAAGAGCATGGCTCCTAAGGGAAAACAACCCACTTCAAGAGGCAAGAAAGAGAGTGTTCCAAAACCACTTTGGAATCAAGGGAGGTTCTTATCTAAAGAACATTCAGACCATTATAACAAAATAATGGGTCTGAGATCAGTGATCCCGGAAGTTAGATTTGATCTGAAAGAAGATGAATATCCGGAGATCCAGGAGCAAATTCGAATCAGGAACTGGGAAGTCCTAGCTAATCCTGAAACGAAAGTAGGGAGGAACATGGTTCAGGAGTTCTATGCTAATATGTGGCAAACTGACAAGCAGAAACTATCTGGGACTGCTTTCTATGACTATCGGACCGTGGTCAGAGGAAAGATTATTCATACCCACCCTGACAGGATCAGGGAGATCTTAAAGCTACCTCAGCTGAAAGATGATCCAGACTCCTTCAACAGGAGAATGATGAGAACAGACAAGGGCCTGGATAAGATTCTAGAGGACATAAGTATCCCTGGAGCCAGGTGGACCACCAACACAAAGGGTGTCCCAAATCAACTCAAGAGAGAAGATCTCAAACCAGTCGCCAGAGGATGGCTGGACTTCATTGGGCATTCTCTGTTGCCCACTAGCAACCGTTCTGAAGTCACTGTTAAAAGAGCAGTGATGATCCATTGCATCATGATGGGAAAAGAAGTGGAAGTTCATCAGCTAATCTCAGCTGAACTCTACAAAATTGCTAACAAAAATTCTAAGGAAGCCAGGTTGGCTTATCCAAGCGTGATTTCTCTACTCTGCAAGGACGCTGGAGTAAGGATGGGAATAACTGAGTATATCTCAGTTGAGAAACCAATCACCAAAGCATCAATGGAAAAACAACAAGCACAGGATGATTCCACCAAGAAGAAAACACAGGAATTTCTCCCAGAAATCCCTCAATCTGAATACTGGGAGTATCTTAAGACGTCTGTTACCAAGATACGGGAAGCTATGGAACAAATAATAAAAGAACAGAAGGAACACAGTCAAATTCTTACCTATATGTTTAAAGAACAAGAGGAGCAAGGGCGTGACTTAAGGGAATTGAAGCGCCAGAAGTTATCTCTTGAAGGACCAAGCACCCCACGGATCAGAGGAACATCCACTTCCCAGAACAAAGGTTGTTAAATTCCAATTTCTGCTTTAACTCTATGATAGTGTCATTATAGAAGTTCACCTTAGGAGTCATATAGTAGTAATTAGTATCTATTTTAATTTTTTCTCCAATTAAGCCATAGTTTATTTTTCTCATCATCAGCAAACATGAATAAAATAGTAGATCTTTTGAATAAGAGGCAATAAAATGTTGAGTTTTAATAAGAGAAATTCTAATTAGTACATGTGGTGGCAATACTTTCTGTCTTCTGAATGAATGCTTGAACAGTGCATATGTCTTTTGAATTTGTTGTTTAAGACTGTTAAATATGTTGGCTCTTGAAAGAATGATGAACATGAGACATGTTATTGATAATCTGAAAAATCATAAAAATGATTCTTGAAGCAAGAAAAAGCAGCAAAAAAAAAAAAAGCCAATAACCCTTAAAACCAAAAGGCAAGGGTAATAAAAAGGATCCCAAGGCTTTGAGCATCAGTGGATAGGAGGGCCTAAGGGAATAGAATCCTGGCCTAAGCGGCTAAACCAAGCTGTCCCTAACCATGTGCTTGTGGCATGAAGGTGTCAAGTGAAAGCTTGAGACTGAGCGGTTAAAGTCAAGGTCCAAAGCAGAAAGAAGAGTGTGCTTAAGAACCCTGGACACCTCTAATTAGGGACTTTAGCAAAGCTGAGTCACAATCTAAAAGGTTCACCCAATTATGTGTCTGTGGCATTTATGTATCCGGTGGTAATACTGGAAAACAAAGTGCTTAGGGCCACGGCCAAGACTCATGAAAAAGCTGTGTTCAAGAATCATCATACTGAAATAGGAGAATCAATAACACTATCTGAATTCTAAGTTCCTATAGATGCCAATCACTCTGAGCTTCAATGGATAAAGTGAGATGCCAAAACTGTTCGGAAGCAAAAAGCTACTAGTCCCGCTCATCTAATTAGAATCTGAGCTTCACTCAAAACTCTGAGATATTATTGCTTCTCAACCTATTAGTCTTCTATTTTATTTGTCTAGTTGCTTGAGGACAAGCAACAGTTTAAGTTTGGTGTTGTGATGAGCGGATATTTTATACGCTTTTTGGGGTTAATTTCATATAGTTTTTAGTATGTTTTAGTGAGTTTTTAGTTTGTTTCCTTTAGTTTTTAGGAAAAATTCATATTTCTGGACTTTACTATGAGTTGTGTGTTTTTCTGTAATTTCAGGTATTTTTCTGGCTAAAATTGAGGGAGCTGAGCAAAAATCTGATTCAGGCTGAAAAAGGACTGCTGATGCTGTTGGATTCTGACCTCCCTACACTCAAAGTGGATTTTCTGGAGCTACAGAACTTAAAATGGCGCGCTTCCAAATGCGTTGGAAAGTAGACATCCAAAGCTTTCCAGAAATATATAATAGTCCATACTTTGCTCAAGGATATACAACGTAAACTGGCGTTCAACACCAGTTCTCTGCCCAATTCTGGCGTCCAGCGCCAGAAAAGGATTAAAAGTTGGCGTTCAACACCAGAAATGGATCCAAACCTGGCGTTGAACGCCCAAAGCAGCCTTATGCACGTGAATTGTTTAAGTCTCAGCCCCAGCACACATCAAGTAGGCCCCAGAAGTGGATCTCTGCACCATCTGTCATAGTCTACTCACCTTTTGTAAACCTAGGCTACTAGTTTAGTATTTAAATAACTTTTAGAAACTTATTTTGCATCTCATGACATTTTAGACCTGAAATTTGTACTCTTTGACGGCATGAGTCTCTAAACTCCATTGTTGGGGGTGAGGAGCTCTGCTGTGTCTCAATGAATTAATGCAAGTATTTCTGTTTTCTATTCAAACATGCGTGTTCCTATCTAAGATATCCATTCGCGCCTAACTATGGAGAAGGTGATGATCAGTGACACTCATCACCTTTCTCAATCCACGAACGTGTGTCTGACAATCACCTCCGTTCTACATCATATTGAATGAATATCTCTTAGATTCCTTAATCATAATCTCCGTGGTATAAGCTAGATTGATGGCGGCATTCATGAGAATCCGGAAAGTCTAAACCTTGTCTGTGGTATTCCGAGTAGGATTCAGGGATTGAATGACTGTGACGAGCTTTAAACTCGCGATTGCTGGGCGTAGTGACAGACGCAAAAGGAGGGTGAATCCTATTCCAGCATGATTAGGAACCTCAGATGATTAGCCGTGCTGTGACAGAGCATTTGGACCATTTTCACAAGAGGAGGGGATGTAACCATTGACAACGGTGATGGCCCAACACACAGCTTGCCATAGAAGGACGCGCGTGCATGAATCAGAGGACAAAGGAAAGCAGAGATTCAGAAGACAAAGCATCTCCAAAACTCCAACATATTCTCCATTACTGCATAACAAGTAACCTTTAACCCATGCTCTCTTGTTTATTCGCAATTCAACTGATAAATACAATTGACTTCCTGACTAAGAATTGCAAGATAACCATAGATTGCTTCAAACTAACAATCTCCGTGGGATTCGACCCTTACTCACGTAAGGTATTACTTGGACGACCCAGTGCACTTGCTGGTTAGTGGTACGAGTTGTGAAAAGTGTGATTCACAATTCGTGCACCAACTGGCATCCTATATGCCAATTGATAAACCCCAATTTTGTGGTTTATATTGTGTAGAATTTGGGAGGTTTCGTCAATATTTTTCACACTTATCCACAAGAATTGCATGGTTTTGTGTTCCCTTCCTAATATTGCTCCATGATGAAAAACATGCTTCTTTTTCCTTAAAATTGCTATATTTTGATCCTCTTTTACTACCATTCGATGCTGTGACGTGTTTGTTGAGTGATTTCAGAATTTATAGGGCAAGAATGACCTAGAAGAGAGAAAGAAAGCCACAAGAGGAAGGAACATGAAGATTTGGATTTTTGGGAACTTTAGCATGGGCGCGCACGCGTACCTCGCGCGCACGCGTGGATGTGGACAGCTGGAAGCGGCGCGCAAGGATGGACGTATCCGCATAGATTAGGAAATCCACACCGACGCGCACGCGTACATGACGCGCACGCGTGGATCACAAAAGCAATCGGCGTGCGCGCACGCGCGGAAAGCTGCACGTGACCTCATTAAAGGAAATCGTGTCTGACAATTTTTGAGGCTGAAGAGGCCCAAATTCAAGCTGGTTCTGCATGGAAAAGATCCAAGGATGCTAGGTGGAAAGGGGGGGATCAATTATTTTACACTTAGACACAATTTTTAGCTAGTTTTTGGTTCTTGTTCTTCTAGAGAGAGAAACACTTGTTCCTCTCTAGATCTAGTTTTAATTTGATCTTCCCTTGTTGAATTCTGAATTGGATCTTGTTAATTACTAGTTTTAATTGTTTAATTTGAATTCTCTAGTATAATTTTGTTTAGATCTTGTGTTAGTTTTATATTTCCTTGTTGTTTGTCATTTTATACCCATTTCATGAATCTTATGGATCTTGATTTGTTATTATTGCATTGATGATTTCCATGATTAATTGTGTTGTTTGAGTGATTGTATGTTGATAATTGTTAGTGGGTACTTGTTAGTTCCAATTTAATTACAATTTGAATAGGTCTTTTATCAATGCTTACCATGTGTTTGATGAAATGTTTCCTTTGATTATGGAGTAGTCTTTATTACTCTTGGCCTAGGCTAAGAGAATTGGGTAAACTTGAGTCATTGGGTCTAATGGATTTGATGATTTGGGAACCCTTAGTGGTCAATTTGAAAGCCATTGACACTAGCACACTACTAAGTTAATTAGTAGTTAGGTTGGACCTTATGGGTTGATGTTGACCAAACTATTTAACATACTTCAAGTATAGAAGTAGACTTAATGAGTTTGGTTCCTCATAATTGTCAAGATATAGTTATTAGACAAGGATAGTGACCCCAATTCCCATGTCTAGCCAAGAGTTGCTTTTATCATTCTTATTTGAAAACCCAAAAATCTTGATTGCTTTGTCTTAGTTGTAGTTACTTGTTTAGTTTAGAATAGAATTACATTGGATGTTATTTTATTAGTTTGGAATTAATTACATCTTGCTTTAGTCAATTAAATTAGTTTCTTGCATTCCAAAATTACTTGCTTGTTAGGATTCCTAGTTTAATTTCTTACTCATGACTTGCAACCCCGGATTTCTAACTAATGTTGAAGCACATGTTTGCCCATTCCTTGTGAGACGACCCGAGGTTTGAATACTTCGGTTACTTTTATTAGGGTTGAACTTGTGATAACCAATTCCTTCTAAATTTGATACTTGCGGATTATTTGTTGGTTGATGACTATACTTGCAACGCGAAAAATCTTGTGAAATTCCTTATCGACGGTATCCGTGAGCTCCATCAAATTTTTGGCGCTGTTGCTGGGGAATGGTTGCAACATATGCCTTGATATTGGTTATGTGAATATGTGAATATTGTAGATAGTTTACCTTCTTTCAATACTTAGCTATAGTTTAGATTTCTTTTGTATGTGTGCTATGACTCCCAAGTTTGATGACTTGGTCTCAACCGAATTCTAGCTTAGATGAGTTTGACCCTGAGATTGAAAAAGCCTTGTTACACACTCGGTAAGCTAGACGGCGGTTGGATTATACAGCTAGTACTTCGGCCTCTCTTGAGGAACATACCGAATCACTAGACGGTACCGAGAGTGACTTGGAGTCCGCTACTTCCTATTCTTCTGTTGGCACTACTAATACATCTTTGCATCCTACAGGTGAGCCATACATGGCGGAGTCACGATGGATCACTTTGCATGAGCAAGGAGCTCCGGATATCATACTTCAACCTTTGCAAGCAAGGTATCCCAACCTTGATCCAAACTTTGAGTTGAAGAGTAGCTTGATAAATCTACTTCCTAAGTATCATGGGTTGCCGGGTCAAGACCCCATCCGACATCTAAGAGATCTTCAAGTTGCTTGTTCTACGGCTCGAAGGCATGGAGCCGATGAGTTGGCTATTATGGTTTTTGCCTTCCCTTTCTCTCTTGAAGGGCAAGCAAAGATGTGGTTTTATTCACAACCGGATGAGATTGTGACCAATTGGGATTTCTTGAGAAGAGAGTCTCTAGATAAATTCTTCCCACCGGAGAAGACCGACTACATCTGGAAGGAGATTTCGGTATAATGCAAAAGGACCAAGAGAGTTTTTATGAGTATTGGACTCGGTTCAAGAGGCTATTGGAATCTTGTCCACACCATGGATTGAACACTCACTTACTCATTAGTTACTTCACCGGAGGTCTTTGTGTGGAAGATAGAAGATTGCTCACCGCTTCTAGTGGCGGTTCCCTTTCAAAAAACAAGACGGAGGGAGAAGCTTGGAAATTGATAAATGATGTTGCCGAGGCTACACAACATGTAAGGGTGAGAAGTAATCCTCTTAAGGGTGTGGTAGAACCATCCCCTTCCGAAGCAAGCTTAACCAAGACGCTTGGGGACATGACCACTATCCTCACGCAAATACAAAAAGATCAAAAGGAATACTACTCCATCCAAGCCATCCAAGCCCCACCTCAAGTTGCTCAACTTGAAGGCCCTCCTAGAATTTGTGGTTTATGCTCTAGCACCATATATTACACCGATCAATGCCATCAAATTCAAGAGGAGCATGCCCTTGTCGTGGCCAATGTGAACTATAACAACCGTCCGCCCTATCCTTCTCAAAGCCAAAATAACTACTCTCATGGTAGTAATCAAAATCAAGGGTGGAGGGATAATACACAAGGGAGCAATCGAAACCAAAGATGGAACAACTCTTCTTCTCATTACAACAACAACCAATCTTCATCTCAATACCACCACAACAACAACAACCACCAATCCAACCAAAATCACCACAACCAAAACAAAAACAACCACACCAAATACCAAGCACCACACCATAGACAACAATCCAACCAATCCTCTTCATCTTCCACCAATCAAGTTGATGAGCTTAGAGCCGCTGTGGATAAACGGGACGAGGGCTATAAGGCTCAATTCAAGGCCATGAGTGCTCAATTGGCCAATATCACCGACATGATTTCGAAGATGTCCATGTCCTCCTCCAACAACACCAACCAACCCTCAAGCTCTTCTAGCCTTCCTTCTCAACCCCAACCAAACCCCAAGGGCGGTCTCAACGCCATCACTTTACGGTCGAGGACTACATTAGAGGAGATACCTCCTAGGATCATGAAAGACATTCATGACGAAGAAGTGGTTGTTGAAGCTCCACATGAAGAAGAGGAGGTAGACAAAAGGCATGATGAAAAAGGAGTAAGCCATAAGGAACCCAAGAGAAAAGCTATAGTGGATGAGTCCATTCCTATCCCATTCCCTTCATTGGTGAAGAAAGCAAATAAGACCCCGGAAAGTTGAGGTAACCATACCACTTCTTGATGCTATCCAACAAATTCTGAAGCATGCAAAATTTCTGAAAGACTTGTGTACACACAAGGATAGGATAGGAGAGTTGGAGACATTATCCTTGGGTAGTTTAATTTCTTCCTTGATGGAACCTATTCCAAAGAAATATGGTGACCCTGGACCTTGTTTGATGTCTTGTTGTATTGGCGGGCGCACTTTTCATGACTGTATGTGTGACCTAGGAGCTTGCGTAAGCATCATGCCACTTTCTATTTTTGTGCGGTTGAATTTAGCTCCATTGAAGAAGTCGGCGACGAAGTTTGCCTTAGCCAATAAGAGTGTGATCACTCTGTTGGGAATAGCAGAAGATGTACTTGTGGCAATCAAGGACTTAGTCTTTTCGGTTGACTTTTATATCCTTGAAATGCCTCCAACAGAAAATAGAAGCTCATCCTCCATTCCACTTGGTAGACCCTTCCTTAAGACCTCTAAATTCAAGTTAGATTCTTTCACCGGCACATATTCCTTTGAGGTTGGAGACAAGACTATCAAGTTCAATTTAGAAGAAGCCATGAAGCATCCTCCCGAAGAGCATTCCGTTCTCCGATGTGATGTAATCGATGAAGTGGTAGCGGAAGTGCGAGAAGAAGACCACAACAAGTTATGCTACCCTGTTGTTGAAGAGACGGATGACCAAGAGGGTGAACATAAGAAAGTTGTTGAGAATGAACTCCATGAGCTTGATGAAAAGGAACCTCAGCTTGAGGCAAAGAGTGAACTAAATCCTCTTCCATCTCATTTGAAGTATGCTTTCTTAGAGGACAATCAAAAGTTTCCGGTCATTATTGCTAGTGAGCTTTCTAGTGAAGAAGAATGGAAGCTCCTAGATATTCTAAGAAAGTACAAGAAGGCAATTGGTTGGAGCCTAGCTGATATTGTGGGGATTGACCCTCGCAAGTGTATGCATCGTATATTTCTCCAAGAGAGAGCTAGGCCAGTTAGGCAACCACAAAGGAGGCTCAACCCGACCATCCTTGATGTGGTAAAGAAGAAGGTCACTAGGCTACTTGATGCAGGTATCATATACCCAATTTCTGACAGTGAATAGGTGAGTCCGGTCCAGGTTGTTCCCAAGAAATCGGACATCACTATGGTTAAAAAGGATGATGGTGAAGTGGTCACCAAGAGAGTACAAAATGCATGGCGAGTGTGCATCGATTATAGAAGGTTGAATGCCGCCACAAGGAAGGACCACTACCCTGTGCCCTTTATCGATCAGATGTTGGACCGTTTGGCGGGTAAATCCCATTATTGCTTTCTTGATGGATTCATTGGTTACTTCCAGATTCACATTGTTCCTGAAGATCAGGAAAAGACAACATTTACTTGCCCTTTTGGCACCTTTGCCTACAAAAGCATGCCATTTGGACTATGTAATGCACCTGCTACCTTTCAGCGGTGTATGACCAGTGTCTTTTCCGATCTAATGGAGAATTGTCTAGAAGTCTTTATGGATGACTTCAGTATTTATGGAACTTCATTTGATTGTTGCTTAGAGAACTTGGCCAAGGTCTTAGCTAGATGTGTTGACACTAACCTTGTCTTAAATTTTGAAAAATGTCACTTTATGGTAAGACAAGGCATAGTGTTGGGACATGTAGTCTCTCATGAAGGCATTTTTGTAGACCCGGCTGGTACACGAAATTGTGATTATACTTTTCACAACTCCGCACAACTAACCAGCAAGTGCACTGGGTCATCCAAGTAATACCTTACGTGAGTAAGGGTCGATCCCACGGAGATTGTCGGCTTGAAGCAAGCTATGGTTATTTTGTAAATTTTAGTTAGGAGATTAATGATAAGAGTGATTGTATTTATGACAAATAAATAACATGAAATAAATAGCACTTGTGATTTAATAATGAGAAACAGGCTGAGGTTTCGGAGATGCTTTGTCGTCTGAATCTCTGCTTTCCTACTGTCTTCTTCTCCAAACACGTATGGCTTCCTTCAATGGCAAGCTTTATGATCCTCTTGGATGAAAAATACTAGGTACGATCTCTGCACAGCTAATCAACTGTCGGATTTCTCGTCTCGGATGAAAAATACCATGTACAGCTACTGCATGGCTAATCATCTGTCGGTTTCCACTAGCGTCGGAATAGGACCTTTGTCCTTTTGGACACTGTCAATGCGCCCAACATTTATGAGTTTGAAGCTCGTCACAGTCATCTCTTCCAAGATCCTACTTAGAATACCACAGACAAGGTTTAGACTTTCTGGATCCCAAGAATGCTGCCAATTGGTTCTAGCCTATACCACGAAGGTTCTAACCTCCAGACTCGGTCCGTGGATCAGAAACCCAAGAGATACGCACTCAAGCTGTCGCCCAATGACTACGTTGAGCTCAGATAGAACGGGAGTGGTTGTCAGGCACGTATTCATAGGTTGAGGATAATGATGAGTGTCACGGATCATCATATTCTCTATATTGAAGTACGAATGAGTATCTTAGAATAGAATCAAGCGTGATTGAATAGAAAACAGTAGTAATTGCATTAATCCATTGAAATACAGCAGAGCTCCTCACCCCCACCTATGGGGTTTAGAGACTCATGCCGTAGAAGATACAATATGAAGTGTAAAATGTCATGAGGTACAAAATGAATCACTAAAAGTAGTTTTTATACTAGACTAGTAACTTAGGTTTACAAAAAATGAGTAACTAAGTGCAGATAGTGCAGAAATCCACTTCTAGGACCCACTTGGTGCGTGTCTGGGCTGAGCTTCCAAGCTTTCACGTGCATATGCCCAAAGTTGGCATTAAACGCCACCCTGGGTGCCAGAATGGGTGTTTAACGCCGAAAAAGGTGCCAGTTCTGGCGTTTTATGCCAGAAAGTTTTAGGCTGACTTTGAACACCAGTTTGGGCCATTAATTCTCAGGAAAAGTATAGACTATTATATATTGCTGGAAAGCCCAGGATGTCTACTTTCCAACGCAATTGAGAGCGTGCAAATTGGGCTTCTGTAGCTCGAGAAAATTCATTTCGAGTGCAGGAGGGTCAGAATCCAACAGCATCTGCAGTCCTTTTTCAACCTCTGAATCAGATTTTTGCTCAGGTCTCTCAATTTCAGCCAGAAAATACCTGAAATTATAGAAAAACACACAAACTCATAGTAAAATCTAGAAATGTGACTTTTGAATAAAAACTAATAAAAATATAATAAAAAGTGACTAAAACATACTAAAAACTATGTAAAAATAATGCCAAAAAGGGTATAAATTATCCGCTCATCACAACACCAAACTTAAATTGTTGCTTGTCCCCAAGCAACTAAAAACAAAATAAGATAAAAAGAAGAGAATATACAATAAATTCCAAACTTATCAATGAACTTAGCTCCAATTAGATGAGCGGGACTTGTAGCCTTTTTGCTTCTGAACAGTTTTGGCATCTCACTTTATCCTTTGAAGTTCAGAATGATTGGCATCCATAGGAACTTAGAATTCAGATAGTGTTATTGATTCTCCTAGTTCAGTATGTTGATTCTTGAACACAGCTACTTTATGAGTCTTGGCCGTGACCCTAAGCATTTTGTTTTCCAGTATTACCACCGGATACATAAATGCCACAGACACATAACTGGGTGAAGCTTTTCAGATTGTGACTCAGCTTTGCTAGAGTCCCCAGTTAGAGGTGCCTGGTGCACAAATTGTGAATCACACTTTTTACAACTCGTACCACTAACCAGCAAGTGCACTGGATCGTCCAAGTAATACCTCACGTGAGTATGGGTCGAATCCCACGGAGATTGTTGGTTTGAAGCAATCTATGGTTATCTTGTAAATCTTAGTCAGGAAGTCAATTATGTTTATCAATTGAATTGCGAATAACCAAGAGAGTATAAATTAAAGGTTACTTGTTATGCAGTAATGGAGAATATGTTGGAGTTTTGGAGATGCTTTGTCTTCTGAATCTCTGCTTTCCTCTGTCTTCTTGTTCACGCACGCACGTCCTCCTATGGTAAGCTGTGTGTTGGTGGATCACCGTTGTCAGTGGCTACCTTCCATCCTTCCAGTGAAAACTACGCTCACGCGCTCTGTCACAGCACGACTAATCACCGGTTGGTTCTCGATCCGGTTGGAATAGAATCCCTTGATTCCTTTGCGTTTGTCACTAACGCCCAGCCTTCAGAAGTTTGAAGCTCGTCACAGTCATTCAATCCTTGAATCCTACTCGGAATACCACAGACAAGGTTTAGACTTTCCGGATTCTCATGAATGCCGCCATCAATTCTAGCTTATACCATGAAGATTCTGATTAAGAGATCTAAGAGATACTCATTCAATCTGATATAGAACGGAGGTGGTTGTCAGGCACACATTCATGGGTTGAGAATGGTGATGAGTGTCACGGATCATCACCTTCATCACAGTTAAGCGCGAATGAACATCTTAGATAGGTACAAGCGTGTTTGAATAGAAAACAGAAATACTTGCATTAATTCATCGAGACACAGCAGAGCTCCTCACCCCAACAATGGAGTTTAGAGACTCATGCCGTCAAAGAGTACAAAGTTCAGATCTAAAATGTCATGAGATACAAAATAAGTCTCTAAAAGTTGTTTAAATACTAAACTAGTAGCCTAGGTTTACAAAAAATGAGTAAACTATGATGGATGATTCAGAAATCCACTTCTGGGGCCCACTTGGTGTGTGCTGGGGTTGAGATTTAAGCAATTCATGTGCAGAGGCCATTTGTGGAGTTGAACGCCAGTTTTTGTGCCAGTTTGGGCGTTCAACTCCAGCTTTTGATCCTTTTCTGGCGCTGGACGCCAGAATTGGGCAGAGAACTGGCGTTGAACGCCAGTTTGCGTCATCTATCCTTGTGCAAAGTATGGACTATTATATATTTCTGGAAAGCCCTGGATGTCTACTTTCCAACGCAATTATAAGCATGCCATTTCGAGTTCTGTAGCTCCAGAAAATCCACTTTGAGTGCAGGGAGGTCAGAATCCAACAGCATCAGCAGTCCTTTTTCAGCCTGAATCAGATTTTTGCTCAGCTCCCTCAATTTCAGCCAGAAAAATACCTGAAATTACAGAAAAACACACAACTCATAGTAAAGTCCAGAAATATGAATTTTTCCTAAAAACTAATGAAAATAAACTAAAAACTAACTAAAACATACTAAAAACTATATGAAATTAACCCCAAAAAGCGTATAAAATATCCGCTCATCACAACACCAAACTTAAACTGTTGCTTGTCCTCAAGCAACTAGACAAATAAAATAGAAGACTAATAGGTTGAGAAGCAATAATATCTCAGAGCTTTTGAGTGAAGCTCAGATTCTAATTAGATGAGCGGGACTAGTAGCTTTTTGCTTCTGAACAGTTTGGCATCTCACTTTATCCATTGAAGCTCAGAGTGATTGGCATCTATAGGAACTTAGAATTCAGATAGTGTTATTGATTCTCCTATTTCAGTGTGATGATTCTTGAACACAACTATTTTATGAGTCTTGGCCGTGGCCCTAAGCACTTTGTTTTCCAGTATTACCACCGGATACATAAATGCCACAGACACGTAATTGGGTGAACCTTTTAGATTGTGACTCAGCTTTGCTAAAGTCCCCAATTAGAGGTGTCCAGAGTTCTTAAGCACACTCTTCTTTTTGCCTTGGACCTTGACTTTAACCGCTCAGTCTCAAGTTTTCACTTGACACCTTCACGCCACAAGCACATGGTTAGGGACAGCTTGGTTTAGCCGCTTAGACCAGGATTTTATTCCTTTAGGCCCTCCTATCCACTGATGCTCAAAGCCTTGGGATCCTTTTTATTTGCCCTTGCCTTTTGGTTTTAAGGGTTATTGGCTTTTTCTGCTTGCTTTTTCTCTTTTTTTTTCTGCAAGCTTTGTTCTTTGCTGCTTTTTCTTGCATCAAGAATCATTTTTATGATTTTTCAGATAATCAATAACATGTCTCATGTTCATCATTCTTTCAAGAGCCAACATATTTAACAGTCTTAAACAACAAATTCAAAAGACATATGCACTGTTCAAGCATTCATTCAGAAGACAGAAAGCATTGCCACCACATTTAACTAATTAGAATTTTTCTTATTAAAACTCGAAATTTTATTGCCTCTTATTCAAAAGATCTACTACTTTATTCATGTTTGCTGATGATGAGAAAAATAAACTATAGCTTAATTGGAGATAAAATCAAAATAGATACTAATTACTACTATATGACTCCTAAGGTAAACTTCTATAAGGACACTGTCACAAAGTTAAGGCAGAAATTGGAAATTAACAACCTTTATTCTGGGGGAACGGGGGTTCCTCTGATCCTTGGGGTGCTTGGTCCTGCAAGAGAAGACTTTTGGCGCTTCAATTCCCTTAAGTCACGCCCTTGCTCCTCTTGTTCTTTAAACATATAGGTCAGCAATTGACTGTGTTCCTTCTGTTCTTTTATTATTTGCTCCATAGCTTCCCGTATCTTGGTAACAGACGTCTCAAGATACTCCCAGTATTCAGATTGAGGGATCTCTGGGAGGAATTCCTGTGCTCTCTTCTTGATGGGATCATCCTGTGCTTGTTGTTTTTCCATTGATGCTTTGGTGATTGGCTTCTCAACTGAGATATACTCAGTTATTCCCATCCTTACTCCAGCGTCCTTGCAGAGCAGAGAAATCACGCTTGGATAAGCCAACCTGGCCTCTTTGGAATTTTTGTTAGCAATTTTGTAGAGTTCAGCTGAAATCAGCTGATGAACCTCCACTTCCTTTCCCATCATGATGGAATGGATCATCACTGCTCTTTTAACTGTGACTTCAGAACAGTTGCTAGTAGGCAACAGAGAATGCCCAATGAAGTCTAGCCATCCTCTGGCGACTGGTTTGAGATCCTCTCTCTTGAGTTGATTTGGGACACCCTTTGTGTTGGTGGTCCACCTGGCTCCAGGGATACATATGTCCTCTAGAATCTTATCCAGGCCCTTGTCTGCTCTCATCATCCTCCTGTTGAAGGAGTCTGGATCATCCTTCAGCTGAGGTAGCTTTAAGATCTCCCTGATCCTGTCAGGGTGGGTATGAACAATCTTTCCTTTGACCACGGTCCGATAGTCATAGAGAGCAGTCCCAGATAGTTTCTGCTTGTCAGTTTGCCACATATTAGCATAGAATTCCTGGACCATGTTCCTTCCCACTTTCGTTTCAGGATTAGCTAGGACTTCCCAGCTCCTGATTCGAATTTGCTCCTGGATCTCCGGGTATTCATCTTCTTTCAGATCGAATCTAACTTTTGGGATCACTGATCTCAGACCCATTATTTTGTTATAATGGTCCGAATGTTCTTTAGATAAGAACTTCCCTTGATTCCAAAGTGGTTTTGGAACGCTCTCTTTCTTGCCTCTTGAAGTGGGTTGTTTTCCTTTGGGGGCCATGATCTTAGTGATCGCGGATAAACACACCAAACTTAGAGGTTTGCTTGTCCTCAAGCAAAAGAAAAGAAAGGAGAGGGATGGAAGGAGAGCTAGGTGCAATTGTTGATGGAGGAGGAGGGAGGCCGAACCCATATATAAAGGGATGGGGGGGTGGGTTTTCGAAAAAAAGAGATAAAGATATGATAAAAAGATTTATTTGGAAAAGATAAGATAGAAGATATGATAAGAGAAGATATAGTTTAAAATTGAGAGGATATGAAAGATTTTTGATAAAGATAGATTTAGATTTTGAAAAAGATAATATGGAGATTTGAAAAAGATATTGATTAGTTGAAAAGATTTTAGAGTGAAAAAGATAGATTTGTTTTTGGAAAAGATTTGAAAAGAGTTGGATTGAATTTGCAAAGAGGGTTTGTGCTTATGGATTAAGATATATTGGGGATTTTAGAAATCAGGGTTCTTAACATGTTTATGTAAAAATCATGCATTAAAACATAAAATTTGAAATTAGAATGGAAAAACGTGTGGAAAAAATGAATTTGACTCCTCCCTGCCATCCTGGCGTTTGAACGCCCAAACAATGCCTGTTTTGGGCGTTCAGCGCCCAATTGCTGCTCTCCTGGGCGTTCAACGCCCAGCTGCTGCCATTACTGGCGTTCAACGCCCAGTGGGTGCCCATTTCTGGCGTTGAACGCCCAGATTGCTACCATTACTGGCGTTCAACGCTCAGTGGATGCCCATTTTGGGCGTTGAACGCCCAAAATACACTTTTACTGGCGTTTTCTTGCCAGTGAGCTCTTTTTCTCTGTTTTGTGTGCCGAGGTCTTCTGTAAATGATTCCTCACCTTAGTGTCAGTGAACTTTATATAAACAAATAAAAATAAAAATAGGGCAAAATGCTTAGAGGATTGTTGCCCCATGGCTGGGTTGCCTCCCAGCAAGCGCTTCTTTATTGTCTTTAGCTGGACTTTGCTGAGCTTTTAATCTAGCTTCAGCCTTGAGCATTCTTGCTCAATGTTGCCTTCAAGATAGTGCTTGATTCTCTGTCCATTGACAATGAACTTCTTATCAGAATCAATATCTTGAAGTTCCACATAACCATATGGTGATACACTTGTAATCACGTATGGTCCCCTCCACCGGGATTTCAGTTTCCCGGGGAATAGCCTGAGTCTAGAGTTAAACAACAGGACCTTCTGTCCTGGTTCAAAGATTCTAGATGATAGCTTTCTGTCATGCCATTTTTTTTATTTTTCTTTATAAAGCTTGGCATTTTCGAAAGCTGTGAATCTGAATTCCTCTAGCTCATTTAGCTGGAGCAATCGTTTTTCTCCTGCTAATTTGGCATCAAAGTTTAGGAATCTGGTTGCCCAGTAGGCCTTATGTTCCAGTTCCACGGGCAGGTGACATGCCTTACCATACACGAGTTGGTATGGAGAGGTCCCTATAGGGGTCTTGAATGCTGTCCTGTAAGCCCACAGAGCATCATCCAAGCTCCGTGCCCAATCCTTTCTACGGGTATTTACTGTCCGTTCCAGGATTCTCTTTAATTCTCTATTAGAGACTTCAGCTTGCCCATTGGTTTGTGGATGATATGGAGTGGCCACCTTGTGGCGAATTCCATACCGAACCATGGCAGAGTAAAGCTGTTTATTGCAGAAGTGAGTGCCCCCATCACTGATTAGTACTCTAGGGACACCAAACCTGCTAAAGATATGTTTCTAGAGGAACTTCAGCACTGTTTTAGTATCATTGGTGGGTGTGGCAATAGCCTCAACCCATTTTGATATATAGTCAACTGCCACCAGAATATAAGTGTTTGAGTATGATGGTGGGAAAGGTCCCATGAAGTCAATTCCCCATACGTCAAACAACTCAATTTCCAAGATTCCTTGTTGAGGCATGGCGTAACCATGAGGCAGATTACCAGCTCTTTGGCAACTGTCACAGTTGCGTACAAACTCTCGGGAATCTTTATAGAGTGTGGGCCAATAGAAGCCACATTGGAGGACCTTCGTGGCTGTTCGCTCACCTCCGAAATGGCCTCCATATTGAGATCCATGGCAATGCCATAGGATCCTCTGTGCCTCTTCTCTAGGCACACACCTACGGATTATTCCGTCTGCACATCTCTTAAAGAGATAGGGTTCATCCCACAAGTAATACTTTGCATCAGTAATTAATTTCTTCTTTTGTATCCTGTTGTACTCCTTGGGTATGAACCTTGCAGCTTTATAGTTTGCAATATCGGCAAACCATGGTGCTTCCTGAATGGCAAATAAATGCTCATCCGGAAACGTCTCAGAGATCTCAAGAGAGGGGAGGGACGTCCCTTCTACTGGCTCTATCCGGGACAGATGATCAGCCACTTGGTTCTCTGTCCCTTTTCTGTCTCTTATTTTTATATCAAACTCTTGCAGAAGCAACACCCATCTGATGAGCCTGGGTTTTGAATCCTGCTTTGTGAGTAGATATTTAAGAGCAGCATGATCAGTATACACAATCACTTTTGATCCTACTAAGTATGATCTGAACTTGTCAATGGCGTAAACCACTACAAGTAATTCTTTTTCTGTGGTTGTGTAATTTTTCTGGGCATCATTTAGAACGCGACTGGCATAATAAATGACATGCAGAAGCTTGTCATGCCTCTGTCCCAATACTGCACCAATGGCATGATCACTGGCATCACACATTAGCTCAATTGGTAACGTCCAGTCTGGTACAGAAATGACTGGTGCTGTGACCAGCTTAGCTTTCAGCCTTTCAAACGCCTGCAGGCACTCTGTGTCAAACACAAATGGCGTGTCAGCAGCTAGCAGATTGCTTAGAGGTTTTGCGATTTTTGAAAAATCCTTTATAAACCTCCTATAGAATCCTGCATGCCCCAGAAAGCTTCTGATTGCCTTAACATTGGCAGGTGGTGGTAATTTTTCAATTACCTCTATTTTTGCTTGATCCACCTCTATTCCCTTGTTTGAGATTTTATGCCCAAGAACAATTCCTTCAGTCACCATGAAGTGACACTTTTCCCAGTTTAAAACTAGGTTGGTCTCTTGGCATCTTTTCAGAACAAGTTTCAGGTGATCAAGACAGGAGCTGAATGAGTCTGCATATACTGAGAAGTCATCCATGAAGACTTCCAGAAATTTTTCCACCATATCAGAGAAAATAGAGAGCATGCATCTCTGGAAGGTTGCAGGCGCATTACATAGCCCAAATGGCATCCTTCTATAAGCAAACACTCCAGATGGACATGTGAATGCTGTTTTCTCTTGATCCTGGGGATCTACTGCAATCTGGTTATAGCCTGAGTAGCCATCCAAAAAGCAGTAATAATCATGACCTGCTAGTCTTTCTAGCATCTGGTCTATGAATGGAAAAGGAAAATGATCCTTTCTGGTGGCTGTATTGAGCCTTCTGTAGTCAATACACATGCGCCACCCTGTAACTGTTCTTGTAGGAACCAGTTCATTTTTTTCATTATGAATCACTGTCATGCCTCCTTTTTTTGGGACGACTTGAACAGGGCTCACCCAGGGGCTATCAGAAATAGGATAAATAATCCCAGCCTCCAGTAATTTGGTGACCTCTTTCTGCACCACTTCTTTCATGGCTGGATTTAGCCGCCTCTGTGGTTGAACCAGTGGTTTGGCATTATCCTCCAATAAGATTTTGTGCATGCATCTAGCTGGGCTTATGCCCTTAAGGTCACCTATGGACCACCCAAGAGCTGTCTTGTGTGTCCTTAGCACTTGAATAAGTGCCTCCTCTTCCTGTGAATTTAAAGCAGAGCTTATGATCACTGGAAAAGTGTCACCTTCTCCCAGAAACGCATATTTCAAGGATGGTGGTAATGGCTTGAGCTCGGGTTTAGGAGGTTTTTCCTCTTCCAGAAGAAATTTCAGAGGCTCCTTCATGTCCTCTGAATCCTCTAAATCAGGTTGAACATCTTTAAAGATATTTTCCAACTCTGATTCAAGACTCTCAGCCATGTTGATCTATTCTACCAAAGAGTCAATAAGATCAACTTTCATGCAGTCTTTTGATGTGTCTGGATGCTGCATGGCTTTGACACCGTTCAACTTGAATTCATCATCATTGACTCTCAGGGTTATTTTCCCCTGTTGGACATCAATGAGGGATCGTCCAGTTGCTAGGAAGGGTCTTCCTAGAATGAGAGTAGCACTCTTGTGCTCCTCCATTTCCAGCACAACAAAGTCAGTGGGAAAGGCGAATGGCCCAACTCTGACAATCATGTCTTCAATCACGCCTGATGGGTATTTAGTGGAACCATCAGCAAGTTGGAGACATATCCGGGTTGGTTTAACTTCTTCAGTTAAGCCAAGCTTCCTAATAGTGGATGCAGGTATTAGATTGATGCTTGCCCCAAGATCGCATAAAGCTGTCTTGGTGCAATTACCTTCTAATATGCATGGTATCAGAAAACTCCCAGGGTCTTTAAGCTTTTCAGGAAAGCTCTTCAGAATGACTGCACTGCATTCTTCAGTGAGGAGAACTCTTTCTGTTTCTCTCCAATCCTTTTTATGACTCAAGATCTCTTTCATGAACTTGGCATAAGAAGGTATTTGCTCAAGTGCTTCTGCAAATGGAATCTTTATTTCAAGAGTCCTGAGATAATCTGCAAAGCGAGCAAATTGCTTATCCTGCTCCTCTTTCCGGAGTTTTTGAGGATAAGGTATCTTGGCTTTATATTCTTCAACCTTAGTTGCTGCAGGTTTATTGCCTACAGAAGTGGTTGAAGAAGCCTTTTTAGAGGGGTTGTTATCAGCATTTGTGTGTATCTGATCCCTCACTGGCAATTGAGTGCCAGAGTTAGAAGCTGGAATGAAACTGGACGCCAGCTCCTTGTCTGCTCCTAGCATCTGAACGCTAGAACTGTGCCCATTTTGGGCGTTCAGCGCCAGATCTTGCCCATTTTGGGCGTTCAATGCCAGATCCTTGCCCATTTCTGGTGTTGAACGCCAGTCCTGCCTTGTTTCTGGTGTTGAATGCCAGTCCTGAGCATGGTCTGGGCGTTCAGCGCCAGCCTTCCACCAATTTTCTGGCGTTTTAGTTCCAGAATTGCTTTTCCCTGGGCTCTTACTGTCCTCAGGTGAATTTTGGGTGGTTTGCTCATTTCTTAGCTTTTTGCTGCCTTGAGGTGGGGTATTTAATGTTTTCCCACTTCTTAGTTGAACTGCTTGGCATTCTTCTGCTATTTGCCTTGACAGCTGCTGCTTTGTTTGCTTAAACTGTTCGTCCATATGTATATTAGCCATCCTTGTCTCTTGTAACCTGTCTTTGAATTCTACTAGCTGCTTTGTTAGAAAGTCCAATTGCTGATTGAATTCAGCAGCTTGTTTTACAGGACTGAGTTCAGCAGTTACTGTTTTAACCTCTTCATTCATGGAAGGGTTGCTGCTTAGGTACAGATGCTGATTCCTGGCAACTGTATCAATGAGCTCTTGAGCCTCTTCAATTGTCTTTCTCATGTGGATAGATCCATCAGCTGAGTAATCTAGAGACATCTGAGCTCCTTCTGCAAGCCCATAGTAGAAGATGTCTAACTGAACCCACTCTGAAAACATTTCAGAGGGACATTTTCTTAGCATCTCTCTGTATCTCTCCCAGGCATCATAAAGAGATTCATTATCTCCTTGTTTAAAGCCTTGGATGTCCAGCCTTAGCTGTGTCATCCGTTTTGGGGGAAAGTATTTATTCAGGAATTTTTCTATCAGCTGTTTCCATGTCCTTATGCTGGCCTTAGGTTGGTTATTTAACCACCTCTTAGCTTGATCTTTTACAGCAAATGGAAACAGTAATAGTCTGTAGACATCATGATCTATTTCTTTATCATGTACTGTGTCAGCAATTTGTAAAAATTGTGCCAGAAACTCTGTAGGTTCTTCCTGTGGAAGACCGGAATACTGGCAACTTTGCTGCACCATGATAATGAGCTGATGATTCAACTCAAAGCTACTGACTCCAATGGAGGGTATGCAGATACTACTCCCATATGAAGCAGTAGAGGGGTTAGAATATGACCCCAGAGTCCTCCTGGACTGTTCATTTCCACTTAGGTCCATGATGGAGAAATGGAGATGATGTAAAATAGAAAAAATATTTTTATTTATTTATTTATATATTTATTTCAAAAATGAAATAAATTAAAATAAATAAAAATTGAGTGAAGATTTTCAAAAAACTGAGGAGAGAGAAAGTGGTTAGGAAGTTTTGAAAAGGATATGATGATTTTGAAAAAAAAAGTTTTAAATTTTAAAATAAAAATCTGAATTTTTAGAAATATATTTCGAAAAATTGTTTTTAAAATAGAGAGAAAAGATATTTTTGATTTTTAAGAGGAAAGAGAAAAACAATAAGATAGCACAAGATTTAAAATTTTTAGATCTAATGCTCCTTATTTTCGAAAATTTTGGAGGACAAACACCAAGGAACACCAAACTTAAAAATTTTAAGATCAAGACACAAGAAAAACTCAAGAACACTTTGAAGACTCACAAGAACACAAGAACATGAAGGACGAACACCAAACTTAAAATTTTTTAGAAAACCAAAATAAATTTTCGAAAATTTTAAGAAAAATTAACAAGAAAACACCAAACTTAAAGTTTGGCACAGAATTTAGTAGAAAAATTATTTTTTTGAAAAAGATTTTAAAAAGAAAATAATGATTCTGAAATTTTAACACGACAATAATAAGAGACTCTAAACAAAAAAAGGAGAAAATTTTCCTAATCTAAGCAACAAAATAAACCGTTAGTTGTCCAAACACGAACAATCCCCGACAACGGCGCCAAAAACTTGGTACGCGGAATCGTGATTACACTTTAATTATGTAAAATTCATTGCTCTTTCTTTCCCTGGAAATGGCGCCAAAAACATGATGCCAAGACCATGGTTCACAACTCCGTGTAACTAACCAGCAAGTGCACTGGATCGTCCAAGTAATACCTCACGTGAGTAAGGGTCGAATCCCACGGAGATTGTTGGTTTGAAGCAATCTATGGTTATCTTGTAAATCTTAGTCAGGAAGTCAATTATGTTTATCAATTGAATTGCGAATAACCAAGAGAGCATAAATTAAAGGTTACTTGTTATGCAGTAATGGAGAATATGTTGGAGTTTTGGAGATGCTTTGTCTTCTGAATCTCTGCTTTCCTCTGTCTTCTTGTTCACGTACGCACGTCCTCCTATGGCAAGCTGTGTGTTGGTGGATCACCGTTGTCAATGGCTACCTTCCATCCTTCCAGTGAAAACTACGCTCACGCGCTCTGTCACAGCACGGCTAATCACCGGTTGGTTCTCGATCTGGTTGGAATAGAATCCCTTGATTCCTTTGCGTTTGTCACTAACGCCCAGCCTTCAGGAGTTTGAAGCTCGTCACAGTCATTTAATCCTTGAATCCTACTCGGAATACCACAGACAAGGTTTAGACTTTCCGGATTCTCATGAATGCCGCCATTAATTCTAGCTTATACCATGAAGATTCTGATTAAGAGATCTAAGAGATACTCATTCAATCTGATATAGAACGGAGGTGGTTGTCAGGCACACGTTCATGGGTTGAGAATGGTGATGAGTGTCACGGATCATCACCTTCATCACAGTTAAGCGCGAATGAACATCTTAGATAGGAACAAGCGTGTTTGAATAGAAAACAGAAATACTTGCATTAATTCATCGAGACACAGCAGAGCTCCTCACCCCCAACAATGGAGTTTTGAGACTCATGCCGTCAAAGAGTACAAAGTTCAGATCTAAAATGTCATGAGATACAAAATAAGTCTCTAAAAGTTGTTTAAATACTAAACCAGTAGCCTAGGTTTACAAAAAATGAGTAAACTATGATGGATGATGCAGAGATCCACTTCTGGGGCCCACTTGGTGTGTGCTGGGGCTGAGATTTAAGCAATTCACGTGCAGAGGCCATTTGTGGAGTTGAACGTCAGTTTTTGTGCCAGTTTGGGCGTTCAACTCCAGCTTTTGATCCTTTTCTGGCGCTGGACGCCAGAATTGGGCAGAGAACTGGCGTTGAACACCAGTTTGCATCGTCTATCCTTGTGCAAAGTATGGACTATTATATATTTCTGGAAAGCGCTGGATGTCTACTTTCCAACGCAATTGAAAGCATGCCATTTCGAGTTCTGTAGCTCCAGAAAATCCACTTTGAGTGCAGGGAGGTCAGAATCCAACAACATCAGCAGTCCTTTTTCAGCCTGAATCAGATTTTTGTTCAGCTCCCTCAATTTCAGCCAGAAAAATACCTGAAATTACAGAAAAATACACAACTCATAGTAAAGTCCAGAAATATGAATTTTTCCTAAAAACTAATGAAAATAAACTAAAAACTAACTAAAACATACTAAAAACTATATGAAATTAACCCCAAAAAGCGTATAAAATATCCGCTCATCAGTGCCCAGAGCTCTTAAGCACACTCTTTTTTTTTCTTTGGACCACGACTTTAACCGCTCAGTCTCAAACTTTTACTTGACACCTTCACGCCACAAGCACATGGTTAGGGACAGCTTGATTTAGCCGCTTAGGCCAGGATTTTATTCCTGTCGACTCTCCTATCCATTAATGCTCAAAGCCTTGGATCCTTTTTACCCTTGCCTTTTGGTTTAAAGGGTTATTGGCTTTTTCTGCTTGCTTTTTCTTTTTCTTTCTTTTTCTTCTCTCTTTTTTTTGCCAATTTTTTTTCGCAAGCCTTTGTTCTTCACTGCTTTTTCTTGCTTGAAGAATCATTTTTATGATTTTTCAGATTATCAATAATATTTCTCTTTTTTTTTCTTTATTCTTTCAAGAGCCAACAATTTTAACAATCATAAACAACAAATTCAAAAATATGCAATGTTCAAGCATTCATTCAGAAAACAAAAAGTATTGCCACCACATCAAAATAATTAAACTAATTTCAAGATAAAATTCAAAATTCATGTACTTTTTGTTCTTTTGCAAATAAAAAATTTTTTTCATTTAATAAAGGTGATGGATTCATAGGACATTCATAGCTTTAAGACATAGACTCTAAACTTCATTGATCATAGACATAAAATTAACATCAAAGCAGACAAATAATAATAAAAGAAAGGAAATTAAAGACATAAAAATAAATGACTCTAATACTAATGCTTATGTAACTCTTAAAATAGGTTTCTAATAATAAAAGTTATCACAGAGTTAGGACTCAACAACCTTTATTTTGAGAGATAGGTGTTCCTTCAATTTGTGGGATGTTCGACTCTTCAAGGATCAGCTTCTGGCGCTTTAGTTCCTGTAGCTCACGCCCTTGCTCCTCTTGTTCTCTGAGCAGTTTGCAGAGCATGCTGTTTTGATTCTGCTGCTCTTCTTTGAGTTGATCCATAGATTCTTGCAGCTTGTTGACAGATGCTTCTAAGCGGGCCGAATAGTCAAATTGAGAAATTTCTGGGAGGAGCTCATGCGCCCTCCTCTTGGTGAGGTTGTCTTGAACTTGAGGTCCATCCATTACCCTCTTGGTGATTGGGTGTTCAACTGGGATATACTCATCCACACCTATCTGTACTCCCGTATCTTTACATAACAGACTAATCAAGCTTGGGTAAGCCAATTTGGCTTCAGTGGATTCCTTGTTTGCAAATAAGTAAATTTCACAAGAAATTAGTTGATGAACCTTCACTTCTTTTCCCAGCACAATACAGTGAATCATCACTGCTCTTTTGATAGTGACTTCAGAGCGGTTACTGGTGAGAAGTATAGATCGCCCAATAAAATCCAGCCAGCCCCTAGCAACTGGCTTGAGGTCTCCTCTCTTCAGTTGGTTTGGAACACCTTTTGAATTGGTTATCCACTTGGTTCCAGGGAGGCATATATCCTCTAGAACTTGATCCAACTTTTTATCTTTAGCCATTCTCCTATTAAAAGATTCTGGATCATCCTGTAGTTGAGGAAGTTTGAGGACTTCTCTCACTTTGTCAAGATGAAAGTAGATAATCTTCCCTCTGACCATGGTTCGAAAAGTATGGAAGGCAGTTCCCTCCATTCTTTGCTTATCTATCAGCCACAGATTTGCATAGAATTCCTAGATCATGTTTCTTCCCACATTCATCTCAGGATTAGCTAGGATTTCCCAGCCTCTGTTTCGAATATGCTCTTGGATCTCCGGATATTCTTCTTCTTTCATATCGAACTTGACTTTCGGGATCACTGATCTTCTGCACACAATTTTGAAGTAATGATCTGCATATTCTTTGGTGCAGAATCTCTCATGCATCCATTGTGGTTTTGGATTAATTTCTTTCTTGCCTCTTGGAGTGGTTTGTTTTCCTTTAGGGGCCATGATCTTGGTCAGTGAGCACAGAAAATCACACCAAACTTAGAGGTTTGCTTGTCCTCAAGCAAAAGTAAAGAAGAAAGATGAATAGATAGAGAGAAGGATTCAAATGATGGAGGAAGGGGGATGGCCGAATGTATAAATAAAGGGGAGGGAGGGAATGGTTTCAAAATTTTAGAAAAAGATATGATTGATAAAAGATAAACATGATATGAAAAATATGATATTCTTTTCAAAAATTTAAAGATAGAAAAAATATATGAGGAGGTTAAATCTGAATTTTTGTTTATGCATCTAAGAAATAAAAGATGATATGAATGAATGAAAAAGATTTGAAAAGAAATTGGAAAGATGAATGAGTTTTGAAAAAGAATTGAGAAGAATTGAAAAAGAATCTAGAAGAATTTATAAGATTATAAATTTTTGTGAATGGAAATTAAAAAATGAATGTTTGTAATGTTTGGATGCAGAAAATTTTGATTTAAAACATGAAAATTCGAAAAAAATTGAATTTGAAACAAAATTACCTCTCCCCTAGCTGTTCTGGCGTTAAACGCCCAGAATGATATCCATTCTGGTGTTTAACACCCATCTGGTGGCCATTTTGGGCGTTTAACGCCCAGCCAGGTATCCTGGCTGGCGTTAAATGCCAGAAATCCTTCTTTACTGGGCGTTTTTCTGAACGCCCAGAATGCTGCCAAGTCTGGCATTAAACGCTCAGAATGCTGCCCATTCTGGCGTTTAACACCCAGAATGATATGTTTACTGGCGTTAAAGGCCCAGAATGATAGCCATTCTGGCGTTTAACGCCCAGATTGCCTCTTTACTGGCGTTTTGATGCTAGTGAGCTTTCTTACTTTGTGATTCGTCTGCTTTATGTTCTGAACCTTCATACCCTTGACTTGTTCACTGAAAAAGCATCAATAAACATGGACAACAAAATTAAATGGACTTATATAATTGTTATAAACATATAATTTGATTCGATAATAGTTGGGTTGCCTCCCAGTAAGCGCTTCTTTACTGTCTTTAGCTGGACTTTACTGAGCTTTTAATTTAGTCTCAGCTTTGAGCATTCTTGCTCAACATTGCCTTCAAGATAATGTTTAATTCTCTGTCCATTAACAATGAACTTTTTGTCAGAATCAACATCTTGAAGCTCTACATAACCATATGGTGACACACTTGTAATCACATATGGTCCCCTCCACCGGGATTTCAACTTCCCAGGGAACAATCTGAGCCTAAAGTTAAACAGCAGGACCTTCTGTCCTGTCTCAAAGACTCTAGATGATAGCCTTTTGTCATGCCATCTTTTTGCTTTCTCTTTATAAATTTTATCATTTTCAAAAGCATTGAGTCTGAATTCTTCCAGCTCATTCAACTGGAATAATCTCTTCTCTCCAGCTATTTTAGCACCAAGGTTTAGGAACCTGGTAGCCCAGTAGGCCTTATGTTCCAGTTCCACTGGCAGATGACAGGCTTTTCCATACACAAGCTGGTATGGAGAGGTCCCTATAGGAGTCTTGAATGTTGTTCTGTATGCCCATAGAGCATCATCCAAACTTCTTGCCCAATCCCTTCTACGGGTACTTACAGTCCGTTCCAGGATCCGTTTTAGTTCTCTATTTGAGACTTCAGCCTCCCCATTTTTCTGTGGATGATATGGAGTTACCACTTTATGGTTAATTCCATATCTGACCAGAGCAGAGTCAAGCTGTTTATTGCAGAAATGAGTGCCTCCATCACTGATCAGTATCCTAGGGACACCGAACGTGCTGAAGATATACTTCTGGAGGAACTTCATCACTGTCTTAGTATCATTAGTGGGTGTTGTAATTGCTTCAACCCATTTAGATACATAGTCTATTGCCACCAGAATATAAGTGTTTGAATATGATGGTGGGAAAGGCCCCATGAAGTCAATACCCCATACATCAAACAACTCAATATCTAGGATCCCTTACTGAGGCATGGCATAACCGTGAGGTAGATTACCAGCTCTCTGACAACTGTCACAGTTACGTACAAACTCTCTGGAGTCTCTATAGAGAGTGGGCTAGTAGAAACCACATTGGAGAACCTTGGTGGCTGTTCGCTCACCTCCAAAATGTCCTCCATATTGTGATCTATGGCAATGCCATAGGATCTTCTGTGCCTCTTCTCTAGGCACACATCTGTGGATTACTCCGTCTGCATACCTCTTAAAGAGATATGGTTCATCCCAAAAGTAGTACTTTGCATCAACAATTAACTTTTTCATTTGTTGCCTACTGTACTCTTTGGGTATGAATCTCACAGCTTTATAGTTTGCAATGTCTGCAAACCATGGTAATTCCTGAATGGCAAAGAGTTGCTCATCCGGAAAGGTTTCAGAGATCTCAGTAGGAGGGAGGGACGCCCCCTGCTACTGGTACTATCCGGGACAGGTGATCTGCTACCTGATTCTCTGTCCCTTTTCTGTCTTTTATTTCTATATCAAACTCTTGCAGAAGCAACACCCATCTGATGAGTCTGAGTTTTGAATTCTGCTTTGTGAGGAGATATTTTAGAGCAGCATGGTCAGTGTACACAATCACTTTTGACCCCACTAAATAAGATCTGAACTTGTCAATGGCATAAACCACTGCAAGTAACTCCTTTTCTGTGGTTGTGTAATTCTTTTGCGCGTCATTTAGAACACGGCTAGCATAATAAATGACATGCAGAAGCTTGTTATGCCTCTGTCCCAATACTGCACCAATGGCATGATCACTGGCATCACACATTAGTTCAAATGGTAATGTCCAGTCTGGTGCAAAAATGACTGGTGCTGTAACCAGCTTAGCTTTCAGAGTTTCAAATGCCTGTAAACACTCCGTGTCAAAGACAAATGGCGTGTCAGCAGCTAGCAGATTGCTCAGAGGTTTTGCAATTTTTAAAAAATCCTTTATAAACCTCCTATAGAATCCTGCATGCCCCAGAAAGCTTCTGATTTCCTTAACATTGGCAAGTGGTGGTAATTTTTCAATTACCTCTACCTTAGCTTGATCCACCTCTATTCCCTTGTTTGAAATTTTGTGTCCAAGGATAATTCCTTCAGTCACCATAAAGTGACATTTTTCCCAGTTTAAAACCAAGTTAGTCTCTTGGCACCTTTTCAGAACGAGTGCTAGATGGTCAAGACAGGAGCTGAATGAATCTCCAAATACTGAGAAGTCATCCATGAAGACTTCCAAAAACTTTTCTACCATATTAGAGAAGATAGAGAGCATGCACCTCTGAAAGGTTGCAGGTGCATTTCACAGACCAAATGGCATCCTTCTGTAGGCAAATACTCCAGAAGGACATGTGAATGCTGCTTTCTCTTGGTCTTGAGGATCTACTGTAATTTGGTTGTAACCTGAATAGCCATCCAAAAAGCAGTAGTATTCATGACCTACTAGTATCTCTAGCATTTGGTCTATGAATGGTAAAGGAAAATGATCCTTTCTGGTGGCTGTATTGAGCCTTCTGTAGTCAATACACATACGCCACCCTGTAACTGTTCTTGTAGGAACCAGTTCATTCTTTTCATTATGAACCACTGTCATGCCTCCCTTCTTGGGAACAACTTGGACAGGACTCACCCAGGGGCTATCAAAAATAGGATAAATAATCCCAGCCTCTGGTAACTTAGTGACCTCTTTCTGCACCACCTCCTTCATGCTTGGATTTAGCCACCTCTATGGTTGAACCACTGGCTTAGCATCATCCTCCAATAGGATCTTGTGCATGCATCTAGCTGGGCTAATGCCCTTAAGATCACTTATGGACTACCCAAGAGCTGTCTTGTGTGTCCTTAGCACCTGAATTAGTGCTTTCTCTTCCTGTGGTTCTAAAGTAGAGCTTATGATCACAAGAAAAGTGTTATCTTCCCCCATAAATGCATATTTCAGGGATGGTAGTAGTGGTTTGAGCTCGGGTTTAGGAGGCTTCTCCTCTTCCTGAGGAGTTTTCAGAGGTTCTTCTGTTTTCTCTGGTTCCTCCAGATCAGGCTGAACATCTTTAAAAATGTCCTCTAGCTCTGATTCGAGACTCTCAGTCATATTGACCTCTTCCACCAGAGAGTCAATGATGTCAGCGCTCAGGCAGTCTTTTGGTGTGTCTGGATGCTGCATAGTTTTGACAGCATTCAACTTAAACTCATCCTCATTGACTCTCAGGGTTATCTCCCTTCTTTGGACGTCAATGAGGGTTCGTCCAGTTGCTAGGAAAGGTCTTCCTAGAATGAGAGTTGCAATCTTGTGCTCCTCCATTTCCAGCACTACAAAGTCAGTAGGAAAGGCAAATGGCCCAACCTTGACAATCATGTCCTCAATTATGCCTGATGGGATTTTAATGGAGCCATCAGCAAGTTGGAGACATATCCGGGTTGGTTTAACCTCATCAGTCAAACCAAGCTTTTTGATAGTGGATGCAGGTATTAGGTTGATACTTGCCCCAAGATCACATAGAGCTGTCTTAGTACAAGCACCTTCTAATGTGCATGGTATCATAAAGCTTCCGGGATCTTTAAACTTCTCTGGTAAGCTTTTCAGAATGACTGCACTGCATTCTTCAGTGAGGTAAACTTTTTCAGTTTCTCTCCAATCCTTCTTATGACTTAAGATCTCTTTCATGAACTTAGCATAAGAGGGTATTTGCTCAAGTGCCTTTGCAAACGGAATCTTTATTTCAAGAGTCCTTAGATAGTCTGTAAAGTGGGCAAATTGTTTATCCTGTTCTGCTTGGCAGAGTTTTTGAGGATAAGGCATCTTGAATTTGTATTCTTCAACCTTAGTTGCTGCAGGTTTATTTCCTACAGAAGTGGTTGGAGAAGCCTGCTTAAGGGGGTTGTTATCAGCACTTGCAGGTGTCTGATCCCTTATTGGCATTTGAACGCCAGAATTGGGTGCTGCATGGGCGTCTAACGCCATATTGCTACCCTTTTCTGGCGTTTGGACGCCAGAACTGGCCATCCCTTGGGCGTTTAACGCCACTTTCTTACCCTTTTCTGGCGTTTGAACACCAGAATCATTCCTCTCTGGGCTCTTACTGTCCTCAGAGGGATTTTGGGTAGTGGGTTGGTCATTTTCTGTTAGTTGTTCCTTTCTTGGCTTCCTGCTGCTTTGAATTGAGACATTCAATGTCTTTCCACTCCTTAATTGAACAGCTTGGCATTCTTTTGTTATCTGTTTAGATAGCTGCTGTCTTGTCTAATCAAATTGTGCTTCCATATTCTGGTTAGCATTTTTAGTGTCTTGGAGCATCTCTTTGAATTCTGCAAACTGTTTTGTTATAAAAAGCAATTGCTGGTTGAGTTCAGCAACTTGTTCTTGAGGACTAAGTTCAGTGGATGCTACTTTAGCTTCTTCTTTCATGGAGGACCCACTACTTAAGTATAGATATTAATTTCTAGCAACTGTATCAATGAGCTATTGAGCCTCTTCAATTGTCTTTCTCATATGTATAGATCCACCGGCTGAGTGGTCTAGAGATATTTGGTCCTTTTCTGTAAGACCATGGTAAAAGATATCCAACTACACCCATTCTGAAAACATTTCAGAGGGGCATTTCCTCAACGTCCCTCTGTACCTCTCACAGGCATTATAAAGGGATTCATTATCCTCTTGTTTAAAGTCTTGGATGTCCAACCTTAGCTGTGTCATCCTTTTTGGAGGAAAATATTGATTCAGAAATTTGTCTGATAACTATTTCCATGTTCTTATACTTGCTGTGGGTTGGTTATTTAACCACCTCTTAGCTTGATCTTTTACAGCAAATGGTAACAGCAATAGTCTATAGACATCCTGATCTACTTCCTTATCACGTACTGTGTCAGCAATTTGTAAGAACTGTGCCAAAAACTCAGTAGGTTCTTCCTGTGGAAGACCAGAATACTGGCAATTTTGCTGCACCATGATAATGAGCTGAGGATTTAGCTCAAAGCTGCTAGCTCTGATGGGAGGTATGCAAATACTACTCCCATAGGAAGCATTAGTGGGATTAGCATATGACCCCAGGGTCCTTCTGGACTGTTCATTTCCACTTAGGTCCATGATGGAGAGAGGGAGATGTTGTAGATTGTAAAATAGAAATAAAGTAAAAGAAAAATAAAAATATTTTTATTTTTATTTTATTTATTTAATGCTAACCGAATTCAAAAGAGAAGAAAATAAAATAAAATAATTGGAAACTATAAAAATAAGCTTTGAAAATAAAATAAAATAAAATAGCTTAAAATAAATAAAAAATTCGAATACTAAAATGGCTAATTAATTAAAAAGATTTGAAAAATTTTGGATATGATTTTAAAATTTGAAGATTGAAACTTTCTCAACAAAGAAACACCAAACTTAAAATTTTTCAATCAAAATAATAAAATAGTACAAGTAAATCGAAAATTGTGAAAAAGAAAAAGATTTTGAAAAATTTTATAAAGGATTTTCGAAAAATAATAAAGGAAATTTCAAAAAGAATTTGTTTTGAAAAAGATTTAAGAAGATAAATTTTTACAATTGAAATTTTAACTTGCCTAACAAAAAACTACCAAATTTTTAAAATTTTGACTAAGTCAACCTAAGGAATTCGAAAATAATGAGCAAATAAAGGAAAAGATATTTTATTGAATTTTTGAATTTAATGAAGAAAGAGAAAAATAATAAAATGACACCAAACTTAGAATTTTTAGATCAAAACAAAGAAAGCAAAATGAAAATTTTGAATGTCTAGATGAACACCAAGAACGAATTTTGAAAATTTTTAAGAAAATAAAAACACAAAAGACACCAAACTTAAAAATTTTTATACTTTGGACACTAATAATTCGAAAATGCACAAGAAAAATAAGAAAAGATACAAAACAAGAAAAACTAAAGATCAAACAAGGAAAATAACCAAGAACAACTTGAAGATTAAGAAAGAACTAAGAACATATAATTCGAAAAATTGAAAGAAAGATAAAATCATGCAATTGACACCAAACTTAAAATATGAAACTAAACTCAAACAGAAGACTAACTTATGAGGTTATTGGTTTTTTTTTTAAAATTTTCAAAAATAATTTAGAAAAAGAAAATAAGGATTTTAAAATTTTAACCAAAAATAATAATAGAAGACTCAATTCTAGTGACTCTAAACCAAAAAGATAAATTTTTCCTGATCTAAGCAACAAAATAAACCGTCAGTTGTCCAAACTCGAACAATTCCCGGCAACGGCGCCAAAAACTTGGTGCACGAAATTGTGATTACACTTTTCACAACTCCGCACAACTAACCAGCAACTGCACTGGGTCATTCAAGTAATACCTTACGTGAGTAAGGGTCGATCCCACGGAGATTGCCGGCTTGAAGCAAGCTATGGTTATTTTGTAAATCTTAGTCAGGAGATTAATGATAATAGTGATTGTATTTATGAAAAATAAATAACATGAAATAAATAGTACTTGTGATTCAGTAATGAGAAACAGGCTGAGGTTCCAGAGATGCTCTATCGTCTGAATCTTTGCTTTTCTACTGTCTTCTTCTCCAAACACGCATGGCTTCCTTCAATGGCAAGCTTTATGATCCTTTCGGATGAAAAATACCAGGTACGATCTCTGCACGGCTAATCAACTGTCGGATTTCTCGTCTCGGATGAAAAATACCATGTACAGCTACCGCACAGCTAATCATCTGTCGGTTCCCACTAGCGTCGGAATAGGACCCTTGTCCTTTTGCACATTGTCACTGCGCCCAACATTCGTGAGTTTGACGCTCGTCACAGTCATCCCTTCCCAGATCCTACTCGGAATACCACAGACAAGGTTTAGACTTTTCGGATCCCAGGAATGCTGCCAATTGGTTCTAGCCTATACCACGAAGGTTCTAACCTCCGGACTCGGTCCGTGGATCAGAAACCCAAGAGATACGCACTCAAGCTGTCGCCCAATGACTACGTTGAGCTCAGATAGAACGGGAGTGGTTGTCAGGCATGCGTTCATAGGTTGAGAATAATGATGAGTGTCACGGATCATCATATTCTCTATATTGAAGTACGAATGAGTATCTTAGAATAGAATCAAGCGTGATTGAATAGAAAACAGTAGTAATTGCATTAATCCATTGAAACACAGCAGAGCTCCTCACCCCCACCTATGGGGTTTAGAGACTCATGTCGTAGAAGATACAATATGAAGTGTAAAATGTCATGAGGTACAAAATGAATCTCTAAAAGCAGTTTTTATACTAGACTAGTAACTTAGGTTTACAAAAAATGAGTAACTAAGTGCAGATAGTGCAGAAATCTACTTCTGGGATCCACTTGGTGTGTGTCTGGGCTGAGCTTCCAAGATTTCACGTTCATATGCCCAAAGTTAGCGTTAAATGCCACCCTGGGTGCCAAAATGGGCGTTTAACGCCGAAAAGATGCTAGTTCTGGCGTTTTACGCCAGAAAGTTTTAGGCTGACATTGAACGCCAGTTTGGGCCATCAATTCTCGGACAAAGTATAGACTATTATATATTGCTGAAAAGCCCAGGATGTCTACTTTCTAACGCAATTAAGAGCGCACAAATTGGGCTTTGGTAGCTCGAGAAAATCCATTTCGAGTGCAGGAGGGTCAGAATCCAACAGCATCTGCAGTCCTTTTTCAGCCTCTGAATCAGATTTTTGCTCAAGTCCCTCAATTTCAGCCAGAAAATACCTAAAATTACAGAAAAACACACAAACTCATAGTAAAGTCTAGAAATGTAATTTTTGAATAAAAACTAATAAAAATATAATAAAAAGTGACTAAAATATACTAAAAACTATGTAAAAACAATGCCAAATGGGTATAAATTATCCGCTCATCACCGGCCAAGGTCGATGTTATCACCACTTTACCTCACCCCTCATCTGTGAGGGAGGTTAATGCCAGGGCATTTTGGCCAGTTTTATTGACCTTTTCTTTACTGTTTTAGGATAGTTTCATGTATTTTCTTAGCTAATAAGCAAGTTTTGGGTAGATAATCACTTACATCTTGATTCAAGCAAACATTGTGAATTTCATGTGATTTTATGAGAAGTATGCATGAATTGAATGACAAATTGGATAATGCATGTCTCATAACTTGGATTAGAGCTTTGATGCACTTTATTTGCTTGATTTCAGGACAAAGGAAGCAAGGAAGAGCCACATTAGCAGCCACGTTAATCCAATTAACGTGACCACTAACGTGGAATGGGAAAATGCTTGCAACGTTAACGGAAAAAGTGATTGCCAATAACGCCTTCGAAACCATCATGGCCCATATTAATTGCCACGTTAACTACATTAACGTGGTAGTTAACGTGGAGAGAAAGGGAGCTCCAGCGTTAGTGGTAAAAGTGAATACCACTAACGCTCCAAATTGGCAATTAGCCACGTTAAGAGTCACGTTAACTCAGTTAACGTGAACTCTAACATGGAAAGGAAGACAAAGCCAACGTTAGTGACACTCACCTTTGTCACTAACGTTGGACTAAGCCCAATTGGCCATGTTAAGAGTCACATTAACTACATTAACGTGAACTCTAACGTGGGAGGAGCAAGGAATCGCCAACGTTAGTGACACTCACCTTTGTCACTAACGTTGGACCAAGCCACTATGAGCCACGTTAGTTGCCACGTTAATTGCATTAACGTGGAAGCCAACGTTAGTGACACTCACCTTTGTCACTAACGTTGGAGATGGCAATCACCACCACGTTAGTGGCCACGTTAAGACAATTAATGTGAGGCACTAATGTGAGAAGGGGCGTTTGGAATGTTAGTGACAAAGGTAAGTGACATTAACGCTCTCGAGGCTAAGGCATGCCCACGTTAAGAGCCACGTTAGTTATACTAACGTGGACTCTAACGTGAGAAAAGGGGGGCTAAGAGCAACGTTATTGGCAAAGGTGAACGCCAATAACGCTTGCGATGGACCAAGAGGAAATGTTAGTGGTCACGTTAGTGCTACTAACGTTGAAGTTAACGTGAACCATCTTGGGCTAGGAACGTTAGTGAAAAAGGTGATTGTCACTAACGTTCTCGAACCCACATTTTCACTTAACGTTAACGCCACTAACATCCTAGCTAAAGTCTATGCCTACTTCACACTTTCTCTGCAAGTAGAGCTGAGCCCACTGAAGATTCCAAACTGCTTCAACTCAAGATCCAAAGGCCCATATCCAATTGAAGAGCCAACTAGAAGATCAGAAGAGTAGTATATATAGGAGTAGTTTTGAACTAGAGAAAAACCTGGGGGGGGAAGCTTTTGGGCATTGAGAACCACTCTCTGTATAATTTTACTTTCTCTGCAACTTTTAGTTTTTACTTTCAGAATGTATTTTCCATCTTTGCTTTCCATTCCCAGAGCTATGAACAACTAAACCCCTTTCATTGGGTTAGGGAGCTCTGTTGTAATTTGATGGATCAATAATAGTTTTCATTATTCTTCTTCTTTCTTTTCTCTTGATTTTACTAGAAAGCTTTCAATCTTTATCTAATTGGGTAGTTATCTTGGAAAAGAAGCTATTCATACTTGGATCTCTTCGGAACCTTGGAAGAGGAATGAAGAGATCATGCTAGAAATGCTTTCTCATGTTGGACCAAATTGGGGTTTGGACGGATATGGTGACATATAATTCTCCCAATACTTTGATTTGGAAATACATGTGGTATAATCAGTGACCATACTTCATCTCTTCTCATGAACAATTAGACCAAGGAATTGGCTATTGATCAAGATTTGAGAGATTGAATTACCAAGAAATTGGAATTCAATCAATTAAGATTGCCAAGGAGATCAATGAATGCATTGATTGAGGAAGAGATGAAAATGAACTTGATCCGGAGAATGCAACATCTCCTGAGCCCAATGAATTTCCCATTTCTGATCTTACCCATTCTCTTTACTTTCTGCCATTTACTTTTATGTTCGTCTTCCCCATTTTCCATTTAAGATTCTGCAATTTATTTTCTGTCATTTATATTCAGTTCTTTATTTCCAGCATTTACAATTTTTGCTATTTACTTTTTCGCCATTTAATTTTCTATAACTCTCAAATCAACTTCTGCTTAGCTCAACTAGAACATTCCTCCGATTAAAGTTGCTTGACCAATCAATCCCTGTGGGATTTGACCTCACTCTATTGTGAGTTTTTACTTGATGACAATTCGGTATACTTGCCGAGGGAAAATTGTTGAGAGACAAGTTTCCATGCATCAAGTTTATGGCACCATTGTCGGGGATTGATTTTGTATCAACAATGATTAAATTGGTTGATTACCTAGATTGAGCATTTTTCTTTTGTTTGATTTAATTTCATTTGAGTGATTTACTTTCAGTTGTAGTTATTTTCTTTCCTTTACCCATTACCCGTTTGTAGTGTTCTCTTATTTGTTACAATTTAGTTCACTAACCCACTAACTGTTTGATATATTGCATCACTCACACTAACAGCATTTCTGACAAGAATACTTCCTGCATTTATCTCTTTCTTGCTTGTGCCTTGTTGGTTGTATGACAAGTAGAAAAAGCGGGGCTTCAACTTCCTTTGATTCTGAACTTGAGAGAACCTTTCTTAGACTAAGGAGGGAAGCAAGAGGAAAGAGAGTCATTAGTGCTGAGGAAGAGGAGGAGTATTTTGAACCAGACATGGATGAGAATATGGAGAATCATCATGAAGAAGAGCTCACAACCATGGCAGAGAAGGTCCAGTTCATCATGCGGGACAAGAGAGAAGGGTTCTAGGATCTTACATAAACCCAAACCCAGGAAATTGTGGAAGTAGCATCCAAAAGCTAACCATATGTGCCAATAACTTTGAACTAAAGCCACAGCTCATCACCCTCGTTCAGAACAACTGTTCATTTGGAGGAAGTGTCCAAGAAGACCCCAATCAACATCTCACCATATTCTTGAGGATATGTGATACTGTGAAGTCTAATGGTGTTCATCCTGACACCTACAAACTGCTTCTGTTTCCCTTCTCACTCAAGGACAAAGCATCTAAATGGCTGGAATCCTTCCCGAAGGAGAGTTTAACAACCTGGGAAGATGTGGTGAACAAATTCTTGGCAAGATTCTATCCTCCTCAAAGGATCAACAGGTTGAGAGCTGAGGTACAAACCTTCAGGCAACAAGATGGTGAAACTCTCTATGAAGCATGGGAGAGGTTCAAAGACTTAACAAGAAGGTGCCCGCCAGATATGTTCAATGAATGGGTGCAGTTACACATTTTCTATGAAGGTCTTTCTTATGAATCAAAAAAGGCAGTAGACCACTCATCCGGGGGATTTCTGAACAAGAAGAAGACCATTGAAGAAGCCATAGATGTCATTGAGACTGTAGCTGAGAATGATTACTTCTATGCTTCTGAAAGAGACAATACTAGAGGAGTGATGGAGCTGAACAACGTGGATGCACTGCTGGCCCAAAACAAGATGATCACCAAGCAGTTGGCTGACCTTACCAAGAAGATGGAGAGGAATCAAGTAGCAGCAATCACTGCCTCATCATCAGCTCAAGAAGGAGTGAATACAGAGGCAGAGGGTGATCAGGAACAAGCCAACTACATTAGAAATTCGTCTAGGCAAAACCATGATCCATACTCCAAAACTTACAATCCTGGTTGGAGGAACCACCCAAACTTTGGGTGGGGAAATCAACAAGATCAAGGCCAAGATCAGAGATGCCACAACCCCAACAACAATGCAGCTCACCAACATTCCACACAGAGATCATATCAGCAACCACCTAACAACACCTCTCAACATCCATATCAAAACCAAAATGGCCATTCTCATCCCTCCAACTCCAACTCACCATCATCCAAAGATAGACTCTCAAGAATTGAGACCCTACTTGAACGAATATGTAAAGAAGTCCAGGATAGTAAAATGTTCCGAGAGAAAGTACGGTCCAATATGCAGAATCAGGATGCTGCCATCAAGAAACTTGAGACACAAATTGGCTACCTATTCAAGCAAATTCCCGGCCATGACCTTTGTAGTAACATTAAGCCAAGTCCAAGGGAGGAGTGTCAAGCTATCACTCTCAGAAGTGGAAAAGAATTGAAGGAGATTTCCAAGCAACCACAAGAGAATGACTCAATTGGAAGGGAGGAGGAACAAGATGAAGTTCAAGTCCCCACCTCCAATTCACATCAAAAGGGAGAAGAGCTGAAGCCATATGTTCCGAAAGTCCCATATCCTCAACAATTGAGGAAGAAGGGAGATGACAGCCAATTCTCAAGATTTCTAGAAATCTTCAAGAAACTACAGATTAACATACCCTTTGCTGAAGCAATAGAGCAAATGCCACTCTATGCCAAGTTCTTGAAGGAATTGATGACCAAAAAGAGAAGCTGGAAGAACAACGAAACTGTGATACTAACAGAAGAATGTAGTGCCATCATTCAGCATAAACTACCCCAGAAATTGAAGGATCCTAGGAGCTTTCAGATTCCTTGTATTATAGGAGAAATCACAGTGGAAAAGGCTCTATGTGATTTAGGAGCCAGCATAAATCTGATGTATGTAGCTATGATGAGAAAAATGAAGATTGAGGAGGCCAAACCAACAAAAATGGCCTTATAACTCACAGACCGATCATTCAAGTTTCCTCACGGTATAGTAGAAGACTTGCTAGTGAAAGTAGGAGACTTTATCTTTCCAGCAGATTTTGTAGTGTTGGATATGAAGGAAGGAGCCAAGGCTTCTATCATCTTGGGAAGACCATTCTTAGCCACTACTGGAGCTATCATCGATGTCCAAAAGGGTGAGCCTACCCTTAGACTACACAATAAAACAATGATGATCAATGTGTTCAAAGCCATGAACTACCCACAAGAACCACTGGGAGAATGTATGAGGTTAGACTCACTGGAAGATGTAGTACAAAAGACTTTTGAAGAAGAAGAACTTGAGGGGTTAACAGAGAAAGAGGAAGCAGCATCAAACGAAGAGGCTGCAACAGCTGAGGTTCATATTCAGGGTACACTAGGGGAGAAGAATGAAAAGAAAGAGGCACCCAAACTGGAACTAAAGGCACCGCCGCCCACTCTCAAGTATGCATATCTAGGGGAAAATAGAAGTTATCCAGTGATCATAAACTCATCCCTCAGCCAATAACAAGAGGAGGAGCTCCTCCAAGTATTACAAAGGCACAAGGATGCCATTGGATGGACCCTTGCTGACTTGAAGGGAATCAGTTCGGCCATATGTATGCATAAGATACTATTGGAAGATGATGCCAAACCATTCATTCAACCCCAAAGACGGCTGAATCCAATCATGAAGGAAGTGGTACAGAAAGAAGTCATGAAGTTATGGCAAGGAGGGGTGATCTATCCGATCTCAGACAGCCCATGGGTCAGCCCCGTGTAAGTTGTCCTAAAAAAAGGGAGGAATCACTGTAGTTTCCAATGAGAAGAACAAACTAATCCCTACAAGGACCGTCACAGGATGGCGGATGTGCATAGACTATAGAAAACTCAATGAAGCTACAAGAAAAGATCATTTCCCCCTCCCTTTCATGGATCAGATGCTGGAAAGACTTGCAGGACACGCATATTACTGTTTTCTCGATGGTTACTCAGGATATAACCAAATAGTGGTTGATCTGAGAGACCAAGAGAAAATCTCATTCACTTGCCCATATGGGGTGTTTGCCTACAGGCGCATGCCATTTGGGCTATGTAATGCACCTGCGACCTTCCAACGCTGCATGCTCTCCATTTTTTCAGATATGATAGAGAAATTCATCGAAGTCTTTATGGATGACTTTTCAGTATTCGGAGATTCCTTTCCTAATTACCTAAATCACCTGGCCCTGGTATTAAAAAGATATCAAGAGACTAATTTGGTCCTGAACTGGGAGAAATGTCACTTTATGGTGACAGGAGGAATAGTTCTTGGCCATAAGGTTTTAACCAAGGCATTGAGGTAGACAGAGCTAAGGTGGAACTCATTGAAAAACTACCACCACCAAGTGATGTCAAGGAAATTAGGAGCTTTTTAGGACATGCTGGCTTTTACAGAAGGTTTATTAAAGATTTTTCAAAAATAGCCAAGCCCTTAAGCAATCTTCTTGTATCTGATACACCATTCATCTTTGATGAAAAGTGCATGCTAGCATTCGAAAACTTGAAAAAGAGGCTGTCCTCTGCCCCTATCATTTCCCCACCTGATTGGAACTTACCATTTGAACTGATGTGCGATGCATCTGATTTCGCAGTTGGGGCAGTGTTAGGACAGAGGAAAGATAACTTGGTCCATGTGATATACTATGCCAGCAAAGTCTTCAATGATACTCAAAGAAACTATACTACTACTGAAAAGGAGTTGCTGGCAATAGTTTTTGCATTTGACAAGTTTAGATCATACCTCATTGGTGCCAAAGTGATTGTGTTCACAGATCACACAACACTTAAATATTTTTTTGCCAAGCAAGAATCAAAACCAAGACTAATAAGATGGATCTTGTTGTTTTAGGAATTCAATATTGAAATTAGAGACAAGAAAGGAGTGGAGAACAAGGTAGCAGATCACCTATCCAGAATCCCTCATGATAAAGGAGGAACACATGATACAAGTGTAAATGAGTTCTTCCCAGATGAGCAGTTGATGACGGTTCACAGAGCACCCTGGTTTGTAGATATTGCCAATTTCAAGGCAACTGGGGCTTTACCCCCAGAAATCAACAAACATCAAAAAAGAAAGCTCATCAATGACGCAAAGTATTTTGTTTGAGATGAACCATATCTCTTCAAGAAGTTTTCAGATGGAATCCTGAGAAGATGTGTTTCAGAAGAAGATGGACGAGAGGTCTTGTGGAATTGCCACGGCTCGTGCTATGGAGGACATTTGGAGGGGACAGGACTGCAGCCAAGGTGTTACAAAGCGGATTCTTTTGGCCCACCCTTTTCAAGGATGCCAAAGAACTAGTAAAGAACTGCAATGAATGCCAAAGAGCTGGAAACTTACCCAAAAGAAATAAGATGCCACAGAATTTCATCTTAGAACTGGAACTGTTTGATGTGTGGGGAATCGATTTCATGGGACCATTCCCAACCTCATATTCAAACAAGTACATCTTGGTAGCAGTGGATTATGTTTCCAAGTGGGTAGAGGCTATTGCAACCCCAACGAATGATAACAAGGTGGTCATGAACTTTCTCAGAAAGAATATCTTTAGCCGGTTCGGAGTCCCACGAGCGCTCATCAGTGATGGAGGGAACCATTTTTGTAACAGGCCACTAGAAGCTCTTCTCCTACGATACGGGGTAAAGCACAAGATTGCCACACCTGATCACCCCCAAACAAGTGGGCAAACTGAGATATCTAACAGAGAGTTAAAAAGGATTCTGGAAAAGACTGTAGGAGCATCAAGAAAGGACTGGTCGAAGAAGCTGGATGATGCTCTTTGGGCATACAGAACGGCATTCAAGACACCAATCGGGATGTCTCCATATCAACTGGTGTATGGAAAGACCTGTCATTTACCATTGGAGCTGGAACACAAAGTCCTCTGGGCTCTCAAGCTACTAAATTTTGATGGCGTTGCTGCTGGTGAAAAAAGGGTCTTGCAGCTGCAGGAAATGGAGGAGTTCAGATCTCAAGCCTATGAAAATGCCAAGATTTATAAAGAAAAGGCAAAGAAAAGACACTACCTCAATCTGACACCCAGGAGCTTCGAAAAAGGACAGCAAGTGCTCCTCTACAACTCCAAATTAAGACTTTTCCCTGGGAAACTCAAATCAAGGTGGTCAGGACCCTTTCTTGTCACAAAGGTCTCGCCGTATGGAAGCATAGAAATCATGGAGGAAAGTTCAAGGAGGACGTTCACTGTGAACGGACAAAGGCTCAAGCATTACATGGGCAACATGGGGGAAAGCCCCAAAGTAAAATATCATCTCAACTGATGGAGAAATCATCGAGCTAGCGATGCTAAAAGAGCGCTTCGTTGGGAGGCAACCCAACCTAAGGTAGTTTCCTTTTCATGATCATTTCAATAAAAGTTACAAGTAGTTTACCCTGTATTACGAGGAGCTAAGTTTGGTGTTGTACACCAAAACAATCCAAGAGTGAATGTGTAATTCTAAGTTTGGTGTTCCACCAAATATTTCAGTTAGAATCACACTACACCTCTTCAAGAGCAAATTGCTAGCCCTAACCAATCAGGGAAACCACTTGACAAGAGTTTAGTTTCTAGTTCATAGTCGTTTTAGTAATAAAAGCACATAAGATCCTCTGCATGTATTCAATCTGTTGCATTAGGCAAGGAACTAAGTTTGGTGTTCACACACCAAATCAGGTTCAGAAACTCACAAGCATACATGCATGCTAACTAATTCTCAAGTGCTTTGGGAACAAGCAACTTCCAAAAACTTTGCAGGAATTCAATCAACTCTTCGGGAACAACGGTGTACCATCATCCAAGGAGGCGAAGAAGGATGCAAAAGCTGTGGACGATAACAACAAAGGGATGGCTAGAAGTCACCACCAAAAGGTTGTATTGTTACTTGATTCCATATGCTTGGAAATGCTCAAATTGGAAGTCTGAATGTATCCCTGATTATTAGCTACTCTTTAGTTTACATCACTAGGATTTAATGTTCGCTTTTCCCCGCCTTTGTCATATGTGTGTTGTGCCAAGCTATCTGCTGCAATTTCACCTTGCTTACTTGTATGCTTGTCCTTTAAGTCAAATAAAAAGAGATGTTATGAAAGACCAGAGTGATGTTCAAATTGTGGAGTAAGTTCTTAAGCTTGTGGTGTAGTAATTACTTAGCTAAGTTGGTTCACCAACAAGGTAGGAAGGCAACTATCTGTCTTGAATCATATGCTTGAAACACACCCCATGAGACTAAATAAATAACAAGATCCTAATAAGAAAAGGGGAAAGAAAAAATGAAAGTTGAGAAATAAAGAAAAAGAGTAAGAAATAAGGCTAGGCACCAAGGGTTGAATCTTAAGGCATGTGTCTGTGGTGCTCCTGTGCAAAGGATATACTTGGATGAATAAGCTCGCAGGGGTGCCTTATCACTTGGTAACTTGGGTTAACTAACCCGGGATTATCAGCTGAAAGTCCACTATCAAGAGTAACCCTTGCTACAGAGCACTTAGTAACCCAAAGAGGTGCTGGACACCAAGGTCTCAAGAATAAAAATAACAAACCATGTGCATGTGGTGTGAATGTATGGGGGAAAGAGACTTGAGGGAGTAAGTCCTTAGGGGTGTCTTAACACCTAGCACCTTGAACCAACTGGTTTGGGAGTGCTGGCTGAAAGCTTGTATTAAAGAGTCGCCCCCTTACAGAGCACCTAGTCTAAAGAACACAATCAAACCCTGAAAAGACAAAGGGATCAATGAATAAAAGTCTCATAGGGTGCAATCAAGTGAGTATTCCAGGGCATGGTAAAGGTCTGAAAGCCAATGAAGGAATGAACCTAAGTTGCTATGCATGAAACCCCATAAAACCAAGGACATGACTTCCACAATAATTACTCATTTCTCTTGTCATTTCATTCATCATTCTCATCTTTCAGTACTTGCTTAGGGACAAGCAAGCTTTAAGTTTGGTGTTGTGATGCCAGGGTATTTTGGCCAGTTTCACTGACCTTTTCTTTACTGTTTTAGGGTAGTTTCATGCATTTTATTAGTTAATAAGCAAGTTTTGGGTAGATAATCACTTACATCTTGATTCAAGCAAACATTGTGAATTTCATGTTATGAGAAGTATGCATGAATTGAATGACAAATTGGATAATGCATGTCTCATAACTTGGATTAGAGCTTTGATGCACTTTATTTGCTTGATTTCAGGACAAAGGAAGCAAGGAAGAGCCACATTAGCAGCCACGTTAATCCAATTAACGTGAACACTAACGTGGAATGGGAAAATGCTTGCAACGTTAATGGAAAAAGTGATTGCCAATAACGCCTTCGAAACCATCATGGCCCACGTTAATTTCCACGTTAACTACATTAACGTGGTAGTTAACGTGGAGAGAAAGGGAGCTCCAGCGTTAGTGGTAAAAGTGAATACCACTAACGCTCCAAATTGGCAATTAGCCACGTTAAGAGTCACGTTAACTCAGTTAACGTGAACTCTAACGTGAAAAGGAAGACAAAGCCAACGTTAGTGACACTCACCTTTGTCACTAACGTTGGACTAAGCCCAATTAGCCACGTTAAGAGTCACGTTAACTATATTAACGTGAACTCTAACGTGGGAGGAGCAAGGAATCGCCAACGTTAGTGACACTCACCTTTGTCACTAACGTTGGACCAAGCCACTATGAGCTACGTTAGTTGCCACGTTAATTGCATTAACGTGGAAGCTAACATGGAGGAAAGAAATGATGAGCCAACGTTAGTGACACTCACCTATGTCACTAACGTTGGAGATGGCAATCACCACCACGTTAGTGGCCACATTAAGACAATTAACGTGAGGCACTAACGTGAGAAGGGGCGTTTGGAACGTTAGTGACAAAGGTAAGTATCACTAACGCTCTCGAGGCTAAGGCATGCCCACATTAAGAGCCATGTTAGTTATACTAACGTGGACTCTAACATGAGAAAAGGGGGGCTAAGAGCAACGTTATTGGCAAAGGTGAACGCCAATAACGCTTGCGATGGACCAAGAGGCAACGTTAAGTTGAAGTTAACGTGAACCATCTTGGGCTAGGAACGCTAGTGAAAAAGGTGATTGTCACTAACGTTCTTGAACCCACATTTTCACTTAACGTTAACACCACTAACGTCCTAGCTAAAGTCTATGCCTACTTCACACTTTCTCTGCAAGTAGAGCTGAGCCCACTGAAGATTCCAAACTACTTCAACTCAAGATCCAAAGGCCTATATCCAAAGACTTGAAGAGCCAACTAGAAGATCAGAAGAGTAGTATATATAGGAGTAGTTTTGAACTAGAGAAAAACCTGGGGGGGAAGCTTTTGGGCATTGAGAACCACTCTCTGTATAATTTTACTTTCTCTGCAACTTCTAGTTTTTACTTTCAGAATGTATTTTCCATCTTTGCTTTCCATTCCCAAAGCTATGAACAACTAAACCCCTTTCATTGGGTTAGGGAGCTCTGTTGTAATTTGATGGATCAATAATAGTTTTCATTATTCTTCTTCTTTCTTTTTTCTTGATTTTACTAGAAAGCTTTCAATCTTCATCCAATTGGGTAGTTATCTTGGAAAAGAAGCTATTCATACTTGGATCTCTTCGGAACCTTGGAAGAGGAATGAAGAGATCATGCTAGAAATGCTTTCTCATGTTGGACCAAATTGGGGTTTGGACGGATATGGTGACATATAATTCTCCCAATACTTTGATTTGGAAATACATGTGGTATAATCAGTGACCATACTTCATCTCTTCTCATGAGCAATTAGACCAAGGAATTGGCTATTGATCAAGATTTGAGAGATTGAATTACCAAGGAATTGGAATTCAATCACTTAAGATTGCCAAGGAGATCAATGAATGCATTGATTGAGGAAGAGATGAAAATGAACTTGATCCGGAGAATGCAACATCTCCTGAGTCCAATGAATTCCCCATTTCTGATCTTACCCATTCTCTTTACTTTCTTCCATTTACTTTTATGTTCGTCTTCCCCATTTCCCATTTAAGATTCTGCAATTTATTTTCTGTCATTTATATTCAGTTCTTTATTTCCAGCATTCACAATTTCTGCTATTTACTTTCCCGCCATTTAATTTTCTGCAACTCTCAAATCAACTTCTGCTTAGCTCAACTAGAACATTCCTCCGATTAAAGTTGCTTGACCAATCAATCCCTGTGGGATTTGACCTCACTCCATTGTGAGTTTTTACTTGACAACAATTCGGTATACTTGCCGAGGGAAAATTGTTGAGAGACAAGTTTTCGTGCATCAGAGGTCCACTCGTTTTTTGGACATGCAGGATTCTACAGGCGCTTTATCAAAGATTTCAGCAAAATTGCTTTGCCATTGTCGCGCCTACTCCAAAAGGATGTGGACTTCGAGTTTGACAGTGCATGTGTGAGTGCATTTGAAGAGTTAAGAAGAGTTCTTACCATAGCACCGATTGTGTGAGGCCCCAACTGGACGTTGCCATTCGAAATAATGTGCGATGCGTCAAACCATGCTGTAGGTGCCGCGCTTGCACAGCGCGATGGTAAACTCCCTTATGTCATTACTTACTCTTCTAAAACACTGGATGCAGCACAATCCAACTATACCACTACGGAAAAGGAACTCTTAGCTATTGTTCATTCTTTAAATAAATTTGGATCTTATTTGCTAGGGTCCAAGATAGTGGTATACACGGATCATGCAGCTTTAAAGTACTTATTGACAAAGAATGAGTCCAAACCTAGACTCATACGTTGGATCTTGCTTTTGCAAGAATTCGACATTGAGATTAGGGACCGGAGTGGGTCTCAAAACTTAGTTGCGGATCATTTAAGCCGCCTTGAGAATTTAAAATTTGACCCATTTTCGATCAATGAATCATTCCTATTGGATAGTTTGCATGCTGTGTCGGATAGCTTTCCTTGGTTTGCCCCAATGGCGAACTACTTGGTTGCGAAAATCTTCCCTCCCAACTTTTCTAAAAACCAAAGGGACAAGTTGAGGAGTGACTCCAAATACTACATTTGGGATGACCCTCACTTGTGGAAGAGGGGCGTGGACCAAGTAATTTGAAGATGTGTGCCAGAATCTGAAATTTAACCTATTCTTGAAGCTTGCCATTCGTCCGAATGTGGTGGCCACTTTGGCCCACAAAGAACAGCTAAAAAGGTGTTAGATTGTGGATTCTAGTGGCCAACCTTATTCAAGGATGCTAACCGATTCTGTATGTCTTGCCATTAGTGTCAGAAGTCGGGAAACACGTCCCAAAGGGATGAGATGCCTCAGCAACCTATGTTGTTCTGTGAGATATTTGATGTATGGGGCATTGACTTTATGGGACCGTTTTTCAACTCGAGTGGGTATCTATATATTCTGTTAGCGGTTGACTACGTGTCAAAGTGGGTAGAAGCAATACCTACCCGCCTTGACGATGCCAATACCGTCATTTCTTTTATTAGAAACCACATTGTATGCCGTTATGGGTCGCCACGAGCAATCGTGAGCGACCAAGGATCCCACTTTGGTAACAGGAAGGTAGAGGCATTGCTCAAGCGCTATGGGGTATTGCATAAGGTTGCCACTGCTTATCATCCGCAAACCAATGGACAAGCGGAAGTGTCCAATCGGGAGATTAAGAGAATCTTGGAGAAAGTGGTCAATCCACAAAGGAAGGATTGGAGCCTCCGGCTAGGAGATGCACTATGGGCGTATAGGACGGCCTACAAGACTCTGTTAGGGATGAGTCCCTTCCGAATCGTCTATGGTAAGGCATGCCACCTTCTGGTGGAAATTGAGCATAGAGCCTATTGGGCGGTAAAGCAGTGCAACATGGATCCAACCAAGGCGGGTGTAGCTAGGAAATTACAGCTAGAGGAGCTCGAGTATTTGAGGAATGAAGCATATGAAAATGCCCAGATCTACAAGGAAAAGACTAAAGCATTTCATGACCATCACATTCGGAAGAAGGATTTTTAAGAAGGTGATGAGGTTCTCCTCTACAACTCGAGGCTTAGATTCATGCCTGGTAAACTCCGTTCTAGATGGGAAGGACCCTTCAAGGTGAAGGAGATAAAGCCCTATGGAGTAGTGGAATTGTTTGATCCTAAAAGTGAAGCAACTTTCAAGGTGAATGGACATAGAGTGAAGAAATACCATGGCTACAAGCTCCCAAAAGAGCTAGAGGTGTTCCTACTAACGGATGCACCTAGAGGAGGAGAAGCTTAAGCGACTGAGCGTCCAACTTAAGGACGTTAAAGAAAAGTGCTTGGTAGGAGGCACCCCACCGTGGTAAGATCTTCCTTGTATATACCTTCTTATTTTTAGCTTAGATTCTTGTGAATTTTGTGACTTCTTGATGTTGTTGATTGCTTAGGAATGTTAGTTTTATTGTTCTTGTTGGATAGATAGAATGTTCATATAGTTTCCATTATTATTGGTATGGATGAATTATTGACGTTAGAGAAAATGCTTTGTCTTGAATGGTGCATGAATTTATAAGTGTTTTCTTGCCTACCTAGCTTAAACACCTGCCAAGAATGTGTTAGAATAGCCCTCTCTATGTTGTATTAAAAAAAAAAGCAAGGAAAAAGGGCATCCGCGCATGAGCGCACTATGCGCGCGCGCCGGTGGTGCATTTCATACTCCTGGGCCAAAAACCCGAGAGTCATGCCCACTTTGTGTCCATTTCGTGCTAGGCACCCACGCGCCAACGTACGTGCCGCCTACGCGCCCCTTGCAAATTGGCCATCGACGCGCAAGTGTATTGTGCACGCGCGCCGATGGTGCTATATGAACTCCCAGGTACAAAAACCAGAGAGTTGTGCCATACTTGTGCCTACTCTGTGCCCGCACGGATACGTCCGTGCACTGCACGCGTCTGCGCCGGTCGCCAATTCACTCAGGCACGCGTCCGCGCACTGTGTGCGTCCGCGCGCCTGTGCTGCATGCCAACTCTGGTACAAATTACCCGAGACTTAGGCCAACTTTGTGCCAATCTTGTGCCAGGGGCACAGCTATATTCACGTGTGCGCGCCAATGACGCATACACGTCCCTCGCTCCACCTTCACTAACGCGCTAGCGCACTGTGCGCGTGCGCGCCGTTTGCGCGAACCAATTTTAAAGCTGGCGCGCCCTGCTTCTATCCCTCTCCCACCTTCTTTCTTAATTCTTTCTTTTTCCTTCTCCATCACCCTTCTTCTCTTCTTTCTTTTCCACAATCCACCACCACCACTTCCGGTGGCCCTACATCTCTTCTATCTCTTTCTCATCTTCACAAAAGAAAACTCCACCTTGTTCTTTTACACTTCTCAAGGTTCTACTTCTCTTATATCTCTTCTTTTACTTTCTTTGCATATCCTCCTTTTCTTGTTAGATGTTTCTTGTCAATTCACTTATTTTCTCTTTTAGTTGCATGCTTACACTACTTACTTTTTGTTTATTTACTTTTTCCTTCTTCTTGTTTTTCCATGAATGTTGAATTTGAGTTTTCATTTGCTTTAATAGATCTTCTTGATTGTTTTCTTTATCTTTGTCAGTAAGTGATGTGGTGTGATGATTGATATTTCATTTTGGGCTTCAAATTGGTTGAGTATCTCATAATTGCTCATTGCTTGATAACTGCACACCAAGTGTTCGAGAAAATGCACGAATGATTTGGTGCTTCCTCCTCACTCTCTTGTTGTCTTCTAAATGCATTGAGTCCACTTTGCTTGCTTAGAATGCATGATTGCTAATTAGACACTCATTTGACATGACTTGCTCTTTATTATGGATGCTTGAGATTATTCTTCTCATGCCATATTGCATGCTTCACTCCCTCTTGCATCCCATGCCAAGTGTTGTGACCCATGTCTCTATGATTACTTTGTTGCAATATTTCTTTTGGGCACTATCTTTCGCTTGCATGTTTTTGTTGAGATGATTCTTTGGGTTTAATGCTTTCCTTTTTCCCTTCCTTTTTCAGGATGGCCACCAAGAAAGGCAAGGAAAAAGCTTCAAGGAAACCGGCCGCAAAAAGGGCACCCCAAAGGTCAAACTCTAAGGTGCACTCTTCATTAGGAGCCAAACCCCTATCTAAGAAGGCAAAGGCACCCGCTCCTATTGATGAAAACGAGAAGAGCAAGCCAGCAAAGGATTCTTTAAGGTTCCCCAACCGCTTCTGTGAACTTGTGTTCCCCGCCATGGTTGAGAGGAACTATCATGCTGAGCATCTACTCACTCCGCCAGACAAGGTTGCTCCTTGTATTCTACCCCGCATTGAACGGCGAGGATGGAAGTTTCTTCTGAGAAAACCACAAGAGATCAACCTCTCATGGGTGGTAGAATTCTACACTAACTACCATCTTCCCTCTCTTCAAGCGGTATACATGCGTCGAAAGCAAGTATCAATTTCAGAAGAGGCTATTCAGCAAGTGCTTAATGTCTTACCAGTACCAAGTGACCTGGATGGCTACCAAGAGGTCTTACATCAGCGAGAAAAGTTTGGGTTTGATTGGGACTCGATTCTCCGAGTCATTGCTGAACCAGAGGCATTTTGGATCCATGGTCGACTCAGGATGAGGCCCAAATGCATTGACGCTCGCTTCCTCACTGTAGAAGCTAGAGCTTGGGCCCAGATCCTATCCCACTATGTGCTACCTAGCACTCATAAGTCGTCCTTCACGGCGGATCTCGCCTTGCTTGTTTGGTGTGTTCTCATGGAGAGACCGGTGAACATTCTGCTTCTTGTCAAGCAAGCGATGGGATAAGTCCACGCCTGGGACAATTTACCATTTCCAGCATTGGTATCCAATTTAGTTACTGCTGCAGGTGTTCCTTGGGAAGACATGGATACGAAGGCTATAATTCCGGCTAAGGGCGATGTGGTCCCAAGCGGAAAATACTTACATCTTCCTATGAACAACCCAAGCCTTGACATAGCCCTCCTATATACTATTCCTTCCACTTCATCGTCACCACCACGGCAAAGATCCACACATCAAAGGATAGAAGATCTACACCGAAAGATTGATAGATATAAGCGGCGCAACCAATGCCGATACACTTACATCAAGAAGCTGCTGCGTTGTGTTACCCCTAGTATGGAGGAACCCGAAATATTCACATCCACCTCAAACCCAAGTGATGGGAGCTCTGATGGAGGGGATAGTGAAGGTTCCGGTCCCGACCGCCCTTTGCGCATTGTTGGTAGCACGGAGGACCGTGCTAAATTCTAAGTGTGCGGAGGTCGTTCGACCGATCTCCATGGGTAACAATCTCTTCCTTTCAACACCCATGGATTTATCTTTTGCTTAGTAGTTAGTACATTGCATGTGTAGTTAGTCTTGCTTGTAAATACTCCTTGCATGATAGTTAGTTTCTATAGAGTTGCTTGGTCAAAATAATGACTTCTTCCCCAAGAAACTGTGTTTTAGGGTACCCTACCAATTTTGAAAAATTTTTGCGGTAAACTTGCTTCAAGAATGTATTTTGGAACATAGTGATTGAGCCAAGAATACAAGCATGTGAGTTTTGAGCCTATTGTGTGGTTACATATTCTAATCACTATTTCCCATTCTTGTGTGCATTATTCACTCTCTATGATTGTAATCCTTGCTTTGTCTGATTCTATATATCCATTACTTTGTGTATGAATGCATTTACATGATTGAGGCCATTATTTCAATAGTCACTTTTCCCAAACGGCCTTAACCCTTTTATCTACCATTGCTAACCAATTTTGAGCCTTTGATAAACCGCTTTTATTCTTAAATAGAGCACATCAACAACCCCAAGTGAAAAACAATAAATGTCCCTAGATTTGGATCCTTGATTAGCTTAGGTAAGTGGAGGTGTGTATCATTCAATTGGGAGGATGTACTTGGGAACTTGGGTAGATGTAAAGGTGTGTATTTGTAATTGAATTTAAAAATTCTGGGATTTGGGAACATACTCGTGTATTGAATGATTGAACCATATGCATTGAAACCTTTGTACATGAAATCCCAAGAAAAAAGGGACCAAAAAGAAGAAATTTTTTTTTTAATATAGGAGTATGTAAGAAAAAAGAAATAGAAAAAAAATATATATATATATATATAGAAGAAACAAAAATAGAAAAAGAGAAAGCAATGAAAGGGGACAAAAATGCCCAAGACAAAATAATAATAACAATGCATATGGGATGTGAATTGAAGAGAATGCATGAGTATGCGAAAAGTGAAACCCATGGGTAGCTAGATATTGTATTATAGTTGTATAGGTTGCTCTATGTGTCTAGTGGGATCTTAGGTTAATCAAGGATTCAAATTTTAAGCTCACTTGACCATATACATCCCTACCTTCACCCTAGCCCCATTACAACCCATGAATAAGATCTCATGATACTTGTAAGCATGCATTAAGTAATTGTTGATTGTTAGATGAAAGACAAATCTTGGAAAGCATGATTAGGAGAGGATTGAGTGACGAACCTTATACACTCGAGCGAATAGAGCGGATACACTTCCGGTGAGGGTTCGATACTCAACTCCTTGTTCCCGGCTTTCACAAGCGTTCATCTAGCAAGTTATATGCACTCCATAGTAATGTTCAATTTGGTAGATTTATGAATTACATATCATTTTCACCCCGTATGTTCACATGTGTTCTTGGAGGATAGATTTACCCTTGACCAAGTAGATAGATGATTCTACATTAGTTGCATGCATTTAACTAGAAAATTTGCATTTCATAAACCCTTTCTTACCATGATCTTTGGTCTTTTTATTTTAAGCATGAGGACATGCTTGGTTTAAGTGTGGAGAGATTTGATAAACCCCAATTTTGTGGTTTATATTGTGTAGAATTTGGGGGATTTCGTCAATATTTTTCACACTTATCCACAAGAATTGCATGGTTTTGTGTTCCCTTCCAAATATTGCTCCATGATGAAAAACATGCTTCTTTTGCCTCAAAATTGCTATATTTTGATCCTCTTTTACTACCATTCATTGCCGTGACGTGTTTGTTAAGAGATTTCAGAATTTATAGGGCAAAAATGGCCTAGAAGAGAGAAAGAAAGCATGCACAAGAGGAAGGAACATGAAGATTTAGATTTTTGGGAACTTCAGTATGGGTGCGCACGCACACCTCACGCGCACGCGTGGATGTGGACAGCTGGAAGCGGCGCGCAAGGATGGACGCATCCACATAGATTAGGAAATCCACACCGACGCGCACACGTACATGGCGCGCACGCGTGGATCACAAAAGCAATCGGCGTGCACGTACGCAAGGCACGCACGCGCGAAAAGCTGCACGTGACCTCATTAAAGAAAATCGTACCTAGCGATTTCTGAGGCTGAAGAGACCCAAATTCAAGCTGGTTCTGCATGGAAAAGACCCAAGGATGCTAGCGGGAAAGGGGGGATCAATCATTTTACACTTAGACACAATTTTTAGCTAGTTTTTGGTTCTTGTTCTTCTAGAGAGAGAAACCCTTGTTCCTCTCTAGATCTAGTTTTAATTTGATCTTCCCTTGTTGAATTCTGAATTGGATCTTGTTAATTACTAGTTTTAATTGTTTAATTTGAATTCTCTAGTATAATTTTGTTTAGATCTTGTGTTAGTTTTATGTTTCCTTGTTGTTTGTCATTTTATACCCATTTCATGAATCTTGTGGATCTTGATTTGTTATTATTGCATTGATGATTTCCATGATTAATTGTGTTGTTTGAGTGATTGTATGTTGATAATTGTTAGTGGGTACTTGTTAGTTCCAATTTAATTACAATTTGAATAGGTCTTTTATCAATGCTTACCATGTGTTTGATGAAATGTTTCCTTTGATTATGGAGTAGTCCTTTTTACTCTTGGCCTAGGCTAAGGGAATTAGGTAAACTTGAGTCATTGGGTCTAATGGATTTGATGATTTGGGAACCCTTAGTGGTCAATTTGATAGCCATTGACACTAGCCCACTACTAAGTTAATTAGTAGTTAGGTTGGACCTTATGGGTTGATGTTGACCAAACCATTTAACATACTTCAAGTATAGAAGTAGACTTAATGAGTTTGGTTCCTCATAATTGTCAAGATATGGTTATTAGACAAGGATAGTGACCCCAATTCCCATGTCTAGCCAAGAGTTGCTTTTATCATTCTTATTTGAAAACCCAAAAATCTTTATTGCTTTGTCTTAGTTGTAGTTACTTGTTTAGTTTAAAATAGAATTACATTGGATGTTATTTTATTAGTTTGGAATTAATTACATCTTGCTTTAGTCAATTGAATTAGTTTCTTACATTCCAAGATTACTTGCTTGTTAGGATTCCTAGTTTAATTTCTTGCTCATGACTTGCAACCCCGGATTTCTAACCAATGTTGAAGCACATGTTTGCCCATTCCTTGTGAGACGACCCGAGGTTTGAATACTTCGGTTACTTTTATTGGGGTTGAACTTGTGACAACTAATTTCTTCTAAATTTGATACTTGCGGATTATTTGTCGGTTAAGGACTATACTTGCAACGCGAAAAATCTTGTGAAATTCCTTATCGACGGTATCCGTGAGCTCCATCACCAATCTCGTAATTTCCTTTTTGCCAACCACACTGATTGTAACACCCTACCATACAAGGCCTTACACTACAGTTGTAAGTCAAAGGTGACGAGGCATTACGATGCCTAGAAACAAAGATACATACATAGTATTTGGAGAAATATAGTTTAACTAGGAGCCTGTGAAGGAAAGACAAATCAAAGCAACACTCGTTATCACACTTGTAACATTAAAGCGAGAAAACTTTGCGTACAGAAATATTATATATATATAAGATCTAGAGTAGATATATGATAAGTACTAGTCTTGACTTGTAAAGAAAAGGCCGACTAGAAATATAATACAAACCAGAAGAGTACAAATATATCCTATTTCTCCAAAATAAAATTTCTAAGAGGAATATACAGTACAGTATTCAAAAGTAGAGAAAAGTACTACATAACCAAAATAAACTCCAAAAGCTTAGCCTTCTTAGCTTTGCCAAAAGGAATCATGTACACTCAGTGAGGTATCACGCCCTGTATCTGTAAAATAGAAATTTTCACAACAGGTGAGAACACAAAAGTTTTCAGTAGGGTAATAATTCCAAATAGAGATTATGTAAAACTACATGAACCTGCTAGTCAATCCTAGTCTCCAATCACACAAAATTGAAGCCTAAAGTTCTTTCTAATTCAAATAGGGTAAAATCCTCTAAACTCTTAGTTATACATATACCCCTAATCTCATTCATTTCAAGTAAATCATCAGTCTCTTTGCTCAGTTTTTAGGTCTCTCAATCATGCATTTAATTGTTCTAATCTAGTCATGTCTTTTCAGTCCCAACAATCACTGTTATCAAAATCCAGTCTCAATAGTTACATTTTATTCTCAATATTTAGTCTCAGCATCTAATTTCCAATATTTCCAATGATCAGTTCAGTATTTCAATAGTAGCAAACACAAGTAATAAACAATATATGTCAAACACAATTAGAGAGCATGAATAGCAAGTATCACAATTAGCATTAATAGAAATATTCACATAGGTAAACCAAATACAATATGCACACCCAAACAATAGCCAACAAATATACATGATGCATGCCTGTCTTACTGGCCATGAGCTCACGTGTCGGTTATTCTACCAAACACGACACAAATCTGATTGGCAACTCCCAGATCAGTCTCTCTGTTGTGCATCTCCTGGAGGAATAATCCCGAGGGAGAGTGCCCTACCACCTTCTCCTGGAGGTATACTCAGGGGGTAATAGTCCGAGGGTGAGTGCCTCTACCACCTTCTCCAAACCGTGCCAAAAACAACGGAGAGTGTCGTCTCACCTTGCAACTAGAGAGAAACGTGGGAAAAATATTCCGATGGAGAGTGTCCTATCACCTTTTTGACTTTCAACATACCCAATTAAAAGAGGATGTGGGAGAATATTCTGAGGGAGAGTGTCCTACCACCTTCTCCACTTCCACACTGCAACCGCATCTCCAGGAGGAATAATTCCAGAGAAGAATGCCCTACCACCTTTTCTTGGAGGCAGTGCCACATCAATACGCAAGCGGGACAAAACCTACATCCTTTCCAAATTAGTGATATATTACAATCATAATCATAATCACAACACAAGAGAGAGAATCCTTCATCCTCAACTTGTCTATCACAGCAAGAGAGGGAATTCTTCATCCCCAACTTGCTTAATCCGTGAGCAGGACAATGCCACCATCCTCATCGTAGGTGGGACAAAATCACAACACATCAATTTTTCAACCAAATTTCATTATTTCAACAATGAATCACAACTTACCAAGATAGGGATACCTCACCCAATCACGGCTTCTGGCCCAAATTCTCATATCATAGCCTTTCATAGGCAATTCAACACAACATCCATCAATTCAATTACACATATATTTATTACTCACCAACACTTCAATTCTCAAATTCACAACATATCACATCATTCAACACAATCATACACACTAAGCCATATACCATCATCCACAATTATTATTCAATAATATCCTAGGGCATTTAACCTAGATTTTCACATAACCTTACATAATGTCTACCCGAAACTACAACACATACCTTATTGACAGCGGTTTTCCAACTCTTTGATTTCCACTCCAAAAGGACCCAAGCTTTAACTTGTACCACCGAGCCTCCACCAAGTACTCCGCAAGCAACCCAAGTGCCAAATCTGCACGAAGATCAACCAAACAATCCAAGCTACTCTATTGAATTCAAATTCACCAAATTCTTAACATAGGGTTTATATAAAATGGAGGTTTAAAGAAGGAAAAACTCACCTTACGTTATTCCGTTTGAAACTTGGGTAGAAACCAACTACAATCTATGCTAGAGCTTCCGTATTGCATCAAAATCACAAAATCTCAACACACACATACCCAAAATGCAAATTTGAAGGAAAATTCAAAAATGGATCATAGTTCTTGAGAGTACTCATTGTAAAAGTCGTATAGAATTGAAGAGGATGACGAGGTAGTCGCATGGCTACAAACGGCTCTTCGATTGGAGCTATGATTTGGAAGTTATGTGGATTTGAAGTTTGAGAAGGAATAGTGTTTTAGGCATCTCTCTCTCTCTCAAAATGGGGAATGAACGAGCTGAATTGGCTAAGTGAAGGGTTTATATATAATGGGCTTAGGCCAATATGGGCCATTCGAAATTTTGATCCCGTTGGCTCCACTTTGTGTCAAAATTTTTAAAATAAATGTCTAGGTTTCTATTCTAAATATTTTTCTTGTCATTGTTATAGTTTTAGTTTTCTTACACGTGGTATTAGACAGATTTAAGTCGGTATAGTTAATTTTGACGCCGGTACGCGTTTTCCGGTAATTAATGATATTTTGCATTCAGTTTTATTTTCTAAGTTAAATTTTTTATCGGAACTTTTTCCAAATTATAAATTTTATTTTTTTAATATTTTTGTTCATAATTAATTTATTATCAATTATTTATCATTTATTTGTGTTTTACACCGATATTCATTAGAATCAAGTTCTTCTGTTGTTGCAGCTAGGGCTGGAAGTAAGTCAAGCCAGCTCATGAGTTAGCTCGAACTCGACTCGTTAATAGCTCGATAAGCTGAACTCGTGAGCTAGTGAGCCAAGTTTGAGCTTGGAATTAAGCTCATAAATTAAATGGGCCGAGCTTGAGTTTGGATAAGCTCAGCTCATTAGCTCGTGAGCTGACTCGATTATATATATATGATCTTAATTATTTGAAATTTTACATTTATTTTTTACATATAATTTTGATGTAGGACATAAATAAAAAATTTATAATTTATTGATAGATAGAAATATATAAAATTGATCTTCTTAAATATTTTTTAAAATATTTATGTTATAATTTATTAATATAGAATTATAGATTACGTAATTATGTTTCTATAATTTGAGCCAGCTCGTGAACTCGATCCAGCTCGTGAGCTTTCGGTGAGTCGAGATTAAGCTTAAAAAATATGCTCAATTATTAATGAGTCGAGTCATGAGCCAAACTCAATTTTGTTGAGCCGAGCTTGAGCTTGGTCTAGCTCAGCTCAGCTCGGCTCACTTCCAGCCCTAGTTGCAGCTATGTTTACAGATAATCATTATCTAAAGTAAATCATCACATACAAAACTGAAACCCTCAAATGTATGAGAGGTTTCTCACCTTCTCCATTCGGTTATATGATTATGTAAGTATTTTCATGTCATAAGACACCTATTTTAGTATGAAATGCGAGAAGAAGGATGATATGAAAGAAGACAGATTGGAAGAAAAGGAAAAGATAGCAAATGTGGTGTAGATGAGTCGAATGCTCCCCTAATGCTTATAGGGTGCAATATCCACTCCATTTTGCATGTTACACGCAAAATACCCCCATTTCACATTTCACATGTAATACACCAAGATTGGGGTGCACCATTTTGCGGGTACTAGTCTTGAAGTGCCCATTTCGCATGTGCCACCTACACCACACCATGGCTGTAGCCTGTAGAGCTGCAGCTTTTTCATTTTGCGGGTGATGAAGCAGAAATAATAGGCATCCTCCCATTTTGCGAACGATTGTATCAGAATTGGCTCTGACACGCCTGGCTCTATTTCGTGGGTGTTGCATCTGAAATGGTTGCAAAATCCATTTTCGCTAGGACTTCATGTAAATTGGCCATGAGTATTTTGATAACACTTTTGCATGGTGCGTATTGAGCGAATTAAAGCATTTTTTATATTTATATAAATAAAAAGCCCTCAAAACTTATTTCAAAAGAAAACCAATTTCAATATTCCCATTATCGGGGTAAGAATTATTTTAGTTGACTGATCTATAATTGAACCAAAGACAAGTCTTGATCTTGATTACTTCGGCCGTTAACAAAAACAAACTAGTGATAGAGACTAAAAATAAAAGATAAAAAAATGTTGGAGGTTCGAATCTTTTTTTATATATGCAATAATCTATTGATCAATGACAAACTTTTAAATAGAACTCAAATTCGCAACAGATTAATGCTTGATTTGCTAGACTGGAAGAGGAAATGGATCCTCTCCAGTTTTTTTTAACACTTGACAAGATACAGTGTGATTTCTCATTTTTGATTTTACAAGTGTGACCAAAAATAAATAAGAGAGAGAGTAATGAATTGTTAGATTAAGCACTAGATACCATCCAGTTTTTTTCACTGGAGAGGATCACTCTCGACTGGAAAATACAAGGAGAAAAAAAATACATGACACTGGGACAAGTATAGACATGTGCGAATGTCCCATGCAAGTCCATATCAAACATGAAGGCACACTTTTCAAACCCTAAACTTTGCGTAGTTTCACACCTTCAATGGAACTAAACATAAAATTTCATTCTAATTTTTCAATTAATCACATTGATTTTATTTATTCTTGTTCTTTAATTATTATTTTCCTAAAATGGATAAGAGATATTAAATTATTTTTCCTTTTTGCTAATAGATTCAAATAGCCAACAATAAGCTTCGCTTTCATTTTCACATTTTGGAGTGAGAATTGTGAAACAGAAGGAGAATTTGTGACTTGTTTTTATTATGTTCTTGCCATTTTACTCATTTGATCATGATTGCCACTTTCCCCGTTTCGCGAGCCTCTCAATCTCAAGTGTAATAAAAATATTGACAAGTAGAGCATCCTTTTTCCTCTTTTTCCTCTGCTTTTTCATACAGATATATATACTATTACAAACATTTTAATATATTGACCCTGTGTACTACTAGAAGACAATATTTCTAAAAATATAGCAACAAGAATCACTGCAATACAACAATTGCTGTGGACCTTAGAAAAAGCTGAAAATGTATTCTTCTGTTCAGCATTTCTAACATACACTGATACACTATCTCTGGCTATTGTTTTACAAAGGACAAAGGTTACATTTACAGGCTTTAGAGCAAGAACAAGATCAAAATATCATGCCTCACTGCTGGCTAAGCAAATTCTCCCAAGTCTTCCTTCCAAATTTGACCTACCTAACTATATAATATAAGAAGTTATGATAAGAACAGGTATAGAATCAGAAGACGACTAAAATATTAAGGAGATAAAGACAAAAATACTTACCAAATTAAAAAATTGCTAATAGTTAAACAGTTTGACATGATAGGTCATTCGGTTGCTTCTTGACATCAATTCCTGCTGTAACTCCTACTGTCATGGCATTGATATCATATGTTGACAATAATACATTCTTCTAAACCATAAAATAAAGATAAACCAGTTAGATCTCAGATTTAATGACATAAAATAAAAGAATATATCAGATAAAGTTTTCATCCAAGTCATATCTATAAACTAGTTCCATCAGGAGGAATGGGAATATTGGGGGAAGCCAACACAAAAGGTGAGACATTTATTAAACTTTATTATTAGGATAAATTGCACTCACCTCCCCCCAGATTTACCCAGATTACGCTAACTTCACCTCTAGTTGTCTAAAATATACTAACCTCACCTAAGTTGCCAAATTTTAACACGACGTGTGAGTATAAATTGAGCAAATCTCAAGGGAGGTAAGTATAATTTACTCCTTTCTTAACATTAAAATACATATTATAATAACAGAAAGTGAAACACTTGTATGCATGGCTTATGGCTTTATATATTTAATTATTACTGACAGGTTAGCCAGCCCTGCCTAGTGAAACAAGTCTTTGTTGTTGTTGCTATCAGGTGGGGAGTGGGGAAAGGTTATCTATTGTGACAAGTTCATATTGAGTTAACAAAGCATGTTATTCAGGATTCAGAAATCAGAACCACACAGGAAGGATCAAAACAGAGTGCATATTTTATTTGCTCAGAAAATTAAAAAAAAAAAAGAAGGAAATCGTGCTGCATATCCTAAAAATAGCAATGTCACAGGGATTTCTTTGGACGTTGCATTTCATGTTGATAAACTGCTGCTAGTAAATACGATCAATCAGAGCACAACCCAGTGCAAACAGGAAACAATACAATTTGATTTCCAACAATGCTATATGGACACAAAAATCAGCCACCATATAGGGATATGTATTTAGTGTAAAAATTTGATTATGCTGCTATAAATACGTTTGATTATTTTGCTATAGCAAATTTGATTATTCTGTTTGGAAAAGTTTGGTTTTCTGGTGGTGATTACTTTGTTGGAAAAATATGTGAACATATAAATATATGCATGATATATGATTTGATGGCTTTGTTTTTGGTGTTCATGGAGTATCTTATATTTCCATTCTTTTAAAAAGGGATATACTTTTCTTTGCAAATTTGATGCCAAACAATATAATCAATTCATGAATTGATTTCAAAACTTACCATCGGCTCAAATTCAGGGCTAGACAAGTTGACAGTGAGGTTTCTCATTAACAACAAAACCTGCAGAACAACAATAATACAAGCAAGTCAATTCCCACTGAACCAGAAATTTAAAATTAATTTATCATTTCAATTGAAAAGAAATTCACTTGCATGCAAAAACGAGGGAAGGTAAGGAAGTTGAATTGGGGAAAATTTACGAATGAGTCCAATGGAAATTATTGGAAAGCAATCATGCCAAAATACCAATAGCTGACATGGCCTTAGTGTATCTATATAAATAGACTAACAAACTTTACACAGAAAAAAATGAATGGGACAATCAACCTTATGTTTTGCTGCCAATCGAAGTGATAGAAAGCATAATATTCCTTTTCTTTACAGAAACCACTGCTTTATTTAGCCATCAATGTACTGGAAGTTTACATAGGCCCACAAGTTTCATAACCAAGAACCTAGCAGCTATACCTGATGGCGATGACCTGCCTAGTTCTTGAAATTTTCTAGGGATGGTAATTTTCAATTTGAAGGAATATTTTAGCAAGCCTTAAATAAAATGTTAGAGAACATTTAGCAGTGACTAACAACAGCATCAATCTTTAGTCCATATCCAAACACAAATCTACCGACAGAAAACTCATGACACATAAAAAAATAATTTGGTTGATTTAATTCTGTCCACATGGATATAATCAAGTAGTCCTCCCAAATCTTGCTTTGACAAACTCAATCATTAAAAAATGTTATTCAGGAGCGAAAATTAAATTAAAGAACAGCTATATCATTTTATGCTACTAGGGACCACATAAGGATTAACTTCTTCGTCATATCCTCATCACATATCCATTATAAATTTACTATAAATCCTAGAAGTTTTACTTTATTCGATAATAGTATGTTAATGATATTTTCGAAGTGCATCTATCTCTATCATATGATGCCACTAAGTTTCACATCTGAAGTTACTTGTGACAGAGCAGAGTTGTCAGCATGTCATTTAGCAAAATGAACAGAAGATTCATTCAACTCACAGTTTCAAAATTTATAGGATCCATTTCCTTCAGCTTCTGGACATGGTTATTTGTATCAGGATCAAAAACACTTCCAATGAAGCTGTAAACTTCGGCAAAATCTGGCAAACCTGTGAAACATGACCAAAATGACATATCACCATCCATTGCTAAAATTCAACTTGTAAACAAACAAGACATAAAAGTCAATATACATGAGATTACCATGAATAACTGGCGCTGGTTTCCCTTGCTTTGGTATCTCAGAAGACAATAGCTTTCTAGTTGAGTTCCCGACACCATTAAGATTGCTGTTACTAATCTGTGTTATCCCCTTCGATCCAATATCAGCTGAATCAGTAACGTCATATAACATAATAAGTTGTGGAAAGGTCCATTTAGCACAGCCAACATAGTGTACTAACATCAAACAAACAATAATTTAAAAGAAATATGCATGCCTTCATTTCCATGAAGATTGCTGAGTTCATCTTGACAGGTCAATGATTTATTTGATCCGGTGTTCACCAACAGAGAAGCTTCATCCCATGTGGCATACCCAGGTGCAAGGCCATTTGTCGAAGGAGCATAAGCAATGGATGCTGGCAGTGCCATCAAAACTGGAAATCCAAAAACTCATGTCAAAAACTTAGTAAGGTTGTGAATTCATAGGAAAGAATATGACCATGTAATATAGAAGCAAACCATTTTTTGATGCCTTTTGTGGGTAGGGATGTGCGGCTTTGCGCTTAGGGCGAGGAGGAGGCACATGTGCTACTGTTCCATTCTTTTGAACTTTCAAAAAGTATTTTTGGGCATGGCTTCGGATCTGCAAAGTTAATAGTGAGTCACAAACAATGACCAAATAGAATACAAGCATGAAAACAATACTGAACAATATAGCCGAAGAGCGATCTCCTAACCTGAATAACTGTTTTGGATCCTACAAAATCTTCAATTTTCTTCCAATCTCTGTCAAATCTGAATAATCCACAAGATATCAGTAACTGAAATGCAGAGTCCTTCACTTAAAAATTTGAAATGAAGAACATAATTTTAACCAATTAGTACGAAGCAAATCAATCAGAATCTAAAAGCAAGGCTTAGTTGTGAAATCTTGTTATCAAAATAGCCTTTGCTTAAATTTTCAGCATGTAATCATAACATTATATATAACAATCACACTACTTTTTTACCATTAAGCATAAACTGTGAGATGTGAGAAGTAAAATTAAACAATTGAAAATACATTCTTATCTGAAATTAGCGAACTACAAATACTAAGGACCAATTTCTCTTTATTTTCTCTTTTTTATTTTCTTATTCTTCTCTTTCAGCAAAAAAAGGTCAACTAAATCAGGTATTTGAACTTAAAAGGATACTAAGGATGATGAAAAAAAAAAACACTCCAAATTGGCAATAAGAACCACGAAAACAAGTCAAGGAACATACAAATGCAATTTTATTTTGTCCTAATAAAAGAAGAAAGAAAATAAGAAATAAAAATAGAATAATGGAAATTAGAGACTAACAGCTGAAGAGCTTCTAGAAACTTGTCGTGCTCTTCGTCAGTCCAGCTCTCTCTGGACTTGGTAATGGTGTAAGGCTTTCTGACCTTCTTGGCAGAGGCATCAGTGGCGGTGGCAGTGGTGGTGGTGGCGGTTGTGGCAGTTGGCGTTGGTGTCACCATTGACTGAGTATTGGAGGTGGTGTTGTTGGAGTTCATGTGGCCACAGAAAACATAAGAGAGAGAGAGAGAGAGAGTAGAGTATGTGTCTATGTGACAATGTTGTGGTGAGGATGTGATGTGGCGAAGGTGGTGGGTTAGGTGTATGTGTGGTGCACGATGGCTTGCCTTGTCACCAACACGAGTTTTTCCACTACCACTGCTAAATGCTAATTAGCAGTAATTAGTTTACCAACCTTACCAGTTACCATTACGGCATTACCAAATTTCATTTCGTCCAATATGTCTTCTGACTTCTGATTCCATGCGCCGCACTTATACCTGCACTTTAGCGCTTTCAAGTACAAGTTTTTTTTTTTTTTTGGTGACTTAAAAGAAAGAAAGAAAAAACCAGGACCTGCACTTTCAAGTCACAACTTCGTTATCGTTATTCGTTACCCCAATTTTTTAACTTCTTAAAATAAAATGAAAATAGAAATGTTATTTTAATAACTAAAACAAATAACAATAAGACGACTAATAATTGAGAAATAGATTTTTCAAATTATTCTTAGTTGATAAATATTAAAAAATTTAAAAGAACAATTTACATAATTCATTTTTAGTAGTTAATTGTGGATATACTTTTTGTTACTGAAATAACATTTCTCAAATAAAAATACCCTAAATAAGTTTGCTTATTTTTTAATAAATTTTAAAGTTGTTTCTTTTGGTCACTATATTAATAAAAGAATTTAGAAAATTATGAATAATTTAATTAAATTATTTTATTACTATAATCATACACTATATTAAAAATTACAGACCATGTACACTTTAACTTGTTAGTTTTAAAAGAGCAATTCGATCATTTAAAAGGTTAATTTGTACGCTTGTCAAGTTGTACATTTTAAAATTTAAACGCATAAAATTTGCCTGACCTGTAATCCAGGGGTTAAAATTCCCATTATTAATTTGATATGAGTGAACTATCCGAAAATTCATTTAACATTTATCAATCTTATAAATGAGGTAATTGTATTGAGTTTCGGCAACAATAAAATATGATTATATGATGAAAAACATTTGATTAGGTTAAAAGGCTATATGGTATATATAGTTTATAAAAAATATCATGTGTATATATAAATTAATCACTAAAAATAATCATTATGATGTGTTATTTAATTTATTTTTAATATATAATTTATATTTTAACATATATTTTATATATTTTATTCTCATAAATTTTGGTGACTAATGCCAATATACACTTGGTATGATTATATGATTTAATATGTAAGTGATGCAGATCCAATTTATCCCAAACAGAACAATAAGCATAGCAGATCAGTTTTCATAGCACATTGAACAAACAATACAGTTCGAATAAAGCGAAACAATTTGAAGCAAAAATATCAGTCCATACACTAAAGAAAAGAATCATCAAATTTGGGGACAAAGATAAAAGAATCAAGGAAATTACAGCATCATCACACAAGGACAATTATTAAATCGCATCTGCATATTTGACACTCATAGGAGGTGCAAGGTCGATTAAAATGTATACTATCACAACTGACACATTTTAGTGATTTTACCCAACGTCCCTACAACAACGTTGCAAATTTAGGAAATGCCGAATTTAATTTTTATTTTTTAGAAGTATTTTCTCACCTATATAATGGCAATAATCAACCACATTTTGATTTCAAGAAGAGAGTAAATATTGAACATATTCTAACTTTTTCGTATTCCATCTTTCTTTTCTTAGAGTTTTATTGAATATCATATTTTCTATTAGAAAAGTTTTTAAATATACCTGTAACATTAGTATTTTAACTGTTAATTTTAATTAATATATATTATATATTTTTATAATTAAAATCAACAATTAAAATTAAAATTATTAAAATACCAATGTATTTAGTATTTTTTTTCTTTCTATTATGTGTTCCTTAAAAAAAAAAGAATATTGTTAATTATGTGAGAAATCATACACAAAAGTCATGAGAAAAAAAAGATTAGAGAGATAGATAAAAAAAAAAAAAGCAGTTATTATTTTATCTTTATAAAGATAGCTTCAGGTAGATGAACCGAGTTGTTTTTTTTTATAAATTGGATTAACACTTAAAGATGATTAGACTAGATTGAAGTTTAATCATTTTTGAGTTTGGTGAAAAGTTTAGGAAAATTTTACGAAACAAGTTGTAACTTGTAAGCATTATTGGTGAATATAATTTTGTGAAAATTATAATATAAATTTTATTAAAGTTATAGTAGAAATTGAGTGTAAGTTTCATTATAGAAAGAGACTGAATTATGATATATTATGATGTTATCTCTTTTTTTTTTTTTTTTCTATTTTGCATAATTTGAAATGTGCAAAACAAAAAGATTTTTTAAATTTTTTGTTTTATAGACTTAACAACCAAAGTCTTTAAAGATATAAATTCAAAAAGGATCTTTTATTTAACCATCTTTCTTAAGAATAACTAAAATTTTATTTTGTATAATTAAATATATTTATGATACACATAAAATCTTAAAGAACAGAAATAATGACAATTTTGAGTTTGGTTAATTTTTAAATTAACACAAAATATATTGTAACATAATGAAATGCCTTTTTTTCTTTTTTTTTTTTATGTGAACAAATCTAAATATATTTTAAATTTAAAAGTATATATATATATGTATATCCAACTGAAAAATCAAGAAAATAATCACCCCACCCACAAAGAAAAGAAAAATAGACTAGAAAGGAGGAGAAACAAACAACATAAAGAAATTACTGAAACTTTGAAAATCAAGGAAACGCATTAGCTAGCCTAAAGTAGAGTAAAAAACTAGCTAGGAGAAGATGAGAAGAGAAAAGAAGAAAGGAGATAAAGGATAATAGAGATAGAAATAGGGTTGGTAATGGGTAGGGTAGGGTACGGTTTGGACTCTATCCTAATTCTATATGTGGGTTGAAAATTTTATTAAAATTCTACCCTATCTTACTCGCGAGTTGAGAGTCTTTCAATCCTAACTCTATTCGCACCCTAAAGTTCTAAACCCTACCCTACCCTACCTGCAGAAATATTAAATTTTTTCAAAGTAAATATAAAATTCAATCATTTCAAATTTTATATATATTAATAACATAAAAATAAAAAATTAATGTTCTAAATTACTAAATTAACTAACTAATTTAATGGTTGATCACTTATTGTAAGTCATTACATAAGGGAGGTTGTGGGTTCAACTTTTATTTCTTTCACTATATATCTATTTTTTTAATAAAATATGTGTTATATACGAGGTGCGGGTAGGATAAGATAGAGTACACTCTAAACATGTACCCTATCCTACCCGCAGGTATATCTGGACCGTATCCTACCCTACCCGCAACGGGTTGGGTAGCTTACCCTACTCAAGCGGGTTAGACCGGATTAGGTACTCGCGAGTAGAGTATGAATTGCCAGCATCAGATAAAAGCCTCAAATCTTTGAAGAGTTAGAGGCAGCATGGATTCGGTTTTTAGAAGTTTTTTTTATTTGAAAAATCAAAAAGAGAAAAAACATAATATAATTATTTTTAGGTAATAAACTTTAAATTATACAGTAATAAGAGGAGTATTAGAACGTTAGTAAATTTTGTGATCCGTAATTATTAATTAGTTATCATTAATATTTTTAATAGTATAAAATTATATTAAATAATATAAAATTATTTACTTTTATTTTTACTGTATAAGCTCTCTAAATTTTCTCCAGTAATAATTATTGTAGTAGAAAAAATAACAAACTATTATTAAATTAATATTCTATCTAAATCTATAATTTTGAGAATTATTTCTGATTCAAAGACTATAATTTTATTATCTAATTTTCCTAATAAATAACATTTTCATGAATCAATCTTTATACCGAGTTGTTTTATATATTTCCACTAAGTGTAATCTAATAAAAATTGTTCAAAATGAATCATTTTTAAATTTATAACGAATAAAAACACTTTTCTTTTTCAGTTAGGAAAAAGATAAAGATAAACTAAAAAAATTATATTATCGATACCTAAAATACTAAACAATATCATCTTTTTTAAAAGATAACTTTTTTACCATTCCAACTCCGAATATTTTAGACACTTATTTAACATTTTTTACTAAGTTTTTCTTTTATATTTTAATTATTTAATTTTTAAGCATACTTATTTGAATTAATAAGTTCTAATAGAAAATATGAATTCTAAAAATTATATTACATTTAATTTATTAAAACTTAAAAGTGGTTATTCATAAATCCTCAATAAATATTGTTATGATACTCATCAAACTCTTAATTACTCTATGTAATCCTCCATGTTTTTATTGAAATACATATGAAGAATTTGAACCAAAAAACAAGAAATATGAGAACATGTATGTTAGTCACTGAAATTTAGAAATATTCATTTTGCTTCTTAATTTTTTTAAAAATACAAATAATATAATGATCTTAATTAAACAAAATATTTTAAAATTAGAAAAATTTAATTACAGTGTTTTTTTTCATTTAAAATAAACTAAAATTTCAAAATACTATATCCAAACACACCTTTAGTGTGTAATGTAATGGCATTAATTACATATATAAATTTTATGTGAACTAGATCAGCGGAGAAAAAACTAACTAAATTCATAGTTATCAAATTTAGAAACCAAACTTATAGTATCTAAAATTTAAAGATTAAATTAATTATTGAGTAAAAATTTAGAAATTAAATTATGCCTTATTTAAACAAAAATTATTGAAAAAAGAAATGTTTACCGAGTTATTTTTTTAAAAAAAATTTATAAAATAAATAAAAATAATTTTATGTTTTAATATTTTATAAAAAACAATTTTTTTATTTATTAATTATGGTTGAATATAATAATATAAAAATATTTTTTATTTATTTATTATGTAAAAAATATTTTTTTATTTTTTTAATATTTTTATTTTTTATTAAAAATTTATTAAATACGTTAAAAAATAAAAAAAAAATTTTATTAAAATGGATGAATGAGGAATGGCTGAGACTTGAGAGGATTTGATGTTTTCAAGTTTCAACTTTTCATTGTTTTGGTGTAGAAACGGGAAATGGTCTCAAGAGGGAAAAACTGAACACTGGGCCCCATTTAATTTGGCTTTCACTCTGAGCCACTAATTTTAGGATGCACATTGCCTACGTGTCGAATATTGGGGAATTGCATGACCGACATGGATCTTGCGGCTTGCCGGCTTCCAACGATTTGAAAATAATTGTGTTTTGTTTTATACTTTTAAGTACAAGTGTATGATTTAAAAAAAAAATTGAAAAAAAATTGAAAATTTATTTCCCAAACAAGTATAAATCAATCGAAACAGTTAATTTGTTTGAATTTATATATAAAAAGATATTAAATACTAAAACTTATAAAAAAGAGGAGTATTATGAGCCAGCAACTTTTGTGATTTGTAACTATTAAATAGTTATCAATGATGATTCTAATAGTGTAAAATTTCATCCAATAGTTTACTTTTTTTTTACTAGTTACATGTTGGCCAAAATTTAATAAAATTGCTAGCCCTAAATTTTTCCTATAAAAAATTTATGAAATGTAAAATTTATATAACGATTTATAAAGTTGAATCTAAATACTTAAAATTATTTAGTGTAATTAAAAGGTTTAGTTTAACATAGAATAAATGAGAAAACTAATATAAAATTTTTATTGAATGACAGGACATCTAAATTTTCTACACAAAATGTAAAAGCATTTTATTAATTTTTATTGAATGACAGGACATCTAAATTTTCTACACAAAATGTAAAAGCATTTTATTAATCTAGAAAAAGAGTAGTCAAATTGATTTGTGAATAAAATGGCACCTCTCAAAAAGAATATAATGTCTATGTGTAAATTACTAAATTTTATCATTATTTTTTTTAAAGTTAGGAGTGAGGTTCGAACCCACAACTTTTAGATGAGTTTAAAAAGAACATGTTAAATTAAAAAATTAATTAAATTAATTTGATGATGATAAACATTATTTTTTAATAGGTTAAATACCCAATTAGTTTTGATTGAATTTAAGTAAGTGTTGTAGACTAAAGAAAGAATGTTGCAGCAGCCCAATAGAAATAAAATCAAACAAAAAAAAGTGGACTAACAAAGCACTAAAAGTCCAAAGTTGTTAAGCAAAAGAATCACGTGGACTGAACTATAAAAGAGCTAACCCAAACCCGAATTGATCTCACTCAAAGCTGATCCCTCCAAAGTGCTTCCACCAAAGCCAACGTCCCTTTTCTCGTTTCGGTCAGAACTCAGAGAAGAGAGAGAGAGAGAGCTTCGTTCCTAAGTCATTCACCAAAGAAGAAAGAAAGAGAAGGGTTAAACAAAAAGGTTGAGGTCTAATCACCCACATCAAATCATATCAACCTAAGTCAGAAGCTAAAGGTGATTCATTTCCTTTTGCATGCATCTTACTTTCTTCTTTTCTTTCCTAACTCTTTGCCAATCCAATTTGGGAAACATGGAAAAGATGATCTCTGATAAACACTGCTACAAATCAAAGGCCAAGATTGTTTCTTGGGGACAAAGTAGTAGCTCAAGGGTTCAGATCTTAGTTTATCATTGAAAATATTTTTCTTTGCTGTTCTGAGGCATTCGGTCAAGAAAAAGGGATCTGTTTCAAATTCCCAATTTGGGGATTAATGGAAAAATGTGAAAGGGTAAGTTGGTGAAGCACACAGCTCGAGGAGTTGACCTGGAAGAGAGTAACTTAGCAACATACAAGGAGATACAAAAGAAATTTTTGACTCTTCTGAAGACAAGGAAAAAGAACCAAAGTCTGAGTTTTATTGAGAGCTTCCTGAGAAGGTTCAACGTTTTGGACAGTGCTATCTAAAGAAAGAAGCATTCCGCCAAGATGAAGAACTTGATCAGTGTTTGCTCAACCCGGTTCACCTTATAGCAACAGAGGCTGTTGAATCATCAATCTTCTTCATGTTTTACAGATTGTAATTTATTTTTCAATGTATATCTTTCTGTAATTTCTTAAGTGGTAAAAGGCTGAAAGAGAGAGCTTAAGAAAAAGCCAAAGAGTGATAAAAGGCTGAGTGATACACTTGAGTGAAAAACCTAAAGTATTTCAGATTTCTTTAGGTTGTTTACATTGTCTTGTATCTTGTACCTGTGAGGCACCCCTTTCTTAGTTGGGTTAACTAAGAGTGAAGAGTTAGGCGGGAGAAAGGTTATGTGAGCAGGAGACTGCCTCAGTCCTCACATCTCAACGTAGGCGGGAGACTGCCTCGACCCTATGCTGGCACCGCTACCTCGACAAGCGGGAGACTGCCACAACCATTGTCCGAGGTGCATAGCGACTTACCAAAACAATGCATGTCACGTGAGCGGGAGACTGCCACAACCCTCACATCCGAACGTAAGCGGGAGACTGCCACAGTTCCTACGATAGAGAACAATGCATGTCACAATCACATAATCTGTCTAAGAGGCCACCGCTTATAGCACCATTCCGTTTATACTCATTCCATTAACTATAATCATTCATTTTTTAAGATTCAATCTCATCAGCCATCCTCATTATCACAAGTTCATCATCAACCCGGCTCCCCATTAGCTCACAAGACAATTTCACCCAACTAACATACCAAACCTAAGTTACCGTCTTCTAAACTCATATATAAATTACCAATTTAGTTCACTACCCATCTCTATTAATCTTAAGTCCTAATTACTAGTTAGCAATCTTAAACAGTAGATAAAAGAGTTTGGAAAGCTAGAAAATCCTTGAAAAGTGAAGAAAAACCATTTTCAGCAAAACAGGGACTGTGCGTACGCACACCCCTGCCGTGCATACGCATGTGTTGAAAAAGTGAGGGTCGCATACGCGACTCCTCCCTCGCGTACGCTAGACTCCTAACCTGAGAGAAATCCTCGCGTCGCGTGTTAAAACTCGCATACACATAGCCAAAATTCACATGCTCGCATACACCACACAGTGCCTGCATACGCGAGACCCCCAGGCAGTGGAGAATGCCCGCGTCGCGTGCACAAGTTTGCGTACGCATGCTGCATCAGACTCAGAAAAATTTTAATGCTGCAGATTTTCAGTTTCAAACACCATACTTTAAACGCTCACAACTTCCTCTAAAAAATTTTATTTTTCTCAAACTTTATACCATTTTAAATCTCTTTAAACCATCTTCAATTTAAAATAAAATCCAACTAATTTCAAAAATCAAGGCTCAAGTTATAATCCACTAAAGTTCATTTAAAACAAGGTTTTACACAAACATCAAGTTCTCTAATTTCCAAATTTCAAAACCAAACCAAACCAAGACCTATTCAATTTATCACAAAACACTACCACACACTACACTTTACTATTCCATTGCACTTCAATCAACTCAACATCTATTTTACTCAATCTTTTCACCATAATTTAACAAAAATCAACAATTCCCAACTTAAGATCTCAATCATCAACAATTTGCACAATTTTACTCATCATAAATATCATTCATCATATTTCACCATAAATCCTCATAATGGTATAACTACCATTATTCAATCTCAATCTCAATCTCAATAATCAACACCATTCACCAACAACAATATTATAATTCATCGATACCCTTCATTAATCATCATAATCATAAACAACACCAATACTCGTCATATTAACATCATAATTCATATATCACACATTCCAACACTCCATATCATCTTCTTCATTATCAAACATAAATTACACGTAATTAATCATGTACCAACGTCATTCAATCCTATCTTAGAGTCCACTAGCCTAAGTGTCAAAAAATATTACATATTACATAAAGGAAACCGAAACAATACCTTAGCAGATTCTCACGCAACTCAAAACACCAAGCTCAAACTCAAAGCTCCAAAACCATCAAGTTCACTCCAACAATACCAAACCTCAATCTAACATCATATAATATACAAAACATCACTAGGGCTAACCCAAAATATCAAACTATAAGAGTTTAAAGAGACTTACCTTACCCAACGATATTAGGGACAAAATCTAACAATAATCCAATGCTAGGATAGGAAACTAGAGCATGAGACATGAGTTCTTACCAGAAAATCTTAGTTAAAAATGACGAGCTGGGCGAGAGTTTCGCGTGGCCATAAATGGCTCGTCAATCGGAGCTCCGTAGCTCAAGATATGGCCAAATGAAGGAGAAGATGAATAGTAACTTCTCTTCTCTTCTCCCTTCACTTCCAGCACCCCCTTTCTTTGTTTCTAGGGTAAAATGATCTGAATGCTCATTAATTGACACTTATATATGTTGGGCTTGGGTCTGGTCCAATCCGTAAGCGTTTTAGGTCCGTTTGGCCTAATTTTGGGCCAAAACTTTTAAGATTAGAGCCCGATTTTCAATTCTAAATTATTTGCCTTTCCAAAATAATAAATTCAATTTTCAAAATCTCATTTTTCTCAATATACGATACTGGACAGATTAGAGCCGATACTGCCGGCTTAAGTATCGGTACGCATTTTTTACAAAAATTTTCTGCAAAAGATACATTTTTTTACTCAGAAAAATTCATTGAATTCAAATTTTACCTTTTTAGTTTCAAAATATCATTTCTTTATTTTCGAACCTATTTCGGGTAGTTAAAATTATTATTTCATTAAAGCAGTTACTCCAGTTCTTACAGATTTCCTGGTATCCATGCTCTCTTGACTATTTCTTTGCATCCCCCATTCCCCGACCCTACTTCTTTAAACGTAAACAAATGGATTTTTTTCCTCCTATCTGATTTACTTAGAACATCAATAAAAAAAGGGAGTGACCGGATCTATGTAGGCAATTAGGGATACCTCTCTCCAATCAATGTTCGCAATTGCTCTCTCCGGTTTCTATTGAGCGTTGAAGTCTCCTCCTTGATTATTTGACCATGTAAAAGCATGTCCCACAAATTCCAAGTCTAGCAGTTCATTTACTTGGAGTGCATCTTGGAACCCTCTTGTTTGAGTGTATGTCACTGGTAGCTCTCTTGCTTATCTTCTTGTTCTAAGACTTGGTTAAAGTCACAAAAAATCGTCCCTGGCATGTTGTAGGCTTGTCCTAAAGAATTGAAAATTTCCAAGATTTGTGCTTATTTGTCATTTCTGGACACCCATAAAAACCTGTTGCCCTCCAAGTGTGGTTGCTATTCTTTGCCTTAATTATCATAAAAATGTGATTTTGTAAGGTTGATGCAATATCCACTGTTATATCCTTTTTCCACAAGACTGTTAATCCTCCTGATCTATTTCTTTCGTCCCCTTTACAATCCACTCCAATTACATTTTTAAGTCCCCTATGTAAAACCTAGTAATTAATATATAATAAGTTAATTATGAGTGAAAAAGGCTATGAATTTAGAATTCATAGTTTGGGAAAATAAAAATGTTTCGAACATGAATTAAAACACTAATATTAAGATTTTAACCCAAAGTTGGACCAACAGGATAAATTAATTGAACCGGTTTCATGTTGGGCCCAAGCCCAAGGCTTAAAAGTCTCAAACTTAGCCATTTCAGCAACTCATTCCCATTAGAGTGAGAAAGAGCAGCTGAGAAGAGGAGAAGAGAGTGAGAGTCATGCCCTAACCATTTTACTATTCACCTACTCACCAAAATCTCCATAACTTCTAATTCAGAGCTCTAATTGTCGAGCTGTTTGCAGACACGCATTCGTCTCAGATCCCTCTTTATTTCTATTCAAGCATTGCGGTAAGTAAACACAAAATCCTTGCTCAATTTTTCATTCTCTTTCAACTCACACTTTTGGAGATATGTTGTTGAAAAGCTTGTGATTTTAGTTCTTTAGGGGTCCTCTAGCATGGATTTCAAGTAGGTTCCATTCCAATTTCAAGTGGATTAAGGTAAGAGAGCTTCTTTCCTCTAATTCCCCTAATTTGTATGAATACCCTAGCTTGAACTAAGTAAAATTTGATGCAATTAGATGAGATAGTGTCGCTTGATTGCCTGGGTTAATTTAGTTTGATTGGTGGGCTATCCGTCGAGCTCGTTAACGTTGGATGAAGCTCGGAATTGGACGGAGAAAGAGATTCATGGGCTTGGATTTGTCGCACTTGAGGTACGGGTTTTATTTTCAAGTAGATATTATGTAAAATTATGTGAATGTCCAGGTTAATTATCCCTCGGATAGGATTAGATTGAAATTGGATGTTGTTGTGATTAGTTGAATGGATGTATATATCTGTATGCATGGTTCAATTGGATGTGATATTGTTAATTGATGGTATTATTGATTATGATGATAATTGATGTGAAAATTGGGTCGGAGGCAGTGATAGGGTAAGGAATTCCCTATTTGATAAGTGGAGGTAAGTGGCGTGTATTAATGTGTGGCTGGGTTGTGAATTTGAATGATTGGTTGTTGATGGAAGGTTGAAAAGTTGGATTGATTGGGTTGAAACTTGTTTAATTGAGTGTTAAATGGATAGAGAGTGATGAATGAATGTTGAAATGTTTAAAAGTGGTTTTGGAGAGGTTTAAATTTGAATTGGATTGAGTTTTGATGAAAATTAGAAATTTGGTAGTTTTGGTAAAATAGAATTTTAACCAACTTTGACGGGTCATAACTTGGTTTTCAAACCTTTAAATTTTGTGAAACTTGTCTTAAATGAAAAGGGTCTATTTAATTTATGACGTCTGAAGAACGGACGAAAAATGATTTTTTACGAAAAAGTTATGCACGGTTAAAGTTTATGGTTAAGATCTGAATTTTGTATAAGCTATAAAAAATTGAGGTCCTGCGTACGCATGAGGGGTGTTATAGAATTGAAAGAGTTTCATGCACCTAGCATAAGTACGCACAAAAGTCAAGTCATGGGTATGCACGACCCATGCGTACGCACGATGATAAACCCAAATTTTGTGGTTTATCTTGTGCTTATTTTGAGGGATTTTATCACCTTTTCTCATATTTATTCAATGAAATAGCATGGTTTTGCAATTCTCCCTTGATTTGTGCTTAAATGTGAAAACATGCTTTTTAGGCCCTAAAATAGCTAAATTTAATTCACTTTAATTCCATTCGATGCCTTGATATGTTTGTTGAGTAATTTCAGGTTCATAAGGCAAGTATTGGATGGAAGAAGTGAGGAGAAAAGCATGCAAGTGGGAGAACTCATGAAGAAATGAAAGAACCGTAAAGCTGTCAAGCCCGACCTCCTGGCACTCAATCGACCATAATTTGAGCTACAGAGGTCCAAATGAGGCGGTTCTAGTTGTGTTGGAAAGCTAACATCCGGGGCTTCGAAATGATATAAATTTTACTATATGTTGCTTCACGTTCAGGGGCGCGCACGCGCCGATGCTGTCCGTGGCCCACTTTTATGAAATCGCCCCCAGCGATTTTGCAGCTCATTTTGGGCCCAATCCAACTCATTTCTGATGCTATTGAACCCAAGGATTGGAGGGGGAATGAACCAAGTAATCATAGTTTAGTTTTTATCATGTTTTAGGGTAGAATTCTAGAGAGAGAAGCTCTCTCTTCTCTCTAGAATTTAGGGTAGTTTAGGTTTAATTTTCTTGAATCTCACTTTTAATTCTTGTTTTGATTTAGTTTTCTTTTTAATTTCTTGTTGTTACATCTTAATCTTCTTAGTTTCTCTTGTTCATTTCCTTTATTTTGTTACTTTTATGTTGATGAACCCTTGTTGGATTTCCATTTTCTTTTTATGCCATTTAATGTTTGATGTTTCTTTATTGTTGGTTTGAGTTGTTGATCTTGTTTTCTTGCAATTTATAGTTGGTAGATTTATATTTCTTGCACATTTTACTATGCTTTCCATGTATGTCTTCCAAGTGTTTGATAAAATACTTGGAAGAATGTTAGAGTAGATTTGAGCATTCTTGGCTTGGAAAGAGTAATTGGGCAATCTTGAGTCATGAAAACCCAACTCATGTTGGTGACCTAGAGTTGTTAGCTAATATTGTTTCCATTGACGCTAATCTTTTGCTAATTAAATTAGTGAGTTGATTAGGACTTATGGAATATTGTTTCCATTGACGCTAATCTTTTGCTATTTTAATTAGTAAGTCGATTAGGACTTTTGGATTGAGATTAGCTAGTCTCATTAGACTTTCTTCCAATGTTGGAGATGACGTAATGAGATAAATTCTTGTTATTATTATGGTGTGATTAATTAGTCTTGTTTGACATTCTCCCTATTTGTTGGAGTTAACTAAATAAGATGAATTAATCATTGCATGACTAGGATAGAAAGCCTATGATCTCAATTCTTGCCATGAATGTCTCTCTTTATTACTTGCTTTCTTCAATTGCTCTCTTTACTTTTTCTGCACATTTATTTTCTTGCCCTCATATCAAATCAACCCCCCTTTGTATTTTCATAGCCAATAATTAAACACTTTATTGCAACTCTTCGTGAGACAATCCGGAGTCCAAATACTCCGGTTATAAATTCATTGGGGTTTGTACTTGTGACAACCAAATTTTTGTATGAAAGGATTATTGATTGGTTTGGAAACTATACTTTACAATGAGAATTCATTCATTTGAGGAAATTCCAAACCGTCAAGAATTCGTTCGTCAAACGACCATCTTGTTTTTTAGAAAATGTTGATTTTAATTGTTTTTTCTATCCAATCTATTGTTTAACCTTTGTAACCCCTATTTAAGGTCCGCTAAATAGTATTTAGGCTTGGGAACGAGTGTGAGAATAATTAAGGGATGAAATTGATAAGTTTGAATAAGATTGAGGATAGGAGTGTCAGAGATAAGGATAAGACTAATGATTGTCTGATTTTACTGTGCTGGCAAGGGTCGGGGTTAATCCTGCTTGCATACTCAGCTGATGTTTACTGTACTCTTGGCAAGGACGATGGTGAATCCCGCTTGCACACTGAGTTGAGCTATACCAGAGCAAGGACGGTGGTTCATCCTGCTTGCTTGTAGTTCTCTTTGATTGCATGATGACAGGGCATTCTCCCTCTAACGAATGACAGGGAATTCTCCCTCTAACGGTGACAAGGTCCCAAGAGAAGGTAACAGGACATTCTCCCTCTAGTGGCTATATCGATCAGCTGAGATATGTTCCTCTTAGGGTGCCTTTCTCTTGGGTTGTAAGGTGACAGGATACTCTCCCTTTAACGGACAGCCGATATGCGAAGATATTATGCGCAACCAAGAGAACGATATCCGGGTTAGCTATCGGGTGTGTCAGGTTTGGCATTATAACCACAAATGATCTCATGGGCAGTAGGAGAGGCATGCATTATATGAATTTATGTGAAATTGTTTGAGTGTGCATTGTTTTGGATTGCCGACGTGTATATCTCTGCTTAATTACTAATTGCAGTATATGTTATAACCATTTTCAATTGGGTTTGCATCCTATAAATTGTGTTTACTTCTGTTGAATATAATTAGTGTACTCAATATTGAAATTCTATGGTATTGAGGTAAAAGGAGAAAGGCTGAGATGAATGTTAAAGGAACTTGAGTTTATGGATCGTTGGTTAGTGAAGGGCTTAGTTTACATTACCCTGTTTTGGATTAGTATAATCCTAGGCTTGAATCTTGGTTGTTAGAGTTTAGGATTGCCTAGTGGGTTTATTTGGTTTTACATCGTCTCTATTCGGAACTGTTACCCTGCTGAAAACCTTTTGGTTCTCATCTATTTTGAGAATTTTTCTGTTTTCAGATACAGGACGTGACGCACCTCGCTGAGCGTGCTGGATTCTCTTTAGGAAGCAGAGATTTCATTTTGGAAATTATATTTTGTACATAGTTTATATGTATTCTCCACTTTTTTATATTAACTTGTATATCCCTCTTAGAGGTTGATTTTGGAGAAACAGGATTTATGTTTATAGTTGTTTACTTTGGGGTTGTATATATATATTTCTAGCCGGTCATTACTTTGCAGGTTGAGACTAGTACTTGCTATGTATCTCTTTTGGAATTCTATGTTTATAAATATAACTCTTTTATTTTTTGTATATCGTCGCCTTTATCGTAATGTTTTCGAGTGTGATGCAATTTTCGTTTTGCTTATCCTTTTTCACAGGCTCTTAGCTAAATTATCTTTCAAATATATGTATGCACTTTATCAATTTAGAGGTAGTAGTACCTCACCACCTCTGATTTATGACTATAGCGTAAAGCTCTGTGTGGTAGGGTGTTACACCCCTCTTCTTCTAAATTTGTTGATCTCATCTACCTTCTTTCTTGTCTCCATTAAGAAGGCTAAGTTCGGAGCTTTTTGTCCCAAGAGCTTGTTCAAAACTCTAACTGCCTATGGGTTCCTAAGCCCACGGTAGTTCTAGCTAATAACTCTCATTGTTCTCAGTAGGGTTGTGTCACACCCTTTGCCATTATTTTTGTCCTACTTGGTGTTTTTATTCTTCACTTCTTCTTCTTTGATCTTATATGTTGCCTCTTCCATTTTCCTTATTTTGGTTCTTTTCTTTTTGTCTCTTTTTTTTTTGTTTTCAACTACTCTAGCTTTTTTCTTCCACTTCTTCTATCGTATTCCTTCTTATATTTCTTCTATCTCATTCTCCATCATGTTCGACTCACCTTTTGTTCTCTCTTTCATTAAATCATGCTCCAAAGGAGATGTGTTTTTCTTTGTTGTCTCCTTTTCTATTGCTACCTGTAACACCTTTCCTATTCTATCCTCCTTCCTATGCTCTGTCTCTTCTTCTCTTCGATGTTCTTTTTCTCCTTTTCTTTTTTCGATTTGTTGTTTCTCTTTTTTTACCCCTGTTTCTTTGTGCTATGTAACAACTAGCCTTGCAAGTTTTTTTAGGAGCTTTCCTTGATCCCTTCTATTTGCTTTGTGTGCATGCTTTGTACCTTTCCTTATTCCTTCTTCTTCTTTCTTTCCCTCAAAACCTTGACCCCTATCATTTTAGCTCTAAGTCATGCCCTTAGCTCCTTAGATTTTCATCCTCTATCATCTTCTTTCTCTTTCGCTTGCTCGCATGTGCCTTATCATGTCCAATCATACCATAAAAATAGCAAAAAAAGGGAGCTTTTCATATTTGATATCTGTAAACCCTGTAAAATTAATAAATAATTAGCCAATAAATTAAATATTAATTAAAAAAATTATAAAATAGAATTTTATAGCTTAATGAGATAGAGCTAATTAAAATAAGAATTTTGATACTAATTTTAAATAATTCGGCCCAAGATTGGGTCGAACGGGCCGAACCAGTCAAACCGGACCCAAAATGGGCCCAAGGGCCCAATCCAATCCATGAACAAAATGAGCTTCAGCTCATTTTCCTTCTCCTCCATTCATCACCACGTTCCAAAACACAAGGATGAAAGGGGATGAGCTTCAAACCCTTGTTCCAAATTCAAGTTACGATAACATCTCACTCCGAGCTCCGATCGTCGTACCGTTTGCGACCACGCGTCCACGGCGTCGAGCTCTACAAAGCCCAGTGCTGAATCAGGTGAGTAACTCTCAATCTTACTTTTAGTTCTTCGTCCCCCAATTTTCAAAAATTAGAGCCATTGGGGTATTGAAATTTGATGATTTTGGTGTTTAGGGTCAAGCTAGCTTGCGAAAATCATTTAATTTGTCCCGTTGGTGCTTGAGTAAGGTGAGAATTTTTGAATCCTAGTAGATTTCTTGATTTATTGTGTTTGAGTATTAAATTGGTATATTTGAATGTGGCAATGTGAATTAGGTAGTGTATAAATGTAAATTGGAGCATAATTGTGAATATTGGAAGCTTGATTGGGTCCTTGGATGCTGAATTTTGGTGGTGGAACTTGTGAACTTGCGTAGTTGGGTTGTCTTTGGGATATACAAGGAAATCAACCAAGGTATGATTTTGATTTCTCATATATAATATATAATGTATCGTAAAAATTTAGGCTAGACGACCTAGGATAAGTTGAATTGTGAATTTGGAACTTGATTGGTAGTTTAGTTGATGATGTGTGTTGCATGAATGAGGCATAATAGATAAATGATATATGATATATGATACGAATGTAGTTGGTTTGGTAAGAAATATTGGTGAATAATGATTTTGATGGTGATGGATAAGAATATTGTATGTGGGTATGAGAATGTTGATGATTGTGTGGGTATACTTTGAGAATTTTGGAAATGAAAATATTTAAATTGAGGTATGATTGGTGGTGGTAGAATGTGGAGCTGTATTGGCTGTGATATGGTATGCTTTGGTGCTGGGCACGACTTTGAAAATTGTGGTTAATGATTATAAATTTGGTAAAAATAGAGGTTTGATAAATTTTGTGAAAAACTAATTTTTTTCCGAACTTCGGCGAGCCATAACTCGGCTTCCAGACACCCAAACTATTTCACACTTATTTCATATGAAAATTAGGTCCGTGAAACTTACATCGTTCAAAGAACAGATGAAAAATATTTTAAAACAAAGAAGTTATGTGCATTGGAAGTTTATTGTGTAAAACTGAAATTCCGCAGCACTTAGCCATTTTTGCCACTGGTGCACGAAATTGTGATCTCTGGTAATGGCTCCAAAAACTTGGTACTCTAATCTCAATTCATAATTTGTCACAACTTCGGTACAACTAACCAGCAAGTGCACTGGGTCGTCCAAGTAATAAACCTTACGTGAGTAAGGGTCGATCCCACGGAGATTGTTGGTATGAAGCAAGCTATGGCCACCTTGTAAATCTCAGTTAGGCGAATAATAATTGATTATGGAGTTTTAGAAAATCATACTAATTAAACAGAAAATAAGGATAGAAACACTTATGTAATTCATTGGTGAGAATTTCAGATAAGCGTGTAGAGATGCTTTCGTTCCTCTGAATCTCTGCTTTCCTGCTGTCTTCATCCAATCAATCCTACTCCTTTCTATGGCTGGCTTTATGCAAGGGCATCACCGTTGTCAATGGTTACTTCCCCTTCTCTTGTGAAAATGGTCCAAATGCTCTGTCACAGCACGGCTAATCATCTGAGGTTTCCGATCATGCTGGAATAGGATTCACCCTCCTTTTGCGTCTGTCACTACGCCCAGCAATCGCGAGTTTGAAGCTCGTCACAGTCATTCAATCCCAGAATCCTACTCGGAATACCACAGACAAGGTTTAGACTTTCCGGATTCTCATGAATGCCGCCATCAGTCTAGCTTACACCACGAAGATTCTGATTAAGAGATCCAAGAGATAATCATTCAATCAAAGGTAGAACGGAAGTGGTTGTCAGGCACGCGTTCATGGGGAATGATGATGATTGTCACGTTCATCACATTCAGGTTGAAGTGCGAATGAATATCTTAGAAGCGGAATAAGTTGAATTGAATAGAAAAACAGTAGTACTTTGCATTAATCTTTGAGGAACAGCAGAGCTCCACACCTTAATCTATGGAGTGTAGAAACTCTACCATTAAAAATACATAAGTGAAAGGTTCAGGCATGGCTGAATGGCCAGCCCCCAAAACGAGATCACAGGATCAAAAATACAATCCAGGATGTCTAATACAATAGTAAAAGGTCCTATTTATAATAAACTAGCTACTAGGGTTTACAGAAGTAAGTAATTGATGCATAAATCCACTTCCGGGGCCCACTTGGTGTGTGCTTGGGCTGAGCTTGAAGTCTACACGTGGAGAGGTCATTCTTGGAGTTGAACGCCAGCTTTTGTGCCATTTTGGGCGTTGAACTCCACTTTGCAACTTGTTTCTGGCACTGGACGCCAGAATTGGGCAGAGAACTGGCGTTGAATGCCAGTTTGCGTCATCTAAACTTGGGCAAAGTATGAACTATTATATATTGCTGGAAAGCCCTGGATGTCTACTTTCCAACGCAATTAGAAGCGCGCCATTTTGAGTTCTGTAGCTCCAGAAAATCCATTTTAAGTGCAGGGAGGTCAGAATCCAACAGCATCAGCAGTCCTTCTTCAACCTCTGAATCTGATTTTTGCTCAAGTCCCTCAATTTCAGCCAGAAAATACCTGAAATCACAGAAAAATACACAAACTCATAGTAAAGTCCAAAAATGTGAATTTAGCATAAAAACTAATAAAAACATCCCTAAAAGTAACTAGATTCTACTAAAAACATACTAAAAACAATGCCAAAAAGCGTATAAATTATCCGCTCATCACAACACCAAACTTAAATTGTTGCTTGTTGATAAACGAAATTTATCATGCTGATATAGAATTCAATAATGGATATAATCGTGAGTATAGCCTAATCGACATTCAAACTTCGCATCAAACAATCCTACAATCTATAACCGAGAGTACTAGTCCCCCGAGTCGTCCTCCCTTGGAATTGCTAGAGCATGCATCTTATTGATTAGGAAGCCTTGTTGTGGTTCTTTTGAAGGTTTAGCAAAATAAATGGTAAACAAGCAATTAATTTTTAGAAGACTTGGCCTAGGGTTGGCATTAGAAATTCTATCCTTATAGTCCCGTCAATGATGACAACAATTAGGCCTTGCTTCATTTAGTTAACCCCTAGGTATAGAGGAAAGTAAAATGAGAGTAACTAACTTGAGTCACAAGTCCTAGTTTTCACCTTAGAGAAATATAGCTTTAGTGCACTCCAAGTCAATTAGCAATTTCTAATTCCAAATCAACAATTGACATAAACTATTCAACTCTTTCTAATGACTCAAACCCTATGCCAAGTAAGAAACTTTTACTCCATAACTTTTACTCCAAGTACGCGCACGCGCCCTTGCTGAAGTTTCCAAAGCTCAATTTCTTATGCTCCTTTCCTTCGCGCCCATTCTCCTTCTCTCTTCCGGTTCATCCCTGCCCTTTATTCTGAAACCACTTAACACACAGGTCACGGCATCGAATGGCACCAAGAGAAGATTAGAAATGTATCTAATTTAGTGCAAAATAAGCATGTTTTCATCCATGAGGCAAAAGTTAGGAAAGGAACACAAAGTCTTGTATTTTCATATGAAAAGTGTGTGGAATCATTGATAAAACCCCTGAAATTGATACAAGATAAACCCTCAAAATGGGTTTATCAACCTCCCCACACTTAGATTCTAGCATGTCCTCATGCTTAGAGAAATGCAAGAGAAACGCAAAAGACCGAAGGATCATAGAGGTATAAGACTCATGAGGTGCAACCTAATTACGTGAATGCAACTACGACTAGTGCTACCATCTACTTGGTTAGGAACAAATCAACCTTCCTAAGATATATGCAAGCATATAGGGCACGGTGGCGGCCAATATATGGGATTCACCAATTTTGGAGCATCAAGTGCACTATATGCAACTTCGCATGAAGCATGCTCGTGAGAGCCGGGAATCATGAATTAGAGCCTTCGAACCCTCACCGGAAGTGTTTACACTCTATTCGCTTGAGTGTCTAGGGTTGATTCTCTCAATTTTCTCCTAATCATGCTTTCCAAGATTTGTTCCTCATCTAATCAATCAACATATATTTCATGCATGCATACATCTATCATGAGGTCTTTTCTTTGGTTGTAATGGGCTAGGGTTAAGGTAGGATGCATATATAGTTAAGTGAGCTTGAAATTTTGAATCTTTGATAAGCTTTAAACTTCCCACCTAACCTATGACATCCTATACAATTGAGTTCTAATCTAACTACCCATTCTTCACTCTTCCGCATACTCATGTATTTTCTTTTTCATTTCACAACACTTATGCATTGATCTTATTAAGCTGCACTTTGCTTTAGGGCATTTTGTCCCCTTTTTATTCCTTTCTTCTCTTTTTTTTTTCTTTCTTATTTCTATTTTTTTTCTCTTTTTTTTTTCTTTCTTTTCACATTATTTTTTTTCTATTTTCTTTTTCATTTGTTTTTCTCATTTTATCAATGCATAAGGTTTTACATCTGACCAATACATGAGTATGTACCCAATTCCCAATATTTTCAATAACAATACAAAACTGCCCCTTTTATCCCCCCAATGTCCCAAGGTTTCTACGCTTGAATGATACTCACACACACACTAGCCTAAGCTAATCAAAGATCCAAATGAGGACAATTATGGTTTTCCGCTTTAGGCTTGTAATGTGCTAATTTAAAGAACAAGTGGGTTAAGCGTAGGCTCAATTCTTGGCTTAACAAGGGAAGATAGAGGGTAAGGCTATTTGGTAGGTGGGCTAATGAAGTGATGGCCTCAATCATATAAATGCGTGAATACAAGGAATAATGGACATATAGACTCAAACAAAGCAAGGATTACACTCATAGAGAGAAAATAATTGCACACAAGAAGGAGAATAAGTGACTATAAGATGTAGCCACAAAACAAGGCTCAAAGCTCACTAGCTTGTGTTCTTAACTCAAAATTCATGTTCCAAAATACAGTTCTTCAAGCAAGTTTGGCATCAAGATATTCGAAATTGGCAATGTCAAGGTTGCCCCCAAAGTATTAGTTTCCTAAGAGAGAGTTTCATTGTTCCAACCAAGTAAACTTATCATGCAAATGATATCAAAGAAAACCTAATCATGCAACCTATCCTACTACAAAGGAGTTCAGAAAACGAAAATTTATTTGGGTGTTACCTACGGAGATCGGTCGGCCGACCTCCCCACACTTAAAACTTAGCACGGTCCTCCGTGCTAGAGGTGATGCGCAATGGGTGGCAATGGCCGAGTCCCGAGTGTCCTTCATCTCTGTTATCCTCGGTACTTCTGCTTGGAGTTGCGGTGGATGTGGAGATATCGGGTTCCTCAATAGGTGGGGTGACAATGCTTAGAAGTTTCTTCATGTGATCATATCGGCGTTGGTTACGCCTCTCATAACGGTCCAACTTCTTGTGAAGGTCTTCAAGGCGTAAGGTGGCTGATTTTTGTGGCGTGGATGATGTAGTGGTGTTGCGAGTTGGTGTGGGTAGTCCAATGTCCTTGGTGACTTCCGGAGGCTTGAGGCACCTCTTGGTCGGGATAACATCGCCCTCGACCGGGATTGAGGTCCTCCTATCCTTAGTCTCTCGGTGGACGCCGGCTGCCGCCATTAATTCGGTCACCATAGCAGGGAATGGTAGATTTTCCTTGGCATGAATGCGCCCCATGGATTGGCGAATGGCATGCGAAATGTTGACCGATTTCTCGGTTAAGATGCACCATATCAATAAGGCAAGCTCGGCGGTAATGGATGACCCATGGGTGCTTGGGAGCACATAGTGAGCTAAAATTTGGGCCCATGCCGTGGCTTCTTGAGTGAGAAAGCATGCATCTAAACCTTTTGGTCTTTGCTTTATAGTCCCCCGAATCCAACATGCTTCGGGTGTGGCGATTACGCGGAGGACTGCGTTCCAATCGAACTCACGGTCGCCGCATGCTGTCAAGACTTCTTGATAGGCATCATATCCATCCGCTAACGGTCCAGTCCCAAGGACTCCTCGGATGGCTTCCACTGTGATTGGCACTTGCTTCCGGCGCACAAAGATTGATGTGAGAAGGGGTGAGTGGTAGTTGGTGTAGAATTCCACCACCCATGATAAATTGACCTCCTTGGGTTGCCTCAAGAGGAACCTCCATTGCCTTCGGTCAATGTGTGGCATCACTATCGGAGTGAGGTGGGCCGAGAGGACTAGAAGAGGCTCTGGGTGATAATTCCTTTCAATCACCCTTGAGTAAACAAGTTCGCAGTAGCGGTTAGGGAACTTGTTTGGATCCTTCGGAGGGTTGTCCTTCTCTAGAACATCAACGGGGCCCTTAGCCTTCTTTAGGAGTGGCTTGGCCGTTAGTTCCTGGCGTGCTCTATTGGATGCTGGCTTCTTCGGGGCTTTCCCATTGCTCTTTTTGATGACCATCCTATGATAGTAAAGAGAGGAGATAACATCAAACCCAAAGAAGCGTAATTGAATATGATTATGCAAATGAGAAATTGTGCCGTAAGAATATGGGTATCCTTATTACATGACAGCTGCAACATGTAACGAAGATAACATGTGATGAGCAAGGCAAATCATTGGCATGTGGTATAGGGTTAGTGTAGGCATGCAAGGAAAAGGCATGAGAAGCATACACCCTCAAATACCAAAAGTGGGAAGTAATTTATGAAATGGTGAGTGGGTGGATTGTAGAAGGGGAAGGTGCACCCAAAAGTGACTAGTTAAGAAGCAAGAGTCACAATGAGTTCAAAAAGTATCATGTATGCATTTCTTCAAACACTTGGGGGTGCATCCTTTTGTAATATGTAAATAGATGAGAGGGAGCAATGTAACATTCCACAAACCAACATTAATCACTACAATGCACAGTGGTTATAAGAAAATCATGCAACACATCTCATTCATCAATGCAAGAGAAGTTATGACCCAAGTGCCTATGAAGCATTAAATGGAAAAGGAGCCAAAAACACCCCAAAGAAGTGAGGGGCTCAAGAGAAGGGGGGAGGGGGAAAGAAAGAGACTACCTAAAAGAGAATGAAATTAACTAACTAAGAAGCAAAAGAGAGAAGTAGAGCAAGAGGGGAGCCTAGTATAGTACATTGAGAGAGATGGAAAAGGGTATGGGGGAGGAAGTTTTGGGTTGGAATGATGGAGAATGGAGGGGGCAATGTAGGGGCCACCGGAGGTGGGTGGTCGCCGGAGGTGATGGTAGGGGGTGGTTGTTTGGGAGGAGAAGTAGTAGTAGGTAAATGGGTAGTAGAGGAGGTAAGAAGAAAAGAGGGGGAAGAAGAATGAAGGGAGCAAGTGTGCTCCCTATTATGTTGACGTCGGTCACCCACGCGTGCGCGCACGGGGCGCGCAAGCGCAAGGAAGCGGGGTGGAGTGATGGCGCGCGCGCGCACGGTGCGCGCGCGCGGCAATGTGATTATGCCCCAGGCTTGAGATGGGCTTGGGGTTGGCTTAACTCTCTGGAATATGTACCAGGATTGCACAGGGGCAAAGGACGCGTGCGCGGCATGGGCGCGTGCGCGTGCCTCGCGTTGTGGGCATGTGGGCGCGTACGCGCCATGTGCGCGCACGTGTGAGCGGAGGTGGTGGGCTGGTGGCTTAGTGCAGGCGCGAGAGTGACCTAACTCTCTGGAATATGTACCAGGAGTGCACAGGGGCAATCGGCGCGCGCGCGCGAGGTGTGCTAGCGCGTCGATCTGACGATTTGTCAAAGGGTGCGTACGCGCCATGTGCGCGCACGCGTGAGCAGCCTGTGCCTCAGGCATGGTGCGGGCGTAAGAGTGGCCTAACTCTCTGGAATATGTATGGAGGGGTACTTCTTGCAATCCACGCGTCCGCGCACATCGCGCGTCCGCGTGGATTGTCGGAAATGCTTCATGGGCGCGTGCGCGTTAGGTGTGCGCATGCGCGGAAGGGTGCGTTTTTTCAAAGTTGCATGTTCTCGCACCACTTTCAGCATTCCAACCCTCCAAACAACCACTTTAGGTACTATAGAAGGATAGTTTGACATGATAAAGTACCAAATGAACTCAACAAATGAAACAAAATTTGAAACGAATCTAGCTACAACTTCATCGATCACCTAGCTACCAAACATGAATTCAAGTAGTAAGCAAGTATCAATCAAAGAAGAATTCAATGGCTATGTACAAATGGTGGATCTTACCATGGTGGGGTGTCTCCCACCTAGCACTTTTGTTTATCGTCCTTAAGTTGGACGTCCACTAGCTCAAAGCTTTTGTTCAAGAGATGCATCCCTCAAGAGAAACACTTCAAATTCCTTGGAGTTCTTTCTTTGCTCACCATGGTACAATTTGAGACGGTACCCATTTACCTTGAAAATGTTCGGACTTGATGGGTGGCGCAAGTGATAGACCCTGTAAGGTTCTACTTTCTCTACTTGGTAAGGTCCATCCCATCTTGATCTAAGCTTTTCCGGTAGTAATCTCAACCTTGAGTTGTAAAGGAGCACTAGGTCACCGGGTCCAAATTCCCTTCTCCTGATGTTCTTGTCATGAATGGCTTTCATCTTTTCCTTGTAGAGTCTAGAATTGTTATAGGCTTCTAATCTCAAGCACTCCAATTCCGCCAATTGAAGCTTTCTCTCTACTCCGGCTCCACCCAAACTCATATTGCATTTCTTTATGGCCCAATAAGCTTTGTGTTCGATTTCTACCGGTAGATGGCATGCTTTACCATGTACAAGTCTAAAAGGGCTCATGCCAATGGGTGTTTTGTAAGCCGTTTGATATGCCCAAAGTGCATCGGAGAGTTTAGCGCTCCAATCTTTCCTATTCGGCTTCACAATCCTTTCCAACACATGTTTAATTTCTCGGTTAGACACCTCGGCTTGGCCGTTTGTCTGGGGGTGGTAGGCCGTGGTGACTTTGTGTATGATGCCATACTTTCTCATGAGGCCGTCCATTTTTTTGTTGCAAAAATGGGATCCTTGATCACTTATAATTGCTCTTGGGGAGCCAAAACGACAAATGATATTATTCCTCACAAAAGAATAAACAACATGGGCATCATCCGTCCAGGTGGGGATTGCCTCCACCCATTTTGACACATAATCGACGGCTAACAAGATGTAGAGAAAGCCATTGGAATTTGGAAATGGTCCCATGAAGTCGATTCCCCATACATCAAAGATTTTACAAAAAAGCATATTTTGTTGGGGGATTTCGTCCTTCTTAGAAATATTTCCAAACTGAATGCATTGGGGACAAGATTTGCAATAGAGGGAAGAATCTTTGAGAAGGGTTGGCCACCAAAATCCGTAATCAAAGACCTTTCTTGCCGTTCTTTGGGGGCCGTAGTGGCCACCTCCTTCGGAAGAATGGCAAGCGTCCAAGATTGCTTGGAATTCGGTTTGAGGTGTGCACCGTCGCACTATTTGGTCCGCTCCACATCTCCACAAATAGGGATCGTCCCAAACATAGTATTTGGAATTGCTTTTCAGCTTATCCTTTTGATGTTTGTTGAGATTGGGAGGGAAGGTGCGTGAAACCAAGTAGTTTGCTATTGGGGCATACCAAGGAACTACTTCCGAGATTGCGTGCAAGCTATCTAGAGGAAAGGAGTCATTGATAGGAGTGGTGTCACTTTTTGTGTGTTCGAGGTGACTTAGATGGTCCGCCACTAGATTTTAGGAACCACTCCTATCCTTGATCTCCAAGTCAAATTCTTGTAACAAAAGCACCCAACGAATTAATCTCGGTTTTGATTCCTTTTTGGCCAACAAATACTTTAGTGCCGCGTGATCCGAGAACACTACTACCTTGGAACCAAGAAGATAGGCTCGGAACTTGTCCAAAGCAAAAACAATAGCTAGGAGTTCCTTCTCGGTAGTAGTGTAGTTGGATTGGGCTCCGTCTAGTGTCTTTGAAGCATAAGCTATGACATAGGGAATCTTACCCTCGCGTTGTGCTAACGCGGCTCCTATCGCATAATTCGAAGCATCACACATGATTTCAAATGGTCGAGCCCAATTCGGTCCTCGCACAATAGCAGCTTGTGTCAATGCCACTTTAAGTTTGTCATATGCTTCCATACGTTCCTTGCTTAGCTCAAATTCAGTGTCCTTTTGCAATAGTCGAGAGAGAGGTAGGGCTACCTTGCTAAAGTTTTTGATGAATCTCCGGTAGAATCCTGCATGTCCAAGAAAAGAGCGGACTTCCCTCTCGGAGGAGGGATAAGGTAAACTAGATATGACATTTATTTTTGCCGGATCTACGGAGATACCTTCTTTTGAAACTATGTGCCCCAAAACAATGCCTTGTTTGACCATGAAATGACACTTTTCAAAATTTAAGACAAGGTTTGTTTTGGTACATCTCTCTAAGACTTTTTCAAGGTTACCTAAGAAATGATCAAATGAATCACCGTACACGCTAAAGTCGTCCATGAAGACTTCCATACATTGCTCTAGAAAGTCCGCAAATAGGCTCATCATGCATCTATGAAACGTTGCCGGTGCGTTGCATAGGCCAAATGGCATACATTTGTAAGCATACGTTCCAAAGGGGCAAGTAAATGTTGTTTTTTCTTGGTCCTCTAGAGCAATGTGTATTTGGAAGTATCCGGAGTAACCATCAAGAAAGCAATAATATGATTTACCGGCTAGTCGATCAAGCATTTGATCGATGAACGGTAGTGGGAAGTGGTCTTTTCTTGTGGCCGCATTCAACCTTCGGTAGTCTATGCATACGCTCCAAGAATTTTGCACTCTTGTTGCTATAAGTTCACCGCTTTCATTTTTGATTGTGGTCACCCCGGATTTCTTTGGCACCACTTGGACCGGGCTTACCCACTCGCTATCCGAGATAGGATAGATGATGTCCGCTTCAAGTAGCCGAGTGACCTCTTTTTTCACCACCTCAAGAATGGTTGGATTAAGTCTCTTTTGAGGTTGTCGGACCGGTCTTGCTCCTTCTTCAAGGAATATGCGGTGCTCGCATACTTGGGGGCTTATTCCCACTAGATCCGCCAAACTCCACCCGATTGCCCTTTTATTTTTTCTCAATACCTCTAGCAACTTTTCTTCTTGTTGAGGAGTTAGCTCTTGTGCGATTATCACGGGGAGCTTTTGGGCTTCATCAAGATATGAGTACCTTAGGTGGGGGGGGGGTAGTGGCTTCAATTCCATCTTTTTGTCATGATTTGATGTTTGAGTTTCCGGATGGTTTGTATGGTGTGTGGTGTTTAATTTGCTTGGAGCTTCATTTGCCTCTTCAATCATGTACTTCTCATCTAACTTTGCAAGGTGCACTTCGGCAACAATGTTGTCAATTGGGTCACACCGGAATAGAGAGTGATTTTCCGGTGGATGCTTCATTGCTTCTTCTAGGCTAAAACTTACGACTCTCACATCTATCTCAAATGAGTATGTTCCCGAGTAAGCATGTAGCTTAAATCTAGAGGTTCTCAAAAATGGTCTTCCAAGTAGGATGGATGATGCTCTCTCGGTTTCACTTGATGGCATTTCAAGGACATAGAAGTCAATCGGAAATACCAACCCTTTGATATTCACCAATACATCTTCCGCAACACCCGTCACGGTTATTATGCTTTTATCTGCTAGGACAAATCTCGCCGTCGACCTTTTTAGTGGTGGTAACTTCAATACCTGGTAGACGGAGAGAGGCATGATGCTAACACATGCTCCGAGGTCACACATAAAATCTACGAATTGAACTCCATTGACGGTGCAAGTGACCATACAAGGGCCCGGATCATCACACTTCTCGGGCAATGCTCCCATTAAAGCGGAAATAGAACTCCCCAATGGGATGGTTTCCAATTCAAGAATTCTATCCTTGTTCATGCATAGGTCTTTAAGGAATTTTGAATATCTAGGAACTTGATGGATAGCATCAAAGAGGGGGATGGTTAACTCAACTTTCTTGAACATTTCTACCATTTTGGGGTCGAGTTCTATGCGCTTCCTAGCTTTCTTTGCAAGTGTTGGAAATGGGAGTGGTTGAGCAATTTCTTCTTCCAAGGTTCTCTTGGTCTTGGGGGTCTCTTTTGTTGGTTGAGTTTCATCCTCAACTATGACTTGTGGTGTCTCCTTTTCCACTACCTCTTCTATATCTATCATCTCCTCCTCTTGAGTGATTGTGATGGGATTTGAATCCTTTGCTCCCTTCTCTTTTAATTGTGTTCCGGATCTCAGGGTGATGGCATTGATGCCCCCTTAGGATTGGGTTGAGGTTGAGAGGGAATGACGCTTTGGATTGGGGGTTGAGGAGTGGGATTTGATGATGTGTCCATTCGTGCAAGAAGAGCTTGTAGTGTAGAGGTGAGGCCAGTGAGACCGGAAGCAAGTATGTTTTGTAGTTCCTTTTGGCATTGGATGATGATCCGGAGTGTTTCATCTTGGTTGGAGGGGGCGGTTGGATATGTGAGTTGAGGAGCTTGTGATTGGTTGGGTGGTGGTCTTTGATGTGGTGGTTGGTATGTTTGGTAGTTTCTTTGTTGGTTTTGTTGGTTGTATGATGGGTTGTGTTGGTTGTATGGTGGCCGGTTTTGTGAGTTGTTGTTCCATCTTTGACCTCCTCCATTGTTGTTGTTGTCCCTATTTCCTTGTTGATGATTGTCTCTCCAATTTTGATTGTGGTACCCACTCCCTTGATTGTAGCTTCCTCCTTGATAAGGGTGCCCTTGGTTAGGATTACCACCTTGGTCGTACCCTTGATTTGGGCGGTCATAGAAATTGTGGGTAGCCGCCAAAGTGTTGTCCTCTTGAAGGCTTGGGCACTCATCCGTGTAGTGGGAATAGCAAGAACAAATGCCACACAGTTTTTGAGGGACCAATTGTTGATTGTGTTGTTGAGGGGGTGGAGAGTGTTGTTGATATCGTTGAGGTTGAGGTTGAGGTTGAGGTTGTTGTGGTTGTTGTTGGCTCAATTGGAGTTGCCTCAAGACGGATGTCATTTCGCTCAAGGATTTGGTTAGAGCGGTGGTTTCACTACTAGTGGATACCTCATTCACGGTTCTTGGGCGGTTGACTCTTCGTCTCATATGTTGATTGGATTCGGCTAAGTCAATGATAAGTTGCCATGCCTCCTCCACTGTTTTATATTTAGACAAAGAACCATTGCTAGAGGTGTCCAAGAGGGTTCTATCTTGTTCTCGCATCCTTTGACATATGTATCCAAGCAATACTTGAGTGTCAAGCATGTGATTAGGGCATGCGTCTAGTAGCTTACGAAACCGTTCCCAATACTCGTACAGTGGTTCCGTTTCACCTTGTACAATACAAGACATTTCCTTCCTTAGCCTATCCATCTTCTCCGGGGGCAAGAATTTATCCAAGAATCCTCGTCTAAGCAAGTCCCAATCAGAGGTGACTTCACTAGATAAAGTGTAGAACCATTCTTTAGCCTTGTCCTCAAGAGAGAAAGGGAAAGCAAACAACCATATAGCAACCTCATCGGATCCTTCCCATCTTGTTGTTGAGCATATACGATGAAAGTCTTTGAGATGTCGAATAGGGTCTTGTGCGGGAAGCCCATGAAATTTGGGTAGGAGGTTGATCAAAGCGGTCTTGAGTTCAAAGTTTGCGTTCAAATTGGGGTGAGTTACATGAAGGGGTTGAAGGACATAATCCGGTGCACCCGCTTCCTTGATAGTAACTCTCCTCGAAGCATCCATGGCGTTAGTACCTAAAACAAGAAAAGAATTGTTAGTGATTTTGATGGGAGAATGATTATTGCCTTCGTTGAGTGACGGTTCAATGTTCACTTTTAGTAAGGTGGTTGAGGTGGTGAGAACCTCTTCACCTTGTCCAAACCTTAACCGCTTCCGAGCTTGTCTAATATGAAACAAAGTTCGTTCTATTTCCGGATCAAAGGGGACTAAGCTTGGATTCGGTTGTGAACGCGTCATGCAATGAAGGAGAAGTGAAACTCATGGTAACGGTGAGGGGTTAGTCACTTGAACAAAGAATCACAAAAAGATGCAACTATATACATGCACACATTACTACTCTAAGCAATAACATGGCACACTAAGCAATAGCCCCGGTAACGGCACCATTTTGATAAACAAAATTTATCATGCCGATATAGAATTCAATAATGGATATAATCGTGAGTATAGCCTAATCGACATTCAAACTTCGCATCAAACAATCCTACAATCTATAACCGAGAGTATTAGTCTCCCGAGTCGTCCTCCCTTGGAATTGCTAGAGCATGCATCTTATTGATTAGGAAGCCTTGTTGTGGTTCTTTTGAAGGTTTAGCAAAATAAATGGTAAACAAGCAATCAATTTTTAGAAGACTTGGCCTAGGGTTGGCATTAGAAATTCTATCCTTATAGTCCCGTCAATGATGATAACAATTAGGCCTTGTTTCATTTAGTTAACCCCTAGGTATAGAGGAAAGTCAAATGAGAGTAACTAACTTGAGTCACAAGTCCTAGTTTTCACCTTAGGGAAATCTAGCTTTAGTGCACTCCAAGTCAATTAGCAATTTCTAATTCCAAATCACAATTGACATAAACTATTCAACTCTTTCTAATGACTCAAACCCTATGCCAAGTAAGAAACTTTTACTCCATAACTAATGTTGGCATTTTATCAAACAATTGATGAGCAAGGAAAAAAAGTATAGTAAAAAAAAATGAGAAGGAAGTAGAATTGAAAGTGCTTCAACACAAGGAACTAACAACAATTAACAAAGAACAACAATGGAATTGAACTTCTCAAGAAATTGACAAAAAATCCAAAACTACAAAGTTGAATCTAGGATCTATGAGGATTGAGTAATTACAAGCACTAATTGAGATTAGAGAAGAAGATCTATAACATGAACAAGTGAATTGAGAATTGCAATGGATCTCACCAAAGTGTGATTGGAAATTCAGAAAATGGATGAAGATGAACCCTAATGAGAGCTTGGAATCTCCCTCTCTCTCTCTACCCAAGAGTGTAACTAACAATAGCCAAAAAAATCTAGAACCATCTAAAAATGAGCAAAAAGTCCTTAACCCTTCAACCCTTGGTCTTCTTAAGCTCTTCCCGCCAAGGCACTTCCCCCAAGATGAGATCTCCAACTGTCTCCACACCCAGGTCACGTGACTTCTAAAAAAATCATGTTCAAGCATCGGCGCGTACGCGCAAAGCACGCGTGCGCGCCACTGGGGCATCTTGCAATGTGAGCGGAGGCGCAGCGTACGCGTGCGCGCCCATGGGGGTTATGGCCTAGCCGCTACACAAGCCGGCTCGTGGCTTGGCTTCTGGCTTTGGCTTCTAGCTGCGCAATCCACGCGGGTGTGCCAAGTACGCGCACGCGCCCTTGCTGAAGTTTCCAAAGCTCAATTTCTTATGCTCCTTTCCTTCGCGCCCATTCTCCTTCTCTCTTCCGGTTCATCCCTGCCCTATATTCTGAAACCACTTAACACACAGGTCACGGCATCGAATGGCACCAAGAGAAGATTAGAAATGTATCTAATTTAGTGCAAAATAAGCATGTTTTCATCCATGAGGCAAAAGTTAGGAAAGGAACACAAAGTCTTGTATTTTCATATGAAAAGTGTGTGGAATCATTGATAAAACCCCTGAAATTGATACAAGATAAACTCTCAAAATGGGGTTTATCACTTGTCCCCAAGCAACTGAAAATCAAATAGGATAAAAAGAAGAGAATATACTATAAATTCCAAACTATCAATGAAATATAGCTCCAATTAAATGAGCGGGACTTGTAGCTTTTTGCCTCTTGAATAGTTTTGGCATCTCACTTTATCCATTGAAGTTCAGAATGATTGGCATCTATAGGAACTCAGAGTTCAGATAGTGTTATTGATTCTCTTAGTTCAGTATGATGATTCTTGAACACAGCTATTTTATGAGTCTTGGCCGTGGCCCTAAGCACTTTGTTTTCCAGTATTACCACCGGATACATAAATGCCACAGACACATAATTGGGTGAACCTTTTCAGATTGTGACTCAGCTTTGCTAAAGTCCCCAATTAGAGGTGTCCAGGGTTCTTAAGCACACTCTTCTTTTGCTTTGGACCTTGACTTTAACCGCTCAGTCTCAAGTTTTCACTTGACACCTTCACGCCACAAGCACATGGTTAGGGACAGCTTGGTTTAGCCGCTTAGGCCAGGATTTTATTCCTTTAGGCCCTCATATCCACTGATGCTCAAAGCCTTGGGATCCTTTTTATTTACCCTTGCATTTTGGTTTTAAGGGTTATTGGCTTTTTGCTCTTGCCTCTTGGTTTTATGAGCTTTTGGCTTTTTCTTCTTGCTTTTTCCTTTTTATTTTTTTTCGCCTATTTTTTTTTCTTTTCTGCAAGCTTTGTTCTTTGCTGCTTTTTCTTGCTTCAAGAATCATTTTTATGATTTTTCAGATTATCAAATAACATGTCTCCTAGTCATCATTCTTTCAAGAGCCAACATATTTAACATTCTTAAACAACAACTTCAAAAGACATATGCACTGTTCAAGCATTCATTCAGAAAACAAGAAGCATTGTCACCACATCAATATAATTAAACTAAGTTCAAGGATAAATTCGAAACTCATGTACTTCTTGTTCTTTTGAATTAAAACAGTTTTTATTTAAGAGAGGTGATGGATTCATAGGACATTCATAACTTTAAGACAAAGTTACTAACTGCTAATGATCATGCAATATGACACAAACATAGATAAGCACTTAACATAGAGAAAACGAAAAACAAAAAGTGAGAACAAGGAATGAGTCCACCTTAGTGATGGTGGCGTTTTCTTCTTGAGGAACCAATGATGTCCTTGAGCTCTTCTATGTCTCTTCCTTGCCTTTGTTGCTCCTCCCTCATTGCTTTTTGATCTTCTCTTATTTCATAAAGGATGATGGAGTGCTCTTGATGTTCCACCCTTAATTGTCCCATGTTGGAACTTAATTCTCCTAGGGAGGTGTTGATTTGCTCCCAATAGTTTTGTGGAGGAAAATGCATTTGAGGCATCTCCGGGATCTCATGGTGATGAGCTTCCTGCGCCTCTTGAGCTCCATGAATGGGCTCTCTTGCTTGCTCTATCTTTTTCTTAGTGATGGGCTTCTCTTCCTCAATATGAATGTCTCCTTCTATGAAAGCTCCAGTTGAGTAACATAGATGGCAATTAAGATGGGGAAAAGCTAGCTTTGCCCCAGGGGAGGGCTTTTCGGCTATTTTGTAGAGTTCAAGGGAGATGACTTCATGAACTTCTACTTCCTCTCCAATCATGATGCTATGGATCATGATGGCCCGATCCACAGTAACTTCAGATCGGTTGCTAGTGGAGATGATGGAACGTTGGATGAACACCAACCATCCTCTAGCCACAGGCTTGAGGTCCAGTCTTCTTAGTTGAACCGGCTTGCCTTTGGAGTCAATCTTCCATTGAGCTCCTTCCACACATATGTCCATGAGGACTTGGTCCAACCTTTGATTAAAGTTGACCCTTCTAGTGTAGGGGCGCTCATCTCCTTGTATCATAGGCAAGTTAAACGCCAACCTCACATTCTCCGGACTAAAATCTAAGTATTTCCCCCGAACCATTGTAACATAATTCTTTGGATTCGGGTTCTTACTTTGATCATGGTTCCTAGTGATCCATGCATTGGCATAGAACTCTTGAACCATTAGGATGCCGACTTGTTGGATGGGGTTTGTTAGAACTTCCCAACCTCTTCTTTGAATTTCATGTCAGATCTCCGGATACTCATTTCTCTTAGTTTGAAAGGGACCTCGGGGATCACCTTCTTCTTGGCCACAACATCATAGAAGTGGTCTTGATGGGCTTTAGAGATGAATCTTTCCATCTCCCATGACTCGGAGGTGGAAGCTTTTGTCTTCCCTTTCCCTTTTCTAGAGGATTCTCCGGTCTTAGGTGCCATCAATGGTAATGGAAAAACAAAAAGCTTATGCTTTTACCACACCAAACTTAGAATATTGCTCGCCCTCGAGCAAAAGAAGAAAGAATAGAGGAAGAAGAAGAAGAAAATATGGAGGAGAGGAGGAGGGGTGTATTCGGCCAAGAAGAGAAGAGAGGGTTGTGTTGTGTGAAAATGAGGAAGAATGGAGGGATTTATATAGGGAAGGGAGGGGGGGTAAGGTTCGGCCATAAGGGTGGGTTTTGGGTGGGAAATTGATTTTGAATTTTGAAGGTAGGTGGAGTTTATGAGGTAGGTTTATGGGGAAGAGTGGATGGATGTGAGTGGTGAAGTGGTGATAGGGAAGAGAGATTGAGGTGATTGGTGAAGAGTTTTTGGGGAAGAGTGTTTATGGGATTGTGTGAAAGAGGGGTGAGAAGAAGTGAGTAGAGGTAGGTGGGGATCTTGTGGGGTCCACAGATCCTGAGGTGATCCTGTGGGGTCCACAGATCCTAAGGTGTTCAAGGATTCACAATCTTGCACCAAATTGGGCATGCAAAATGCCCTTGCACACAATTCTGGGCGTTCAGTGCCAGATTGGTGCTTGTTCTGGGCGTTCAGCGCCAGCTCTTCTCCAGGGTGCATTTCTGGCGTTCAGCGCCAGAACCATGCTCTGTTCTGGCATTGAACGCCCAAAACATGCTTCTTACTGGCGTTTAAATGCCAGTAAGGTCTTCCTCCAGGGTGTGATTTTTCTTCTGCTGTTTTTGATTCCGTTTTCAATTTTTATATTTATTTTGTGACTCCACATGATCATGAACCTAATAAAACATGAAAAACCATGAAAATAAAAATTAGATAAAAATTGGGTTGCCTCCCAACAAGCGCTTCTTTAATGTCAATAGCTTGACAGTGGGCTCTCATGGAGCCTCACAGATGTGCAGAGCTTTGTTGAGACCTCCCAACACTAAACTTAGAGTTTGGATATGGGGGTTTGACACCAAACTTAGAGTCTGGTTGTGGCCTCCCAACACCAAACTTAGAGTCTGACTGTGGGGGCTTTGGTTGACTCTGCTTTGAGAGAAGCTTTTTATGCTTCCTCTCCATGGATGCAGAGAGAGATCCTTGAGTTGTAAACACAAGGTTGTCCTCATTTATTTGAAGAATCAATTCTCCTTTGTCCACATCAATCACAACTCTTGCTGTGGCCAGGAAAGGTCTTCCTAGGATGATGGATTCATCCTTATCCTTCCCAGTATCTAGGACTATGAAATCTGTAGGGATGTAAAGGCCTTCAACCTTTACTAACACGTCCTCTACTTGTCCATAAGCCTGTTTTCTTGAATTATCTGCCATCTCTAATGAGATTTTAGTGGCTTGCATCCCAAAGATTCCTAGTTTCTCTATTACAGAGAGGGGCATGAGGTTTATCCCTGAACCAAGGTCACACAGAGCCTTTTCAAAGATCATGTTGCCTATGGTACAAGGTATTACGAACTTTCCAGGATCCTGTTTCTTCTGAGGCAATGTCAGTTGATCCAGATCACTTAGTTCATTGGTGAACAAGGGAGGTTCATCTTCCCAAGTCTCAATGCCAAATAATTTGGCATTCAGCTTCATGATTGCACCAAGGTACTTGGTGACTTGCTCCTCAGTGACATCCTCATTCTCTTCAGAAGAGGAATACTTATCAGAGCTCATGAATGGCATAAGGAGGTTTAATAGAATCTCTATGGTCTCTAGATGAGCCTCAGATTCCTTTGGTTTCTCAGAGGGAAACTCCTTATTGATCACTGGACATCCCAGGAGGTCTTCCTCCTTGGGATTCACGTCCTCTCCCACCATTACAGGTTCGGCCATGGTGATTAATTCAATGGCCTTGCACTCTCCTTTTGGATTTTCTTCTGTATTGCTTGGGAGAGTACTAGGAGGGATTTCAGTGATCCTTTTACTCAGCTGGCCCACTTGTACTTTCAAATTTCTAATGGAGGACCTTATTTCATTCATGAAACTTACAGTGGCCTTGGATAGATCAGAGACTAAGTTTGCTAAATTAGAGGTATTTTGTTCAGAGTTCTCTGTCTGTTGCTGAGTGGATAATGGAAAAGGTTTACTATTGTTAAACCTGTTTCTTCCACCATTATTAAAGCCTTGTTGAGGCTTTTGATCATTCCATGAGAAATTTGGATGATTTCTCCATGATGGGTTATAGGTGTTTCCATAAGGTTCACCTATGTAATTTACCTCGGCTATTGCAGGGTTCTCAGGATCATAAGCTTATTCTTCAGAAGATGCCTCTTGAGTACTGTTGGATACAGCTTGCATTCCATTAAGACTCTGAGAAATCATATTGACTTGCTGAGTCAATATTTTGTTTTGAGCCAATATGGCATTCAGAGTATCAATTTCAAGAACTCCCTTCTTCATAGGCGTCCCATTATTCACAGGATTCCTCTCAGAAGTGTACATGAACTGGTTATTAGCAACCATGTCAATGGGTTCTTGAGCTTCTGCAGGCGTTTTCTTTAGGTGAATGGATCCACCTGCAGAAGTATCCAATGACATCTTTGATAGCTCAGATAAACCATCATAGAATATATCCAGGATGGTCCATTCTAAAAGCATGTCAGAAGGACACTTTTTGGTCAGTCCTTTGTATCTCTCCCAAGCTTCATAGAGGGATTCACCTTCTTTCTGTCTGAAGGTTTGAACATCCACTCTAAGCTTACTCAGCTTTTGAGGAGGAAAGAACTTGGCTAAGAAAGCCTTGACCAGCTTATCCCAAGAGTTCAGGCTATCTCTGGGTTGAGAGTCCAACCATACTCTAGCTCTGTCTCTTACAGCAAAAGGGAAAAGCATGAGCCTGTAGACTTCAGGATCTACTCCATTAGTCTTAACAGTATCACATATCTGCAAGAATTCAGTTAAGAACTGAAAAGGATCTTTAGATGGAAGTCCATGAAACTTGCAGTTCTACTGCATCAGAGAAACTAATTGAGGTTTCAGCTCAAAGTTGTTTGCTCCAATGGCAGGAATGGAGATGCTTCTTCCATGTAAATTGGAATTTGGTGCAGTAAAGTCACCAAGCATCCTCCTTGCATTATTATTATTTTCGGCTGCCATCTCCTCTTCCTGTTCCAAAATTTCTGAAAGGTTATCTCTGGATTGTTGTAATTTAGCTTCTCTTAGTTTCCTCTTTAGAGTCCTTTCAGGTTCTGGATCTGCTTCAACAAGAATATTCTTGTCTTTGCTTATGCTCATATGACAAAGAAGAGGGCACAGAAATAATAATAATAATAATAATAATAATAATAATAATAATAATAATAATAATAATAATAATAATAATAATAATAGGGATCCTTTATACTACAGTATAGAAGTCCCTGTGTGAGTGGAAGAAAGGAAGAAGAAGAAATTCGAACACAGAAGGAAGAGGGGGTTCGAATTTGGGTGAGATGAAGTGTTAGTAGATGAATAAATAATTAGAAGGAGATGAGGGAGAAGGATTTTCGAAAATAATTTTTTGAAAAAGAGTTAGTGATTTTCGAAAATGGTTTTTGAAAAAGGTTAGTAATTTTCGAAAATTAAAATAAAAAATTAAAATAATTAGTTAATTAAAAAGAAATTTTGAAAGAGAGGGAAGATATTTTCGAAAATTAGAGAGAGAGAGAGAGTTAGTTAGGTAGTTTTGAAAAAGATAAGAAACAAACAAAAAGTTAGTTGGTTAGTTGAAACAAATTTAAAAATCAATTTTGAAAAGATAAGAAGATAAGAAGTTAGAGAAGATATTTTAAAATCAGATTTTTTAAAAAAAGGTATGAGTTTGAAAAAGATAAGATAAAAAGATATTTTTGAAAAGATATGATTGAAATTAGTTTTGAAAAAGATTTGATTTTTAAAATCACAATTAATGACTTGATTTACAAGAAATCACAAGATATGATTCTAGAACTCAAAGTTTGAATCTTTCTTAACAAGCAAGTAACAAACTTGAAATTTTTGAATCAAAACATTAATTGATGATGTTATTTTCGAAAATAACTAAGAAAAATAAAAAAGATTTGATTTTTGAAAAAGATTTTGAAAAAGATAAGATTTTCAAATTGAAAATTTGACTTGACTCATAAAAACAACTAGATTTTAAAAATTTTTGAAAAAGTCAAATCTAATTTTCGAAATTTTAAGAGAGAAAAAGGGAAAGATATTTTTTTGATTTTTTTTGAATTTTTATGATGAGAGAGAAAAACACTAAAATGATGCAATGCATGAAATTTTTAGATCAAAACAATGAATGCATGCAAGAATGCTATGAATGTCAAGATGAACACCAAGAATACTTTGAATGTCATGATGAACATCAAAACTTATTTTTGAAAAATTTTTAATGCAAAGAAAACATGCAAGACACCAAACTTAGAAATCTTTCATGTTTAGACTCTATGAATGCAAAAATGCACATGAAAAATAAGAAAAGACACAAAACAAGAAAACATCAAGATCAAACAAGAAGACTTACCAAGAACAACTTGAAGATCATGAAGAACACTATGAATGCATGAATTTTCGAAAAATGCAAGATGAATATGCAATTGACACCAAACTTTCAACTTGACTCAAGACTCAAACAAGAAACATGAAATATTTTTGAATTTTATGATTTTATGATTTTTTTGTATTTTCTTTTAATTTTTTCGAAAATCATTTTGAAAAAGAAAAATAAGGATTCAAAAATTTTTAATATGAATTCCAGGAATCTTATGCGCTTTAGTCTAAAGCTCCAATCAAAGGGTCAGGCATGGCTTAATAGCCAGCCAAGCTTTAGCATGTAACTCAGACATGACACGCCTGACATTCCCTACAGCCAGCCAGGCTTCAACATGCTTCATGAAACACTAGAATTCATTCTTAAAAATTCTGAAGAAAAATATATTTTTGAAAACATTTTTATTTTAAAATTTATTTATTTATTTATTTATTTATTTATTTTTTTTCGAAAACAAAGGAGAAATTTTTGAAAGATTTTTTTTGAAAAATTTTTGAAAATTTTTTGAAAAGAAAACGAAAAGAAAGTTACCCAATCTGAGCAACAAGATGAACCATCAGTTGTCCAAACTCGAACAATCCCCGGCAACGGCGCCAAAAACTTGGTGCACGAAATTGTGATCTCTGGTAATGGCTCCAAAAACTTGGTGCTCTAATCTCAATTCATAATTTGTCACAACTTCAGTACAACTAACCAGCAAGTGCACTGGGTCGTCCAAGTAATAAACCTTACGTGAGTAAGGGTCAATCCCACGGAGATTGTTGGTATGAAGCAAGCTATGGTCACCTTGTAAATCTCAGTTAGGCGGATAATAATTGATTATGGAGTTTTCGAAAATCATACTAATTAAACAGAAAATAAGGATAGAAACACTTATGTAATTCATTGGGGAGAATTTCAGATAAGCGTGTAGAGATGCTTTCGTTCCTCTGAATCTCTGCTTTCCCGCTGTCTTCATCCAATCAATCCTACTCCTTTCTATGGCTGGCTTTATGCAAGGGCATCACCGTTGTCAATGGTTACTTCCCCTCCTCTTGTGAAAATGGTCCAAATGCTCTGTCACAGTACGGCTAATCATCTGAGGTTCCCGATCATGCTGGAATAGGATTTACCCTCCTTTTGCGTCCGTCACTACGCCCAGCAATCGCGAGTTTGAAGCTCGTCACAGTCATTCAATCCCAGAATCCTACTTGGAATACCACAGACAAGGTTTAGACTTTCCGGATTCTCATGAATGCCGCCATCAGTCTAGCTTACACCACGAAGATTCTGATTAAGAGATCCAAGAGATAATCATTCAATCAAAGGTAGAACGGAAGTGGTTGTCAGGCATGCGTTCATGGGGAATGATGATGATTGTCACGTTCATCACATTCAGGTTGAAGTGCGAATGAATATCTTAGAAGCGGAATAAGTTGAATTGAATAGAAAAACAGTAGTACTTTGCATTAATCTTTGAGGAACAGCAGAGCTCCACACCTTAATCTATGGAGTGTAGAAACTCTACCGTTAAAAATACATAAGTGAAAGGTTTAGGCATGGCCGAATGGCCAGCCCCCAAAACGAGATCACAGGATCAAAAATACAATCCAGGATGTCTAATACAATAGTAAAAGGTCCTATTTATAATAAACTAGCTACTAGGGTTTACAGAAGTAAGTAATTGATGCATAAATCCACTTCCGGGGCCCACTTGGTGTGTGCTTGGGCTGAGCTTGAAGTCTACACGTGGAGAGGTCATTCTTGGAGTTGAACGCTAGCTTTTGTGCCATTTTGGGCGTTGAACTCCACTTTGCAACTTATTTCTGGCGCTGGACGCCAGAATTGGGCAGAGAACTGGCGTTGAACGCCAGTTTGCGTCATCTAAACTTGGGCAAAGTATAAAATATTATATATTGCTGGAAAGCCCTGGATGTCTACTTTCCAACGCAATTGGATGCGCACCATTTTGAGTTCTGTAGCTCCAGAAAATTCATTTTGAGTGCAGGGAGGTCAGAATCCAACAGCATCAGCAGTCCTTCTTCAACCTCTGAATCTGATTTTTGCTCAAATCCCTCAATTTCAGCCAGAAAATACCTGAAATCACAGAAAAACACACAAACTCATAGTAAAGTCCAGAAATGTGAATTTAGCATAAAAACTAATAAAAACATCCCTAAAAGTAACTAGATTCTACTAAAAACAATGCCAAAAAGCGTATAAATTATCCGCTCATCAGCCACCCCACAGAATTCGCATACGGGACCACCTGCATACGAAGCGGCCATTCCTTTCGGGTTTGGAGTCTCATGTATGTGAGAACTAGGTTTTTGAGGGGTTGTGTATGCGACCACCTGCCCACGACGCGGCCATTCCTTTCGGGTTTGGTGTCTTGCGTATGCGAGCAGGGTATGCGTATGATGAATCCATATTTGACGATATATTTTGGTTTGATTTGAGTAGATTTCATCACTTAAAACCACATTTATTCATCCAAATAGTATACTTTTGTGTTCTCTCCCTTAATTGAGCTTAATTGTGAAAACATGTTATTTTGTGCTTAAATTAGTGATTTTAATCCCACTTTTATGCCATTCGATGCCATGACATGTTTGTTGAGTGATTTTAGGTCCTAAAGGCATGTTTGGCAAGGCAAAAGTGGAAGGAAGCATGTACAAAGGGAGAAAGCATGAAGAAAACAAAGGAGAAGCACATATTGGAGTGTGCGTGCGCACAACCTAGTGTGCGTACGCACAAGAGCCACAAAACCATGTGTGCATACGCACGACCACCTGTGCATACGCACAAGAAGAAAATCAGCATGTGTGCGGACGCACACACCTGTGCGTCCGCACACATCCCAGCGCGTGACTCATTTAATGGAAATTGTTGGGGGCAATTTCTAGGCCTCCAGAGCCCAGTTTTTGAACTTTCTGAAACTGATTCTTCCTATATTAAGCAAGACCTCACTCCATGTGAAGGGGGGAGAAATTAGGGTTAGATTTTAGTCATGTAGTTCATTTTCTAGAGAGAGAAGCTCCCCCTTCTCTCTAGAACCTAGGGTTTTTTAGTTTAATTTCCTTGTAATTTCTATGTTTACTTCTTGTTTTGATCTAGTTTCTTCTACCTTTCTTTACTTTATTGTCTTAATCTCTTTAGTTTATCATGTTAATTTCTCATTTTGTTACTTTTTATGCTTATGAACACTCTTGTTATCTTAACTTACATTTAATGCAATTTAAGTTTTTATGTCATTTATTGCTTTATTGAGTTGCTATCTTTACTTTCCTTGCTTGGTAGTTGTAGCATTTATTATTTCTTATCATTTTACCATGCTTTCTTTACATGCCCACCAAGTGTTTGACAAAATACTTGGTTGGGCTTTTGCTTAGTTTCTCACACTCTTGGTTGAGAATTTGGGTGTTTGGGTGAACTTGAGTGGTGGATGTCCATTCCACATTGTATGGGGGTTGTTAATTAATTTGGTTTCCCTTGACTCTAAGTGACCCACTAGTGTTGACTTAGGACTTAGGGATTGAGATTAATTATGCCTAGTTGACTTATCCTCGATGTAGGGTTGACTAATTGGGATTAATTCACACACAATTACTATGATTGTGGTCCACAACTAAGATAGAAATCCCTAATTATCCACTTCTTACCAAGAGTTTCTTTTAGCATTTAATTCCCCTTTCTTGCCTTTAATTGCTTTGACCTTTAATTTCTTGCATGCTAAGTTACCTTCTTGCACTCTAATTTCTTGCCATTTTAATTCCTTGCTCTCTCTTGCATTCACAATCCCCATGTTCTCCTCTCATAGCCAATAATATGACATTTCATTGCAACTCCTAGGAAAGACGACCCGAGGTTGAATTACTCTTGATCTCGGCTATTATAATTTGAATCTAAACATTTGACGGAGAGAATTCGTTGTTGGTTTGGAATATGCTACCAACGAATTGATGCTTGATTTTGATTGATTCTAAACCATACAAGAATTCTCTTTCATCAAATTTGGCACCGTTGTCGGGGAGTTGTAATGGTACTGGTTATTGTCTATTGTAAATATGTTAATATGTAAATAGTTGTTTTTGATTGATTGCTTGTTTTTGCTAATCTTAGGAGTTTATTTTATTTGTTCTTATTACCTTTAGTTTTTATTTTATTTTTCTCCTATGAATTCTCACCCAATGCATTGTGAGTTTTGTTGCTATTGTATTGTAGGAATTGGAAATTTCAAATGCTTGTTACCTAGATGGAATGAAAGGAATTCACAACAAGATTTGGGTGCATAAGCTTTGGAGCCTCAAAAGCCTTGGAGAATACAAGGTTGGGTGGGATTTCAAGGTGGTTTGATGAGAGCTCTCCATAAGTCCAACTTAAGGACAATAAACCAAAGTGCTAGGTGTGAGACACTCCACCATGGTAACACCTTTCTTACCCCTTCTCTTTATTTATAGTCTTAGTTTATTGCATAATTGCTTGTCTTAGTTAGTTTAGGATTCGTTTAATTTCGAGTTTAGATATGTTAATTTGCATATGGATCATGATTTTGTGACGTTTTGAATGTTTTGGGGTTTTATGTTGATTGAGCTAAGGCTTGGTACCATAGAATTTGAAAGAAATTTTTTTTTTGCAAAACAAGGCATCTGTGCGTACACACACACCTGTGCGTGCACACACAACCTCTATTTTCTGCTTCCTATGCATGCGCACCGACCTGTGCGCCCGCACACGCATGATTTTACCCTCTGTTCGCAGCGCTGGCACAGCCTATGCGCGTGCACCCATACCCCTCTTCGCTTACGTGCACGCGCACAGACCTGTGTGCGCGCGCACACATGATCCTTTCTTAAAAAAAAACTACTCCCTGTGCGGCCGCACCTCCGTGTGCGCTTGCACACTCTTTTAGCAACCTTCTGGTCGCAGCACACGCACCCCTTGTGCGTGTGCACACAACCCCCTTTTCCCTGTTGTGCGACCGGACGCGACGTCATGCGTCCACACAGGCTGCCGTACATCTTCTGGTCGCAGCGCTCGCACACTGTTCAGCGCTCGCACACTATTGTGCACTCGCATACCCTCTCTTTTCCCTGGTGTGCGTACGCACACTACCCTGTGCATCCGCACAGGTCGTATTCTGGGCAGTAATGAGAAAGAGTGCCCTGTTCTACCGTTCTCTTTCTTCTCTCTTCTTCCTTCTTCTTTCTTCTTTCTTCTTTCTTTTTCTTCTCTTATTCTTCTTGAAGAACTGAAGATTGATGGTTTAGAGGTTATAGTAAACTCTCGTTGCAAGTATAGTTACTAAACCAAACAATCAACCTTTCTTACAAAAATTTTGGTTGTCACAAGTAACAAACCCCTTTTTAAAATTAATAACCGAGTATTTAAACCTCGGGTCCTCTTCTCAAGAAATTACAGGGAAGTATGTTCTTATTATTGGTTATGAGTTTGTAAATTGGGGTTTTGGAGTTTGGGCAATAGGCACAGGTATATTTAAATGGCAAGTAAAATAAATTAACAATAATAAAATCTCTTGGCAAGGTATGAAGAACTGAAGGTCCTATCCTGGTTATCCTTATCAATTGTAATGAGAATTGGATTTTTCTCCCACTTTGTTAACCTCTAACTATGAAGGTAAGTTAAGTGGATGAATTAATTTTTATTCCTCAGGTCCTAGTCTTTCCTTGGGAAAAGTTAGAGTTATTAGAACTCGAATTAATTCTTGAAGAATTCCAATTTTCAATCAACAATGAGTTTGATAACTCAAGAGTCACCAATTATTTAACCAAAGCCAAAAGGGAAAATATCTAAATTAAATTAAAAGCATTCATATAAATAAAGCAAAGCAAAATTAAATCTAAAAATACCTCGAATTGCATTCACAAAAGAACTTAAATCTGACATGGATATTCATAAATTAAATTGGAGAAATAAATAAAAAGAACATTGAACCTGGGATTGAGAGGCACTCCTAAAACTAAGAGAAATCCTAAATCCTAATCCTAAGAGAGAGGAGAGAACCTCTCTCTAAAAAACTACATCTACTCCTAAAATTGTGAATGTGAAAGCTTATGTTTATGAATGAATGGATTTCCCCACTTTATAGCCTCCAATCTATGTTTTCTGGGCCGCAAACTGGGTCAGAAACAGCCCAGAAATCGCTGGAGAAGAAATCTGCCACGCTGATTTTCGCCACTACGACGCGTTCGCATCGCCTAGCGTCAGAGAAACTATGGTATATTATATATAAAATCGAAGCCCCGGACGTTAGCTTTCTAACGCAACTAGAACTGCGTCGTTTGGACCTCTGTAGCTAAAGTTATATTCGTTTGAGTGCGAAGAGGTCAGGCTGGACAGCTTAGCAATTTCTCCAACTTCTTGTATTCCTTCCACTTTTGCATGCTTCCTTTCCATCCTCTGAGCCATTCCTGCCCTGTAATCTCTAAAATCACTTAACACACATATCAAGGCATCTAATGGTAATAAGAGAGGATTAAACATAGGAAACTTAAGGCCAAAGAAACATGTTTTCAATCAAAGCACATAATTAGGAAGGCAAATGTAAAACCATGCAAATAGTATGAATAAGTGGGTAATGAGTTGATAAAATCCACTCAATTGAGCACAAGATAAACCATAAAATAGTGGTTTATCAACCTCCCCACACTTAAACAATAGCATGTCCTCATGCTAAGCTCAAGAGAAACTATAAAGGGGTGAAGAGAAATGATAGAATGTATGAAATGCAACCTATCTGTGTGAATGCAACTACATGCAAAATGTTTCTACCTACTTGGTTAAAAGTAAATAAGCTCTTCAAGACAAAAACAAATCAGATTTCACTCATTCAAATCATACAATAAAAAGCAAGTAAATTTATAAGAAGATAGCTCATGAAAGCAGGGAACATAGAATTGAGCACTGAACCCCCACTGATAGTGTATATCACTCTAACTCTCAAGTGTCTAGGGTTAATCACTCTACTCTCCTCTAGTCATGCTTTCTAAACTTTGTTCTTCATCTAACGAATCAACAAAAATTTAATGTACCAATGCAAACATCATGAGGTCTTTTCAAGGTTGTAATGGGGCTAAGGTAAGGGTGAGGGTATATATATGGCTAAGTGAGCTATAAATTGAATCTTTAATTAACCTAAAATTTCACCTAACATAAATATACTCTATATAATTATAATTCATGCCTAGCTACCCAAAATTCTCACTTTTGTATCACATACTCATATATAAATTTTTCTTTAATTTTATCACATATGCATTGATCTTTTATTAACTTAATATTGGGGTAATTTTGTCCCTTTATTTATTTATTTATATTATATATTTTTTTCTTTTTCTTTTTCTCTTTTTTTTTTATTTTATTTTTTTTAGAGAGACATAAAAACTAGAATAACATATCAATGCATATGGAATTTTTAATTTTCTGTTTTTACATGAGTAGGTACCCAAATTTTCCAATATTCAAAATTAGAAACATGATACATTCCCTTATTAACCCAAGTTCCCACAGTTTCCCCACACTTAATTGTTGCACAATTCCTATCTTAAGCTAACCAAAGATTCAATTGGGATATTTAATTATTTTTCTGCTTAAGGCTAGTGATGTGGTAAAATACAGAACAAATGGGGATTAAAAGGCTCAAAGTGGCTAACAAGGGTGATTTAAAGGGTAGGCTTATTTGGGATAAGTGAGCTAAAATCAAACAATGGCCTCAATCATATGCAAGCATGTAAATACACTAAATAATGGACATATAGAATGGAACAAATCAAAGATTGCAATTATAGAGAAGAAAACACACAAGAATAAAAATTTATGGTTAAATAATGTAACAATGTAAATAAGCTCAAAACCTCACGGGTTGTGTGTTCTTTGACTAAAAAACCATGTTCCAAATACAACTTCAAACAAGTTTTACACAAAAAAAAATTTTGATTTTAAATTAGTGAATTTTTTTTTTAAAAGATAGGATCTTAAAAAAAAGAAACTTATTATTTCTCAACCAAGCAGTAGCTAAATGCATAAAATCAAAAAAAAAAATCATGTAATGAAACATGCAAATGTAAAAAATGTACTAAATAAAATATTGGTGTTGAGAAGAAAATAACTAACCCATGGAGATCGGTAACGACCTCCCCACACTTAAAGATTGCACCGTCCTCGGTGCATGCTAAGATGTACAAGTGGACGGGCTGCTCCAACTGATGTCTTTCTCTATAGATTGTGCAGATTGACTTGCCTGTCTCCCCAGTTAGAAGCTTTCGCTTTCCCTTCCTCCATGGCCACCCTGAAAGAAGAGAAAGAGAAGGAAAGTAACCCAGAATAAAGATAAGAACATAAATAAAATATGGGTGTTAATGCTAAATAATAAGGGTCTCATTTACATGGAAGCTTCAACATGTTCGTGAGAAAATAATAGAAGCACATGGCATACCAATGATGCAAAATTTGCAACAATGGGGAAGAGAGTGGGGAAGGAGAGATAATATAAATTCATGTCAATGCAAAAGAATAAAACAAGAATAAAACAAGTCACTAAGCACCCAAAATTTTTATAGTAAACTCTTGTTGCAAGTATAGTTACTAAACCAAACAATCAACCTTTCTTACAAAAGTTTTGGTTGTCACAAGTAACAAACCCCTTTTTAAAATTGATAACCGAGTATTTAAACCTCGGGTCGTCTTCTCAAGAAATTGCAGGGAGGTATGTTCTTATTATTGGTTATGAGTTTGTAAATTGGGGTTTTGGAGTTTGGGCAATGGGTACAGGTATATTTAAATGACAAGTAAAATAGATTAACAATAATAAAATCTCTTGGCAAGGTATGAAGAACTGAAAGTCCTATCCTGGTTATCCTTATCAATTGTAATGAGAATTGAATTTTTCTCCCACTTTGTTAACCTCTAACTATGAAGGTAAGTTAAGTGGATGAATTAATTTTTATTCCTCAGGTCCTAGTCTTTCCTTGGGAAAAGTTAGAGTTATTGGAACTCGAATTAATTCTTGAAGAATTCCAATTTTCAATCAACAATGAGTTTGATAACTGAAGAGTCACCAATTATTTAACCAAAGCTAAAAGGAAAAATATCTAAATTAAATTAAAAGCATTCATATAAATAAAGCAAAGCAAAATTAAATCTGAAAATACCTCGAATTGCATTCACAAAAGAACTTAAATCTGACATGGATATTCATATATTAAATTGGAAAAATAAATAAAAAGAACATTGAACCTGGGATTGAGAGGCACTCCTAAAACTAAGAGAAATCCTAAATTCTAATCCTAAGAGAGAGGAGATAACCTCTCTCTCTAAAAAACTACATCTACTCCTAAAATTGTGAATGTGAAAGCTTATGTTTATGAATGAATGGATTTCCCCACTTTATAATCTCCAATCTGTGTTTTCTAGGCCGCAAACTGGGTCAGAAACAACCCAGAAATCGCTGGAGAAGAAATCTGCAACGCTGATTTTTGCCACTGCGACACGTCCGTGTAGAGCACGCATTTGCGTCGCCTAGCGTCAGGGCAACTATGGCATATTATATATCAAATCGAAGCCCCGGACGTTAGCTTTCTAACAAAACTGGAACCGCGTCGTTTGAACCTCTGTAGCTAAAGTTATAGCTGTTTGAGTGCAAAGAGGTCAGGCTGGATAGCTTAGCAATTTCTCCAACTTCTTATATTCCTTCCACTTTTGCATGCTTCCTTTCCATCCTCTGAGCCATTCCTGCCTTGTAATCTCTAAAATCACTTAACACACATATCAAGGCATCTAATGGTAATAAGAGAGGATTAAACATAGGGAACTTAAGGCCAAAGAAACATGTTTTCAATCAAAGCACATAATTAGGAAGGCAAATGTAAAACCATGCAAATAGTATGAATAAGTGGGTAAAGAGTTGATAAAATCCACTCAATTGAGCACAAGATAAACCATAAAATAGTGGCTTATCACTTCTCTTCTCCGGCAAAGCACCACCGCCGTGAGATTCGCAGTGGCTAACACAAGTGCCACTGTTGCCTATCCCTCTCTTTTCTATTCTTCATCTTTTTAATTTTCTTGTTTTAATCTTCTTTGTTATGTTTTAGTTGCTTGCTTAATTTTTGGTTTTTTTTATTTAATTTTGGTTATTTAGTTTAATTTTGCTTAATTATCTATTTGTTTGTTGCATTGCAAGTGTTCAATTTTTCATTTATGGGTTGTTGATGTCTGAATTTTTGCTTGAATTGATGAATCTGTGCACTACATTCCATGTGTTTGTTTAAATTCCTAGATGAACTTTTTGTTTAATGAATGTGTTGTCGCGACTATATGTGTTAGACCATATCCTTGTTTGGCATTCTAATTAAGAATTGTTCACCGTTGAATGGTTCTAATTTCAATAATGTACTTGTTGTTTAATGCTTTGAGTTGCTAGCACCAAATTGACTTACAATTGACTTTTTGTCTCTTATTTGGTGCAATTTTTAACAAATACATATTGAATTCAGTGAATTGAATGGAATTGCTTGTTCATCATGATTTTTAAGTCAATGTAATCACATCACAAGGTATTTGCTCCTTGTTAATGCTTTGCATTTGTTTGAGTTGACTTGACTTGATTCTTATCAAGACTTGTCACTTTTTGTAGCAAGCACATTCCCATGTGATTATTTGATTATTCTTAAGGATGAATAGGTAGTTCTCTTCATCATTGCATTGGTTATTGTTGGTTGTGCTATTTTACATTAATCTTGTGCTTTCACTTGCACAACTTCAATATCCAATAATTCCTACATTCAATTCACTTTTGTTGTACTTACCTAAGTTTGCATGTGCTTAATTGATGCTCGTTCATTGCTTGCATCTTAGGCCATTTAATTGAGGAACTCATTCTTACTTTTTGATTGTGTGGATGGCATTTTAACCAGCTGTTGTGTGTATTCCACACCACTATGCGAAATTCCTCAATTAGATGCTTATCTACTCCCTCCTTCACCCTTTTGATTCCTAATTATACCTTATTCACTCTTTTTGAGGATGAGACATAAAGGCAAGGAGCCGGGAAAGGAGGAGGACATTGGCGATTTCCACACAACCTAAGCCCCGCATCCACCAACCTATGGTGGAGGAACTTCGAGATCCCCCCGGATTATGTTCGTGCACGGAGGACCGTACAACGCTTAAGTGTGGGGGAGGATTCGTCATTTTGGGGTGTAAACTTTCTTTTTCCGAACACTTTGCACTTTATTTTTGTTTTTTTATTATGTTCCTTGTACATATTTGGAGTGTTTTTAACTATTGCATTGCATTTTCTTTCGGTATATATATATATTGCATTTCGCATCTTTTTCTTAGTATATAGTTTATAGATAGAAGCTGCGATTGGATGATGTGAATAGTATAGTACCTAGTTTAATTCTGTCCTAATTGTTCATATTAGTTTTCGCAATATTGAAAAATTAGGAATAGAACTAGAAAATTTTAAAAAATTGCATCCATCACAACATACATACATACATATAGGAAATAATTTTGGTAAAAAACAACAAAGATCTCCAAGATTTTTATTTTTAGGGCATTCTATTGAATTGATTTTGAAAATTATTTTTAAACTTAGTTGAATGAATTTTTGTGGAACATAGAAGAGAGAAAGAACAAAATACCTTGTGAGTCTTTGAGCTTTAATAAGTGGTTATACATTATAACCACAATTTTTGTTCATTGTGTGATATATCTCTTCTATGATTGTAATCTTGATTTTGCTTGATTCTTTATTTCTGATGTTTGATGTCTTGAATGTATTTAGCGTGATTGAGGCCATTTTTGAATTAAACTCACTCACCCATATGGACCTACCCTTGCATCTACCTTTGTTAACCCCTTTTGAGCTTTTTAATCTCCTTTGTTCTAATTGTTAGCACATCACAACCTTAAGCGAAAAACCATGAATAACCTTGAATTGCTTCTTTGATTAGCTTAGGTTGAGGAGTGTGTGTCATTTAAGTGTGGGGAAAATTTTGGAAAGCATTGGTAGAAAAACATTTTGTTTTGGTTAATTATCGAAAATTTGGGGAAAATGGGTGCACATTCATGTATTAATTTGCTTTAACCATATGCTTTTTCATAGAAAAAGAAAAAAAGAAATAGAAAAAAAAAGATGAAATGAAGGAAAAATATACTAATAAGATGGGACAAAAATTATCCCAAAGAAAAGAAAAAAATGAATAAGAAATGCATATGTGTTTTGAATAGAACTAAGGCATGAATGTGTGTGTGAAAAGAAGTAATGGGTGGTTAGAATGCATTTTTTGTGGGTTGATTGATATAGGTTGAGTTGGGTACTTGAGCTAATCAAAGATTCAATCTTTTAGTCCACTGAGCCATATACTCATCCTACCCTTACCCTAACCCATTACAACCCTCTAAAGACCTCATGATACTTGCATACATGCATCAAATACTTGTTGATTGTTAGATGAAAAGCAAATCCTTGAAAACATGATTAGAGGAGATTTGAGTGAATTGACCCTAAACACCGAGTGATTAGAGTGTATACACACCTAATGAGGGTTCAATTACTCAATTCTATGTCTCCACCCTTTTTATCATGGATTCTTGCAAGTTGCTTCTTTTTATGAATGAATCAATTCTCTAGATTTTGATTGCATTGAATTACTTCTTTGCTTAGCCCTACATGTCCATAATCTTGCTTAGAAATTTGATTGTTTGTTTTCACCAATTTCACAGGATACTATAGGTAGATATATAGGTATAGATAGTATTTAGTATAGTTTCATGCATTTAAGTAGTTGCATTTAATAAATTGCTTGCCCTCCTTATTCTTCCCCTTTGATTGTGATTAGCATGAGGACATGCTATTGTTTAAGTGTGGGGAAATTGATGAATCCATATTTGACGATATATTTTGGTTTGATTTGAGTGGATTTCATCACTTAAACACACATTTATTTATCCAAATAGTATACTTTTGTGTTATCTCCCTTAATTGAGCTTAATTGTGAAAACATGCTATTTTGTGCTTAAATTAGTGATTTTAATCCCACTTTTATGCCATTCGATGCCATGACATGTTTGTTGAGTGATTTTAGGTCCTAAAGGCAAGTTTGGCAAGGCAAAAGTGGAAGGAAGCATGTACAAAGGAAGAAAGCATGAAGAAAACAAAGGAGAAGCACACATTGGAGTGTGCGTGCATACAACCTAGTGTTCGTACGCACAAGAGCCACAAAACCATGTGTGCATAAGCACGACCACCTGTGCGTACGCACAAGAAGAAAATCAGCATGTGTGCGGACGCACACACCTGTGCGTCCGCACACGTCCCAGTGCGTGACTCATTTAATGAAAATCGCTGGGGGCGATTTCTGGGCCTCCAGAGCCCAGTTTTTGGACTTTCTGAAGCTGATTCTTCCTATATTAAGCAAGACATCACTCCATGTGAAGGGGGGAGAAATTAGGATTAGATTTTAGTCATGTAGTTCATTTTCTAGAGAGAGAAGCTCCCCCTTTTCTCTAGAACCTAGGGTTTTTTACTTTAATTTCCTTGTAATTTCTATGTTTACTTCTTGTTTTGATCTAGTTTCTTCTACCTTTCTTTACTTTATTGTCTTAATCTCTTTAGTTTATCATGTTAATTTCTCATTTTGTTGTTTTTTATGCTTATGAACACTCTTGTTATCTTAACTTACATTTAATGCAATTTAAGTTTTTATGTCATTTATTGCTTTATTGAGTTGCTATCTTTACTTTCCTTGCTTGGTAGTTGTAGCATTTATTATTTCTTGTCATTTTACCATGCTTTCTTTACATGCCCACCAAGTATTTGACAAAATACTTGGTTGGGCTTTTGCTTAGTTTCTCACACTCTTGGTTGAGAATTTGGGTGTTTGGGTGAACTTGAGTGGTGGATGTCCATTCCACATTATATGAGGGTTGTTAATTAATTTGGTTTTCCTTGACTCTAAGTGACCCACTAGTGTTGACTTAGGACTTAGGGATTGAGATTAATTATGCCTAGTTGACTTATCCTCGATGTAGGGTTGACTAATTGGGATTAATTCACACACAATTACTATGATTGTGGTCCACAACTAGGATAGAAATCCCTAATTATCCACTTCTTACCAAGAGTTTCTTTTAGCATTTAATTCCCCTTTCTTGCCTTTAATTGCTTTGACCTTTAATTTCTTGCATGCTAAGTTACCTTCTTGCACTCTAATTTCTTGCCATTTTAATTCCTTGCTCTCTCTTGCATTCACAATCCCCATGTTCTCCTCTCATAGCCAATAATATGACATTTCATTGCAACTCTTAAAGAAGATGACCCGAGGTTGAATTACTCTTGATCTCGGCTATTATAATTTGAATCTAAACATTTGATAGAGAGAATTCATTGTTGGTTTGGACTATGCTACCAATGAATTGATGCTTGTTTTTATTAATTCTCGCTGACCACGCCCTATAGGGATCATTGAATCAATTGCAATAAGTCCTGTTTGAAGAGGCTCATATACGGAACGCCTCGAAATAATGCCAGGAGCTGGAGATTCGATTAATCGAGATTCGAAAGATGAAATTTCTCCTCGACCATCAATTGGTTTAGCCAATGCATTTATAACACGACCCAAATAAGCCTCACTTACTGGTATCTGAGCAATTCTTCCTGTTGCTTTTACCGAGCTTCCCTCTTGTATCATCAAACCATTACCCATTAATACAACACCAACATTATTTGATTCCAAACCATACAAGAATTCTCTTTCATCAGCATACGCGAGAACTGGGGTTTTTAGGGGTTGCGTACGCGACCACCTGCACACGACGCGACCATTCCTTTCAGGTTTGGTGCCTTGCGTACCCGAGCAAGTGTATGCGTACGTGAGCAAGGAAAAACGTACCCCGATGTACGCGAGACCGCCATGCGTACGCGAAGCCCTGTTTTCAGCAAAGTGAATTTTATATTTTAAAACTTTATTTTGAACCTCTAAACCTCTATTTTTACTCTTTTACCCCTTAAACTTTAGTTGTATATTGGTGCACGAATCCCCACACCTTCGTACAGCTGTACTAGCAAGTGCACTGGGTTGTCCAAGTAATACCTGAGTGAGTCAGGGTCGATCCCACGAGGATTGTCGTTTAAAGCAAGCTATGGTTATCTTGCAGGTCTTAGTCAAGCAGATAGAAGAATTGGATTTGGAAGATGAAATTATAATGATAATCTTAAAACCTAGAGGAATGTCTGAGATGGATGAGGCTTGGAGTTGCTTTGTCCTTCTGGATTAACTCTGGTCTTACTGTCTCCTTTGCTTGTGAATCATCTCTTCTATAGCAGGCTGTATGTGATCAACGCCTTTATTGAGAGGTCATCAATACTCCTCCAGATCTGAACCCCAGGGTTAGTGTGGATCCAGTCTGCTTGAGGGTGAAGCTCGTACAGTCCATTCTCCTTAATGATCCTACTCAAAGCGCCACAGACAAGGTTGGATCTTCCGGGTCAGAGAATGTTGTATCTTTGGATTCTAGCCTCTACCACAGAGACCCTAATCTCCCCAGAAATCGGCTGAACTGGTGTCTCGAGAAGTCCCCAACGAAGTCATGGATTAGCCGTCTGAGAGATGTATAATCAAGCTGGCTGGTGGTTCGATGCTTTCCACTAAAGTATTCACAAGAACCCAAGTGGATAGGGGTGTTTGTCAAGCACGTTTGTCTTAGTATGATGAACAGAGCAGATTGTCACTGATCATCCTATTCATCATGTTGAAGAATGAATATACATCTTAGAATTAACCAAACACAGATCGAAGAGAAATAGTAATACTTTTATTAATTCATAGGACTCAGCAGGGCTCCTCCCCTCAACCTAGGAGGTTTAGAAACTCATACTGAAAGAAAAATACAATGATGAATTCAAAAATATGATGAATGATGGTAAAAAGTGTTACGAATAACATGAATCTAATCCCTTAAATACTAAACAAATGAATAGTAAGGGTAAAATAGTCTTTTTAGTGCTAAAATCCACTTCTAGGGCCCACTTGGTGAGTGTTTGGGCTGAGATTTGATGAGATCCATGTTCTATGAGGCCTCTAAGGCATTGAACGCTGGGTTTTGCTCTTTGGGCGCTGGACGCCAGAAAAGGGGCAGGAGGCTGGCGTTGGACGCCAGTTTTGGGCCTTCTAATCTGAAACAAAGTATGAACTATTATACATTTCTAGAAAGCTCTGGAAATCAGATTTCCATAGCCGTTGAGGACGCTCCATTTGAACTTTTGTAACTCCAGAAAAGCACTTTCGAGTGCAACGAGGTCAGATCCGTACAACATCTGTAGTGCTTTTTCTGTCTCTGAATCAAACTTTTGCTCTAGCTCCTCAATTTCAGCTAGAAATTACCTGAAATTGTACAAAAACACACAAACTCAAAGTAGAATCCAAAAATGTGAATTTAACACTAAAACCTATAAAAACTTAAGAAAAACTAAACAAAACATACTAAAAATTATATGAAAATGATGCCAAAAAGCGTATAAAATATCCGCTCATCACAACACCAAACTTAAACTGTTGCTTGTCCCCAAGCAACTAAAAATACAGTAGGATAAAAAGAAAATTAAGATACAATAAATTTCAAAGTTTTTAATGAAGCTCAGTTACAATTAGATGAGCGGGACTTAGTAGCTTTTTACTTTTGAATAGTAACAATTATGTAAAATTCATCGCTCTTTCTTTCCCTGGTAATGGCGCCAAAAACATGATGCCAATACCATGGTTCACAACTTCGCACAACTAACCAGCAAGTGCACTGGGTCGTCCAAGTAATACCTTACGTGAGTAAGGGTCGAATCCCACGGAGATTGTTGGTATGAAGCAAGCTATGGTCACCTTGTAAATCTCAGTCAGGCAGATATAAAATAGTAATGGGGTTTTCGAAAATAATTAATAAAATAGGGATAGAAATACTTATGTAAATCATTGGTGAGAATTTCAGATAAGCGAATAGAGATGCTTTCGTTCCTCTGAACCTCTGCTTTCCTGCTATCTTCATCCAATCAGTCTTACTCCTTTCCATGGCTGGCTTTATGTAATGCATCACCATTGTCAATGGCTACTTTCGGTCTTCTCTCGGGAAAATGATCCAAATTCCCGGTCATGGCACGGCTAATCGTCTGGAGGCATCACCCTTGTCAATGGTCACATCCTTTCCTCTCAGTGAAAATGGTCAATGCACCCTGTCACGGCACGGCTATTCATCTGTCGGTTCTTGATCATGCTGGAATAGGATTTACTATCCTTTTGCGTCTGTCACTACGCCCAGCAATCGCGAGTTTGAAGCTTGTCACAGTCATTCAATCATTGAATCTTACTCGGAATACCACAGACAAGGTTTAGACTTTCCGGATTCTCTTGAATGCCGCCATCATTCTAGCTTACACCACGAAGATTCCGATTAAGAGATCTAAGAGATACTCATTCAATCTAATGTAGAACGGAAGTGGTTGTCAGGCACGCGTTCATAGGGAATGATGATGATTGTCACGTTCATCACATTCAGGTTGAAGTGCGAATGAATATCTTGGAAGCGAAATAAGATGAATTGAATAGAAAACAGTAGTACTTTGCATTACTCTTTGAGGAATAGCAGAGCTCTACACCTTAATCTATGGAGTGTAGAAACTCTACCGTTAAAATTACATAAGTGAAAGGTCCAGGCATGGCCGAGATGGCCAGCCCCCAAAACGTGATCACAGGATCAAAATACGATCCAGGATGTCTAATATAATAGTGAGAGGTCCTATTTATAATAAACTAGCTACTAGGGTTTACAGAAGTAAGTAATTGATGCATAAATCCACTTCCGGGGCCCACTTGGTGTGTGCTTGGGCTGAACTTGAATGTTGCACGTGTAGAGGTCCTTCTTGGAGTTGAACACCAGCTTTTGTGCCAGTTTGGGCGTTGAACTCCACTTTGCAGCTTGTTTCTGGCGCTGGACGCCAGAATTGGGCAGAGATCTGGCGTTGAACGCCATTTTGCGTCGTCTAAACTTGGGCAAAGTATAGACTATTATATATTGCTGGAAAGCCCTGAATGTCTACTTTCCAATGCAATTGGAAGCACGCCATTTCGAGTTCCGTAGCTCCAGAAAATCCATTTTGAGTGCAGGGAGGTCAGAATCCAACAGCATCAGCAGTCCTTCTTCAACCTCTAAATCTGATTTTTGCTCAAGTCCCTCAATTTCAGCCAGAAAATATCTGAAATCATAGAAAAACACACAAACTCATAGTAAATTTCATAAATGTGAATTTAACATAAAAACTAATGAAAATATTGCTAAAAGTAGCCAGATCCTACTAAAAATATACTAAAAACAATGCCAAAAAGCGTATAAATTATCCGCTCATCAGGCATTTTACTATTCATTGAAGTTTAGAATGGTTGGCATCTTTAGGAACTCGGAATCCAGATGATATTATTGACTCTTCTAGTTCAGTTCTTTTTTATTTTTGAACACAGCTTTTTAGAGTCTTAGCTGTTACCCTAAGCACTTTGTTTTCCAGTATTACCACCGGATACATACATGCCACAGATACTTTAACTGGGTGAACCCTTTCGGATTGTGATTCAACTTTGCTAGAATCCTCAGATAGAGGTGTCCATATTTCTTAAGCACACTCTTTTTGCTTTGGATCACGACTTTAACCGCTCAGTCTCAAACTTTTCACTTGACACCTTCACGCCACAAGCGCATGGTTAGGGACAGCTTGGTTGAGCCGCTTAGGCCAGGATTTTATTCCTTTAGGCCCTCCTATCCACTGATGCTCAAAGCCTTGGATCCTTTTACCCTTGCCTTTTCGTTTAAAGGGTTATTGGCTTTTTCAATCTGCCCTCCTTTTCCTGCATTTTTGGGCAGTAATGGATTTTTCTCTTTATTTATTTATTTTTTCGCCATTTTTTCTTTCTTTTTCGCATGCATAATAATTTTTTTTCTTTTGCAACATGCTTTTTCTTTTTTTTTTTGCTGCTTTTTCTTGCTTCAAGAATCAATTTATTTAGATTTTTCAGATTACCAATAATACTTCTCCTTTTTCCTTATTCTTTCAAGAGCTAACATTCTAAAATTCCAATTTCAAATATGCATTGTTTATTCATGCATTCAGAAAATAAAAGTAATACCACCACATCAAAATAAATGAACTATTCTTATTATAAACTTAAAATTCATGTATCTTTCAATTCTTTTCAATTAAAACTTTTTTTAAGCAAGGTGAGAGATATATGGAATATTTTATGACTTTAAGACATCAATACAAATGATCATGCAACAAGAACAAGAGAACAGATAAAACATAACAGAAAACAAAAAAATAACAAAAGGAGATAAAGAGAACGAATCCACCTTTTATGGTGGCAGCTAGTACTCCTCTTTGAGGATTGACGTGGCGAAATTGGCCGATTAAGAAATTAATAATAAAAATGCGTTGCAAGTATAGTTCTTAACCAGCAAAAATCCTTTTGTCAATTTAGAAGAGTTATCACAGATTTAAGAATAAGATTACTGGGAGTATCAATCCCAGGTCATCTCCCAACGAGTTGACAAAAGAGTGCAGCTTATTGGTTAGAGGTTTTCCCATAAATTTTGAGTTTGAGAAACAGGAAAATAAGTAATTGTAAAATTAAACAACAGAAATTAATGAGAGAATTTATATAATTAAATTAAAAACCTTGATCGGAAGAAGATTAATTGGAATTTCTATCCTTGTTGGAATTTCTCAAGTTTAATAATAAAAGGTTGTTGCTCTACTTAGTCTTCCCTTAATTAATAAGGAAAAGTTCAGTAACTAACTAACCAACTATGTCACAGGTCCTAATCCTTTTCTAAGAAGGGATTAGACTAAGAGACTAGAGTTGTCAGTCATCAACTACCCATTAGAATTAACACTTGAGTATCCCAACTCAAGATTCTCCTTTCAATCAACTCCCAATCAAGTTAGGGAACTACTCCATTATCATGAATATAAACTTCACAGAATTAAAAGGGGGATAAAAGAAAAACATAATAGACAATAATTAAAAATCAATTAAAAGTAAAAAGGTTCTTGTATTAATAAATCTCAAAATGCAACATACTTATCCAAACAGGGTCAATGGGCAGTAAAAAATAAAGAAATTAAGAAAACAAACTAGAATAATGAAACTTCCACGGAGGTAATGATCATTCTCAGTATCCAAAAGCAAAAGCATGAAACTCTGAAACTATGAATGTTAAGAATCCTAGAGGAAGGAGTAGTATTCTGATGCACGGAGACTTGTTTCTTAACAAATCTCCCTCGGTAAGTATACCGAATTGTCGTCAATTAATAACTCACAAAAGAGTGAGATCGAATCCCACAGAGATTAACGGATTAAGCAATCAATAGTTGATTAATTATCCTAGTTAGACGAATCATATTGGAGTCATAAGTAATCAAGGAAATGTAAATGGCATAAAAGTAAAGAAAGCAATAAAGTGCAGAAAAGTAAAATGGCAAGAGAAGTAAATGTAAGAACTAAAAATAAAATGAACATTGGGATCAAGAGATATTGCAATCCTCCGGATCAAGTTCATTCTCATCTCTTCCTCAATCAATGCATTCATTGATCTCCTTGGCAATCTTAAGTGATTGGATCCCAATTCCTTGGCAATCCAATCTCTCTAAGCTTGAACAATTTCCCAATTCCTTGATTTAATTGCTCATGGGAAGAGATGAAGTTTGGTCACTGATTATACCACACACATTCATAAATCAAAGTATTGGTAGGATTAAATGTCACAATATCCATCCAACCCCCAACCTAATCCAATGTGAGAGAGCATTTCTAGCATGATTTCCTCATTCCTCTTCCAAGGTTCAGAGAAAATCTAAGTATGAATAATTTCTCTTCCGAGACAATTACTCAATTGGATGAAGATCGAAAGCTCTCTAGTAAAATCAAGAGAAAAGAAAGAAGAAGAAGAATCAGAACTACAATTGATCCATTGGATCACAATAGAACTCTCTAACCCAATGAAAAGAGTTAGTTGATCATTGCTCTACCAAAATAGAAATGAAATAAAGTGCAGAAAAATAAAGATGAAGATTAAAACTGAAATTAAAACTTCAAAAATTCATAAATGAAAAGTACAAAGAAAAGAAAGAGAATGAAAAGTGTGTGAGGGGAGGGAGTCCGAAGACCCCTCTTCAATCCCCCATTCTAGAATGTTCGTCTCCCCTTTGAATGTAAAAACTAAGGCCCTTATATAGGCTCTCCTAAATTACAAAATGAAATTAAAAGCAAATTACAATTAAATGAAAATTCCTATTCTAGATGCTTCTTGTGGCCTTGATTAGTTGACACTTGTGGGCTTGCTTCCTTGAGGATGGGTGGTCCTTGAAAGTGAATCAAGTTGAGGTCTAGGTGCTAATGTCAGTGCTAACGTTAGCCACACTAACGCTACAAGTGTGGCGTTAGTGCTGAAGTTAGTGTGGCTAACGTCACACTTGCTACCCAGTTGGTATTTTTGGGGCTTAAAAGATGCCTCTGGTTTGTGCTCCAATGTCATGGCCACTATAGAGTATTATATATTGTTGGAAAGCTATGAATGTCAGCTTTCTAATGCAACTGAAATCACCTCAATTGGATCTCTGTAACTCAAGTTATGCTCCTTTGAAGGGGACAGGGTTGCTGGCATAGTGGCTGGCGTTATTGGCAAAACTGAGTGCCAATAACGTCCGCGTCCAGGGGGTTAATATTGCCAGGTTTTGGAGCTCAAACTTAATGTCCACTTAATTCTATTATATATTGTTGGAAAGCTCTGGATGTCTACTTTCCGACGCCTTTGAAAGCGCATCATTTGGAGCTCTACAGCTCGAGTTACACTTCTTAAAAGGTGAAGAGGTCAGCTGGCCTTACTACAGGTTGATACCATGTTCATCTTTGCAATTTCGGGACAGGTTTTCTCCCTCAAATTCAGTGTCTACCATGTAGTGCCATATATGCTTGGAAAGATCTGGAATCCTACTTTTCAATGCCATTGAAATCACCTCATTTGGAGCTTTGTGGCTCAAGTTATTCTTGTTTGAAGAAGGCATGGTCAGGCTGCCAGGTGAGACTTTTGCCCACGTTAATGTCCACGTTAGTGTAACTAACGTGGCCATTAACGTGGGTCTTCCTTTGCTTCGCAAACGTTAGTGGCACTCACTCTTTCCACTAATGTTGGCACTTCCCTTTCCTTCCACATTAGTTCCCACGTTAATGTAACTAACGTGGAAGCTAACGTGGGTGTTCTAGCCTTCACAAACGTTAGTGGCATTCACTTTTTCCACTAACGTTGGCATTTCCCTTTCCTTCCACGTTAGTTCCCACGTTAATGTAACTAACGTGGAGACTAACGTGGGTCTTCTTGCCCGTCGTTAACGTTAGTGGTGTTTACTTTTACCACTAACGTTCCATGCTCTCCTTCTTCAAAGTTAATGCCACTAACTTTCTCATTAACGTTGGGGCTTCTCTTTTCTTCCATGTTAATGGCCACGTTAGTGGCACTAACGTAGCCACTAACGTGGCTCTTCTCTGCTTCTTGTTACCTGAAATCAATTAAACAAAGTGCATCAAAGTCTTGCTCTTAATCATGGGATCATGCATCATCCATTTTATCATTCAATTCATGCATAATTCTCATGAAATCATTCAAAATTCACAATGTTTGATTGAATCATGGTGTGAATGTATTTTCAACTAAATACTTGCTTATTTCCTAAGAAAATGCATGAAACCAACCTAAAGCATACAAAAAATGGCTAGTAAAACTAGCCATGATGCCCTGGCATCACAACACCAAACTTAAATCTTGCTTGTCCCCAAGAAAGAAAAGAACTATGCACAAAGAATTCTCTTAATTGGAGTGTATTGAAGAATTGCTTATGATGCCTTAGTGGGTGAAGTGAATAAGTGACAGTGGGGTTAACTCTAATTTGTATGCTTATGCAAGGATTCCAGTGCTCATTAGTCCTTACATTTTGGAAGTCTTAGATCTTAGGACTTTCATTCAAATGATATTATGGAATCCTCTTTATAGATTGTCACCTTTGAAGCAACACTTATTTTCTAGCATTTTTCTTTTCTTTTTGTATCTTGGCCTCGACTCTAGGTATCATGTCTCAAAGCGGCTTTTTAAGATAAGCTTTCAATCAATACTCCCAAACCAGTTGGTCTAAGGTATTAGGTGTTAAAGCACCCCTTAGGATATACTTACTCAAGCCTCTCTCTTTGACACAAATCCACCACAAGCATGTAACTAGGACAATAACTCTTTGAGTTCTTGTTTCTTTCTTTTTCTTCCTAGTAATTGATGCTCAGAGCCTTGGGCTTGTTCTTTGTTTTTCTTATTCTTTTGTTTTCTTTTGTTACTGCTTCTTGGATCAATAGATGTATGAGAAATTTCATAATGCTTCTCTAAACTTCATTTCCTGTCTATGAGCTCCCATGCAAGTTTTCACAAACATGCAACCTCAATACACAATTATACAATCAGAATCTCCACTCCTCTTAATCTTTTGCTTGCCCCAAGATTATAAAATTCTTCAACATTTTTCTTTCAAAAGAATGATTTCTTTGTTGCATTCTTAGAGATATTGGGTGCAAGTAAAATTCAAGATGATAATCATGATATCATAGCAACATGTTACAAATCAAATATCAAATTATGCTTATTCACAAGGAGTAATCACACATGCATACAAAGAAAATAGAAGACAATCATGCAATTTAAAGTGCTGGAAATAAGTAAGAGAAAAAAGGAACTTTACCACCTTGTAGTTCATCTTCATTGTTGTTGCCCTTTTCTTCCTATTCTTCCCCTTCCCACACCAAACTTAGAATGATTGCTTATCCTCAAGCAACAAGTAAAACAGTGGTGATGGGGTTTATGATGGATCATGAATGTCTTAGAATAAAGTGTGAGTATGCATGTGTTTCAGCAAGCAAGATTAAGGATCACAATAAAGGCACAAGAACTAAAAACAGCAACATTGTGATGACATTAATAAGTGGTGTTGGCATGGTACTTTGCATGAAAGTTAAGTGGCAACACCAAACTTAGTGTGACACTGTCATTTTAGAATGATGCAAATACCTAGTGAAGATTGAAAATCATTTTGTTGCATGGCAACACCAAACTTAGAATGCAATCATATGTCAAATTATTGAAAGTAAACTAAGCAAGGAAAGAAAATGTTACCTATGGTTGGGTTGCCTCCCAACAAGCGCTCTTTTAATGTCATTAGCTTGACATGTTGTTCATGAATTTCTTCCTCTTCTTCCAGTTTGTTAAGAGGAATGACCTCAAGAGGAAAGAGGAGCCAGTTAATGCCCCTTGTTTTGAGTGCCTCTCCCCAGCAAGCCTTCTTCTATTGTTAGCTTGAGTAAACTTGCATGTTGGGGTAGGGGTGGGATGGTTTTTGGTTGACCTTTTCTTCTTCATGGATATTGTCCTTCTTTTCTTGGTCACCATCCTCTTTTTAGTGCTCATGTTGATTGCCTTCACCACCTTGATTTCAGTACTTGGGTGTTGTATGATGGTTGGAGCATCCTTTTCATCAAGAGCTTCTTGAATTGGTGGTTCAATGAACTCACCCTTTGTGCAACTCTCTGTTGTTGGAGTAGTGTGAACTCCCTTGATTGACTTCCTCCCTTTCTTCTACATGATGTTGCATTGAGTCTTTTGGGAGTGAGTTTGCATGTTCCTTTGTTACCCCTAGTAACCTCTGTGGGTCTGGAACTTTGGGCTTATATACTCTCACAGCCTCCTCCTTCTTTATATGAATCTCACTTGGTATGGCTGCCTCTTTTTCTTGTTCTTCTGATTCCTCCCTTGTTCTTGACTTTTGAATGAACTCCTCTATTTCTGGAGAGAGTGAAGTGGTCTCTCGTTGTAATCTCAGCTCTTCAATAAATCGTTCTTCAAAATAGAGTTGTGCATTCTGTCTCAATTTTTCTTCATGGTCTCTTTTTGCTATTTTCTCCTCTTCGTTTGTCTTTATTATTTCTTCAAGGAGGAGTTCTATCCTAGCGAGTCTCTCTTCTTCTCTACCTTTTTTGAATTCTTCAATGATGAGTTCCATCCTAGCAAGTTTATCTAAAGGAGGATGGGTAGGTTGTAATGGTTGGTCGGGGTTGGCTTGTGAATGAAATTGGTTGTTTCGTAGTTGTGTGTTCTGAAAGTGGTATGACTCTTGTGGGTAGTGGATTGAGTTTTGTGGATGGTGAAATGAATTGTATGGATTTGGGATAGACTTTTGTGCTGAGGCATACTCAAATGATAAAGAATTTAGGCATGTAAAACTTGGAGGTGAGGTTGGATAATTGAGAGGTGATGGCTCTTGATGAATGGGGTATGAATGAGTGGAATCTCTTTGATTTTGATCTTCCAAGTCACAACCTGAGTAGTGATCAATTTCACCAAAATATGGACCATTTTGTGGCTCTGGAAAGTACCCCAATTCATGTTCTTGATACTCCGACCCACCATGAGCATAGTAAAGTGAATCATTCTGTGGTGGTGGAGAGTTTCCCATGAATTTTGATTGACTAAAATATGATGGATGCTCCTTTCTTTCCTGCAGAAAGCTCTGTCTCAAATAATAATCACCAAAAGAAATTGGAATCTCCATTGTAATAAATGAGGGATTCTTAGTGAGGCAATATCACAAACAGTTAGTTAGCAAAAGAAAATAAGAAGCAAAAGAAAATAAAGACAAAAGAAAAGTGTCTAATCTAGTAAATCAATCAACCGGTAGTTTGTTAATCACAATTAATCCCCGGCAACGGCGCCATAAACTTGATGCACGGAGACTTGTTTGTTAACAAATCTCCCTCGGCAAGTATACCGAATTGTTGTCAAGTAATAACTCACAAAAGAGTGAGGTCGAATCCCACAGAGATTAACGGATTAAGCAATCAATAGTTGATTAATTATCCTAGTTAGACGAATCATATTGGAGTGATAAGTAATCAAGGAAATGTAAATGGCATAAAAGTAAAGAAAGCAATAAAGTGCAGAAAAGTAAAATGGAAAGAAAAGTAAATGTAAGAACTAAAAATAAAATGAACATTGGGATCAAGAGATATTGCAATCCTCCGGATCAAGTTCATTCTCATCTCTTCCTCAATCAATGCATTCATTGATCTCCTTGGCAATCTTAAGTGATTGGATCCCAATTCCTTGGCAATCCAATCTCTCTAAGCTTGAACAATTTCCCAATTCCTTGATTTAATTGCTCATGGGAAGAGATGAAGTTTGGTCACTGATTTTACTACACACATTCATAGATCAAAGTATTGGTAGGATTAAATGTCACAATATCCATCCAACCCCCAACCTAATCCAATGTGAGAGAGCATTTCTAGCATGACTTCCTCATTCCTTTTCCAAGATTCAGAGGAAATCCAAGTATGAATAATTTCTCTTCCGAGACAATTACTCAATTGGATGAAGATCGAAAGCTCTCTAGTAAAATCAAGAGAAAAGAAAGAAGAAGAAGAATCAGAACTACAATTGATCGATTGGATCACAATAGAGCTCTCTAACCCAATTAAAAGAGTTAGTTGATCATTGCTCTACCAAAATAGAAATGAAATAAAGTGCAGAAAAATAAAGATAAAGATTAAAACTGAAATTGAAACTTCAAAATTCATAAATAAAAAGTACAAAGAAAAGAAAGAGAAGGAAAAGTGTGTGAGGGGAGGAAGTCCGAAGACCCCTCTTCAATCTCCCATTCTAGAATGTCCGTCTCCCGTTTGAATGTAAAAACTAAGGCCCTTATATAGGCTCTCTTAAATTACAAAATGAAATTAAAAGTAAATTACAATTAAATGAAAATTCCTATTCTAGATGCTTCTTGTGGCCTTGATTGGTTGACACTTGTGGGCTTGCTTCCTTGAGGTTGGGTGGTCCTTGAAAGTGAATCAAGTTGAGGTCCAGGTGCTAATGTCAGTGCTAACGTTAGCCACACTAACGCTACAAGTGTGGCATTAGTGCTGAAGTTAGTGTGGCTAACGTCACACTTGCTACCCAGTTGGTGTTTTTGGGGCTTAAAAGATGCCTATGGTTTGTGCTCCAATTTCATGTCCACTATAAAGTATTATATATTGTTAGAAAGCTATGAATGTCAGCTTTCTAACGCAACTAAAATCACCTCAATTGGACCTCTGTAACTCAAGTTATGCCCCTTTGAAGGGGACAGGGTTGCTGGCATAGTGGCTGGCGTTATTGGCAAAACTGAGTGCCAATAACGTCCGCGTCCAGGGGGTTAATATTGCCAGGTTCTGGAGCTCAAACTTAATGTCCACCTCATACTATTATATATTTTTGGAAAGCCCTAGATGTATACTTTCCAATGCCTTTGAAAGCGCATCATTTGGAGCTCTACAGCTCGAGTTACACTTGTTGGAAAGTGAAGAGGTCAGCTGGCCTTACTACAGGTTGATACCATGTTCATCTTTGCACTTTTGGGGCAGGTTTTCTCCCTCAAATTCAGTGTCCACCATGTAGTGCCATATATTCTTGGAAAGATCTGGAATCCTACTTTCCAATGCCATTGAAATCACCTTATTTGGAGCTTTGTGGCTCAAGTTATTCTTGTTTGAAGAAGGCATGGTCAGGCTGCCAAGTGAGACTTTTGCCCACATTAATGTCCACGTTAGTGTAACTAACATGGCCATTGACGTGGGTCTTCCTTTGCTTCAAAAACGTTAGTGGCACTCACTTTTTCCACTAATGTTGGCACTTCCCTTTCCTTCCACGTTAGTTCCCACGTTAATGTAACTAACGTGGAAGCTAACGTGGGTGTTCTAGCCTTCACAAACGTTAGTGGCATTCACTTTTTCCACTAACGTTGGCGTTTCCCTTTCCTTCCACGTTAGTTCCTACGTTAATGTAACTAACGTAGAGACTAACGTGGGTCTTCTTGCCCGTCGCTAACGTTAGTGGTGTTTACTTTTACCACTAACGTTCCATTCTCTCCTTCTTCAAAGTTAATGCCACTAACTTTCTCACTAACGTTCGGGCTTCTCTTTTCTTCCACGTTAATGGCCACGTTAGTGGCACTAACGTAGCCACTAACGTGGCTCTTCTCTGCTTCTTGTTACCTGAAATCAATCAAACAAAGTGCATCAAAGTCTTGCTCTTAATCATGGGATTATGCATCATCCATTTTATCATTCAATTCATGCATAATTCTCATGAAATCATTCAAAATTCACAATGTTTGCTTGAATCATGGTGTGAATGCATTTTCAACCAAATACTTGCTTATTTCCTAAGAAAATGCATGAAACCAACCTAAAGCATACAAAAAATGGCTAGTAAAACTAGCCATGATGCCCTGGCATCATATTCTCTCTAGAATTCGAAAACTAAACTAAAACTACTCGTAATGAGAGTGTGTGAATGTGTCTTGAGTCTCTGCATTTTCCCTGGCTTTATTCTGTGTTTCTGGACCGAAAACTGGGTCAAAACTCGGCCTGAAATCGCCCTCAGCGATTTTTGTTACTTCTGCAGATCGCGCATGTCACGCGTATGCATCAGTCACGCGTGCGCGTCGCTTGACAATTTTCCTTGCCACGCGTGCGCATCAGGCACGCACTCACGTCGTTGTGTGAACTTCAGTCCACGCGTACGCGTCAGTTACGCGCATGCGTCGCTGTGAATTTCTCCAAATCGCGTGCTCGCGTGAGCCATGCGTGCGCGTCGATGCTCGTTGGTTATCTCCTTGGTTTCTTGTGTTCCTTCCATTTTTGCAAGCTTCCTCTCCATTTTCTAAGCCATTCCTGCCCTATGAAGCCTGAAACACTTAACACACGAATCACGGCATCGAATGGTATAAAGGGGAATTAATTTTTGGTAGTTTAAAGGCTTGGAAAGCAAGTTTTCAATTATAGAACAAAATTAGGAAGGGATTGTAAAATCATGCAAATCATATGAATAAGTGGGTGAAGAGTTGATAAAAATCACTCAAATTAGCACAAGATAAACCATAAAATAGTGGTTTATCAAACTCCCCACACTTAAACATTAGCATGTCCTCATGCTAAGCTTAAGGAGATAAAATAAATGAGTAGGAAAAAGTAAGACCCATGCAATGCAATGCAACCTATGTATGTGAATGCAACCATATGCTAGAATGATTTTTGCCTACTTGGTTAAAAGTAAATAAGTTCTTCAAGACAAATATAAATCAAATATCACTAATTAAAATTCATACAGTAAAAACAAGTAAACTTGTAAGAAGACAGCTCATGAAAGCAGGGAACACAGAATCAAGCATTGAACCCTTATTGATAGTATCTGTGCACTCTAATCACTCAAGTGTATAGGGTAATCACTCTACTCTTCTCTAGTCATGGTTTCTAAACCTTGTTCTTTACCTAACCAATCAACAAGTATTTAATGTACCAATGCAAACATCATGAGGTCTTTTCAAGGTTGTAATGGGGCTAAGGTAAAGCTGAGGGTATATATATATATATATATATATATATATATATATATATATATATATATATATATATATATATATATATATATATGGCTAAGTGAGCTATAAATTGAATCCTTGATTAACCTAAGCTCTTACCTATACATACTTTATATACTTTCAAAATCATGCCTAGCTACCTAAAATTTTCCCACTTTTGAATCACATACTCATGCATCAACTCTTCTTTTAATTTGTATCACATATGCATTGATCTTTTCATTAACTTAACATTGCATTGGGGTAATTTTGTCCCCTTATTTATTTATTTATTTATTAAATATTTTTGGATTTTTTTAAATAGAATAAAAGTAAACATAGCATTATCAATGCACATGGATTTATAATTTTTCTTGTCTCACATGAGTAGGTACCCAAATTCCTAATATTTTATCAAAGTAAAAACATAACATATTCCCTTATTAACCTATGTTCCCACAGTTTTCCCACACTCGATTAACACACAATCTCTATCTTAAGCTAACCAAAGATTCAATTTGGGGTATTACTTGTTTTTTCGCTTAAGGCTAGTGATGTGGTAAAATATAGAACAAATGGGATTTAAAAGGCTCAAAGTGGCTAACAAAGGTAATTGGAAGGATAGGCTATTTGGGATAAGTGATTTAATAATCAAATAATGGCCTCAATCATATGCATGCATATAACACATTAAACATTGGACATATAGGATGGAACAAAATATAGATTACAATTATAGAGAAGTAAACACACAAGAATAAAATATTATGGTTAAATAATGTAACCATGTAATTAAGCTCAATTCTCACAGGTTGTGTGTTCTTTAGCTATCATTTATGTTCCAAATACAATCTTCAAACAAGTTTAACACAAAAATTCTGATTTAAATTAGTGAAATTTTTCAAAAATAGGGTCTTAAAAAGAAACTTATTATTTTTCAACCAAATAGAACATGCATGCAAATATCTATTACTATGCAATCTATCCTATCCTAACAAAAGGAAAATAACTAATTTATTGGTCCTAAGAAAGAGAAATTACCTCCGGAAGTCAGGTACTGACCGACCTCCCCACACTTAAAGCTTGGCACTGTCCTCAGTGCCATCAGTCAGGAACAAAGGTGGGTTGGTAGCAACTTCTCCACAATCGGGACCGTCATGGCTCCCTGTGCTGGTAAATAAAGTGGAGTCCGGGGTGTCTGGATCTTCTTCAGGTGGGTGGTTACCAACAAGCAGCTCCTTGAGGTATGTAAATCTGCGCTTGTTACGGCGCTCTCTTCGCTTTCCTTGCCGGTAGTTTTGGAGTAGCTTTCTCTTTACCTTTCTTGGTGGCCATTCTGAAAAGGAAAAAGGAAAGTAACTTTTAAAGCTAAGGGTTAGAGCAAGGAAGAGGATGGTACAAGTGATAATCAATGCACGGTAAAGAAGGATGTCGTTAACACATGGTCGCGACTACATGTGATAAGTTCATCAATGGAAATATAGCAAGTTCATGTTATGGCAAGTAAATGCAAGATGTTTATTGGAATGCTGGCAAAGGCATGGGTAGCATAGATCAAGCATTAAATGTCCAATTTGATTATCAAGTGTTTCAAACTAACAACCTGTTTGTATTGACAACCCTTAAGAAGTTATATTAATTGTCAACCAATTCCTTAATAATCCACAAGCAATTATAGAGGAAAACAATCACCCAATTAAATTTCTAACACCAATCAAAAGAAAAAGAAAGAAAAAGAAAACATAGATAATGAAAGTAAAAAGAAAAAGAAGAAGAAAACATAAATAAAAAAAAGGGAAGAAGAAAAGAAAAGAACCTTGATAATGGATGTGAAAAGGAAGGTGGAAGAAAGTAAAAAATGAGAAGGAATAAAGCAGAAAGAAGGAAGAAGAAAGAAATAAGAAAGGAAAAGAAAAAATTAGGATTGGGAAAGAAAAGATAGGAATTCTGGCGCAGGTCTAGTTAAACTGGGCGTCGCATGCGACGCGGACGCGTGGAGCACGCTATTTTCAAGTGACGCGTGCGCGTGGGTGATGCGCACGCGTGACCTGGTTTGTGCTATTGGCGCGAGTGCAGCCTCGCATACGCACAACTCTTTGTTTCATACGCACATTGCCAAAATTTAGGGTGACGCATGCGCGTGGGTTACGCGCACATGTGAATGGCCTAATTTTGAAAAATGACGTGTACGCGTGATGGGGTTTATGCTTCCAGCACCATTCCAGCCCCAATCCATCATAACTCTCTGCCATACACCTTTTTACGTCGGTTTTGCAAGGCCACGTGTGCGCATGGGTGACACGCACGTGTGGGAGGCTGATTTTTCAAGTGACGCGGACGCGTCAGGGACGCGTTCGCGTGGGCATATTTGTGCCTAAGGCACGCCTCTAGCCATGCTCCCGCGTGACTCTCTACTTCTTTTCTTCCTTGTTTTGAATGCACATATGACGCGGACGCGTCAGCGACGCTCGCGCGTCGCGTGCATTTTTTTTTAATGCAGAATGCAGACTATATGCAGAGATTATGAGAAGAGTCACTAAGAAAAATAAAGTAGAATAAAATAAAACAAAACTAAGACTGAAATGGAATGATCATACCATGATGGGTTGTCTCCCACCTAGCAATTTTCTTTAACGTCCTTAAGTTGGACGGTCCACTAGCTCAGTTTCCTACCGTTGGTGGATCCTCCAAGAGGAAGATCTCTAGCTCCTTGTTTTTCTTTATCTTCTCACTATGGTATAGCTTTAAGCGATGTCCATTGACCTTGATGAATTTAGAGCTTGAAGGATGACTCAAGTGAAAGACTCCGTAAGGCTCTGCCTTCTCCACTCTGTAGAGACTTTCCCATCTGGATCTTAGCTTTCCTGGCATGAGCCTTAGTCTGGAGTTGTAAAGGAGAACCAGCTCTCCAGGTCTTAATTTTCTCCTTTTGATGTGCTTGTCATGCACAGCCTTCATCTTCTCTTTGTATAGTCTGGAGTTATCATATGCCTCCAGGCGAAGGGTCTCCAGCTCTGCTAGTTGCATCTTTTGTTCAGCGTCGGCTCTCTCAAATCTCATGTGGATTTCTCTCACTACCCAGAATGCTTTGTGTTCTATCTCTACTGGGAGGTGACATGCTTTTCCATAAACCAGGCGAAAGGGGCTCATCCCTATAGGTGTCTTATATGCTGTTCGATATGCCCAAAGTGCATCTTGTAACCTGGTGCTCCAGTCCTTCCTATGAGACTTGACTATCTTCTCCAGGATACGCTTTATCTCTCTATTAGATACCTCCGCTTGTCCATTAGTCTGGGGATGGTAGGCTGTTGCTATCTACTGAATAACACCATGCTTCTTCAGTAGAGCGGTCAGTCTCCTATTACAAAAATGGGTGCCTTGATCACTCACGATTGCTCGTGGTGATCCAAAGTGACAGAAAATATGGTTTCTAACAAAAGAGACAACAGTGTTAGCATCGTTAGTATGGGTAGGAATTGCTTCCACCCATTTAGAAACATAATCTACAGCTAACAAGATATATACGAAACCGCTCAAGTTTGGAAATGGACCCATGAAGTCAATGCCCCAAACATCAAAAATTTTACAGAATAACATAATTTGTTGGGGGCATCTCATCCCTCTTGGATATATTACCAAACCTCTGGCATGGGGAACAAGATTTACAGAAGACATTAGCATCTTTAAAAAGAGTGGGCCACCAGAATCCATAGTCTAGAATTTTTCTAGCTGTTCTTTGAGGGCCAAAATGTCCACCACTCTCAGATGAGTGGCAGGCCTCTAAAATGGACTGGAATTCTGATTGAGGCACACACCTTCTAATTACCTATTCAGCACTATACATCCACAAATAGGGATCATCCCATATATAATATTTGGACTCGCTTTTCAGCTTGTCCCTCTAGTGTTTAGTAAAATTGGGAGGGAAAGTATGGCTAACTAGATAATTAGCTACAGGCGCATACCAAGGAACTACTTCAGATACTGCATGCAAGCTATCAAAAGGAAAAGCATTATTGATAGGAGTGGAGTCATCCTTAATGTGCTCAAGGCGACTCAAGTGGTCTGCCACTAAATTCTGAGAACCACTCCTATCCTTAATTTCTAAATCAAATTCTTGCAGCAGCAGTATCCAACGTATTAGCCTTGGTTTGGACTCTTTTTTAGCTAATAGATACTTTAGAGCTACGTGGTTTGAGTACAATACTACCTTAGTACCAAGTAAATAGGCTCGGAATTTATCTAGAGCGAAAACAATAGCAAGAAGCTCTTTTTCAGTAGTAGTGTAATTAGACTGAGCAACATCTAAGGTTTTAGACGCATAAGCAATTATGAAAGGATCCTTACCTTCATGCTGAGCCAGCGCAGCTCCTACCGCATGGTTGGAGGCATCACACATAATCTCAAAAGGCTGGCTCCAATCTAGTCCTCTCACAATCAGAGCTTGAGTTATGGCGATCTTCAGCTTATCAAACGCTTGCATGCAATCCTCACTGAACTCGAACTCAATATCTTTCTGCAGCAGTCTGGATAAAGGCAATGCTACCTTACTGAAGTTCTTAATGAATCTCCTGTAGAAACCTACATGGCCAAGGAACGAATGGACTTCCCTCTGATGACAAGTCATCTTAGCCTAGTTTCACTAGCCTTTTTCTTTTGTTTTCAATTGATTTTATGCACTTTCTTGAGCCATAAGTAAGCCAATTGGGTAGAATTTCATGTTTCCTTTGATTCAATCAACCATGGATAAATTAATGCATTTTCATGAGATTTTATGCTATAATTGTCATATATTATAAAAGAAACACAATCTCATGATTTAGAGCATAGCTTTGATATTTTTGATTGATTGATGATAGGTGAAAAGAGCTTTGAAGAAGGTTGAAGAAAGAAGGAATGGCAAGGAGCAAGAGAGAACAAAAAGCTTGAGCCAAAGCTTGCCTCAAACTTTAGCTCAAACTTGAGGAAGAGCTTAACTTCACCCTGGAGGCATCAAAAGCTTGCGCCAATATTTGCCTCAAACTTTGAGTCAAACGTTAGCGCCATTTGAGTATGAAGAGGAGTCCCTGATTGAAGGTTAAATGGAGCCACCTTTGCGCCAACGTTGGCCAAGAAGCATGCAAGGGAGAATCCACGTTTGGCTCAAAGTTTGACCTCAAACTTTGGCTCAAACGTGGATGACAGCAAAGGGAGGCTAGCTGATATGAAAAGCTTGAGTCAAAGTTTGCCTCAAACTTTAACTCAAGCTTTAATGGTTCATGGCCCGGTTCACAAGTGGGTTTCTCTCCAACTCCAAGAGCAATCAACAGAGGCTTTTGTCAACCCAATTCCATCAAGAGCAAAGGCCCAATTCAAGGCTTGAAGATCATTTGAAGAGAGTGTATAAATAGCTTAGAATTTAAGTTTTTAGAGAGCTTTTTCTTTTAGTTTTGCTGAGTGGTTTTGGGAGAGCTTTTGGTTAGGAGTTATTTGGAGATTCTGAGTCTTGGGAAGGAGAATTGAATTCTCTTCCTCTTAGTTTTCTTATTTTAAATTTCATTTACATTTGTCTTGAATCCTGGGTGCTGGAAAATTGAAGGAATTCTGTTTCAATCCCACCCTGAGATCTCTCTGTTTTATTTACTGCACTTTTTGAGAAATCAATATTTGAATTCCTTTCTTCTACTGCTTGACCTTTACTTTTCTTGCAATTGAATTCTAAATTTGGATCTAGGAAGGCATTGAGATCTAGACTTGGTTATCTAGTCTCTTGGGTCCTGAGATCTGGAGTTTTCATTTTAATTTCTCTGTTGAATGCGTCTCCAAGTTCATTTACATTTCCAGTTGAGATCCGTTTCATTTTAATTCCTTTTTTACTTTTCTGTTTATTGCAATTTACTTTTCCTTGTTTAATTTTTGCAAATCCAATTCCCAATTCCCGTTATAATTCAAGCCATTTACATTTCTTGAACTTTAAGATTCTGCAATTTACATTTCTTGCGTTCTAAGTTTCTGCCATTTAAATTTCTTGTTCTTTAAGATTCATCACTTCTATTTTCTATTCTCTTTAATTTCATGCAAATTACCCATTCCCTTAAATTTTCATGCAATTTAGTTTCTGCAAATTACAAACCACTCAACCAATACTTGATTCGCTTGACTAAATCAACCACTAAACTAAAATTGCTCAATCCTTCAATCCCTGTGGGATCGACCTCACTCACGTGAGTTATTATTACTTGATGCGACCCGGTACACTTGCCGGTGAGTTTTGTGTTGGATCGTTTTTCACACATCAAGTTTTTGGCGCCGTTGCCGGGGATTGAAATAGATTGACAATGATTAAGTGAAGTGGATATCTAGATCAAGCACTTTTTTTTTCTGTTTCTTTAACTTTTAATTAACCCACTAACTGTTTGAATTTTTGCTTGAGCTAACTGAAACTTCACTTTAGCAATAGAGTGAAGTTTTCTTGGTTTCTCTGGCTTTGTATGATCCTTACGCTTTTGCTTGTTGAATATACGAGAGAAGCAATTTTCTTCTATTAATCTTTCAAGTCTATCAACTGTTTGACACATTGTGTCAACTAATCTTCTAACCATATTTTGGGCACGAATGTATTCAATCTTCATTTGGACTGTCCGTGACTGTGCAGATCATGGAGAAGAACCCAACGAATCCCAGTCAGTATGAGAGTAGTGCCCTAACCCCAGATGACAATGCAACCGATGAAATGAAGCGTCCGCTCACTACCATGAATGATGTTGCTCAATGGTTTGAAGCTTTCCCACAAGGAAGCATCATCGGATGGGAAGAACTAATGAGTGAACTCCTAGTCAAGTTGAAACCACCTCAGGGGATTGTTAAACCAAAGGCAGAAGTATAACCATTCACACAAGAGAAGAAAATTGAAGGTGTCTGTGCAGTTATGAACCAACACAAGCAGATGCATCAGCAGACTCTACAACACCTAGATATGATGGTCAGAAAAGTCAATGAGCTGCGAAATGTTGTAGTACATGCATACAACCTAACTCAAAACTCACACGGTTGGAATCAACCTGAACAAGGTTTTGGAGCAATTGACCATGAGCAACAAAGTTATGAGCGATTACATTATCCAAACAATACCGCAAGTATGTTCCAACACAAGTCTCAAGGTGATGTGTACAATCCACCCTGGAGAACTCATTCCAACTGGAGAAGAAGTGAGCATCAAAATCAAGGACAAAGGGACTTCAACTACAACAACCCCAATTTTCCAAACCTGCAAAAACATCACCATACCAACAACAATCACTACATACCACCACACCACCCACCCTTCCAACCCCCAACACTCCACAACCAACCAATCTCACAAGACTCTCAGAGGATCACCAATTTGGAGATCTTAATAGAGAGAATGATGAAACATCAAGAGGTGACAATGAAGAACCAGGAAGCATCAATCAGAAGAATTGAGAAGCAAATGCAACAACTGGCTAAGAACCTCACAGAAATGGGTGAGAAGAGGGCAACTACTTTCCCCAAAGCTACTAAAGATGACACAAAAGACAATGAAAAAGCTGCCGAATGGGAGAAATGGAAAGCAATTTTGAAGGAAAGCGAGAGGGCTAAAGGAAAAGAATCACTCATCCAGGATGAGCACCACAGAGCAAAGCCTAACTTAGGAGGACAATGGGACAAGGAGAAGGAAGTCCAAAATCTGAGCTGAGCAAGCATAGAGAATGTCAAGCTAGTGACAATAAAGAAGCGCTTTGTTGGGAGGCAACCCAACCTGAGGTAGTTTTCTTTTCATAGCTATTTTAATAAAAAGGTTAATTAGCTTTATCTATATTGCAAGAAGCTAAGTTTGGTGTTGCACACCAAAACAATCTAAGGGAGAATAAAAGATTCTAAGTTTGGTGTTCCACCAAAATTCCATCATAAAATATGTTCTCACCTTCTGCATATGCTAGCCTCAAGCATTTAGATAAACTAGTTAACTATTCTGCTGTTTCCTAGTTTTCAGTTTTATTGCTTTTGAAAAAGAAAAAGAGTTTCACACATGGTTAATCTGATGCATGAGAACCATTGGTAATGTACTAAGTTTGGTGTTCCCACACCAAAGTAAGTTCAAAGGCCCACAAATAAATCATGCATGCTAACCATTTTTCAAGTGCTTGGGGAACAAGCAACTTTCAATATCACTGCAGAGCATCATACAAGCTTTTGGAAAGATCAAGCATCATCAATCAAAGAGATGAAAGAGGAATGTGAAGACCGGCAATGATGATGATGAGGAGGAGGACAGCAAGTAAATTCCAAAAGGTTGTATTGTTCAGTGATTAGTTTATATCAAATACTTCTATGATTGAAAGTGATATAATACCCCTGCCTATCTGCATAGTATAGTTTTTCTGTAATTCAATAAGTAAGATGCTTGATTATTCACAACACCACACTTTTCAAACTTGCGTGCACTCAAGATTTCAAAAAAAAAAGGGGGGCACCACATGATAGTTCTTTGAAAAGAAGGATTGAGGAATTAAACAATTTTGAGGCAAGCAAAAGATTAGGAGAAGTGGTGGTTCTAGTTGTATGATTATGCATTGAGGTTGCATGCTTATGAAAACTTGCATGGGAGCTCATAGGCAGGACATAGAGTTCAAAGAAGTATTGTGGAGATTTTCGAACATTTATTGATCCAAGAAGCAGCAAATAAAAGAAAATAAAGAAAATATATATAAAGAAAATAAAACAAAACAAAAAGAACATGGCCCAAGGCTCTGAGCATCAATTACTAGACAGAAAAGAAGAAAGAAACAAGAACTCAAAGTGTTATTATCCTAGTAAATGCTTGTGGTCGAAGTGTGTCAAGGAGAGAGGCTTGAGCAAGTAAATCCTAAGGGGTGCTTCAACACCTAATACCTTAAAACCAACTGGTTTAGGAGTATTGATTGAAAGCTTATCTAAAGAGCCGCTTTGAGACACGACACTTAGAGTCAAGGCCAAAGCACAGAAACTATAAGCTGCTTCAAGGTGATTACCTATAGAGAGATCTCCATGATATCATTTGGATGAAAGTCTTAAGACCTAAGACTTCCAAGATGTAGGGACTAGTAAGCACTGAAGCCCTTGCATGAGCATATAATTTAGAGTTCACCCCACTGTCACTTAATCACTTCACTCATAGGATAGTACATGTCATTCTTCAAATCCATTCTAATTGAAAGAACCTTTGAGCATAATTCTTTTCTTGCTTGGGAACAAGCAAGCTTTAAGTTTGGTGTTGTGATGACAAGTCATCTTAGCCTAGTTTCACTAGCCTTTTTCTTTTGTTTTCAATTGATTTTATGCACTTTCTTGAGCCATAAGTAAGCCAATTGGGTAGAATTTCATGTTTCCTTTGATTCAATCAACCATGGATAAATTAATGTATTTTCATGAGATTTTGTGCTATAATTGTCATATATTATGAAAGAAACACAATCTCATGATTTGGAGCATAGCTTTGATGTTTTTGATTGATTGATGATAGGTGAAAAGAGCTTTGAAGAAGGTTGAAGAAAGAAGGAATGGCAAGGAGCAAGAGAGAACAAAAAGCTTGAGCCAAAGCTTGCCTCAAACTTTAGCTCAAACTTGAGGAAAAGCTTAACTTCACCCTGGAGGCATCAAAAGCTTGCGCCAACGTTTGCCTCAAACTTTGAGTCAAACGTTGGCGCCATTTGAGTATGAAGAGGAGCCCCTGATTGAAGGTTAAATGGAGCCACGTTTGCGCCAACGTTTGCCTCAAACGTTGGGCCAAACGTTGGCCAAGAAGCATGCAAGGGAGAATCCACGTTTGGCTCAAAGTTTGACCTCAAACTTTGGCTCAAACGTGGATGACAGCAAAGGGAGGCTAGCTGATATGAAAAGCTTGAGTCAAAGTTTGCCTCAAACTTTAACTCAAGCTTTAATGGTTCATGGCCCGGTTCACAAGTGGGTTTCTCTCCAACTCCAAGAGCAATCAACAGAGGCTTTTGTCAACCCAATTCCATCAAGAGCAAAGGCCCAATTCAAGGCTTGAAGATCATTTGAAGAGAGTGTATAAATAGCTTAGAATTTAAGTTTTTAGAGAGCTTTTTCTTTTAGTTTTGTTGAGTGGTTTTGGGAGAGCTTTTGGTTAGGAGTTATTTGGAGATTCTGAGTCATGGGGAAGGAGAATTGAATTCTCTTCCTCTTAGTTTTCTTATTTTAAATTTCATTTACACTTGTCTTGAATCCTGGGTGCTGGAAAATTGAAGGAATTCTGTTTCAATCCCACCCTGAGATCTCTCTGTTTTATTTACTGCACTTTTTGAGAAATCAATATTTGAATTCCTTTCTTCTACTGCTTGACCTTTACTTTTCTTGCAATTGAATTCTAAATTTGGATCTAGGAAGGCATTGAGATCTAGACTTGGTTATCTAGTCTCTTGGGTCCTGAGATCTGGAGTTTTCATTTTAATTTCTCTGTTGAATGCGTCTCCAAGTTCGTTTACATTTCCAGTTGAGATCCGTTTCATTTTAATTCCTTTTCTACTTTTCTGTTTATTGCAATTTACTTTTCCTTGTTTAATTTCTGCAAATCCAATTCCCAATTCCCGTTATAATTCAAGCCATTTACATTTCTTGAACTTTAAGATTCTGCAATTTACATTTCTTGCGTTCTAAGTTTCTGCCATTTAAATTTCTTGTTCTTTAAGATTCAGCACTTCTATTTTCTGTTCTCTTTAATTTCATGCAAATTACCCATTCCCTTAAATTTTCATGCAATTTAGTTTTTGCAAATTACAAACCACTCAACCAATACTTGATTCGCTTGACTAAATCAACCACTAAACTAAAATTGCTCAATCCTTCAATCCCTGTGGGATCGACCTCACTCACGTGAGTTATTATTACTTGATGCGACCCGGTACACTTGCCAGTGAATTTTGTGTTGGACCGTTTTCCACACATCACCCTCATAGAGGAGGGGTAAGGTAAACTAGAAATGACATCTACCTTTGCTGGATCTACAGAAATACCAGTACTAAAAATAACATGTCTTAGAACAATCCCTTATTTTACCATAAAGTGACATTTTTCAAAATTCATTACAAGGTTTGAACTAACACACCTGTCTAATACTCTAGCTAAACTATCCAAGCAAAGGTTAAAGGAATCACCATAAACGCTAAAATCATCCATGAATACTTCCATACAGTTCTGAATAAGATCTGAAAAGATACTCATCATGAATCTTTGGAAAGTAGCTGGTGCATTACATAAGCCAAAAGGCATAATTTTGTATGCATACGTTCCAAAGGGACATGTAAAAGTAGTCTTCTCCTGATCTTCAGGAGCTATATGAATTTGGAAATAGCTTGTATAACCATCTAAAAAGCAGTAATGGGATTTACCTGACAGGCGATCAAGCATCTGATCAATAAATGGCAAGGAGTAGTGATCCTTGCGAGTAGCTTGGTTAAGACGCCTATAGTCAATGCAAACTCTCCATGAATTTTGCACTCTAGTTGTCAGGAGTTCTCCATGTTCATTCTTTACTGTTGTGACTCCAGACTTCTTGGGCACCACTTGTACTGGGCTGACCCATTCGCTGTCTGAGATGGGATAAATAATATCTGCTTCAAGTAGCCTAGTCACTTCTTTCTTGACAACTTCTAAGATGGTGGGATTCAATCTTCTTTAGGGTTGACAGACAGGCTTTACTTCCTCTTCTAAGTATATTCTGTGCTCACAAACTTGAGGACTGATGCCTACTATATCCGCCAAGCTCCACCCAGTGGCCTTCTTGTGTCTTCTCAGTACACTAAGCAGCTGCTCCTCTTGTTAGGAAGTGAGTTCCCTTGCAATGATGACTGGGAGCTTCTGATTATCTTCAAGGTAAGCATACTTGAGGTGGGGTGGAAGAGGCTTTAACTCCAATTTCTGCTCTTGACTGGGCACTAGATCCTCTAGAGCTAGTGATAATGGCAAGGTTTCCTCATTGTGTTCAGAGGGTTTTTCCACACTTGGACCATGCTCCATGTGCATCTCTTCTATTTCCTCCTGGTGGACTGCAGCTACAGTCTCATCAATGATATCGCACTGTAAGACGGAATGATCTTCTGGAGGATGCTTCATAGCTTCATTCAGATTGAAGCTCACTGCTCAGCCGTCTATCTCAAAAGAATAGGTTCCTGAAAAGGCATCCTGCTTAAACTTCGAAGTCTTCAGAAATGGTCTTCCAAGCAGGATGGATGACGACTTTCCTGAGTCATTTTGGAGCATCTCCAAGATATAGAAGTCAATGGGAAACGTGAGCCCCTTAATGCTCACTAATACATCTTCAGCAATTCCAACTACTGTAATAATGCTTTTATCTGCTAACACAAAATGAGTTGCCGACCTTTTTAAGGGAGGGAGCCTCAAAGCATCATATATAGACAAAGGCATAATACTCACGCACGCTCCTAAGTCACACATGCAGTCAGAAAATATTACACCCCCAATGGTACAGTTAACCATGCATGGACCTGGGTTACTACATTTTTCAGGTATGCCCCCCATTAAAGCAGATATGGAACTACCTAAATGAATAGTTTCTAATTCATTAATCTTGTCCTTATGTATGCACAAATCTTTTAGGAATTTTGCATATTTAGGTACTTGCTGAATAACATCAAAAAGAGGAACAGTTACCTCAACCTTTTTGAAGATTTCTACCATTTTGGGATCAAGTTCCATCTGCTTTCTGGACTTCCTTGAAAGGTGTGGAAATAGGATATGGATGGCATCTCCTACAGCTTCTGCGTCTCTTGCAGCTTCTGTGTTTCTTAGTGCTCCATTCCTGGGGTGAGCTACTTCTTCTTCAACCAAGTCTTGCACTTCATCTTCTTCTTCAACCTCCTCCACTTCAACCATATCCTCCATTGAGGCGTGTTCTTGTGAGCTTGGCTCCTCAGGATTCCTCTCTTGCAGTGTGGTTTCAGACCTCAAAGTGATGGCATTAATGCCACCTTTGGGGTTGGGTAATGGTTGAAAAGGAATTCCACTGGAGCTTGAAGGCTGGTTGTTGGAGTTATTTATTGATCCAATCTGTGAGGCAAAAGCTTGTACAGCAGAGGTCAGACCATTTAAGGTGGAGCTAAGCGAGCTCTCCATGGCCTTTTGCCTTTGCTCAATAGACTGAAGTAGTTCATCATGAAAAGAAGAAGAGGGATAGGTGATCTGAGGGGACTGCTATTGGTTGTGCTGAGGTCCTTGAGACTGCCTTAGATGAGGTGCTCTGTAAGGCTGGTTCTGGTTTTGCTGATACTGGTTATTCTGGTTGTTGTTATTATTCCACCGCTGATTTCCCTGGTTGTCTCTGCCTCCTCTGTTATGGTTGTCCCTCCAACTCTGGTTAGAATTATCTCTCCACCCCTGGTTAGAGTGGTCTTGCCAACCTTGGTTATAGTTCCCACCCTAGTTATAGTTGCCGCCTTGTTGATGATATCCTTGATTTGGGCTGTCATAGAAATTGTGAGTGGCTGCCAAGGTGTTGTCCTCGTGTTGGAGCTGTGGACACTCATCAGTGTGGTGACTATAATCAGCACATATTCTGCATACTCTCTGAGGAACCAGTTGTTGACTATGTTGTGGTGAGGGAGGTTGAGATTGTTGTTGATTCAAATTTATCTGCTTCAGTAGGTTGGTCATCTCACATATACTCTGTGTGAGAGCAGTAGTCTCAATGCTAGAGGAAACCTCTGCAACAGTCTTTGAGTGGCTGTTCCTATGCCTGTGATTTCTAGTTGACTCAGCTAAGTCGCTGATCAGTTGCCACGCCTCATCTGCTGTCTTGTACTTTTTCAGAGACCCATTACTAGCACCATCCAACGTGGTCTTATCCTGAGGCTTCATGCCTTATGTGAAGTAGCTGATCAATACCAACTTATCAATCATGTGGTGGGGGCATGCATCCAGCAGACTCTTGAAGCACTCCCAGTACTCATAAAGGGTTTCTGATTCACCTTGGATTATGCAGGAAATCTCCTTTCTTAGTCTGTCTGTAACTTCAGCCGGAAAGTATTTTTCCAAGAATTCTCTCCTGAGCGTGTCCCAGTTGGTAACAGTTGCTTCAAGTTGGGAGTAATATCACTCCCTCGCCTTTCCCTCAAGAGAAAACGGGAAAGCGATTAGCAGAACAGAAGTTTCATCTGCACCATGATGCCGAACAGTAGAACAGGCTGTCTGAAAATCCCTGAGGTGCTTTATAGGCTCCTGAGCGGGTAAGCTATGAAACTTAGGTATCAAGTTGATTAGCGCAGTCTTCAGTTCAAAATCTGCAGCCAAATTTGGGTGACGCGCTTGATACGGTTGCAGAGCAAAGTCTGGGGCTCCTGCCTCCTGGAGAGTAATCCTCCTGGGTGCTGCCATGTTACCTGCACGTAAATCAACTGAGTCAGTAGTAGAGGAGCTTATTTCTTCCTCAAATGGAGGTTCAGATTCACTCTCAGATAAGACTGGTAAATGGGTAACAACCACTTCACCACCCTCAAAGGCTAATCGACGCTGAGCTCGCCTAATACGTGAAAGAGTTCTTTCAATTTAAGGATCAAATGCGGCTAAGCTCGGATCAGGCAGTGAATGTATCATTCAATAAAAGAAACATATAGCTCATGGTAATAAAACAAAATAAAATAAAAATTCAAATAAATAAATTCCAACCAATAAATTAGTACACTATTGCAACTCCCCGGCAATGGCGCCAAAAATTGACGTGGTGGAAATTGGCCGATTAAGAAATTAATAATAAAAATGTGTTGCAAGTACAGTTCTTAACCATCAAAAATCTGCTTGTCAATTTAGAAGAGTTATCACATATTTAAGAATAAGATTACTGGGAGTATCAATCCCAGGTCATCTCCCAACGAGTTGACAAAAGAGTGCAGCTTATTGGTTAGAGGTTTTCCCAGAAATTTTGAGTTTGAGAAACAGGAAAATAGGTAATTATAAAATTAAACAACGGAAATTAATGAGAGAATTTATATAATTAAATTAAAAACCTTGATCGGGATAAGATTAATTGGAATTTCTATCCTTGTTGGAATTTCTCAAGTTTAATAATAAAAGGTTGTTGCTCTACTTAGTCTTCCCTTAATTAATAAGGAAAAGTTCAGTAACTAACTAACCAACTATGTCATAGGTCCTAATCCTTTCCTAAGAAGGGATTAGACTAAGAGACTAGAGTTGTCAGTCATCAACTACCCATTAGAATTAACACTTGAGTATCCCAACTCAAGATTCTCCTTTCAATCAACTCCCAATCAAGTTAGGAAACTACTCCATTATCATGAATATAAACTTCACAGAATTAAAAGGGGGATAAAAGAAAAACATAATAGACAATAATTAAAAATCAATTAAAAGTAAAAAGGTTCTTGTATTAATAAATCTCAAAATGCAACATACTTATCCAAACAGGGTCAATGGGCAGTAAAAAATAAAGAAATTAAGAAAACAAACTAGAATAATGAAACTTCCACGGAGGTAATGATCCTTCTCAGTATCCAAAAGTAAAAGCATGAAACTCTGAAACTATGAATGTGAAGAACCCTAGAGGAAGGAGTAGTATTCTCTCTAGGATTCGAAAACTAAACTAAAACTACTCGTAATGAGAGTGTGTGAACGTGTCTTGAGTCTCTGTATGTTCCATGGCTCTATTCTGTATTTTTGGGCCGAAAACTGGGTCAAAACTTGACCCAAAATCGCCCCCAGCATTTTCTGTTATTTCTGCAGAACGGGCATGTCACGCGTACGCGTAAGTCACGCGTGCGCGTCACTTGACAATTTTTCTTTCCACGTGTGCGCGTCAGGCATGCGCTCGCGTCGTTGTGCGAACTCCAGTCCACGCGTACGCGTCAGGTACGCTCACGCGTCACAATGAATTTCTCCAAATTGCGCGCTCGCGTGAGCCATGCGTGCGCGTCGATGCTCGCTAGTTATCTCCTTGGTTTCTTGTGTTCCTTCAATTTTTGCAAGCTTCCACTCCATTCACTAAGCCATTCCTGCCCTATAAAGCCTGAAACACTTAACACATGGATCACGGCATCGAATGGTATAAAGGGGAATTAATTTTTGGTAATTTAAAGGCTTGGGAAGCAAGTTTTCAATTATAGAACAAAATTAGGAAGGGATTGTAAAATCATGCAAATCATATGAATAAGTGGGTGAAGAGATGATAAAAACCACTCAAATTCGCACAAGATAAACCATAAAATAGTGGTTTATCAAGGATCTAATGTAGTGCTTGATCTCTTAAATGTCACTCCTTTGTCTTTGTTGTTCTTCCTTCATGGCTCTTTGCAGGAGTGGTAGAAGTCAAAAAGCAAAGCTTTTGCAACACCAAACTTAAGAGTTTCGCTCGCCCTCGAGCAAATATGATAGGTGGGGAGTCTGTGGGACCCACTGGTCTTGAGAGGCTAAAAAATTCAGATTTCATGCCCTTTGCATTTGGCGTTTGAACGCCCAAGGCCTGCTCCCTCGCTGGCGTTGAACGCCCGCAACACTCCATCTGGAGTGTTCTATTTTTACTGCTTAGCATTTATGTCTCTGTTCTGATTGATGTACATGATCATGAACCTACAAAAATAACTTAAAGAAAAACAAAATTAAGGAAAAATAAAAATAATTAATTAAGGTTGGGTTGCCTCCCAACAAGCGCTTCTTTAATGTCATTAGCTTGACGGACAACTCCTTTCAAGGAGGAAGATAGTCATAGAGGAATAAATCCTTACTCCTTTCTGAGAGCTTCCTTCCTGAGCTCTCATGGATTAGCGTAAGATGCTAAAGAGACAGGATCTTGTTCACTGCATGAGGCAGGGTTGGGCTTGTAACAATATGCTGGTGTCCCTTAGTACCATTTCCCTCTTCCATGGTGAATACCATGATGAGGTAAGTGAACATTACCATTTTCTATGGTGAAAAGCCTTCAGTAGGGATCTTTTTATTTTTTCATCTCCTAGGTATCTTCCTTTTAGGGCCTTCCTCCTTTGTGGATAGTGTACATCCAACACCAAATTTACGTTTGGTCTTAGGAGGGATTGAATTGGTTTCATCCAATGGAGGAGGCTTGGATGCTGAATCCTTTATGCAAGTGCCTCCCTTGTCAAAGGGTAATGGAGGGTCAAAAACCTTGAACACCATCCAGTCCTTATGCAAGGTAATCCTTGTTTCTTATGCCTCTTGGATTCCCAGCTTCTCAATTATAGAGAGTGGCATGAGGTTTATACTTGACCCTAGGTCACGCAGAGCCTTTTCAAAGGTTATGGTGCCTATGGTGCAAGGAATCAGGAAGCGTCCAGGATCTGGAAGTTTCTGAGGTAGCTTCTGCTGAACCAAAGCATAGAGTTCTTTGGAAAATAGTGGAGGTTCATCCTCCAAAGGCTTTGTACCAAATAGCTTGGCACTCAGCTTCATAAGAGCTACTAGGTACCGAGCAACTTGCTCTTTCCTAGTGTCTTCATCCTCATCAGAGGATGAGTATTCATCAGAACTCATGCACTGCATGAGTGCATTCAAAGGAACCTCTATGGTCTTTATGTGAGCCTTGGCTTCCTTTGGTTCTAGGATAGGGGTTTCTTGAGTGGGAATTGAGCACTCAGAAGGTGTGCTTTTACTGGCGCTCAACGCCAGCTCTGTTAGCTCTTTGGGCGTTGAACGCCCATGCTGTGCACCCTTACTGGCATTAAACGCCAGTTCCTCTATCCTTTTGGGTGTTAAACGCCCAGCAGGGGTATCCTTGCTGGCGTTCAGCGCCAGCTTCCCTGCCTGTTTAGGTGTTGAACGCCCAGCCAGTGCTCCCTGGTTGGTGTTCAACGCCAGTTTTGCTGCCAGGATGGGCGTTGAACGCCCAATGAGAGCTTCCTCACTGGCGTTCATCGCCAGGCTTGCTGCCAGGTTGGGCGTTGAATGCTCAGTGAGATCTTCCTCACTGGCATTCAATACTTTCCCAGTCTCTCCAGATTCGGCCTCTGCCTCAGTGATAAGGGCCAAACACTCTTCTCTTGGATTCACTTCTGTGTCTCTGAGGAGAGTGTTAGGGTGTCTTTGCAGTTTCTGAGGAAGGTTCCTTTGAATGACTGCATTGCACTCCTTAGTAAGAGCTACTGTCTCTACTTTCCTTGCTCTCCTATTGCATTGAGGTTGGGTATTTAAGGATTTCTCACTCCTCAGTTGAATAGCCTGGCATTCCTCTGTTATCTGCTTAGATAACTGCTGCCTTGTTTGACTCAGTTGGGCTTTTATATTTCTGTTAGAAGCCTAAGTTTCTCGCAAAGCCTCTTGCAGTTCCAGTAATTATTGGGCAAAGGCGTGCAGCTGATGAGTCAATGGGTCATCATGTTCTAGAGGGTTAGGTTCAGTAGATACTGCCTTAACCTCTCCTTTTATGGAAGTCTTAGCAGATGAGTACAGATGTTGATTAATGGTAACTATCTCAATAAGCTCTTGAGCTTCTTCAATAGTCTTTCTCATGTGCATGAAACCACCAACATAGTGGTCCAAAGACATTCTAGCCATGTCTGAAAGTCCATAATAGAAGATGTCTAACTGTACCCATTCTGAAAATATTGCAGTGAGACATTTTCTTAGCATCCTTCTATACCTTTCCCAAGCATCATAAAGAGATTCAATATCTCCTTGTCTGAAGCCTTAGATGTCCAGCCTCAGCTAGGTCATCTTTTTCTGAGGAAAGTATTGATTTAAAAACTTATCTACTAACTGTTTCCAAGTTTTCAAACTAGCCTTAGGCTAGTTATCCAACCACCTCTTTGCTTGGTCCTTTACAGCAAAAGAAAAATGCAATAATCTGTAAACATCTTGGTCTACTCTCTCATTGTGTATTGTGTCAGCAATCTTCAAGAAATCTGCCAGAAATTCTGTAGGTTTTTCCTGAGGAAGCCCAGAATACCGGCAGTTTACTACACTAGAGTAATAAGTTGAGGGTTGAGTTCAAAGCTACTTGCTCTTATGTGAGGTATGCTAATACTTCTTCCATAGAAGTCAGCAGTGAGATTTGTATAAGATCCCAAAGTTCTTCTAAACTCTTCATTCCCATTTGGGTTCATGATTGAGAAAGGTAGAAGAAGAGGAAGAAAGAAGGATGAAGATAGAAGGAATAGAAGAAGAGAAGATGAACAAGAATTAAAATATTTTTATTTTTATTTTATTTATTAATTATTTTTGAAAATAAAGTTAATAATTTAAAAAGAGTTGAAAATTAAATTATGAAATTCGAAAATAGAAGAAAGAGAAGAAGAAAATAATTTTCGAAAAAAAGAGAGATAAGAATTAGTTAGGAAGTTTTGAAAAAGAAGAGGGAGAAGATATGTAACTAATTAGAAAATATTTGAATTTAAAATTTGAAATTAGAAAAGATAAGAAAAGATGAAATAGGAAATTAAAAAGATTTAAAAGAGATTTGATTTTAAAATTTAAAATTAGAAAAGATAAGATAAGAAACAAAAAGATTTGAAATTTGATTTTGAAAAGATTTAATTTTAAAGTTTGAATTTTTGAAATTTTAAAATTTTGAAATCTTAAAGTTTTGAATTTTGAAAAGGTCAACAAGATAAGATAAAGATTTAAAAAAATTGAAAAAGTTTAATTTTGGAAATTGAAATTTGAAATTTAAATTTTGGATTTTGAAATTGAATTTTGAAGTTTAAAATTTTAAAAGTTTTAAATTTTAAAAGTTGAAATTTTAAATTTGAAATAACATAAAATAAGATTTTTGAAAAAAAGATAAGATTTTTTATTTTGAAAAGATTTGATTTTTGAAAATTGAAAGCTAAGATAAGATAAGATAAAAATTTAAAATTGAAATCTGAATTTTTTAATTAAAAATTTCAAAAATTAAAAAAAATAAAGATAAAAAGATATTTTTTATTTTTGAATTTAATGAGGAGGGAGAAAAACAAGTAAAAGACACCAAACTTAAAATTTTTAGATCTTATTACTCCTAGTGTGCGGAAATTTGAGAAAAAACACCAAGGAACACCAAACTTAAAAATTTTAAGAACAAAACAAAAAGAAACCACAAGAACACTTTAAGAACAAGACTCAAGAAACTTAAAGAACACAAGAACATGCAAAGAACACCAAACTTAAAATTTTTAGAAAACCAAACACAAATTTTCAAAAAATTAGAAGAACAACACAAGAAGATACCAAACTTAAAAATTGAAACAAGCTTCAAACAAAAAGACACTGATGAGCGGATAATTTATACGTTTTTTGACATTGTTTTTAGTATGTTTTTAGTAGGATCTAGTTACTTTTAGGGATATTTTCATTAGTTTTTATGTTAAATTCACATTTCTGGACTTTACTATGAGTTTGTGTATTTTTCTGTGATTTCAGGTATTTTCTGGCTGAAATTGAGGGACTTGAGCAGAAATCAGATTTAGAGGTTGAAGAAGGACTGCTGATGCTGTTGGATTCTGACCTCCCTGCACTCAAAGTGGATTTTCTGGAGCTACAGAACTCGAAATGGCGCGCTTCCAATTGCTTTGGAAGGTAGACTTCCAGGGATTTCCAGCAATATATAATAGTCCATACTTTGGCCAAGAATAGATGACGTAAACTGGCGTTCAACGCCAGCTTTCTGCCCAAATCTGGCGTCCAGCGCCAGAAAAGGAGCCAAAACCAGAGTTGAATGCCCAAACTGGCACAAAAGCTGGTGTTCAACTCCAAGAAGGACCTCTACACGTGCAACACTCAAGCTCAGCCCAAGCACACACCAAGTGGGCCCCGGAAGTGGATTTATGCATCAATTACTTACTTCTGTAAACCCTAGTAGCTAGTTTATTATAAATAGGACATTTCACTATTGTATTTGACATCCTGGATTGTATTTTGATCCTATGATCACGTTTTAGGGGGCTGGCCATCTCGGCCATGCCTGGACCTTTCACTTATGTATTTTTAACGGTAGAGTTTCTACACTCCATAGATTAAGGTGTGGAGCTCTGCTGTTCCTCAAAGATTAATGCAAAGTACTACTGTTTCTATTCAATTCTTCTTATTTCACTTCTAAGATATTCATTCGTACTTCAATCTGAATGTGATGAACGTGACAATCATCATCATTCCCTATGAACGCGTACCTGACAACCACCTCCGTTCTACCTTAGACTGAATGAGTATCTCTTAGATCTCCTAACCAGAATCTTCGTGGTGTAAGCTAGAATGATGGTGGCATTCAAGACCACTTCTATGATGTTGTGGCCAAGAAGAAGGTGATCCCTGAGGTCCCTTTCAAACTCAAAAGAAATGAGTATCCGGAGATCCGACATGAAATTCAAAGAAGAGGTTGGGAAGTTCTAACAAATCCCATCCAACAAGTCGGCATCCTAATGGTTCAAGAGTTCTATGCTAATGCATGGATCACCAAGAACCATGATCAAAGTAAGAACCTGGATCCAAAGAACTATGTTACAATGGTTCGGGGGAAATACTTAGATTTTAGTCCGGAGAATGTGAGGTTGGCGTTTAACTTGCCTATGATGCAAGATGAACGCCCCTACACTAGAAGGGTCAACTTTAATCAAAGGTTGGACCAAGTCCTTATAGACATATGTGTAGAAGGAGCTCAATGGAAGATTGACTCCAAAGGCAAGCCGGTTCAACTAAGAAGATTGGACCTCAAGCCTGTAGCTAGAGGATGGTTGGAGTTCATTCAATGCTCAATCATTCCCACTAGCAACCGGTCTGAAGTTACTATAGACCGGGCCATCATGATCCATAGCATCATGATTGGAGAAGAGGTGGAAGTTCATGAGATTATACCTCAAGAACTCTACAAGGTGGCTGACAAGTCCTCCACTATGGCAAGGTTAGCCTTCCCTCACCTCATTTGCCATCTATGTTACTCAGCTGGAGCTTTCATAGAAGGAGACATTCCTATTAAGGAAGAGAAGTCCATCACTAAGAAAAAGATGGAGCAAGCAAGAGAGCCCATTCATGGAGCTCAAGAGGCGTATGAAGCTCATCACCATGAGATCCCAGAGATGCCTCAAATGCACTTTCCTCCACAAAACTATTGGGAGCAAATCAACACCTCCCTAGGAGAATTGAGTTCCAATATGGGACAACTAAGGGTGGAACATCAAGAGCACTCCATCATACTTCATGAAATTAGAGAAGATCAAAAAGCAATGAGGGAGGAGCAACAAAGACAAGGAAGAGACATAGAAGAGCTCAAGGACATCATTGGTTCCTCAAGAAGGAAACGCCACCATCACTAAGGTGGATTCATTCCTTGTTCTTGCTTTCTTTGTTTTTCGTTTTCTATGTTATGTGCTTATCTATGTTTGTGTCTTCATTACATGATCATTAGTAGTAGTAACTATGTCTTAAAGTTATGAATGTCCTATGAATCCATCACCTCTCTTAAATGAAAAATGTTTTAATTTAAAAGAACAAGAAGTACATGAGTTTCGAATTTATCCTTGAACTTAGCTTAATTATATTGATGTGGTGACAATGCTTCTTGTTTTCTGAATGTATGCTTGAACAGTGCATATGTCTTTTGAAGTTGTTGTTTAAGAATGTTAAATATGTTGGCTCTTGAAAGAATGATGACTAGGAAACATGTTATTTGATAATCTGAAAAATCATAAAAATGATTCTTGAAGCAAGAAAAAGCAGCAAAGAACAAAGCTTGCAGAAAAAAAAAAAAAAAGAGGCGAAAAAAAATAGAAAAAAAATAGAAAGAAAAAGCAAGAAGAAAAGGCCAATAACCCTTAAAACCAAAAGGCAAGGGTAAATAAAAAGGATCCCAAAGCTTTGAGCATCAGTGGATAGGAGGACCTAAAGGAATAAAATCCTGGTCTAAGCGGCTAAACCAAGTTGTCCCTAACCATGTGCTTGTGGCGTGTAGGTGTCAAGTGAAAACTTGAGACTGAGCGGTTAAAGCCAAGGTCCAAAGCAAAAAAAAAAAAAAAAGAGTATGCTTAAGAACCCTGGACACCTCTAATTGGGGACTTTAGCAAAGCTGAGTCACAATCTGAAAAGGTTCACCCAATTATGTGTCTGTGGCATTTATGTATCCGGTGGTAATACTGGAAAACAAAGTGCTTAGGGCCACGGCCAAGACTCATAAAGAAGCTGTGTTCAAGAATCATCATACTAAACTAGGAGAGTCAATAACACTATCTGAACTCTGAGTTCCTATAGATGCCAATCATTCTGAACCTCAATGGATAAAGTGAGATGCCAAAACTATTCAAGAGGCAAAAAGCTATAAGTCCCGCTCATTTGATTGGATCTATGTTTCATTGATAGTTTGGAATTTATAGTATATTCTCTTCTTTTTATCCTATTTGATTTTCAGTTGCTTGGGGACAAGCAACAATTTAAGTTTGGTGTTGTCATGAGCGGATAATTTATACGCTTTTTGACATTGTTTTTAGTATGTTTTTAGTAGGATCTAGTTACTTTTAGGGATGTTTTCATTAGTTTTTATGTTAAATTCACATTTCTAGACTTTACTATGAGTTTTTGTGTTTTTCTGTGATTTCAGGTATTTTCTGGCTGAAATTGAGGGACTTGAGCAGAAATCAGATTCAGAGGTTGAAGAAGGACTGCTGATGCTGTTGGATTCTGACCTCCCTGCACTCAAAGTGGATTTTCTGGAGCTACAGAACTCGAAATGGTGCGCTTCCAATTGCGTTGGAAAGTAGACTTCCAGGGCTTTCTAGAAATATATAATAGTCCATACTTTGGCCAAGAATAGACGACGTAAACTGGCGTTCAACACCAGCTTTCTGCCCAAATCTGGCGTCCAGCGCCAGAAAAGGAGCCAAAACCAGAGTTGAACGCCCAAACTAGCACAAAAGCTGGCGTTCAACTCCAAGAAGGACCTCTACACGTGCAACACTCAAGCTCAGCCCAAGCACACACCAAGTGGGCCCCGGAAGTGGATTTATGCATCAATTACTTACTTCTGTAAACCCTAGTAGCTAGTTTATTATAAATAGGACATTTCACTATTGTATTTGACATCCTGGATTGTATTTTGATCCTGTGATCACGTTTTTGGGGGCTGGCCATCTCGGCCATTCCTGGACCTTTCACTTATGTATTTTTAACGGTAGAGTTTCTACACTCCATAGATTAAGGTGTGGAGCTCTGCTGTTCCTCAAAGATTAATGCAAAGTACTACTGTTTTCTATTCAATTCTTCTTATTTCACTTCTAAGATATTCATTCGTACTTCAATCTGAATGTGATGAACGTGACAATCATCATCATTCCCTATGAACGCGTGCCTGACAACCACCTCCGTTCTACCTTAGACTGAATGAGTATCTCTTAAATCTCCTAACCAGAATCTTCGTGGTGTAAGCTAGAATGATGGCGGCATTCAAGAGAATCCGAAAAGTCTAAACCTTGTCTGTGGTATTCCGAGTAGGATTCAATGAATGAATGACTGTGACAAGCTCCAAACTCGCGATTGCAGGGCGTTAGTGACAGACGCAAAAGGATAGTAAATCCTATTCCAGCATGATCGAGAACCGACAGATGAATAGCCGTGCCGTGACAGGGTGCGTTGACCATTTTCACTGAGAGGATAAGATGAAGCCATTAACAAGGGTGATGCCTCCAGACGATTAGCCGTGCCGTGACAGGGCATTGGATCATTTTCCCGAGAGATGACCGAAAGTAGCCATTGACAGTGGTGATGTATCACATAAAGCCAGCCATGGAAAGGAGTAAGACTGATTGGATGAAGATAGCAGGAAAGCAGAAGTTCAGAGGAACGAAAGTATCTCCATTCGCTTATCTGAAATTCTCACCAATGAATTACATAAGTATTTCTATCCCTATTTTATTAATTATTATTCGAAAACACCAATATCAATTTATATCTGCCTAACTGAGATTTGCAAGGTGACCATAGCTTGCTTCATACTGACAATCTCCGTGGGATTCGACCCTTACTCATGTAAGGTATTACTTGGACAACCCAGTGCACTTGCTGGTTAGTTGTGAACCATGGTCGTGGCATCATGTTTTTGGCGCCATTTCCAGGGAAAGAAAGAACAATGAATTTTACATAATTAAAGTGTAATCACGATTCCGCGTACCAGACACTAATTTTAAATTTTTATTTTTTAGAAAAAGGACTTAAAATTTCAAAAATGTAACCAAGAACATAAACAAAAAGACTCAAACCAAATACAAAGATAAAAAAAAGCTAAGGATACTTGAAAATAAACTGTTTGAAAAAGGTATTTGAAGAAGTTTTAAAATTTTTGTAAAAAAAAACAGAAAACAGGTAAGACTCAAACTAAGAACAAAGATTAAATAAAGAAAATAAAAATATTTTTAAAAAAGTTTTTAAATTTTTTGAAAATAAAGGAGAGAAAAATAAAAATAAAAGACTCAACTAAAATCAAAAGACTCAATTAAAAATGATCAAGAAAAGAAAATAAATTACCTGATCTATGGAGCAAGACAATCCGTCAGTTTGTCCAAACTTGAACAATTTCCGACAATGGGGCCAAAAACTTGGTGCACGAATCCCCACAGCTTCGTACAGTTGTACCAGAAAGTGCACTGGGTCGTCCAAGTAATACCTGAGCGAGTCAGGGTCGATCCCACAAGGATTGTGGTTTGAAGTAAGCTATGGTTATCTTGCAGGTCTTAGTCAGGCGGATAGAAGAATTGGATTTGGAAGATGGAATTATAATGATAATCTTAAAACCTGGATGAATGTCTGAGATGGATGAGGCTTGGAGTTGCTTTGTCCTTCTGGATTAACTCTGGTCTTACTGTCTCCTTTGCTTGTGAATGATCTTTTCTATAGCAAGTTGTTTGTGATCAACGCCTTTATTGAGAGGTCGTCAATACTCCTCCAAATCTGAACCCCAGAGTTAGTGTGGATCCAGTCTTCTTGAAGGTGAAGCTCATACAGTCCATTCTCCTTAATGATCCTACTCAAAGTGCCACAGACAAGGTCGGATCTTCCGGATCAGAGAATGCTGTATGGTGCACGAAATTACAATCACACTTTTTCAACTCTACACAACTAACCAGCAAGTGTACTGGGTCGTCCAAGTAATACCTTACGTGAGTAAGGGTCGATCCCACGGAGATTGTCGGCTTGAAGCAAGCTATGGTTATCTTGTAACTCTTAGTCAGGATATCAACAATTCTCAGATTTAATTGTAAAAAGTAAAAGAACATGAATAAATACTTGTTATGCAGTAATGAAGAACAGGTTGAGGTTTTGGAGATGTTCTGTCCCCTGAATCTCTGCTTTTCTACTATCTTCTTCTTCACACACGCAAGGCTCCTTCCATGGCAAGCTTTATGTTGGGCATCACCGTTGTCAATGGCTACTTCCCATTCTCTCAGTGAAAATATTCCAAATGCGCTGTCACCGCACGGCTAATCATCTGTCGGTTCTCGATCATGCTGGAATAGGATCCATTGATCCTTTTGCGTCTGTCACATGCCCAACACTCGCGAGCTTGAAGCTCGTCACAGTCATCCCTTCCCAGATCCTACTCGGAATACCATAGACAAGGTTTAGACTTTCCGGACCTCAGGAATGGCTGCCAATAATTCTAGCCTATACCACGAAGGTTCTAATCTTAGATTAGAAACCCAAGAGATACACATTCAAGCTTGATTGCATGTAGAATGGAAGTGGTTGTCAGGCACGCATTCATAAGTGAGAATGATGATGATTGTCACGGATCATCACATTCATCAGGTTGAAGTGCGAATGAATATCTTATAATAGAAGCAAGCGTGATAGAATGGAAAACAGTAGTAATTGCATTAATTCATCGAAACACAGCAGAGCTCCTCACCCCCAACAATGGGGTTTAGAGACTCATGCTGTAGAAGATACAATATGAAACATGTAGAATGTCATGAGGTACAAGATGAATTACTAAAAGTAGTTTTTATAGTAAACTAGTGACCTGGGGTTACAGAAAATGAGTAAGCTAGGGTGTTTAGTGTAAAAATCCACTTCTGGGGCCCACTTGGTGTGTGATTGGGCTGAGCATTGAAGCTTTCATGTGTAGAGACTTTTCTTGGAGTTAAACGCCAGTTTTTGTGCCAATTTGGGTGTTTAACTCCAGCTTTTATGCCAGTTCTGGCGTTAAATACCAGAATTCTTAAGCTGACTTGGAACGCCGGTTTGGGCCATCAAATCTTGAGCAAAGTATAGACTATTATATATTGCTGGAAAGCCCAGGATGTCTACTTTCAAACGCAATTAAGAGCGTGCCAATTGGGCTTCTATAGCTCCAGAAAATCCACTTCAAGTGCAGGGAGGTCAGAATCCAACAGCATCTGCAGTCCTTTTTCAGCCTCTGAATCAGATTTTTGCTCAGGTCCCTCAATTTCAGCCAGAAAATACCTGAAATCACAGAAAAACACACAAACTCATAGTAAAGCCCAGAAAATTGAATTTTAAATAAAAACTAATAAAAATATAATAAAAACTAACTAAAATCTACTGAAAACATACTAAAAATAATGCCAAAAAATGTATAAATTATCCGCTCATCACAACACCAAACTTAAATTGTTGCTTGTCCCCAAGCAACTGAAAATCAAATAGGATAAAAAGAAGAGAATATACAATGAAATTCCAAAAACATCTATGAAGATCAGTCTTAATTAGATGAGCGGGGCTATTAGCTTTTTGCTTCTGAACAGTTTTGGCATCTCACTTTTTTCTTTGAAGTTCAGAATGATTGGCATCTATAGGAACTCAGAATTCAGATAGTGTTATTGATTCTCCTAGTTAAGTGTATTGATTCTTGAACACAGGTACTTTATGAGTCTTGGCCGTGACCCAAAGCATTTTGTTTTCCAGTATTACCACCGGATACATAAATGCCACAGACACATAACTGGGTGAATCTTTTCAGATTGTGACTCAGCTTTGCTAGAGCCCCCAATTAGAGGTGTCCAGAGCTCTTAAGCACACTCTTTTTTGCTTTGGACCACGACTTTAACCGCTCAGTCTCAATTTTTCACTTGACACATTCACGCCACAAGCACATGGTTAGGGACAGCTTGGTTTAGCCGCTTAGGCCAGGATTTTATTCCTGAGGGCCCTCCTATCCACTGATGCTCAAAGCCTTGGATCCTTTTTATTACCCTTGCCTTTTGGTTTAAAGTACTATTGGCTTCTTCTGCTTGCTTTTTCTTTCTTTTTCTTCTTTTTTTTTCGCATATCATCCTCTCTCTTTTTTTTTCTATTCACTGCTTTTTCTTGCTTCAAGAATCAATTTTTTTATTTTTCACATTATCAATAATACTTCTCCTTTTCTATCATTCTTTCAAGAGCCAACAATTTTAACATTCATAAATAACAAATTCAAACATATGCACTGTTCAAGCATTCATTCAGAAAACAAGAGTATTGCCACCACATCAAAATAATTAAACTGTTTTAAAATTTGAAATTCATGTACTTCTTTTTCTTTTTCAATTAAAAACACTTTTTATTTAAGAAAGGTGATGGATTCATATGACATTCATATCTTTAAGACATAAACTTTAAATTTTATTAATCATGGAATGACAATAAGACTCAAAAATAAATATAAGAGCAAACTAATAATAATAGGAGACAGAAAAGTAAAAAAAAACAGAAAAATAAATGACTCTTAAAATAGACTCTTAATAATAAAGGTTATCACAGAGTTAGGACTCAACAACCTTGATTTTGAGAAGTGGATGCTCCCTCAATCTGTGGGGTGCTTGGTCCTTCAAGGGAGAGCTTCTGGCGCTTCAGCTCCTGTAGCTCACGCCCCTGCTTCTCCTGTTCCTTCAGCAATTTGCAGAGCATGCAGTTTTGATTCTGCTATTCTTCCTTAAGTTGTTCCATAGTTTCTTGCAGCTTGGTAACAGATGCTTCTAGGCGGGTCCAATAGTCAATTTCAGAAATTTCTGGGAGGAACTCCTGCGTCCTCCTTTTTATGGAGTTGTCTTGCACTTGTCCTTCCATTGACTTCTTGGTGATTGGGTGTTCGATTGGGATGAATTCATCTACTCCCATCCTCACCCCAGCATCTTTACATAGTAGAGAAATTAAGCTTGGGTAGGCCAGTTTGGCTTCAGTGGAGTTCTTGTTTGCAATTGTGTAAATCTCACAAGAAATCAGATGATGAATCTCCACTTCTTTTCCAAGCATAATACAATGAATCATCACTGCTCTTTTGACAGTGACCTCAGAGCGGTTGCTAGTGGGCAATATAGAACGCCCAATGAAGTCCAACCAGCCTCTTGCAACTAGTTTGAGATCTCCCCTCTTGAGTTGGTTTGGGACACCTTTTGAATTGGTTATCCACTTAGTTCCAGGGAGGCATATGTCCTCTAGAACTTGATCCAACCCCTTATCTACTCTCACCATTCTCCTATTAAAGGATTCTGGATCATCTTGTAGTTGAGGCAATTTGAAGACCTCTCTTATTTTGTCCAGATGGAAGTAAATAAGCCTCCCTCTGACCATGGTTCGCTAGGTATGAAAGGCGGTTCTAGTTATTCTCTGCTTATCTGTTAGCCACAGATTTGAGTAGAATTCCTGAACCATGTTTCTTCCAACCTTTGTTTCAGGATTAGCTAGAATTTCCCATCCTCTGTTTCGAATTTGCTCTTGGATCTCCGGATATTCATCTTCTTTCAGATTGAATTTAACTTCCGGGATCACTGACCTCAGACCCATTATTTTGTGGTAATGGTCTGCATGTTCTTTGGTTAGGAACCTCTCTTGATTCCAAAGACTCTTTGGAGTATTCTCTTTCTTTCCTCTTGCTTTGGTTTGCTTTCCCTTAGGTGCCATGATCTTGATGAGTCTTAGCTCAGTGATCATGGAAAAACACACCAAACTTAGAGGTTTGCTTGCCCTCAAGCAAAAGAAAGGAAAGGGGAGAGAGAGGAGAAGAGGCATAATCGAATGGTGGAGAGGAGGGGATGGCCGAATATGTATTTATAAGAGGAGGGGAGGGATTTCGAAAATTTTGAAAGAGATATGCCATAGAGATATGATTGATGGAAGAAAATAAAATCATGATATGAAAAAGATGAGATTTTCAAAAAGATATAAAGAGGTTAAATCTGATAATTTGGTTATGCATCTAAGAAATAAGAGATGATATGATGGGTTTGAAAAGATTTGAAAAGAAATTGAAAAGATAATTGAGTTTTTGAAGAAGATTTGGGAAGGATTTGAAAGAAAATTGAAAAAGAGATTTGGAGAATTGTTGAATTTTTGAAAATTGAGGGTGAATAATGAAAGTTTGAAACATGTTTATGCAGAAAATTATGAGTTAAAACATGAAAATTTGAAAAAAAAATTGAATTTGGAAACAAAATATCCTTCCCTTGCCTTTCTGGCGTTAAACGCCCAGAATGGTATCCATTCTGGTGTTTAACGCCCAATTGTTGGCCATTATGGGCGTTTAACGCCCAGCCAGGTACCCTGACTGGCGTTAAACGCCAGAAACCCCTTTATCACTGGGCGTTTTGCTGAACGCCCAAAATGGTACCTTTATTGGCGTTAAACACCCAGAATGGTACCAATTCTGGCGTTTAACGCCCAAAATGGTACCTTTACTGGCGTTAAACGCCCAGAATGGTACCCATTCTGGCGTTTAACGCCCAAAATGCCCTTTACTGGCATTTTCTTGTCAGCAAGCTCCTTTTCTCTGCTTTTTGCACTGAATCCTTCTGTAACGCTGTGAATTCCTTCAATTTTGATGATTAACCTTTGAAGAAAGTGTATATCAAATTTCTACAAGTATTATTTAAAACAAATAACCTGCTAATGGCTGGGTTGCCTCCCAGCAAGCGCTTCTTTATTGTCTTTAGCTGGACCTTTACTGAGCTTCATTCAAGCCTCAATTTTGAGCATTCTTGCTCAAAATTACTTTCAAGATAATGTTTGATTCTTTTTCCATTAACAATGAACTTTTTGTCAGAATCAATATCTTGAAGCTCAACATATCCATATGGTGACACTCCTGTAATCACATATGGTCCCCTCCACCGGGATTTTAATTTCCCGGGGAATAATCTGAGCCTAGAGTTGAACAGCAGAACTTTTTGTCTTAGCTCAAAGACTCTGGATGACAATTTCTTGTCATGCCACTTTTTTGCTTTTTCCTTATAAATTTTTGCATTTTCAAAAGCATTGAGTCTGAACTCCTTTAACTCATTTAGCTGGAGCAATCTTTTCTCACCAGCTAACTTAGCATCCAGGTTTAGGAATCTGGTTGCCCAGTAGGCTTTATGTTCCAGTTCCACGGACAGATGACAGGCCTTGTCATACACAAGCTGGTATGGAGAGGTTCCTATAGGAGTCTTGAATGCTGTTCTGTATGCCCACAGAGCATCATCCAAGCTCTTTGCCCAATCCTTTCTACGGGCAATTACAGTCCATTCCAGGATTCTTTTTAGCTCTCTATTAGAGACTTTAGCCTGCCCATTTGTCTGTGGATGATACGGAGTTGCTACTTTGTGGCTAATTTCATATCGGACCATGGCAGAGTAAAGCTGTTTATTGCAGAAATGGGTGCCCCCATCACTGATTAGTACTCTGGGAACACCAAATCTACTGAAAATATGTTTCTGGAGGAACTTCAGCACAGTCTTGGTATCATTAGTAGGTGTGGCAATTGCCTCCAGCCATTTAGATACGTAGTCTATTGCCACCAGAATGTAAGTGTTTGAGTATGATGGTGGGAAAGGACCCATGAAGTCAATACCCCATACATCAAACAACTCAATTTCTAAGATCCCTTGTTGAGGCATGGCGTAACCATGAGGTAAGTTGCCAGCTCTTTGGCAACTGTCACAGTTACGCACAAACTCTCGGGCATCTCTATAGAGAGTAGGCCAGTAGAAGCCACATTGGAGGACTTTAGTGGCTGTGCGCTCACTTTCGAAGTGTCCTCCATACTGTGATCCATGGCAATGCCACAGGATCTTCTGTGCCTCCTCTCTAGGGACGCATCTGTGGATCATTCCGTCTGCACATCTCTTAAAGAGATATGGTTCATCCCACAAGTAGTACTTTGCATCAGAAATTAGTTTTTTCTTTTGCACCCTGCTGTACTCCTGGGGTATGAACCTTACAGCTTTATAATTTGCAATGTCTGCAAACCATGGTGCTTCCTGGATGGCAAAGAGTTGCTCATCTGGAAAGGTCTCAGAGATCTCAGTAGAAGGGAGGGACGCCCTAGCTACTGGTTCTATCCGGGACAAGTGATCAGCTACCTGGTTCTCTGTCTCTTTTCTGTCTCTTATTTCTATATCAAACTCTTGCAGAAGCAACACCCATCTTATGAGCCTGGGTTTTGAATCCTGCTTTGTGAGTAAATATTTAAGAGCAGCATGGTCAGTGTACACAATCACTTTTGATCCTACTAAATAGGATCTAAACTTGTCAATGGCATAAACCACTGCTAGCAGCTCTTTTTCTGTGGTTGTGTAATTCTTCTGTGCGTCATTTAGAACACGACTGGCATAGTAAATAATGTGCAGAAGCTTGTTATGCCTTTGTCCCAACACTGTACCAATGTCATGGTCACTGGCATCACACATTAATTCGAATGGTAATGTCCAATCAGGTACAGAGATGACTGGTGCTGTGACCAGCTTGGCTTTCAGGGTTTCAAACGCCTGCAGACACTCTGTGTCAAACACAAATGGCATGTCAGCAGCTAGCAGGTTACTTAGAGGTTTTGCAATTTTTGAAAAATCCTTTATGAACCTCCTATAGAATCCTGCATGCCCCAGAAAGCTTCTGATTGCCTTAACATTGGCAGGTGGTGGTAATTTTTCAATCACCTCTACCTTAGCTTGATCCACCTCTATTCCCTTGCTTGAAATTTTGTGCCCAAGGACAATTCCTTCAGTCACCATAAAGTGACATTTTTCCCAGTTTAAGACCAGGTTAGTCTCTTGGCACCTTTTCAGGACAAGTGCTAGATGATCAAGACAGGAGCTGAATGAGTCTCCAAATATTGAGAAGTCATCTATGAAGACTTCCAAGAACTTCTCTACCATATCAGAGAAGATAGAGAGCATGCACCTCTGAAAGGTTGCAGGTGCATTGCACAGACCAAAAGGCATTCTTCTGTAAGCAAATACTCCAGATGGACATGTGAATGCTGTTTTCTCTTGGTCTTGAGGATCCACTGCAATTTGGTTGTAGCCTGAATAGCCATCCAAAAAGCAGTAGTATTCATGGCCTGCTAGTTTCTCTAGCATCTGGTCTATGAATGGTAAAGAAAAATGATCCTTTCTGGTGGTTGTATTGAGCCTTCTGTAGTCAATACACATACGCCACCCTGTAACTGTTCTTGTGGGAACCAGTTCATTCTTTTCATTATGAACTACTGTCATGCCTCCCTTCTTGGGGACAACTTAGACAGGGCTCACCCAGGGGCTATCAGAAATAGGATAAATAATCCCAGCCTCTAGTAGCTTAGTGACCTCTTTCTGCACCACCTCCTTCATGGCTGGATTTAGCCGCCTCTGTGGTTTAACCACTGGCTTAGCATCATCCTCCAATAGGATCTTATGCATGCATCTCGCTGGGCTAATGCCCTTAAGATCACTTATAGACCACTCAAGAGCTGTCTTGTGTGTCCTTAACACTTGAATTAGTGCTTTCTCTTCTTGTGGATTTAAAGCAGAGCTTATGATCACTGGAAAAGTGTCACCCTCTCCCAGAAATGCATATTTCAGGGATGGTGGTAGTGGTTTGAGCTCGGGTTTAGAAGGTTTCTCCTCTTCCTGAGTGATTTTTAGAGGTTCTTTTATTTCCTCTGGTTCCTCCAGATCAGGCTGAACATCTTTAAAGATGTTCTCTAGCTCTGATTCAAGACTCTCAGTCATATTGATCTCTTCCACTAAAGAGTCAATAATATCAGTGTTCATGCCATCATTTGATGTGTCTAGATGCTGCATAGCTTTGACAACATTTAACTTGAACTCATCCTCATTGACTCTCAGGGTCACTTCCCCTTTTTGTACATCAATAAGAGTTCGTCCAGTTGCTAGGAAAGGTCTTCCTAGAATGAGAGTTGCACTCTTGTGCTCCTCTATTTCCAGCACTACAAAGTCAGTGGGAAAGGCAAATGGCCCAACCTTGACAATCATGTCCTCAATTATGCCTGATGGATATTTAATGGAGCCATCAGCAAGTTGAAGACATATCCGGGTTGGTTTGACTTCTTCAGTCAACCCAAGCTTTTTGATAGTAGATGTAGGTATTAGGTTGATACTTGCTCCAAGGTCACATAGAGCTGTCTTAGTACAAGCACCCTCTAATGTGCATGGTATCATAAAGCTTCCTGGATCTTGAATCTTTTCTGGTAAGCTTTTTAGAATGACTGCACTGCATTCTTCTGTGAGAAACACTTTTTCAGTTTCTTTCCAATCCTTCTTATGACTTAAGATCTCTTTCATGAACTTAGCATAAGAGGGTATTTGCTCAAGTGCCTCTGCAAACGGGATCTTTATCTCAAGAGTCCTGAGATAGTCTGCAAAGCGGGCAAATTATTTATCCTGTTCCGCTTGGCGGAGTTTCTGAGGATAAGGTATCTTGGCCTTATACTCTTCAACCTTAGTTGCTGCAGGTTTATTTCCTACAGAAGTGGTTGGAGAAGCCTTCTTAGAGGGGTTACTATCAGCACTTGCAGGTGTCTGATCCCTCATTGGCGTTTGAACGCTAGGATTGGGTGCAGGATGGGCGTTTAATGCCAGCTTCCCACCCTTTTCTAGCGTTTGAATGCCAGAATTATTCCTCTCTGGGCTCTTGCTGTTCTTAGAGGGATTTTGGGCAGTGGTTTGATAATCCTCTGTCATTTGTTCTTTTCTTGACTTTTTGCTACTTTGAACTGAATTATTCAATATCTTCCGCTCCTTAGTTGAACAGCTTGGCATTCTTTTGTTATCTATTTAGATAGCTGCTATCTTGTCTGATTTAATTGTGCTTCTATATTCTTGTTAGCATTTTTAGTGTCTTGGAGCATCTCCTTGAATTCTGCTAATTGTTTTGTCATTAGAAGTAATTGCTGATTTAGTTCAACAATCTGTTCTTGAGGATTATGATCAGTAGTTGCTACCATAGCTTCTTTTTCTTTGGAGGGCTCATTGCTTGAGTACAGATGTTGATTTCTAGCAACTGTATCTATGAGTTCTTGAGCCTCTTCAATTGTCTTTCTCATGTGTATAGATCCACCAGATGAGTGGTCTAGAGACAATTGAGCTCTTTCTGTAAGCCCATAGTAGAAGATGTCTAACTGTACCCACTCTGAAAAAATTTTAGAGGGCATTTCCTTAGCATCCCTCTATACCTCTCCCATGCATTATAAAGGGATTCATGATCCTCTTGTTTAAAGCCTTGGATGTCCAGCCTTAGCCGTGTCATCCTTTTTGGAGGGTAAAATTGATTCAGGAATTTGTCTGATAACTGTCTCCATGTTTTTATGCTTGCTGTGGGTTAGTTATTTAACCACCTCTTAGCTTGATCTTTTACAGCAAATGGAAACAGTAATAATCTGTAGACATCCTGATCCACTTTTTTATCACGTACTGTGTCAGCAATTTGTAAAAACTGTGCCAGAAACTCGGTAGGTTCTTCCTGTGGAAGACCAGAATACTGGAAATTTTGTTGTACCATGATAATAAGCTGAGGATTTAGCTCAAAAATGCTTTCTTTGATGGGAGGTATACAGATGCTACTCCCATATGCAGCTGTAATGGGGTTGGCATATGACCACAGAGTCCTTCTGGACTGTTCGTTTCCACTTATGTCTATGATAGAGAAAAGGGAATTGATATGAATTGCAAATAGATTATATATTTTTTTAAGGTAACTGAAATTAAAATAAGATAAAATAAAACAAAATAAAATAATTGAAAAATTGAATATAAATTCGAAAATTAGAAGAAATTGAAATAAAAGCAAATTGAAGACCAAATTAATTAATTAATTAAAAAGATTTTGAGATTAGCAATCAAAAAGATATGATTGAGGATTATTTTGGAAAAGATATGATTGAGAAGATATGATTGAAGAAATTAAAAGGATTTGATTTTTTTTTTTTTGAAAAAGGTTTTAGAAGATCAATTTTTGAAATTAGAATTTTGACTTGATTAAAAAGAAAAGATATGATGTTGAAAATCTTTGACTACTTTAATGCTAAATTTCAAAAATTATGAGTAAAATAAGGAAAAGATATTTTTTATTTTTAAATTTTAATGAGGAAAGAGAAAAATGACAAAACGACACTAAGCTTAGAAATTTTAGATCAAAACAAAGAGAACAAACAAGAAAACTTTGAATGTCAAGATGAACACCAAGAACACTTTGAATGTCAAGATGAACACCAAGAACAAATTTTTGAAAAAGATTTTAAGTAAATAAAAGCACAAAAACACACCAAACTTAAAATTTTTAGAAAATTAAACACAAATTTTTGAAAAATTAAAAGAAAACACAAAGAAGACACCAAACTTAGAATTTTTAAAGATCAAGAAACAACTAAGAGTATGCAAATTCGAAAAATTAAAAGAAAGTAAAAGCATGCAATTGACACCAAACTTAAAATATGAAACTAAACTCAAATAAAAGACTCTAAACCAACAAAAATAAAATATTCCTAATCTAAGCAACAAGATAAACCGTCAGTTGTCCAAACTCGAACAATCCCCGGCAACGGCGCCAAAAACTTGGTGCACAAAATTACAATCACACTTTTGCAACTCTGCACAACTAACCAGCAAGTGCACTGGGTCGTCCAAGTAATACCTTACGTGAGTAAGGGTCGATCCCACGGAGATTGTCAGCTTGAAGCAAGCTATGGTTATCTTGTAACTCTTAGTCAGGATATCAATAATTCTCAGATTTAATTGTAAAAAGTAAAAGAACATGAATAAATACTTGTTATGAAGTAATGAAGAACAGGTTGAGGTTTTAGAGATGCTCTGTCCCCTGAATCTCTGCTTTCCTACTATCTTCTTCTTCACACACGCAAGGCTCCTTCCATGGCAAGCTTTATGTTGGGCATCACCGTTGTCAATGGCTACTTCCCGTCCTCTCAGTGAAAATATTCCAAATGCGCTGTCACCGCACGGCTAATCATCTGTCAGTTCTCGATCATGCTGGAATAGGATCCATTGATCCTTTTGCGTCTGTCACACGCCCAACACTCGCGAGTTTGAAGCTCGTCACAGTCATCCCTTCCCAGATCCTACTCGGAATACCACAGACAAGGTTTAGACTTTTCGGACCTTAGGAATGGCTGTCAATAATTCTAGCCTATACCACGAAGGTTCTAATCTTAGATTAGAAACCCAAGAGATACACATTCAAGCTTGATTGCGTGTAGAATGGAAGTGGTTGTCAGGCACGCGTTCATAAGTGAGAATGATGAGAATTGTCACGGATCATCACATTCATCAGGTTGAAGTACGAATGAATATCTTAGAATAGAAGCAAGCGTGATAGAATGGAAAACAGTAGTAATTGCATTAATTCATCGAAACACAGCAGAGCTCCTCACCCCCAACAATGGGGTTTAGAGACTCATGCTGTAGAAGATACAATATGAAATGTGTAGAATTTCATGAGGTACAAGATGAATTACTAAAAGTAGTTTTTATAGTAAACTAGTGACCTGGGGTTACAGAAAATGAGTAAGCTAGGGTGTTTAGTGTAAAAATCCACTTCCGGGGCCCACTTGGTGTGTGATTGGGCTGAGCATTAAAGCTTTCATGTGTAGATACTTTTCTTGGAGTTAAACGCCAGTTTTTGTGCCAGTTTGGGGGTTTAACTCCAGCTTTTATGCCAGTTCTGGCGTTAAACGCCAGAATTCTTAAGCTGACTTGAAACGCCGATTTGGGCCATCAAATCTTGGGAAAAGTATAGACTATTAAATATTTCTGGAAAGCCCAGGATGTCTACTTTCCAACACAATTGAGAGCGTGCCAATTGGGCTTCTGTAGCTCCAGAAAATCCACTTCGAGTGCAGAGAGGTCAGAATCCAACAGCATCTGCAGTCCTTTTTCAGCCTCTGAATCAGATTTTTGCTCAAGTCCCTCAATTTCAGCCAGAAAATACCTGAAATCATAGAAAAATACACAAACTCATGGTAGAGCCCAGAAATGTGAATTTTAAATAAAAACTAATAAAAATATAATAAAAACTAACTAAAATCTACTGAAAACATACTAAAAATAATGCCAAAAAGCGTATAAATTATCCGCTCATCACTGTATCTTTGGATTCTAGCCTCTACCACAGCGACCCTAATCTCCCCGGAAATTGGTTGAACTGGTGTCTCGAGAAGTCCCCAACGAAGTCGTGGATTCGCCGTCTGAGAGATGTATAATCAAGCTGGTGGTTCGATGCTTTCCACTGAAGTATTCACACGAACCCAAGTAGACACGGGTGTTTGTCAGGAACGTTTGTCTTAGTATAATGAACGGTGCTGATTGTCACTGATCATCCTATTCATCATGTTGAAGATCGAATATACATCTTAGAATTAATCAAACACAGATCGAAGAGAAACAATAATACTTTTATTAATTCATAGGACTCAGCAGGGCTCCTCCCCTTAACCTAGGAGGTTTAGAAAATCATACTAAAAGAAAAATACAATGATGAATTCGAAAATATGCTGAATGATGGTAAAAAGTGTTTTGAAAAACATGAATCTAATCCCTTAAATACTAAACAAATGACTAGTAAGGGTAAAATAGTCTTTTTAGTGCTAAAATCTACTTCTAGCGCCCACTTAGTGAGTGTTTGGGCTGAGCTTTGATGAGATCCATGTGCTATGAGGCCTCTAGGGTGTTGAACGCTGGCTAGGGGGTCCTCTTTGGGCGTTTGGACGCTAGGTTCTGCTACTTGGGCGCTGGACGCCAGAAAGGGGGCAGGAGGCTGGCGTTGAATGCCAATTTTGGGCCTTCTGTAGCTCTAGAAAAGCTCTTCCAAGTGCAAAGAGATCAGATCCGGACAACATCTACAGTGCTTTCTCTGTCTCTGAATCAGACTTTTGCTCCAACTCCTCAATTTTAGCCAGAAATTAGCTGAAATTGTACAAAAACACACAAACTCAAAGTAGAATCCAAAATTGTGAATTTAACACTAAAACCTATAAAAACTTAATAAAAACTAAACAAAACATACTAAAAACTCTTTGAAAATGATGCCAAAAAGCGTATAAAATATCCGCTCATCATATACTTAGTGATGAGGTGAAGTTAGGAAGGGGGTGGTAACTTGGAGGTGAAGTAAGCTTGAAATATGATGAATTATGTATGAGAAGTGCAGAGATATGATGTATCAGTGATGTTTATGGCTATAATGAATGATAATGTGGCTTATGCAATTCTTTTATCTGAGATACGAGTTTCTCTTGGTAAAGAGCAGTGGCTTGCCACCACGTGCTCCATGTTGAGACTCGATACTCTGTTGACCCTTCGTTACAAGGGTGATCGGACACTTATAAATTCCCGGGAAAGTTCTCCCAATGAGAAGAATTCATATATGAATGAGAAAAAGTTATGCATAGACTCTTAGGGATGCGCATCGATGGACTATCCAGGGTTTAGCAGCCGGACATGTCGGGTTGGCTTGATAACCGACAGATGAGACTCATCAGCCATAGGACAGGCGTGCATCATATGCATATGTTTGAATTGCTTGCTTGTGCTTTAATTGGGAATGACTATGTGAATTTAATATGCTTAATTGTTATACGTTCTATCTGCATTACTTGTATTCTAATTGTATTTGTCATGGTCTGCTTGCTTGTCTGTGTGGTTCTACCGGAGTTGGAGGTTTTGGAGGAAAGTAGATGATGGAGGGTTGGGGTAGAGTTCTAGTTAAGTTTAGGAACCTTAGAGAACCACCCTTGTTTATGGTTTTCCGTTTTAATTCTTTAAGTTTATAATCTAAGTGTCAAAGTTCTAGGATTGCCTTTGGCTTTCCCGGGACCTTATAGTTATATCTTATGTATGTGGCACCATTACCATGCTGAGAACCCCCAGTTCTCATTCCATACAGATATTTGTGTTTTTTAGATACAGGTCGAGAGACACCTCACTAGGCGTCTGGAATTCTCTGCAGCGAAGTGGGGCTTTTGGGATATTACGTTTTGGTCTGTTAGATATATCCATGTATATAGAACTCTCCTTATAAACTTGTTTTACTTTTGTACCTCATAGAGGTTTATGGAGAACTAAGGTTTCCTTTTGTGTATTTTGGGTTATGGACTTTATATGTATGTATGTATATAAGTCATTCTCCGGCCAGCCTTAGCTTCACAGGTTGAGTTCGGAATTTGATTATTTTGTACCCTTGACCTTCTAATCTCTTTGTATATGTGTGTGTGTGTGTGTGCGCTTGCTTATGCTTTCTTTGTACACAAGTAAACGTTATTCTTGAGCGTTGCGCTTTTAATTTTACGATTTTACTTTACCTATCTTTCAAGGCTCCTCATATATTATATTCTTTCAATTATTATAAGTATATATTTTATTTTAGAGGTCATAATACCACACCACCTCTGTTTTACGACTTAAGCGTGAAGCTCTGTGTGGTAGGATGTTACAATATCCACCCATGTTATTCCATATGTTGTACTCCTAATGTTTATCCCTTATTTTTATGGGTTGGTCTATTTTCATCTTCACTTTTGCCTTGATAAATTGTCCTTGCCCATTTCCTCCTTCATGGACACTGCACTCCATGAATTTTCCAACTACTACATCAAGCTTTGGTTTTTAAAGATCTTAACAAGTTCCAAATCTGAACATTCACTTCAGCCATGGAAAAATCCATATCAATTGGATTGGTGTTTCTCTCCCATTTCTTTAAAACCAACCATGAGTTTCTAAAGATCCATGTATTGCCTTTTAAACTCTCTTCATTTCTATTTTCTTCTGAAAAAAGAACTAGTAGAGCTTGTTTTGGATCTTCTTCACTTGAAATTCTTCTGGTTTTTCCAAATATTATACATTGCACTATATATCCATCTTGGATTGATTGTTTTTTCTGTGATTATTCTTACTACTATATTGTATGCACACTTTTGTATCCCTTTTGCTATGTCTCCTTCATCATAGACCACCAAAGTTTCCTCTTCTTTGTCTAATCTTGTTTGTTCTTGTGGATCTTCTATTTTTATAGTTGATGTTGATGGTTCTATTTTAGTCCTTCCAATAATCTTCTTTATTCTTCCACTAGGTGACATTCCCGCTTTGTTGGACAAAAGGGCACTATGCCCAATCTAAAGGTGACGGACACGTTCATGATTAGTAAGACACAGACTTATGCACGATTGGTGAGATAGGGATCTTTTCACTACACTCCAAGTACTTGTTAGGTGTTAGCCCTAGTAGAGAACCAAAGAAAGGACAGGCTGGAAGTTATTGATCCAAAAGCGAAGTTTACTAATCAAAACAAATAAAAAATTTTAGAGATCAAAACCAAAAGAAGATACTTTTAGGTATCGTTTGTTTTGAGGTATTAAGACTGGGGGACTAGGACTCAGTATCATGTTTGTTGGTCTAACACTGGAATAAAAATTTCAGTCCCATAACACAAAATTTCAGTACCTCCAAAAAGTGAAGACAAGGGAGATTGAAATTTTTGGGACAGGGACTGAAATTTAAATAACAATTTCTGCCCAAAATACCCTCATTCTAATTTATTAATTCCAAGTTTACCCTCATCTACTCACGCCTACTAGTGTCCTCCCTCATTCTTTCAAAGACTGCTTTATCGAGCTCTCCCAGGCCTTCAGCCTCATCAACCGTGATGGCGACGGCGTCATCTCATGGAGGAGATCGAGGCAGTTCTGACACGCTCAGCGGCACTACGATCGGATTAAATGGTGGTGATGCAGTGTGAGGTCGATGCTAAGGGCTGTGGATGCATTAGTGTCAAGTTTCAATCATCAATTTCCTCTCCCTCACTCTCCTCAAAGCTCCATCCAGTCATTTTCCTCTGTGTAGTCATTATCATTGTCTGCACAATTGTTGTCTCCGTTCGCACAATCGTTGCCTCCATCTGCACAAACGTCGTTTTTGTCTGCGTAGTCGTCATTCCGTGTCGTCTTCCCTACACTCTCCGTCTCTGCCGTCCTTTGCATCAGAAACTAGAATGGAGCCTCAGTTAATTTTTTCTACATCTTGAATGGTTCTGATGTGTTCTATTCTTTCATTTTTTATTTGATTTTTTTATTCTAATATAAATTTGTTCTTGGTTCTAATTATTTTGGTGTTGTTCTAAATATTTAATTTTAAATTTTTTTGGTGCTACATTATATTTGTTTTTGGTTTTATTTTTTGTTATACTTTAAATTTGTTCTTAACAAACGAGAAACGGGTGACAACAGTATAAGGTTAGAGTTTTTGTATTTTTTATTTTAATAAGGAAGGATAATTTAGTTATTTTATTTATTTTAGTTTTTTATTTTAAACAAAATAAAATATTAAAACATAACTCAGTCATATTCACTATACATCAAACATAATATAAAGATTTAATAAGTTTCAGTCTTTTAGTTTCTATTTTTCAATTGGTCTCTTAGTCTCATTTTCTCTTTTAAATGTTATCTTAGGTAAAAAAAAAAACTTATTTAAACTATAAATGAATTAAAAGAATCTACATCTTGTACCATATATATGTATGTGGGTGTGTGTAAGAGAAACTTTTATATCTTCTTATTTTTATGAAATTACATTAAATGCAAAAAGTAAACAATACATCAAGCAAGCACACACATAAATTTAGATAATGGTCCTAATAAAAAGTTGGTTGTTATTAGGGATGTATATGAAAATTTAGATAAGTGTCCTAATAAAAAGTCGGTTTTTAATTTTATTATGGAAGGGGATTGGAGTACAACGGCGTTATGGAGTGTGTGTGAGCATTACCTGGTTGTGGTGTCAGCAAACAACAAATTGGACGGTCCGAAAAGCAATGAACAAATCGAACGGTCTGCATTATATTCAGAGATCGGAGGGTCCGAATTCTTCCCCCCCCCCCCCCCGCCACGTGTCGACTCGACCTTGCTCCCTACAACGGTGGCCCCTAACCCCAGTAAAACCCCCTGCATGTATACTCACCCTCCGAAATGAGCTTCATCCTTTTTCAGCAGCAACCATTCCTTCATCTCCTCCTTCATCTAAGTCTTCTTCTTCTTCTCAAAATTAGTGAAAAAAAATTATAATGTCAAGGAAACTAAAATCTAAAGATATTGATCATCCTGAACTTCATATTACTAGATATCTCAGCCATCCTGATTATGTAAGTTTTTTTATTTTTTTTTAAATATTTGAAAAGTTTAATTAGTATTATCAAAAATTTAATTATAAATGTTGTTATTAAGAGCCAAAGTTAAGAACATCAGTGATATTATTATTTTTATTGTTATTATTTTCATTTTTATTATTATCAATATTTGAGAGTTATAATGGGTGTTGTTGCTGTAACGTAGTAGCTCAACGTGAACTGAGAATGTTATTATTAGTGTTATTATTATGATGATTGTTAATACTATTGTTAATATTAATTCAGATTTATTTGGTGTTGTTAGAAATTTAGTTACATTATAATTGTTCTTGTTAGATCCAGTTAGAAAACATACATATATACAGTGACTTTATTATTATTATTATTATTATTATTATTATTGAAATTTAAGGTCTTATAGTTAAATGATAGTTAGAAATTTAATCCAATGATAATGTTTGAGTTAGACTAATATGATAGATTAGTGAAAGGAATATGTTTATAATTTATTGTAATATTTTTGGATTAATGTTGCTGATTAAAATCAATAATTAAGACTAGGTAAAAAATAATAATACATTGTATTTGGGATTTGATAATAATTAATTGTTTACCGTTACGTTTTTAATTGAGCTAAGTATAATGTTGTATTTGGTAGTAATTATTTGTTGATAATATTAGTTGTTCTAGTTTTTATTATTATATTTTAGTAGTAAATTATAAATTGTTCATAGTTTGATTAATAATTTTTTTTTGTAGAGTTTAAGGATGTTGAAGTGTAATCACCCTCTCCCTCCGGATCAATACGATGATAGGGTGGAGGAACATTTACGATTTACTGGCTTCTATCATGCATCTCAAATTGGAATAGTACAATGTCAAAAAGCACTCGTAAATGCTTTAGTAGAAAGGTGACATCTGGACACACATACCTTTCACCTTCCGATTGGTGAATGTGTTGTGACACTCGAAGATATGGCTATGATTCTTGATCTTTCGACGGACGGTCTTCCAGTCACAAGGATGACTATCAGCAGTGTTGAGGCATTAGAGGCGGAGTGTCTGCATCAATTTGGGGATGCACTGAGAAAGGCATAATGTAGAGGAAGCGGTATAAAGCTTACGTGGCTACGGGATCTAAAAGAAAGGTTACAGTTACAGTTGGATAATGAAGAAAGTAAACAGAGGTATGTGAAGTGTCACATTATGTTACTGCTTGGTACGATATTGTTAGGTGACAAGTCTGGGGCGTCTGTCCACTGGAAGTTTCTGCCGTTACTTCGTGAATTTCGCAGTATTGTACAGTTCAGTTGGGGTTCGGCTTGTCTGGCACATCTGTACAGGGCGTTGTACAGGGCATCTCGTTATGACTGTAAGGAGATTGACGGTTCGCTAACACTGCTGATCGTTTGGGCCTTTATGCGCCTACCATTTCTAGCACCAGTTCCTAGGGAACCCCGTAGTTTTCCGCTTGCAAATAGCTAACATTATATTATATTTACTCCGTATCTTCATATTTAGAATGCAGTTCTGTTAATGATGTAAGCAATATTAGGTGGCATAACTGGGAGCGTGGAGACCAACGCTTTAGGTTTACAAAACTTGCTCACTTTAGGAAGGCTTTCGATGATCTGCAGGAAGGCCAGGTATATTTGCATTAAAGAATTATTTGGAATCGGTGTTTGCAGTGTTATCGTTATTCCGATTGTAATTAGCAATGTCTTCTATATTTCACAGTTTGTGTGGGTTGCTTATGCTGTGGATCACGTGGATCCTGACGTAATTCCTGCAGACATCTACATGCACTCGGTTGTGTGGAGTACGACGGTGCCTTTGGTCTCTTTTGAATGTATTGAGTGGCATGCAACCGATCGGTTTAGGCGACAGTTTGGTTTCATGCAGGGAGTTCCTCATCAGGAACGGAATCTAGACAAGGCACACGGTGAAGTCTTGACTGTCCTAAGAATCTTAATTGGGCAACAGACACGAGTCATTCATTTTGGGTGATGCAATGGACGAACAGGTATAATCACATTCTGACTGAGCTTGATGGTCCACAGCATCCGTTAGATATTTATATGCACTAGCATCGTACAAAATATGGCCGTCATTTGAACTTGTCCGATCTTGTGGTTCAAGAGAATGTCGAGGGTGATGAGGATATGGATGATGTGGTCCAAGAGAATGAAGAGGCTGAGGACGAGGAGCCACAAGAGCAGCAACCTCCACCTCCGCCTCCACCTCCGCCTCCAGCTTCACAGGAACAACCTCAGTGGTCAAGCCAGTATGTACCACAAACACATTTTACCTCATCATACCTGATACATCAGCAGTATTGGAGTGTGCCACAGTTTGACTCAGAAGATGGTAGTTCTTTTAGCCAGTTGCTTGGGTTCATGGCTGCAGATGCAGGCCAATCACAATATGGCCATCAGCCCGACATCATGACTGGAGATGCAGGGCAGTCACAATATGGCTATCAGCCTGACATCATGGTAGGTAGGTATTCGTTGGACGCAAGGATTAGGTACCGGACTTCGTCATGTGCTTCTGGAGGGTTGGTATCTGGTGAATCTAGTAGGAGTGATGCTGTTCGAGGAGTTTTAAATACTCAAGACCCTAACCGGGTTTCGATGACTCTGATTGAAGAAAATGCCAACACACTTGAGAAAGAGACTGATGAGTATTTAGTAGATGAACCAAATGATGAGGATGACGATGAAGATGAGGATGAGGATGAGGAAATGGACGAGGATGAAGAATCCCGTAATGATGCACCTGATGACGGTGATGACGGAGGTCCTACTTTTGCTTTATTTGTTTGGTCACTTGATTATACTCTGTTCATGTGTGGTATCTCTATTGTGTTGCTTATATTATATACATGTTTCCTCAGTTGATGTAAATATAATCATGTTAAGATGGACTGTCTAATTAAGTTCTATGCAGGTGAGGCACGCACTCCAGATGAAACAAGAAAAGGGTACAATCTTAGGGTTGATCCACCTCGGCGTAGTGCTAATCGATTCACTCCATCCGTGTTCAAAAAGGCCGCCAAGAAATGCAAGAATTTTGTGAAAGATGTAAAGTGGTCAATGAGAAAGTAGATGTTGTGTAGTTTACATGTTTTATGAGTCAGTTTTCGCTTTTCTATGTAAGAGTTAGCTTAACTATATTGCACTTACTATGTATCAAGTTTTCAGGTTAATATTGGCTATGTATGAATTAAGTTAGTAATATTTCACTACCTATGTATCAAGTTTTTAGGTTAATATTGACTATGTATGAATTAACTTAATTATATTTCACTGGCTACACATCAAGTTTTTAGGTTAATATTGGCTATTTACCAGCTCAATTTTGTCTGTATGAATTCTAACTGAGCATTAATTGAAATAGAGTTGATTGATATATAATTCTAAACTCACATTTGCCATAGGATAGATTCAAAGAAGTTACAAGGGTTCATCATAGATAGCTTCATAAAATTCTATAGATGCGTACACCATAGATAGATTCATATAAGCTACAAAGTTTCAAATACCATAATATTGAAGACTCTACTGAGCATTATCTCCGGCACTAGCACCAACTGACTGACGACATCTACTACAACTGTGTCCCTCAGCCCCACATAGCCTACATCGCCGTGGACGACACAGCATTCGCGTGTCCATCTCATTCAAGAAGCGCGTCATCCTGGGGCGACCTTTGGCAACGCGCCTGAGGTACGGATTTGGTACAAATCGAGGCCCGTTGTATGCAAGCCATGTAGTGGGATTCCCCAGTGGCCTAAACCTGGCTCGGTAAACCCGTCGAACTTGGTTCATCTTATACACATCATGCACGTACACTTGCCAGTCCAGTCGTTGATTTGCACAACATGCAAACACATGTCGACACGGAATCCGATCCACCTGGAACTCACCACAGTCACATCGGTGTTGACGAAGGTCGACGGCATACTCCAACCCACTTGGCATCTCACGCACATCAAATACCTCATTCTGCCTGTCGAAGCAATTAAGCTGGATGTTCCCTGATGCGAGTTGGTTTGCATGCAATTTTGAGGTCACAAGCTCAGAAAATATATGACCAGCATTAATCCAAGCCTCCGCTTCCGATCTTTTTCGGGTGAACAACTCATTAAGCCTGTAGAATGTTGCTTTGACAAGTGCAGTGATGGGGAGATTGCATGCACCCTTCAAGACTGAGTTGATGCATTCTACTAAGTTCGTCATCATGTGACCCCATCGGTAGCCACCATCAAATGCTAACGCATACTGTTCACGGGGGATTCGGTTTAACCAGTTAGTGTAAGCCTCGCCCCGTTCTCGTAACCACTGGTAGCGCACTTCGTACTCGCGGACCATCCTCGAATATCCTGCATAATAACAAAAAAAAAGGGAAACTGGGTTAACAAACACTTATTGAAGGTATCTCTCTTGATAACAAATTTCGAATTACTCAATGTTACCTATATTGACGACAAGTTTTTGCAGGTACGGTGCCTTGAATTTTCTCAAGAAATTCGACTCTATATGCCTTATGCAAAACATATGGAAAGGCCTGGGAGGCGACCATGCTCCGTTACTGCGAGTGACGTTAGGATTTTTGCCAGTAAAGAATGTCATAAAAACAGTCGCGTTGTAGATATAGTCTCTAAACCAACAAAAATCTCTTCATACAAACGTTTTTGGTTGTCACAAGTAACAAACCCCTTTAAAATTGATAACCGAGTATTTAAACCTCGGGTCGTCTTCTCAAGGAATTGCAGGGAAGTATGTTCTTATTATTGGTTATGAGTTTGTAAATTGGGGTTTTGAAGTTTGGGCAATGGGCACAGGTATATTTTCAAAGCAATAAAAATAAATAAATAACTGTAAAATAAACTCTTGGCAAGGTATGAGAACTTGAAGGTCCTATCTTAGTTATCCTTATCAGGTGCGAAGAGAATTGGGTTTTAATCCCACTTGGTCAGCCTTTACTAAGCAAAGGAAGGTTGAGTGGACTGATTGGCTTGATTCTCAAGTCCTAGTCAACTCCTGTGGAGAGACTAGCCTTAGAGCAATCCTAGCTCAAGCAAAATCTGCCAATTTCAATCACTTGCTGAGTTTGATAATTCAAGTATTACCAATCACTTGACCAAAGCCAAAAAGGGAGAAAAAATATCTAAATTAAATTGAAAGCAATCTTAAACAGAGCAAAGCAATCTTAAATCTGAAATACCTCAAATAACATTAATTAAGAAAATTATATGTAACATGGAAGAGTTCATAAATTAAATTGAAAAAATAAATAAAAATAAAAAACATGTGATTGAGAGTCGCTCCTAAAACTAAGAGAAATCCTAAATCCTAATCCTAAGAGAGAGGAGAGAACCTCTCTCTCTAAAAACTACATCTAAATCTTAAAATTGTAAATATGATAGCATGTTGATGAATGGATGCGTTTCTCCATTTTATAGCCTCTAATCTGTGTTTTCTGGGCCGCAAACTGGGTCAGAAACAGCCCAGAATTCGCTGGTTGTGAATTCAAACACGCTGATTTTCGTCACTGCGATGCGGCCGCATGGAGCACGCGGTCGCGTCGCCTAACGTCAGGAAAACTATGGCATATTATATATCAAATCGAAGCCCCGGACGTTAGCTTTCCAGCGCAACTGGAACTGTGTTGTTTGGACCTCTGTAGCTAACGTTATAGCTGTTTGAGTGCGAAGAGGTCAGGCTGGACAGCTTAGCAGTTTCTCCAACTTCTTGTATTCCTTCCACTTTTGCATGCTTCCTTTCTATCCTCTGAGTCATTCTTGCCCTGTAATCTCTGAAATCACTTAACACACATATCAAGGCATCTAATGGTGATAAGAGAGGATTAATATTAGCAATATAAAGGCCAAAGAAGCATATTTTTAATCATAGCACATAATTAGGAAGGCAAATGTAAAACCATGCAAATAGTATGAATAAGTGGGCAAAGAGTAGATAAAAACCACTCAATTGAGCACAAGATAAACCATAAAATAGTGGTTTATCAACCTCCCCACACTTAAACAATAGCATGTCTTCATGCTAAGCTCAAGAGAAGCTATAAAGAATGAAGAATGTATGAAATGCAACCTATGAATGTAACTACATGCAGAATGTTTCCACCTACTTAGTTAAAAGTAAACAAATCTTTCAAGAGGAAATATGAACTGGATTTCACTAATTCAAATCATGAAAATGAAGTACAAATAGACTTGCAAGAAGAAAATAGCTCATGAAGCAGGGAACAAGGGATTGAGCATCGAACCCTCACTGGTAGTGTATACACTCTAATCACTCAAGTGTTTTAGGTTCGATTCTCTCAATTCTCTACTAACTTGCTTTCTAAGGCTTGCTCTTCATCTAACAATCAACATAAATTTAATGCATAAATACACAAATCAAGAGGTCTTTTAAGGGTTGTAATGGGGTTAGGGTCAAGGTAGGATTGTATTTGGCCAAGTGGACTAAAATTTGAATCCTTAATTAACTTAAACTTTTCACCTAACTTTAGACAATCCATGTAATCATAATACAACATCTAACTATCCATTAGCCATGTTTTCCACATATTCATGCATTCTAATTTCAAGTACAGTACATATGCATTGCTTTCACCATTTACTTTGGGGCATTTTGTCCCCTTTTATTTATTTGCTCTTTTTTTTTTCTTTTGTTTTTCTCTCTTCTTCTTCTTTTTTTTTAATATTATATTTTTATTTTCTTTGTTTTTCTCAATGCATATGATTAAATTATTGAATGCATGAATCATGTCCTAAACATTTTTTTTTTCACATTTTCAGAAAATTCTAACATACTCAATTCTCAAACCAAATGTTTCCAAATTCAACTTTTCCCATACTTAATTCATGAGCACTCTCACTAGTCTAAGCTAACCAAGGATTCAAATTAAGGACATTACTGTTTTCCGCTTAGAGTTAATGATGTGCTAAAGTAAAGAACAAAGGGGTATAATAGGCTCAAAATTGGTTTGCAATGGATAATGAAAAGGTTAAGGCCATATGGGTATGTAAGCTCAGTGAAACAAAGGCCTCAATCATGTAAGTGTATGCATACATCAAACCATGGAAATATAGAATTAAGCAAGACAAAGATCACAATTTTAGAGAGAAAAACACACATCAAAAATAAAATATTGGTTGAAAAATGCAACCAATTCAAATAGGCTCAAAATCTCACAGGTTTTGTGTGTTCGAGCTCTAAACCATGTTCCAGTATAATATCTCTTCAAACAAGTGTAACATTAATTTTTTTTTTCAAATTAGTGAAATGCTCTTAAAAGGTTTCTTGAAAAAGAAAATATTACTTCAACCAAGTGGTAAAATATGCACAAAATCAAATAATCATGCAATCAAATATGCAAATGCAACAACTAACAAGGAAAATAAAATATTGGTGTTTGAAAAGAAAATACTAACCCATGGAGATCGGTATCGACCTCCCCACACTTAAAGATTGCACCATCCTCGGTGCATGCTAAGATGTGCAGGTGGACGGGTTGTTCCAACTGATGCTTTTGTCATCAAGAAATGTGCTGATGGACTTGTTTGTCTCCCCATGTAAACGTCTTCCGATTCTCTTTCTGGTGGCCATCCTGAAAGAAAAAGGGAAGAAAGGTAACCCAATAATAGAGATAAGAAAATCAATGAAGTATGGTTGGGTTAATGCCAAATGAAAAGGGTCCCAATTACATGGTAGCTACAACATGCAAGTGAGAAAATAGAAGAAGTACATGGCAAATCAAGAATGCAAAAAGTTGCAACAATAGGGAAGAGAGTGTGGGTAAGGAGAGATAATATAAATTCATGTCAATGTAAAAGTAATACAGGTATGAAAGATTGACATTGATATAAATAATATTACCTAACCAGAATAAAAACAAGTCACTAAGCACCCAAAATAATTCAAGAGAACATGCAACAGTGAAATAAGAAAATTTAACACCAAAGAAGAAAAAAAATAATAAATTTAGAAAGGAAAATAAAAATATGCACTAAATTAAAATGCAATGAATGAAATATTCAAATAAATTAAGTAAAATAAAATAAAAGATAAGAAGAATGAGAAGGGAAAGGAATAAAGTAAGAAAGAAAGAAGAAAGAAGAAAAGATAGAAGAGATTAGGATTGGGGAAGAAAAGATAAGATAATTGGCTGATCTAGATAGGCTGTGCGGCGCAAGCGACGCGGACGCGTGGGGCACGCGGTCGCGTTGGTCACGCGGTCGCGTGACCCGTTTTATGCTACTGGCGCGAGGACAGCCTCGCACTCGCACAACTCTCTGTTCAAAATCATTAGTTGCCAAATATTGGGTGACGCGATCGCATGGGGCATGCGATCGCGCGAGTGGCCACTTAGTAGGATGTGACGCGGCCGCGTGGGGCACGCGGTCGCGTGAGATGAACTGCGCGTCCAGCGCCAGTCCAGCACCACTCTAGCACAACTTTCGGCTATGCACCATTATTACGTCGAAATCCTGGTCACGCGGCCGCGTGGGGCACGCGGTCGCGTGGGAGGCCATTATTCCCATATGACGCGGTCGCGTGGGGTCAAATTAGGCTAAAGGCGCGCCTCCAGCCACGCTCTCGCGTGACTTTCTGTTCAATTCTTTTCTCCCCAAAGCACTAGTGACGCGGACGCGTCAACGACGCTGCCACGTCGCGTGCGTGTTTTGTTTTTTTTTTTTTAAATCTGAAAAAATGCAGAATGCAGTGTTAATATGAATGTGATGCAAAACTCCAGGTTCAATATAATAAAATAAAATAAAATTCAAAAACAAATAAAACTAAATAAAAATGAAAAAGGAACGATCATACCATGGTGGGTTGTTTCTCACCTAGCACTTTTAGTTAAAGTCCTTAAGTTGGACATTTGGTGAGCTTCCTGTTATGGTGGCTTGTGCTTGAATTCATCCAGGAATCTCCACCAATGTTTGTAATTTCAATAGCCTCCGGGATCCCAAACTAAGCAGGTAAAGCCCTTAAGAAGCTTCAAACAGATTTTTAGGCTCCCGGGGTAACAAGTGTCAGAGCAGATTCCAGGATCCCAAATCTTGCTTTTACACCCATCCTTGTCGAGATTTGTATTTTTCCAGCCGGGTGATAAGTAATTTGAATTCTCACTGCAGCTATCAAACAGCTTCCTAGACCCATTCAATTGAGCTCTATACCAACCTTTGCGTTTAAATTTAAAGCTTCCAACCATAATGAACCTTGCAAGACAATTCTTACTACTGACCATCTTTTTCTTACTCTTAATACCACAAAGAGCTCTAAGTTGACCATCCGTCTCCAGTAGCCCATATTCAAGTGGAATTAGAAAGCTAAGGGATATGAATTTTACCCACTTGAATATTGTGAAGGATGGTGGCAACTTAGGGGGAGGTGTTTTTAATGAAATTGTAAGCTCCACTCCCTTGTGCTCTTCTCTGATAATTACCACCTCTTTGCAAGCTTCTTCAATTTCAACCTCTTCCTCTTGGTAGCTTTCTTCCAATTCAATCACCTCTTCATTGCTTTCCAAGGGCATGGGAGGTTGTGCTTCTTCTTCTTGAATCTCCATCTCTTGATCAACCTCTTCCAAGTCTTCAACTGTGATATGCCTTGGAGGTTGTACACCCTCCTCAGCATCAATTTCAAACGTTTTGAAAGGGGATTCTATGACTGGACTTCCCCATGGAGGTTCTGCATCTCCTAAGTCTGCAACCACTTCTTCTTCTTCGATAATTACAGCTTCCTCCTCTTGTTCCAGTACAAAGTCATGCTCCGTACTGTCTACTGGAGTTTCTAATATCTCCTTCATGCTACGTTCTTCATTAGATTGCCCACATGAAGCCATGGGAGCACTTTGAGTGTCCGAGCGTCGGGAACCTAATTGACTTATCGCTTGATTTAGTTGATATAGAGTTGCATAAAATCGATCCGCTGCTTCCTTGAGATGATCCCTTGATTCTTCCTTCACTAATTCTTCAACCACTCCTTTGACTCCAAGGGTTTTTACTACCTTCACCTTTAGGGCCTCCTCTAGCTCCTTATGAAGTATGGATTCGCGAAGATGATCCCTTCTCTCTTGTTTCATGTCAATAGCATCATTGAGATCATGTTGCTCTTGGATTGATGGATGTGGGTGCTCTTCCATGGATGGTGATGATGGGATGGAGAGATCATTCTGTGGTTGACAAGGAAGTGTACTAGAGCTTGAGGGTTGATTGTTGAAGGTATTTGGTGGTCTGATTTGGGCGAAGAGAGCTTGTATAGTAGAGTTTAGATCGGCAAGTGCTTTCTCCATGGAGGTTTGGGGTGCATAGGAGGGTTCATTTAGTTCATAGGGTGGTTGGTATGGTGGATGTGGGTTAGGGTCATATGGAGGTGAATGGTGAAAAGGGGCTTGTGAGTATGGTGGTCCAAAGTCATGTTGAGGAGAGGATTTATAGGCATATGGTGGTGGTTGTTGATAGTCCATTGGAGGTGGTTGATGCCATGAGGGTTGATCAAATCCTTGTGGCTCCTCCCATCTTTGATTGTTCCAACCTTGATGCCTGTTCTCATTGTAATTTCTTCTTCCTGCAACATAATTGTAACTAGACTCATAGCCAAAGGGGTGAAAGTTCATAGTAGCAAATAAAAATTAAAAATGAAAATAAAAACAATTTTAAATTAAAAGGTTATTTAAATTTTAAAATTTGAAAATTAAATTTTGAAATTTGAATTTTAAATTTTGAAATTTGAAATTTTGAAATTTGAATTTTAAATTTTTGAAATTTGAATATTTGAAATTTGAAATTTGAAAATTTTTAAATTTGAATTTTGAAAATTTTAAAATTTAAATTTTGAAATTTGATTTTTGAAATAAGATAAGATAAAATAAAAATTTTAAAATAAAAACCAATAACCTCTTAACTTAAGAAAAAGCAAAAATAAAAACAAAAATAAAAACAAATAAACAAGCAAAAATAAAATATTTACAATAACCAATAATAAGGCACACGTTTGCAATTCCCCGGCAACGGCGCCATTTTGACGTTAGAATTTTTGCCAGTAAAGAATGTCATAAAAACAGTCGTGTTGTAGATATAGTCTCTAAACCAACAAAAATCCCTTCGTACAAACGTTTTTGGTTGTCACAAGTAACAAACTCCTTTAAAATTGATAACCGAGTATTTAAACCTCGGGTCGTCTTCTCAAGGAATTGCAGGGAAGTATGTTCTTATTATTGGTTATGAGTTTGTAAATTGGGGTTTTGAAGTTTGGGCAATGGGCACAGGTATATTTTCAAAGCAATAAAAATAAATAAATAACTGTAAAATAAACTCTTGGCAAGGTATGAGAACTTGGAGGTCCTATCCTAGTTATCCTTATCAGGTGTGAAGAGAATTGGGTTTTAATCCCACTTGGTCAGCCTTTACTAAGCAAAGGAAGGTTGGGTGGACTGATTGGCTTGATTCTCAAGTCCTAGTCAACTCCTGTGGAGAGACTAGCCTTAGAGTAATCCTAGCTCAAGCAGAATCTACCAATTTCAATCACTTGCTGAGTTTGATAACTCAAGTATTACCAATCACTTGACCAAATCCAAAAAGGGAGAAAAAAATATCTAAATTAAATTGAAAGCAATCTTAAACAGAGCAAAGCAATCTTAAATCTGAAATACCTCAAATAACATTAATTAAGAAAATTATATGTAACATGGAAGAGTTCATAAATTAAATTGAAAAAATAAATAAAAATAAAGAACCTGTGATTGAGAGTCGCTCCTAAAACTAAGAGAAATCCTAAATCCTAATCCTAAGAGAGAGGAGAGAACCTCTCTCTCTAAAAACTACATCTAAATATTAAAATTGTAAATATGAGAGCATGTTGATGAATGGATGCATTCTCCCACTTTATAGCCTCTAATCTGTGTTTTCTGGGCCGCAAACTGGGTCAGAAACAGCCCAGAATTCGCTGGTTGCGAATTCAAACACGCTGATTTTTGTCACTGCGATGCGGCCGCATGGAGCACGCGGTCGCGTCACCTATCGTCAGGGAAACTATGGCATATTATATATCAAATCGAAGCCCCGAACGTTAGCTTTCTAACGCAACTAGAACCGCATCGTTTGGACCTCTGTAGATAAAGTTATAGTCGTTTGAGTGCGAAGAGGTCAGGCTGGACAGCTTAGCAGTTTCTCCAACTTCTTGTATTCCTTCCACTTTTGCATGCTTCCTTTCTATCCTCTGAGCCATTCTTTCCCTGTAATCTCTGAAATCACTTAACACACATATCAAGGCATCTAATGGTGATAAGAGAGGATTAATATTAGCAATATAAAGGCCAAAGAAGCATGTTTTCAATCATAGCACATAATTAGGAAGGCAAATGTAAAACCATGCAAATAGTATGAATAAGTGGGCAAAGAGTAGATAAAAACCACTCAATTGAGCACAAGATAAACCATAAAATAGTGGTTTATCAGCGAGCCACAGCTGCATTGATGGATTCGTGTCGGTCGGATATGAAGCCCACACCATCCCGAGTCATAACATGTTGTCGCAGGTTATTAAGAAAAAAGTGTCACGCATCAGAAGTCTCTCCCTCTATAATAGCAAATGCAATTGGGACAATATTGTTGTTACCATCTTGTAACACTGCCACTAACAAACAGCCCTTATACTTTTCGTACAAGTGAGTCCCATCCACCTGGACAACTGGCTTACAATGTTTGAATGCTCTAATGCAGGGATAATAACTCCAAAAGACCCGATGCAATACCCGAATATCATTTACCAACTCATCGCCTTGGTATGCAAGCATAGTCTCATAATGGACGATAGCTGATGGCTCCTTATGACACATGGCCTCAAACCATATCGGCAAGGCTTCGTACGATGCTTCCCAACCTCTAAATATTTTTTCCACTGCCTTTTGCTTAGCCAACCATGCTTTCCGATAACTGACAGTGTAATTGAATTTCGATTACACTTCTGCAATAACTGATTTTACCTTCAACGAGGGGTCAGCCTCAACCAACGGCTTTATTGCTTCTGCAATTGTGTTAGAATCCAGCTTCGAGTGATCCTGAGAAATGATAGCTCTGGTACAGGTGTGACTACCATTATACCTCCTGATAACCCAGCAGTACTTTCTGCTGATCATGCTAACCCTGATAAGCCAGTCACACCCCTCCCTATACTATGTACACTTGACATAAAATGTCAACGGCTCCGACTCATACACCCGATAGTCTACACTTCTTCGGATGGCATACTCTTTCATCGCTCTAATAACAGCTTCCCTGGAACTGAATTCCATCCCCACAGCAAATTCACCATCTGCAACAAGAGGAACTTCTGCCACGACGGCAGCCAAACGAAAATTTAATAATCGTTATTAAAGGCAAATCATCACTCAATACATCTATGATGATATTATTAAACTCTAGAACAGGTTATTATTTCAATCATAAAATAAAAGGAAAACATAAATACATAAATAAATATTGATTAAGAAATAATAATTAATAATTAACTACCTCAATAACTGACCATAAATAAGTATTATCCTACACTTTCCATCTTAACCACATAAACATATGGTAATTGAATATCTTTTCACAGGTCACGTAACTATTTGCTCCATCACTAACTAACAAAAAATATTATTTTCTTACACTTAACTATATCACATAAACAAATGCTAATTAAATATATTTGCACATGTCACTTAACTATTTGCTCCATCAATCAATATAAATTATTACAGAGTCCTAATCCGTCTCATAAAAATAGGCAACTACATACCAGCACTCATGTAATCGGAAAACTCCGGAGCATGCATGGCTTCCAAATCCAACACTCGCATGAAAGATGGCTCCTCGAATGGCACTTCATTTGCCAGTGCATTTGCCACGTCTGTCACATTTGGAGCCATAGTACCGTCACCTTAATCTTCATCTCCATCTGGATCCACAGCTTCGTAATTGTTTTCGAACTCTTCCTCATTGTCACTATTGTAATCTTCCCGTACAATATTTCGGTCGGCCTCAGATTGTTCGAATTCAACGTACAGCTCGATGAACGACATTTGGGCACAACTTTCAATATACATTGAAAACATCTCTTGCATGCTCGCTTCGTCGGTTATATATTTACTTTGAAATTGAACGAATCCACCAAATACTGGGATGGGATATCTGTATAAAATACATGATTATCTTCCTTGACATCGCAGAATCAATCTTCTCATATATCACACCTTTGAGCTCCTCAAATGAGATTGTGAAGGGAATAACAACATCCACTGGATTGTCACAAATAAATTTTACTCCTTCAGATGTTTGTAACAAAATTTGACCAAAATAATACACTTTTAAAAGAACTCTATCATCCATTTTCCTCAACAACCTGAACAGAAACAAAACCCCTACTATCAACTTTTTTTTACCGTTATAAGAAAGAAAATAGAACTAGGAGAAGATGGAGGACTCAGAAGACGAACACAACGAGGAAGAAGACACTATCTGCCTTATTTATGAGTTACCGATTTTTATATACATATATCTCAGCAAATCGGACCCTACGAGATGTTCCATTTCAGTTCAAAAATTTTTTTATAATAATCAAATCGGACCCTCCGAATTGATTTTCGCATAATTTAAAAAAAAAAAATAGAAGACGGACGGTCCGATTTGCTGCTTCCAAAATTTAAAATTTTCCTCCTTACAAATCGGACCATCCGATTTGCAACTAACACTATACCACACAAACAATTTGGACCATCCGAATTGTACCTTACAAGATCAGCAAAAGCTGCCCCACATTGTTGTATAGCTCCACCCTTTCCCATAACGTAGCATAACACGCTTAAGGGTTCCATAACCAAATTAATCAGCCATAAAAAGTTGGTTGTTATTAGGGATGTATATGGCTCAGATTGGTCCGAAGATTCGGTCTAAAGACTTGGTCCGAATCTGAACATTTTAGGGTATTAATTGGTATGATTTTACTGGGTTTAGGACTAGATACGGATTTTAAAAATAGATTCGGTCATTATTTAGGACCGGATCTAGATCAACACGAATCTGGTTTTATCCGACCCGTGTGCACTCTAAGGGAACCAAAAGAAGTATATATATTTTAAATTAATTTTAATATTATGTTATATTAATTATAAACTTATTGTTTTATTTTTAATCACACTTGTTGAATTAAAAAATAGATCAAAAAAACATTAAAATAGAATTTATAGACAAATCAAGTTCAACTATAGATATCAACTTTTCGTTAACAAATTTATTCTTTATAAATAAGTGCATCATAAATAAATTTTTTTATAAATAAATTTTTTTATAAATTATTGTTAAAACTTTAAAGGCCCAATTTTCACCCAATTTGAATCCAGTATAATTGTGGTCCAAAAATATTTAAATTTGATTAGATCTAAGGCCGAATTAGGATCCAAAAAATAAATTTAGTGTATATTTAAAACTAAATTTAAGTTAAGACAAACTCAATTTCACCCCACTCATATATACCCCTAATTGTTATTGTTCCTACCCTTTAGAGAGGAGTTTGAAATTTTTGTTACAAAGTCATAAATTAAAAGTGCGAGTCTTACGTGCATACATAAGCCTTTCTTTCATAAATTTTTCCATTATTTTTTTAAAAGTTACACTTTTAAAATATTACAAAATTTTTGTTTAAATTAAAAATTTGCTTAATAAATGTACTACTTTTTAAAAAAGTAAAGAAGCCAACTATTCACTTAAGAGGTCGCGAATTTTGAATTTCTCTGTCTTCAATAAAAAAAAAAACCAACTACAACGTACAAGTTGTTAACGAAATAAAAAGAATAATTTAAAAATAAAATATCAAAATTAATTTTTAAAAATTATAATACTGATAAATTTAATTATAAAAAAATTAAAATTAATTTATAATTATTTATAAAAAATGAACTATAAAATAAAATTTAAAAAATTATTAAAAATTTTTAAATTATTTTTTAATTTAACTTAACCATTCTCAAATTCTAATTCTATTGCATTCTCAATCCTTAATACTCTTCAGTCTTCACCCATCCTTTTCCAAACTCTCTTCTCTCTTTAGATCCTGATCAGACCTGATCTATTTGTCACCGATACCAGTGTGTCCAGATCTTCTCTTCCATTGATCATTGCATTTAGCTTCTTCATCAGCTCTAAAAGAAAGAAACAAAGAAACGTCCCAAATGTTTTCATATTTCACGGGATCTCACGTCAAATATTCAAGAATTTTTCGAAACGTAAAAACATTTCGTGAGTCACGTGTTCTCACGTGAGAAAGTGACGTTCCTAGGACAGGAACAACGTCTCACCGGGGAAGAACCTTGCTGCCATGGCTGCACACCAGTTTTTGTAACGATCGTTTACAAGACTTATTCCTCAAGTTTTAAAGCGTGTGTATTTACCTTAAAGCTAATTTTATTACAAACATAAAAGAGAAAAAGAATTGCCTTCATTTAATACATTGATTGGTTTATACAATTGATCTTCAAAGATCACTCCGAGGTCCCAGGCACCAGGAGTCATGCGAGTCATGTTATAACTTATAAGCAATGTTCTAAAAACCGGACGGAATTGAAATCGACAGTATTTACAGTTTGATTCAGAAAAAAACCTTCATTTTAAAAATTGTTATAAAATCGTTAAATTGGATGAAAACTGATCAATTGAACTAGACCGAAACCCAGTTGATTTTTATAAACGACGTCATTTTTTGTTTTATTAAAAAAAATGAAAATTGGAAAAGAAAAAACGCAGCAATCTTATTGCGTCTTCCTCTCCTCAATCTTATTCTCAATTTCTCACTCTCTTCTTAGTCTCATTCTCACCTTCAGAAAACTTGCCCTTCCCTCTCTAAGAAAGAAAAGAATCGAAAAATCCTAACTTCCATTGCCGCTGCCAAGAGGGGAGAGATTTGGAATGGCAGGGACAGCAGATCCGAAAATGCGTAAGGACAAACAATGCGAAGAGATGGCAGACTCGAAATGACGCAAAGCTGGCGGATTTGGAACGGTGATAATACGGTGGTGGTTCTTAAAGGTTTGAACACAATGCTTGATTTGTACATCTTTTTTCTCTTTCTGAAAAAATGAAATATCCTTATTTATGTGCAATATACGAGTGGGCGGCCGCTGTTGTTTGAATGGAAGAGGGATAGGATAACAATTGAATGATATAGTGATATATTAGGGTTTCTTTTTTTTTGGATATTTAGTCTTATGTTGCACATGGGCTGGAGTATTGAGCCCAATAAACTTTTTTTTTTATCTTTTCATTAAAATTTTGTTTATCAAGACAAAAAAAACGTTTTTTTATAACTTCTATTTAATTTTTAAATTTTCATAACAAAAGAATTAACTTTTTTTATTATTATAATTTATATATGTATTTAAAATATTAATATAAATAAATTATATTACACATATTTTAAAATAAATATATATTTAAAGATATATTATGTTTAAAAGAAAAAAATAAAATAATTAAAATTTAAAAATTCTTAATAAATTCAGTTCAAATTTAAAAATTATAAGCTACTAATAGATTTTAACCAAATGATTATAATTATAATATAACACTTAGATTATAATTTAACATAGTTATTACTAAAATAAGAATATAATTTAATTATTTGTATTTTTTGTATTTATTTATTATTTTATATATTATTTTATTATAATTTAGTTATTTCAGTTGATCACAGTTGAATTAATTGAACTATTATATCAATAAGGGCAACGCTAGGTAACCAATGACTTATCTGACCAACATAAACAAACGGGCTTTGAAAGTGGCCCATTTCAATTAAAATACACTATACCTTAATTTTCCTCCAAATCCTAATTTTAACCATTCCAATTTTTACCAATTCTAATCAGCAACCCCCTTTTTGACCTAGTAGTCAAACCGTCTCCTCTATCCCCAAAATTGAGCGTGCATTCCCTTACGAGAGTATTCACCGTCATCGCTCCTCCTTCAACTTGAACAGCTGACCGAACTTAAGGCCTTGTCGCCGCCATGTTGTATCCGTCCCTCCTCTATGCTGTTGCCGTCAATCTTTAAGCCTCCCTCGTGCAGCCATGGAGCCGCCGTCGTCGTGTAAGAGACGCTCATCCCCGCCCACGTGACCCGCCCTGGCGCTGTCGCGCATCGCCGTTTGCGCCGTCCGGGTCCCTTGTTGCTGCAACGGTCGTCCGCGTTCCCCGTGCCGCCCGCATTCCCGCTGAAGTCCCGGCCCTGCTGGTGTCTCGTCTCCATGTTAGCAGTCTTATTAGGTCAGTGAAAGGCTATCTCTGTCTTTACTGCTTAGATGTTCACAAAAGTGTTTAGTTGATTATTTCTTTCGAACCGTTGTGCTGCTTGTGGTTATTGATAAATTTGTTTGACTTCCATAAGTGTGAATAAGCATAGTGACATGTTAATGTTGTTGAATAATTCCTTTTTGTCGTCTTATTTTTTAATGGTTGACTGAATTTGGATATGTGCTATCCCCGGGTATTAGGAAGTCACGAATTGGTTTCGAGCACGTTTTTTTGATGAATTTGTTTCCTATAAGTATAAGTTGGTTATGCAATTTAAATGGGATGGTTACTTCACTATGAGAATGGATGGTTAAAATTTTTACCAAGAAAGTGAAATTTGTTCAAGTCTTGGGACCTAATTTTTGCTTCAGTTAGGTAACCAACCATTATTCAGATGTGAATACTCATTTAATTTTACGGTGGTCTATGTTTGATTTTTTATGAATATTGTTTAAGTTGTTTGATATGCTTACTTTTGGAATAATCTGCAAGCCAATTTCTAATGTTACAAAACCTCTTTGTATATAAAGTTTTTGAACTGGGTTGGGGTTATTTGTTGTATTTTTAATCATGGTTAATAGTGTAATATAGATTTCCAACACATGATTACTAGCTTTTTTTGTTACTTGCTAGACCATGGAAGTTTGATTTTCAATAAGATATATTAATATCAGATGATTATTCTTATATAAAAGATTAGTTAATATTATTCCATGATAAAATACATATTAATTATTTTTTTATTCAAAATATATTTCAAGAAGATGTCAAAGGGTATGTTTGGATTTTATTCTAGGTATGTAAAAACCTTAGCACCAACAAACATTACACCGTATAGTCCTTTCAAATCATTTCTTTCCGTATACTTCTTGTTTCAAGTAACGCATCTCTCTGTTTTTTTTTTTTAATTATCCTCTCACGCTCGAACATACATACCTTTTCGAAACTATATTGGTACTATTATTAAATAAAATGAAGAAACCAGGTTTTGCATAAATCAAGAGAATATGTATTAATTCAAAATCTCAAAAGACACTGAATATCCAAATATTTTGAACGTGCCAGTTATATTATTTGTCCTTAGCTGGTGATGATAATGATAATATGATTATCTCACGACGTATTATTTCGGTTCTGAAAAATTTGGAAAACTATTTATAATGGCGGAAAAAATTTTGGGTATATGGTTCTGGAATTCGGTAGATATTAATAGCTTGTGTTTTTAATCACAAATAAATCTGTGGTATGCTGGTAATACACAGCTTCACGTTGTTAGTATGGTACATGCACACTGCGGAGGATAGACCGGGAGTGCTTACTTAGTCGGATGATTATTGCACCTGGTTCTAGTTATTTGTTTGTTTGTTCAAGTGGTTGATTCTATGATTGGTTGACTTGTTTCTGGTGTGATTGATAGTTGGGTTTGTTAATTCTCCACGTCATCAGTTATTCTGCTTATTTGACAAGGAATAGTTCATTACCGTGTACTCATTTTAGTGCTATGATGCTGTGTGTAGAGCTTTTGGGGTGGTTGGTTAGGTTTCTAATGCTATTCAAATGATAACGTGTATTAAGTGGCAAGACTAATGATTTACTGGTTCGTTACAGGCACGAACCTATTTTGACTTTGATTTGTTGAGTACCATTCAGATGGGGAAAAAGGTAATCTGAATTTCGTCGTTAACCAGTCTTTATTCTAGTTGCTTATAACTTGTATTCTGTTTTGTCAATAGAAATTAGTAGAGACGCGTTGTTCTACATGCCATATCAACGGGATGCTTACCCACCTGAAAAACATTAATGTCGTCGTGAAGCTATCGGAGATCGACGCAATTGGGTTCAGATTCGTGAAAAGGATTCCAAAATGGGCAGTGAAGCAGAGTATAATGAAATAACTAGCGAAGGCATACGATATGGACACAAATACACTTATTGTGGATGTCAGAAACATCTGCGTTAATTTTGAGTTGATAGGGAGGGTGTTAGGGATACGCGACAGTGGTAAGCTATTGCTATTTCCTTTTTAGTATTTTTCATATATAGCTTGGTTAGTTTCCTTTTTATTTTCCTAACAGTTATTGTACACACTTTTCTGAATCCAAAATTGTAGGTGATGCCATATCCGAACTAAAAAAGAAGAATCCTGCCCATCTGGTCATCAAAGAACAGTTTAAGAAAAAAACAACCACCCAGTTGGGCGACTTTGTATATGCCTGTCCCATGGACATGACGGAGGAAAAATGTCGGTAAAGATTTCACAAAAATATTACGTTGCAAGTATAGTCTAAACCAACAATTAAACCTCAGTCAAAATTTAATTTGTTTGTCACAATACAAACCCAATAAAAATAAACCGAAGTATTTAAACATCGGGTCGTCTCTCAAGGAATTGCAGGGAAGTATTTTACTATTGGTTATGGAAAAGTATTTTTGGAGTTTTTAAATTTTGAACAAGGAATGTAAATGACAAGAAAATAAACTAATAATTAAGAAAGTTATTAGCAAGGATTGAGATTTAGAAGTCATATCCTCATTATCAAGGTCAATTGTGACGGCAATTGCAAATTGCACTTACTTAGTTAACCTCTAACAATTGAAGGTAAGTCAAGTGAGAAATTCAACTTGAGTTCACAAGTCCTAATCAAAGATTAGAGTTAGTGAAGCTCAAGCCAACTAGCAACTTTCAATCACCAACCAACAAGAGACTTTGACAATTCAAGAGTCTCCAAATTACTCAATCTAAGCTAAGAATACCAAAAATCTAATTTAAAATCCTACCAAGCATTTTATTAAATACTTGGTAGGCACAACATCAAAAGCATAGAAAAGTAACAAGGAATATTAAATTTAAACAACCAATTGCAAGCATCAACAACACAAATTAAAGAAGGCAATCATAAATATGGGAACATAAATTGCATTAATATGGATCAAAGGAAACATAAAAGTTTATAAACTAAATTGAAAACATAAAGTAATCAACAAGAGAAATAGATAGCTAAGGTACTAGAACAAATAAAAGTAGAAGAGAAATTAAATTAAAGTGAAGTAGAAATCTGAATTTGAGAAAAGCAAAACCTAAAAATCCTAAAACCTAGAGAGAGGAGAGAGCATCTCTCTCTCTAGAAACCTACATCTAAAACCTATTAATTGTGAATGAATGTGTGAATGAATGATTCCCCCCATCCAGCTCCACTCTGCAGCCTCTAATCAGTATTTTCGGGCTTGGAACTGGGCCAAAGACAGCCCAGAAATCGCCCCCAGCGTTTTCTGTAAATTGTAGCAGGTGACGCTTGTCATGCGTACGCGTCAGCCACGCGTACACATCACTGAATAAATCCCAAGTCACGTGTACGCGTCATCCACGTGTACGCGTCGCTTGACTGATGCGCTGGTCACGCGTACGCGTCATCTACGTGTGCGCGTCACTGCCAGCTTCTCCAAACATCAATTTCTTGTGTTCCTTCCACTTTTGCATGCTTCTTTTCCATCCTCTAAGCCATTCCTGCCCTGGAAAACCTGAAAACACTTAACACACATATCACAGCATCGAATAGTAATAAGAGAGGATTAAAAATTAGCAAATTTAAGGCCAAAGAAGCATGTTTTCAATCATAGCACAAAATTGGGAAGGAAAATGTAAAACATGCGTTTTATATGCATAAGTGTGAGAATGATGGATAAAATTCACTCAATTCAATACAAAATAAATCGTAAAATAGCGGTTAATCAGGACACTGAAGCAGGACGGGCAAATTTTATAAGGCACTTCATCTTGGTGGTCCTGAAGATGTTTCTATGCCCAACGAGTCAACAGACCATTTTCCCGTGGCACATACCTCCTATTCTCGATGTATCCGACCCTAGCAGATTCAATTGAGCACATAAGACAAAAACTGAGGAAACATTGTTGAGTATTTTGCAGGGGCGACTAATTGAAGACATGGCCAAAGCGACCATCCCAACTTACGAACGACCCAAGTTTTGCATATGCCATAGTCCCTATGCAACCGAACGGGTAAGTAGAGCCAATCAACACACCAGAAAAATTTATCCATTCATAGTTTCTATAATATTGATATCATACTGATTGGACCATACTTACTTAATTATGTAGTTGGGATTGTGGCATTTATGTCATTAAATTCATGGAGACATGGACTGAAGATTGTAAACTAGATGATTGGGACGATGTAAGTTACTTGGTCACTCTGTTTTAAATTTGTAATTTCAGGTTCATGTTTATTTGGCCTTTCAATCATCACCCTCAAAATGAAAATACCATACAAAGTATGCTTCGGAGATTTAGAATGGAGCTCATGGTGGATATTGTCATGGGAGCACACAATGAATCAATTGAACAGGTGCAAACTTTGTTGCAACAAAATGAAGAACATGTAAGCCACAACTATACAAGAAACAAGAAAAAGATGGTTAAATCACCATTCACGGCACCAAGCACTAGGACATTGATGAAACGGGTCAAAGAATTACCTGTGAGAAAGAACCGGAATCGGAGAAAGCAATAGATGTACTTAGTCTTAAGACCACAAATACCTTTCTCATTTTGTTTAGGTGTTTTCGCGGTGGAGTTTTGTTAGAACAGATAGGATAAATTTTCATGTAGCAGAACATTTTTTGTGCTCTAACTACTCTGTTTCTGTTTCAATATATTAGCTATGCGTAACAGCTATTAGTTAAGAATAACCATCTGGGTACTAATAGAAATAACCATCCACTATCCAACTGAATCAAACATCTAGGTTAACATACTTGTAACTGATCACACACAATACACCATGATTAGTCTAAATAATCATCTGTGAACCAGAAGAAATAACTATTTGTGTACAAGTAGAAATAACCATCCGCTATCATACTGAATCGAATATCCACATTAAAATACTTCTAACTGATCACACAACCATACTATTCAAAATAACCATCTGGTTACCAACATAAATAAACACCCGCTAGCTAATAGAAACGAACATCTAGGTTAAAATACTTGTAATTGAAGCCTTGCCTATTCTAAATAACAATCTGCTATCCTACTGAATCGAACATCCACATTAAAATACTTCTAACTGATCACACACAATACACCGATACTATTTAGAATAACCTTCTGGTTAACAATCAAAATAAACATCCGCTATCCTATTGAATCGAACATCCAGGTTAACAACAAGCCAAAAGAGTTGGAACAATAAGCCAAACTCACAGAATACCAGTTTCATATACATTTGACCATCAAACAACTCGCACAACGAAATAACCATCAAACATAAATATTGAGTTGGAACAACTAACAAAAAAGGAGCTCTAATGTAACATAACAGATTCACTATCCAAAACAGTCTAGGTATTGCTGAAAGAGTTTAACAGGGACATGAATCCACCAACTCCTTGCGGACCAATCTGCCGAGCGGGAGCATCCAAATCTATATTTTCATAGGATTCTACACGATTATCCTAAAAGAAACAAACTCAAATGAAAACAAGTCATTATCTTATTAATCAACTATGAACTAAAGGTGAAGCTTTAAATTAATTACGATACTTACCTGGCCTGAACTCTTCCACTTTCTCTGCATGGATTTCTTGATAGACTTTTCCATCTCATATCCGAGTCTTTTACCTTTTGGCTGACCCTTTGTAGTTACCTTTGATGGGCCTTGAATGTCCCCTGTGGCCACCACAGAGGAAATCTCTATGGCGATGCTAGTGTGTGCATCAGCAACAACTTTATTCTGCATCTTGGTACGGTAATCAACTAGCTTGGCCCTTGCATCGTCCAGAGCAGCATGCAACATGGCTGCTTCATCATCTCCATTCACAAATTCCTGTGCAACGTTGTAGAAGTGTGCACACAACCCTCTGAATAAGTTGTGGCTCTCATTTGAACATCTCACATCGTGGCTAATCTTAATATAAGTGTGCTTGCACTTTATTTTCTTGCTCCAACGACAAAGAACATAACATGAAGGCACTTTATTCACTTTGTAAGATGAAAGCACTACAAGACAGTGGCAACACAACACACCTGCACTCTCGAACAAGTTGCACTCACATCGAACCTCGTGAGTCGAATGGCCGAAATGGACATTGTACGTAACATACCGGGTCTTCTCATAGGCTAGTATTTCCTGTTCCACTTTTACCCAGGCCGAGTCACCCTGTTCATTAACGGCACGAATATTGCAATAAGCCTTCTTGCCAAACTCCATTTGGACATCCTTAAACATGTCGTTGGTGTACTCTTGTTGAAATTATCGCTCGATGGCTGAGCTAGTTGCACATGGGATTAATCCTTTTGAGTCTGCAGCATCGTTCTCTAGTTCCTTCTGCTCCTTGTTTTCAAGCACATTGTCGTACTCATGGACGAACTGAACCAAGCTAGTCTTGCAATGTAAGTATCCACCAAAGAATGAGTGCATACTCTCACTCTTTTGCGTACTCCTCATAGAAGCCCAAAATTGACCCTTGAAAAAGATCGGCATCCACATGCGTCGGTCATCAAATAGGTCTACACAAAACAAACCACCCAACAACAGAAACCCGTATTAGGAACAGATTTTTAGAACAACATACAAGAGTAGTACAACATCTAAGCAATGACAATACGTGATTTGACTTAAAAGACACAAACCTGATAGCCATTTATTGTGATGTAGGTCGAACTCCTCAATGAATTCAGCCCAACCATCCTCGAAACCCTCAACCGACTGAGAGTTCCATATAATGTGCTTCAGCTTGGCATTCAACTCGTTGAACCTATCATAACCACCGAGCTTATACGGTATCTTTTTCGTTATATGCCATATGCACCAACGGTGGCGTGTATTGGGTATGACCTTCCTAATTGCACCAAACATGGACCTGCACTGGTCTGTGATGATACCATGTGGTGCAGTTCCCATGCACTTCAGCCATTACGTGAACACCCACTCAAAACTAGGGATCTCCTCACTGCCTAGCAAAGCACAGCCTAACAAAGTAGACTTACCATGGTAGTTCACACCGACGAAAGAGGTGAACGGCAAACCAAGCCTAAGTAAAAACAACCACATTTATTAACATCCAACTAATACAAAATACCACAAAAAGTAAACAACGTCAACATAAATATATTTTACCGGTTCGTACTGTATGTGGTATCAAATGACACCACGTCTCCATAGTATTCATAAGAAGCCCTGCACCGTGCATCAACCCAAACTGCACTCTTAAATTTGTAATCGTCGTCCACATTTACTGCATAGAAGAAGTTCGGATTCATCTCCTTCATTCGCATGAAGTAATCCAACATTCGACATTGGCGTTGACATTAGTGAATCTGAGTCTTGATGAGATGTAGTTCCTGACATCCTTCTCGGAGAAGCCCAGGTTCGATGGCCCACCAATCTCGTTAGCCAATGCTAGAAATGTCTTGTTGGGTCAAATGTCCGCCTCATCATTAACCTCAATCATGCATTTCGCATGCATGGTCAACTCTCTAATCTCGTGGTAATGCACCGCCTTTTTAGTTGAACATGGGTGCGAGTGCCTCAACTCAACCTTTAGCAAAACCCAATCTTGCTTCACCTTGTCAAACTTTGCATATACCCTTGCTCTACACCCGACAGCTGCGACCGTGTTCTTTCGTGTGGGTGCTTTGACACGAGATCCACGGAAACCCTCCCGATTACAATGAATAGATTGGTTAATTAGTTCCTTAGTCATCCTGTCATAATTTGTATTCCTTATCTTGCTTATGAAACCTACTTTCTTTGCATAGGTCGCATAAAAATCCTGAGCCAGCTTCAAATGATTAAACCGCATCCCAACTCTTGGTATTTCATCTTCGGCAAGACAACTGTGATCTAGTAACTAGGAATCAGTTCAATACAAACATCATTCGATGAACATGAGGATTAATGGTTGATTCAAAACATGAGGTTAAAAAAAACATTAATATACTAGTGTTCAAACCTCATCAACAAGATCCGTGTCATCACTTCCAAACTCATTAATGTTCGTACAATCTATTGCCTACAATCATAACATACACAACCAAACAAAAACAAACAAACTAATTAGATACGGTACTATTAAACAAGTGTCATCTAAAAATATTTAATTCACACTTTTTCAAAGCATATCATTAAAAATTTATTATTATACAAGACTTAACAGAAATCATAACAATGAGAAGTATACTCATACAAAATTCTCACAAAACTAATTAGTCTTATATTAATTAATTATTTATTTATATAGCATGCATGGGTCCACCACCTATGAAACACACCTACACAACCTAAACCAAGTTTTCTTCTGTGCTTTGAAAAGTCAAAAAGCTCAGTATTAACTGCTGTACCCTTTTCCTTTTCCTTACATATGTAGCCAGTTTTTTGTTTGTGCATGCATGGCATGGGAGCATAAAAATGTGGATTCAAAACAATCTAATAGCAACCATGAGCAATGATTAGAATTTAACAATAAACCTATAATGAACCAAATTCAGTATAACATATTAAAAAGGTAACATAATAGTTTATCGGATTAAGAAAATAAATAGCTCATCTTCATCCTCTTTAGAAATTGATATATGATTTATCACCCTTGAACTAATTCCTATACGGCAGAACCAGAACACCATAAAAAAATTTTTGGAATGAATACCATCAATTTTTAAAAATATTGGACTTAGATTAACCATCTCATTTATATGAAAATAAACATACGTCCCACACCACCAACATACATTACTTACCTTGTTAGACTTTTCACCTTCAACGTTGGAAGAATTGAGAAGATTGTCACTTGAATGGATGGTATTGCCGTTAGTGAAGGATGCTAGAGAATGAGAAACTGGTTCACCAAAATGGGACTCCATTGAAAGGGCTATAAGAAGTTACGTAATCTTGAAACGGCAACCACAACTCTCTCCTGTATTTTGGTCGGATCAGTCGGAGACGATGCGGGGGTGATAGTGACCACATTAGGCTTCGATAGACTGCACGGTTCTACTGAATTGGCGGTGGGAAGAAAAAACAAATTCAGGAAATGGCTGGCTGCTCGGCGGATGGGGTAGAAGCGGTGGCGACGGCTGCAGAAGCGCGGTATCAGATGCGGAGGCGCGTTAATGGCTTGGGTTCGGCGGGGAAGTATGCAGCGAGAGAAGATAAACTAGTTGAAGAGACAATGTAAAAATCCTTATTTTTTTGAATTTTAAATTTGATTATTATTATATCTTAATTATTAATATCACTAATTAAATTTAATATTAATTTATTTTTTAACTCTATTGTTCATATTGTTCGATAACTTTGTTAGTTACTTATATTTTTTATCAATAAATTAATAACTAGAATGGTTGGATCATCAATTCAATTCTCAAAACCTTGGTTATAAGCATTAGCCACATTTGAGAATTGACTAACAACACACAACTTCATGATCATTATTGTCCATAACTTGAAGATACTTCCACATGTTCAGTGACAGTGCCACCAATCTTCTCTCAACATCAACACTACCCGAGAATAGGGAAGGAAAAGGGATTGGGAGACTGTGAGTGAGGATAAAGAGTATTGGAAATTGGGAATAGGATAAGGTGAGAGTTAGAATTTGGAAAAAAATAAGATAGATTGAATAAATAGTTTAAAATTTTTTAAGATTTAAATAGTTTTATCTATTAATATTTATCTTTTATAGTTATAAGTTAGTTTAATTTTCTTTATTAAATTTGTCAATGCTATAATTTATGTGGTTTAATTTAGTACTTTATTCATAGTTTAATACATTTTACGCATAATTTTTTTTAAATTTTTACTTTTATTTCCTTAATGTGAAGTTTTAAAATATTTGTTAACAAACTTCTTAAACTAAAAATTTTGGATGGATTACTTCTTTGTTTCTTATTATTTTATCTTGACTTTTTTTTTCACAATATATCTGTCATTCTTTTTCTTTATCCAAAGAATTATTACTACTTATACTTAGTCTATAAAAACATTTAAAAATATTTTATTATTTTCAGTTTCATTAGTTAATTAAGAGTTATTTAGTCATACTATTTTTAGATTACACATAAATTCATGTTTCTAACAATTACATGTTCTAAATGACAAGTAAAGAAGTATAGAGAAATGGGGAAAAAAACCAAGAGTTTGATGTAGACAAGAGACAAGACTGGATAATGTTAAATAATTTGCAAAAGAAAATTACCTTTCCAGTTTCCACATTAGCCTCCATCCCGGTCCCTTATAAACACAATATATATATATATTTTAATATGCATAACACGGTGGCATTTTCTTTAGGCTATCTAACTTTTGCCTAACATACAGCATAAACTCTCACACATTCAATTAAATTTAGCAAACCTTACTTTACCAAAGATATATAGTATAGGAGAAATTCTAAGGTGCAAATCATCATACATCATCATATCATAACGTGACAAAAATCCCACACTATAAAATCCATTCAACCACCCTTTATTCCCACAACCTTAATTAATTCTCTTTCAATCCAAGGACAAATCCTTTCAATTTCCATTCTCTTCCAAATTTCATCACATACCCCATACAGAAAATAAGAACAAAAGAAAATAAAAAAAACTCATTAGAAGAACAACACAACTACACAAGAAACAGTTGTAAGAATGAATTCGATCTGCATATCTAACTGTATCAATGACACACGTGATTCTCGCATTCGCGCCAACTATACGAACCTGTATAAGTGGCCGGAATCAGACGTAGAGTTTGTTAGGTCGTTGAGCCACGAGGGTAGGAGGAGATGCCACGTGTATGGTCAGGATCACCCGAAGGTGGTGGATAGCATCTCATGTAGGCAGATGTACCTTAGGAGCTACCAGTTTTCAAGGAAGGAGAGTGTCCCTCAAAAGACAAAAAGGTGTTTTAGGAGGGTGAAGGAGAGAGTAACACGTGGCAACCATGGTGGTTGGAGGAACAACTGCAGAAAGAGGATTATTGGTAGACACCATGGTAGGAGGAACAAGTGTCTGGTTTGGAGGAGACTGAAGCAAATTTCGTGTGCTGCTTTGTTTAGGATATTCAAGAAGTTATTGTCTTCTGCTGCAAGTGTAGATGTTGTGAAGGGGGGAGATTGATTACTTTCTTTTTTCCTAATATTTTTTTTTATTAATTTAAGGTTTTGGTTTCCAATTTGATCTTTTTAAAATTTTTATTTATTTATTTATTCTTTTAACTTTCTGGTGCAATTTTCTTTGGCTAATCTATTTTTTGTGGGTTCGGTTTGCTGACCATGTGAATGTGAATGTGAATGTGAGGATATTTAAATGGAAATTCATTTTTACACTTGACAAGTGTTTCATTTTTTTGTGTTAATTTATGATCATGTTTGGTGTTAACAAAAAATCAACCATCAAATCAGTTATTAATAATTTCATATAAAATATATATTAAAATATAAAATATATATTAAAATAAATTAAATAATATATATTTATACACAAATACATAATAACGATTTTTTTTGTGCACATAGTATTTTTGGTTAATTTATCACTATTAATTTAAATTTAAGAATAAATCCCTAAATTGGTTCTAAAAATTTTTGGGTTGAATATTTTGGTTTTTGACATTTTTATTCTCTAAAAATCTTCCAAAACTATTCTTGTCTGATTAACATTATGGAGTAGCAATTTCTAACCTCTGGTGATGTAAAAGTAGATTTTGAAAGCGACCAAGTATCTTGAATAGAGCATTTTGGAATACGTTAGGATGTAAAACGGTGGAAGAAACAAATGACGTTAGTACTTTGTCTATATACTGTAGCACTTATTAGTGATGTGATTTATACAGAACACTTGTATAATAGTCTTCATGACTCGGATTTTCGGTGGTTCAGCTTCAATTATTGGAATGGTTTTATATTATAAAAAAAAAAAAAAAGACAAATTACTCTCCTTTTAAATTCACTACAAGAAAACATTTCTAAAAGCGTGGCGAAGATATCGTCACGCTTTTTGAGCTAATGTCACTCTTTAAAAAAAGTCACATCTGCAAGCATGTTGGTTGTTCTATCGCCACGCTTTATTTTATGCCACACTTTTACAAATTGCCACACTTAAAAACGTGGTCGTATGTGAGAGATATGGCCACGCTTTCAAAGCGTGGCTATATCTTTTATTAAATTAGAAAAAAAATCCTGGTATATCCTTATCAAATTAAATAAACAGAACATAGTAAAACCTGTTTGCAACCACCCAAAACAGTATGTAGAAAACAAAGTCAAGCAGCAGGTCAAACAATTTTACATCATTTAGAAAAATCTGTAATCATATTGGGGATACAAAATTGCGAACTAATGTTACAATCTTCAAATGATTAAAATAATCCATTAGGAAGAACAGTATGATAAAACAAGATATAAAAGAGCATGATGAAGCAGACTATGAGACAATCTTAAGCAATAATCCATTTTTGGTATAGTATTGGATAGTAAAATTTTCAGAATCCCTCAATAATTTATTTAGATTCAGAGCTTTAAGTCCTTGCAATTCCTTCCCTGCCGCTATCAAGCCTATTGCCTGTTCAATTCAATAAATAAAGGGTTATGCTCCAGCCACCCAAAAAAGGTATCAAGGGACAATAGAATCTCAAGGATCCAAGTTACAAAGCAAAAGGAAATGCTTGCCTGTGCAGCACTGCTTGATGGATCTCCCTCACTGGCACTGCATTTACATGGCCTATATAGCAGCAATAATTCATCAATTTCCATGACTCAAGGAATGAAGATTAGCAGCAAGGGAGTACATTACATGGCAAGACAACCTTGGTACCGAAGCAACAACCAAACTTCATATAAAGCAAAGAAAAGAAAAGATAAGAAAAGAAAAGATAAGAAAAGAAAAGAAAAGAAAAGAAAAGAAATGAGCCTGCTGAAACCAGTATCAATTACTATCAAACAAGGATAACCACTCTAGCCTAAATTTTTGTAATCTGCCAAATTCAGTTTATCAAACAAATCAGATAACTCAACATATTTTCATAGGAATGAAATCTTAATAATATATTCTCCAAATCTTTCATAGCCATCATTGCTTTTCTTAATTAGCCTTTGATATATATATATATTAGTAATAGACAATAACAACTACTATCAAAGTAATTAACTACTACTATCCCGTGTTGAAGGTTCCTCAATAATAATGTAAAGTCAAAAAAAAAATGACCGCTAGCTCTATATCCCTCTTCTAATGCTAAATATCTAGTTCTAATTATTATTGCCGAAACATTGAGTCAAAGAATGATTGGAGCCAGCGAATATAAGCCTAGCTAGAAAAAGAAGAACTTATTGCTTACTTTGTTAGTTAAATTATTTTGATTCGCAATCAGACATACAACGAATAGAGGATCCTAAGAAATTTCATTAGTCAAAAACTGTTTGTATGAAAAACAGAGAGAAGAAAATCCTCTACTTTCATTCTAATCAAAGATCAATGCAACAAAATCATGTATTTATGTCAATGGCATTAGATTTAAGTTCACTACCTTGCTGAGTTACTTGTACATATTCCTACATTAACAAGAAAAAGAATTAAATTATTTTTATCTACAAACAAACCTGAGTCTCAGCTGAATTCAAACCAGCAGAAAATGGCTTCACATCATCATCTCTGAATCCTTTTAGACCAGCAACAATGCCATTCATGGCGACGGAATCATCCCAGGGCGTGAACTCTGTGATGAGTAGCAACTTCGATCAAAAAATGCTTTTCAAGTATTATTCATCATAACATTTAAACCAAAACTTGGATATTTTAACAGACATCTTAGAGCTATTAATTTTATCAATATTGGAACAGTTTGAAAGGAATAATAAATGGAAAATGTTGCACATATACCGTTTAGGATTTTTCCCAGCAGCTGCAACATACAGATCAAGCTTCCCAATGGATTGCCATTTCCATGAACTCCAATCTCCAAGTCCCAAAATTCTGCTCCCATCAATAACAACAACCATATCAACCTGAAAAGAACATAAAAAGAGATGTCTCATTATTAAAATGTTGAAATGCATCATTGTTCATCAGTATTGTGCATATAAGGTTGAGATTCAATTTGAAAGAAATAATAAAACCATCGCAGATAAATATATACCTTATACACTCAACATGATGCAGTTTGTAGTGAGTTTTCCATCGGTTGGCCAATCAATTCTATGTAGTGAGTTTGTAGCATCGTGCACTCCTGAATCCACAGTACTTCTCGCAGATAAAAACACAAGGAACTTTCCATTTGGGCTGGTCGAAATTCCAAAATGATCGTCATAGTTTTAGGCACCTACCTTCTCAATAATTGAGCCTTATTCAATTATCAAAAACAAAAAAAGAAGAAAAAACATACAAACATACCTGAATCTTGGAAAGAGGGCACAGCTTATGATTCAAGTAAGGTTCAGTATATGCCATTCTTGAGTTGAGCTACATGAAAAGAAAGATGTACTAGTATCTAAAAGGATTTAAAAGAGGGAGAATTTAGAAGATATTATTACTAATTATTACTAAAGTGATTTACTTGATCTCTTGTTCATTAGATTTTGAGTCATGATGGGGTGCTCTAACTGCAAGGTTCCCTCAAGCACAGAACTCCATCACCAAGTACGCACATCCCATCATACTAAAGTAGAAATCAGAAATAGCGAAAGTTTAAATAACAATAATAAAATGATCCTTCAATTATGCAACAAAGAATTGATTTTTTTCAACATATTTCACTTTAATTTAAAAAATAAGAAAAAGGGCATTCAAATAAAAGGGAACCAAAATTAAAAAAGAAGAACCTGGAAGAAATCAAGGAGGCGAACGATGTTGGGGTGGTTGACGGAGGACAAGAAATTGAGCTCGCAGTGGAACAATGACTTAAGGCGAAGGTTGAGTTTGGAGAGGAAGACCTGTTTCACTGCCACCTCTTCGCCGGTGCCTCTGTGCTCCGCCCTCCACACCGCCGAGAACGACCCATTTCCGATCTTCCGCTTCAGAATGATGTCCTTTACTCTTACCGATTCGCTCTCTTCTTCCATTCCTGTTGATAGTGATAGAACTTCTGCTGCTTCTTTGATGGAGAAGAGCGCCACGGTTGGGACTCGCGACTTGGCGACGAGGAACGCGCCACTGCCGCGGATTGCGCGAGAAGGATGGCGGGGCAGGAGAACGGCGTCGCGGATGGAGGAGGAGGGAGGGACGCGCTACGGTCTACGACTCTACCGACGGAGGGAGGAAGGTGCTATGGAGGAGAATGGAGATTTCTGAGAATAGGAGGGAGGGACTGAAAGAGTGAGTCTCACTTACATTTTGTTTGGATGTAAGATGGGAACAAAGAAAATGAGAAGGAAAAAAAAGATTTTTTTTTTTTTTTTTTTGAGGTTGGACGAAGAGAAGATAGATAAAAAAAAAATAGGAGAAAATTTTTTTTATTTGAATAAAAAAAATTATAATCAAATAAAATTATATTAATATTTTTATTTATATTATATATAAATTATAATATACTAATGTATTTAAATTATTTTTTTAATAAAGAATGATCTCAATTGTATTTTAGAATTTTAATATATTATTTACGTTAATAATAATATGTTTTTGAATTTATTTTTTTTATTGTCTTTTAAATATCATAAATAAAAAATGTATTATTATTTTTTAAATATATATAAATAAATAATTTTTTAAAAGAATAATAAAAATTACTCATAGGTTACATCATTAATCTCCTTAATCATATTTAAGAAAAAGTTTCACTAAATCGCATTTACAAAATAAATTATTACTAGAAGTGGCTACTATTTCTTTTTTATTACGTGCGAAAAAAAATATATGCAATTTTTATAAACATATAACAAAATGTCAAAAGAGTAACAACAACCAGGAATTTAGGAGAGTACTATTTTGTAAATCGCATTTACAAAATAAATTATTACTAGAAGTGGCTACTATTTCTTTTTTATTACGTGCGAAAAAAATATATTCAATTTTTATAAACATATAATAAAATGTCAAAGAGAAAGTATAGGGAGCCAATGATTTAAGCGTACAATGTGTACAATGAAGGTTTAAAAAGTATTAGAGATATTATTATTAGTGTTATATTGTCTTGTCAGGTTACGCTTTTGGGATGAGTGGTTTCAGGACATGGTATAAGAGTTTCAGATCTAGAAGGTCAGGAGTTTGAACCTTGGTGAACCCAAAATTAGCTTTTTATAACATGAGATGTTTATTATCCCTAGTATCCAGATGGTTATCCCTGGTATCCGGATGGTTATTCTGCATAGTATAGGTGATGTTCATTTGATTCATAAACCAAATATTTAGCCCATTGTACACATTGTACACTTAGGCCATTGGCTCCCTAGCACTACAGAGTAACAACGACCAGGAATTCAGGAGAGTACTATTTTATCATCACACAACACTTTCAAAAAAAATATTCTAAAAATTGAATTCTACATAATTTGAGCTATCTGTACACATTATTTTTTATTTTTTAAAAAAATACTACTAATTTTTTTTATAAAAAGTATGGAGGAGGCCATAGCCCCATTGTCTCAACTAAGCTCCGCCCCTGTATATACTCATACTTTACAACAATAAGAAACACACATAATCAATTATTAAAAATAATAACCTCAAATTGACAAAAAATTTAGTGCGTATAAAAATTATACCTGTAATGGTGAACGTTTTCTGAAAATACCATATCTCCTAAGCAAACACCACATCGTGAAATGAAAAAGAGCATCCAGTCGCATTTCAGGTGGGATCCCGAAAATTTGGCGCTTTTTCTGCTCATTTTCACTTAAAAACTGATAACATTGCATTCGATATGAACCTACCAGACCCAATTCAATCAACATATCTCGTACATCTGATTGCTGTAAAGGCGATGCCTACTTTGTTGCATAATAGCTAACCCATTTTTAGCAATTGCAACTTGTCTTTCAATTAATGAGACTTATTTTTCAACAACCGAAACTTACCTCTCAGCCACAGAAACTTGTCTCTCAACTGATTCAACCTGTCTCTGAGCCACGTCATGTAGCTTGCTAGACAGATAACTTCCCTCTTTTATAGCATCGGCCATGGTAGTAATTTCCAAAGCAACTTTTTCATATTGTGCCTCCAAAAAATCATTCATAGGAGACTTACGCTTTGTACCTCTTGAAGTTGAAGTCCCTCCTAATTGATTTGGCTGACTATGAAGAGCACTTGGTGAATCTAAATTACCAGAAAACGTTGGGGTATCATGTCCCATATTAACATCTATGTCAGAAAATCCAGTGTGTTCAAACGAGTCATTCAAGTCAATGGGATCTCTATCAAATTGTTGAATCCTTTCTCGTGAAGTAGCAGCCCCTTTATCGGTAGCTCTATCAGCTCTGAACAACTCCTTCAAAGTATCATAATGCTTAATTTGCATTTTTTTTCCATTTTTCTGCATGGGGTTTCTCTTGCAAAAGAAATGTTAAAATTATTTTGTGACTAACTTCATCATTGGTATAAGTAATAAAAAGGTATAAGATACCTTAATAAAGTCTTGCCACACTTCTTCTTCAGCTTCAAACTTTTTAGTAACAGGACTCCACGCAAATCCACTTAAGTGATGAAATAAGTCATATGCCTCAACAAAATGATCTTTCAATATCTTCATTCTATTCTTGATGTGGTTCTTTGTTATGTGCGGGCCTATTGCTATGCTCAAAGTCTTCACAACATTGGCATATGCTTCAGTTGTCCACGATCCATCATGTCTATTACCTTTCAATGCTTCTTCTGATAATGCATTCGATAGAACTTCATCCATCTCATCTGACCATCTTAAGTTGTCTTTAAATAGATGATTAGTTTCTGTTGTCTTATTTCCTTTATTTGGTATTATTTAACCTGTAAAAAATATCCTTAAAAAAATATAATTAAACAATTCTGACCGCAAAATATACATATATATACATATTCATATATATGAAACATATAATCACTCATAAAGCTTGATACACATTCCACATTTCAGCTGCAATATTATCTCGTAACAATGTTGCATGTCTATATTCCTCATCACGTTGTTGATTTGATTGTGATCTATCTATGTTGCATTCTTGTAGCAATTCTCGGTCAACTGCATCAATTATAGATTTATCAACATCGACACCCATAAAAAAGTTATGCAATATACAACATGCCAAAAAAATGTGTCTCATAGTTTCAAATGAATAATAAGGTTCAGTGTCGCCAGCTATAATTGGGAATCTTTTTTATAGAACTCCGAAACATCTTTCAATGACATTTATTAATGAAGAATGGCGGTGGTTGAATAGTTCTTTTGGATTTTGTGGCTCACATACTAAATACTCTTTTAAGTGATACCGAATACCTCTATATGGTGTAAGTATCCCAGGCTTTAGCATAAATCCAGCATCACCTAGATAAAATTTTCCTACAACAGTTCCATACACAAATTAAAGTATAACATACTGTGTCTATGAAGTTAACTTTATATAGACAATTTTATAAATTACACTATAACAGACCTTCAGATATTCGAAGTGGATATTTCCTACTTAGAGCATCTTTCAAAATTCTCGAGTCAGAGGCAATTCCTTCCAAACTAGACAACACATAAGTGAATTCCATATCAAACCCACAAGCAGCTAACACATTTTGTATAGGGTGATCTTTTCTTCCGTGAAAACAAGGGACTTCTACCCTTGGTACCTTCACACGACTATGAGTTCCATCTATGGCTCCAATGCAGTCCTTTTTTGTAAAGTATATTGACATATTAACATAACAGTTTTATAATTATTTCGTTGACAATTACATAAAATTCACTTAGTAAATTAAAAGATTTAGTACCTTAAAAAATGGATAGAATCGACTATTATGAAGTATTTCATAAGGAACATCCTCACCAGATGATTGCTTGAAGAAGTCTCCCTCTAACGATAGAATAGCATGTAGGACATTGTGAAAGTGACGACTAATTGTCTCTCCTGAGCAGTGAAAAAAGAAAGACATGGTTCTAGTTTTCACATTATTCCCTATAATATGGAGGAATTTAGCAACTTGCTCTTCAACCGTAGAGCCAGGGGCGGAGCTTAGTTCAGACAAGTGGGGCCATGCCCCCCTCCCCCCCTCCCCCCAAAACTTTTTATAAAAAAATTAGTAGTACTTTTTCAAAAGATAAAAAATAGTTTAATTGACTTAAATATTTTACTATGATTTAAAGTACCCAACAAGTTCAATAAGCAACACTCCCTCTATCTTTAAGTTCAAATATAAAAAATTAGATATTTTTTATTTATTTAATTTAATATTATTTTATATTTTATTATTTATTTAATTTAATTTTTTATATGATAAAAAATAATAGAATATTCAATAAGTATTAATATTATTGTATTTTTATAAATTGATAAAAAAATTCAATAAATATTATAAATTTTAATATTTGTCCTTCTAACTTCTTCTTTACATATTTTACAAAATATATATTCAAATTTTATATAAAATAATAATAAAAAATCAAAGAATTGATGCATTTTTTAAGAGGAATGCTGATATTTAAGAAGGAGAACATATAACTTTTATAATATCAACACCTGTAGATAGTTCTTCTACTTTAACGAATCATGAAAAAAGTGAGATACAACCTTTAAAAGTTCAAAAAGTTATATCTGATAAGTTTGACCTTAATTTTTTAGAACGAGACCCTGGAAAACGGCTTTAAATTTGGCAGTATCACCCAAACCAGAGATATGAGATTAGACGAGCTTATCTTAAATGGGGTCCATATCAAAAGCATTTTGACAATTATCTTCTATCTGGCCCCCCCCAAAATTTTATTTCAAGTTTCACCACTGCGTAGAGCGAGTTAAATCCTTTACTCTACCAGTTCCTCTTAACTTTTGACACAACAGTTTAAATACTTCAGGGCTCATACGTATGACATCTTGCCATTTTTCAGACTTCAGTAACCGCATCATTAACTGAGTATGCCTATTTTCTATTTCCAAGTTTTCGTCATTAATTTGCCTAGGCCTATATTGTGATAATAATTCCAAAATATACAATGCATGCACCGTAAAATATGAAAGAGATGCGACACAAATATGTTGTCTCTTTTCTAACTCTTCCCTAACACAAGTTAAGATTTGTATTGGTTTAGGTTGATATACGTCAGTAGAAGTTACTTGATTTTCTGAGTCATGCATGACGTTCGTTCTATCTTCTAAATTCGCATCTTTAATATTTTCGTTATCCATCTATGAAAATATAATGTTCAGAGTGGACATATCAATAGTAAAAGTAAACAGAAAATAACATACGTTGTTACACTAAAGATACCTTGTTATGAGACACTTATCTCCAACTCCTAAATGTCAAATTTTATTCCAAAGCTCACTGTCATAAACAATACACATATACTGCAAATTACATGGTATATTAATTAATGCTTTGATTTATCACACAAATTAAGTGGGCTTAGCTACCAACAACACTTAACAATTTAGAAGGTACAAAATTAAGTTAATCAAAGCAAGATTTAGTATAATTTGTAAAAAAAAAATGGGTTCAAGATACATTGAACAAATGCTTTGTAAGTGAACCAATAAAACAAGCACACTATTTTTCCTTTCCATTTAGACATTAGTAACAACTAAATCAATAAGAGATTTTAGCCAGAGACAAGTATAATAAGCCATTTAATTTGAAGAACTTTTGTATAATTTGAATTTCATTATAAAAAAAGGGATGAACTAAAATACTCATGATGACATTCAAAAAGATATAAGGTTTTAGTAAAAATTGGAGGAAACCTTAAAAGAAAATTATCCTACAGTAATAGCTGCGTTTGTTATATGTCCATTAATTCATTGCCATGTACAAAGAAAAAAGCAAGAGCTAAAAGAATTAGTTGTCCCATTGATGATTAATAAATAGTCAATGTTTGGATACTCATACCCTATGTGACCATCAAATATCTTTTGTACTTTTTACCTTCTATAATTTTTTTTTTGAATTCTTTCAAAGATCATAAAGAGAAGAATGCCTAGATATTTCCTACCTATAGTAATGTTATTTTTTTTTTTATCATATATTATTTTAATAAAAAAATTGAAATAAAACAATCACAGCATCGGAAGATAAAATCTAACTAGATGGAGCCATTTGGGAAGCTTTGGACTTTTAAATAAACTATAGCCATGATATTGATTCAGTTAATCACTACACTTGGTTGCAAATGGGGCATATAATTAAGAAATCAAATCAATTAAAAAGAGAAAAAATAAAAAAGAAAATTAAGAAATCAAACATGTAGAAATTAATAAGGAAAATGGTTCATAATGTCATATATATTTATTCAGCTTTTGAATAGAGCAACAATACTCAAACGGGGATCACCAACACACACAAGCCAACAATAGGCAGCAGGCATCCTCTATTGTCGAACTCTATCGAGTATCCAGATTCTACATGCCGAACCCTAGCAAGGAAGCAAGCACAAAACTGTGGATTTGAGGAACAAAAACAAGAAGTCGAAGCAAGAGGATCTCAGTTGAAAAACAAAAGAAGAGCACATACTATGTGCAGTGATTATTTTTCTATTTTGTTTTTGGTGAAACTACAAAATCGAACGAAAAAGGACTCACCTTTGGCTTGAATTTGCAAGGATGAAGAGGAGAAGGAGCTGTCACGACGATGACGAAACTGTCATGGCGTTGTGGATGACAGTGAAGCCACATTAGTACTATTGAGCACGACGGTGAAGCTGCAGTGGAGAAAAGAAGTGTTTCCAACTTTCAGAGACAGCAAGCTACATTAGGAAATTTGCTCTCAATTTTAACATAGTGGACAAATTGATAATTTTACTTTTATTTGGAATTCTCAGTGGTTTTCTTCACAAGTTTGGAAGGAAAAGTTAAGCATGGGTCCGACGCCACTATTTTTTCTTTCCATCCAATTTCCATTCTAATCCAATCAAGGGAAAACTTCAATTTCTGTTTATTTTTCCTCCTTGCATTTCCTTTCCATTTAATTTCTGTTGATCCAAACATACTGTTAGGGTCAGAGGTTTTGTTATTAGGTTATTAGGAGTGTTAGGTTTTGTTAAAAGAACGAAAGCTTTTTTTGTTGGAAATTTTTTTGCCACGTTTTTGAAGCATGCCAAAAGAATTACAGGAAAGGGCCACGCTTTTAAAATGTCATTATAGAAAAATCATGTTGCTATGCTTCAAAAATGTACTTGTTTTTTCTATAGCCACTTTTTTTAAGCATGTCAAAAAGAGCATGGTCAAATTTCTAATCAATTTCCACCCTCACGTGGCCATTGACCTTTTTTGCCACGCTTTTGAAGCGTGACAAGAAAAAACGTGGCAAATCTCTAATCAATCGCCACCCTCATAAAAGCGTGGCCATTGATTCTTTTTGGCCACATTTTTAAAGCGTGGCAAGAAAAAAGTGTGGCCACAAGCTTTTTTCTGGTAATGTCTTAATTTATCAAAACCTAAATTTGGAGGAATAGTGGAAAAAGAAGTTAGGAGGTTCTTCCTTCGCTCCCAGGTCAAAGGTTGGCATCACCTTGTGTTCCATTGTCACCTGAGTTGATTCATCTGGGGAAGGGTTCACCCAATTTTCCTTAAAGTGTCTGTGCATTATTATTGCAATCTAGGTGAAGTTATGGGTGGTGTTGACGACTATGTTTGAAAGTGGGACATGTGGTTGGGCTCCTTTAACGATGGGTTTATGCTTGATAATAATCTTGTTATGTGAGGTTGGCGGATCCTGGGTTTGTGTGACTAATGATTTTATAATTGTGGATTAACCAGTTGGATCAAGTTTGGGTTTTTTGTTTGTCTTTTGATCTAGTTTGTTCAGCGGGTTTCGTTGTGTTGGTCTGTCTGTAGTTTTTTCATGTTAGTTAGTGCTAGTAAAAATTAAATCAATTTGCACCATACTAGAATTATCATGAAATTAGAAGCTACAAGAATCACGAGTGATGAAACTAGAAACTACAAGAATCACAAGTCAAGTTCTATCTCCTAGTCAAACTTAGAAACTATAACTCCAGTTGGTTTTGATGAAACAAATAAAGGAAGAACCATGAAATATTTATATAAAAAATTGCATTCATCACCTCCATATTAAAAGAATCATGAATTATAAGCTTCAAGTTGATGAGTAAACTTGAAGAATTTGAAACAAATTTGAATATGAATTTTGACTAGTCATATGTTTCTACTAGTTTCATGAAATATTACAATTAGTGCTTAGTTGTTATAAGAAGGATTAGTACGATTTTGGTTCCTATGGTTTAGGCCGAAAATTTTATTCGTCCCAACTTTTTTTTGCATTCGAATTCGTCTATAAGGTTCAACTTGGTTTTAAAATAATCTTTTTTACCTAAATCTTAAAATTCTAGACCAAATTACCCCTAACAAAAATTATAAAATTAAAAAAAAAATAAAAAACAGAGAAAGAGAGAGAAGCAGTCACTAGAGAGAGAGAGAGAGAGAGAGAAAGAGAGAGAAAAGCACGGGGAAGAGGAAAGTGGCAACGATACCGGTAAAGGAGATGTTGCGTATTGCCGTCGTCGTTTCTACTTCAGTGCCAACACGTCCATGAGCGGGCATGGTGGAGACAGCATCGATGCAAGCAGATCGGACGGTGGGGTCAGAGCCGCATAGGTGGCTCCTCCAGTTTGCTGTTTCCTGGCAAGCTTTGCCATGCCGCTCCTCGCTCGCTCGCCGCTACTCCTCGCTGCTTGTCGTTGCTCCTCACGTGCTCACCGTTGTTTCACGCTACTCGCCTCTACTCCTTGTCACTCGCTGCTACTCGCATCCTCATCATTTTGCATTTTCTTCTTTTTGTTTCTGCTTCTCCAGTGAATATCTGCTTCTGCTCGTTTCACTTTTAATTTATTTCAATTCTAAATTAGGGTTACTTTCTATTTTTTATTTTATTGATTCTGAAATATTTGAAATGCAGATTTATTGATTCTTTAATAATGTTTTTTGCTTCTGTTTCTTGTTTATTACATTGGTTTTTCTTATTGTCCTATTGTTGTGTCTTGTTGCTGCTACTAATGTTTCTTATTTATTCCTTTTGCTTCTGTTTAAAAACTTCCATTGTTGTTGCTGTTGTTGTGAAAACCCCTTGTTGCTGATGATGCTTTATTTTCTTAATGATAATTTTATTTAAATTTATTTTAATGGTTGTAGAAGCAAAAGCATAAATTTTGGATGAAGAAGAAGAAAAAAAGAAGAGAAACTGAGTATTTTGGTGAAGAAGGTTGTTTGGAACAATTATTAGAGAAGGGTATTTTGGTCTTAAGGACGATTTTAAAACCAAGTTGAACTTTAGGAACGAATTCAAATGCAAAAAAAGGTTGGGGACCAATAAAATTTTCGGCGCCAATGAGTTATAGCTCAAATGGCATAGTCTCTCCATACTTATCTAAGAGGTTGTGCGTTTGAGTCTTCCTATCTTTGTTAAAAATAAAATAAAATAAAATAAAATTTTCGGCCTAAACCTTAGGGACCAAAATCGTACTTAACCCTTATAATAATTATTATTTAATTATGAAACTTTGTCTATATAAAGGCTTGAACACCGTGTACTTTAATCATCTCTCTATATGAATGAAAATATATTGAGTTATTAGAAAATCTCTTCTACTTTGTGAGTGTGTTGTTGGTGAGTTTGAGAGGCAAAAAGTTGATAGTATCATTTATGTGAGTGAGTGATCCTAGGGCCAATAAATTATGGGTTTATAATTAGATTTGGCATCAGAGCTGGTTAATCCAGCACCAAGTGTTTGAGAGTTTGTGAGATGTGGGAGAGTTCTCACATAATTATTTGTTCGTAAGTCAGTATGGAAAACACTTTTAATGTTGTGTGGTCTGATTTCAAATTAGATGGGAAACTCGATTATAGTTATTGAGAGACTTTTATGTCAATCCATTTAAAGGCTCAAAACCTGTGAAATTTCATTGAACCAGGTTTGCAAGAAGGAGCAGATGCTGCCCAACAGAGGAGAGATCAATTGGCACTATCTCTAATTGATCAAGGAGTAAATCATACGGTATTTGGAAAAATAGCAAATGTCAAAAGTATAAAAGAAGCATGGAACACGTCAAAGCTATCGTATAAAGGTGTAGATAATACCCAAAAAGCAAAGCTACAGTATTTGCAAAAGAATATGAAAGGTACGAGATGTTTTGCAAATTCAGAATGATGCATAACAATCAAGCAAATATTGCAGAAAATCAGCATCGAAAGGCTGATAATAATCCGGGTACTCAAAATTTATTTTTTACAAGTGATTCATGTGCTAAAGATGAAAATATATGGTACTTAGATAATGTCTGGAGTAATCATATGTCTGGTAGAAAAGAGTTATTTTCTTCACTAGATGATTCAGTTAAACTATTATTGAAGTTTGGTAACAGTACAAAGATCGCTATTGAAGGAAAAGGGCAAATACCAATTAGATTGACGGATGATTCTCTGAGTTATATTTTTTATATTTTCTATGCTCTTGAACTTGATTATAATTTATTGAGTGTGGAACAGTTATCTGAGAAGGGATATAAGATGATAACATATTGTGGATATTGCACTTTGTTTAACAACAACAGAAGGTTCATAGATAAAGCAAAGATGACTTCAAACAGAATGTTTCCGTTGAAAATTCAACATGTTAATCCCTCTTACATTGGTTCTGCAATACTTGATGATAGTTGCTTGTGGCATATGCAGTTTGGACATTTTTATTTTTCTGACCTAAACTACCTGTCAAGAAAATGACTTGTTTCTGGTCTACTACGGGTGCGTATTTCTAATTATGTTTGTGAGATTTGCTAACTAGAAAAGAAGCACAGAGATCTATTCCCTACAGGAAAGTCATGGAGAATCAGAAGATTACTTAAAATTATGTATTCATATCTTTGTTCTATTGAAGTTCCAAGTAATAGTGGTAGCAGGTACTTTATCACTTTTATTGATGATTTTGTAGATATATATGGATATATTTTATGAAACAGAAATCAGAAGCATGTGATGTCTTAAGACATTCAAGATGTTTGTTGAAAAACAAAGTGGCTATAAAATCAAAATTCTCAGAATAAACAGAGGGACAAAATATCTTTCATATTTATATTACTTTAAGCAACATGGAACTCAATACCAATTAACAACCAAATATACTCCTCAACAAAATGGAGTTGCTGAAAGAAAGAACAGAACCATCATGGACATAGTCAAAATGCATGCTCAAGTCAAACAAATTCCTAAAGAGTTTTGGGCAGAAGCAGTCGTAACAGTAGTTCATAATTTGAACAGATGTCCAACAAAGAATGTTTGTGTAAAACTCCAAAGGAAGCTTGGAGTGGAAAGCAGCATTTCATTCATCATTTCAGAGACTTTGAGTGTACTGCTTATGCCATGTACCAGCCAGTTAAGGAAGAAGTTGGATGACAAAGACAAGAAGTGTATCTTTATTCGTTATAGCACAGACTCAAAAGCATACAAGTTATGTAATCCAGAATTAAAGAAGATAATTTTCAGCAGAGATGTGAATTTGACAAGAAAGATATGTGGGACTCGAACACAAAGACAAAAAAGCAGCCGATTGTAATTCCAAATACGTATGATGAAGAAGAAGAAAGACAACCATACACAATCGAACAACCAGAATCATCTAGAAGACCTCAAAGAAAATGGAGACTACCTGCTAGATTAGTAGATTATGAAGTTGGCAATGACAACGATCTGTTCGATGAAGATATCATAAATTTTGCTCTATTTTCAGATTGTGAGCCATTAAACTTTGAAGAAGTATTTAGAGACAACAATTGGAAGAAAGTAATGGATGAGGATATTCATGCCATTGAGAAGAATGACACATGGGAGTTGACAAATTTACCAACAAATAAGAAGTCGATTAGAGTAAAGTGGGTTTACAAAACTAAGTACAAACCCAATAGTGAAGTTGATCGTTTCAAAACAAGATTAGTTGCTAAGGAATACAAACAAAAACTAGGTATTGACTACTTTGAAGTATTTGTTCCTATTGCTAGATTAGACATTATTCGTATGATTATTTCACTCTCGATCCAAAATAAATGGAAGACACATCAGATGGATGTTAAGTCAGCATTTCTAAATAGTACTTTAGAAGAAGAAGTGTATATTGAGCAACCTGCAGGATATGAAATTCCTAGGGAAGAAGATAAACTTTACAGGTTGAAGAAAGTCTTGTACGAGTTGAAAGAAGCACCAAGAGTGTGGTACAAGAATATTGATTCTTATTTCACTGATAATGGTTTTAGAAGATGTCCATTTGAGCATATCCTTTACATCAAGTTTATTAAACCTGGATAAATCTCGATTGTCTGCCGTTATATTGATGATTTGATTTTTACAAGCAATAATTTGAAGATAATTGTAGAATTCAGGGAGGCTATGATAAAGTACATTGAAATGGAAGATATGGGCTTGATATCTTATTTTTTCGGCATCGAAGTTGTTCAGAAAAATTATGGAATCTTCATTTCACAGAAGAAATATACAAATGATATTTTGAAGATATTTCAGATGGAGCATTCAAAACTAGTTCCTACTCCAGTCAAAGAGAAGTTCAAGTTGAGAAGATAAAGGAAGATCAGTAAATCCCACATATTACAAAAGCTTGATTGGAAGTCTGAGGTACTTAACTGCAACTAGGCTAGATATTGTGTTTGGAGTTAGTTTGCTTAGCAGATTTATGGAGAAACCTTGTAATGTACCGACCATTTTCAAGCGGAAAAAAAAGATTCTGCGATATATCAGAGGTACTTTAAATGATGGTATTTTTTTATGAAAATACTAATGAAGTAAATCTTGTCGGTTACACTGATAGTGATTGGGGTGGAGATATTGAAACAAGAAAAAAGTACTTCAGGGTTTGTATTTCATCTTGGTTATAGTGCAATTTCATAGTGTTCAAAGAAACAACCAGTAATAGCACTCTCTACAGCAGAAGCAGAATATATAACAACAGCAAATTTTGCAACGCAAATAGTTTGGTTAAGAAAAATTCTTGAGGAATTGAATAAAAAATAAAGTACCCTAAAATAATATTTTGTAATAACAAGTCTACTATTACACTTTATAAAATATTTTAGTAGTAGGGGCAAAAATAATATACAAAAATAATAAAAAATAACACAAATAAATTTAAATATCTAAAACCAAATATATTAATTAAGCTTTTAATAATTTAATTAACAGATAAAAAATATATTAATTTAAAAATATTTTCTTATTTTAATAATTTAGCAATGTTGCATAATAGTTAAAAAAATTTATAGAGTATATCTTGGATGAACCAACTTTAATTATCTATTATAAAGGTGTAATGGAGACAAAATATTGTGGAAAAACTAAAATTAAAATCAAACATTCACAATTCTTTTATATATATATATATATATATATATATATATATATATATATATATATATATATAAATGTCTATGTTTCTACAATATTTTTTGTGTATCAGATTTAAAAAAAAAAACTAAATACTAATAGTTTCATTTATATTCGAAAAGTTAAGTTTGATTTTGGATAATTAACTAAGTAGCTAATGCAAATTATTATTATTATTATTATTATTATTATTATTATTATTATTATTATTATTATTATTATTATTATTATTATTATTATTATCTCAATAGATTAAATTTAGAGTTAATATTCAAATTCGTCCCTGAAAGATACTGCAATTTCCATTTTAGTCCCTAAAAGATGAACTTAATCAAAAGAGTCCTTGAAAGATACACGAGTAAATCAGTTTTGTCCTTCCGTCAATTCTCTTGATGATATGGCTAACGTCTGCTGACGTGTGACGTTAACTGCCACGATGGCAGACAAGGAGAACGACGCCGTTTTGAGTGAATGCCCTGATAGTCATGATTCGGCGTCGTTTTGTTGCCAGAGTAGATTCAAAATGTTACGTTGCAGAGTCTCACCCCATTCCATAACAAGTATCTCCATGTTTGGCTCCAAAATGTTTTGTCTCCCTCAAGCCATGTCCTAACCCTTTCACCTTGCATTCGGACGTCGCCATCCACGTTTGTCATTGTTGGTTGACGATCAAAGCAGAGTAGGTGTTGCTACCGAGAACAGAGGTCGTCGGCTGTGTTAGCAACATTGATTGTGGAAGAAGCAATCGTGACGGTTAGAGGTAAGAATAATAGTTTTATCATGTTTTTTTATTCAGTTTGTGGCCTTATGACTTAGGGGTGGCGTTCTGTATGTCTTTGTCTGACTTCGGGTAGGGGTTTGAGCAGGCTAAGGGTTTGTGTGACTATTGTTGAATATTTTGAGTGTGTCAGACTGCATTGCTTTGACTGCCATTTTAATGATATTTAGTAATGGGTCTTTGATTTTGATGATGGTTTTGTTTCGTTGCTACATGTTTGGTTTGGGGTTAGGGTTTGTTATGTTATGATTGAGAATAGCTAGTGGCAATCTGTGTGGGCTAAGGGTGTTCTGTTTTTTGTTATTGTAGATGGAAGGTCCTCCGATGACTTTTGTGTTTCACCATGGTGGATTGTTTAAAAAGAATGTGGAAGGAGATACGGTATATGAACCTGATAATACAGAGGTGTTGATGGGGGTTGAAGGAGACACGCTTGACATCTTCTTTGTAAGGGGTTACTATATGGAGTTGGGTTACATTGAAGCTGGAAACTATTGGTGGAAAGATCCTGGAGTTCCCCTTTCATCCGGGTTGAGAAGGTTAGTCACAGACGCAGACTTGGTTGCCATGTGCAAGGATTGTAGGAGAAACTACAATCTAATCAATATCTACCTGGAGAATTGTATTTCTCAGCCTTGTATAGTAGACAACATGGAGGACGAAGTAGTGAATGTGGAAGCAGAAAGCTTGAAACAGAGGAAGACTTTGGAAGTTAAGAAGTGCAGTTCCCAACCTGTGAAGAAACCCACAACAATGGTTCCTCAGTCCAAGAAGCAAACCTCTCAACCCAACAAAACAACTTTACAGCCCAAGTCACAGCCCAACAAACCAACAATAAAGCCCATTCCTGAGCCCAACAAACCAATAATGAAGCCCATTTATGAGCCCAACAAACCAAAGATTAAGCCCAATTCTTAGCCCACTAAACCAGTCCATCTGGCCAAGAAGACAACATCTCAGCCCATGAAGCCTGTTCATCAGGCCAAGAAGACCAGTCATTAGGCCAAATCAGTCCCACCTCAATCAAATGCATCATCACAAGCAGGCAACAACTCACAAGGGAATAAGGATAAACAAAGTAGCAGTGGCTGCAGAGTCACGAGATCTGGAAGACAAGTGAAAGAAGCTCCCCTCCATGAAGATGACAGTGACTCTTATGAGAGTACTGAAGATGAACTGTATAGGCCTCCAAAAGTTGTAGGAGACAACCTCTATAGCAGTGACAGTGACAGTAACTCTGGTAACAGAAAAAGAAGTGGAAAAGGGGACAGCAGGTCTGAAGTCAGACAGAAGCACAAGCCCCCTAAGAAAAGATTAGGTGATAAAGAAATAGACACTGATGATTCCAACTATGAGGGTTCTGAAGATGAACAAAGCTCTGAGTCTGGTATGTTAATTTCCTTAGGGTTACTTGTTTTTTGAAGTATGTTGCAAATGTTAGGGTAGCTTATGTTTTGAAATTTTTGTTACTAGATTTAGATGACAGTGATGGTGCCTCAGATGCTGACTCCTGGCATTTAGAGGATTCTGATAAAGTGTTGGAGTCTGATGAAGAATCACCAGCTGTATACCTCATTTCAATGAGAAAACAAAGTTTGGACTGTTGAAATTTGAGGTTAGTATGGTATTTAAGTCCAAGTCTGAATTCATGCAAGCAACAAGGGATTATACAATTCAGTGGGGTAGAAATATTTTGTTTTCAAAAAATGACAAGGTTAGAGTTAGAGCTGTTTGTAAGTCTGAAGATTGTCCATGGGTAGTATACTGTGCATGTAATAAACAAGATGGATCTTGGCAAATTAAGACTCTAGTAGATAATCACACTTGTCCAAGAAGGAGGAAAAACAGAGCTGCAACCCAAACCTAGACCCTTAGTAAACTAGTACCCAAGCTTAGAAAACACCCTACCATGAAGCATCGAGAAGTTTATGACTGGTTTGTGAGAAAGTGCAACGTCTATCTGAATAGCACATGCATTACAAGAGCTTTGAAAGCTACTAGGAAAATAGTGGAGGGTGATGAGATAGCTCAATATGGGTTGGTGTGGGACTATACCAATGAGTTGCTGACTAGTAACCCCGGCTCCACAATTCAAGTATCTGTTATCCCCATGCCTCAGAATCCTCCCCTATTTGATTGTTTCTATGTTTGTCTTGATGCCTGCAAGAGGGGGTTTAAGGCAGGTTGCAGACCCTTAATTGGTCTTGATGGAGCGTTTCTGAAGACACTACATGGGGGTCAAATTTTAACAGCGTGTGGACAGGATACTAACAATCACATATTTGGGAATGTGCTCGGTCGAGGACAACAAATGAATTCAATCAAAACATGAACAAAGTGAAGCTAATCAATCTAAAAGCCTGGGAATATCTTGACAAATGGCCTAAGGATGCATGGACAAAGGCGCATTTTAGTGAAGTGCCAAAGGTGGATAACATCTGCAACAATGCTTGCGAGTCTTTCAACGTAAAAATCAAGCATGACAGGAGCAAGCCCATCCTGACATTAGCTGAGGAAGTTAGAAGAATCATCATGAAGAGTATTGTTGACAATCGAAAGAAGCTACAGAACTATCAAGGGATTCTACCCCCTGTTCAGCAGAGTAGACTTGAAGCCATGACGACGTTGTCTAGCCACTGGGCTCTTCAATGGTCTGGCGATGAAAAAGAAGAACTCTATGAAGTTCATGGCTGGCCAACCAATATGGTGGTTGACCTGGAAAAGCACACATGCAACTATCGCTTTTGGCAACTCACAGGTAACAAGTTCAACATTTACTTATTGTCATCTACTTTCATGCACAATCTTTAAATAATCATTGATTTGTCTTTGTAAGGGATGCCGTGTATGCATGCAATATCGGCCATACAGGATAAAAATGACAAACGGGTTGAAGACTATTGTCATGACTGGTTGAAGATGGAAGCGTACAGGAAGACTTATTGCTTCAATGTCAACCCAGTGAAAAGACAGGATCTGTGGGAAAAAACTCCATACCCAGCTCCCGTCCCACCACCATTTAAGGCCAAGCCTGGAAGACCAACGAAGAAAAGAAGAAGGGATAAAGAGGAGCAACCTACTGGGTCAAAGACAAAGATGAAGAGGAAGTATAACCCTATCAGATGCATGTATTGTTGTGAGATAGGACACAACAAGAGAAGCTGTGCAAAGAAGAAAGCTACGAAAGCTGAGGAGCATGCCAGGAAGCTACAGCTGCAAGTAGCTGTGGTTGCCCCTGCTGCAGATGGGGCTGACCCTGAAGTAAATTCTGTCCCAGCTGAACATAATCCAGCTCAAGCAGATATAGCTCCATCACCAACACAACCTCCAATAGTGATTGACATTAGCCAATCTGAAAGCATACCACCAACCCAATAAACACAACAGGTTGTATCATGACTAGTCAACTATTAAACATATGTGATTTCTTTTATAATCTAAATGTAAATCTAAATATGCCATTAAATTATGTAGGAACAAGTCACAGCTAGGCCACCTAAGTTAAAGGTCATTAAAGGGAAAGCCAGACTACAGTCCTCTCCTAAGCCTACTGTAGCCGCACCAGTGGCTATCTATGCTGAGACAATCAAGGGACTAGTTCAGCCACTGCTAAAAAGCTGGCCAACTTTATGACCTTCGTTCCTACTCCAGGCTTCAAGCACCCAAGAAAGACTGATAAATGACTTTGATTGGTGTTGAAATGTATTCTGCTTGAATTTGTTTGTATCAGGATACTTTATGTTTTTTGCACTGGGCAGTTGAAGTTCCATTATGAACATTTTGGTTATCTATGTAATTGAAAGTTGTACTATGCCATTTTATTTTGGTAATCTAGCCTACTTTTTAGGTTTGTTTCCTCATGTAAAACCTTATGAATTTGCTGTGGTTTTTATCCTTAACACAATGTGACATTTAGCCTTCTATGGCAACTCAATGTTTAATAGTACTTTGACTAGTGATTATTTTTATTCCTTATTACATCTTACTGTAACAGTAATTCGAATTTGTTTGGAACATTTGAATTGGATTGTGTTGTCTTGATCTTAAAAAACCAAATGCAACATCTATTCTCATTCAAGGGATTTGTTTTACTTGGAACTAGATAACAAACAACAAACGATCACATTAACCACAACTACCACAAACAGGAAAATTATTAACATTTTCAATGCTTTTACTTCAGCTTCCAAGCTCCCAGTCTCCATGCCACCTTCAACCTCCATTCATCACAGTCACTATCAACCTGCAGCTCAGCCCCATAATCTTTCTTTGTTCCACCTTCGCCAACCCCTTCATACTCATCATTGTCAACCCACTTAAAGTAATTGTAGTGACTGCCCTTCTGCAAATTCAAAAATCAGAAAACAAAAAATTAAATAAAACCCCAAAACACAAAGAAGCATGGAAAACCTTTAACTTCTTACACAACACTCACCCTGTACCTTGGACATGCATGGAATAGTCTATTTGGGTTCTCTGCTGTCCCAGATTTTCTTATCACAGCCTTCAACCCACAGAAACATGATTCCTCATGAGTTTTTCTCCTGGTTCGCATTGAGGCGCTGGAACCATTACTGCCGTAGTGCCGTTCGAGAAGAACGACACACCACCACCACGACCTCCATTTGCTGCCTCCATCATCGCCCCAAACCAGCAATTTCAACACTTACCCTGGCATATGGCCCTCTGATTGCTGAAGGCGACGTATTTATCGTCGAAATTAGGATTAGGTTTCAAACAATTAGAGACTGATTTGAACTGTTTTTCCAAATTTACCTTGTCAGCAATAGCTTATGACACGTTGGCCTCTTCCACGTTGGACCCTAACAACACACATCAGCAGAAGTTAGCCAGGTCACCAAGGGAGTTAACGGAAGGACAAACGTGATTAACTTGGATATCTTTCGCGGACTCTTTTGATTAAGTTTATCTTTTAGGGACTAAAATGAAGATCGCGGTATCTTTTAGGGACGAATTTGATATTTAACTCATTAAATTTATGATACAATACTTTTTATCATGACATTATTATCTAATAACATAAAATTTTATAACACAAATAATTTTTTTTAAGTCTAAAGACAAACATTATTGCCAACGAGTAATAGCTCAAATGGCATAGTCTCCCCATACTCAATTAAGAGGTTGCGGGTTCGAGTCTCCTATCTTTGGTAAAAAAAAAAAAAAAGACAAACATTATTACAATGAAGACATTATATAAATACTTATACATTTATTATTTTCTTTCCTAAAGTTCAATGGGGCAAATGTCTCCGACACCAACATGAAGGATTTTTTATTTTAATAAATAAATTAATTATAATAATTACTAAAATAAATAATTTAAAAAATATTTATCGAAATAAATACTCCTCTCTTATCTCGTTTACACTGTAAATGAAATAATTTTGCATGTATCTCTTTTTTTTTTTTTATCAAAGATAGAAGACTCGAACCCGGGGAGACTATGCCACTTGAGCTATAACTCATTGGCAATTTTTTTTTTGCATGTATCTCGTTTACAATATAAACGAGATATGTATAATTTTTTAATTTTCACCGTGTAAACGAGATATATGTATTTATAAATAATTAAATTCAATTTTTGAAAATAATAAAAAGTATTAATAATTTAAATTTGATCGAACTCTTAAGAATGGAATGTTTCAAATAATAGAAAAAATGAATAATTTTAAATAATAGAGAAGATAAACAGTCCATTTTAAATAATAGAAAAGATGGACTGTCCATTTAAAATGAGCACATTAACACGTTTACTTTGAAAGCACATAAGTAGACCGTTAAACTGCCCACTATTAACACGATTACTTTTGTTTTGATCGAACAGGATTGACTCTTATTCATTAATGGGAATCATCCAACCAATCAATCCATCTCTATTAAGTTCTTTTTGGGATAAGTTATTTAAATTATATTTGAAATTTTGATGTACTTCCATTCAACAAACCAAATTTTTATATACTCCATACAACAAACGAAATTTAATATTTTTATATAAATCCTAATAAAAACCGTCAATGAATGAAAGTTAACCGTGTTAATAGTGGCGAGTTTAAGTTACTCTTGTGTGTTTTATGTGTGTTTTAAATAGACAGTTCATCTTTTTTATTATTTGAAATGGATTGCTTATCTTTTCTATTATTTAAAATCATCCATCTTTTAGTCCAATTTAAATCATTAATATTTTTTATTATTTTCAAAAATTATATTTAATTATTTATAAATACATATCTCGTTTATAGTCTAAACGAAATAACATATATAAAAATTGAAAAACTACACATTTCTCATTTACACTATAAACAAAATATATACAAAATTATCTCATTTACAGTAAAAACAAGATAAAAGAAGAATATTTATTTCAATAAATATTTTTTAAATTATTTATTTCAGTAATTATTATAATTAATTTATTTATTAAAATAAAAAATCCCCAACATGAAGTCCTTGCATACAATATATAATTATGTCATGCAATTTTATTTTGATTATTTCTACATCTTTTTCTATAACTAATTTGATATATAAAAAGGATTGCTTAAAAAATATGAACTATTTACAAGGTTAAATTTTAAATAATAATTAATATAAATACATATCTTTATAAATAATTTTAGATATATTCATATATCATGTTTATATACATAAATACTTTTATCCTAATTGTGAGCTTCATACAACATTCACAAGCCATGTGTGCATGAAGTGATTCCCCGTATCATCCAAGGCAAAGGTGTTCGTTCCGTATTTCTATCTCGGTGCCATGGTGACATGGTATGGGAACAGACAAATGATCAAAGGCATTCCGACCTCACTCCAACTTTACCCGCTTAGAATTGGTTTCTCTTAACCAGTCAATGCATTCCTCAGTAGTTCTAGAAGGATTGGCAAGTTGCCATGCCATTGATTTTTCTTTCTGCAAGTGAAAATGATACATTAAAACCTCAAATTTAGTCAACGTGCAGTGTTCATGACTGTGCGAACAAAATTGCAGTAAACAAAATGACTTGCCCACTCCTTAACGAGTGGTCCTTCTTCAAGCTGTAAGACATTCATAATATCTTCGCCACTGATAGGCTTCACCTCCCAAACTTTGTCGAGGCCTGTTATCCACCAAAATATGTTAATATTTGACGTAACGTGGGCTCCCAATCATTTCATCTTACTCAAGCCATCCATGCTCCTATTTTGGTTAACTTCTTTACATAACTTCACTTAAAGTGGTGAAAACTATAACTAAAACAAAGGCAAGCATAGATGGAACAGAGAAAAGAGATATAACTTCAAATGCTCAGCTAACTAGGCTTATGAATATGAAGTAGAACAGGTAGATGCTGCAGTAAATTTCCAGTAAAAGCTATACACATCTTACACATTCATTCTTCAGAGGATGCAAGCAAAACTCATAAGCATCAATGCTACAAGTTAAACACGTATCAGACTAATATAGCTCACCTAGTTCTATTATAGAACTCTCCACTGTATTAAAAAGATCTCTTCGTTTGTGCAATTGTGAGGATTCATCCTCAGTGTTGTTAATGCCAATGGGATGTAATAATATGGATAACAATAGTGCAACTCTCCATAAACCTTTAAGCTCCCTCAAGAGAAAACCTAAATAAATCAAATATAAAATCTTGGTCATGTCAGATGCAATTCATAATGTAAAATAACTTTACAGTCACATCCTAGAGAAATGGATGCAGAAGAGCTGGGCATCACATTGCAAAAATACTTCCACTTTATCCAGGAATCCCTTACTTATGTTTCCTTTCATTTAATTGGGGTAATCTAGCTAAGTGGCTTAACATAAACTTGATTACTTAACAAGCAAAGTGTAGAATGTGGCTTGAGTGAAGTGCAAATACTATGTAGGAAACAATGATTATAAAGTGAATTGAGGGTAGTGTCCATGGTTTGTTCCACTAAAAAAAATAATTTAGATGAAAATCACAACACAGTAAAGTATAATAAATTAGCATACAACACAACTTACAAAACTAGCAAAATGAATTAACTGAAGATTGAGGACAATATGAGCTAAGAAATAAAAAGGCATACTGCCAATACTAAGGTAGCAGACCAAGAACAATGTGTACCTGTTAGAACCCGGACTCTAGAGGCAATAGAGACATCATCAATTAATCCTCTAATCCAATCAACATCATCAGGTTGCAAATCCTCATTAGATGCAAGACAAGGAATCAATGACAAGAATTTCTGTGATGCTTGGTGTAAATGAAGCACCTGGATTTTAAAAGACATATACAATTACAAACACATTAACCAAGAGAAACATAAACCAGATTCTGAAAAACTGAAATGATATATAATACAAACGTTAGAACTCTGTTATTCTGGGTTGTACTAAGGGTAAATGGGAACTGACCATTTTTGCATCCTCGGGTTTTTTGAGTGAGTCACCAATAATATAATTGACAACAGGAACCTATAATTCAAAATAACATGTTATCCTCTTAAACCAGCATGTTATTTGGAATACAAGAAGACTGACTAAAGAAACTGCATCATATAAGAATATTAAAATGTTCCTCATAAATAAGATTTCACGGATAAAATCAGCTTGAGTTTTCAATTGAGTGTCGAATAAAACTTGAGCTCAATATAAATAATCCTTGAAATGAGACAAACAGTCCCTCCCAAGATTGTCTAATAGTGTGGTTGTCATCTCTACATGTGTCGCATGACAGTCTAACTATATATAGATTTTGGTTTCTATAGGTCTAATATGAAATACTCCAAAACACCAACCAAAGGGGGAAAAAAAGAACAAAGCAAGACACTAGATTTCTAATTTAGACACTTTGCTAGATGTACCAGTTCAAAGCTCAAAAAGAACATTACAAATTCAAAAATAGTATCACATAGAGTGGACGAGACACATACCATCTTCGCTTTCTTAACTTGGTAAGTGATATTTTTAAGTGGGAGGAACAATGCAGCAAAAAGTGACAATCTCCTTTCTCTGTCCTAAGTAACACAAAGGAATCACTTATCATGACCAAATATAATCAAGCAATCCAAAAATGATAATCGAATGTCACCAATTTTCTATTGTGACAACAATATATGTGAAGATGGATTATGGTAAAAATGAAAAGCACATTACTCACTTTAAAGGTTGAATCTTTGAGTAAATGGATAAGGTTCCATGCAGTATCCAAGTAAGCAATGCAAAGCCTGGATAAAGTGAAAGAATTAGCTGATCACCATTGCCAAGAAAAATAACCGTTTTGTCTTGTGCAAGTTAATAATAAAAAACAAAATAGAGAACCAAAAGCAAAAATAGGGTTTAGCCATTTAGGTAGTGAAGGAATAAAAGTGAGAAAAGTGGTTCTTCATAATTTGGTCAACTACTCCAGTAGTATTGCTAATAAACTATTGATTATGCTACACATTTGTGGAATTCTCTAGAATTCTCATGATTTTGTTTCATAAAAATAAATATTTAGATATTTTGATGGAGAAGTCTAGAAGTTAAGTAAATAAATGAAGTACTAGAAATATCTAAATTTAAAAATATATAGGTTAATATCTAGAAATATCTAAGCCTTAGAATTATTTAGAATCAACTTAAGAAGCCTATAAATAGACTATCATGGAGTTCATTGTAATCAACTAACAAACACAAATTCCACTAGCCTTTGTACTCTCTCCTTAACCCATTAATAATATAACTATCAATTTTCTCAAACCATTCATCCAAACTACTTGTTCAATAAAAACTATCATTGCTACAATATTTCAAGTCCATAATACACTAAACCAACATCAAACTACGTCATAAAACTAACAAAAACCAAACAATTTCTTCTTATCCACAAACCACAGACCAATTTCTTCATAATTTGGCACTTCATGTCATCTGTCAAGTTCAACCAATGTCTGATCTTATATCAAAAGTTAATTGAATACTAGAGCCAAGAAGAGCCATATGCGTTTATGTAAAAAATTGATGCATCTTACATCCAACTTATGGTTTTCACCTCTATTCCTTTTCATAACATTTGGTTTTGCAAACATCTCCATATATTTCACAAGGCTTTTATAACATGTAATGTGATGAGGGGAAAAAAAAGAAATGAACTTGAAAAAAGAAAAAATGATTAGGATTGTGTTTGTGAATACAATAATAACACGTCTCAAAATATTATAATGAAACTTCTTTCAAATTTGAAGTTCACAACAAATATCTAAGGTTGCTAGTGGTGCACTAACTACTATTGTTTTTTCTTCTTTTTTTTTGGTGGGTAAAAGTCGCAATAATATTCAGCTACTCTTTCTCTATGTGCAAGATGTGGTTGAAACTAATAAAAGGATTTGCAGTCATTCTACACCTTTTAACCTATTTAAAAAAAAGAAAAAAAAAACTGCAAACTTACCTTTCACATCCATCTGGAATAGCAGGTTCAAACTCAGAAGGAAGACTGAACACATTCCAAAATAATGTCAGATCACAAATATGAGTCAATGCTTTGACAGGTTGATTTCCAGATAACATAAGATCAACCTATAAAATAAGACGCAAGCCCATAGATGGCTAAATTTTCAATTTTATGTGTAAGTTATTTCCTTCAAAATATCCAATAGCATTCCGTAATTGAAAACCACTTCCTAAGTATCCATATTGAAGGGAATGGGAGGGTTAGCACATACCTCTGTTCCAATGCGCTCTTTGCTAATTTTAGCAGCTAGAGCATCTTTCACATCACCACATGCAGCAGCTACTTTCAGATCTTCATCTAGAGTGAATTCAAATCTAACACCTAAATATAATAAAACACATCTCTCTTAAATAGAGCTTGAAACCTAGTTTAATCTTCATATAAAAGCATACAAAATATATATATATATATATATATATATATATATATATATATATATATATATATATATATAACGTTCACCGGATATACAAAAATGCAAATATCTTCGAAATTAAAGTATACCAAATCTAATGGCTCGAAGAACTCGTAAAGGGTCATCAAGAAAGGTAGCTTTTGGAGGTAAAGGAGTCACTATCCTTCCAGACTTAAGGTCTGAGATCCCTGCAAAGTGCCAATGAGATTGTTACATGTGGAGATATAAAAAAGAAATGTGTGGAGGGAAGAAGGGGAGGGAGGGTCAAGTAATTCTTATACTTGTTTTGGCAATATATCAATTCTAACCTCTCTTCGTAAAATCTTCAACCGAGTCAGTGTGGATATTGTAGAATAAGCTGTCATGCACAACCAAACATTCACCGAAAAAAAATGATAGGCCATAGCCCAGGTATAAAAACACAAAGATACCTGTTAATTGTCAAATCCCTCCTATATGCATCCACTTCAGGTGTGCCAAAGCTTTGCTGTTAGACATGAAGAAAAACTTTATTCGGTTGAACTTGACTTGGTCATGCGGAGAATACACACACGCACACATTGCAATGGTATATAATCAACACGTTCATGTTGCCATAAAATTAGCTTAATAAACAAGGAGAGTGCAAAACATAGAGGAAATTCACCTTCATCGATAACAAGACAAGACATTCACGTGAGTCCAACTAGGAGGAAATTAGCAGAACATCTTATCTTACATGACAATAAATCAAAAGAAAAGAAGTGGAATATGCATATAGCAAGAATACCATTAAGTGTGTGCGGTAACATACCTTAGAAGGAATGCGGCTATTCTCAGTATACTCTTCACTCCTTAAGTTAACAAAATCAATCTTCATATCAAACCAACGCATCATTGCTGTCTCCAAATGTTTAGACCGGGGAGGGTTGCTGCCAAAAAATAAAAATGTCATTTATGTTCTACATTGCTTCAAAGAATTCAATTTTCATGACTAAACAGAGTAATACATGAGAAACATACAATAAAATTGTAAAAGAAAGCAATAAAGAAGAGAAATCGGGAGGAACATACGGCTTAATCTTGCCCTTATCATGAACATCTTTACCTTCACCGATGGACACCAAGTACTCCTTCACCTTGTTGACAAACTCGGTGCCCATCATATTGTCAAGAGCGATATCGATGTCATAGCAATCCTTCGCCAGGAGCTGCAAAACCAACCAAATTCAAATCCCAAACAGAAAAATTAGGGCTAAAGAGCTATCTACAGATAGAAAAGGGGGGACCTTGTCACGGACCCAGCCGCCGGCGACGCGGACCTGAGTTTGGAGGTTGAAGTGGCGGACAGTGGCGAGAAGCCTATCGAAGATCCTGCGCTCAATGTCGGAAAGTTCGATTTTGTCCCTCACCTGAAGAACGTGCTGAGTGGCAATCGACATTGGTGCACAGCGCAGCAGATTAGAAATGACGGCGTAGAGATAGTTGTTGTTGTTCTTGTTGGAAGGGGAGAGTTAAGAAGTGGAAGACGGAAGAGTCGTAACGGTTGGCGTGCGTAAGAGTGAGAATTTAGGTTCTGAAAATCGAACCGGTCATCAAACTGCTTTAGTTATTGGTTTACTGGTTTAGTGGTCTAATTGGTTTAACTGTGATCTAACTGAAAAAGCCGTTTTATATTAAAATAATAAATAAATTATAAATAAAACACTCTAAAATATAATTATAATCTAATATAAATTTTAAAATATCTTCAAAATTTAAAGCACTACATAAAATATCATCAATTTAAGACCTTTAGATAAAGTACAAACTTAAATACTTTAATGAACTTAAGCTTTTGCTTTCAAAGTTTGCTATAAGAGAAACCAAAATTCTTTCTTCATCTTATAAATATTTGCTGTGATGACATTAATCAATTAAAGCAATTACATAAAAAAAATACCAAAAAATATCAAACCATTTCCAACTTTGGTTTAAATTTGTCCAAGAAACAAAGAAAAAGAATCAAGGTTTCCTCACCAAAAAAAAAAAAAAAGAATGAAGGTTCCTTGAAGTAGCAGCTATACACTCCATATCATTTAACACAAACTAGAAGTTCAGAAACCTCATTCTTCCATAGCTACAGACTCAAAGCTATTGCCACCTAATTCTAACCTGCTACCTAACATACCACAAATTTCTAATCAAGAGAGGTGTCTCTGTTCTCACAACAAAATTGTATTCACTTGAAGATACTCAAAACAAATCAGGAAAAGCAAAAGGATTTCACAATAGCCCAGAGCTAAACTTGACACTTTAATGCTCCTTCATCATGTTACTCAATAAATCAGAAAAGCAGTCACAATCCAAGCACATGTAAATCACAAAACAGTTAAACAAACACAAGTCAGCAACACATCACTAATCAACAATCACAAGACATTCAAAATCAATAATTAGTAAATTAAAATCACAATACAAAAACAGCAGCACAGAGCTTCGAAATAATCAATAATCAATAAACAGCAGCAGAACCAGAGTAAACCAACAATCAAATAATGGTTCAACAAAAATTAACAACACAACCAATCAACCAAACCTTCGAAAGACAGAAACAGAGCGTAAAAAACAAAAAAAAATGATGAACAAGTGAAGAACAAATGAACAATTGAGCACTGAGCTAATCACTAATCAGTCAGAAACAGTGCAATAATTGCCATCAAATAATCAACAGAGTCACAATCTAGGTACAATTAAATCACAAAACAAAACAGTAAAACACAACACACAAAATCAGTAATGAACCAGAGCTAATCACTAATCAATATAAGATAGCGTTTGTTTTGAGATACTGAGACAGAGACTGAGAGACTGAGACACAGTATCATGTTTGTTGGCTCAAAGACTGACACTAAAATTTCTGTCTCTGTCCCTAAAATTTCAGTACTTCAGTATCTCCAAAAAGTAGGGACACAGAGGACTGAAATTTTTAGAGACAGAGACTGAAATTTTAATAACATTTTATACCTAAAATACCCTTATTCAATTAATTAATTCCAATTTTATCTTTTGTGCAAATTAAATTAAACTTTTATTCTTGTTTCAATTTCTGTCTCTCACTTTGCACCAAACAGAATATTAAAATTTATTTCGGTCTCTGTCTCTTAGTCTCTGTCTCCCAGTCTCAGTCTTTCAGTCTCTATCTCTCTACCAAACGCTACCTAAAGGCCAAGACCAGTATGCCGACAACAGAAGTAAAGGGGCAAATATAAGTTTTCATCTCAATTGGCTTTGTGTTCGGGAGACATGAGAAAAGGCTCGTTTCCGGCAGTGATCCTTATCGCAATCAATTATTCAACAATTATTATTACAAAGAAAAAAATAAATACCTAGGGCTAGAAGCTGGAAGCCTGGAAAAAAGCAGAGCTGGCGGGGATAGTGGCTGGCAAGAGGCAAGACAGTGGCTGACGGGGTGGAAGTATGGAACAGAGCTGGCGCCGGGGGAAGTGGCTGCGCGACCGAAAGTGGCGCTGGCGGTGGTTTCGGTTTTCGAAGATCAACAGAGCTACTGCGCGATGGAAAGTGGCTGCGCGAACAGAGCTGGCTGACGTTGGCTAGACGGAAGTTGCGACGGCGACGGTGGCTGGACGGAAGTTGCGCCGGAAGCTCGAGGTCCAGCCGTCCAGGTGAGTGCTGCTTCGCGTTCTGGAGATTGGAGAGGAGAGGGTAATGGTTAGGGAAGTTAAGGAGTTAGGGTTCAGCAACCAAAACGCAGCCGTTTTTGACACAATTTAAAAACTGGCCGGGTCACGGTTCGGTTCGACCAATCGATTCCCGGCCGATTCGGCAGTCCAATAACGGTTTTTCAATTTTGACGGTTTTAGCTTCTGTTCAAAACTTCAAATCGTAATTGGCAACGGTTCACGGTTCGACTGGTTCGAACCGGTTTTCAGAACAACTAGCGACGAAGAATCGGCGGCTAAAATATTTGAGGAACTTTAATTACAAATATATTTTTGTTGTATTGGGCCAAAAAAATTGAGCTAAAGAAAAACAATAATTTTTGGACTGTAATAGATTATTATTAAAGAAATATATTTTATTGTATTTATTTTATCAATAAAATTAATTAGTTTTTATTAAATATTTAAGTATGCATAAATAATATTAAATACAAACAATAAATATTAAAAAAATAAACATTCAAATTCGAAATATAGTCTCTAAATTATTGTATATAATACTAAATTTTTCTTATATTTTGTATAAAAAATTAATAAGTGTTATTTTTATTTTGTGAGAATACTTTTAAAAAAATTTGTCAATAATACTAAATTTTTCTTACATTTTGTATAAAAAATTAACAAGTATTATTTTTATTTTATGAGAGTGTCTTTAAAAAAAATTTGTCATTTGATTTATGAATTAGTTAAAAAAATTCTTTAGTCCATGAAATATTTATTTTTTAAAATTAATTTATAATATTTCAATTTATAGTAAGAATGATAATTTATCTAAAATTACAAATATAACAATAAAGTTAAATTTAAAAAGATGAGAAAATATTCATATGCAAAACTAGAACGTAAGAAAATATTTATACATATCAAATAATTTTAAATATTGAACATTTTAAAAAATATTCATACCTACCAAATAATTTTAGTTATGTTTTAGACTCCAGTTTTGTTCTTTAAAATTTTTCTCTCATTTTTTTAAATTTAACTTTATTATTATATTTGTAATTTTAAATAAATTATCATTCATACTATAAATCAAAATATTATAAACTAATTTAAAAAAATAAATAATTCATGGATTAAAGAAATTTTTTTTAACTAATTCATAAACACTTGGGATAAGTATTGTTTTGGTCCCTAACGTTGAAGGTCAGAATCGAAACTGTCCCATCGTCATTTTCGATTTAGAATCATCCTTAACATTTTTTTCGTATTAAAATCGTCCTTTTAATTTTTTCGGACAAAAATGCACTCACCCTTACCAGCACTTACCTCCTCCTCCACCACCACCACCACCACCAAACCAAGAAGCAGAAACAGATGCAAAAATTCAAAATCAGTAGAAGCAAAAAGCAAGCAGCAAAAGCAAACCAAAAAGCAGAAGTAAAAAGCAACACCAACACCACCAACACCAATACCAACACCAACATCAACATCAACACCATCACCATCACCACCAACACCACCACCAAACCAAGAAGTAGAAGCAGCAGAAACAAAAAGCAAGAAGTAGAAGTAAGAAGCAAAATCAGAAAAGCAAGAAAGCAGAAGCAAGCGGCCCGAGGGGGCGAGGCGGCGACGGCGACGACGACGGTGACGACAGCTCCAAGCTTCGCTGCTGCCGTCCTCCTCCCCCTCTCCCCTTCCCCCTACCCCATTACCCCCACCCCCGCGTCCTTTCCCCTCCTCCCGCCTATTTTATTTTATTTTTTTAAAATTTTATAATTTTTTATTAAAAATGATGATTTTAATACGAAAAAAAAAACGTTAAGGGTGATTCTAAATCGAAAATTATGATAGAGACGGTTTCGATTATGACCCTCAACGTTAGGGACCAAAACAATACTTATCCCTAAACACTTTTTAATTTTGATATTGAATTCATAGTAATATTTTTTAATAATGTATGAAATTTGGTGTGTTTTTTTTATATGGAGATCACAAATCTAACTTTTTAATTTGTGAAGTTTAACTTTTTTGAAATTTTTGAAACACAAAATCAACCCTCCGATTTGTGAACTTTAACAAATCTTTTGTTTTTTTTTTTTTTGTGTCTAAGGATAAGAAGAAACAAAGAAAAAACACTAAACACTAGAGACGTAGTCCCGTTGCAACAACACTGTTAAATCTTCCCAAGGCTCATTCCATTCCAATTGCTGTATGCCATTAGATGCTGTATATTTAGCCAAAGCATCAGCAACTTGGTTGGCATCTCTTTGAATTAGATTGACTTCTGCTTTCTAATTCCAGACCTCTTTGATTTTAGTCACCAAATCATTATCATAACTTTGCACTTGGTTGTTTCTATCATTAACAAGGATAAAAGCATCTAAACAATCCGTCTCGCAAGTAACCTCTCTAAACCCAGCTTCCCATGCTAGAATTAGCCCTCTCCAAATTGCAAAAAGCTCGCTTCGAAGAATAGTAGCACGTGGTAAAGAACCATTACAACCACGCAACCAAGAGCCATTATAATCACACAATACACACCCAAAACCAACAGATTCACCAAATATAAAACCGACTTTTCGATTTGTGAACTACTTACACAAAATCGATTCTCCGATTTGTGAACTTACACAAATCTGATCCTCCTATTGATGAACTTTAATTTTTTTTAAAATTTTTAAAATATAAATAAGACTCTCTGATTTGTGATTACATCTATATTAAATTAAAACATACCACTTCTACCTAACCGAAAAAAAATACAACAATAATTCTATATACAGAAATCAACCATTCATAAATCAAATGACAAAAATTTTTAAAATTACTCTCACAAAATAAAAATAACACCTATTATTTTCTTATACAAAATGTAAAAAAAGTTTCAGTGTTATACATAATAATTTAGAGATTAAACTTTGAATTTGAATATTTATTGTTTAATAATATTTAACATTATTTATCGCATACTTAGAATATTTAATGAAAATTAATTAATTTTATTGATAAAGTAAACACAATAAAATATTCTTTTAATAACAATTCATTATAGTCTAAAAATTATTTTTTTTGGGCCCAATACAACAAAAATATATTTATAATTAATGTTTCACTAGAATAAATGTATTTAATTGAAAAAAATAAAATCTGAACTTTTATACATTTATCTATCAAATTTGAACAAAAAAATAATAACAAAAAATAGATATCACTCTTAAATCCATGCCACATTAACTTCCTGGTGTGTAGAAAAAGTTTTATTTCTACACCATATAACCCACCATATAGTCACCAAAAAAAATATAACCCACCATATACAAAAGCCCCCCAAAAAATAAAACAGCCCCCACACAACTGAACAGAAAAGAAGTTACAATTTGCCTTATCATGTCTCCCGCCACTCTATCGCTGCCATTTCCTCTGCCCACAGCGACTTCGCCGACCCATCATCGTTCGCGCCAGTTATCCACCATAACCCCCGCGGCGGCGCGTCGTCCGCGGCAGAAAGCTACGGTTAAGACTGACACCAAAGAGCAAAGGCAGAGCAGCAGCAGCAGCAGCAGCAGCAGCAACTACAGCAACGCCGGTTTCGGGGCGAGTGAGAAGAAGGAAGCGTGGTGGCGTTGCGTGGAGGGCTGTGGTGCTTGCTGTAAGCTTGAGAAGGGGCCTTCTTTCCCTTCCCCTGAGGAAATTTTCACTGACCCTTCACATGTTGAGGTTTTCTCTCCATTTTGCTCTTTTGTTCTTTCTGATTCATTTAAAAGGGAAAAAAAAAAAAAGACTTCAATTTAATTGCTAGGACCAGTTCTACGCTGCCATCCAATGGGTTCATCCCGCTCTTTACAAAGTAAGGAGTGGTACATTCTTTGTTATCTCTGTTTATTATATTTTATGTCAATAGCTCATATTTCTAGTTAAGAATTTAGTATTTAGGGTTTAAGGTTCATAGTTTCATGGTTTAGAGTTAAGAATTGGAATTTAGGGTTGAGAGTTGGGATTTAGACTTTAGAATATAAGGACTCCTTACCTTCTCTGGTAAGCCTTAGCATTCGTCCATCAATCATATATTTGCACCGTATTCTATTTATATATTTATTTATTTATTTTTGTGATAGTAGATAGTTAAGTCAAACACTTCTGTTATAATGAGAATATATGTATGCAGAAAACATTCTTACATGAATCCACACTTAAAATATAAAACGGGAAAGAATAATAATATGTTTTATTGTTTGGTAATTATAACATAGGATGTGATAGTGTTATTGATTGGAGTTTATGTTATTCCTTTCATTCTTATTCCTTAGTTCACCTTTTCTGGCAGTTCTGCCTTTTGCTTAGGCATTGTCAGTAATAATTGTATAATAAACTTAGGGACCAATGAATTGCCTAAAATGAGCCTGGGATGTTTTGTGGTATGTTTACGAAATGATCCATTTATCTTTGTTATTGTCATTTCCTTCATGCTTGATTTGCTGTAATGAATTTCAGCACTACAAGAGCTTAATAGGTCCAGATGGATGGTGCATACACTATGAGAAGATTACTAGGAAATGCTCTATATATTCTGGTGATTGTCCGTCTCAGTTTCGGTAGTTGAATTTCGTCTTGGGGGATTTTTGTTAGCTTCGAGGCCTAACTTGTTACATTTTCCATTTTGTTTCTGCAGAGCGCCCATATTTTTGTCGTGTAGAGCCAGAGATATTTGATTCTTTGTATGGAATTAGCGAGAAGAAATTCAACAAGGAGGCCTGCAGGTATGCTAGATTTCTCAGTCCAATTTTTAATTTTAAGGGTCTGTTTAATTTCAAGAAGATCAAGAGATGAGGAAATGTTATTCTGCTGAAAATGTTTCCTAAAAACATTTCCCCCGCTTTGTTGTCATAATACTTCTAAAATTTTCTGAAGTTTTACCATATATATAGGTTATTGAAGTACACATACATTTGCACAACACTTGATCTGGTCGAAAGCAGGGTAATGGGAAATTTTTATGAGTTCATTGTTGCGAAGATGAGAATATTGTGTCGGTAGGTCGATGGACTAGACAAGATCAAAGAGAAATAAATCAACTAAAAAGAAAGTTGGCACAGCATCTATTGTAGAAAATATGGTAGAACCTTGTATCATATAGTTTGATCTTTTGTGGAGAAGGCTTATAGAAGTCTTAGAAAGAATAGTAGATCAGATGGAGAATTGCCTAATTGCTAGAGGTAGCAAGAGACTAAGAAACAGTAAAGGCGAAATCATTGATAAAACCTAGATTTAGATGGTCTAACTATGTACATACTTTACGACATGATCCTATAGTGTCATCCAATCCATTTTTGTTTGAAATTTTTGGTGCTTTCTATTTGAACCAACATTTTGGATCCTTGAAAATTTGCAAGTGGTTTTGCACTTTGAATATCTATTGATGAATGCTAAAGACCGATTTAGAAAATTCACAAGTTTAAAAGCTCAAGTTCATTTTAGCTCTAAACTGGAATTCAACACTCTCAAAGTTTAGTTTAAAATGATACAATTCAAAATAATAACTGGAGTTTAATCCCGAGTCGTTCTCCCTAGGAATCGCAATGTAGTGCTCAATCATTGGCTATGAGGATCGGGGGTTTGTTTGCAATTGACAACAATTTAAATAGTAAGAAATTAAAAGAGCAAGCAATGAGTAAATGTCAAGAGAATTTAAACAAAGAACAATTAGGACAATTAACTAGTAGAAGAAAGTAAATTCAAATGGTAAAACGATCTTGGCAAGGGTTGAGGGTTAAAGATCACTATTTTTGGCACTAACCACAACATAATAATTACAAAGAACAAACCTAATTCGTCAATCTCTACAAATTGAGGAAAGTTAATTAGGCTTAATTAACCCTAATCCATAAGTCCTAACTAACTTACTAATTGAATTAGTAAAAGATTAGCGTTAGCGGAAACAAGATTAATTAATATCTCTACATTATCAATCAACTTGGACATTAATGATTCAAGGTCGCCTAATTTCTCAATCCCAAGCCAAGAGAAAGAAAAATCAACTCCATAACTAATGTAAACATTTTATTAAACACTTGGTGTGCATAAAAATAAAGCATCATAAATTGCATGAATAATAAAAACTACAACTGCTCAATTCAAGAAAGCAGCAACAACATCCTAAGTAAGAAAAAATAAAGCATAAAACATCAAATTCATTAAATAGAATTGAAAATTCAACAAGGATTGAAGAACGTAAAATAACAAAATAAAAGAAGTAACGAGAAATTCTAAGACATTAGAGTAGAAAAATAAGAAATTATAAACTAAGAACTACAATTAAACTAACTAAAACCTAAAAATAAGAGAGAAACTCATAAAAAACCCTTGGAACTTCTCTCTTTAGAATTCAAGGTTCTAAAACCCTACAAAGTAGAAAAAAAGTGCATGTGAATGTGTGTGTGATCCTCCTCAAGGCTTGCTTTTAATATGACTCAAAAATTGTCTGTAATGGGCCAAAACGGTTCCCAAATCGCGAGTCACGTGCCATTTTAAATGAGTCGTGCGTACACACGCACGTCTAGCATACGCATCTCTGCAGCTTTGCCAGTTATTCATTTCTTTATGAAATCTCCACATTTGCATACTTTTCTTCCATCTTTCCAAACCATTTTTGCCTCTTAAACCTTAAACAACTTCAACAAACATATCAAAGCATTGAATGAAAAAAAAAAATGAAATTAATTTGATGATTCTAAAGGCCTTAAAAGCATATTTCAATCAATTAAGCATAGTTAGGAGAAAATTCATAAAAACATGTATTTTTAAGTAATAAGTACAAGTTAAGTTGATAATTTCATTCTTTTTAACTATTTTATCATAAATTATGGATTTATCATCTATCTCTTTACTTCAAAGGATAGTTTTGCTCTAGCTGGAAAGCGGGATTCTGTGAAAGTTTGCTGTTATAAACTTGTAATATTTGTCAATCTTTTCCTTTATTTATTTGGCGCACAATGCTAACTGTATGATGTTGGGGTTTGCTAAAACAGAATTCATATTCCTCTACAATGCCCCAAAATTTATTTTTCCAGAAACAATCAGAATTTAATATGTAAAACCATTTAGGATATGTTTAGTTAGGAGGTAAAAGTGGGTGGAACTTTTCACGGATGAGCTCCATGTGTAGTTTCACATCAAACTCAGCAATGAAAGTTTTTACTGCATTTTTACCTCTGAACCAAACATCCCTTAGAGTTAAAGAAAGTTTCCCATGATAGAAAGATATTGAATGTGTTCCTTACATTCTACTCCTTTCCTCTTTCATTTTGTAGTTGCTGCAGGGATACAATTAAGGCTATTTATGGTCCCAATTCAAAGGAGCTTCACAATTTCAACAACTCAATTTGGAGCACTCCTAGTTAGATCTTTTGGCCCCCTGAAACTCCATTGCTAAAGGTCATTTCTTTTTCTTTACCTTAGTTCTCTTCTATGTTTCAATTTGTGAAATGCTAACAACGTTAGAGATATGGCATGCAGACATAAGATTTGGCTCCCCAAAAGTGCATTAAGCAGTATAGTATGAGTTGTAAATACTTATCACTAGAAAATATGGATATGTCAATGGGATGGCATGTTTGCATGTCCTATAGAATATAGACACCCATAGGCACAAATATGACATGTGTCAGGTACTATTTCTACTGGCCAAATTATTATTGTTATAGATTGGACATGGGGTGGAAATGCTCCCTTATTTGAGATGAGTATATGTATGTATCTGTCATGAACCCGTTTTGCATGTATATGGTCCGTCTTCATTTAACGATTTTGAGATTTCAATGTTTTAGGGTTCATGTTGCTTCAGTGTCTGTTTCTGCATATAGCTTATAACGAGATGCTCAACGCTTCTCTTTGTAAAGTGAATTATGCACTTAACAGAATCTTGATCCATGGGCAACCTTGTTTAAAAATGGCGGGCGTATTTGTTAGGGGTAAAAATGGAGTGGAAATTTTCCCGGATGACCTCTGTAACTATATTCATAGAGCTCATCCACGAAGACTTCTACCTATTCCTACACTCTATCCATAGATACCCTTAATATGATTTTTTCAGGGAACTGCTTGCTTTGATTAATATGATTATAGCATCCTCTGACTGCACAGAAGCAGCAGTAGCAGATTCATATCCAAAGCATCATCTTTTTTTTTTTGTGAATTCTAACTTTGGAGTAATTGGAAAAGTCCGAACTAGCAACTTATTTTTTAGAAAGATAAGTGTAAAATTATTTAGATGAGTCAAGAATCAAGATAAATGGTCTGTACATTTTCTTTTTTTGGTTTACAAATGATTTATGCTTTATCAAATATGGTCTGTACTAGTATTTATCTCTCACGGAATTTCTTTTTTTTTTCTTCATGACCTTTTAGTTTCTTTATATGTCTGTATTATCTAAATTCTTTAATGTAACAACTGGCAAATTACTGTTAATTGCACAATATGTTACCAAAAATCCAAAACGAATATTCAAATTAAGCTTTCAAAGATTTTATTTCATCAGCTAAAATATAGAGTCCAGGGAAGGGTATCCACACAACAGCAGATCGATTAAAGGGAATTGAGATGGCATATTAGCATACCTCTTAATATACTACATCCGGGTTCAAAACTTGGCAATGCTGTGTGAGTTTGTAGTGTATGTGTCATTTGACCCAAAAAAAACTTCTTACAAATATATATTATTAGACCTATAAGAGCCAAAGTTTAGTTTCAACTCTCATAACACGGTTCCACTCAAACAACAACAACAGCAACAAGCTAGCACAAGTGTTTCACTCAAAAGGCTCTTTCAAGAATACAAAACTCCAACAACCCTCCGAGATTGTTTTGTTTTACTGATCTTCAAGGAGATTTTCTTCGTCTGCAACTCTTATTGCTTCATACTATTTACCTGCCAATGAGAAAGGGGCACGCTCATTAATACAAAGTTTATCTTTTTTCTTGTTAGCCTATCATTATATCTGCAAAAGAATTTGTTTATTTTTCTGTGCATGTGTGAACTAAAGCGGTACCATCATAAACATGATGCTCAGAAAGATGCACAATATGAGAATTAGTATCAATACCTGGTAAGAAATAATCCTTATCTAGAGAATTTGTTTGCCATTGACTTCAATGATGGGGATATGGGAAATTTTGGCCCAAACTTTTGGATCCTTCATCTCACACAGTTGTAATAGCAAAGGACAGTAATCGATTTGTAGTTGTAACAGAGAGGAAGGAAGCTTTTTGCCGGTCATATTCTCCAGTTTCGGACATTCTTCTATTATTAACTGTTGAAGGAAGTTGAGGTGAAGAAGCTCATTGCATTCCAGTGTCTCCAAATTATGAAAATGATGGAGTCCCAGCCTATTAAGGGAGGGAAGCCGAGGCAATGAACCTACCTGAGGGAATGACTTTATGCTATCACATCCAGCACCTTCTATGTTAAGACGAGTGAGGGCCTCAAAGTTTCCCATCGATGACAGACTGCTCAATTGCATGTCACATCCTCCCACATAAAGTTTCTTCAAATTAGGTGGTAAGCCTCCCTCTGGAAACGCTTGAATGCCGGGGCAACCATATATATTGAGAAACTCTAAACTTGGGAGAAGGACATTCATGTGACAAGGCAATGACTTCAACTTGTAGCATTTCATGACGACGAAATAAGCCAAGTTAGGCATAGCCAATCCTTCTCCTGGGAACGACACAAAATTCGGACACTTACTAATGACGAGACGATGGAGAGCAGTATGTTGTGACAGTGACATTGAAAGTGATTCCATACTTGCACACTTCCTTATTTGAAGAAGCTCAAGCTTTGGAAAGAGCTCCAATGAAAATGAGGTGAGTGAATCGCAGCTGTTTTCTATTACTAGCTCTACCAAATCATATTGCTGTTGCTGCTGCTTTGGGAATTCCACTTTGCTACAATTATCAATTCTTAGTCTAGCCAAAGATTTGGGAAAATGATTGCTTGGTAATGCTACTGCAGAGGAATAATTAAAGATATGCATTACTTTGAGAAAAGCTAAGTGGTTGATGGACATTGCCTTAGACATAGACTCCACCTCTGGATGACATCCCCGAATCAATAAATTCTTCATATCAAACAATAATTCTTGAGACCCTTCTGTAGTTTCATATATGTGCAGGGTGTGAATTTCCAAAACCCCTGACAATGGAGAAACGAATCGTTGGCAACCGGTAATGTCAAGTCTTTCCAATGCAGGAAGGTGATTAGGTAGATCTCCCTTTAACAATGGACAATTCTGTAGCTGAAGTTTCTTGAGTTGAGGAAAAGCATATGAATCAAATGAGTGCCACACCTCCAAACATGGCATGTTACAAAATTTCAGAAACTCCAATGAGGGAAAGGGTGCAATGCACAAAGAATCATTGTCTCTGTTCTTGTAAAACTCGATCCCAATACTGTCGAGCTGGCCAAAACCTTCAATGTCGAGGGATCGAAGAGATTGCAGCTGACCAAGTGATGGCAGCATACAACAATTGTTACAAGACACCAGGGATACACTAGTAATATTGTGATATAAACAATGTCCAATCCAATTTGGAAACATTGTACCCCTGTATCCCTCTATTATTAACTTTTTCAAGCCATAGTGAGGATGCAGGTTTTCGAGTATATTTCTTTCAACTTGTGTGTTTGAAACCACATCCCCGTCTAAAGACCATCTCAAAGACAGTTCATCAATGTGTATCTTATCTGATATCCTTGCGGCCATTGCTTCGCTGCTACTGGTAACATTCTCCAGTTTCAGGATCTCAAGTGCTTCGTGAAGATTCGAAAGTCCTCCTAGCTCCTTGATTCCATTGTCTTCCTGTTTTCCCACAACAAAGCAATTTAAATGCTGCAAATATTTCAGTTTGCCCATTTCTCTCGGCATTTCTTCCAAAGGGGTTCTTCGGATATCAAGATGTTGCAGCTTTACAAGATTATGCATGCCATTGGGCAACATTGTTAGATTCAAACAGTTTTGTAACTTCAATGTTTGTAGATTGTATAAGTTGCACAATGACTCTGGCAATACTCTAATATGAGTCCAAGAGAGATCCAAATAACGTAGGTGAATCAATTCACCTATTAAATCAGGCAACACATCAAGTTTATGAAAAGATAAAACTCTCAAGTACTTGAACTTAGATAACACGTCACGTGCTGCACTTTCCATGCCGAAAGAAGGAGGTAGAAGATTGTGATGCGACATTTTCCTTCGAGGAAGATGATTGATATGCAAAAATGTCCGCAAAGATTTTGCCTTATCAATGGAACAAAAATATTTTGGCATTGTATGGCGCAAACTTCTATATGACAAATGATGAGTCATAGTCCTGATCTCCTCTTCTTCACCATGTTCTTCTAAACAACAAAAGAAGTCCCCAGCAAGGAATTTCGCTAAGTCATGCAATAGATCATGCATCACAAAATACCCACCATTATCTTGAACTTGTTTAAAAAATAACTTGGAAGCTAAGTCATCAAAACATTCACGACCAATTTCTACTAAAGTCTCTCCTCTCTTCGCTGGTGGTAAGAGATCTTCGGCCATCCACAGTAAGACTAATTCATCTTTATCAAATTGATTACCTTTGGGATATAGTGAGCAGTAAACAAAACAACGCTTTAAATATGCAGGAAGATGAAAGTAACTTATAAACAATGCTGGAATAATCTTACTATCTGTCACGGAGAATCCCCAAATGTTGCTCATTAATATTTTGCTCCATTCCTTAACATCATGCTTTGTGCGCAACAAGCGTCCAAGTGTTTCTGCAGCTAATGGCAAGCCATCACACTTCTTGACAATCTTTCTTCCTATTCCTTCTAGTTCTGAACTCCCATTCGATATTTTAGGAAAAGATGCATTATCTGCAAACACTGACCAACAGTATTCATCCGACAACCCGTTGAGGAAGTAAGGTCGATAATTTTGGACTATCGATCCAACATTTTCCCTTCGAGTAGTTATAAAAATAGTACTTCCCATAGCCCCATATTGAAAAGGGATTATAAAATTACTCCATTCATGACCATCATTACTCCAAACATCATCAAGAACAATAAAGAACTTCTTTTTAGACAACAGTCCCTTCAAGGCAAGTTGAAGCGAATTGAAATTCTCAAGACAAGATGCATCTCGAGAAATCTCCTTTATAACATTCTTTGTAATTTCAACAATATCAAAATTTTCTGAAACACAAATCCATGCTTTCAGATCAAACCGCTTCATCAACTCAGCATTATTGTACACACATTGTGCCAAAGTTGTTTTACCAACTCCACCTATTCCAACAACAGAAATCACAGATAGCTGATGTTGATTGTTGTCGTATAGCATCTTGATTAAGGCCACCTGATCATCCTCCCTGCCATACACATTCTCTCTCACAAGAGAAGTAGATGGAGTTCTCCATGATGAGGAACTTCTAGTGGGAATTTTTTCCAGACCAAGGCTTTCTTTGCATTTCTCAAGATCTTCTATTCTTCTAACCACTCTTTTAATCTCAATAATCATCTCTCTATCTTTGTAATTCATGATGAAACGGGGCAAGAAAGTACTCACCGGTACCTCTTTTCGAGTGGCGGCTTTAGTGAAGACAGAATCTAGCAAGTCATCAGCTTTGTAAACAGCATCCCTGAGACTATGGAGCCATTTCCTGACAGGCTCATTCCCAAGCTGCTTCTGCTCGGCGTCCAAAACCAAAGCTTCAGCTGCCAAGAGAGCAGTCTGCAGCCTCTCAACCAAGTCAGGGCCAAGCTTCTCGCCTAAGACCAAGTTGGCAGCCTCAACAGAAAGGAACCTGTCAAAGACAACGTTAATGAAGCCAGAAAGAAAAGCTCCACCAATCACTGCTCCAGCCATGATAATCAATGAGAGCAAAGTGATCAAGTTTTCAGAATACATGTGAAGAGAAGCAAGCTTGTTACTTGTAAAAGTTCCTGGATCATGCATGTGCCAAGGCGCTGACTTTGACTTCTTTCACATGGTCTTGCTGGCAGCAGAGAAAACTCATCCAGTTTTTGCTCTTTCAATTTTTAATTCTTGTGTAAGCTCGGTCAACATAGAAAATAAACAATGAGAGCTTATATATAAATAAAGCAGCTTTTTTGTATGAAGGTATCATTTTGTTTAGGAATAAATGGTTAAATTTGTCTATAAAAGATCACTCGTTTTTTAAATGAATTTTCGAAAGAATTTTTTAATCAAATTCTTTCTTTAAATATTTTAAATTAATCGCATTAGTTCTTCTCTTATTTTCTTTGTTGATGGCGTCAAAATTTGTTAATGTAACACGCGTTAAGTGATACTACAATATATATATATAGGAGTCTTAATTGATTATTAGCACGATAAGTTTATAAAATTATATCAAATCAAAACCTAATTTAGGGAAGAACGTGACACATTGAAATTTTTTAATTTAAAATTGATTTGATCTAATTTTATAAACTTATCGCATTAACCGCTAATTATGATTACTAAATATATGTTATGTCACATGAATAAATTTTGACGCCGTTAACAACGGAAGTGATGATAAAATTAAAATGACTAATTTAAAATTTCTTAAAAATAAATTTGATTAAAAAATATTTTTGAAGACTAATTTAAAAAATAAATAATTTTTTAAAGTTAATTTAATTATTTATTCTTTTATTTAGTAAACCAACTAATCAAGACCATGAATATTATGTGGATCCCGAGGAAATATCTGCTATTCATTCAATATCTTTGGGAGAGATCATTAACTCAACAAATAGATAAATATAAATGTGTTAAGATAAGTATGTGGATGACCACGTTGGTTTATCTTCTCTATATTGAAGAAATCTCTCTCCAAGACAATTAAAATAAATGAAGGTTGAAATCAAAACTTTCTCATGTGTATAAATAGTAGAAGCAACGTTTGAAATAAAATAAGCAAGTAATAAGAAATCAATTCTCTCTTTATGTTGCAATCAAATACTCTTCTCTTTATATTTTTACTACAATTCTTTCTCTTCTTTTATTTTATAAGTATTTTAAATACTCTTTTTTATTACTCTTTACATATAATATTAATATCAATATTAATCATCTTTATTATATTGAGATAGTAATTATAGTACTAGAGTCTTCTATTTATACTTATTTACTTTATTTTATAATTACATCTTCTTTATTTATTTAGTTGTTTCACAACAAAATGTAAATATAATAATTAATAAAAGTCATTAAATTTATTTCTGAATCTATTTTGGAGCATAAGGCTCGACAGCTCAAGCTTTTGAGAAGAGAGTAGCCAACAAAATCATATGTAGATAGATGGTCTTTTTTTTTTTAAATTAGAATGAAAAATTAACATATTTTTTAGATATAGGTGATATTTATTATATAAAATTTTTTTAATTGATTAGGGAAGTTATTCAATATATAAATCTATTAAGACAGTGAATAAGATTACATATTTTAATTTTTAATATGCTTGTTATTTTATAAGATTATTGTGTGACCATAAAAAAATTATTGCAACTATTAAAGAGTAATTGAATTTGTATTTGGTCATTAATTAAAAAAATTATTTGTGATGTTACTGATATCTAATAGCATTAGCAAAGTAGATTGTGTTTAGAATGCAATTTGAACATTATTGATTGATAAAATACTATATAAAAAAAATTAAAAAAACTGGAATATTTTGTGTCTTATATTTTCTTATATCAAATTCGTATTCTCTTTTTATTTTTATTAATAATATTAATGGATTTTATTTTAGAATTATTTATTAAATATTTCATAAAACCGTCGTATTCTTTTGTTAAGACTAAACATGATTGATGACGAATTAAAAAATCTTTACTTTATAGAGATTGAAAAAATACTCAACAGCAATGTGAAATTTTTAAAAGACTATCAATCAATGTCATATCTTGAGCTGTTTAATGTTCGCCTTTTTTAAAATAATCTAATAGAGGAGGAGTCAGCATATGACACAAATGAGTTGACTCATACAAACTTATATACAAAACAAAGGATGACTAATGAGAAAATGTTAGTATTTGATGAGATACTCAATGTTGTTATTACAGACTCTTGTGGTTTTTACTTCGTTTATAAGTATGGTAGGATTGGAATAGACTCTCTTCTGCTATTCGGTCTAAAGGAAAGACTATTTTAAATGTTGCATCCACTAAAATTGCGTATTTACTCTTACTTGGTGACAGAACGACTCATTCTAGGTTTTTAATACCCATTATAATTACTGATGAATCTACTTACAACATCAAATATGGCAGTTTGAAGGTTGAGCTGCTCATCCAAAGTAGCTTAATAATTTGGGATGAAGCTCCAATGCTTAATAAAATGTGCTCTGAAGCACTTGATCTGATGTTTAGGGATCTTATGTCAGTTACCGATCAACATAAGACACTTCAACCATTTGGTGATATGGTTGTGGTTTTAGGAGGTGATTTTAGATAAATACTTCTGGTAATTCCGAAAGAGAAGTAGACATGATATATTGTCATCAGCTATTAACTCATTCCATCTGTGGTCATCTATAAAGTTCTAAAGCTGCATATGAACATGAGATTTCTAATATTTTCTTCAAATGAACATGATGGTGAAATGAAAAAATTTGCTAATTTGATACTTGATGTTGGAAATGAAAATATTGGTTTTGATGTTGATGACGAGTCAAAAGTTGAAATTTCAGATAATCTACTGATTACAATTATTGATGACCCTCTCTCTCATTTGGTAGACTTTGTATATTTAAATTTGTTGTAAAATATGTCAGATTATAGATATTTTTAAAGTAGGAAAATTCTTGCACCCACACTTGAGAGTATCGAAAAGGTAAATGATTTCATCTTGACAATATTTTTAGGGATGAAAAAGGAGTATCTAAATTTTGACACATGTCAAGATGATGAGTATAAAGATATACCACAAGAGTGCTTCACACCATAGTTCCTAAGTGATATTAAATGTTCGAGACTACCCAACAACAAGTTGACTTTGAAGCCAAGAGTCGCTGTGATGTTACTGTGAAACATAAATCATACTTTAAGTTTATACAATAGGACAAGGTTAATAGTTAACGAACTTGGCAACAACGTAATTGGAGTGACGAGAGTGACCGGTAGAAATATTGGCGACAAAGTATACATTTCAAGAATGAACTTGATCTCTTCAGATTCAGAATTGTCATTTAAGTTTCAACGGAGAGAATTTTCATTAACAATGTGCTTTGCAATGACCATCAACAAAAGTCAGAGTCAATCGTTATCACATATAGGACTTTACTTATCAAAATCAATGTTCATCCGGGTAACTTTATGTTGCTTTGTCAAGAATTAAGAGTCGCAATGGCATGAAGGTTTTAATTTTAGACGAAGACGGCGATTCAAAGTCATCAACAACAAATATCGTGTTTAAAGAAGTGTTTAATAATATTTAGGTCAAATACTAGGTTAGTAAAATAAAATTAGTAAAATACTAGGTTGTCAATAAACTTTCATTAGTCTTTTGATATAAAGTTTAGTGTAAAATTGACATGCTACTAATACAGTTATATATGTGTTTATTTTTTCAGATCTTTTTTTTCATAGTTCAAAAATATTATAGACTTCAAACTGTTTCATTTGTATTTTAGTTTGAAAAAAGATAAAATGACATATTCAGTACATTTATTATATAGTGATAATGACAGTATTATACTTAACTCAAAAAATTTATGATTACAAAATATTATTTTCGATTTACTATGTTAAATTAAATTAACAAGTAAGCCCACGCATGATGGCAAATAGGAAAGCCCGCCTCGCCCCGCCAAAAGTCCGCTATCTGGCGGGCTGGTCCACCCCGTCTCGCCTAACGGCGGGTTGGGGCCAAACCCGCCAAATCTTTTTTTATAAACCATTAAATATTAAACAATATATATAATTTCACAACTACTTCAATAAATTTATAATTTCTAAAGACATAAAAATTATAATTTTTAAATTCACAAACATTAAAGTTTTTATAATTATAAATATGTAATAAACATAATCATAAACTAAATTTTTTGAAACAAAATAATAAAACTAACATTGTCTAAAGCAAAACAAACATTGTTCAAAATATATAACTAAACATCTTTAAGGAAAGATTGTGTTTTTTCTAAGAATAGGATAAGATAAGATATTAAGAATAAGACATAAAGGATAAAGATACAAAATTTAGTATTTTTGTATTCTGTTTGGTAATAAAGTAGAACAAATTATGAAAATCTAATTTATTCTCATTTTTTTCATTTAAAAATTTTGAGAAGAAAAATATAATAATAAAAAATATAATTATAAAAAACTAACAAGAATAATGAAAGAAAAAATAAAAAATAAGTTGTGTCATTTCTGTCAGGATGGACACAAAATACACTAATTCAGTATCTCTGAACACAATGTCTCTGTTCATGTCTCATTTGTCAAACAAGATTTTGTATTTTTATGTCCCTGTCTCAATATCTTGTTATTGTAAATAAACGTTGCCCAAGCTATGATGCATGGAAACTGACACAGATATGACATGGGACATGATGATACATGAATTTCAAAATCTTATAAGATAAGGGAACACGCATATATATAAAATATGAAGTATTTTTTAAAAAAATAGTAATGATATTTTGATACTTTATTGATATTAAAACAAAAATTTATTTTTTAATTATTTTGTGTATATTATTTTAATTATATAAAGTATTTAAAATATTTTTTGTTTTAATAAATAATATATATTATTTCTAAATTTATTTTAACAATACATGTTAAGAATAAAGCTGGATACGTTGACATGTGATGGCATTTAGGTGTGTTTAAACGTGTTCGAGAAGATTATTTTTATTTTTTTATTAAGACACGGTAAACACGCGTGTCGGACAAGTGTCGATGAGTGTCATGTCCGAAATGTGTCTGACACGCAGATACGACAACTCAGCAAACTTACCGTGCTTCATAGTTTTCAAGTTTATAATCAATCAAATATAAAATATAATCCAAAATATAACTCAACATCTTTAATTATCATCTTCATTCTCTTGTAAATTAATAACATTATAAAAATTTGTAAAAGAATAGCCCTAAAAAAAAAGTCTCCCAGTCTAGTCCCGCGCTGTCAAACCCCCAAAATCCACGGATTAAACGGTGCGGGTTAGATAGACCTTTTAAGTTTTACGGTTTTAAATTTTCAATCTGACTCGTCTTTTTTTGGCGAGTTATATAAACTAACCCGACTAGTTTCTGCTCGTTTGCCATCCCAGTGCATTGCACAGATTTAACACTAGTATATAAATAAAGCAGTTTTTTTGTATGAAGGTATCATTTTGTTTAGCAAACCAACTAATCAAGATTCAAGACCATGAATTTTATGTGAATTACAAGGAAATATCTGCCAAGTTTACCAAGGTTATAACTTTCGTGTGTATTATGAGTTTATGACCAAGGCATTTAGCACGGTTCTCTATTATTCATTTAATTTCCTTGGGAGAGATCATTAACTCAACAAATAGATATATATAAATGTAAATATAATAATTAATAAAAGGCATTAAACTTATTTCTGAATTTATTTTGAAGAAGACTTGGCAGCTCAAGCTTTTCAGAAGAGAGTATTGGAAGCCAACAAAGTCATGTGTAGATAGATGGTCTTGCCTTTTGACATTGGAATCAAAGGTTAACATTTTCTCCGTAAGTTTTGAATCTCTAATGACAATTTATCTTTTGGTCTCCGATATTTGGATCGAATTTTAATTTGGTTTTTAATATATCAAATATCCTATTTCATTTTAGAAAATATTTAAATGTCTTATTCTGTATTGGAAGTTTTCGGTACGGGTTGAGGGATGGATCGGGAACTTGTGGGTCGATGTGAATGCCGGATCACTTGACTGGAGCAATGGGGAGAGGTACCTGCAAAGACACTCCGACGCACGAGTCAGAATGGATCTGAGAGGTATAAGATATGTGAAATGAATGAATACATGGGGGGACCTGGGTCCTCTATTTATAGGTGATGGTGAACATCTTATCTTATCTTATTTGATAAGGGAGACGTTTGAATTATCTTATCTTATCTTACTTGGCTAAGATAAGGGAGGCATTTGAATTCGAAAGTTGGTTAGGAGTTTCAGCGGGCCGGTTCCGGGCCTTCTGGAAGGGCGAAGCGGGTCGAACCCGGGTAACCGGGTTCGGAGACCGTTCCTAGTATAGGATCCGTGGGCTGGATCCGTAACAGTTGCCCCCGGAGCGAGAGAGTGAGGTTGCTCGGTCTCATCGCTGGAGGAACCTTTTCCTTGCCGTTGTGGTTTGGCAAGGAGATTGTCGTTTGGTTTCTTTCAGTCGAGGTTGACAATTTGGGGAGTTCCTGGCCGTTTCATGGTCAGGCGAGGAGCGCGTTATTTGGGTGTTTCATCACATGCCGGGTTTGATGACCGTAACAGTGTTGCCCCCGGAGCATGAGAGTGAGTGAGGTCGGTCTGTCGCTAGGAGATGCGGGTTTGACCGCGAGTTAGGTCGGTTTGTCGATGGGGAGATGTGGTTCCGACCGCGAGTCAGGTCGGTTTGATGGTCGTTTGATACCTTTCGAGGGGAGTTCGGCGTGTCGGCCCTAGTCTTTTAAGGTCGTGGCGACGTTTCGCCTGGCCGTTTTTGGTTTGACGCGACTCTTCTGTATCCATCGTGCCTGTTGCGTTTTTCGAGACGTACTTTATTGGTTTCTTTTCCGAGGGGCATTTATTGTAAGGGGACGTTTTTGGGTGTTTTTCCTCTATTGCCCCTGTGCGTCATATTATTGCTCAGGGCCATTTGCGTCTTTCTGCTTTCTTTTGAAACCATTTTGGTTTTCTTTCTTGCTTCCCTCGTTCATTTTACTTTCTCTTCGTTCTCTAATCTGAAAAAAATCTCTTCCTTTTTGTTGCGTTTCTGGAGTTGAGTTTCTGCCTCCCATCTCCGTTTTCCAGGCTTGTTTTCTGCATTATCAGGTTGGTTTTCCTCTGCTCTTCCTTGTTTTCTCTTTTGTGATCTTTTGTTGTTCTATATTTGCCATGCATTGTTCTGCCATTTCCTTTTTTGTACTGCGTTTTGTGCTTTGGGTGGTGGTGTCTGTGTTTTAAAGGGGCTAAGCACCGCTGTGTTGGTTTGGTAGTGGCAGTAGGGTTTCGGTTGTCTTCCTTGCTTCTGCGTAGGGTTAGTAGGCTGATGGTGGTGCTCCTCCATGTTTTAGGTATGCATCGGCGGAGGAGTGAGGGTGTGGGTACTCCAATAGCCCCCTTTAGGGTGACTAGCGACGTGTGGGGCGTTCCGTTGCGGATGACGGAGGCCGATCTTCAACGCCTCCGTGATCAAGGGGCAATTTGTGGTGGTGGCGATATGGAGTGGCAGTATGAGCTTGCCCTCCCGGACGCCGACGAGCGCGTTTGCTATTTGAACCTTGATTCGCCCACTGTTCCGGACTGGAAGTGGGTTTATGAATCAATGTTTACTCGGCTCGGCGTGCAGCTTCCTTTTTCGCCGTTTGTTCAGGAGCTGCTGAGTCGGTGTTTCGTGGCGCCGTCTCAGCGTCATCCGAATAGTTGGGCAGTCGTTTGAACTTTTGAGCTTGTGTATCAGTATCTTGATCTCCCAGTTTCTTTTCTTGTCTTCCTTTTTCTTTTCTTATGTACTCTTCCGTCTAAGGAGGGGAATCATAAGAAAGGGTATATGTCGTTCCGGGCTCAGCCTCATCGCCGTATTTTTTGTTTGTTTGAAGATTCTTTTCATGGTTTTAAGAGAGAGTACTTTAAGGTGCGCCCCGTCCGGGGGCATCATCCATTTTGGTTGTCATTAGAGGGCGTGCGCCGGTTTTCGACCTATTGGAATTTCCGTGCCGGGCCGTCGGTTTCGACTAAGGTTACTTACAATGGTTTGTCTCCCGAGGATAAGGACATTGTTAGTGTCTTGTGGCATTTGTTTGGCGAGCGCCCGTTAAATCCTCGAGACGTCATGGGGGATCCTGAGGCTTGTCGGACGTATATTAGTGTGTGGCTGTCTCTTTTTCGGTTTTCATGTTTGTTTTCCCGTTTTTGTAACTTGATTTTTCTTTGGTTTCTTTCAGTTAAGATGGCTGGTGGTTTGACTTCCCTGGCGCGGCTGAAGGTGGCGATAGGTCGGGAGGAGGGATCATCGTCTCCTGCTACCCCTGTTTCTAATCCCGTCGTGGACTCTCAGGCTGTTTCTCAGGAGGTGGTTTCGTCGGAGGTGAGGGCCGACGCTCGGGCTTCGCCTGGTCCCGTGAACTCGCTTAAAGTCGTTGTGGTCACGGCTGCCGAGGCTTCTCGGAAGAGAAAGAGGCCTGAGGAACCTAGCAGCGAGACTTTTGAGGAGGAGGGTGCTGTGCCCAGTGTGATGGATCGACATTTTGATGCTTCGGGGTTCATAGATCAGCACTTGATGTCTGGCACAGAGCCATTTTTTGATGATTGTGATATTTCGTTCCAGGCTAAGTCGGTGTATCGTGCCCTCCTCCGATCTGCTGTTGTTGTTCGGAAGGCTGAGCCCGTGATGGCTCAGGTCGGTTTGTTGGACAAGAAGCTCCGTCATTCGCAAGCCGAGGTGGCTACATTGAAAGAGCAGCTTGAGGCTGCCGAGGTAGCGAGGGAGAAGGCAGTGAAGTCTTCCGAGGAAGCTGGGGCGGAGATCCTCCGTCTTTCTGAGGTCGAGACTTCGCTTCTTTCCCAACTGGACGCGGAGCGGCAACGGGCTTCCGACGCGGGTTCTCAGGCTGTCGTGCTTCTTGGCGAGCTGGAAGTTTTGAAGGCCGAAGTTGCTGCCCTGAAGAAGGAGAAGACGGAGTTGTTGGCTGATGCTAAGGGTGCGATCGTTGCCACCGAGGAGACGATGAGGGCTCAGACTTTGGTGTTGGCTCCGGGTGTGGACGTGTCTGTGATGGGAGCTTTCAAGACCATCCGTGATGGCCGAATTGTTGACCTTGAGTAGTTTTATATCTTGTAATTTTAGTTTGCTTTGAACTTAGTCTTTGTTTTGGATATTTGGTTGGCCGTGGGACGTGTATTTTTGAACTTTGGGTTGTGCCATCGCGGCCGCTTATGACTTGCTTTCTTTTTAGTGACTCGTGTGGCCGTTCGGGCCTTATGTTTATTTTGAGCCGTTATATCTTTAAGCCGTCGTGACTTAGTACCTTTAGTAGGCCGCTAGTGTTTGGGGATATCCATTTGTTAGGTCCCGAGGGTGATCAATTCTCGGTGTTTGTGGCCATGTTTCTATTCCGTTTTGGGAGGTAGAAGGGGGAAGGGTAGAACATAGTGGAATTTTATTTAGGCCTCGTTAAAACCCTCCGTGATGGCGGGAAAGAGTACCCGAGTTTAATACTTTAATTTAAACAAGGAAAACAAATGTAGTAAAGAGGTAAAAATCTGAGTAAAAGGAAGTTAAAAAAGACAAGGGAAGACCTATGGCGGTCAATCTAAGTGTAGTAGCGTCGTAGATTGGCGGCGTTCCATGTTCTCGGAATTTCATCGCCGTTAAGTCGTTCAAGCTTGTACGCTCCCCTTCCGATTGCGGCTTTAATTCTGTATGGTCCTTCCCAATTGGGGGTGAGTTTTCCTTCCCTTGGGGTCGGGGCTCCGATGTCGTTTCGTCATAGAACGAGGTCGTCAGGCGCGAATTCTCGTTTGATGACGCCGTGGTTGTACCTTAAGCTGATTCTTTGTTTAAGGGCTAGCTCTCTGACATGGGCTATGCTTCTTTCTTCGTCGATGAGGTCTCGTTCCGCTTCCTCGTTGTTACCTCCGACCGTTTTCCTTGGGCTTGGGTCTCCTATCTCCACTGGGACGATGGCCTCCACTCCGTATGTTAATCGGAAAGGGGTTTCCCTTGTGGTCGTTTGGGGAGTGGTTCGGTATGACCATAGGACCGATCCGAGTTCGTCGGCCCATAGTCCTTTGGCTTCGTCGAGCCGTTTCTTGAGTCATTTGACGATTATTTTGTTTGCGGATTCCACCTGTCCGTTTGTTTGGGGGTGTTCTACCGAGTTGAAGCAGTGGGCTATACGTAGTCCTTCTAGGAATTTTCTGAATTTTTTGTCAGTGAATTGGGTTCCGTTGTCCGAGATGACGATCTCGAGGATCCCAAATCGGGTGATGATCTGTCGCCAGAGGAATTTACGACATTGGCTTGCCGTGATGGAGGCCAGGGGCTCGGCCTCGATCCACTTGGTGTAATAATCTATGGCGACGATGAGATATAGGAGTTGACCAGGTGCCGTAGGAAAGGGTCCGACCAGGTCGATCCCCAAGTGCCGAATGGCCGCTCTGCCGATATGATGCTGAGCTGGTGTGGGGCGGCCTAGTGAATGTTGGCGTGCCTTTGGCATTTATCGCAGTTCTTTACTAACTGCATGGAGTCCCGGATAACCGTGGGCCAGAAGTAGCCGGCCCAGATGATTTTCTGGGCAAGGATTTTACCTCCGATGTGGTGGCCGTAGCAACCTTCGTGGATTTCGCGGAGTATGTACTCCGTGTCCCCGGGTTCGACGCATTTGATTAGGGGTTGCGAGAATCCACGTTTGTATAGTCGTCTTGCGATGACTGTGTAGTTGGCGGCTTCCCTTTTTGTCCGTTTTTCCTCCCTGGGGTCTTCAGGTAGTGTTCCGTCGAGGAGGTATTGTAGGATAGGGTAGGTCCATGATCCTTGGCTGGAGAGTGTCAGGTAAGCACTAGCCATTGTTGATATGGATGGAGATTTAACGACTTCCTGAATTAGCGATTTATTGCCGTCTCCTGGTTTGGTGCTGGCTAGTTTGGAGAGGAGATCTGCTCTTGTATTTTGTTCTCTGGGAACGTGTCGTACGGTGACGCGATCGAACCCTTCTTTCAGTTTGTTTACCTTAGCGAGGTATTGTTGGAGTAAAGGGTCTCGCGTTTGGTAGTCTCCGTTGATTTGGGAGCTGACTACCTGGGAATCGGTGTTTACTTCCAGGATTTTCGCTCCGACGTCCTTGGCTAGGGCTAGGCCCGCCAGGAGGGTCTCGTATTCTGCTTGATTATTAGAGACTGGGAATTCGTATCGTACTGACTGTTCGATTATGACCCCGTTTTGGCTTTCGAGTATGACCCCGGCGCCTCCGGAGGTGGCGTTTGACGAGCCGTCGACGTGCAGCTTCCATGACTCGGGAGCTTGGTTTCCGGAGTCATCTCGGCGATGAAGTCGGCCATGGCTTGCGCTTTGATTGCGTTTCGGGGTTCGAACTTGATTTGGAATTGGGACAGCTCGATGGACCAAGCTAGCATTCTTCCCGCTAGGTCGGGTTTTTGTAGCACCTGTTTGACCGCTTGGTCGGTCCGGACCGTCATGGGATGGGCCTGAAAATATTGCCGTAAGCGCCGGGAGGCCGTGAGGAGCGCGAAAGCTAGCTTTTCCAGGCGTGAGTAGCGAGTTTCCATGTCTTGTAGGACTTTGCTTATGAAGTATATGGGTTTTTGTTCTTTCTTCTCATTTTCGCGGATAAGTGCTGCTGCGAGTACCTCTTCCGTTATGGAGAGGTATAGGTAGAGGGTCTCCCCTGTTTGGGGTTTGGCGAGAACTGGTGGTTCCGCTAGTACTCTTTTGAAGTGTTGGAATGCCTCTTCACATTTTGCTTCCCATCTGAAGGGGGTTCCTTTCTTCATCAGTTTGAAGAAAGGGATTGCTTTTTGTGCTGATGCTCCGAGGAAGCGGAATAACGCCGTGAGTCAACCAGTGAGCTTCTAGATGTCGTGGAGGTTTTTTGGGTTTGCCATATCGAGGATAGCACAACATTTCTCTGGGTTAGCTTCGACTCCGCGTTGCGTGATCATGAAGCCGAGGAACTTTCCTGCCTCCATTCCGAAGGCGCATTTTGTCGGGTTAAGTCGCATTCGATGCTTTCGTAGAGTGTTCGTTATGAGCCGAAGGTCGCTGATGAGTTGCTCGCCTGATTCAGTTTTGGCGAGGATGTCGTCTATGTAGACTTCTAATTTGGACCCGGAGAGGTTCTGGAATATCTTGTTGATGAGTCTTTGGTAGGTTGCTCTGGCATTTTTTAGGCCGAACGGCATGACTGTGTAGTAGTATGTCCCGTCGGGGGTGATGAATGCTGTTTTTCCTCATCGGGTCAGTGCATGGGTATTTAATTGTAGCCGGAATATGCGTCCATAAAGCTAAGGTATCGGTGGCTGGATGCGGCGTCTACCAATCCGTCTATGTTTGGTAGGGGAAATGCGTCTTTTGGACAGGCTTTGTTGAGGTCCGTATAGTCGACGCACATTCGCCATTTTCCGTTGGACTTTTTTACTAGCACGACGTTTGCTAGCATGTCGTGTAGGGTAGTTCTCTTATGAAGTTTGCTTCGAGTAAGGCTTTTACTTGTCTTTTGACCTCGGCTGCTCGGTCCGACGACATTTTTCGTCTCTTTTGTGCCACGGGTTTGGCCTTGGGGTCCACTACTAGCCGATGGGACATTAAGTCGGGGTCTATCCCCGGCATGTCGGCTGGTGTGAAAGCGAACAAGTCTCTGTTTTCTTTCAAAAATTGGGAAAGATCTTCCTTAAGGTCATATGGGAGGTTCCTGTTGATGAAGGTGTATTCGTCTTTGGTTTCCCCTATCTGTAATTTTTCCATGTCGCCTTCTGGTTCTGGCCTGGGTTGGCCGTCTTATCGGGCGTCCAGGTCGGCTAGGAATATTCCAGCCGCGTCGCGGGATTTTTTCCGTAAAGCCAGGCTGGTGTTGTCGCATTCTGCCACGACTTCCCGGTCTCTGTGGATAGTCCCGATGGAGCCGTCTTCCGTTATGAATTTCATAAGGAGGTATTTGGTAAAGATGATGGCAGAGAAGTCATTGATTGTTTTTCTCCCTAGGATGATGTTATAAGCGGTGGAGTCTTTTAGGACCACGAATTCAGATAGAATTGTCATCCTTTGGTTGCCTGTTCCTATGGTGAGGGGGAGGGTGATGGAACCGTCTGGTTTGAGAAAGTTGTCCCCGAGTCCCGTGATGCCGTTGCGGTGTGTTTGAAGGTTTTCGTTGCGGAGCCCGAGCTTGTCGTAGGCCCCTCAAAAAAGGATGTTGGAGTCTTCCCCGGTGTCCACCAGTATTCTTCGAACTAATCCCATTCCGATTCTCACCGAGATGACAAAAGGTGCGTCTTTGGCTGAGGTGCAGTGTTGGCAGTCCTCGGGTAGGAAAGTTATCGTTTTGTCGGCGATAGTAGTTGGGGCTTGGTCTTTGACGGCCAAGACTTTGAGGTCCTTTTTTAGTGTTGATTTTGACTTGCCTGACATGTCTTTGCCTGTGATAACGTTTACTATTATGGTTGGGTCGTCTTCTGGATTTTCCTTGGGGGTTTGTTTTTGCGTTCTTGGGTTGCGTCCTTCTCTTTTTGGCGACCTGTCTACTACCGCGCGTTTTGGTTCTCTAATGATTTTGGCAAACTCTAGGAGCTTGCCGTCTCTTATGGCTTGTTCGAGGGCGTCCTTGAGGTCAAAACAGTCTTGTGTCCTGTGCCCGTAACCTCGGTGGTAGTCGCAATAGAGAGTTTTGTTACCGCCCGTTCTTTCTTTCAGTTGCCGGGCTTTTGGGATAATGCCTCGGTCTGCTATTTGATGGTATATCTCGGTAATTGGAGCTGTTAAGGGTGTGTAATTTGAGAACTTGCCGATTCTGGACGGTCGGTTTGTGCTCGTTGGCTTAGGGTGGTCCCTCTAACTTTCTCTGGGTGGTGGGTTATGTCGGGGCGCCGAGTTGCCGTGTTGGGCGTTGCTGTGTTGCCGTTTATTGGCGGTGACGACCTGGCTGACCTTTTCATCGTTGATGTAGTCTCTGGAGATGTTTTGGATTTCGTGCATGGTCCATACTGGTTTGGTGGTAAGGTGTTTGCGAAAGTCTTCGTTCATGAGCCCGTTGGTTAAACAGAGGCTTGCGACGGAATCCGTGAGTCCGTCGACCGTTAGGCATTCATCATTGAAGCGGTCGAGGTATTTTCTTGTGGATTCGTCTTGTTTCTGTGTGACCCCTAGCAAGATGATGGGGTGTTTAGCTTTAGTGATCCTGGTTGTGAATTGGGAAATGAATGTTCGCGAGATATCGTGGAAGTCGGATATGGATCCGTTTGGCAGGGCGTTGAACCATTTGATTACCGGTCCAGCTAGGGTTACCGAAAAAGCTCGGCATTGGACTGCGTCGGCTGCCCCTTCCAGGTTCATTCTGGCTTCGAAGGCCGTTAAATGTTCCTGGGGATCTTTGGTTCCGTCATACTTCATGTCCGTGGGCTTATCGAAACCTTTGGGGAGTTTTGCTTTTAAGATCCTTTCTGTGAAGGGAGTAGCTCCCATTATTGTGTGGTCGTTCCTCGTGCGCTTGGCTTCTCGGTGTCGTCGGTCGTCGTCCGTGTGAACGGGGTCGCGAGAGATACTTCGGTCGTATCTTTTGCTGTGTCGCCGTTCTGGTGATCTGTCGCGTCTTTGGTCACGCGAGGTGCTTCTATCATGTCTCTTGGCGTGTCGCCATTCTGGCGATCTGCCGTGGCGGGATCTGGATCTGGAGGTCGCATGACTTCCGTTCCCGGTATTGTGTTTTTCCTTCGTGGCAATCCTGGCTTCGAGCTCTTGAACTCGGTGGCAGAGTTCTTGGATTATTTAGGCTGACCTATCTTCCAGATTTTCGGGATGTCGGGTTTTTGAGACGATAGCAGCGTTTTCTTTGTCATGGACGGCGCTTGCTATCCTTCCGTGGAGTATGGTTTCTTGATGTTCGGGGGTAGGGTTTCGCGTTCTGGAGTCGTCTTGGCGGCTGATGGAATGCTCTTCGAATCCGTCCGCCATTCCGATTCGACCGTCGTTTGTTCCCCACAGACGGCGCCAATGTACTGGAAGTCTCCGGTATGGGTTGAGGGATGGATCGGGAACTTGCGGGTCGATGCGGATGCTGGATCACTTGACTGGAGCAATGGAGGGAGGTACCTGCAAAGACACTCCGACGCTCGAGTCAGAATGGATCTGAGAGGTATAAGATGTGTGGAATGAATGAATACTTGGGGGGACCTGAGTCCTCTATTTATAGGTGATGGTGAACATCTTATCTTATCTTATTTGATAAGGGAGACGTTTGAATTATCTTATCTTATCTTACTTGGCTAAGATAAGGGAGGCGTTTGAATTCGAAAGTTGGTTAGGAGTTTCAGCGGGCCGGTTCCGGGCCTTCTGGAAGGGCGAAGCGGGTCGAACCCGGGTAACCGGGTTCGGGGACCGTTCCGGGTATAGGTTCCGTGGACTGGATCCGTAACATATTCTAATCTCAAAAAATTTTTAAATGGGTTCAATGTTGTTCTATCATTAAATTTGATACAAACAATTCGCATATTGAGAAGTCAATAACTTCGATTTCAGTATGTAAATAAAATCGATTCACTAACAATCACTAATGTAAAAGTTTTTCTTTTGAGTTTGAAGCGTTGATTATTGATTGTTAGGATTTGGAGTTTTATACAAAAAGAAAATTGAGTAGAAAAAGTATTATAAGAAAATTTTGATTATATTTTTCTAACCCATAGAAAAGATAACTAATAACGTTATTAACGTATATGTTACTCATTTCGTTAACTATTACTATTAGTTAGGGGTTGCAAAGCGGGTCGGCCCGCCTCAACCCGCCTCGCCCAGCGCCATAAAACAGGGCCGGCCCACCCCGCCAACTAAGGTGGGTTCAAAATGCTAATTCGCCCCACTTTATGGTGAATTGGCGGGTCGGCGGACTAGGCCGCTTGACCTTTTTTTTTTGGAAAAATAAAATTCATTACAATTAATAAAAAAATAATAATTAAAAAATTAAATACAAATAAAAAATAGTTAAATTATAATATAATTTTTTTCACTATTTTTTTTAATTTTTAACTTCAATAAAATTGTTCAAAATAATATTTGTCATTAAAACCATCTTTATTTTAAAAAACAAGTCACATAATTTTGAGCATATAAACGAACTTGTAAAATAAAATAAATAAAAATAACTAAAAGAAGAATAAAAATAAAAAATAAAAAAAAGTGTTTGAAAATTATATAATTATTAATTTTGTAGCAATAACCACCCCGTCCCGCCAAAACTCGCAAATTTGGTGGTGTAAATTTGGCAAATTTTTTTTATTTGGCGTATTCTAAATCCTAGACTAACCCGCCACAGGTTGACTTGTTTTACCACCCCTACTATTAGTGTCAAATCAAATTCCCTACTATTAGTGTCAAATCAAATTAAGATTTGATCCAAATATTAAAAACCAAAATAATACTTTATCCTTATTTCTTACTTTCCGGTACAACAACGCGCCCAAAACTGTAGTAGAATGACCATTGAAAATGCCATATCCTAGGGTTCACAAGTGCCGTACATGGGTTTTCAGTTTTTCTTATCCCACATACAATGAAGAGCAAAGCTGCGGATGGATCATTTTGTTAAGAATTCACAAGGACATATTTGTAACAAAGTTGAGAAATATCTGCTTGATCCTTAAAACGCATTTGATGCGTATTTGAAGAAAACTTGCACTAGTTTTGGAAAAGGATCTTCTAGAGAGAGAATTGGTGTAAAGTGATAAAATAAGATGTTGATGATTATTAAATTTGTCATTTCTATCGTGTGTGAACCCACTAGATTGTTGAGCCAATGCGGAACATTGACAAGTACATACATAGCATATGTTAGCATGTACAAGTAAATATGAACAATGTCAATGGCACCATTCTTTAACTATGATAAAATGAAAAAGTATCTATATGGATCGTGATAGCATGTCAGACTAGAATGAAAATAATTTTTCTCATCCTTTCTTTTCTATAAACAAAAATGATGTTCCTAACCTATACTGTACAGTAGGTATCTGTTTTACTATGATTATAATCATATCACAGTACCAAGGCCCAGCTCATCCTCAATGTCATCTCCATCTTCAAATAACTTTAGGAACCGCGCCTGATCCTGCTCCCTCCTTTTCTTTTGCCAGAACTTATACGCGATAACCACTCCAACAGCCAATATAGCTGAGACTAAGCCACATAGCAAAACTACAACTGCTACATGCATTGCTTTCCTACCATGCTCACCAGACAAGCTAGCAACTACAGAAAATGAATACAAGTTAGTTTTGTGTATATATAGACTAGTTCGAATTGCATGTAAATGAGAATTTATGCAAGCATACAAAGTAGATAGAGTTCAATTGCTCTCTTCATGGATAGAAGAATTTCATAGGACTATGGTGGAGGAAGGTTGAGAAGATTTCTGTTCATGCTTTCACCTAAAGTCCTTAGGTTTTGTTCAGAAACAATGAGGGAGTGGAAGAAAACCACTAGCTAGCATACGCAATAATTTGACTAGTTGAGAGGCAAATAAAATATATTAAGAGCACCACAAAATGAAAATAAAAGAAAGAAAGCTTGAAGGTTATATTATATTAACACTGGAGATAGTTAGATTCCATAATTGAAATTAATGATTAATAACCTGATGTGCCTTCTAATAAAATACTCTTCCATCAAGTTGGATACAAATAAAATGGTCTAAGTTTTTCTTCCCTTCCATAAATTACTCTCGTCAATTATTTGTTTGCTATATAATTCGAGACCAAATCAAAAGCCTTGTAGTTAACAAAAACGAAAAAATTGCTAAAATTAAATCTGTGTTGTTAGGCCTTGGAGGGACATATTAATTTCGTTAGAATCTTAAACATCTATTGTATTTACCAAATGCGTCTGCTATTTTGGTTAGATAACCTAATTATCCATCATAAGCAATCCAACATAGTAGCAGATTGATCTTATTTCCTCTTTTGGACTTAAACAACCCATTGAATTGTAACATATGACCAGTTTAATTAGAGACGACAGACTTATTCATACCAGTGGAAATTAGATCTTCTACAAGGTCACATACTTTTCCAAATTGAATGATTGATGTATGCATAGGTCCAATAGCATAATTGTGGTGGACAAAAAATATACTTTCAAGGCAGCAGGATACTCACCACCAGGTATAGATAAGCACTCTGAGCATAGGAAAGTAGCATTGAATTCCTTTTCCTTGAATCGGATATATTCACCATTAGATGCAGTAAAATCTGAAGGACAAAACTCCCATTCATCAAACACATCGTCAGATTTAATGCTGTCTTCTTCATAGAATCCACACCTCTTGCATTTTTTACTTGAAAAGTTGGTCAAAGGCTGGAAGCACAAAGCAAAATGTCAGAAGTTGCTTCGAATTTAATGGCCGAGCTTTTAAGATTTTAAGCACATCCATTAGAATTCATGCATGAAAACTAACAGTCATTCAAATGCTTGTTTGCTAAATGCTAATAATATACCGCCACATATCTTAATTAAAAAATAACAGTTACTCAACTGCTTGCTCGCAAATAGTATACAAACATATATCCTATTCAAAATATTCAGAACTTAACACAGTCAGAGTAATACCCTTGCAATAGGGTTAGGCATTTCCCTTTATTTGGTTTGATGCATGTTATCTTTTTTTGATGAATTTATCTCTTAGCAATGTTGAGAAGAGATTGGAAATGCTTAGTATTATATCTTAAATCTCTTAGTTTTATCTCAGTAAAATTCCATCCACCTACCCCTCCCCCATCCCAAACTCCCTCACACAACAAATCCAATAAAAAAAACTTATGCTAGTACCATACCAGAGATATATCATAAATTATAAGCACTTACGCAGAGAAAAAACTATATTCGGTTTCAACATACCAATGGATCAATCTATGTCACCATTAGTCTGTAACATGTACGAGTCCAATTAACCGAAACAGTAGATTCGGCTTAGTTATAGGAGAAAACAGTATAAATAGGAGTACAAGAGGTAAGTTATGTGAATTGCGAATTGGATTTTCTTGTCTTCTCCCTAGTTATTCCTCTCAAAATTTTCCCTCGAATTGTATAATTCTCTCTCAAACTTCACCAACTATCCTATTCCAAAGTCATAATTCCTAAACCCTAACTAAAGAATGCAACATATGCTTAATTTAATAGTTTTAGTAATATGCATGGCACGATTAACAAATTACAAAATATGAAATAAAAAACATGACAAAACATAAACAGTTAATGGGAAAAAAAAAGTCAAGACACAAAATAAGAAACCTGCCAAGATTCTTGACCATTAAAATCATAGAAGACGTGGGCTTTTTTCACATCTGGAAACACCGTTTTGTTCTCCCCTTTGCACAAGAAATAAACAGTTGGAGTCACTTTCAGCCACTCGTGAGTCTTAAATATCTCAATTGAACTCAGCGACACTTCTGCACATAAAATTGACCCTGTGCATCACAACATTCAAATACAAACCCTATCAGCTAAATACGCTTTAAAATAAAATGAAATAAGTATCAGAATTCCTCAGCCATTTTCTAGTAGAAATAAACTTTTATACCAGTGAAGAAGGTGTGGAATATGAAGAAGAAGAAGAAAGGGGCAATGGAAACCCTAGAATTGCGGGGATGAGGAACCAACATGGGAAGTAAAAATAGTAAAAGCTGATTGAAAAACTTTTCAAGGAAGAAAGTGAGGGAGTCGAACGATGAATGGCGCAGGCTGTATCGGTCGTTTCGTTTGAAGCTAAACGACGACGCTTGAAGGGAAGAGAAGAATCAATGCAAAGAGAGTGGGAATTTGGTAAACTGAAGAAAAAGGAAAAAGAAAAAAAGAAGGTTGCGCAGCAGGTAAAGGCTGGCAGATTGGCAGTTGAAAAAGAATTTTCTGGGTTTGTTTAAGTTGACTGACCTGTTCATGGTTTGGGTTGGGCCATCAGGGTTGGTCTAAGTATGGTGTTGACTATATACCCTATGCGCGGATCAGAGACAATCTTTTTTATAAATTTGTTGATCTTAAATTATAAATTAGGGCAAACGACTTGTTAAATTAAGTACATTTGAAAATGTCTTAAATGTCTCAAACGAAAATTTGCAATGTCAAAATCTCATATTACATTTCTATATAAATTGAATTGAATAAATTCGATTTAGTAAAATAGGTAGTAAATCGAATCTAATTAATTCGAATTAGCCAATAATCAAAATTTAATGGAAATCGAATCAAATAAATTCGATTTAGGAATGAACGTAAATCGAATCTACTAGATTTGATTTATGTGTGAACGTAAATCGAATGAATTTAATTCGATTTATACATGCAACCAGCGTTAGAGTAAATCGAATGTAATTGTTTCGATTTATAAAGGAGAGAGGTATATAAAAATCAGATGCTATGCAAAATTTTGTAGAAGAGTGAGATTCACAATGGCTAGTGATGAGAGTTTAGTAACTCTTGTGCGCTATAGAGGGTCCATTAAGAAGAAAACGCGATCAGGGATTAAGTTCACTGACAAGGACCCGCTGAGTGTTTTTCTCAAACCTTCAACAAGTTTCGCTGAGTTTAAGAGTACTATACTACAGAGACTAGGACTGCATGGCGTGAAACGGGTGGAGAAGTTGTTCTATCGTATTTCGATCTCCGTGTTACGCGATGATGTGAAGTATGATTCATTCATTATTAGCAGTGACAAAGATATGCAGGTGCTGTTTCATTGTCGCCGTCAGTTTCCTGAGGTGAGGACTCCAGAGTTGTTGGCGAAACTTGTGGATATGGCATCTAGTTCTGGAGGCTTGAACAGGAATATGCACTCCATAGGAATTTGTTGATCTCAAACCATGTGCACTTCACTGTGAACTTGTCGATGCAGTTCGCAGGAGGCAACACCTCGAGCAGCTCCTCAAACCACACCCATGGTGGTCGGCCGCACTCTATAAACCGCAAAAAGTTTGTCAGGCAGCCGCTAACATACTGACCGTCGACCGGGAGACCAAGGTGGTACGCTACATCCTATAGGGTTATGGTGCACTCTCCAAACGGCATGTGGAATGTATGCGTCTCAGGGCGCCATCTTTCTACGAAGGCGCTGACCAACGGCTCGTCCAACCGAAACCAACTCTCGTTCAATCTTGCAAGATGGTACAGACCATCCATCTACAAGTAAGGAACGATCCTATCATCCAAACTCATACCGTGCTGCCGTCTCAAGCTGCTGATGCATCGATGGGGCTGCATAACAATAGAACATAACTTTTCACATTCGTCACAAAAAAAAAACTCCACAATGAATCCCAACCAATCCTTTATAGATAGAACCCCTAACTACTACATTACTCACGATCCAATTTTTCGTATTAACAAAATAGTTACTAACATGAGATAAAACACATGTTCTTCTTATCAAAAAACATCAAATACAGCACTTAACCCTGTTCATTACTCTACACCTAACCCTATTCTATAGTTAATGACTCACTAAGACTGACATGAACTAAATTCAAATATCTGTTTCTGGATTTATTTTAAAATTCCCACACTAACAGTTCACCCTAACGACTAATTTATTTTAAAAAATAAATATTAAAAAAACACTAACCTCGAGGTGAACGGCTCCAGCGATATGCGCGACTCCATCAAGTCGATACAGACGATTGGGGTCGTCCTCCATGCATGCAGAGTCAGTCCAAACCGAGTTGCTTTCCAGAGAATCTCGGAACTGGGTGGTGGGGTTGGGAGTGGGGTATGAGCTTTTGGGTTCGAATCAAGTGAATTCGATTTGTTTAAATAGCGAAGAAGCATGTAAATCGAATCAACTTGATTCGAACTATACTCGTTCCAATTGCATGTAAATCGAAGCAAGTCAGTTTGATTACAAAAGCCCTAAATCGAAACAAGTTGTTTCGATTTACGTTGGTTTTGATTCCGTTGGCTAAATCGAATTAAGTTAATTCGATTTACACGGTTTCTGAAATCGAATTCAGTAAATTCGATTTATACGGTTTCTGAAATCGAATTGAGTTGATTCGATTTGCATACAAATTCTTCTCTCACGTAATTCAAATAATTTAAATTTGATTTACTTCGTGTTTGGCTAAATCGAAATGAGTGAATTCGATTTATATAGAAATCAACATTGGGACTTTGACATTGCAAATTTTTGTTTGGGACATTCAGGACATTTTCAAATGTACTTGGTTTAACCAAGTTATTTGCCCTATAAATTATATTATTAATAATAGATGTTTACGTATTATTGATTTGTAAGAAAATACATGATGTAAAAATTTTAAAATTACCTATTTAAAGTAGTGGAATAAGTGATATATGACAGAAAGATATAGAAAGTAGATAATGTTATGTTTGTCATATATATATAAAATCATAATGATGGTTTAATCCGATTATAAAAAATTAATATATAAAATTTAGAATGATTAATTTTTTAATAATAGTGAATATATTATCTTTACAATTAATAATTTTAGTTAATAACTTTTAAATTATATTTTAATTAAATTTATAAAAACAAATAAATATATGAATTTGCTGTTATATAAAAGAGGAATTAACTATCTTATATGTATTCTAATTAAAAAGAATGATAATATATAACTAATAAAATTTATTATTTTTTAATATTTGGCTTACACTTTTTCTTTTATGACTACTTGACTTACACTTTAAACATTAAGTATTAATTTCTAACATTTCTCTAAAGTTAAGCACAAATGTGCATTGTTTTATACATAACTTTTTATATATAATCGTAATATATTAAGACTACCTTTTCATTGAAATTTTTTTATAAAAAAATAATATATTATATTTTTTATTATTATTTAATTATTCAATTTAAAATTTGACTTATAATTTAATTTGATACATATTATTTTATTCATGAGTTATTATCTAGTGAGTATTTTATGAATAATATATTTTTAACATATTTAAAAAATTATTTTTATTCACAATGACATAGAAGTGAACAAAAGAAAAAGATATTTTTTAAATTCTTCACTTTCCATATTTCTTTCTCAGTTTTTTTATTTTCTCTCTCTCCTTTTATTTCCTTCTTTATTTGCTGTAAAACTGAAAATAAATTTCAACTATTAATCACATAAATTAATAATGTATTCTTAGAAAATTACACACATTTCTTCATTAGCCAAATTATCTAATAAAATAAACCAACAGTTAACATGTATAGTTACCTAACAGTCATTGATACAACAACACAATCAACATTTTTGTTCTACTTAAACATATATGCTTAAGTAACACAAATCAACATTCAAGCACAGGCTAACATCCTTACACACGCACACAAAAACAAAAACAAAAATAAACAAAATGTAATGCCTTAAAGCATAAATCACATAAACTATCGACTACTTCAGTTGCCAGTGGCTCATACCTAGTCAAATAATTATTTTCTTTTAGTATTTTAAATCAATAATTGTGCTGGTTTTTTCTTCTATAGCTTTTATAAATTGATAGTATCTTTGGAATTTTTTCGAAAAAAAATTTCCTCATCCTCTACTAGTCCATCAAATTATTCTTGATGGAAACCATTTAGGGGGACTATCTATGATATCACATGAGCAACATAAGTTAAGAACAATGATTTTTTCTAACTCCTTGACAATAGTAATTGAATGAGTTTGTTTGACCTAAGTGCTTCTGAACTTTTGGGTCGTGATATTTTTAGTAATACTTACAAATATTAAGAAATTATCACATATTAAAGCGGCAAATAGGTGCACCAAAATAAATAAATAACTATTATCAATAAAGTTGATTTGCAATTGGTGCCAATTATTGATATGAAACAGAAAGAACTTATACATGTATTTTATCCGATGATTAGGCAATTTTTGAACGTAAATATTTGGTTTCTTGTGTATTTTGTGACGGTGTAAATTATGTGTGACAAATTGCCATTCATTCTTTTGCTTAGTGTTTGTTAATGCAGAATTTCTAACAATAGAAACTAAAGAACTAAATAACACTAATATGTGCAACCACAATAACAGCAATGGAATTAAAAGAGGATTAGGTTGTGATACATAGATCAGTATCATTAAACAAATATTCAAAGAGCAATAAAAAGAAAAGAGAAGCAAGGTAACGAAGGAAAGTAGGAAATTATAAAGGGGTGACAAAGAATGAAGAGGTTATTATTATGGCCATCAACAGTTAAAATGGTTTACTATCTAACAAACCAAAAAGTATGGCTAATAAAATTCCATAAACTATCAAACATTATTCATTTAGACAGTAATAACGCATTATATGTTAACAATATGGTACCTTTAATATTCTTTACTTTTTGAGCTGACGACCCATACTTTTCTGCAAACCATCAAAAGAAATATAAAAATAATAATTTATGAAATAAAAATTCATAAAAGTAAAACGCTAGATCACTAAAGTTTTTTCTATAAGACCACTTTCAATCCAACTTGCAGGATCATACACCACCATAAGCGGTACCTTTCAACAATATAATCTACTTCTCTGCTCTTCAACAATAATGGAAGTAACTCAACAACAGGATATGGTGTTGAAAATCACTGTGTCTCACCTATTGAATTAGTTCTCTTCTCCAAAGCTTTGTTCCAACATCAAAGAAATACTAACGACACTTCTAGCTATGCATCAACAGATATGTTCGAGTATTCAAAGATTGAAAACAACTGTGTAAATATAGAATTATGAAGACAGAAATGTATTCATCAAATACAAAGGCAGATTTGCAGGCTTTTGCTTTGTCGCCTTAGCAAGAAACCTATAATGACCAAGCAAGCAAGTGCTAACAATGTCTAACATGCATTACATTTCAAAACATTGCTAGTTAACACTTTTCTCCTCTTGTTTCTTCACTGGTTCCACACCCTCCTCATCAGCACCCTCCTTTATGCAAAAATTTATCATCTTATATTCAAGATAGGAAATAGCAACAGGTCCAAAATTTCTTATTGGGGACAACGTGCCCTTCTAACAGCTCAGTCAAAGCTTTTGATTTTTTAAGTAAATAGTCTCAATAAAATAAAATAACAATAGATTGGTATTAAAATAAAAAAAATACCTCCTTGATGAGTTGCTCAATTTTCTTCCCCTTCCTCACCAACTCTGAGCTAAGTCCCAACACCTTGACCTCCCACCTTTTTACTTTCTTTCTCAAAATTCCAGAATCTTTCCATCAAACAAATTTCATTCATTATATGTTGAGATATATACTATTTGAGAATTATCAAACAAAGTATACCTAAAGTTTATGACAATTGCTTGAATAAATGCCAAATAGCTGAAGGAACTAAATATTATTGGCAATAAGGTAAAAAGAAAGCTAAAATATACATAAACCTAAACCATAACATCTATATCCCTAACGCTACCAACTACTAACATAACTGAAAAGGAAAAAGGCCTAACAAAGAGCTATCATCAAATCTAAATCTTTCAGCCCCCTTCTTACAAATGCTACCTGAATCAACATTTTTATTTTCCTCATCAAGATATGCCTAAATATAAATTTTAGCTTACTTTTAAAACAACTAAATGGTTATTTGGTCAACCTTATCATCTAAATACAACAACAATTATAGAATTAAAAAAGATAAGGATTGCCTTATGAACAAAATTTATATAGTTAAATAGTTAAATTCATTTTAAAATCTTTTCTTTTTGTTGTTCTTTCTCACTGTTTGTCTCATAATAGCAAATAAAAGGCCTTGCAAAGGAAAAATTAATAAAAAATAAAAGAGAAAAGCATACATATAATAAGAAGCAAAGCATGAATGGTGGTGCAAGTGTTGAGACAGAGGCAAAGTACTCTGAATTTGTGAAAGTTGATCCTAGCAAACCTGTAAATAGATTTTAAAATTGCCAAACCTATAAATGCCTAAGCCACTCAATTTCAAAGGACAAATAGTAACTGAAACAATTTTTTTTTATCATATCAAATTTCAATAAATAAAATCAAAGGAAACAAACAATGACATCAATTTCAAAATTTTGAGCCCGAATACATTTCTAGATTAATTGGCAATCTAAACCAAATATGCATCAGATGAAATGCCACAAGAATAAAGAATTATACAAGTAAGTATTGATGGGGAGTAAAATATTACATTTCATGCCATTCTTCCATATAGCACTATGGCTCCTAGAAACAACGTATGCTCCTCCTATATGTCCATCGTTCTCTTTGCTTTGCATTTGCATGTGGTTTTCTTGTCTGCAATTTGAATTCTAAGGGAAGAAAGTGGTTATGAGAAGAAATGAGAGAAAGATTCAAGTGAGAGACATAATTAGAATTGTATGTGTCCTAAACTCTTCAATAAAATCGATAAATGAAGTCAAGAAGCTAACAATTATTCCTTCAAAGACAAAATTGTTTTATTATATACTAATAATTCACACCTTGGAGACATCTTTGAATAAGCTTCTGACAGGATTGGAAAGCAAAGCATTCTCCTTCACCAAGTATCTCATTTGTCTAAAGCCCAATTTGTCTACTTGCTATTCCAAGATTCAAAATGTACAAAAATGAATACACATCTAAATTTTTTTTTTAAAAAAAGCTTCAATTTTCTCACTAGATTCCAAACCAAAAAGAATAAAATGGGTATGAGCATACATATAATTCTAGTAAAAGAATATTGTAGTAATTGTGTTTGATTCTGTAACTACTGAATCTTATACATCTACAAATCAATACTTTCAATGGCATCCTTAAAGCCTCAAATCTTTCAATAGTCGATTTAGAAACTGTATTTATACCATTTCTAAAAGAAATAATACATTCTTTTGCCAAAAATAATTTCTCAAAGAAAAAGAATACCTATCGAAGGTCCATTCTTCTTTCACCTTGGCCGACTCTTTTTCCTTTCCGGAAAAAGACCCGCAGTTGAAGAAGCAGCTGAACTCAGCATAATTATTAAAATGTTTCCTTTTTCCTTACTCTAAAAAATAAAAAAATATTTAATAACAGCAAAACACAATTTCTTGGAACTCCGCTCTGTGCTTTGTTCGTTGCTATGAACACCAAAACATGAAGTTTAATAAGAACATAAATACACAGTGTAATAAGAATACATGTAAATAAACACTGTTAAAAAATGTAAAGACTTAAAAAATTAAAAAATTACCATGATTTTAGCAAGATGTAGGACTCTGTTTTCAATGAACTACTCCTTGAGGCCAAAAATAAAAGCTATCAGTTCAGGGAAAAATAAGGCTACAGTTGGTGAGAGAAAGTGGAAGAGTGACCATTGTTGATGAGCTCTTTAATGGGGGCTCTTTTAGCACCTTGGGTGCCAGTGCTGATGCCGAACCTTGCGGGTTTTCCGGCTAGCTTATGCTCCTTCCACAGCTGACCAGTGGAGGTAAAGAAAGGCTTCATCTACGCCCCAGAGCAATGACATTTGCAACTTTTAGCTCTTTTCTGATGAGCGAATGCCCAGCCATCTCTGGTGACTTGAAACACAACTTCCAGTTGGTGAGATGAAGATAAAATGAGGAGGACAATAAGAGAAGAGAGAAAAAGGAGAAAGAGCATCGAAAGAAGAGAGTGATTCTGATTTCTGTGGGTGAAGGAGAGAGAAACCGAGAAATAGATAGAAAAAAGGATTAAAATTTGAAAATTTTGAAAATTTGTGCCCAAAATTTGCCACCGATCCCGCTCAAATTATTGCAGTACGGTCCATTACCCTTCCATCGTTTTGGGATTGCTGATGCTCAAACATGCGTTAAACACAATGGATAAGAAGGTACCTTAGAATTTGGGAGAAAATTGCTGCTTCTTTTCCTCTTCTTCATCAGGGACAATGAGTTCTCAATCTATTGTTAACCCCAATCATCCAATCAGAAGCTAGCATTTCCATTTTCTTCCGGTAGATGGTGGTTTTGGGATTGCTGCAAGAATGACTCTCTTCAATCGCTGGGCAAAGATCTCCCCCGATAACCTTCCCACAGGTGAGAAGTTTCTGCCGAGGAGCAAAACACCAACTGAAATACAGTTGTTTCCATGCGTCAAACCCATGGAGGTGGAACCAGGGACACGCATTGGTAGAGAAAAAATTCGCAAATTGTTGTAAAATAAATAAGGAAGATATACTAAATATAAAATAAAGATGTGTAAATAGAAGACTCTAATAATAATATAATTAACTCAATAAAAATAATTCATATATTTATGTAAATAGAAAGAGATATGAAGTAATATAAATAGAGAGAGATATTAACATTGTATAAAGAAAGAGGAGAATGTTTTATTGCTTGTGTTTAGATCCTCAGATTGCTTCACTATTTATAGGCGTGTGAAGTTTACAATTTCAACTTCATTAACTTATGTTTGCCATGAGGAGTTTAGCCATTCAATATTGAAATCAAATGCCCATATTAATGATGGTCATCCACCTCATCTTTCATCCTTATCAGAACACTCCCCCTTGGATGACCATTTAGAATTATGCCTCGTTAAAACCTTACTAAAAAAAACCCAAATGGAAAAAAAACTTTAGTGAAGAAAAAAGAGTACAAAATCCTTTGTGATGGGGACTGCCTCATTAAAAACCTTGTCAAGAAAAACTCAACAGAAAAAAACATGACCAAGGAAAAAAGAGTACAGTCTCTCCCTCTTGTCGACATCATTTAATGTCTCGAAATCGGCGCATCCCAATCTCATGTACCAATCTTTCAAAAGAGAATTTCGGGAGTGACTTTGTGAATAAATCTGCCAGATTATCACTTGAATGGATTTGCTGGACATCAATTGTCCCTTGATTTTGAAGATCACGAGTGAAGAAAAATTTAGGAGAAATATGCTTTGTTCTATCATCTTTGATGTATCCGCCTTTAAGTTGAGCAATACATGCAGTATTATCTTCAAACAGGAAAGTTGGAGCTATCTTATGATCTATTAGTCCACATGATGATAGAATATATTGGATCAAACTCCTGAGCCAAAAACACTCACGACTTGCTTCATGAATTGCTAGTATTTCAGCATGATTAGAGGATGTTACTGCAATTGTCTGTTTTGTGGACCTCCATGATATAGTTGTACCACCATATGTGAATAGTTATCCTATTTGAGATCTCCCTTTATGTGGATCAGACAAGTATCCTGCATCTGCATAGCCAACTAGTTGTAACTTGGATCCATAGGGATAAAACAATCCCATATCAACCGTTCCATAAAGATATCGAAAGATTTGTTTGATTCCACTCCAATGTCTTCTAGTTGGAGAGGAACTATATCTTGCTAGTAAATTTACAGCAAATGATATATCAGGTCGTGTATTATTAACGAGATACATTAGCGCTCTAATAGCACTAAGATATGGTATTTCAGGACCAAGGATATCTTCATTCTCTTCTTTAGGACGGTATTGATCCTTTTCCACATCCAAAGATCTTACGATCATTGGGGTACTCAAGGGATGTGACTTATCCATATAAAATTTCTTCAAGATCTTTTCTGTGTATGTTGTTTAATGGATAAATATCCTATTTCTTGTATGCTCGATCTGCAGGCCGAGACAAAATTTAGTCTTTCCAAGATCTTTCATCTCAAACTCTTTTTTTAGAGCTTTATAGTTGTTGGAATCTCTTCAGGAGTTTCAATGATATTTAAATCATCAACATACACAGCAATTATAATAAATCCAGATGCAGATTTCTTTATGAAAACACATGGGCAGATATCATCATTCTTAAATCCATTTTTGGCCAGATATTCAGTAAAACGATTATACCACATTCGTCCAGATTGCTTTAGACCATATAAAGATCTTTGCAATTTGACTGAGTATAATCTCTGTGAATATTCATTGGATGGTTTAGATATCTTTAGTCCTTCAGGGACTTTCATATAGATATCACGATCTAATGATCCGTATAAGTAGGCTGTTACCACATCCATTAAATACATATGCAGTTTATGATTTGCAGATAAACTAACCAAATAACGCAATGTTATTGCATCCATTACAGGGGAATATGTTTTTTCATAATCTATACCGGGCCTTTGTGAAAAACCTTGTGCTACAAGTCGAGTTTTGTAGCTCACAACTTCATTTTTCTCATTTCATTTTTCACAAATATCCATCGGTATCCAATAGGTTTTACATTTTCTGGTGTACGGACTACAGGTCCAAAGACTTCACGTTTTGCAAGTGAGCCTAACTCAGCCTTTATGACTTCTTCCCATTTTGGCCAATCATTTCTTTGTCGACATTCTTCGACTGATCTTGGCTCAAGATCCTTACTTTCATGCATGATATTTAATGCCACATTATATGCAAATATTTCATTGACAATTATCTTATTTCGGTCCCATTTTTCTCCTGTAAAGACATAATTTATCGAGATCTTGTTATTTTCACAATTTTCAGGTACCTGAACATCTTCTGGCGTTAAAATTATATCAAAATTTTGGACAACTATAGGTGTCTTTGCTATGTCTTTTTTAACAGGAATAGTATTTACCTCTTTTCTTTTACGAGGATTTTTGTCTTTGGAATCGACAGGCCTGCCACGCTTTTGGCGTGAATTTGCTTCAGTGGCTATTTGTCCGATTGGGATCTCAATTTGAATTAGGGCATTTTCCGCTGGTATATAAGATTTGGTTATTCTCTTTGTATCGAAAAATGCATCAAGCAATTCATTTGTTGTTCTTTACAAATGTATAATCTTTTGAACTTCTAGTTCACATTGCCCTGATCGAGGATCCAAATGCATCAAAGATGATGCTTTCCAATTAACTTCCTTTTCAGGAAGCTTATTCTCTCCCCCTAATGTTAGAAATTTTGATTCATCAAAATGACAATCCGCAAACCAGGCTTTAAATACATCTCCAATTTATATCTCAACATACCTCACTATAGAGGGATAATCATATCCAACATATATCCCCAATTTTCTTTGGGGTCCTATTTTGGTGGGATTAGATGGTGATATGGGAACATATATCGCACACCCGAATATTCTTAAATGGGAAACATTTGGCTGCAGGCCAAAAGCTAATTGCATAGGAGAGAATTGATAGTAACTCGTTGGCCTCAAACGAATAAGTGCTGCGGCATGTAAAATAGCATGCCTCCAGACCGAGGTTGGGAGATTTGTTCTCATAAGTAAGGGTCTAGCAATTAATTGGAGGCACTTAATAAGTGATTATGCTAACCCATTTTGTGTGTGAATATGAGCTACTGGATGTTTAACACTTATTCCATTAGCCATACAATAAGCATCAAAAGCTTGGGAAGTAAATTCACCAGCATTATCAAGACGAATTGCTTTGATTGGATTTTCTAGAAATTGTGCTTTTTATCGAATAATTTGAGCTAGTAATCTCGCAAACACCAGGTTGTGAGAAGACAATAAGAACACTTATGACCATCTTGAAGATGCGCCTATTATGACCACAAAATATCTAAAAGATCCATATGGTGGATGAATAGGTCCACATATATTACCTTGAATCCTTTCTAGGAATTCAGGAGACTCAAATCCAATATTTACTGGTGATGGCCTTAAAATTAACTTCCTTTGAGAACATGCAGCACAACAAAATTCACTAGATTTAAGAATCTTTTAGTTCTTTAGTGAATGTCGATGGGAGTTTTCAATAATTCTCTGCATCATGGTTATTCTCGGATGACCCAATCGATCATGCCAAGTTATGAATTCATTTGGACTGGTAAACTTCTGCTTTACAATGGCATGTGATTCAATTGCACTAGTTTTGGTATAATATAACCCAGATGAAAGTAAGGGTAACTTTTTCTAGTATAACCTTTTTATTTGAATTATGAGTTGTGATACATAAGTACTCATGATTTCCCTCATTCATCGTCTCCATATGATATCCATTTCGGCGAATATCTTTGAAACTCAATAAGTTTCTTAGAGACTTAGTAGATAATAGTGTATTATTTATTATAAATTTTGTTCCTTTGGGAAATAAAATTATAGCTCTTCCGGAGCCTTCTATCACATTGCCTGAGCCAATAATAGTATTAATATATTCTTCTTTTAGCACAAGATGGGTAATATATATATATATATATATATATATATATATATATATATATATATATATATATATATATATATATATATATATCACTTTTGAGAATGGTGTGCGAACTTGCACTATCCGCACGGCATACTAATAAACCCCATTTTTAGGGTTTATCTTATGCTTAATTGAGTGGATTTTATCCACTAAACGCACACTTATTCATATAATTCGCATGTTTTACATTTCCCTTCCTAATTTTGTGCTATGATTGAAAACATGCTTCTTTGGCCTTAAATTTACTAATTTTAATCCTCTCTTATTACCATTCGATGCCGTGATATATTTGTTAAGTGTTTTCAGGGTTTATAGGGCAGGAATGGCTTAGAGGATGGAAAGGAAGCATGCAAAAGTGGAAGGAATACAAGAAATTGAAGGAATTGCTAAGCTTCTAAGCCTGACCTCTTCGTACTAAATCGATCATAACTTGAGCTACAGAGATCCGAATGAGGCAGTTTCAGTTGCGTTGGAAAGATAACATCTGGGGCTTCAAAATGATATGCAATTTGTCATAGTTGCCATGCAGTTAGGTGACGCGTACACGTGGATGACGCACACGCATGACCTTGCGAAAGTTCAGCGACGCGTACGCGTGAGAGAGCCACGTGCTGCACGTATCAGAAAATGCTGGAGCAATTTCTGGACTCTTTTTGGCCCAGTTCCAAGCATGAAAACACATATTAGAGACTGTAGAGTGGGGGAATCATAGATACAACAACTCATTCACATAATTTTAGGTTTAGATGTAGTTTTCTAGAGAGAGAAGAGAGGTTTTAGGTTTTTTAGTTTTATTTCTTCTCCAATTTAGAATTCTATCTTAGTTTAATTTAGTTTTCTTCTACTCTTAATTATTTTAGCACTTTAGTTTATTTATTTCCCTTGTTGATTATTCTATGTTGCTAATTTAGTTTATGAATTCTCATGTTAGATTTGATTTTCCTTCTAATGCAATTTGAAGTATTTCATGTTTATTACTTCTTTTCTCATTTGTTGTTATTGATTCCTTGCAATTGGCTGATTAGGTTTTATTATCTCTTATTAATTTCTATGTTGTTATGTTATGCCTCCCAAGTGTTTGATAAAATGCTTGGGAGGGTTTTAAGTTAGATTTTCCTATTCTTAACTTGGATTGATTAATTGGAGACTCTTGAATTACCAAAGGTCTTTTATTGACTGGTATTTGAGACTTGCTAGTTGGTTTAAGCTTCACTAAATCTAGTCTTTGACTAGGACTTGTGAACTTAAGTTAACTTTTCTCACTTGACTTTCCTTCATTGTTAGAGGTTAACTAAGTGAAAGCAAAAGGCAATTACTATCATAATTGATGATGTTAATGAGGATAGGAATTCCAATTCTCAATACTTGTCAAGACTTTTCTTAATTATTAGTTTATTTTCTTGTCATTTACATCCTTTGTTCAACCTTTCAAAAACCCAAAAATATACTATTTTATAACCAATAGTAACATACCTCCCTGCAATTACTTGAGAGACGACCCGAGGTTTAATACTTCGGTTATTTTTATTGGGTTTGCTTTAGTGACAAACAAATTAAATTTGATTGAGATTTAATTGTCGGTTTAAATCTATACTTGCAATACGCTTACTTTTGTGAAATTCTTTACCGACGATTTTTCCCTCCATCAATTTTTGGCACCGTTGTCGGGGAATCACAAACGTGTGCCTTATTATTAGTTATTGTATATATTTGCTTTTTGCTTGTTTGTTAGTTTTTGTTAGTTTCAGGACTTTATTACTTATTTTTATTAGTTTTTGTTTTTATTTGCTACTATGAATTTTCACCCCTTGGGCTATGAGTTTGGTTCAAACTATGTTGTAGAGAATGGAAGCTACAATGAGAACATGCATCAAGGATGGGATAATCAAAGATGGGAGGAGTCACAAGGATTTGATCAACCCTCTCGGCAACAACCTCCACCAACGTACTATGAGCATGAGCCATTCCAAGATGTGTATCAATCTAATAGCTTTGGTGGACCCCCTTGTAGTTACCAACAAGCCCCACCATATGCCTATGAACCCCCTCCTCAATATAGTTATGAACCACCATACTCACAAGCCCCTTTCCACCATTCACCTCCATATGACCCTAACCCTTATCCTCCATACCAACCACCTTATGAGCCATATGAACCATACATAGAACCACCCACACTCCAACAAAATTACTCTCAAGGACCACCACCTCAATATACACCATCTCCATATCCTTATCAAGAAGAACCATCTTCCCATTATGAGCTTTTTCTCCTAACAAATGAACCCTCCTATCCACCCCAAGCTCCCATAGATGATACCTTTAGTGCTATTCGCCAAGGGCAAAGAGAGCTTCAAACCACACTTACCTCTACTCTCACCGGTCTTACCTCTACTCTCCAAGCTCTTATATCTCGTGTGGATCCATCCTTTACTCCCAATACTCAACCCTCAAGCTCTAGTGCACTTACTTTTCACCCATATCCATCAATCCAAGAGCAACATGATCCCAATTACGCTATTGACATGGAACAAGATAGAAGGGATCGTCTTAGGGACATAATGAATCGGGTTCACGCATCCATACTTCAAGAGAAGCAAGGGGAGGCCCAAAAGGTGGAGGTAGGAGAGACCCTTGAAGATGAAGGAGTAGTTGAAGAATTAGGGGGAATTGAAGAAATTTGTCAAGAGGTGGAAGTTATCAAGGATGAGATTTTGTACTAGAGCAAGTGGAGAAAACCGAAATTATCGAAGAAGAGGAAGTAGTTGAGGACTTAGGAGATTCAAAACCTCCATGGGAAACTCAAGTCATAGAGCCTCCTTCCAAAATGTTTGAATTTGATGTTGAGGAGGGTGTACAACCTCCAAGGCATGTCATGGTTGAAGACTTGGAGGAGGTTGATCATGAGATGGATTCAATAATTGATGAGTTTTTATCAACAATTGAATCCTCCCCCATTGGACTTAAAGAAGAGGTCAATGTTGCAGAAGCTTGTCAAGAGGTGGAGATCATCAAAGAGGAGCCCAAGAGAGTGAAGCATACATTGGCAAAGTCGCCACAGGAGATACCTTCCCCCCAAGCCATTACCATCCAACACAACATTCAAGTTGGTAAAATTCTTATCCTTAAACTCTACCTTCCCACTTGAATATGGTCTGCTTGAAACGGATGGATAACTTAGAGCTATCTGCGATTTTAAGAGTAACAGGGAGATGGTTAGCGGTTGGCAACACCATCCTAGGTTCGTTATGGTTGGAAGCTCAAGGTCTAATTACAAGGGTTGATATAATTCTCAATTGATTGGGTCTAGGAGGATGTTTGGGGCTTAAATGAGAATTCCAAGGCTAAACCACCCGGTTCGGACAATGGTGATCCACTTCAAGACGGGAGTAGAAACAAGATTTGGGATCCGGGAATATATGGGGATCAATTTTGGGAGCTCAAAGCTTGTGAAAAACTTCATCAAGGCTTGGGGAATTTCCTTGGAATCGATAGAGCTTATTGGAAGTCCAAGCGTTGGTGGCAATTTCAAGATGAGTTCAAGCACAAGCCACCATGACAAGGAGCTCACCAAATGTCCAACTTAAGGACTTTAGCTAAAAGTGCTAGGTGGGAGACAACCCACCATGGTATGATCTTCCTTTTTATCAGTTTTATTTTATTTTTGTTAGTGTTAATTTCCAATTCTGCATGTTTACCATTATTTTGCTTCATATTTCATAGGTTAAAAAAAAAGAGGAATCGACGCGCACGCGTAGTGTGTGTATACGCAACATATTGAAAATGAATAGGGAGTTGCGCGAGAGCCGAGCGGGAGGGGTGCTACGCGCACAGCCAGACTCACGCGTACGCTTCCCCTGCATTTTTGCCAATCCACGCGTAAGCGTCAACGACGCGTACGCGTGGGCTTGCCAATCGGCGTAAAAGGATGCTTAAACAGAGAGTTGTGATGCCATGGCGTTGGAGTCGCGCGAGTAGTCACGCGTACGTGCGACCGACGGTCACGCGTCAGTGTACATTTTTTGCCATCCACGCGTACGCGTGGGCGACGCTTACGCGTCGCATGGCTACTTCAGTTTTCACGCGTACACGTGATGCAGGCGCGTGCATCGACTCCATTTCCTGTTTTCTATGTTTCTTCCTTCTTCTCTCCTTTCTTACTATTTCTTCTTCCCTTCTCACTTTCTTCTCATCCTTATTCTCTTTCATTCTCTTTTACATACTTCATTTGCATACTTTCCTTCATTGCATTTTAATTTTATTCATATTTTTATCTTCTTTTCCAATTTCCTATTTTACCATTGGTGTATGCCATTTGCTTCTTCTGTTTTCTCACTTGCATGTCGTAGCTACCATGTAATTGAGACCCTCATTATTTGGCATTAAACCACCTATACTTTATTTATTTTCTTATCTTTATTTCTGGGTTCCTTTTCTTCTTTTTTCTCTTCTTTCAGGATGGCCATCGAGAAGGAAAAGGAAAAGCTTCTCAATGGGATGACAGACAAGTCCATCTGCACAATTTTTGGAGAAAAGCATCAGTGTAGCAACCCGTCCACTTGCACATCTCAGCATGCACCGAGGACGGTGCAATTTTTAAGTGTGGGGAGGTCGATACCAACTTCCGTGGGTTAGTTATTTTCTTCTCAACACCAATATTTTATTTTCTTTGTTAGTTCATTGTTGCATTTGCATGTTTGATTGCATGTTTGCTTGATTTTGTGCATATTTTACCACTACTTGGTTGAAGTGATGAATTCTTTTTCAAGAAAATTTTTATAGCATTTCATTAATTTAAATCAAAATTTTTGTTAAACTTGTTTGAAGAATTTTATTTTGGAACATGGTTTAGAGCTCGAACACACAAAACCAGTGAGATTTTGAGTCTATTCGATTGGTTGCATTTTATTAACCAATATTTTATTTCTGGTGTGTGTTGTTCTCTCTAAAATTGTGATCTTTGTCTTGCTTAATTCTATATTTTCATTGTTTGATGTATGCATGCACTTATATGATTGAGGCCTTGTTTCACTGAGAGTACATACCCATATACCCTTAACCTTTTCATTATCCTTTGTAAACCAATGTTGAGCCTTTTAACCCCATTTATTCTTTACTTTAACTCATCACTAACTCTAAGCGGAGAACAATAATGTCCTTAATTTGAATCCTTGGTTAGCTTAGACTAGTGAGAGTGTTCATGATTTAAGTGTGAGGAAGTTGGGTTTGCCAATATTTGGTTTGAGAATTGAGTGTTGTATATTCTTATGAAAATGTGCAAAACAATAGTTGAGCATATATTCTTACATTCAATATCTTTGTCATATGCACTGAGGAAAAAAAAAGAAAAAAAAGAGCAAAAATAAAAGGGGACAAAATGCCCCAAAGTAAATTGTGATAGCAATGCATATGTACTGTACTCAAAATCGGATGCTTGAATATGTGGTAAATATAGTAAATGGGTAGTTAGATTTTATATTCTGATTATAGACTATCTTAATTTAGGTGGAAAGTTTAGGTTAATTAAGGATTTAGATTTCAGTTTACTTGACCAAATACAATCCTACCTTGGCCCTAACCCCATTACAACCTTTAAAAGCTCTCTTGATATGTGTGTTTGTGTATCAAATTTTGCTTATTTTAGGGTTTATCTTATGCTTAATTGAGTGGATTTTATCCACTAAACTCACACTTATTTATATAATTTGCATGTTTTACATTTTCCTTCCTAATTTTGTGCTATGATTGAAAACATACTTCTTTGGCCTTAAATTTGCTAATTTTAAATATTATTACCATTCGATGTCGTGATATGTTTGTTAAGTATTTTTAGGGTTTATAGGGCAGGAATGACTTAGAGGATGGAAATGAAGCATGCAAAAGTGGAAGGAATACAAGAAATTGAAGGAATTGCTAAGCTGTCAAGCTTGACCTCTTCGTAATAAATCGGTCATAACTTGAGCTACACAGGTCCGAATGAGGCAATTCTAGTTGCGTTGAAAAGCTAACATCCGGAGCTTCAAAATGATATGTAATTTGTCATAGTTTCCATGCAGTTAGGCAACGCGCACGCGTGACCTTGCGAAAGTTCAGCGACGCGTACGCGTGACAGAGCCGCGTGCTGCACGTATCAGAAAACGCTGGGGGCGATTTCTGGGCTCTTTTTGGCCCAATTCTAAGCCTGAAAACACATATTAGAGACTGCAGAGTGGGGGAATCATAGATACAACAACTCATTCACATAATTTTAGGTTTAGATGTAGTTTTTTAGAGATAGAGGAGAGAGCCTCTCCTCTCTCTAGGTTTTAAGTTTCTTAGTTTTATTTCTTCTCCAATTTAGAATTCTATCTTATTTAATTTAGTTTTCTTCTACTCTTAATTATTTTAGCACTTTAGTTTATTTATTTCCCTTGTTGATTAATCTATGTTGCCAATTTAGTTTATGAATTCTCATGTTAGATTTGATTTTCCTTCTAATGCAATTTGAAGTATTTCATGTTTATTACTTCTTTTCTCATTTGTTGTTATTGATTCCTTACAATTGGTTGCTTAGGTTTTATTATCTCTTATTAATTTTTATGTTGTTATGTTATGCCTCCCAAGTGTTTGATAAAATGCTTGGGAGGGTTTTAAGTTAGATTTTTCTATTCTTAACTTGAATTGATTAATTGGAGACTCTTGAATTACCAAAGGTCTTTTATTGATTGGTATTTGAGACTTGCTAGTTGGTTTAAGCTTCACTAAATCTAGTCTTTGACTAGGACTTGTGAACTTAAGTTAACTTTTCTCACTTGACTTTCCTTCATTGTTAGAGGTTAACTAAGTGAAAGCAAAAGGCAATTACTATCATAATTGATGATGATAATGAGGATAGGAATTCCAATTCTCAATACTTGTCAAGACTTTTTTTAATTATTAGTTTATTTTCTTGTCATTTACATTTCTTGTTCAACCTTTCAAAAACCCAAAAATATACTATCTCATAACCAATAGTAACATACCTCCCTACAATTCCTTGAGAGACGACCCGAGGTTTAATACTTCGGTTATTTTTATTGGATTTGCTTTAGTGACAAACAAATTAAATTTGATTAAGATTTAATTGTCGGTTTAGATCTATACTTGCAACGCGCTTACTTTTGTGAAATTCTTTACCGATGATTTTTTCCTCCATCACATACATCTTCATAATATATCCTTACCATTTTCTTCAAAGATAAATAATAATAAAATGAATAGTAATACATGCATAGTCAAATTGAATTCTTGATTGGAATTATTTTTCTAAGAAGTATAGTATATACTAAAATTTTATTATTATTATCTTGGCACATTCAGTAATTTTGAAATTCATAAATATTATATTAAACATTATTTACATACATCATACTTGAAATTTAGATGCATAGAAAATAAAACTTAACAAGAAGTTTCTTACATTATTTATTTACATGAATATTTAATAATCTCACATATTAAACTATTCCATCATTAATCAAATGACCAATATTTCCTTCAGGATCCTCAAAGAAATCAGATACATCATAATGAGTGGTGGAATTTTCAGCATCATTTGAAACAAAATTCGACTATTTTTCTTTGTCGTCCTTTTTCAAAGATGCTTGATAAAGATCGACTAGGTGCCTTGGTGGTACAACAGGTACGTGACCAATGGCCATTTCCACCACAATGGAAACAATTTATCCTCAATTGATTTATTTTGTCCATTGTTTCTTTTTTTTATCCCACTTCTGGTGAGATCCTTTCTTGTAAACATAATTTCGATTCCTTCCATAATTTTTCTTGTTACTAAAACCTTACCATTTACCTCTTCTGGAGTAATGATTTGCCGCATTTACTTCAGGAAATGGGGCGGCGCCAGCTGGGTGCACTTCATGATTTTTTAAGCGCAACTCATTGTTGCGTTCAGCAACAAGAAGGCAAGAAGTTAACTCAAAATATTTTTTAAACCCTTTTTCTCGATACTGCTGCTGTAGGAGCACATTCGAGGCATGGAAGGTTGAGAAAGTTTTTTCTAACATATCATTATCAGATATCTTTTTCCCACATAATTTCATTCGTGAGGTGATTCGAAACATTGCAGAATTATATTCATTTATGGATTTAAAATCCTGTAGACGCAAGTGCGTCTATTCATATCGGGCTTGAGGAAGTATCATCGTCTTTTGATGATTATACCTTTCTTCAAGGTCTTTCCACAGATCTGCAGGATCTTTTAATGTGAGATATTCAATTTTCAATCCTTCGTCAAGATGATGACGAAGGAAAATTATGGCCTTGGCTTTATCCTTCTGTGATACATTATTTTTAGCCTTAATGGTATCTTCAAGATCCACTGAATCAAGATGGATTTCAACATCTAGTATCCATGATAAATAGTTGTTTCTAGATATATCAAGAGCATTGAATTCAAGATGAGAACATAATGAAAATTTGTTACCTGAGTCTTCCTAAAATTTGATTAAAGTCTCATACTGATAACGTGTTGTAAAATAAATAAGGAAGATGTACTGAATATAAAATAAAGATGTGTAAATAGAAGACTCTAATATTAATATAATTAACTCAATAAAAATAATTCATATATTTATGTAAATAGAGAGAGATATTAGCAGTGTATAAAGAAAGAGGAGAATGTTTTATTGCTTGTGTTTAGATCCTCAAATTGCTTCACTATTTATAGGCGTGTGGAGTTTACAATTTCAACTTCGTTAACTTATGTTTGCCATGAGGAGTTGAGTCATTCAGTATTGAAATCAAACACCCATATTAATAATGGTCATCTACCTCATCTTTCATCCTTATCACAACACAAATCTTTTTCTTTCCCATTTTAGTTTTAGAAAAAGTAGAAAAAGTGAAATTTTGGCCGGATATCGATGGATTGAGTAGTAGCCTACTGTTGAGACTACCCAACTTTATAATAATAAATAGATTAGGAATAAAAAAAGGCTAGACAATCCATTCAAACTTGCAGAATAGCCTGTGTTTAGCTTGACTAGTTGGTCCAATAAAAAATAAGTCTAAATTGAGACTATTTTAAAAACCTAAATTTTATTATAGATCCGAATCAGGCTTATAAAATAGGAAGCGTTTCACATATACCGTTGTATTTTAGCAGTACATGATGTTCCATTCTTTTTAATCATTGAGATTTATAATAAAATAAATCAAAGAATGAGATTGAATGAAAATCTTGTACGTAGAATTGTTTGACTAATGAGCATGGTGAAGAAGATATTTGTCCTTTCCTTCACCCACCAAGAGAGAGATAAAATTACAATATTGTCCGATTTATAGCTAACTTGTGTTGCCGTGTTGGATGAGTTGAGCCTACGATAGGTTAGTGTGATTGACCTCTTTTTTAACAAGCATTGGAAAATTTATTAAGAAAAAGCTTATTGATTATTCATTTTCTTCTAAAAAAAATTGATTGGTTCATTTATAAACCTTTTTTTATAAAAAAACATATTATTTAGGCATTTAAAAATAACGATAAAAATTTTTAATTTATAGTTATCATTTTCATTAATTATAATTATTGTAATAATAGTATAACAATAATTAAAACAACATTAACAATAATAACAATATGTTTCTTAAAAAAATTAAATATAACACGCAAGCCAGACTTCTTTTTATTTCTATAAACTTCTTTTATAAATTGCACATAATTATATTTTAGCAATAAATATCACAATTTCTTTAAACATCTCATTTGTTTTAGAATAAGTTATAAAATAGGATTCTAAAATTTATATTGTCTACAAAATTAACCTTAAAAGATACGAAGGATAAATAAGACACCAAAAAATTTAATTGATAAATTGATCCTTTTGTTGTTTTCAATTAAATTTTTAATATATTTATTGAACAAATAAATCTTTAATAAATTTTATTACAAAATAGTTAAGTTCCAAAAATACACTCTAAGAAAAATTAGATTCTTTTAAAATAAACGATAGAAGGACCAATCTATATGATAAGAGTAATAAACGAGGACTTCTAAAAAATAAAATTTTTTAAAGACTAAAATATTCGATTTAAAATTCTTTAAATATCAATTTAGATATTTATCCATATACAATAAATAACCAAAAATCTAACACATAAAATTTTATTCAGTAAAAATAAATTATAAAAAAATATGTTATGAATAACATTCCTATAAACAAAATTAACATTCACATTTTTATAATAACAAAATATAAAATGATAATACAAAGTTTAAATTAATAATGTAAAAATCACCCTATGAAAAAAATCATAATACATTTGATAAAAAAATTATATATATATATATATATATATATATATATATATATATATATATATGAAAATTTTGATCCTAATGTTAATGTATTTTTTTTAGAGAATTAATAAAAATATTATAATTACTCACAAACTAATACTTTATTAAATGTATTGTAATTTGTCTAAATACTTTTTTTCATAAAAATTAATTATTTTTTGGTAACATTTGGGTGGACTAAGAACACTATAATACAACAAACTAATATGATTCCAAGTATTATTATTTAAAAAATTTTACGATTTATTTTCAAATTAAGATCCTACGAAAATGATGAAATTTTTTCTATTTTACAAGTATGGTCAAACTTATTAAAAATATTAATCAGTCAAAGAAAAATATCTTGTAAATATTAATTTGCAAGAAATGAGAGAGAGAGAGAGAGAGAGAGAGAGTAATTATGATTTTTATTATTAGAACGATTTTTACGTTTTTCATTTAAACGTTGTATTATGTTTAATATTTTATTATTATAAATTTATGAATATTATTTTTTTAGAAATATTTTTTCTAATATATATTTATGTATTTTATTTTATTTTTATTCGATAAAATTCAATATATTAGATTTTTGGTTATTTATTCGTAAATCGTATTAGACTAATAAATTTTAGGGGTAAATATAGTTTTGGTCCCAAAAGTTTAGCGCCAGAATCGAAACCGTCCCTCATCTAATTTTTTATTTAGAATCGTTCATAATGTTTTTTTCGTATTAAAATCGTCTTTTTAACTTTTTTTGGACAAAAATACCCTCCACCTTTATCAACACCTTTTCTTCCACCACCACCACCACCCCCACCAGCACTTCCTCCACCACCAGCACCAGCACATCCACCACCAACAATAACATCATCAATAAAATCAACCCAAATTTAATAAATCAACACAAATTCAACCACCAAATTAACACAACAACAATAAAATCAGAAAACAACAAATTAAAACACCCTCTCCATCTTGCAGTGCTGGGAAAGGATTCATATTGAAGCATACAGTGTTGTACTGGGTAATTCCTTTATGAAATTGCAGTGCTTGCAAAGATTGATCCAGCTTGGAGAATGAAATATAAGAAGAAGCAGATGAAGAAGAAGAAGGAAGCAGATCCAGAAGAAGAAGCAGAACCACCGGAGCAGCGGCGTGGTCCCCCGGCGCCGTCCCCCTCCCCTCCCCTCCCCTTCGTATACCCTTTCCCCTCCCACCCACCCCCCCGGGGACGCGTTTTCTTTCTCCCTCCCCCCAACGGCAGCGGCGTGGTCTCCTGAGGTCTCCCGACGCTGTCCCCCTCCCCCCCTCCTTTCCCTCCCCTTCCTCTTTCCTTTTCCCTTCGTATACCCTTTCCCCTTCCCCCGACGCGTTTTCTTTCTCCTTCCCCCCACACGTTTTTTTTTATTTTTTTTAATTTTATAACTTTTTTATTAAAATAGGGGTAGTTTAGGAATAATATAAAAAAATTTATTAAAAAAGACGATTTTAATACGAAAAAAAAACGTTAAGTACGATTCTAAATAAAAAATTAGATGAGGGACGGTTTCGATTCTGGCGCTAAACTTTTGGGACCAAAACCATACTTACCCCTAAATTTTATGTATAATTTTAAAAATTTATTATTCTATTATTATTATTATTATTAAATTTAAAAGTAGTTAAATAATAGTAAAATAGCACAATTTATGTAATAAAAGAAGATATAATAAATTTAATAATTTATGATAATAAAGTATGATTTATGAATAAATAGTACATTTATTACGTATCCTGTAATAATTTATATAAGTTATAAAAAAAAATATTTACGTGATGAATTTTAGTTTAAAACAATTTGATAAATATAGATTTTTTTATTTTATTTTAGTAAAAAATCTAAATTATTTAATACATTTCTTTTTTAATCATCAAAACTATACATATTTATCTATCTTATATTTTAAAAATATATTTTAATAGTGTAATACTAAGGACCAAGAGCGCTTTTTAACACGAAAAACCGTTTCAAATCCTCCATTTAACATTGAACCTAAAAAACTCTCTATGAAACTTTCACTGCGCCGCCTCCATGATTACACCTTTCTTTGTCTTTTCTTCGTCAAATTCTTTCCATCTTCTTCTACTTTATTTTCTTAATTTCTTTTCCACTTAGCTCCCTAATTTTGTTTTCTCTCCCAATTCATTCCTCTTTTAATTCATTCCGTTTTGTATGTATGTATTATTATTATGTGTGGTCCAGCATTGGAAACATATAAAACACACACAGAACACGATGTGATTAGATCATCATTGGTTCCGGTTAGTTTATGTTTGTTGTCTGGGAGTACCTAAGGAGTACCTAATTAACAAGAAAGCATGAGGGAGCGATCAAGCATAGCGAAAGACCCTAGAGTCTGGAATCGGGAGGAGTACGTTCGGCTTGAACGAGATTCATTCAGTGTTTTCGTGCACAGTTTACCAGCGGATATCTCGAAACGCGAGTTGTTTGGGTTATTCTCTTGGACGGGACGGATCAACGACATATACCTCTCAAGAAAGACGAGAAATGGGAAGATCTACCTATTTGCCTTCATACGATATACTACGAAGGGAGGAGCGCTGAAGGCTATTGCTGAAATGAATCACATGCTGTTAAGGGGGAAAGAGCTTTATGTAGGGGAGGCTAAGTATAGGAGGGATGCTTCTAAGGGACGAAGAGTGGCAGAGGTGGTGGCGGAGGGAAGGCCACACCACCGCCAGGCTGAGGTCAATAACGCGGTAAGGGAGCACACAGTTGGGATCCAGCCATCTCCAAACATGGTGCAGGGGGCACGGCCGAGTGCTCTAGATATTGCAACACATGCCATAGAGGAGGATTCCAAGAAAATGGGGGCAATGTTGCTGAAAGCCTCTGTTGCCAAGACCAATCTCGAATGGCTGCAAAGGAGTGTGATTGGGAGTACTGTGAGACCAATTGACTTCAGACTATTGAATGAACTCAGCAGGAAGGCTTGGCCTCACGTTGTTAAAATCTGTGAGTTGGGGAGGTATAAGGCCTTGCTGATATTTGAGAGTACAAAGAGTGCGGAGGAGGCGTTGGAGGGTTGTGGGGATGGCCGCTGGCAGTTTTTCCATAGTATGTGCCGTTGGAATGATCAGGAACGGAGTGTGAGGAGAAGAGTGTGGATTGAGTGTTCTGGCGTTCCACTACATGCCTGGTCCGAGGATACTTTTCGTGCAATTGGTAGCCAGTGGGGTGAGGTTGTGGCTTGTGCTAACGTTACAGCCCCAAGTTTGTCGCTCCGGGCTGGTCGCATGCTGATCGATACCTGGAGGGTGGCATCTATCTCGGAAAGGTTTTATTTAACTGTAGGGTCGACGGAGTTTGAGGTAATTGCTGAGGAACTTGGCAGTGATGAACATGGCTCTTTGGAGGGGGTGGTGGTGACTGATGTGATGCCAGGGGTTGCTGGGAGCATGGAAGGCATTAGCGGTACTCGAAATCCGATGAAGAGGGGGTGGCCGGGTCCGGCGGCTGAGGAGGTAGCCTTGCCGCATAGGATGGAAGGGGATCCGGAGGGCAGAAGCGTAATTACGGCCGATATTTTGGATGAATGGAGCAACGGTTCTTTGAATTCAAATTCTGTAACGGCCAAGAATACGGTTGCTGAGCTCAGGGGAGGAAGTGCTGAGATTGAAGAAGATGCGTCAGAGAGGACTCAGTCGTGGGACTTTGATGCGGACCGGGTGGTTGCTGTGGGAGAAATCACAAGCCAGATTTGTTTGGGCTCTAATAGCTCTAAGGCCCAGCTTGTTTACTCTAAGCCAAAGGGGGCAACGTTGGGCTTGACTTCCCGAGACCCATCTACTCCTCATGCTGGTTCCGTAAAGGGGATGCGGATTGGGCCTGTTGCGAAGGGGTTGTGGGTAATGCGGAGGGAGGATCTCAATCGGGTAGGTATGGAAGTGGTGATCTGTTTACATTGGACGATGAGGCTGGGGAAGGAGACCATGGCGGCGTGGTCAGGTGTGATGCGGGGAGGAGAAGAGACGCAGATCGGGGCTTCGCCTTGGTGAGTACGACGCTGACTGTGGAGGCGGATGCTCACCCTGGGTCGCCGCACATGATGATGGGGATGGGTTGCGTGTGCAAGGCTGTTGACGTCGCGGGTGAGGTTGCTGTGGCGAGTCTGGGGGCACGGGGGTTGAGCGGGGCACCGGTGAGGGAGGTAGGCAGTGCTCTCGCGGGAGGGATGGTGCTGATGATGCCGCGGCTGGTGGAGGGAGGAGGGGCAGCGGATCTCGTTGGGGGGAATCCAGGTCGTGGAGGAGATGGCACTGGTTCTTTTGAGGTCAGCGGCAAGGGAGTGTCGCGCTCTCCGTTGGAAGGGGATGGGGCTAGCTTGGGAGATGAGTTGGCAGAGGGCAGGGACAGTGGCTGTCAGGGAGAGTTAGATACTGGTGTTCAGGGGAGAGTTTCAACGGGTGTGCAAGGGGCCCCTTCTGATGCAGTGAGCGAAGCTGAGACGGAAACATCAGAGAACAAATGGACAGCTGATATGCAAGAAAACCAAGAAGCCTGGAAGCTTGCAGTAGAATCTGGAGCGGTGCAGTATGATGAGGAAGATGACATAATGGCCATTCTACAGGCACAGAATGAGTTAATTGCGCAGAAGAAAAAACAGGCTAAGCAAAAGGAGAAAGCACGGAGGAGTCGACCGAAGAATCGGAAAAAGGTGTGTTAAAGTGCTATACGATGATTTTTAGTTCTTGGAATATTAGGGGGTTGAAGGGGGTTGGTAAACTAAGTATGATTAAGAACTTTCGGAGAAAGTTTAATGTGCATATGCTAGGCTTGATAGAGACTAAGACAGAGATGGTGACAAATTTTGATATAGCGCAACTGTGGGAAAATGGGGCAGTTAAATGGGAGTTAGTTGGTTCGGTTGGTGCTGCGGGGGGACTGGTATTAATGTGGGACGACATGGTGTTTCGGATGAACAACTGTTATAAAGGGGCTCGCTGGATATGCTTGGAAGGTGTGCTGCTAAAAACTAACTTTTCCTGTGCTTTCTGTCTAGTTTATGGGCCACATGAAAGGGCGGAAAAACTCATTATGTGGGAAGAGTTGAGCTTCCTATCTGGGTTATGCCAAGTACCGTTCTGTTATATGGGGAATTTTAACGAGGTAACTCATGTAGAAGAGAGAAAGGGTGCTACCTCTTTAACAGTGTCCGCAGAAGAGTTTAAATCGTGGATACAGGATATGGAGTTAGTGGACTTGGCAATAACTGATCGCTTATTCACCTGGTTCAGAGGGCAATCATGTAGCCGCATTGATAGGGGACTGGTTAGTTTAGAGTGGCTAGAAGAGTTTCCTGATACAAGACTGAGAGGGGGACCTAGAGGGTTATCAGACCATTGCCCAATGATCTTGGAGGTTACCCGGATTAGCGGGGCACCAAGACCGTTTCGGAGCTTGGATTCGTGGTTTACCCATGATGGGTTCTTGAGAATGGTGAAGGAGGAGTGGAGGAACTTGGGGGAGGGACAGTTCATTGATAAACTAAAGGCTCTGACGACTCCGCTGAGCAGATGGCATAGAGCCAATTTTGGGAATATGGACCAAAAGATTACACAGCTGGAGGATGAAATTAAGAAAGTAGATGACATGGTAAGTACTGGCACGGCTGATGGGACTATTGAAGCAAGAAGGAGAGCGTTGGTAAACTTCTGTAGAAAATGGTATATCAGGAAGGAGCTTCATTGGAAGCAAATGTCCAGATCGCGGCACGTGAAGGAAATGGATAAAAATACCCGCTACTTCCACAATCTAGCCTCAGCACGAAGAAGGTCGAATATGATTGATTCCTTAATGGTTAATGGGAGGTTGATAAGGAACCAGGCGAGGATCAAGACGGCTATTCGAGACTTCTATAAGGGGTTGTACCACCAGGAGACATCGCCAGTGATTGGGTTCAGGGACGGGCTTGTAAAGCAGATCAACGAGAAAGAGGCACTAGAGCTAGAGATGCTGCCAACTGTTGAAGAAATAAAGGAGGCAGTGTGGGATTGTGAGTCAACAAAGGCGCCAGGTAGTGATGGGTACAACATGAACTTCATAAAAAAATGCTGGGATGACTTAGGAAGGGAGTTCGCTGATGCGGTGCTAGGCTTCTTCCTTTCGGCTACACTTCCTAGAGACTCGAATGTTACGTGGGTTACGCTGGTGCCAAAGTTTACTGGAGCCAGAGAAATAAAGGATCTCAGGCCGATTAGTATGGTGGTGTGTGTCTATAAGGTCATATCCAAGGTGTTGGTTAGGAGGATGCGAAAGGTAATGCCGGGGTTGGTAGGAGAGACTCAGAGCGCCTTCGTTAAGGGCAGGAAAATCCATGATGGGGCCCTGATCGCCTGTGAAACAGTGCACTGGCTAAAAACACGAAAAAAGAACGCCGCAATAATAAAGCTGGACTTCCAAAAGGCTTATGATAGAGTCAAGTAGGGCTTTGTGGATATTGTCTTGCAGAAGATGGGGTTTGGCCAGAGGTGGAGAGGTTGGATAAAGGAGTGTGTCACCACTGCATCTATGCCATTGCTTGTCAATGGATCACCTTCAAAACCTTTCAAAATAGAACGGGGTCTACGGCAAGGTGACCCGTTGTCCCCATTTCTGTTCGTGTTAGTTGTGGATGTTTTGCATCGAATGATTGGAGAGGCGGTGAGGAATGGCCGTATAACTCCGTTACTGCTTGGTAGAGATAATATTGAGTTGTCTCACTTGCAGTTTGCAGATGATACTATTCTTTTCTGTCCGCCTGATGAGGGGACCATCAGGAATTATCATCGGCTACTCAGATGCTTCGAGCTCATGTCGGGATTGGCCATTAATTTTGAAAAGTCCAGCCTTATACCGGTCAGCTGTGAGAGGATGTGGGTCCGGAGGATGTGTCGGTTATTGGGTTGTAAAGAGGCTTCATTACCAGTCAGATATCTGGGCATTCCCCTGGGAGCAAATCCGAGACTGGTTAAGACATGGAAACCGGTGATTGATAAGGTGGAAGACAAATTGAGTTTGTGGAAAGCAAAAACCCTTAACAAAGCAGGTAAGCTGGTCCTAATTAAGGTGGTTCTTAGTAGCTTGCCGATTTACTACCTCAGTTTATATAAGATGCCAAAGACAGTGGCAGAGAAGCTGATTTCCCTGCAACGACGGTTCCTGTGGAGTACTGAGGATGGGAGATACGGGGTACCGCTCGTGAAGTGGGAAGTGGTTATGGCTCCAAAGAAGGCAGGTGGGTTGGGAGTTGGGGATGCGGTGATTCGAAATACTGCATTGCTGTTTAAGTGGTGGTGGAGGTTCTCAAAAGAAGACTGTCCCTTATGGAAGAAAGTGGTGTGCTCTTGTAATAATATGCATCCTGCAAGAATGGTGGGAGGACAGCCTACTCCCATGCGAGGGGTTCCTTGGAAGGATATATGCCAGCTACAAGTTAGTAAGCCGGGGCTGAGAGATCAAATGATCAGTGGGTTGTCGATGGAGTTAGGGAATGGCAGAACAATCCGATTCTGGGAGGATAGATGGCTACCGGCTGGAGTATTGAAAGATATGTTTCCTAGGCTTTTCTCGGTCTCAACTCTTCATGAATCTGTGATAGCAAACTGTGGCTTTTGGGATGGGCTAGTGTGGATTTGGAGTTTCTAGTGGAGGAGAGAGTTGTTCCAGTGGGAGTTGGACTTAGTACACCAGCTTCATGAGATCTTACAGTCATTCAAGCTTACAAATGGGAGGGAAGATAGTGTGGTATGGAATTTGATAAAACAGGTGACTACTCAACAAAATCCTTTGTGCGAGTGATGCAGGAGGAAGTCCTACCGGAGGAGGTTACCAGCTATAGCTTCACTAGTGCTGTTTGGAAAGGATTTGTCCCCCCGAGGGTTGAACTTCCTTCTTGGTTTGCGTTAGTCGGAAGGGTCAACACAAAGGATCGACTGTGCAGATTACGGGTTATTGACCAGCAGGACAATAAGTGTCTTCTCTGTGGTAAGCCTGTGGAAACCGCGTATCATCTGTTTCTTAGTTGTGAGATTACATGGCAGGTGTGGTGTGCTTGGCTAATGGCCTTTCAACAAAGGTGGAGCTTTCCGGGTACTTTGAAGGAACATTTTGAGAGTTGGACGAGCTTTCTAGGAAGGAAGGTAGATAGAAAGAGATGGTTCACTGGATTCTTTGCTGTTATCTGGACAATTTGGCTAGAAAGGAATGACAGGCTCTTCCGAAATAAGAGTTCAAGAGTAGGGGACATTATCAACAGATCGTTTACGTTCTACGAAGAATGGAGTGGTGCTGAGCCCTTTGGGTGTTGATGGCCGGGTCACGGTGTCTAGGAGTTGTATGTTATCTTGTTTTATTCTTACTATAGCTTTGCTATCTGCTCCACTCTGCTGTGTTGAGCTCCCTTTGATTCAAAAAAAAATAGTGTAATACTAATTTTTTTTATTTTTTGTTATATTTAATATGTTAAAAATATAAAAAAAATCAATATATTGAATGTAAGTTTGTGGCCCAGAAAATAAAGAATTGCTATATAACTTTTCAAGCCAATAACCATGTGTTTTAGTTGGTTATTTTAGAAAAATTAACAGTTCAGTTAGGATTATTTGGTCATTACATAGTTACTAAATGACAAAAGTAAAATTAGCAACCTTTTAATACCAATGAACATCATATTCCAATATTTATCAGTGAACATGTGATAATTTTCCTATAAAATAATCATAGTTTTGAAAATCAGACTGAACCGACTAGTCGAACTGATCAACCAGAAACCGATGGTATTAACAATTTGGTTCCATGCCTAAAATCGCTGATAACAAAACCAACCAAAAACTGTTGAACTGGCCGAGTATTGGCTAGTTGGCCGAAATAAAAACTGGCCGGTTCTCTTTAAACAACAACGTCATTTTGTTAAATTAAAAAAAAAAGAGAGCGCGTTCCCTCACTTCCCCCAACCCCTTTCTTTGTCCAATAACCAATACGGAAAGAAAAGCAAAGCTGAAAAGTGAAAACCCTAGCAGCCTAGCTTGCTTCCACAGTTCCACCACCGTCGAACGACTGTCGCCGTCCGTGGTTATCCGCAGCTTCTCTGTTCATCCTGTCCCCAGCCCCCTATTCGCTCTGTTTTGTCTCGGCTCGGCATCCATCCTCCATCTAACCATGGCTTCTCTGTTTGTGCTGCTCACCGTCGTCTCATCGCCTCCGTGATACTCTCTATCATCTCATTGTCGTCCTGCTCTCCGTCGCGCTCAACCCCTGTCGAAGGTTAGTGTCAGTGCTCAATCACTGCATATTTGGTCTATATTCACTTATCTTTAGGTTGCCACTGTTCAATTGTTGCCATATTTGAAAAATGGTCGAGAGAAGCAGTGGATTGTTACTATTATAATTGCAAGGTTGGTTCCATTGCACATGCAACTAAAATTTCTCTGAATTTTATGCCTAGTATTTCTAGGAACATTTGGGGTGGATATTGGTGGTTTACTAAGTGAAACTTATCTTTATATTTCATTGAGTTTTAATCTTTATGTATGGTGTCTCTAAGGACATGTGATATATTGACTGATAATTTGACATGGTCTTTCTTTAGGGAGTGCCTCAAGGTCTGTTATGCAAAGTACATTATCTAAAGGAAGTATTTCTCCTTCCAGCTCTTACTAAGGGAGACATGAAAATAATTGGGGGCCTTGTATGCTTGTTGTAAAAAATTGGGCAGGCTGTAAGTAATGGATAGTAATTTCACAAATTTGTGTTCCCTTGGATTCCTCAATGCTTGTTACAGATACCTTCTTTTAGTTTTCTTTTGGAATTACACCGATAAAACAACTATACACTAACCGTGATAATTTATTAACTTTCTATTTACTATTATGAGAGTAGCTGAGTTGCTTGTGGTTGTTCACGTTTATAGATTTTTTCTAACATTTTATACTCATGCATGTCTCATTTAACTTGTCATCTTTGTCAAATGTATGCTAGGCTCCGTCCTTTATAGTAGAAGCAAGTCCAGAAGCCTTTGCATTGGCAGATGCACTCTTGAGGTGAATTGCAATAATTTATTTAGAATTATTTATTGCTATAGTCCTTTCCAATCATTTGGTTGCCAAATAATCAAAGAGTTTTATTTGTTTTTTAATGAGCTTCCAGTCAATGAAATTATTGAATGTGACCTTTATGTTGTATTGCGCATAAGATGCTTTTCCATTAAAATCTAGCCATATATAACGGTCATAAATATTTTGTAACAATTGTAATTGGAAACTTTCATAGGTACTTTCTCATGTTTTTAGATTGGGAGATTGCAGACTCAACACTGTAGTTTTGGTAATGCCATTTTTGGCAAGCTTCTAATTTGTTTATGTAGTACCTGTCTTTACTTGCCAATTGTTGTACATATGAATGTGTGATGTATATTGATTGTCTCTCTGTTCTCTCTTATTGACTGTGGTAGAGTTGCTCGCCTATGTTTATTCACTAAAGTATTTGTATTTTAATAAGATCATATGGCTTTGGTTGATGACATTTCATGTGGTGTTTTAAATTTGAAAGATATTTTAATATTTATATTAGACTATAATTATATTTTAGGATATTTATTTATAATTTATTTATTATTTTATTCTAAAACGATTTTTTTGGTTAAACTATAGTTGGATCAATTGGACCAGTGAATCAGTGACTAAAGCGGTTCAATGATCGGTCAAGTTCTCAGAACCTTGGCATGTTTGTCTTGTCAGGTCGGTCTAGACCTCTTAAGATATATAAATATATAATTTTATTGTATTAAAAAAATACTGACGAGTATGAACCTTTTCAAAAAGGAAAGAAAGAAAGCTTGATTCACAAGCAAAAAGTAGAAAGAGAGAACAGAGAAGCAGAGAGAACGAAATTGTGTTTCTATTATTGGTAACAGTATTCAAAGTAGTTTGTTACATAGAGTTACTGCTATTACAATTGTAGTTAGTTATTGTCTAACTGACTTAATATAAAATAGAATAACAGAATCTTCATTATGCCTTACAATGAGAGTTTAAACTTATATAATTTATTTTATTTAGAGACTTTTATCCACTAGGCTATTTATTTCTTTAATTATATATATAAATATATTTAATCTTTGATTTTACTTTATTATTTATTTTACTATTTTTTTATTTTTTAAAATTATCAGATTTTTTAGTAGATTTCAGGTCAGGTTAGGCTTGTCAACAGGCCAGGCTTAGTACTTGGTAAATAGCCGATAGCAGGTTACTAACTAGATCCAGACCAATAAATCTTATTATATACCTAGCTTGTTAAGAGTAAAGTCTGTCCTGGCCTATGTTCACCCCTAATCCTGATATGCAAATATGCAATTGACAAGGAAATGATAGAGCGTCCTTGGAAGAGAATAACTATTGTTGACTATTGTATACTAGATTTAAATTTGTGCGTTGCATGAAAGTTGTGTTGTGTCCCTCTTTTAACAATCGTGAGGTAGGAGGTTTTTGATGAATGAATGAGCTTCTTTTCTCCTCTAAGCAAGCTATACGTAGGGCTCCTTTGAACACAGTGAGGTAGTGCTTGTTAATGGCACTCGATGCTCAAGTCAACACTTTTCACCTTGAGGAAATAAAAATCCGTATGACATGAGTTTCAGTTTTATAATACCGCTTACGTTACCTTTTCTCTTCCTTATATAGAATTGGCATTATAGATATTTGAATTTGTTCAATTACCGAAGTGCTAGTAGTGGGGATCATTACATGGAAGCGTGAGCGATTATATTTGATTGCTTCATCAAGTTTTTTTAAATGTCAAAATTGAATAGTGACATTGTAGAATTATAACTGACGTGTCTACTACCTAATGTGATGATTTATAGCGTTCTTTTATTGAAAAACTCCTTTTGAGATGTGTTAGTGGTTGTCGAATTATATTGCTCAAATCACACCCCCAAACTTGATTTGACTATTTCAAAAGAGGATAGGTTGAGCTTTGTATAAAAGAAAAGGTGAGGTGTAACTCGGTCGTCCCTATATTTGCGAGGCTTTTAGTTGGAGCCCCAAGCTCAAAATATTCTCTTCGAAATATGGACATTTTGGTATTTTTATTAGATCGTACTACCTCACACATTAAATTGATGTGACATATTTGCACTTTTTTTAATATAATAGCAACCGTTGATCAATGTAACTGTTGGATTTTCTCACAATTAATGGTTGTAGTTTGAAGTTAGTGAGATGTAGGGGGTTACTTTCCTCATGACCCTTCGAGGGTGTTATTAGGAGGTGTGGCGTCAGTGAGATAGGCATTTGTTAAAAGGTGAGGTTCTAGTCGGAAAAAAATGAGCCAAAAAGGTTAGTGTATCTATTTTCCTGACTTGTTATGTTCTCCCACTTTTTGCTATTGATTATGTAGTGTTATGTTGGTGATGAAGCTTAAGCTTAAGAGTTAAGAGTGTAGAAGTTAGTGAGGATGATCCCTGCTACTTGTGGGTGAATGACGATATAAGATATCGTTGTTTGCTTGTCGTGGATGGTAATTCGGTAAAGGAGTTGGAAACAAATGTTTGGGTTAAGGAGGGCTCTAGTATAAGTGGAGTTTTTAGCATGTAGAGAGGAAGACAGGGTATAAAAAAAGCACGATGGTTGGTGTTATTTTTATATGTATAGTGTAACATCTTATCACATAAAGTCTTATGACTTAGCATAAGTCATAAGACTGAGTTGGTGAGGTATTATGACCTCTGGAAATAAAATTTAATATATATAATAGTGTGAAAGATATTTGTAACTAGGAGCCTCTGAAGAAAAAGGGTTAAGCAAAATCGTTAAATTGAAAAGCACAATACTCCTGAATGCGATAATGTACGTGAAGTGAGGTAAAATATAAACTAATATGGATATGTATACAGAAGAGTGCCAAAATACAGATAATAAAGCTGAAGACTCGGTTTGCGAAGGTAACTGTCCCGAGCATATAAGTATACATACATATATAACAGTACCTACATATCTAACATATAATGTCCTGGAAAAGACGAAGGCAATCCTAGAACTTCCAATATATAAATAAAATTTATAAACATAACTAAACCATGAGAAATGAAAATAGGCAACTAACTAAGGATCTTCAATCTAACTAAAACACCCCTTTTCAACTCTTCCGAACCTCTCCCAACCAACAATAGAACCAAAATGCCACAAACACAATTATTTCAAACAAGGAATCATAAATAGAAAGTATATACAGTAATTAAAACAGGTAGAAAATAGTTTATGAAGTCACTTAGGCAATCCAAACAAATCACACCAAACAAACATATAGATGCATATGATGCATGCCTGTTCTAGTGGCTGATGAGTCTCATCTGTTAGTTATAAAGCCAACCCGACAAGTCTTAGTAGCTAACTATTGGACTGTTCCTCTGTCGTGCATCCCCAACTCGAGTAATTCTCAATCATAAACATAATCATAATCATACAACACCCACACTGGTGTTTATCCACGGGGGCGAGCTCATTCGAAACTTTCAAAGTGTCTGACCACACTTACGACATAGGGTCAGTAGAGTATCGAGTCTCAACCTGGAGCACGTGGTGGTTAGCCACTGTTTTCACCCATAAAAACTCGTATCTCAGATAGTCATTTAATATTCATTCATAAACATTCCATAATCATCCATCATGGCCATATCATCACTTATACATCATATAATTGCACTTTTTATACATAACTCATCATAACCTAGAGCAACTGGGGCGAAACCACAACCCTTGCGTCTACCCGGAGAGTCTCTATAATAACCAAGTTGGAGCAAGTGGGGCGAAAGCACAACCCTTGCGTCTACCCAGGAGGTACGTTCTCATATATCCAGGAGGAACTAAGGAGAGGATCCTAACCTTCCACCATCTCGCTAGAGGCAATTTTACAATACCAGGAGGATCAAGGAAGGGGATCCCCACCTTCCATCATTCTCTGGGGTCGCACTTTCGAGAAAGATGACTCAAGATAAAACAATCATCCAAATTCATATATTCATCATCAGCCATAAATCAATATTTATCATAGCCATCCGACTCATAATATAATCCACAACCAGCCATAAATCATTATCAAATATAGTCCTTCAGCTCACGGCATACACCGCACTTCCACCATCACCCTCAGCAACTCATACAATCATCATTAATCACAATTCATCATTAACTCTCCCCTTACTTCATCCTCAAGCTACCACCCTTCCTAGCTTCTTCTCATTACTAGGCATACTATAAGGATTTAGGATTAAAAGGATGAAAGTAGAGGCTTAGAGGTTTGAAATTAGGTTTTAAAACACAAAAATTCATTGCAGCTGAAAACTGGGCCACGCGTACGCGTGGGTGCGCGTTTCGACCAAGACATGTACGTGTTGCCCTTCCTGCGCACGCATACGCACCAGGCCGAAACGATTGGCCGCGTGTGAGGGAGTTTGCATACGCAAAAACCCTGAGCCATGCATACGCGTGGCCGTGCATTCTAGCCCAAAAAGCTGTTAAGTCCTTATTTTCAGTTTTGGACACCAAACTTTGATCGCGCATAACTTTCTCATTTTAAAGCATTTTTCTTCATTTTTTGAATGGCGTAAACATCTCGGACCCAATTTTATTTTTAAACAAGTTTGATACAAATCGGGGGTTCGGAGATCAAGTTATGCTCCGCCAAAGTTGGGTCAAAATCATGATTTTTCACAAAATTGAACAAACCTCTAAATTTCAAAACATACAAGTTCCAAACCTCTTCAAAACCAACCAAAAGCTCACCAACTCAACACTAACCATATTTCAACTCCTATCCTAAGCTTCCTCATTCAATCCACCACTTTTATGAATCTCATTTCAATAATTCAATCCAAACAATATCCAACCTTTCCAAGTTCAATAATACACAACAAGCATTATCAATTACTCATATCAATTACTACATCCACTTAGCCCCCAACATGATATCAAGTTAATCACATCACACAATCAAGCTACAACTTCCAATATCACTAACCACATATATAATAATACAATCCATACCAACCAATCAACCATTTCAACAATTCAATTTCTATCTTAGGGTCTCTAGCCTAAGTTTTCACATTACATTACATTTTAGATACGAGAAACCGAAACCATACCTTGGCCGATTCCCCGTTCAACCCAGAACACCTCCAATTCAACTTTTCCTCAAGCTTTCAAGGCTCAACACCTCACCAACAGGATTTTCAGCACCAAAACCCACTCCAAGCTTTCCAATAACTCAATTAAGCTTCAACATCACAAGTTTTGACCTCCAATTGGTTTTCTTACCAACAACATGCAATCTAAACCACACATATCACTACAATTAATCTCTAAACTCAAAATCTCAACAATTTAACAAGAGGATTAGGGTTCTCACCTTGCTCGTAGCTCAACTAAGCCACATTCAACAAAGTCCGCAAGCTAATTCGAACCTAAACACCGAAATCAAGCAATTTTTAACATAATTGCTCATATAATTCGAATTTTAGGGAGAAATAAACTGAAACACAGCAATAGTTTCCATACATTGTGATATACTGGGCTTTGTAGAGCTCGACGCTGCAGCCGCGTGGTTGCAAACGGTGCGGCAATCGGAGCTTCAGATCGAAAGTTACAAGGGTTTGAAGATTGAGTGAGGATTTGGGAATTTTTGGAAGTGTTCTTCCTCCTTGCTGCACCAGCAACGTGTTTAGCTGAGCTCATTTAATTAGGTGAGTGGGTGGGGCCCACGGGTCCGGTTTGAGTCCGGTTCGATCAGTTTGGCTCGTTCAGCCCAATCTTGGGCCAAATTCTTTAAAATTGGTGTCAAAATTTTCGTTTTAATTTTCTCTATCATATTAAAATATAAAATTTTACTTTCTAATTTTCTAGAATAAATTTAATTTGTGGGTTAATTATTCATTAATTAACCGAATTTTACATATAGTTATTTGCTGACTGAGTTGGGTGTTTGTTTTCCCTGTAGTGATTTTGTGTACAAGGGTTCTTATGTTATTAAATTGTGAACCTTCTCAGATCCACCCTGACTCCTGAGGTTTTATTCTTGCTTTTGAAAATCTAATGCGTTTCTAAGATTACCTGTTGTCCTTTGGTCTGCTATTTTCTTTGTTTCAAGTTAAAGGTGTCAGGCGAGGTTTGTCGGTTAATTTGAGTAGCCATCCCTGTTAGTATATTTTTGTCTTGTGCAAATCTCCATTAAAATATTTCAAAGAAATGTTTATGAAGGTAAAAATGGCTGATGGAGACTTTTGGTTTAGGAGAAGTTCGCTTAACCCTCGGCGAACTTTACCACACTCGTCCAATTAAATATACTTTATAAATAAAAGGATGATATATTTTGTAAATAAAAAAGTCATCTTCTTCCATTGAACATCTATATATTTTTTTTTACTTAACCAACTGGAAGAAGAGGAAGAAAATTCAAGAACCAACCGTCAAACTAGTGACGTTAACAAAGCGTTTGTTGGGAGGCAACCCAATGTTAGGTATTTTTTTTCTCATTTTTTTTCTTTTTTTTTTTTTTTTGCTTTGCTTCGTGTTGCATATGTATTTCATGGATTAAGTTTGGTGTTGCTACACCAACATGACGCTTGCACTTCACTGGGTACTTGGCTCAGCCTCTCATTGATTATGTCACACTAAATTTAGTGTTTTCACACCAAGTTTGGTGTTGCCATACTTCACCTATGCAAAGTCCACTCCCCCGTGCCAATATATTAGCAACATGTTTATTTTGCTTTATTTTGTCTTTTCTTTCGTTTTTTTATTTTGTTTGTTTTATTTGAATGAGCTTTCGCTTTGCTTCCTTATATCCACTAGACAATCATGATTATTTTTATTTCTATCACCATTGTTTTTCTTTATTGTTTGAGGACAAGCAATCATTCTAACTTTGGTGTTGGAGGCTACGCTCTACATAGCCTAAAAGGATAATGAAGAGAAAGATGAGGAAGATGATGGCAATTAAAACTAAGATTGTTGACTTCTATTTATTTCTTTTCTTTTTAATTATATGCATATGTTATCTTGTTCTATCTTATATAATGCATTTATGAGTCTTGTTATTCAAGTATATATCATTACTTGTTCATCACAACCCACAATTATAATTATGCTTGCTCCTAAATGTGGACAAGGATCATGTGCCAAGAAAGAACAAAAAGAGAAAGGGATTGATCATAAAGAGCATGACAATGTGAGTTTAGAAGGCTAAATTAACTAAGAATGTTTAAGACAAGCTGAGCCAAATTGCTTGAGGACTTAGTCTAGAGGACTATTATAGGGCTTTTACACTTGACAAAGCCTTGAAGGAGCAACATGTAATGAAAAAAAAAAAGGGGTTAAAAGAGAAGTCAAAGGCTCTGAGTACCACTGACTAAGGAAATTAAAAGAAAAATAAGCTCAAAGAGCATCCTAGTCAAGTGCTTGTAGTGCTTATGTATCAAGCAAAAGCTTGAAAACAAAGCATTTATAGTCAGGCCTAGGCTCAAGGTGCAAAGCACCTCCTAAAAGAGGAGAAAGCTAAAGGCTCTGAGCATCAATGATGGAAAATGTTAAAATGACATGGTAAGCTCAAAGAGCTTCATGTGCTTGTGGGTTTCTATGTCGAGCAAAGCTTGAGACAAAACATTTAGAGTCACGACTAGGCTCAAGGTGCAAAGCATCCAAAGAAAATAAGCTGTTGAAGGAAAGTAAATAAGCTTTCTTCAAGGTGATGATTCAAGGAATAATTCTATAATCTAATCTGGACAGAGGCCATAAAGGATTATAACCAATTGTGTTAAAGTGTGCACAAGTGGAACGACTAACTAAATTCATTTGGATTGCAACCATTCACCCTTGCATTTTAAGATTGAAAATTTTGATGACTAAGCCATGATTCTTTGCTTGCTTGAAGACTAGCAAAAAGTTTAAGTTTGGTGTTGTGATGCATAAGCATCTTAAGCACTTTTCATTGACATTTTTTATAGAGAGTTAATGACTTTTACTTGATAATTATATGATTTTCAAAGCTATTCTATTAGTACTTTGATTTTCTTTGATTTCATGATTCTTGTAGGGAGATGTCAGGAAAAAAGAAGCAAAAGCATAAGGAGGAACCAAGAATTGAAGACTAGAGCAAGAGAATTCGCAGATGCCGTCAACCCTGACCTCTTCACACTTTAACGAGCATAACTTGAGTTACAAAGGTCCAAATGATGTAGTTTCAGTGGCATTAGAAAGCCAACATCCAAAACTTTCCAGCCATATATAATAATTCATACTTGCTCTCTAGAATCACGGTGCTAAATGCCAAGACATTGGTGTTTAGCGCCAAACTACGTCCAACACTATTCTTCTCAGGAGAGCCGACGCTAAACGCCACTCCTTTGGCATTTAGTGCCAGACCTGCAGAAAGCAGCGCGTGGTTTGTATCAGAAGGGGCATTTAGCACCCCAAAGTGGCACTAAATGCCAGCAACATGGTCCAGAGCCCAAACACGCTGGTATAAAAGAAAAAAAGGGCTCTCTCTCACACGACTCACTCTCTCCCTTCCATTCTCTCATTCATTAGTTTTAGGTTTTACATTAGATTAGAATTTCAATTTTTCTGCACTATGGGCAAGTAATCCTCCATTGTTAAGGTTAGGAGCTCTATTTACTTTGATAGATTAATAATTATTTATTCTTCTACTCTTGATTAATGCTTTTATTATGGTTTAAGAATTAGTTTCATTCTTCATCCCAAGGATTAGTGATTATTGGAAAACAACTCTAACCTCACTTGAATTCTATTTGAATCTTGAAAAAGTTATATCATTAGAATTACAGCTTGAAACCAATTTCTCACAACTCCTTAATTATCTAGACTTAATGTAGTACGCGATATATAACTGCATCATGCTTTTGGGTTCTTAGGGTTTGTGTGGCTTACAAATAAAAAATTGAACTTAACCTTCTAGTACAATTGATTGATCAAGGAATTGATGGTCGATTGGGTTAGAGGAGATTGAATTGCCTAGGAATAGGGAATTCAAGCACCTAGGGTTTGCCATAAACTCAATCTTTACATGATCAAAGTAGATAGCAATAATTATTAATCTTGAAATTTAAATACCTCTGATACCTTAACTATCTTTATCATATTATTTTCTTAACCAATTTCAGTTTGCTCTTGTTTAATTCTTTACTTTTATGTTATTTGCTATTGAAATACTTAATTTTGATTGTCTGACTAGAATAATTAATTGACTATCGTTTGCTTAATCCGTTAATTCTCGTGGGATCGATACTCGCTCACCTGAATTTATTACCTGGTACGACTCGGTGCACTTGCCGGTAAATTGTGGATTGTAAGTTTTGCACCAAACCTCTGCATAATACGCAATATCAACAACCTCATTTTGTCATCAATCAAAGGATACCATTAAAATCACAATGAAAACATAACATGGACAAATAATGACTACAACAATTTACTTCCTTACAAGAATACATTTGTCAAGCACACTGACTAGAAAACATTATAAGCCATTAAGCCATATGTTTATTTCCTTAAAATAATTTGATGAAAGATAATTCATCATGCTGACGTTATCAAACATTGAATAAAATATTCACAATCAAAGCTAATTCATGGCAAACAATTTCTAACTAGATAAGAGAGCAACTGTTCCAAAATTCATCAAGAATCATTAGTGTTCAACTAAGATAATCACAGCTCTAGTGACAACAACTGTTCAGCCATTAGAATAATCACTTCGTGTACATTAATAAAAATATCTATTTAGAGTTTCAGCACGTTATTATCTAGTAGACACAACAACTCGTCATTATAGAATGAAATTGTATTATATAAGTGGATTGTACAATAAAATTGTAGAAATTACAGAAAAGTCCTTGTTGAAGCTATGTATCTGTTAAAAAGTAAGACAATATACAATAAAATAATAGAACATGCATAAAGATGTTCTAAATAAACACTAGGACTATACTCTTTTACGAATCTCAGCCTTAATATATCAATCACTCTCTTAATCTAGAAAAAAATAAGACTACTTTACCTTTTTAATGCATTAGCACTTTCAAGTTGCTAGAGATAGAGAAATGGCACATGTGTACAAAAAAGAATGATTCATTAACTCGTACTTTATAGTTTGGTTTTTAAAGATAGTATAAAACTAGCAATATATTGTAATTCTATTTCTTCAAATTATAAAGTTAATGTGAACATGATATTCTTTAAATTAACTCATCCTCAATAAGTTCAACTCACAGATTACGATAACAGCAACAAGTTGCATAAATAAAAACTTAACTTCAAATTATAATTATAATAATAATACACAGTAGGAAATTGATTGAAACAGATTGCATAAATACAAATTTAATTTTAACAACATCAATAAAAAGAACAACACAACAATTAAGTACAACTTTGAATCCTTGCATTAATCATTTTAGATCCTTCAGACCAGAAAAAAAAAAGAAAAAAAAATCCACATTAAAGTTGAAGTTTCAGTGTATCAAAATTAAATCTAAGTCTAGAAGAACCCAAAAAATGGGATGGCATTGATGAGAAGGAGAAGTAAAGTGGCAGACCTACCATAATTGACGGTAACAATGAGCAATACTTGTTATTGTAGACTTCATACAAACAACGAAAAAAACCACACAGCCCAGCTTTTGCGACAACAATAAGAGAGAAAACGCCAAGGGAAGGATGCGAGCAACACAGCCCGTGATTTCAGAAACCTTGCCCGTGGAGGAGCTTGCACGACCCATGGAGAAGTTGTGCATGGCCCGTGAAGAACCTCATAAACCCTGCTTATGAACTCTTCCCCTTCATCCAATCACCGGTGAATGGGGAGTGGCTTAGAGACTCTTCGAGGGACGGTGAATCTATAGAGAATGCCAGAACGGGAGAAACGGTGTGAAATGGCAGTGGATGAGTGATAATTGGAAAAATGGTAGAATGATGGAGACTCGGGTTCGGTGGGCATGAAAATGGAGTAAAAATCGGAGTATGGTTTGAGAGAGACACAGCGATATTTACGGAGTATGGTTTGAAAGAGACCACTTTAAATTTTTGAATTTGGGTAGAAGATGATCGAACCGGAAAGTTGAGAGAGAGATAGAACACACATTGGTTTCAATTGACTGGGAATAACGCGTGTTATTTCGATCCACATTACGAAGGAGAAAACACTTTGTACAAAATGTATGTATGTATATCGTAGTTGCAGTTGGTAAACTGCATATTTCGTTGATGAAATAGACTTTCTCTTATTTTATATTACAATGAGTGAAGCCTTCATCATTAATGAACCAACAAAGAACAAAGTAAGTCATTAATGGCTGAGATGCTGCTGAGTCAAGGATAGGAAAAAAGGAGGATCCTTGTTATGGTTTCAAATGTCATAACATATATGAGATTAATATTTTGACAAATTCAAATTTAGCACTTACGTTTCATGCAGAAAATTATAGATTACTAACCATTCAACCATGTAGAGAAAAACATAAGAGAATATACACTAAGCTCAGATGGCACCCAAAAACCAAGAATTAATGACCTCTGATATATAAAAAAAACAACTATAAAGTCACAGAAATTTTCCTCCTTGAAATTTCCCATTCTGTCCTCTCACTTACCTCAATAAAGGTGATTAGCCATAAGAGCATAAGTGAAGAGAAGCAGAAATGAGAAAAAGAATACCTTCAAGAATGGCAAAAAAAAAAAGGTGACGACTTTCTGTTTTGTCAGACACCTCGATTTCTAGTTCGTATTCGATCGATTGAATTATACTTCTAATCGATATTTTGACAACATTCGTTTCTTATCCATCAATTGGTGTCAAACAAATAGACTGAATTAACAACAAATACGATTTTCCTAATTTTTACGGATGTAATAGATCAAGAGAAGAAAAACGTTGATTCATATTGCCAAAATATTTATAGAGATCACGATTAATAGAAGATCTATTTCGTTGTTGTTTTTAATTATTAATAAACATAAATAATAAATAATAAAATAATTATAACATAAAAAAAAATTAAATAATAAATAAAAAATTAATTTACAAATAAAATTAAATAAAAATATTTAATAATTATTAAAATAATTAAAAAAATTTTTATTAATAGTCTAAAATCTAAATGTTATGGACCATCAAATCCTTTGTACAAATCTTTGTGGTTGAGCGAATTAATTGAATTGATCGGTTAAATAATTTTAAAGGTAAATGTTATGTTGTCTATAACATTATGTCTAACTTACTAATAAAAGTAAATAGATAATGGATTTGTTTGGGTGAGTTTCTAAAAAAAGATCTTTTTTCGAGTTATCTTTTTTTAAAAGATCTTATGGAAAAGTAAAAGTAATTTTATGTTTGGGTATCTCATGTAAAAAGATTTTTTTATCTATCTATTATGTTTGGGTATAACGATATAAAAGTATTTTTTGTTTATTTATTACATGAAAAACATCTTTTTTTTAAAAAAAAGATCTTTTAAAAAAAGATTAAATACCCTTTTCAGTCCCTGTTCTTTTTGAAAATTGACTACACGCCCCCTAACCTTTATAAAATACCAAATCGGCCCCTATCCATATACTCCGTGATACCAATTAGCCCTTCCGTTGGTTTCTCCATTCAAAGTCGTCGAAAAACGCTGAGGTGTAATGTGCATCCTGTGACGTGGCGTTGGATCATCATACGTGGAATGTTCTGTGGGCATTTGGACAATTAAGCCCCTGCACACTCAGCAAAGCGACGTCGTTTTGCTTGGCATCCTTTTACTCGTGTAGGGTGAAATCTCATTCTCCCCTTGTGCATACTTCAGTTAGCATACATCACTCTCGTTCTCTACTCAAAATTACAAAGAAACCCTAAGAGAACGAAACGTTTCCCTCCAAGCAAGCTGACAGAGACTTCCAACAGGGAGGTGTTGACGGTGCTGCAGACGGAGGAACTGACGGCGCTACTAAGGTTAGTGTCGCTATCTGATCTTGTAGCTTTGTTAGCTTGTGTTGCTCCAAATTTTTTTTGGCTGAATGTGGTTTTTGTTAATGATGATTTGGATTAGTGATCATCCCATGCATGTTCTAAAATGTTATTCTGTTAACGGTTGAGGCCTGATGGAAGTAGTTAATTAAGTTCTAATTATTGCACATTGTTGTTCTAATAGATGTCATATGAAATAGTCCCTGTTTTTCATCATGGGGTTGGTTTGAACGGGATGAAGATGGTGTATTATACTACCACGACGGAAGTGTTGAGACATTTTCTCCGTTAGACATAGATTATGTTAATTTCAAGGATTTGGAGGAAATGTTCAAGGGTTTAGGGTATACAAGCTACAAACAGATGTATTGGTATGATGGCAGTGCCCCTGATTTAGAGTCTGGGTTACATGTTCTTAAAGGAGACAAGGAAATCAATGAAATGTGTGATAAAAAGATGGAGAATGTGGAGTCGGATTCGCTGGTTATTTATTTTGAGCATGATGTTAGTCAACCAGTTTATGGGCCAGATGTTGTTGAGGTAGATTCGTCTTCTTCCGATGACGGGTATGAGACAACTGAAGACAAACCCTACAAATCCCCTCCACCTGGATTTGAATCTGATAGAAGTAGTAGTAATGAGGAAGTTAATGTAAAGAGAAAGAGTGTGAGGAAGAAGCAGCCTAGTGTGAAGATGAAAGAGGCAATGAATGCTAGACAAAAGTGTACTAAGAAGAAGAGTTGTGTTAGACAATAGACACCTAAACAGAAGAAGAATGTGCCACCTGGTAGATTTGATGATAAGGACATGTCTCCTAGGACTAAGAAGAAGAAGGCAAAAATGTATGTTGGAAGAAATAGAAAACATGTTCTATCCCAAGAAGAAGCAGACAATGTGCCAAACAGTGGGCCTAGTGGAGATCAAGGTAATGGGCCAGCTGAGGTTGACCCAAATGATGAGGCAAGGGATAAGCCCAATTCAGATCCAGTGGCTGAGAAATTGGACTCAGACCTAGATAAGCCATATCAATATGAGTCTAAGGCATTTAATTCTCCAATATCCAGTTCAGATGAGGAGCATAAGGCAAGATATCCTAACTTCAATGAGGATGCAGAGTATGGTGAGGTTCAGTTTCAGGTTGGACAACACTTTGAGACCATGGCAATGTTCAAGCAAGCACTTAAGGACTACTTTGTATATGAGGGTAAAGAGCTGATGTATTTGAAGAATGAGCCCAAGAGGATTAGAGCAAGGTGTGCTGAGGAGGGTTGTCCATGACTGGTGTTTTGCTCTCATAATAGTCAGAGTTTAAGTTTTCAGATCAAGACATTCATTGGAGAGCACAACTGTGGCAGGAATTTGAGCAGTAACATGGCTGATAGGGCTTGGGTGACTAGTAAATTGGTAAAAAGGTTGGTAACTCAACTTCTAATGACTCCGAAAGAGGCACTCGAGCACATGAAACAGGACTATAATGTCCATATACATTACAGGATGATATACAGAGCTTTGAAAGCTGCTAGAGAGCAAACAATTGGAAAGGAGCGAGAACAATATGGAAAGCTACATGACTACTTAAATGAAATTCACAGAAGCAATCCAGGTTCCACTGCGATGATTGACGTTATTCCTCAACCGGAGGGTCGTCCACTGTTCAATAGGTTGTACATTTCACTTGATGCTTGCAAGAAAGGCTTCAAGGCGGGCTGTCGTCCTCTGATCGGATTGGATGGATGCTTCTTAAAAGGGTACTTTGGTGGTCATCTTTTGTCAGCTGTAGGGCAGGATGCCAATAATAGTTTCTTTGTGATAGCATTTGCTGTAGTTGAAGCTGAGAACACTGATTCCTGGAAATAGTTTCTTTCAATCCTGCATGATGATCTTGGTCTAGTGGCTGCCAATGGGTGGAACTTCATGTCCAATTGGCAGAAGGTAACATGAATTCCTTTGTTATGCTTGTTTTTGTCTTATGACTTGTGTGTTGTGCTGACTTGTTAAATAAACTCTTGGCTGACTTGTTATTGCAGGGGTTGGCTAAGGCATTGCATGAGGTAATGCCACAAGCCCATCATAGAAATTGTGTCCTACATATATGGAAAAACTTCATCAAGCACTTTAAGGACAAGCACACAAAAGGGCTAGTTTGGAAGGCTGCTAAGAGCACAACAATGAGAGAATTAAAAGACTCAATGAAGCTTGTGAAGAAGGTAAACAAGGATGCTTGGGAGTATCTGAGGAAATTTGATCCCGGTGCATGGATCAAGGCTTACTTTAGCCATGGCCCGAAATGTGACAATATAACCAACAGCATGTGCGAAGTTTGGAATGGCAAGATCGTGGAGTACAAAGAGAAACCAATTTTAACTATGTGCGAGGAGCTTCGAAGTTACATTATGCGAAAGATGGCAGGGCACAAGCACAGGTTAAGCAAATGCAAGGGTAAACTGGCTCCAGTTCAACAATTAAGGCTGGATGATTACATCATTCCTGAGAGCAACAAGTGGATGACAGAGTGGGTTGGGGATGAAGCAAGGGTATTATTTGAAGTCCAGAGGTACCAGACAAGAGTGGCTGTCAATTTGCAAAGACAAACATGTGCTTGCAATGTTTGGCAACTAACAGGTTTAATCATCTACTTATTGTTTGGCAATAATAGTTATGTGATGTAAGTAAATAACTAAATATTGATTCAGTAAATGTTGCATTTATGTATCTATCCTACCAGGGTTGCCATGCAAGCATGCAGTAGCTGCTATATCAAGGTTAAGGAAACAACAACTGAAGCCAGAGGATTTTGCACACAAATGGCTTACAATGGAAGCTGTCCGGGCTACTTATGGGGACTCCATTAAACCAGTGAACTCCGAGGAGTTTTGGGAAGAAACCAACAGGCTGCGTTCAGAGGCACCAATAATTAAGAGACTCCTGGGAGACCAACCAAAAAAAGGGCTGTTGATGTGGTGGCTGAGTCTCAAATGCAGCAGCAAGGTAGGTGAGGAAGTCATTCCAAGTAACATGCAGTAAATGTGGGCAAAATGGACACTACCATATGACTTGCAAAGGCCCTCTTGCAAATCCGAATTGGTAGCCAAAGTGAAAGAAGGCAAGGCAACAACAAAATGAAAACCAATCATCACAGCCACTTCTAGTCAGCAGGAAGCACAGGTTAAAGGAGCTTCTACATTTTTTTTTGTACATTGTAGTAATTGTTATTTCTATTAATTGAGCAGTATAGTAGCTGAGATGTTATTTTTCATTTGCACAGGCGGGGGAAGGAGTTCGAACAAATATTCCCCATAATGTTACTGCCACACCTATTGATCGAGTGGTAGTCCATTGTCTTAGATCCTAAAGTTACTTAAGTTTTTTTTTCTGTCATGGCTGAACAACTTTGCTTCTCTTGTGTCTTTCACAGGCTAAAGCAAAAAGGCAAAAGAAAAAAGTCCCAAAGACCTCCCACCCTAATTTAGTCCAATAAGAGACAAGAGTTGAGATGGAATCTTCACAGTCTGCCCCACCACCAATAGAGGTAATGTTATTTTACACATTTATGTCCAGCAACTATAAAATTTTTTGGCCCAACAGTATATACACTAAATTGAGTTGTTTTCATGTGGTTTAGGGAGTGGACTTCAGCACTGAGCCCTCAATCCCTGCTACCCCAACTACACTCAACCACGGGCCAAATTTCAGACCCAAACAAGCAATATCTAGACCTCTAGCACCTGCAGTTCACCACCCTCAATAGCAGGCCACAACCCCAACAGTTCAGCAACCTATGCAGCAGGACAAAGCCCCAATACTTCAACCCCCTCTACAGCAAGCAACAACCCCAACCACACAACCACCAACTCAGCAGCAACTTCCAACTAAAGGAGCAACTGGCTCAGGGACTGTCACAACTCCCTTCACGTTTATCCCCACACCAGGCCTAAATGCACCCCACAAATTCAAGCCAACATATGGATTTAGGCTACCAAGACTTCAGAAATGACATAATCGTAGTTATAGTTATGAATATTTTGGTGTCAAGTTATAAGAAGTAATACACTTAAGACTACTGAAACATGTTTTTTGTTTTGTGAATTCAGAGATGTGCTGATGTTTTTGGCTGAATATGTAATAGCCTTTGTGCTTAGCAGTATGAATATAAAAATTATGCTTTTAGCTTATATAACATTGTGCAGACTTATCATGGGTTCAGGCTTTACATTCTTAGAAAAAAATTCACATTCAATTCATATGGAATCTGCAATTACAGAGCAAATTAACCCAACTTTTAACCTTGTCCATGCATCACTTACAGCAACACAATATACCCTAAAACACTACAAACACAATTGCTGTTAACAGAATTAACATTGCCAGCATAACTAATACACCATGGGTATTACTATATTTTTTTTTATTTTCCTTCAAATTCATCCTCAATCTTGAATTCCAGTTGCTCCAATCTATTCTCCAGCATCATCATTCTTCCTTGAACATCATTGTCATCTTCATGCGCAAAACGGTTAGCAATCAGTTTGTCCAGCCAAACAAAATAGTTGCAGTGACGTTACTCCGTCTGCAATTGCCATTATAGTGAATACAACTTGTTAAATAACAGAAGAAGTTGATTACATAAACGGAAGATAGATGCACACTTACGCGATAGTTGGAACAACCCAGGAAGATTCTGTCTGGGTTCTTGGCTGTCCCAGACTCTTGCATGATTGTATACGTGTCACACTTGCATTTAGGGTGTTGGAACTTGGCCTTCTTACCCTCACTTGCATTGCTACTCGAACCCACCATAGTATTCCTCTAGACACGGCGTGTGTTAGAGGTTGAAGATTGCTCTGGATCGCTCATGCTTGAGGCACTAGTGTTAGGGTTCAGAAATGAGGGAGAATGTGATTTCACCCTAAACGAGCTAAAGGGCTTCTTTTCAAAACGACGTCGCTTTGCTGAGTGTGCAGGGGCTTAATTGTCCAAATGCCCACAGAGCATTCCACGTATGATGATCCAACGACACGTCACAGGATGCACGTTACACCTCAACATTTTCCAACGACTTTGAACGGAGAAACCAACGGAAGGGCTAATTGGTATCACGGAGTATATGGATAGGGGCCGATTTGGTAAATTATAAAGGTTAGGGGGCATGTAATCAATTTTCAAAAAGGACAGGGGCCAGAAAGGATATTTACTCATAAAAAAAAATTGTAAATTACAGCTTCTAAAAAAAGATGTGCTTTTTTTTATTTTTCTAATATTTTTACTTTTACTATTAAAAAATTTTCAAATATACTAAAAAAAATTTTTTTTATTAAAAAATATTTTTTTATCAAAATAATAACATCCAAACAAATACAATATTTAATAAACTTTAAATATTTTATCTTTATTTTATACATTTTATTTTTTATTTATAAAAGTAACTTAAACAATTTTGAATCGTGAGAGAACAACTTGTCTTTTCAAAGCTTACATGTTTAAAGGTTAAAAATCACCCTAAATCATTAACCCCCGCTGCCGCCGCCATCCTCTTCTCCCCTTCCTTCGCCTTTTCTCTCTCCCAACTCCAGCAGAGGCACCACCGCCGGCATTGTTTCTCTGTTCTCCACATCTCCTACGCCGTTCACCTCTTGCGTCGCCGCTCCCGTCTCTCCCCCTTTGGCTGCTGCAAGAGTCTCTTCCCGCTTTTCTGCGTCGCTGCCGCCAGCGTCTTTTTGCCATTGTTGGACAAACCTTTGAACCCGTCACTTGACCGGTTCAGTTCTCGCAACCTTACTCTCTCATCCACTCACACTCACTCTGCATCTCTGCCTCGCCTCTCAGACCTCCTCGCGGCCACTGCCTCGTCTCCACTGTCCCTCGACATCGCCTCTCACCACTCGGTTTGTGGCCTCGCCTCTTCCTCTGAGCCTCCGCGTCGTGCCGACTCGCCGTGCCTCCCTCTGTCGCCGTCAGTACGTCACGGTCCCACTGCGTTGCCCCTCCCTTTCCGTGGCCAATTTACGGTCCATCTGCAGCCAGCAGGTAGGCCGTTGCCATTACCTCTGCTCTCTTTTCTTTTTCTTGATGATATAATGTGATTTTAGGTTTAGGTTGGGTCTTTTTGATACAAGTTTAGCTGTGATTTTGGTTTAGGTTAGGTATTTTTAATTTTTTCAAGGGTCAAGTATATTTTTGTCTTGAAGTATGTCAAAAGGTTGAAAAATATCCTTAACAGTATGTTCTGAAAACCGGATCGGATCGGCCGGTCGGACCGATTTAACCGCGAATCGGCAACATTAATGGTCCGGTCAGGTATATAAAACCGCTAATAAAAAAACCAGCAGAAAACCGTTGAACCGAACGAGAACCGGTCGGTCAGACCGAACCGGAACCCGGCCGGTTTACACAAAAAAGGGTAGCTCCTTCGTTTCTTTCTCTCGTTCTCCCTCTCTTTCTTTCAGTCAGAGAAATCAGTCAAATCACACAAAACCCTAGCACTTGTAAGCCTACACCACCGCCACAAGGAGTGGCATACTGCCGCCGTCCGTCGCACTCGAAGTTCGCCATCCGTTATCTAGCTTCCCTCGTGCTCCAAGTCTTCAACCCCTGTTCGCTGTCGCCGATCGCGGTTGCTTCCTCGAGCTCGGCGTCCGTCGTCTTTGTCTGGTCAGCCGCGCTTCCGTCGCCGTTTGTTTGCTGTTCACGTTCGCATCTTCGTTCGCGTTCGCTCGGCGTTCACCGTTCGCGTTCACTCACTGTTCACCGCTCGAGTTCGCGTTCGTCTGGAAGGCACGTTACTCTGCTTCAAACTCTGCGACCAACCCGCGCCTCCACTCAGCCGTCGAACTGCTCTCTGTTGTCCCCGCCGTGAGTTCCCTAAACCCGCCACCAGACAATACACTCACACAACACCAATACTCTTCAAACTCTGCAACTTCTGATTTCTATTACAATAAGTAATTCTTTGATTTGGTAGTGGTTTGGATTTTTTCATAGACTAAATTAAAGTTACAATAGTTATGTTCTCTTCTCTGTCACATTGAAATTAAGCTTTGAATTCTCTTATTTCGTTTTAATTTTACCGCACTCAACATGTTTGATGAAATGCTTTAACCATATTTCTGGTTGGTTTTATAATTTCTAGCTTTTAGAAACTTACTAAGTTGATTGCATGTGAAATTAGAATAATTGGATCATAGTAATTAGGAAATTATAGCTGTACAAATAGCATCTTTGCAGAAAACATATTAGCATGATGATTCCACTTGCATTAGTGTTCTTCTGGTAAATTTTTTAACTGTTATTGTGAACTTGTTAATTTGCTAATTGTTCTTGTGTTCTTCTGTTACTTTTAATTTTTTTTGTTTTGTTGTGATTTTCTGTTCTTGAATTTGTTAAGTTGATAATTTGGTAAATTGTTGGGCTACTGTTGTTTTAATTTGTCAAATTGTTAGGTTGCTGCGACTTAATTTGTTGGATTTTCTATTTAGGTCTTGTTCTTGTTTATTTGCTAAATTGTTGTTGTGTATTTATTGTTTATTTGCTGGATATTGGTGATCATTGTCTTTGAGATTATTTACTATGCAGGTTTAGTGTCATCACTGTTTTGGAATGTTTTATAATGTACTCATGTTTGTTGCTGTTTTGTAATTGCTGGTTGCAGGTTTAGTGTGATTATTGGTTAATGTTTTGTAATATTTGGTGCTGAATGCTGATTGTTGAATTCAGATATGGTTGTTTATTTTGACTTGGGTAAAGAGACTTATAGTCATTTTTTCCTGCCTTATACCGATTCAGATGATTATTTTTAGAGGATGAGCACTTATTTATGTATCTTGAGAAACTGTCTTTGTGTGTGTTATGAGCATTTGGTGAAGCCTGTATTGTACCTATTCAAAGCTTAGTTTTACCAAATGGTCTTCAAAGCAACTCATCCAAAATGCTACTGCACAAATCCAAGTCTATTGTCTCTAAAAGCCTGTATGCACCTTCATTTGGTGAAGCCTTTCTAGCACAGTCCACTACCAACTTTGTTATTAATAATGTTATCAAATTTATTTATCCGAGTACTATGTTTATTTTTAGTTGGATTTATGATAATTCATTTGATATTCTTCCTATTCTTGTCAGATATTTCTTTTAACATTTTGTGTACTGATGAGGAATTGTACTTGCTTGGTATCATGCTTTCATCTGGCAATTTTGCATTTAATATTAAAAAAGGAAAATCCTAAGAGAGGAATTCACCACTCCATTAGAAAAACTTCATACAACCTTATACCCTCAACTTAATACTTGCATATTTATAATTTATTTATTATTCCATTTTAAAACGGTTTTTTCGGTTGAACTACCGGTTAGACCGGTTAGACCAGTAAACCAATGAACCAATAACTAAAGCGGTTTGATGACCGGTCCGGTTCTCAGAACCTTTTATTTCAATTTTCTCCTAAAAGTTTTTGATTTGCATGAAATGTACCAGGAAGTTAAACTTTTAAGAAATTTAGGATTAATTCAGCAACAATTTCTTAAGTAACCTTTTCACACAAGCAACTGGCCCCTAATTGTCAAACATTATTGCTAAATTGGTCATAAATTTCTTGAAAATTTAGCTGTTGGGGTAATTTGATTCAAATTGAAAACTTTTAGACAAAATTGAAACAAAATAAAATTTAGTATTATTTTTGAAAGTTTTGACAAACTCCAGGACAAAAAGTATACTTAACCTTATGAACTGTTGGCAGCTAGGTTTAGTTTGATTGTTATTTTTTAGCATATGCATTATGTTGTATTAGACTAGTTAAGGGTAGATTGTGTACTTTTTGACATGAATTTGTCTATTTCTCAGGTATGACAATTTGTCTTCTGAAACTCTGTTTATTACTATTTAAACTATGTTTGAATTATGGATAAAGACAATGTTTATTTCGATTTAAGTCTTGACGACAATGAAGATTATGCTTGTAATATGGTTGAAGAATATTTAAGTCCCTTTTTTAAAATTTTTCTTTGAAAATCCATAGATATCCACTCTGATCCGGGTATTGGGCGAGGAATTGGTACCCGTCACTCGTCAAGGGTACGGTGTGGGGACTGGGAAGTTATGCAAAATGGGGGACGGGGCGGGGACCATGTTGGTTTTACTCTTTTTCCTTATTCTCTTTGTGTTTGTCTCACCATGAACCTTTGTTTTGCTCACAAGTCATAACTGCCAGAGTCTCCATGGCTGAAAGGAGCAAGGAGCTTCTTCACTTGGAGCAAAAGGCCACACCCCTCTCATCCTTAGGTCTATTTTATTCTCCCTTTTCTTTTTTCTTTTTTATTTATTTTATATATATTTTGCTTTAGATATCTTATTGTTGAAATTTGATTTTTTTTTTTTTTTTTTCACTTTTATGCAGAATCCACACTTCTTGTTTGTAATGGCAAAAGAGAACAATGCGCTCAAACTAAGATACTTCCCCCTAATGGCACTCCTCTTACTTCTCCTATTCCCAAAAGCCAACGTACTGTTTCAAATTCATCCCAAGTTCTTATATTTTTAAATTTTATTTATTTATTTATGGTGGAATAGGACCTATGCTAATAATTAAGTTCATTTTAGTGGGGGTGTTTAGATTGTTAGCCATGATTATTATCTACTATTATTATTGAAGGTAGAAATAATTAAAGATCTCAATGAAATTTGATTATTGGTAGTTTTAATTGTTTAATAATTTGATAATAGTTATCTCTCATTGTTAGTAAATCATATAATTGAGTAAAAGTGAATGATTTGGTAGATCTATGCGACCTTTTCATTAGTAGTTGAGATTAGTCCATATTCTACCTGAAGAAATTTTCTTTTGAAACATTGTGCAGTATGGAACAGATGATATTGTTCTGAAATTGTGAATGCTTTATCTTTTCTAGATTTTGAATTTGATTATGTTGTTCCTGGTTATTCAGCTGGAAATATTAGAGTAACTAGACAAATGAGAGAAAGATTATTACTAATTGTGTCAATTGCTCTGAAATTTATTACTTTGCTCTATCATCATGTTTATTTGACAGCTGTGAACTAACAAACTCTTATCCTCGCATTCTCTCCGTTTTGACTCTCGCCCTCTCCTTTTCCTTTCATCACTTCCCCACAAACTTGAGCATATAGATAATATTTATCAAGCTTAGAACATAAATAACCTATAGAAGATATTATTTGATATTTAAGGATAAACTTCTTCTCTAAGACTCACCCTCAAGCTAAAGTTACTAAGCTCTAAGCTTTTTACAATAATACTCGTGGAAATATAATATGAAGACTAAGGAAAGGCCATCTGTATCTGCTGGAAACATGTCAGGGCCAGCAAGAACTGCTGAAGATGTGCAGGGGCCTGTTGCGACTTCTGGAGTTGTGCAAGGGGTAGCTGGGACTGTTGGGGACTTGCTGGGACTATCCGGAACTGCTTGGGCCAGTAAGGAGGTAAGGAACCTAGGAAAGCGACTTGGTTGAGCAGTCATTGTCTTTCAAAGAGGCCATAAATAGCATATAACTGGCAAAGACTGTGAATGACAAATATTACTGTTGGTATGGTTTAGAATGGGAGGTTGGAAGGAAAACACAACCAATATTCATCACTTTGGCTGCGTTTGGTTCTGAGAATAGAACATTGAGAACAAGACACAATGGACATAGACACAAAGATTAATGTTCTTGTATTTTTGTTTGGTGATAAACTAGAACAAAATATAAAAGTCTAATTTACTCTTATTTTTTCCATACAAAAATTTAGGAAGAAAAATATGATGATGAAAAACATAATTTTGAAAATTTGGTATAAATATTGAAAGAAAAAATGAAAAATAAATTGTCTCTTGTTAGTGTTTTTGTGTCCTTGAGAGAAAGGACGCAAAATACACTAATTTAGTGTCCCTACACACATTGTCTCTGTCTATGTTTTATCTATCAAACATAATTTGTATCTCTGTATCTTCAATGTTCCGTGCCTATAAACAAACGCAACCATTGTGCCAAGAGGACCAGATACCAAAAGTAAGAATAGGGAGATGCTGGAGGAGGTTACAGAGACAACAAAGGGGTCAGACTTGCACTATTAGAAGCAGGAGATCAATACTCAAATAGTCATGGCACCCGTTAGGGATAAATCAAGTTTGATACTGTAGTGGACTAGCGGCTTGATCAAGGAGATAAACACATGCAAAGATAGCACAAAGAGGTGAGCATTGAGGTGTCAGTAGCTGCAGGAGTTGGCAGCAGAATACAGTGGTTGATGTGCCCTCAGGCACTAGTGGAAGTGAAGTCGGTGACTTGTTTGTCAGAGATATGTTGAATGTGGCAACACGTGGCTTGTCGAAGAGCAACACTGTTGACAAGGTTGGAGAGGTTGGGCATTGCTGGACAAGGAGAAGCCAAGGGTGTGGTCTTTGGTCAGATTTGACAATGGTGGAGGGCAGCAGCGCCGCAACAGTTTTCAAGGAGGATACCATGTCTTTGATGTTATATTAAGATTCATGGTTACTCAGCTGGAAATATTAGAGTAATTAGACAAACGAGAGAGATTATTACTGATTGTGTGAATTGTTATGTATCGTTACAAGGGAAAAGGCCAACATATATAGAGAGGAGAGTGATAAATCTAGAGTACCTTCTCAACTACTCTCCATAAATGCACCGTCCAAATTACTAACCACTATCTAACAATGATATCTCTCTTCATATTTCAACACATTACTCTTGTTTGCTTCTAGTGTCTCAGCATATTTTATTATTCATTCAAATTGCTTAATTGGACTCAATATGATATGATATGCTTTTATAAGTTTTACAATCATGCTGATGAATATGGCATTCATAACCCCCAATTACATTGCCTGCTAGTAAGATGAATCATGATACTTTATAATTGTGAATAAGTTAATGAGCATTGCAGTTGGATTTGGATCTCAATAGGGATATAGCTATTCTCTGCTAGTGCCAGAGTTGTTGCCCATAAGTGTGTCTGATAGTGCTTCAAAAGTTTGTGTCATGAATAGTATTAAGTATTATTTAGTAGTTATTAGTTTATATTTTTTAAATATTAGAATGTTTAATTTAATTTCATGTTCTTTAATTTTATTTATTTAGTTAGTAGATTGGGTTTTATGTTAGTGGGCATAAGGTTTTCTTTATTTTAACCTAATATGAGGTTGTAAATATTTCCTAAACTATTGTAGTTGTCACTGAGAAATTAGAGGTGTGAAAAACCACTTTTTTTTGTTTTGAAACCATGACATGGACAAGTGAGGTCGAGTGAGTCACTCTCTTGTTGCATCGGAAAATTGGATAGAAGATTGAGTGATTCCCTTCGATTCAATTCCCAAATTATGGTGTTGACAAGTTAAGTTGAGAGAATCCTTTTGTTGCATCAAAAAATTGGATAAAAAATAGTGTAATTCCCTTTGTATTCAATTTCAACCTATTCTTTTTTCTATTTTAATTTCAATTTATCTTTTTATTCAATTTCAGTGTTTATCTTTTTGTTTATCCTTCGTTTCGTATCAGTGTCTGACTTTGATGTGGTCTTATTCTTAATTTTGGTTTGATTTGTGTTCTTAGTTGGCGCTTTCAAGTGCAATGCCAAAAGGATTGTCTGCATATTCCAAGCTATTGTTATAACTTAGAAGTGAACTAGTTTAGGCTGGGAAATCAAAGTTTGTGATCTTATATTTGTAGTGATGGCAATGAAATAAGAACCTAAATATTTGATGGCAAAATCTGTTTCATTGGTCTGTGTGATTTTCTTGATTAGATTTTCTCTGCTTGTTCACATGTTTTGTTGTTTTACTGTTCTACATTTTTAGTATGGGGTTAGTCCCTTGTTCTTAATTAAGTAGTTGTTGATGTTATCAGTAGAAGATAACTGAATGCTTTTATTGTTGATATACATGATAATGATTTTCTTTTTGACAATATTTCACTGCTGAATTTGGTGTTCAAATGAAACTACCTGGTTAATACTTAGTACAAGTGAATATTAGGTAGCGGTTGTTTTGAGGTATTGGGATAGAGACTAGGAGACAGACACAGTATCATATTTGTTGGCTTAGAGACTGGTACTAAAATTTCTGTCTCTGTCCCCAAAATTTCAGTATTTCAGTACCTCTAAAAAGTAGGGACACAAGGGACTGAAATTTTTAGAGACGGAGATTGAAATTTTAATAATATTTTATACCTAAAATACCCTTATTTCAATTAATTAATTCAAAGTTTATCCTTTATGCAAATTAAATTAGAGTTTTATTCTTATTTCAATTTCTGTCTCTCATTTTATACCAAACAAAATACTGAAATTTATTTTAGTCTTTGTCCCTTAATCTTTGTCTTTCAGTCTCGGTCTTTCAGTTTCTGTCTCTCTACCAAACGCTACCTTATAGTTGTAATCACTGAACTAGTACTTTGGGTAGAGCATAGCCCTAAGATGGAATCACAAAATTGAGCTGCAATATTTTTAACCTAACATGACCTTTTTTTTTTTAATTTTGGATTGATGCAGTTTTAGGGAAGGTTAAAGATTTCTTAGGAGTGATGTCAGAAGCAAATAAGCGGCTGGAACTTGATGCGAAGGTTCAAATTTGAGTTCTGATTGAAGCCATATTTTAATTGTTTCACAACCATTTTCTCCCTTTGTTCTCCTATCTATTTTCTTGTTGCTTTGTTTTGAAAATTTGTAGGATCATCCTGAGAGTTACAATATTGAAGAGCTCACTGGAAATGAATCCAAAGTTATTGAAATGGTAATTCATTGTTCAATCCGTGTCATATCTTCTATGTATGATTCGTGTTACTGACCGGCAAATAGTTGATTATTGCATTGGTTTTTTTGCTCAATCTTTTTCTTTTTAAGGATTTGATGCTTGGTGTTGCGGATCTTAATACACCTGAGGCTGTGGCTGCTGCTGAATCAGCAATTTCCAGTTGTCAGCCTGCGATTTCATTGGCCGCTGATGGCAAAGACACAGACACAGATTCAGATGAAAGCAGTGCTGAAGATGATAACGAGGATGATGGAATCAGAAGTGGTGATGCTGGAAATGATGGTAGAAAGCCTTCATCTCTTGATGATAAAAAACGAAAGGGAAATCATAATTCCAAAAAACGAGCAAGGATAGTCGAGCTTTCATGAACTCAATGGTGTGTGGTAACTGGTAAGGGGTTATGAGAACTAGATGCATGAGTTGGCATAAATTGTTGTATGTACTTGCTAAGATGATATCAGCAAGAATCAAAATGCATCTTTTACATCTAGGGTAGGAATATATTGTTTGATTTTGGCTTATGTTTGAGATCAGACAATAGCAGCTTCCATATGAGTTAATTTAGTGGTAACTCCTCAATGAGCTATACATGTATTTATGCCCTTAATGACAGGATTTCGGTGTAGCGATACTTAATTGATTTATTTTTATGAGTTCTATATGCTCTTGCTAAATTTCAGTGTTTTTAACTTTTAGAGCCATTTTCCATGCAATATGTTAATTTATGCAACCTGTTAATTTTCAAAACAGCCATGTTTCTACTACAAGTTATAGCAAGTGATGAGTTTAATTTTGATGCATTGACAGTGTAAACGTTTTACACAGTTGTTTATTTTTTTCGTTTTTTTGAATGATCATTTACAAGGTTAATGTGAAAAGTATTATGTTTGCTGATAGCGTTATATAATTGGATGTAAGTACAAAACTGATTTACATTGATATCAAAATTAAATTCAGCAATTGATAACAAAATGATAAGTGTAGTAGTTTCAAATAGGTATAAAGTTGCAAACTTAGATAGTCACCAATAAATTTCATGAATGGGGTGATTTCCCTTATGTATTTTTCAGCTTTGTCTGATAAAGTAGTATATTAACTCATAGCACCTATATACTATAGGAAAATTATCACATGTTCACTGATAAATATTGGAATATGATGTTCATTGGTATTAAAAGGTTGCTAATTTTACTTTTGTCATTAGTAACTATGTAATGACCAAATAACCTTAACTGAACTGTTAATTTTTCTAAAATAACCAACTAAAACACATGGTTATTGGCTTGAAAAGTTATATAGCAATTCTTTATTTTCTGGGCCACAAACTTACATTCAATATATTGATTTTTTTAATATTTTTAACATATTAAATATAACAAAAAATAAAAAAAATTAGTATTACACTATTAAAATATATTTTTAAACTATAAGATAGATAAATATGTATAGTTTTGATGATTAAAAAAGAAATGTATTAAATAATTTAGATTTTTTACTAAAATAAAATAAAAAAATCTATATTTATCAAATTGTTTTAAACTATAATTCATCACGTAAATATTTTTTTTATAACTTATATAAATTATTACAGGATACGTAATAAATGTACTATTTATTCATAAATCATACTTTATTATCATAAATTATTAAATTTATTATATCTTCTTTTATTACATAAATTGTGCTATTTTACTATTATTTAACTACTTTTACATTTAATAATAATAATAATAATAGAATAATAAATTTTTAAAATTATACATAAAATTTAGGGATAAGTATGGTTTTGGTCCCAAAAGTTTAACGCCAGAATCGAAACCGTCCCTCATCTAATTTTTTATTTAGAATTGTACTTAACGTTTTTTTTTTCGTATTAAAATCGTCTTTTTTAATAAATTTTTTTATATTATTCCTAAACTACTCCTATGTTAATAAAAAAGTTATAAAATTAAAAAAAAAATTAAAAAAAAAAACGCGTGGGGGGAAGGAGAAAGAAAACGCGTCAGGGGAAAGGGGAAAGGGTATACGAAGGGGAAAGGAAAGAGAAAGGGGAGGGAAAGGGGTGGGGGAGGGGGACAGCGCCGGGAGACCTCAGGAGACCACGCCGCTGCCGTTGGGGGGAGGGAGAAAGAAAACGCGTCCCCGGGGGTGGGTGGGAGGGGAAAGGGTATACGAAGGGGGAGGGGAGGGGGAGGGGAGGGGAGGGGGAGGGGGACGGTGCCGGGGGACCACGCCGCTGCCGTTGCCGCCGATTCGACCACGGCGCTGCTCCGGTGGTTCTGCTTCTTCTTCTGAATCTGCTTCCTTCTTCTTCTTCATCTGCTTCTTCTTATATTTCATTCTCCAAGCTGGATCAATCTTTGCAAGCACTGCAATTCCATAAAGGAATTACCCAGTACAACACTGTATGCTTCAATATGAATCCTTTCTCAGCACTGCAAGATGGAGAGGGTGTTTTAATTTGTTGTTTTCTGATTTTATTGTTGTTGTGTTAATTTGGTGGTTGAATTTGTGTTGATTTATTGAATTTGGGTTAATTTTATTGATGATGTTATTGTTGGTGGTGGATGTGCTGGTGGTGGAGGAAATGCTGGTGGGAGTGGTGGTGGTGGTGGTGGAAGAAAAGGTGCTGATAAAGGTGGAGGGTATTTTTGTCCAAAAAAAGTTAAAAAGACGATTTTAATACGAAAAAAATGTTAAGAACGATTCTAAATAAAAAATTAGATGAGGGACGGTTTCGCGCTAAACTTTTGGGACCAAAATTATATTTACCCCTAAAATTTATTTGTCTAATACGATTTACGAATAAATAACCAAAAATCTAATATATTGAATTTTATCGAATAAAAATAAAATAAAATATACAAATATATATTAGAAAAAAATATTTCTAAAAAAATAATATTCATAAATTTATAATAATAAAATATTAAACATAATACAAAGTTTAAATGAAAAACATAAAAATCGTTCCAATAATAAAAATCATAATTATAGTCTCTATATATATATATATAATTTCTTGCAAATTAATATTTACAAGATATTTTTCTTTGACTGATTAATATTTCTAATAAGTTTGACCATACTTGTAAAATAGAAAAAATTTTATCATTTTTGTAGGATCTTAATTTGAAAATAAATCGTAAAATTTTTTAAATAATAATACGTGGAATCATATTAGTTTGTTGTATTATAGTGTTCTTAGTCCAAACAAAAAATAATACACCTAAATGTTACCAAAAAATAATTAATTTTTATGAAAAAAAGTATTTAGACAAATTACAATATATTTAATAAAGTATTAGTTTGTGAGTAATTATAATATTTTTATTAATTCTCTAAAAAAAATACATTAACATTAGGATCAAAATTTTCATATATATATATATATATATATATATATATATATATATAATTTTTTTTATCAAATGTATTATGATTTTTTTCATAGGGTGATTTTTACATTATTAATTTAAACTTTGTATTATCATTTTATATTTTGTTATTATAAAAGTGTGAATGTTAATTTTGTTTATAGGAATGTTATTCATAACATATTTTTTTATAATTTATTTTTACTGAATAAAATTTTATGTGTTAGATTTTTGGTTATTTATTGTATATGGATAAATATCTAAATTGATATTTAAAGAATTTTAAATCGAATATTTTAGTCCTTAAAAAATTTTATTTTTTAGAAGTCCTCGTTTATTACTCTTATCATATAGATTGGTCCTTCTATTGTTTATTTTAAAAGAATCTAATTTTTCTTAGAGTGTATTTTTGGAACTTAACTATTTTGTAATAAAATTTATTAAAAATTTATTTGTTCAATAAATATATTAAAAATTTAATTGAAAACAACAAAAGGATCAATTTATCAATTAAATTTTTTGGTGTCTTATTTATCCTTGGTATCTTTTAAGGTTAATTTTGTAGACAATATAAATTTTAGAATCCTATTTTATAACTTATTCTAAAACAAATGAGATGTTTAAAGAAATTGTGATATTTATTGCTAAAATATAATTATGTGCAATTTATAAAAGAAGTTTATAGAAATAAAAAGAAGTCTGACTTGCGTGTTATATTTAATTTTTTTAAGAAACATATTGTTATGATTGTTAATGTTGTTTTAATTATTGTTATACTATTATTACAATAATTATAATTAATGAAAATGATAACTATAAATTAAAAATTTTTATCGTTATTTTTAAATGCCTAAATAATATGTTTTTTTATAAAAAAAGGTTTATAAATGAACCAATCAATTTTTTTTAAAAGAAAATGAATAATCAATAAGCTTTTTCTTAATAAATTTTTCAATGCTTGTTAAAAAAGAGGTCAGTCACACTAACCTATCGCAGGCTCAACTCATTCAACACGGCAACACAAGTTAGCTATAAATAGGACAATATTGTAATTTTATCTCTCTCTTGGTGGGTGAAGGAAAGGACAAATATCTTCTTCACCATGCTCATTAGTCAAACAATTCTACGTACAAGATTTTCATTCAATCTCATTCTTTAATTTATTTTATTATAAATCTTAATGATTAAAAAGAATGGAACATCATGTACTGCTAAAATACAACGGTATATGTGAAACGCTTCCTATACTATATAGCATAGTTGACATGACATTTTCTAAAATTAAAGGAAAATGTATTTCAATTTTTAAACGTAGTATTTTGAAACTAGCGAGGATATGGATCAGTAATTGAAGCTTCATTGACTGATTCTTGTGCTGGTCTTTTTGTCGATGTGTTTGATCCTGTATTCAGCAAAAATGCAGGTTCTGAAGGTACTGCGAGTGTGACCGAATGATTATTAAGCATGAGTAAAACTGTAGCCATGGTTGGTCTATGAGCTTCATTTGCTTGAACACATAGTAAAGCAATGTGGATGCATCGAATTATTTCATTCTGTGAACCATTTCTTAATGTGGTATCTACAATGTTTGAAATTGTCCCATCCTTCCAATTTCTCCATGCCTGCAAGAATTTTCTCAGATTAGTATCCTTTTATTAATTTTTGCTAACAATTAATCTTCCGATCCCTTGCTATTAGGTCTGTGTGGTAACTCTTAAGATACAAAATACAAAGGTACTGTAGTATAGATAAGGAAGGCATAATGAGAAAACAGTGATGACTTACAAAGTTCATGAGAGTCTCTGGATTCTCACTCTGACAATTGCCACTGCTTTTCTTGCCACTTACAATCTCAAGAACTAATACACCAAAACTATACACATCCGACTTGATTGAAAATAGTCCATAAAATTGATATTCAGGTGCCATATATCCACTACATAACAAGATAGGTAATATAGTGTCAATTAGTAAGCTTAATAATATTAATACTAAAGTAAAATTAAGTAAATTTTAATATATACTTACTAAGTTCCAACAATTCTATTTGTATTAGAGTGAGTTTGACTTGTAACAAATAGTTTTGCAGTACCAAAATCTGATATCTTAGGATTCATCTTTTCATCTAAAAGAATATTTGCTGCTTTGAGGTCACGATGAATAATACGCAATCGAGAATCTTCATGAAGGTAGACAAGACCTCGAGCAATACCTCCAATGATTCTGTGGCAGCTTTCCCAATCCAAATTTGCTCTCTTGGTGGGATCTACACATGTATATATTCAAAGCACATGAAATTTAAAACGATCTCATTAAACTTAATTTGAAACCAAAATGAAAAAAATAGAGGTATTTAAACCTACCAAATATAAAGTAATCAAGACTTTTATTGGGTACAAATTCATAGACGAGTAGCCTTTCTCTTCCTTCCAAACAAAAACCAAGTAGGCTAACTAAATTTCGATGTTGAAGCTTAGCCAGTAACAACACTTCATTCTTAAATTCTAGGTCTCCTTGACCAGAACTCCTTGCCAACCTTTTTACAGCAATCTCTTGTCCATTAGTGAGAATACCCTAACAAGTAAAAACATACAGCCAGAAATTATTTGTCAAGAATATATATATATATATATATTTAAATATAGATTTTGTAGATGACTATTTTCCGTATGCTCAGTTAGAAAATCATCTCTTCAAAATAAGATGCAGGCACACTCAAAAGTGATAATCATATTATTTGACAATATAATAGCAAGTTTTAAGAATACAAAACATAAACAACTTATCATTAAGAAATTCTGTGGTGGCTATTATTATAGTAGTTATGGCACTTTAGTAACATTTAAAAATTATAGTTAAAATTAAAGTCACTTTTTTTTTTACTATTTAGCTACACTTTTTAATTTGAAAAAAAAAAAATAGTGTGATCAAATAAAAAATGTGATCTTAAGTTTTGAAACCTTTTTTTGGTGTTTTATCAAACTTTCATTGCCACCACAATCATATCATAGCGATCCTATAATTCACCTATCTAATATTACTACTATAACTGACCTTGTAAACAGCCCCAAATCCACCTTGTCCAAGCTTATTAGCATCAGAAAAGTCATTTGTAGCGTCTCGTATACTCTCCAAGTTAAATTGTAATGACTCAACAATTTCCATATCTTCAGTGTTATCATCCTCTGGTGTTTGACATGGATGACAATTTAAATTAACCGGGTAATTTTCAAAATTGATAGAAAGAAAGAAAGTGAGTCTTTTTGTGTTATAAGAATACATTGTACTTTTCTACTATTAAGCAGTGTTTAGAAGTTGCTTTTTCAAACACAAAAGAGAGTTCATGACCAAAAAAAAAAATAAAAAATAAAAAATAAAACAAAAGAGAGTTAGAGATAAACAATACATAATTTTGTTTGGTAGTTGAAGTATGTATAAAAAATTTTCTATTTTAAGCGGAATATTTTTTATTTTCTGTCTTATAAAAAAGTGAAAATAATGGAAAAAAAAAACCTAGAAAAAACAAAAAAAAAAATTTGTCCTACATGTTAAAATTGCTATTAAGAATTAAATCAAACATTGAATGAAGTCATAGATCAAATTAAACATTTCAACTCACTTGAACTGCTTTTCCTTTGCTTTCTCTTTCTTAGATACCTGCTGCGGATAAAAATAAACATGAACATAGTCACAGCCACTATAGGTACTGTTATGGCGATGACTAGTACTGGAGTGTGGCTCTTTCCTGCAAAATTTCATATATAATCCTTAGTGGGACATAAGATTAACATCAATTTCTTAATTAGATACTTGTAATAAAGTTTAACATTTTTTAAAAAAATAATAAAAGTGCATTAAGCTACTAGGGTTGATACAGTGATAAGAAGTTCGGATAGTGTGACAAAGAAAGAAAGCAAAGTGAATTTATATTGATGAACAAGTATTTAACAGAAGAGAAGAGTAAAATTATGCTACCATGATTAAAGTGACTATACATGTATGGTTAAAATTAAAGTAATATTTTTTTATATTTTAATAACACTTTTTTAACAATACTTTTTATAAAAAGTATTATTTAATATATAATACAGTTTTTCTTAGGAATTAACTAGGATGATAGTTAACTAGAGTCAATTAGTTGAAAAATAAAAAATCTGTTATAAAAAAGAAAAAAATAATCTCTCACTATTCTAATTTTTTGAATTTTAAAACTACAAATACAAAGGATTGAATTAAGTTAGCTTAGGTCTTAGTTGGATTCTAAACTTTTTCTTTAACAATAAAAGAATATTACTTTAATTTTAAAAATATTTTTTAAAATATTATAATTATGGTAGCCAACACAGCTTGACATACTAGAACAACTCCTTTGGACATAATGCATTTTATGGACTTTACTCTTTTTTTTTTATGTTTATTATGGATAGTAAATACCTCCTGAAGACGGGTTAGTTACAGAGGTGGTGGTGGGCTGCGGAGCTGGTGGCGAAGGTGGCGTATACGCCGTTGGCCCATAGAATTGATACGATGTCTCAAATCTCATAAAACAACTTGGCCTAACAACCCTACCACCCATGCTATCCTTACAACAATCTTTTGATATTCTTTCAATAGATTGAGCTATGCAGTTATCACAATCTTCTCCAGACAAATCAGGCGTGCACTGAACAAGACCATAAACATCATCAAAATTGGGAAGACTAAAGTTTCCCACAGCATACTTTAACCGAGAGTCACCAGAAGAAGCTTTGCTTTTCAAGCCATTCAACAAATCGTTCAATTTTGTATTGAACTCATTCAAATCCGTGGCGTTTTTGTCGCTTTTCTTGTAATAAGCCGGTCCATTGTCCATCAGGTGGAATATGCTGCGATTCGAGTATCGCAGCATGCATAGTTCGTCGTTGTACCACCCGATCGCCACCTTTCGATTCGGACAAACCGCCGTGAGATTGGCTCTGGATTGGTTTAGGCAAGTTCGGCACTGCTCCGGCTTAATGTCTCCTCTACATAGTCCAATGGCGTACACTCTGTTTGGGTACTCGCCGTATGAGACATTGTAGAAACCGTAATCGATTTCTTTGTTGTTGAGAATATTTGACATAAGAGTGTTGAGGTTGGTATGGTAGGTGCTATTGGTTGTGTAGTTGCCTTCGATGTCTATGGTAATACTATGCTCATCACAGAAGTATTGGAACTCCTGCGAAGTTACTGAAGCGTGTGATTCAGATGCTAAGTTACTAGCAGTGAAGAGAAGGCAACAAAGAAAGGACAATGTCCTTAAAGAAAGAAAGATCTTCATGGTTGTGTTCTGGGAATAAGAAGTGATAAGAAAGAAGGGATGATGGGGAAGTGTTTCTTTAATGGAAAAAATTTAAGGTCAATTATAATGTACATATGTAAAGAGTAATGCTGCTGTATACTAAAATTAGCCATCAAAGTAGTTATCAGTATAAAATATATGTTAGAATATAAATTCATATTAAAAATAAATTAAATTATATATAAATATATTAATAATTAATTTTAGAGTATAAATAACATTTTTTATATGTAAATTTGCATAAAGTTAAAAGAGTAGAAATTTTTTGTTCATGTATTTTTTGACATGTGTCCATCTTTCTGTGATTGGAAGTTGGCTCCCACCTTGGTTTTGGAGTCTGAAGATGATAAAGGAAGTCTATTTATTTAAGAGGAGTGTTAGGGGCAGCAGATTTTGTGAGTTGTAGCCATTTATTAGTCATTAATAGTATATTTAATGGTGTGAAATTTCATCTAATGATAAAAAATTACTCATTTTCTTTTTACTGGCTAAATACTAACCAAATTTAATAAATCTGTTGGTCCCCTAGACTTTTTCTTTATTTAAAGTTTGTTCACGGACAGTTGACCTTTACATATTAAAATTTGGTTTTTATACAGGTGTCTCAAATCAGTTGCATATTTATTTTATTCTGTTAATTCAAATAATTCAATAAACTTTTTTTAATATTTTACAATAATTTTGATCTTACAGTTAAATATATATTTTATATTTTTTTTATAAATATATCAATAAATTCAAAATCTATACTATTAAAATGAAAAAAAAAGTCATGATATGACATGAATTTTATTTTGTAAGTACTTAATTAAAAAAAATATTTTAAATTATAATCTATATTTACATAAAGTATTAGAATACATTAAAATTTAATTTTTATATTTATAAATATAAATGCATATGGAAAAAATGAAAAAAACGAGTGATGTTCACAGTACCATTTATTACAAAAAAAAAATGATTGAAATGTAATTGAAGATGACCCACATAATTTTTTTATAATGTTCTTTAAGATCAACCAAAATTATTAGATTTGTTGTTATATTTGATTAAAGTAAGATGGAATAAAATTAATATATTTTATTTATTATTTGTTATTTATTAGCTTAGTCGCTTTAATTACAATTGCTCTCTCTATATATATATATATATATTATATGAAATGCTTGATTGTCATTACTCAATATTCTGTCAAATCCAAAGTTTATTATTGTTCGAGCGAGTTTTGAATTTCTTTACCCATTCCATTTTCAAGTAGACTCTGTAACAAATAATGGTTGGTTTTATATATCTCAAATTAATTTTTTATGATTAATAGTTAGGAACAAATATAATTTAATAACTTTATAATTTTGATATAATAGTTTTTAAAATTATTAGATTTTTTTTTCTATATTATGGACACACTATATTATGAGTCAAAGAATCATACAGAAATTAATGAAATGCTGCTAAAAATATTTTAAGTGTTCATCCTTTCAGTTCTCAAAATTTTTATTTTGTAAAATTCCTTTTAATCTCATAAGGAAAAAAATTATTTGATTATAGTCTATATTTATACTTAAATATCTTATACCAAATTAAAAAAAAATAATGCTAGGTAACTAATTTTTTCAGTCAACATTAATAAATTTTTTAAAAATTATTTTGTTTATCTTAAATTTTAGATTCTAAATCACAAACTTTAATCTTAAATCCTAAAGCAGAAACTTAAACATTAAAATTAGCTAATATTATCTAATTAAGAATTGATTCTGTATACTTTTTCAATTAAAAATATATGTCTAAAAAATTCTTATATTTGATATATCTTGAAACTAAATTTCAAAACTAAGAAAATTTTATTAAGAAGAGTCTTAATGAGTATATAACAAAGAGAAGAAATTGGATAATAATATCTTTTAGATTTTTTAAAGTAAGGACAAAAATCTCAACATCTTGAAGTTGAGTAGAAATCAGTTCAACAAGAAAATAAAAAATAAAAAATAAAAAATAACCACACCATATATTTGCAATATATATATATATATATATATATATATATATATATATATATATATATATATATATATATATATATATATATATTTATTGTGTAATATGAATACAAATTATATTAATTCTAACATTTAGTGTACAACGATTTGAGATTTAGTTTTAAGATTTATCAAATGTAAAAACTTTTTAGACATATATTTGGTAATTTGATATAAGAGATATATAAGTATAAATCTAAATTACAATTAAATAAAAAAAATCTCTTATGAAATTAGAAGAGATTTTATAAATTTTAGGGTGTTTGAAAATTGTTTAGAATTCAATTTTCACGAGGCTCGAATTTAATTTAATTTCATTATTTTTTTTAAAATTAATTTCAAACTAAATAGATTTAATTTGGAATTCTATTCTATTGGAATTTCGCTTAAAATTTAAGATGTTTAAAAATGTCCTTATAATCTAATTATTTTTTCTTAACTTTCTCCTTACTTATTTTCTCTCAACACTTTCTACCTTTCAATTCAGACACTCTTTTTTTTTTACTACTTTCATTCTCTTCTATTCCCTTTCCTTCAACTCAATATACCTATTTTCTACTAAGTAGATCAAAAAAATATCTACACGTATGAATTCTATGTGTTTAACTTAGATTAATAACACCAAACATTTGTTAGCTGCTAATTTTGAATATTTTAAGTAAAGTTGTATTAGTCATAACACTAGCAAAAAGTAGCATAATTTTATCTCATTTTAATGATATTAATTAGTTGCTATAATTTGCTATTAATAATTAATTATTTTTTATTTGTTATGTCATTAGATCACTCAACAAGTTAGTTCTTAATAGTTTATATTTGTTTTTTGTTGTTAGTTTGTTGTTTGAATTTACCATGGAAAACTACTTATTTTTTTAATTAATAACTATTTTTAGATTAATCCAATTTTTATTTTTTAAAAAGAAGTGAATAAATTTTAGTTGAAAAGTATTTTTTTAATTATTTTATATAATTTAATAAATAAGTATATTTATTATTTAAATATGATGTTATATTAATAAAAGATAAAATTATTCATTATAAAATTTTAATTCATTTAATAAACTTTTTAAATACTGAAATTTAGTTCAATTCTATAATCTAAACACTAAAATTTAATTCAATTATGATTAAAATTCAATTTCGTTCTAATAGAATTCAATTCAATTCTATACTATTAAAAAATTTTAAACAGCCTAACAGTGAAAGAATGAAATATGAGAATTAAAATAATGGTCACTTAAAATATTTTTGAGTAGCACTTTATTAGTTCTTCTATGATTTCTTTTGACTTAGTTAATTGTTCTTCTATGATTTCTTTGACTCATATACACTGTTTATATAACTTATAAAAATTATATAATAATTTTAAAAATATTATATCAAAATTTATATTTAAATTATATTTTTTATTAATGATCGTCACCGGAAGAGAATATCATTGGAAGAGATCTTTGTTTCAACCTTGCTTTCACACAATGACATCATTTCAGTTCGTGGCACGGTAGCTCAATCGAGTATATTGTAGTCGGAGGAGAACGCGTCGCCGGAGGAGGACGCGTCATCGGAGGAGAACATTGCCAGAGGAAATCGTTGTTGGAGAGATCGTCACTAGAGGAGACAACAAGGAGAGCGTCTCAGTTCATAGCACACAATATCGATTGAGGAGTTTCTAGTCGATCAGGGGTGAACGCCACTGAGAATGAAAACCGTTGTCAGAGCAGATCGTCGCCGGAACAGAACACAGTGGTAGTATCGTTTTTAGGTTTCAGTGGTGGCAGCATTAGTTTCGGTGCATAATTTTAGGATTTTCGTTGTTGGAGAAGAATTTTAGGCCATTTTAGTGTGAGGTTTCATGAATTTTTGTCGTTGAAGAAGAGTTTTGGGTCTTTTATTTTTTTAAATCATGGATCTAGTTAACGGCGGCTTAAAACCGCCAAAACCACCAAAAACTACCATTTTATGCAAATAAATTATGACAATACCATAAAATACCATAATACTTAAATATTATGACCGTTTTTTAAAATTGCCATAATATAAATACCATTTTAAACAAATTTTTTTATAGTGATTATAGACAGATAGCGTTCGAGCTAATTTATAACATTATTAATATTTATTGTTTGGTACATATTATTTGTAAACACATACATGAAATCTAGCTTAATACTTTAACCGTAATGTTAATAAAGAATAATAAATTATCGAGGATATTAAATTTGGATTATATATATAATGTGGATAATTTAAATTTTAAATTTTCACTTTAGAAAATAAAATGTAATTTCTCACCGTTGACTGTTTTTTTTTCATTTTTTTTTGTCCTACCTATGAAATAAATGGTGAGAAATCACATTTTACTCTTTAAAGTGAAATTCAAAATTTAAAGAATCCAAATTCATATATATAAGAGCAAATTTAATTAAAGCGAAATAATAAATCACAAATAATAAATAAAATCTAATAATCATGTTAATAATAGAATCTAATAATTCTAGTTCTTCTTAAAGAACCTTAAAAAAAATAAAAAATCACATTGATTATCTTCAACAAAAAATTTTGTAATGGATGATAATGTGAATATCACTTGTTTTTTTTGAAAAACAATTATATGGTGATGTTTAACCAAGTTATTTGGTAATTAAATTTAATCAAATTAGTTTAATAGATTAATCACACAATAAATTTGATTGAAAAGAATAAGAACGAGGAAAAAAAAAACTTGGTTAAATAATTTGATTATAAAAATAATTTGTTTACCTAAAATTTCTCAATTTTTTTAACATATACATTTATTTATAAATATAAAAACTATACTTTGATGTATTCCAATACTTCCTGTGTAAATATAGATTATAATTTAAAATAATTTTTGCCAAATCAGTATTTACAATAATAAAAATTATGTTATATCATAACTTTATTTATTATAATAATATAAATTTTGAATTTACTAATATAGCTATAGAAAAACTGTAAAATGTATATTTAAACTGGAGATCAAAATTATTATAAAATATTGAGAAAAAAATTTATTGGATTATTTGGATTAAAAAATAAAATAAATAATACTACCAATTATTTTGAAACGCTTGTATAAGTTAAAATTTAATGCATTTTTAGGTAAACTGTACACAAACTTTTAAATAAATAAGCTTCACTTCCTGGCTTCAACGTCGAACTTTGAGCGAACTTTCCATTCACAAGGACAAAAGGTGGACACATATTAAAAAAAAAATATGATAAAATAGAATTTCTATAATTCTGTACAAAAATTTACATCTATACAGTATAACTGTATAAGGATCCAAAATTGAAAATTTAAACATATTGTAAAATAAAAATAATTATATTTATTATTAGGGTAAAGTATATTTTTTGTTTTTAAAGTTTGGCAAAAATTTTAAAAAAGTTTCTAAATTTTACTTTATTTCAATTTTATACCAAAAATTTTTTATTTGTATTAAATATATTCTCAACGGCTAAATTTTAAAAAAATTTAAGACCAATATAACAATAATGCATGAAAATTATGGTTGATTTGCTTGTGTTGAAAATTGTTCTTATGAAATTGTTGTTGATTGGTCTTAAATTTTTTGAAAAATTAGCTGTTAGGGGTATATTTGATGCAAATAAAAATTTTTTAAGATAAAATTAAAATAAAATAAAATTTAAAAATATTTTTAAAATTTTTGTCAAATTTTAAAAGATAAAAAATATACTTTATTCTTATTATTATTTATTTAAAAAAATTCAGAAAACATCTTGTAATAGAAGAACATTTTAGTAAATAAACAATAGTTATGACCAAAATTTCTTCTTCTTGACCATGTCAGAAAAGGGAGACTTTATGCTAATATGCTATTTCAGCGTGATAAAGACGCAAACAGTCGAAGACTATAAGATAAGAGAGAGACCGAGTTTTAAATTACAAGTTATCTTTGTGCATCTCCTTCTAATACCAAGTCAATCTACCTAGATGACCTTTTCAAATAAAATTAAGAGTAAAGGACATTTTCGTCCTTGACCTTTTTTTTTGCGGACATTTTCGTCCTCAAGCAATTGAAAATACATTAAAGCCCTTGACCTTTGAAAAATGTGGACATTTATGTCTTTCCGTTGAATTCAGCCGTTTGCACTGAACGAAAAAGGCTGAGCTGGCAGAGGTGGCGCTGAGGTGGCACGTTACGGAGGCCAGGTCGCATGTAGCATTTCGTAACAGGACGTATAAGTCCCTGGAGACGGAGCATTTCGTAACAGGACGTATAAGTCCCTGGAGACGAAAACGACGCCGTTCCGTCTCCTCCCCCATCTGCCATTTTCTTCTACCTTCGTCCTTTTTCCTTCCATTCTTCTTCCTCAGCCCCTTCCTCCATCACTGCCGCACAGCCGCGCCTCCGTCAGCCACCATCAACGCCAGCGACCTCCTCCGTCCTTCTTCTTCTTCCTCTTGCGATTCACTCAACCTCTCCGCCCAATTTGGCCATGTCCGCATCGCCATAGAAATCATAGACTCACTCTCTGCTCTCCAATTCCACTAAGCAATTCTTCTACAAATGGCTGAAACTCCAAACGCCTCAACGTCCTCACCTAAACCCTCTACCATGGACCCTTAATCCCAACCTTCCCAAAGTCCAAACCCAAACTCAATCCCTAATTTAAATCCCAATCCTTCAATTCACAATATCTCTTCCCCTTCTCTCCCTCCTCTCCCCCAAGACCCTCAGCAATCACAGCAACAGCAACCATAACAGCAGCAGCAGCAACAGCTTCAGCAACAGCTTCAGCAACAATCACAGCAACAACAACAAACGCAACAGAATCGACAAAATGGGTGTTGTGGGGGAGTAAATGAAGAAAGGAAATTCTTCCTTCCATGGCGTCTGAAGGAGTATCACAAAAGAAAGCCAAGAAAAAAAATTCAAACTTGTCACGATATTCACTTACCCAAAAGAGCAAAGAACCAATAACATTACAAAAAATCAAAACTTGTGTTGAAGGTGTGAGTGAAAAAAAGGAACTAAAATTATGGAAAATGAAAATTACTTGTCGAAAACGACAGTGAGGGAATCGAAGTTGATTGGGTCTTCAAGGAACCCCTGTTTGTGCTTGCAACCAAACAGCCCTTGGTGGTGGCCATTGGCACCGTGTGCTCTACCCCATCGAGCAACAATGGACCCACAACACCCACTGAAATCTGAACAAACCCTATCGTCGGACACCACCTGCTGTACGAGCTCCTCGTCGTCAGAAGAGAGAGGAGGAATCTGAGGCGGAACGTGAAGTGGAAGTTGAGGTTTCTGCGATGGCGGAGCAGGAGAAATAGCGGCGACGGCAGAGCAGTCGATTATTCTGGCGGGGCAGGGGCCGGGGTTTCTTGCGTCGTCTTTAATGATTTCTTCTTCTTCTTCTGCTTCATCATCGGAGGAAGCTCGAGACGAAGCTGCAATAATGGGTTGGACAAGGCCAATACCAAAATATCGAGGTAGACGAGGGAGAAGAAATGGAGGTCAGTAACAAAACGGCGTCGTTTTTGTCTCCAGGGACTTATATGTCCTGTTTCGAAATGCTCCCTGTTACATGGCCTCCGTAACGGCCAGGTTAGCACCATCTCTGCCAGGTCAAACTTTTCCGTCCCGTCCAAACGCCTGAATCCAACGGAAGGATTGAAATGTCCACGTTTTTCGGGGGTGAGGGACTTAAATGTATTTTCCATTCCTTGAGGACGAAAATGTCCGCGAAAAAAAAGGTTAGGGACGAAAATGTCCTTTACTCTAAAATTAATTTTCTTTTCCTTTCTCTTTTGCCATTTTGTTAGATGTCCGGCTGTCCACCACCCTTCACAAAAAGAAAAATATTAGATGATTGATATTTTTTATAAATATTAGTCAATATTTTGAATAAATATTTAATTTTTATATTATTATAATTTAGATTATAAAATTTAAAATTCAGTATAAAAATATTTTTATTAATCAAGTATTGATTAAAATAATAATTTTTATTAGTCATATAATATTATTTAAAAAAAAATCAAATAACATATATAATTATCAGAATTGAATCGATAATTGATCTGGTTAGAATATTGAATTATTAAATCACTGGTTTAACTGTTAGATTACTAATGAACTGATTAGTCTGATTATTATATATAATTCTATTTCATTCTTTTATAATAAGTATTTTCTTTTTAATTTTGTCCATGTATTACATTAAATATTACTTTTGTTATGGATTCGACCCTCGGGCTCCACACTCGAGCGGCCTCTATACCCGGATACTTGGGATCGGCTCGCTTCCTTCTTCTAGAAGGTCCAAAATGGTCATCTAGACCTTCTAACCAATATTCAAATTCAAATACCTCTCTTATCTTAGTCAAATAAGATAAGATGAAATAATTTCCACTAGTCATATATAGGGGAGCCCAAGGTCCCCTCAGGTACGTCATTCATTCTACACACCTTATACCTCTTAGATCCATTCTGACTTGAGCGTCGGAGTGTCTTTGCAGGTACTACCCCCAATTGCTTCAGTTAGATAATCTGGCGACCGCCTCGACTCGCAAATTCTCGATCCATCTCACAACCCGTACCGAAAACTTCCAGTACATTGGCACTGTTTGTGCGGATTGCAACGTCGTGGCAGCATGGCAAATAACCCCGAGGAGCAATCCCCAAGCCACCACCACAGTTCACACACACGAAACCCAACTCCCAAACGCGGGATACCACCCCTCCTACCCAGGGAAAAATAACAAGTGCTGTTCGCCAACCAACCCCGCCCCAGCAGCAACTAAAAGAGGACAACCATCCACCCCCTGAAACCCGAGCCCCCGACGGCCTGGGAGAAAAGATAGTCCAAATCATCCAGAATCTGTGCCTCCGGGCGCAAGACCTTGAAGGACGGGTTACGACCAAAGAACGGTGTCATGCGGAACACGAAAACCATGCGACTTTCAGAACCCGATCTCACCGTGAAACCAGGTACAAGATGTCACCCGAACGATGACATGGCTAAAGACACGACCACAGCGTTTTTTGGGACCCGAAACACCGACATGAAGAAGATGACCGACAACACCACCGGGAAGCCAAGCGTGCAAGAAGCGAATATGTGATAATGGGAGCCACCCCTTTCACCGAAAGAATCTTACGAGCCAAGCTTTGAAAGGGCTTTGACAAGCCCACTGACATGAAATACGATGGGACCAAAGATCTCAGGAACACCTAACAGCCTTCAAGGCCAGGATGAACCTGGAAGGAGCCACCGACACGGTCTGATGTAGGGTCGTCCTAGTAACCCTAGCTGGCCCCGCAATCAAATGGTTAAACTCCCTCCAGAACGGCTCCATAACCAGCTTTCATGACATCTCAAGAAAATTTATGGCCGAATTCACCACCAGAATTGCCAAAAGCCAAGCACCCTATTAGCTTACTTGGAATTAGCCAGAGATAAGACAAATTTACGAGAAAATACCTCGATAGGTTCAATGATGAGTGCCTCATGGTCGACGGACTCACGGACTTGGTTGCCAGTTCCTGCCTAACCAACGGCCTCATGAACAAAGACTTCCAAAAACACCTCACCACCAAAACGGTTTGGACTATGCATGAAATTCAAAGCGTCGCAAGGGAATACATAAAGGATGAAGAGGTAAGTCAAGTTGTGGCCGCTAACAAACGAAAGTATGTAACACCCTAATTACCCTAAGCCTTACCTCTAGCCGTAAGGCAAAGGTTAATCAGATGTTACGACAGTTCTAAGGCTTATACATATTTATATATAGAAGGAAATGATATATTCTAGAAGCCCGATGAAGGATTAAGCTCAATAACAGAATTACAGAAGTGCGAAATGTTCACACGAAGTTAACGCACAAGACACAAGGTATAAATGCAAGAGAATTAGAACATATATAGATATAAGAGTATAAATATCATAGGGAACTAGCCGCAGCTTGCGGAGTTTAAGCCGACTAGTATACACAGACATACAGAGTTTTAGAGTTCAAAATAGCTTATACAACTATTCTCTCAAAATAAGCCTCTAAGGCCATAAAAATAAATATACAAAGAGATGTGAGAGTAACTACAACAAAGTAAAACAGAAATGAACCAAGGAGGAACCATACTCCGTTCTGTCACCATATCCGCAATCTCACCGAGGTGGATTACGACCTGTATCTGAAAAACAAAAACAAAGTATGGAATGAGAACTGGAGGTTCTCAGTATGGTAACAGTGCCCAATATGTAAGATGTAAGGCTCCAGGACGCCGAAGGCAATCCTAGAACTTCACACCAATACTGACATTCAAGCTTAGAACAAATATAATTAACGTAAACCATAAACAATAAACAGGATTTTCTAAACTTAAAGGATTTCTAATTAGTATTAATCACACCGCTGTATCCCACAGCCTTCGCCAACCTATCCTCCGCGCGATCCTATCGCCACCGCTTACCTAACCTCTTCAGCACCAGACAAACACAGATAATGCAAGCAAGGAAAATCACAGGTAGTATTCATATATATACAAGTAATTCAAGAAGCAAGTAAGCATGTTATACAATTAGGCAAACCCAAGTAATCAAAGCAAACAAGCATATAAGAGATGCATATGATGAATGCCTGCCATATTGGCTCGTGATATCACTTGTCGGTCCGTAAATGCCAACCCGACACATCCTCCCAGATGTAGCCTTTTCTGCCACACCAGAGATATAGTGTCCTGCACACTCATGCAGTAGCAAATCTGCTACGCCAGAGATATAGTGCCCTGCACACTCATGTAGTAGGGAGTCTACTACACCAGGGATATAGGCCCCGCACACTTCCTGCAGCAGAGAAGGAACCAAGCACAACAAATCATGCAGCAGAAAAATCTGTCACGCCGGAGATATAGGCTCCGCACACTCTCAACAACGACTCGTCATGTAGCAGAACAATCTGCTACGCCGAAGATATAGGCTCCGCACACTCTTAACAACAACTCGTCATGCAGTAGACAATCTGCTACGCCGGAGATATAGGCTCCGCATAGTCTTAACAACAACTCGTCATGCAGCAGACAATCTGCTACGTCGGAGATATAGGCTCCACACACTCTTAAAAATAACTCGTCATGAAGCAGAACAATATGCTATGCGGAAATATAGGCTCCGCACACTCTTAACAACAACTGGTTATGCAGCAGAACAATCTGCTACGCCGGAGATATAGGCTCCGCACACTCTTAACAATCCAATCATTTCCTCATTATTCCTTTCCAAGTTCTCAACTCATCATAACCATCATCAATTCATAGTTTTCCATTCTGAACTCATTGGTTCGTCAGTTTCTCAATTCATTGCCAGAAATCACCAAGTTCACTACTCTTCCTTCTCTCTCGACTAAATCATCCTCAATACACCAGAAACATAAACCTCCGTTCTCTAACTTTTTCAAAGAAAAACCAAATAATTTCTCCTAAGACCTTTCCCATGTTTCAATGCCCAAAAATAAGCCCAAGAGCCTCAATTAAGTATCATAGAAGTATACAACATTGTTGGAAAAGTAAGATAGTGTAAAAACAAAGTTTAAGTTATAAAACAGGGCGTGTGCATGCACACAAGGGTGTTCATGCGCACGCCCAAAGGGATTTTTAAAAAGTGTGCATACGCATAGGGGTGTGCGTACGCACATGTACCAATTTTCAAAATTCTGTTCACTCGCACAAGGCGTGCTAGCGCCCCCAACAGGCTGACCTTCCCAACATGTGCGTATGCACAAGGCTGTGCATGCGCACAAGTTGTAAAACTTCATTGGTTATGTGAGCGCACAGGTTGTGCTAGCGCTCGAAACAGAAGCCATTCCCCTATGTGTGCGTATGCACAAGGCTGTGCGTGCGCACAAGTTTTAAAATTTTACAGGGGTGTGCGTGCACACAAGGATGTGCGTGCACACATACCAGAAATTACAAAATTTTGCAACTTTGCAGAATTTCAGATTTTAACACCAATCTTTGAATGATTATAATTTCCTCCACAAAAATCCAAATTTTACAAACTTTATATCGATTTGAAGAGTTTTCAATAAGCTTCAATTCTAAATAAATTTCAACCAAGTTTGAAAATTGAGGCATAAGTTATGATCAGACAAAGTTCACAAAAAATAAACTTTTACCAAAAGTTCACAAAGCTCTCAATTCCTTGCAATACACAACCAAAACCAATTTAAACCATTCCAAACTCCAATTTCCATCATAACTCACGCTTTTTGTCACTTTCCACTAATCATACCAAATTTTTTACTCATTACATTATTCTCAACTTCAAACATCAACTATATAACACTAAAATCCATCCTCCACCAACACTTTCATCAATCATAATTCAATCAATACCAAACATCAAAATCAATCTCATTCCATCTTAATTTCAATCTCTCACACCATCTTTACCAATTTCAACATCATGATTCATCAACATATTCCAAAAAAATCATCAATTCATCATAATCCATATCATTTATCAACAATCTCAATACTCACCTTCAATTTACCAACAACATCAATATTCATCATCAATCATCAACCATATCAACAAACCCTCATCAACAACAATAAATCACACAATCATCATCAACCTTCATAATCATTAAATACCAACAATCATCATCAAACTCATATATTCCTCATACCAAAACTCCATATCATCATCACCATCATACAAGTTATCCCCAAACATCAAAATCACATACAATTAAACATACACCCAAAACATTCAACCCTATCTTAAGGCCAAATAGCCTAAATTTCCAGAAACATTACATATAAAGAAAATCGAAACCATACCTTGGCCAATTTCCAATATGCACAATCCACCACTCAAAATCTAAACAAGCTTCCAACAAGCACCAAAGCTCAACTAACATCATGTATATATCAAAATCAAAACCTATAAACCATAACATACAATATTACAAGGATTTATGAGCAATTTTACCTTGTCCAAAGAGGATTGAGGCAATTTCCAACAATTACCCGCTACTAGAGACCACCTAAACAACCTAAACCACAAAACTCACTCAAAAACCAAACCCAAAAACGCACAGAATCTAGGGCAGGAAACTGGAGTGTGAGTTGAGAGATCTTACCAACAAAACCAAAATAGAAAGAAAGATCTCGTCAAGAGCTTCGCGTGGCCGCAAACGGCTTGTCAATCGGAGCTTCGTAGCTCAAGTTATGGCTCCCGGAAAGTGACAATGAATAGTGCACTCTCTTCTTCATCTCTTCCCTCTTCTCACCGTCCCTCTCTCTTTCTTTTCTAAAAAAAGAGGCCAAATGGCCTCATAACTTCCTTTTAAATGTTGGACTTGGACCCAACTTGGGCCCGGTCCAACCCATTAGCGTTTTGGGTCCGTTTGGCTCACTTTGGGCCAAAACCTTTAAGATTAGTTCCCGGTTTTCAATTCTAAATTTTTTTTGGTCCTTTCAAAACAATAAATCAATTTTCAAAAATATGATTTTTCTCAAAACACAGTACCGGACAGACTTAAACCGGTTCGACCAGTTCGGCTGTCGGTTCGCGATTTTTTTCGGTTTTTAAAAAAAATACATTTTCTGACTCAAAAAATTCATTAAAACCAAATTTCACCTTTATACTTTTAAATTAAAACTTCTAAATTTTGAATCTACTCTGAGCACTAAAAATTATTATTTTATTAAAACGATTTAGCTGGTTCTTACACAGTACGACAACTCGGCACCTTGCAATAACCCTCCACCAAAAGAACCCCAAAAAAGAGCACCCCAAACTGACAAACGCCAACCGGCAACCTTGGGTGGGAAAAATTTCAAGCTACACCCCCTGCCCGCTCCCATCACAGAAATCTACTAATAAATAGTAGAATAGGGCATCCTCCTGAAAGCACGACAACTAGGGGTGGAAACAGGCCAGGCCAGGCCAGGCTTTGCTCTTAACAGGCCTGGCCTGTCATACAGTTAATTGGCCTGAGCCTGGCCTGCAGCCTGTTATAGGCTCTTTATAAGGTACTAGGCCTGGCCTGTTATTCAGCCTGGCCTGGCCTGAAGCCTGTTAAAAGGCCTGATAATTTTTTTTTACAAAAATAAAAATATTATTTAAAAAAATTATTTTTTAATAAAAATATTTATATGTAATATGTCATATATTTAATATTTATAAAAAAATTTAAACTTTTAATATATTAAAAATATACAAAAATATTTATAATAAAATATAATAAATTTAAAATATCTCATAATTTTGTTATAATAAATAATTATTTATATATTTAATTATATTTTAACAGGCCCAGGCAGGCCTGACAGGCCAATAAGGCTAATTAGTGAGCCTGGGCCTGGCCTATTAACGTATTAAGGCTTTTAAAAGAGCCTGGGCCTGTGCCTATTTTATAACAGGCCAGGTTAGGCCAGGCCAAATACAGGCCAGACTGCAGGCCCCTGGCAGGCCGCCTGGCCTTTTTCCACCCCTAACGACAACTGAAAGAGCAGACAGGTGGCAACAAAAGGCTGTATTGCGGCTATCACCGAGGATACAGACACAAAATCCAAGGCTTCTTCGATTTAAAAGATGCCCTTGAACAAACCATTCAAGACGGCAAACTACCCGAGTTTGCCAAGATTATCTGAGAACCCAAAAGAACAGAAAGAAAAAGATCACCAGACCGCGAAGGCCATAACCCAAGGACACTACGACAAACACCACAGGAAGGTCCCGAGTCCGACCCCACCATAGTAGAAAACATCATCACTGGAAAGAACGCGCTAGAAAAGTCAAAATTGGCACTGAGAAAGGACCTTAAAGTCCTGGCAATAAGAAACCAAGCTCCAACCCCCCTGCCCATAGAGGCAATTCCATTCTCCCCTGATGACTGCCAACACGGCACCTCGGCGGAAGAGTCCCCATTCGTCATCTCGGCCAGAGTCAGGACCAGACTGGTAAAGAGAATACTGGTTAACACCAGAGCAGACTCCAACATCCTCTTCAGAGGAGCTTTCAACAAGCTAGGTCTCCGAACCAAAAATTTGCAAACCCATCGCAATGGAGTAACTGGACTCGGGGACAACTTCCTGAAACTGGATGGATCCATAGTGTTACCACTCACTATTGGAACTGGAAGCCAAAGGAAGACCATCCTCTCCGAGTCCGTAGTCCTCAAAAACTCCACTACCTATAATATCATCCTTGGAAGGAAAACGATCAACGACCCTTCCGCCGTTATTTTCACCAAATTCCTCCTCATGAAGTTCCAAGCCAATAACGGCACCATCAGAATAATTCATGGGGACCGGGAAGTCGCAGTAGAATGTGGCAACACCAGCCTGGCTCTCCACAAGAGGTCTTGTGATGCAGCTGACATGTTTCTCGCCGACCTCGACGCACGCCAAGACGGTCAGCCTAGACCAGAATCGGAGGGAGACATGGAAAATAACAAATAGGGCAAACCAAGAAAGAATATATATTCATCAACAAGAACCTGCCCTATGACCTGAAAGGGAACCTAATTTAACTTTTAAAGTAGAACAAAGACCTATTCGCGTTTATTTCGGCCGACATGCCAGGCATAAACCCCAATCTAATTTCCCATCGTTTGGCCATGGATCCAAATGCCAAGCCCGTGACCTATAGAAGGAGGAAAATGTCACCAGACCAGGCAGCCAAACTCAGGAAGCAAGTCAAAGCCCTGCTAAAAGCAGGCTTCATCTGAGAATTACCTTATGTGACCTGGCTAGCCAATGTCATATTAGTCAAGAAAGCAAATGACAAGTGACGAATGTGCATCAATTACACCGACTTGAATAAAGCTTGCCTCAAAGACGCCTTTCCCTTCCCGAACATCGACAGACTCATCGACGCCGTGTTAGGACTTAAATTTCTCAGCTTTATAGAGGCCTACTCGGGGTATAATCAAATACCTATGCTCCGGCCCGATGAAGAAAAGACAGCTTTCGTAATGTTCGATGGCACGTACTGCTACACAGTCATGCCATTCGGACTAAAAAACGCATGAGCTACTTACCAAAGGCTCGTCACCAAGATTTTCAAGACCTCTTTGGAACCAAGTTGGAGGTTTACATCGATTACATGCTCCCCAAAACCCAAACCGGTGAAGAGCTTGTTAGTGACCTCAAATTTGTGTTAAATACCTTAAGAAAACATCGAATGCGCCTCAATTAGACAAAGTGCGCGTTCAGGATGGAAGCCAGAAAATTTCTGGGTTTCATGATCACCTAACGGGGGGTCGAAGCAAACCCAGAAAAGTGTAGAACCATCTTTGATATAAGCGACCCGGAAAGTATCAAGGACATCCAAAGATTAACTGGACGACTAGCCCTTCTCTCCCGATTCCTCGGGGCCTTGGCCTAAAGGGCCATCCCTTTCTTCAAACTAATAAAAAGGGCATCAATTTTAAGTGGGAAACCGAGTGCGAAGAAGCCTTTCAGCACTTCAAAAAAGTACTGGCAGAATCCTTCATACTCTCCAAACTCAAAACTGGGGAAACACTTTATCCCTACCTATCCATAACAAAAGAGACACTAGCTGCGTCACTCGTCCGAGAAAACGAGCATAAGGCACAAGAGCCAATATACTTCATAAGCAAGGTCCTAAAAGCACGGAGACACGCTATTTCCGACTCGAAAAAGTTGCCTTTGTGCAACTCACAGCCTTGCGACACCTCCGACAATACTTTCAGGCCCACTCTATTACGATCTGAACTGACCAGGCGGTCAGGCAAGTGCTACAAAAGTCGGACCTAGTAAGAGGGATGCTCGCATGGTCCGTCGAACTATCTCAATACTGGATCGGATTCGGGTCCCAAAACGTCATCAAAGCACAAGCTATAGCCGACTTCAACACCAAAATGACCCCAGGAAACGAACCCAAAAAACTCTAGAAACTACATGTGGATGGCTCATCCAACACTAGTTTGGGAGGAGCAGGAGTGATACTGGAAACTAAAACTGGAATCGTCATCGAATAGTCCATTCGATACGAATTCCCGATATCCAGGAATCAAGCCGAATACGAGGCCCTCCTGGCCGGATTGATATTAGCCAAAGAAGTCGGGGTGAACGCATCAGAAATTTGCAGCGACTTCCAGGTAGTCATCTCCCAAATTAACGAAAACTACCAAACACGGGACCCCCTGCTATAACAATACCTAGCAAAGGCAAAAGAACTGGCGGCCAAGTTCGAGCGAGTAACCATTCAACACATTCCTGAAGAATGAAACACAAGGGCAGACTTACTCTTAAAGCTACTGATGAGCGGATAATTTATACGCTTTTTGGCACTGTTTTTACATAGTTTTTAGTATATTTTAGTTAGTTTTTAGTATATTTTTATTAGTTTTTATGCAAAATTTACATTTCTGGACTTTACTATGAGTTTGTATATTTTTTTGTGATTTTAGGTATTTTCTGGCTGAAATTGAGGGGCCTGAGCAAAAATATGATTCAGAGGCTGAAAAAAGACTGCAGATGCTGTTCGATTCTGACCCTGCTGCACTCGAGATGGATTTTCTCGAGCTACAGAAGCCCAATTGGCGCGCTCTCAATTGCGTTGAAAAGTAGAGATCTTGAGCTTTCCAGCAATATATAATAGTTCATACTTTACCCGAGTTTTGATAATGCAAACTGGCGTTTAAACGCCAACTTTCTACTCTATTCTGGCGTTTAACGCCAGAACTGGCATAAAAGCTGGAGTTAAACGCCCAAACTGGCACCAGAGTTGGTGTTTAACTCCAAGAAAAGTTTCTACATTTGAAAGCTTCAATGCTCAGCCCATGCACACACCAAGTGGGCTGGGAAGTGGATTTCTGCATAATTTACTTGTTTCTGTAAACCCTAGGTTACTAGTTCATTATAAATAGGACCTTTTACTATTGTATTTTCATCTTGGTTATTCTGGTTTCCTCTCTGGGGCCGAAGCCAATGAACACCATTGTCACTTATGTATTTTCAACGGTGGAGTTTCTACACCCCATAGATTAAGGTGTGGAGCTCTGCTGTTCTTCATGAATTAATACAATTACTACTGTTTTTCTATTCAATTCAAGCTTATTCTTGTTCTAAGATATTCATTCGCACACAAGAACATGATGAATGTGATGATTATGTGACACTCATCACCATTCTCACTTATGAACGCGTGCTTGACAACCACTTCTGTTCTACATGAAACAAGCTTGAATGCATATCTCTAAGCCTCCTGATTCACGACGCATGGTTGCTTCTCCTGACAACAGAACCTTCCATTCCGTGAAATCAGAGTCTTCGTGGTATAAGCTAGAATCAATTGGCAGCATTCTTGAGATCCAGAAAGTCTAAACCTTGTCTGTAGTATTCTGAGTAGGATCTGGGATGGGATGACTGTGACGAGCTTCAAACTCGCGAGTGTTGGGCGTAGTGACAGACGCAAAAGGATCAATGGATCTTATTCCAACATGAGTGAGAACCGACAGATGATTAGCCGTGCGGTGACAGCGCATTTGGACCATTTTCACTGAGAGGACGGACGGTAGCCATTGACAACGGTGATCCCCCCAATATACAGCTTGCCATGGAAGGGAATACGCATGGTTGAATGAAAGCAATAGGAAAGCAGAGGTTCAGAAGTAATAAGCATCTCCATACGCTTATCTGAAATCCCACCAATGAAGTACATAAGTATTTCTATTTTATTTTATGTTTTAATTATATCTTAATCATCAAAACCTCAAAACTATTTGAATTCGCCTGTCTGAGATTTACAAGGATGACCATAGCTTGCTTCAAGCCGACAATCTCCGTGGGATCGACCCTTACTCACGTAAGGTATTACTTGGACGACCCAATGCACTTGTTGGTCAGCTGCATGGAGTTGTGTGAAAAGTGTGCGATCACGATTTCGTGTACCAAGTTTTTGGCGCCGTTGCCGGGGATTGTTCGAGTTTGGACAACTGACGGTTCATCTTGTTGCTCAGATTAGGTAATTTTATTTTATTTTATTTTCGAAAAAAATTTAATAAAACCATGAAAAAATAAAAAATAATTTGTGTTTCTTGTTTGAATCTAGTGTCAGATTTTAAGTTTGGTGTCAATTGCATGTTTTTCTTTTTCTTGCATTTTTCGAAATTTTATGCATTATGTTCTTTGTTGATCTTCAAGTTGTTCTTGATGATTTTCTTCGTTCTGATCTTTAAACTCTCCTGTTTGGTGTCTTTTATTGTTTTTCATATGCATTTCCAAATTGTTATTCTCCCTAGTATACAAACTTCTAAGTTTGGTGTCTTGCATGCGTTATTTGTTTTGATCTTGATTTTCCATGTTTAGCTTCATTCTGTTGTTTTTCTTTCCCATCAATAAAAAAAAATTCAAAAAAATTTTCAAAATTATGTCTTTTCAAGTCAATAATACAAAGAATTGAAGACTCAGAACATACAACAGAGGAATTAAAGAGAAAAAGCTGGGCGTTCAAAACGCCCAGTGAGGAAGGAAAACTGGCGTTTAAATGCTAGCTAGGTGGCTGGGCGTTAAACGCCCAAAAGGGTAGTATTTTGGGCGTTAAACGCCAGAATGTATACCATTCTGGGTATTTAACACCAGAACAACACAAGAGAGGTAAGTTAGTTTTTAATTCAAATCTTTTTCAAATCTTCATAATTTTTCAAAATCAATGCTAACATTTAATGTGATTGATTCAAAATCTCAAGTTGTTACTTGCCTATTAAGAAAGGTTGAATTTTTTTTAAAATTTTAAAATCATATCTTTTAGTTTCTTGTTAGTCAAGTAATCAACTTTAATTTTCAAAATAAAATCTTTTAAAATTATTTTTCAATCATATCTTCTCAATCATATCTTTTTCAAAATAAATTTCAATCATATCTTTTTCAAAATCAATTTCAAAATCTTCTCTAACTTCTTATCTTTTAAAAATTGATTTTCAAATCTCCTAAAATCAACTGCTTGACTTTTTGTTTGATTTTAAAAGTTTTCTATTTCAATCATATCTTTTTCAAACTCACCTAACCACTTTCTCAATTTTGATTTTCGAAAAAACCATCACCACTTTTTCAAAATTCTTTTTAATTAATTTGAAATTATAATTTTATTTAAAAATTTGTTTTCAAAAATTCTTCTCCCTCCTCACCTTTTTCTATTTAAGGACTAACACTCCCCCTCATTTAGAAATTCGGACTCACTCCCTTTCTATAAGTTCGAATTCCCCTCTCTACCTCATTCTTCTATTCTTCTTTTCCTTTGACACTTCAAGGAATCTCTATACTGTGACATAGAGGATTTCATACTTTCTTGTTCTCTTCTCTTTCATATAAGCAGGAGCAAGGATAAGAACATTCTTGTTGAAGCTGATCTGGAACCTGAAAGGACTCTAAAGAGGAAGCTAAGAGAAGCTAAAGCACAATACTTTGGAGAGAACCTGACAGAATTCTTCAAAAAAGAAGAAGACATGGCCGAACCCAACAACAATGGTGGAGATGCAAGGAAGATGCTTGGTGACTTCATTGCACCCTCTTCTGACTTCTGTGGAAGAAGCATCTCAATTCCTGCAATTGGAGCAAACAACTTTGAGCTTAAGCCTCAATTAGTTTCTCTAATGCAGCAGAATTGCAAGTATCATGAACTTCCATTGGAAGATCCTCATCAATTTTTAGCTGAATTCTTGCAAATCTGTGACACTGTTAAGACCCATGGGGTTGACCTTGAGGTCTACAAACTTATGCTTTTCCCTTTTGCTGTAAGAGACAGAGCTAGAACATGGTTGGACTCACAACCTAAGGATAGCCTGAACTCTTGGGAAAAGCTGGTCAATGCCTTCTTGGCAAAGTTCTTTCCACCTCAAAAATTGAGTAAGCTTAGAGTGAAAGTCCAGACCTTCAGACAGAAGGAAGGCGAATCCCTCTATGAAGCTTGGGAAAGATACAAGCAATTGATCAGAAGGTGTCCTTCTGGCATGCTTTCAGAATGGAGCATCATATGCATATTCTATGATGGTCTATCTGAACTGTCCAAGATGTCATTGGATAACTCTGCTGGTGGATCTCTTCATCTGAAGAAGACGCTTGAAGAAGCCCAGAAACTCATTGAAATGGTCGCAAATAACCAATTCATGTACACTTCTGAAAGGAATCCTGTGAATAATGGGACAACTTAGAAGAAAGGAATTCTTAAGATTGACACTCTGAATGCCATATTGGCTCAGAAGAAAATATTGACTCAGTAAGTCAATATGATTTCTCAGAGTCTGGCTGGAATGCAACCTGCAACAGGCAGTACTAAGGAAGCTTCCTCTGAAGAAGAAGCTTATGATCCTGAGAATCTTGGAATGGCAGAAGTGAATTACATGGGAGATTCCTATGGAAACACTTACAATCCTACATGGAGGAATCATCCTAACCTCTCATGGAAGGATCAACAGAAGCCTAATCAAAGCTTCAATAATAATAATTGTGGGAGAACACGGTTCGGCAATAGCAAGCCTTTTCCATCATCTTCTCAGCAACAGACAGAGAATTCTGAGCAGAGTCTCTCTAGCTTAGCAACCATAATCTCTGATCTATCTAAGACCATACTAAGTTTTATGACTGAAGCAAGGTCCTCTATTAGAAATTTGGAGGCACAAGTGGGTCAGCTGAGTAAAAGAGTTACTGAACTCCCTCCTAGTACTCTCTCAAGCAATACAGAAGAGAATCCAAAAAGAGAGTGTAAGGACATCAACATACCCCACACGGCCGAACCTGGAGAGGAGGAAGAGGCAGTGATTTCCAGTAAGGAAGACCTCAATGGACATCCACTGGCCTCCAAGGAGTTCCCTAATGAGGAACCAAAGGAATCTGAGGCTCATATAGAGACCATAGAGATTCCACTGAACTTACTTCTGCCATTCATAAGCTCTGATGAGTATTCTTCCTCTGAAGAGGATGAAGATATTACCGAAGAGCAAGTTGTTAAGTACCTTGGAGAAATCATGAAGTTAAATGCCAAGTTATTTGGTAATGAGACTTGGGAGGATGAACCTCCATTGCTCATCAATGAACTGAATACCTTGGTTAGGCAAAAATTACCCAAAAAGAAACCGGATCCCGAAAAATTTTTAATACCTTGCACCATAGGAACCATGACCTTTGAGAAAGCTCTGTGTGACCTAGAATCAAGTATAAACCTCATGCCCCTCTCTGTAATGGAGAAGCTAGGGATCCTTGAAGTGCAGGCTGCAAGAATCTCACTAGAGATGGCAGACAATTCAAGAATATAGGCTTATGGACTTGTAGACGATGTCTTGGTAAAGGTTGAAGACGTTTACATCCCTGCTGAATTCATAATCCTGGACACTGGGAAGAGTATGGATGAATCCATCATCCTTGGCAGACTCTTTCTAGCCACAGCAAAAGCTGTGACTGATGTTGACAGAGGAGAGTTAGTCCTTCAAGTGAATAAGGACTACCTTGTGTTTAAGGCTCAAGGATCTCCTACTACACACATGGAGAAGAAGCATGACAAGCTTCTCTCAATGCAGAGTCAAACATAGCCCCCACATTCAAACTCTAAGTGTGGTGTTGGGAGGCCATCATCATGCTTTGAGTATATGTGAGGCTCCATGAGAGCCCACTGCCAAGCTATTGACATTAAAAAAGCGCTTGTTGGGAGGCGACCCAATTTTATTTAATTATATTTATCTATTTTCCATTGCTATTTTATATATTCTTTAGGTTGATGATCATGTGAAGTCACAAAAATAACAGAAAAAGCAAAAACAGAATAAAAAATAACATTAAAAATAGCACACCCTGGAGGACGATCTTACTGGCGTTCAAACGCCAGTAAGGGTAGCAGAATGGGCGTTAAACGCCTAGTCTGGCACCATTCTGGGCGTTTAACACCAGAAAAGGGCACCAGACTGGCGTTTAACGCCAGAAAGAAGCACAAAGCTGCCGTTTAATGCCAGAAAAGGGCACCAGACTGGCGTTTAACGCTAGAAAGGGGCACAAAGCTGGCGTTTAAATGCCAGAAAAGGAATAAAAGTTGGCATTTAATGCCAGAAAGGGAAGAAAAGCTGGCGTTAAACGCCAGAAATGGGCAGCAACCTGGCGTTTAACGCTAGGATTGGCAGTCAAAGGGGTGTTTACACGCCAAAATGGTGCATGGATGAGAAGTCCTTGACACCTCAGGATCTGTGGACTAATGAGCGGATAATTTATACGCTTTTTGGCATTGTTTTTAGTATGTTTTTAGTATATTTTAATTGGTTTTTATTATATTTTTATTAGTTTTTAAATAAAAATCACTCTTCTGGACTTTACTATGAGTTTGTGTATTTTTTTGTGATTTCAGGTATTTTCTGGCTGAAATTGAGGGACCTGAGCAAAAATCTGATTCAGAGGCTGAAAAAGGACTGCAGATGCTGTTGGATTCTGACCTCCGTGCATTCGAAGTGGATTTTCTGGAGCTACAGAAGCCCAATTGGCGCGCTCTCAATTGCTTTGGAAAGTAGACATCCTGGGATTTCTAGTAATATATAATAGTCCATACTTTTTCCGAGATTTGATGGCCCAAACAGGCGTTCCAAGTCAGCTCAAGAATTCTGGCGTTTAACGCCAGAACTGGCACAAAAGATGGCGTTTAACTCCAAGAAAAGTCTCTACACATGAAAGCTTCAATGCTCAGCCCAAGCACACACCAAGTGGGTCCGAAAGAAGATTTCTGCATTAATTACCTATTTCTGTAACCCTAGGCTACTATTTTTCTATAAATAGGACCTTTTGCTATTGTGTTGGGAGAGATCTTTGGACGTCTAGTCCATAGACCTTGAAGGCTGGCCATTCGGCCATGCTTACACCATTATCACTTTTGTATTTTCAACGGTGGAGTTTCTACATACCATAGATTAAGGTGTGGAGCTCTGCTGTTCTTCATGAATTAATACAAGTACTATTGTTTTTCTATTCAACTCAAGTCTATTTCTTCTCCAAGATATTCATTCGCACCCAAGAACATGATGAATGTGATGATTACGTGACACTCATCACCATTCTCACCTATGAACGCATGACTGACAACCACTTCCGTTCTACATGCAAACAAGCTTGAATGTGTATCTCTTGGGCTTCTAATATGAGATTGGAACCTTCGTGGTATAGGCGAGAATTATTGGCGGCCATTCCTGAGATTTGAAATGTCTAAACCTTGTCTGTGGTATTCTGAGTAGGATCTGGAAAGGGATGACTGTGACGAGCTTCAAACTCGCGATTGTTGGGCGTGTGAAAGACGCAAAAGGATCAATGGATCCTATTCCAGCATGATCAAGAACCGACAGATGATTAGCCGTGCGGTGACAGTGCATTTGGAACGTTTTAACTGAGAGGACGGGAAGTAGCCATTGACAACGGTGATGCCCAACATAAAGCTTGCCATGGAAAGGAGTATGAATGATTGGAAGAAGGCAATAGGAAAGCAGAGGTTCAGGAGGAACAAAGCATCTTCATACGCTTATCTGAAATTCCAACCAAAGAATTACATAAGTATCTCTATCTTTATTTTATGTTTTATTTATCTTTTAATTATCAATTCTCCATCACCATCTGAATTCGCCTGACTGAGATTTACAAGGTGACCATAGCTTGCTTCAAGCCGACAGTCTCCGTGGGATCGACCCTTACTCACGTAAGGTATTACTTGGACGACCCAGTGCACTTGCTGGTTAGTTGTGCGGAATTATGACAAAGTGTGATTCACGTTTAAGAGCTCCAAGTTCTTTGGCACCATTTTTGATGATCACAATTTCATGCACCAAGTTTTTGGCGCCGTTGCCAGGGATTGTTCGAGTTTGGACAACTGACGGTTCATCTTGTTGCTTAGATTAGGTACTTTTCTTTTTATTTTTCAGAATTTTTAAGAATGAATTCTAGAGTTTCAAGGTAATGTTCTTATCATCACAAAAGCTGATTGATTCTCATCAATTTAGCTGCTGAATGTAATGTCCTGCTGAAGCTTGGCCAGCCATGTCTAATCTTTTTAGCCTAAAGCTTTAGACTAACATTGCATAATTCCTGGAATTCTTATTAAAAGTTTTGAATCTCTTTATTTTCTTTTCCATATAATTTTTGAAAAATTACAAATTTTTTTTAAAATCATAAAAATAAAAAATATTTTATGTTTCTTGTTTGAGTCTAGTGTCAATTTTTAAGTTTAGTGTCAATTGCATTCTTCTTGCATTTTTTGAAAATATGCAATATGTTCTTCATTGATCTTCAAGTTGTTCTTGATGATTTCATTGCTCTAATCTTTAAATTCTCTTGTTTTGTGTATTTTTTTTGTTTCTCATATGCATTCTCAATTTGTTAGTGTCTCTTATATGAAAATTTTTAAGTTTGGTGTCCTGCATGCATTGTTTGTTTGATTTGAGTTTCCTAAGATTAGTTGTATTTTGATTGTTTCTCATCCTTGAAAAATTCAAAAAAATTTCCAAAACTATATCTTTTCAAGTCAATAATACAGAGAATTGAAGATTCAGAACATTCAGCAGAGGAATCAAATAGAAAAAGCTGGGCGTTCAAAATGCCCAGTGAAGAAGGAAAACTGGCGTTTAAACACCAGCCAGGGTACCTGGCTGGGCGTTTAACGCCCAAAAGGGTGGCATTTTGGGCGTTAAACGCCAGAATGGATACCATTCTGGGCGTTTAACGCCAGAAGGACACTAGAGGGAAGATTTTGTTTTTAATTCAAATCTTTTTCAAATTTTCATAATTTTTCAAAATCAAATCTTTTTCAAATCATATCTTTTCAATCATATCTTTTCAAAATCAATTTCTTTCCATTTTTTTATTTTCAAAAATCCTTGCTACTATTAATGATTTACTTCAAAATTTTCAAGTTGTTACTTGCCTACTAAGAAAGGATCAAATTTTAAATTTTAAGAATCATATCTTTTAATTTCTTGTAAGTCAAGTAATCAACTTTAATTTTAAAACTTTCTTTTTTTTAAAATTGATTTTCAATCATATCTTTTCAATCATATCTTCTCAATCACATCTTTTTCAAAATTAACTCTCAATCATATCTTTTTAATTTCTAATTTCAAAATCTTTTCAAAAATCACTTAATTTCTTTCCTAATTGTAATTTTTGAAAATCTCAATCAAATTTTCAAATTTCTTTTAATTATTTCAAAATCGTTTTAATTTAATTTTGAAAATTCTTCTCCTCTTCTCACATCCTTCTATTTAAGGGACTAACACTCCTCTTCAAGGTGCAATTCGAACTCTATCCTTCTTGATAAGTTCGAATTCTCTTCTATCTACCTTCTCCTTCTATTCTTCTTTTCCTCTGACACCTCAAGGAATCTCTATACTGTGACATAGAGGATTCTCTACTTTCTTGTTCTCTTCTCTTTCATATGAGCAGGAACAAAGATAAAGGCATACTTGTTCAAGCTGATCCTGAACCTGAAAGGACCTTGAAGAGAAAGATAAGAGAAGCTAAAGCACAATTCTCTCTAGAGGGCCTAACAGAGCTTTTCAAGTAAGAAGAAACCATGGCAGCCGAAAACAACAATGCCAACAATGCAAGGAAGGTGCTTGGTGACTTTACTGCACCTACTCCCGACTACTATGGGAGAAGCATCTCAATCCCTGCCATTGGAGCAAATAACTTTGAGCTTAAGTCTCAATTAGTTTCTCTAATGCAACATAATTGCAAGTTTCATGGACTTCCCTTGGAAGATCCTCATCAGTCCTTAGCTGAATTCTTGCAAATCTATGACACTGTCAAGACCAATGGGGTTGACCCTAAAGTCTACAGACTTATGCTTTTTCCTTTTGCTGTAAGAGACAGAGCTAGGACATGGTTGGATTCATAACCCAAAGAAAGCCTGAACTCTTGGGAAAAGCTAGTTAATGCCTTCTTGGCAAAGTTCTTTCCACCTCAAAAATTGAGCAAGCTTAGAGTGAAAGTCCAAACCTTCATACAGAAGGAAGGAGAATCCCTCTATGAAGCATGGGAAAGATACAAGCAATTGATCAGAAGATGTCCTTCTGACATGCTTTCTGAATGGAGCATCATAGGTATTTTCTATGATGGTCTGTCTGAACTATCCAAGATGTCATTGGATAGCTCTGCTGGAGGATCTCTTCATTTGAAGAAGACGCCTACAGAAGCTCAGAAACTCATTGAAATGGTTGCAAATAACCAATTCATGTACACTTCTGAAAGGAATCCTGTGAATAATGGGACAACTCAGAAGAAGGGAGTTCTTGAGATTGATAATCTGAATGCCATATTGGCTCAGAATAAAATATTGACCCAACAAGTCAATATGATTTCTCAGAGTCTGTCTGGAATGCAAGCAGCAACAGGCAGTACTAAGGAAGCTTCCTCTGAGGAAGAAGCTTATGATCCTGAGAACCCAACAATGGAAGAGGTGAATTACATGGGAGAACCCTATGGAAACACCTATAATCCTTCATAGAGAAATAATCCAAATCTCTCATGGAAGGACCAACAGAGACCTCAATAAGGTTTCAACAATAGTAATGGTGGAAGAAATAGATTTAGCAATGGCAAACCTTTTCCACCATCTTCTCAGCAACAGATAGAAAATTCTAAGCAGAGCCACTCTGACTTAGCAACTATAATCTCTGATCTAATCAAAACCACTCAAAGTTTCATGACTGAAACAAGGTCCTCCATTAGAAATTTGGAGGCACAAGTGGGTCAGCTGAGTAAGAAAATTACTGAACTCCATCCTAGTACTCTCCCGAGCAATACAGAAGAAAATCCAAAAAGAGAGTGCAAGGCCATAACCACAACCCACACGGCCGAACCTGGAGAGGAGGAAGAGGCAGTGATCTCCACTGAGGAAGACCTCAATGGACGTCCACTGGCCTCCATGGAGTTCCCTGATAAGGAACCATGAGAATCTGAGGCTCACACAGAGACCATGGAGATTCCATTGAATTTACTTCTGCCATTCATGAGCTCTGATGAGTATTCTTCCTCTGAAGAGGATGAAGATGTTAGTGAAGAGCAAGTTGCTAAGTTCCTTGGAGCAATCATGAAGCTAAATGCCAGGATGTTTGGTAATGAGACTTGGGAGGATGAACCTCCATTGCTCATCAAAGAACTGGATGACTTGACTAGGCAGAAATTACCTCTGAAGAGACAAGACCCTGGAAAATTCTCAATCCCTTGTACCATAGTCATCATGACCTTTGAGAAGGCTCTATGTGACCTGGGGTCAAGTATAAACCTTATGCCTCTCTCTATAATGGAGAAGCTAGGGATCATTGAGGTACAAGCTGCTAGAATCTCACTAGAGATGGCAGACAATTCAAAGAAACAGGCTTATAGACTTGTAGAGGATGTCTTGGTAAAGGTTGAAGGCCACTACATGCCTACTGACTTCATAATCCTAGAGATTGGGAAGTGTATAGATGAATCTATCATCCTTGGCAGACCCTTCCTAGCCACAGCAAAAGCTGTGATTGATGTTGACAGAGGAGAATTGATCATTCAAGTGAATGAAGACTCCCTTGTGTTTAAAGCTCAAGGATATCCCTCTGTAACCATGGAGAGGAAGCATGAAGAGCTTCTCTCAATACAAAGTCAAACAGAGCCCCACAATCAAACTCTAATTTTGGTGTTGGGAGGTTCCAACATTGCTCTGAACATCTGTGAGGCTCTTTGAGAGCCACTGTCAAGCTATTGACATTAAAGAAGCGCTTGTTGGGAGGCAACCAAATTTTTACTTATCTATGTTAAATTTCTATTTTCTTTTGTTATTTTATGTTTTCTGTAGGTTGATGATCATGTGAAGTCACAAAAACAATTGAAAAATTAAAAACAGAAGAAAAAATAGAATGAAAAATAGAACACCCTGGAGGAGAAACTTACTGGCATTTAAACGCCAGTAAGGGTAGCAGAATGGGCGTTAAATGCCCAGTCTGGCACCATTCTGGGCGTTTAACGCCAGAAATGGGCACCAGACTGGCGTTTAACACCAGGAATGGGCAAGAAGCTGGCGTTAAACGCCAGGATTAGCAGCAAGGGGCATTTTGCACGCCACATGGTGCAGGGATGAGAAATCCTTGACACCTCAGGATCTGTGGACCCCACAGGATCTCCACCTACCCCACCTCTCTCTCTCTTCTTCACCCATTCACCAATCACCTCAATACCTCTTCCCCAAAATCCCTCACCTATCAAATCCCACCATTCTCTTCATCACTCACATCCATCATTCATAAAACCCCACCTACCTCACCATTCAAATTCAAACCACTTTCCCACCCAAACCCACCCATAATGGCCGAACTATACCCCCCTCTCCACTCCTATATAAACCCATCTTCACTCCTTCATTTTCACACAACATACACACTACTTCTCCTTCTTGGCCGAAACACTAAGCCCCTCTCTATCTCCTCTATTTCTTCTTCTTCTACTCCCTTCTTTCTTCTTTTGCTCGAGGATGAGCAACCTTCTAAGTTTGGTGTGGTAAAAGCTAAAGCTTTTTTGTTTTTCCATAACCATTAATGGCACCAAAGGCTGGAGAATCCTCTAGAAAGAGGAAAGGAAAGGCAAAAGCTTCCACCTCCGAGTCATGGGAGATGGAGAGATTCCTCTCAAGGGTGCATCAAGACCACTTCTATGAAGTTGTGGCCAAGAAGAAAGTGATCCCCGAGGTCCCTTTCAAGCTCAAAAAGGGTGAATATCCGGAGATTCGACATGAGATTCGAAGAAAAGGTTGGGAAGTTCTCACCAACCCCATTCAACAAGTCAGAATCTTAATGGTTCAAGAGTTCTATGCCAATGGATGGATGACCAAGAACCATGATCAAAGTGTGAACCCGGACCCCAAGAATTGGCTTACAATGGTCTGAGGAAAATACTTAGACTTTAGTCCGAAAAATGTAAGGTTGGCATTCAACTTGCCCATGATGCAAGGAGATGCACACCCATACACTAGAAGGGTCAACTTTGATCAAAGGTTGGACCAAGTCCTTATGGACATCTGTGAAGAGGGCGCTCAATGGAAGAGAGATTCAAGAGGGAAGCCAGTTCGACTAAAAAGGCATGACCTCAAGCCTGTGGCTAGGGGATGGTTGGAGTTCATCCAACGCTCAATCATTCCCACTAGCAACCGGTCTGAAGTTACTATAGACCGGACTATCATGATTCATTGCATCATGATTAGAGAGGAAGTAGAAGTTCATGAGGTTATATCCCAAGAACTCTACAAGGTGGCGGACAAGTCCTCTACTGTGGCAAGGTTAGCCTTCCCTCATCTCATTTGTCACATCTGCAATTCAGCTAGAATTATCATAGACGAAGACATCCTTATTGATGAGGACAAGCCCATCACTAAGAAAAGGATGGAGCAAACAAGAGATCCCACTCATGGACAAGAGCATGAGGAAACTCCTCATCATGAAATCCCTGAGATGCCTCAAGGGATGCATTTTCCTCCACAAAACTATTGGGAGAAAATCAACACCTCCCTAGGAGAATTAAGTTCCAACATGGGACAACTAAGGATGGAGCACCAAGAGCTTTCCATCCTCCTCCATGAAATTAGAGAAGACCAAAGAACCATGAGAGAAGAGCAATAAAGGCAAGGAAGAGACATTGAGGAGCTCAAGCACTCCATAAGATCTTCAAGAGGAAGAACAAGCCGCCATCACTAAGGTGGACCCGTTCTTTAATTTCCTTGTTCTTTATTTTCTGTTTTTCGAAAATTATGCCTTATGTTTATTTATGTTTGTGTCTTTATTACATGATCATTAGTGTCTTAGTGTCTATGACTTGAAGCTATGTAAATGAATCCATCACCTTTCTTAAATGAAAAATATTTTTAATTGAAAAAGAAAAAGAAGTGCATGAATTTCAAATTTTAAAACAGTTTAATTATTTTGATGTGGTGGCAATACTGTTGTTTTTCTGAATGAATGCTTGAACAGTGCATATTTTTAAATTTGATTGTTTATGAATGTTAAAATTATTGGCTCTTGAAAGAATGATGGGAAAAGGAGAAATGTTATCTAATGATCTGAAAAATCATAAAATTGATTCTTGAAGCAAGAAAAAGCAGTGAAAATCTTGCAGAAGGAAAAAAAGAGGCGAAAAAAAAGAGAAAAGAAAAAGAAAGAAAGAGAAAAGCAAGCAGAGAAAGCCAATACCCCTTTAAACCAAAAGGCAAGGGTGATAAAAAGGATCCAAGGCTTTGAGCATCAGTGGATAGGAGGGCCCACAGGAATAAAATTCTGGCCTAAGTGGCTAAATCAAGCTGTCCCTAACCATGTGCTTGTGGTGTGAAGGTGTCATGTGAAAACGTGAGACTGAGCGGTTAAAGTCGTGGTCCAAAAGCAAAAAGAGTGTGCTTAAGAGCTCTGGACACCTCTAATTGGGGACTCTAGCAAAGCTGAGTCACAATCTGAAAAGGTTCACCCAATTATGTGTCTGTGGCATTTATGTATCCGGTGGTAATACTGGAAAACAAAATGCTTAGGGTCACGGCCAAGACTCATAAAGTAGCTGTGTTCAAGAATCAACATACTTAACTAGGAGAATCAATAACACTATCTGAATTCTAAGTTCCTATAGATGCCAATCATTCTGAACTTCAAAGGATAAAGTGAGATGCCAAAACTGTTCAGAAGCAAAAAGCTAAAAGCCCCGCTCATCTAATTAATACTGATCTTCATAGATGTTTTTGGAATTCATTGTCTATTCTCTTCTTTTTATCCTATTTAATTTTCAGTTGCTTGGGGACAAGCAACAATTTAAGTTTGGTGTTGTGATGAGCGGATAATTTATACGCTTTTTGCCATTATTTTTAGTATGTTTTTAGTATATTTTAATTAGTTTTTATTATATTTTTATTAGTTTTTAAATAAAAATCTCTTTTCTGGACTTTACTATGAGTTTGTGTGTTTTTCTGTGATTTCAGGTATTTTCTGGCTGAAATTGAGGGACCTGAGCAAAAATCTGATTCAGAGGCTGAAAAAGGATTGCAGATGCTGTTGGATTCTGACCTCCCTGCATTCGAAGTAGATTTTCTGGAGCTAAAGAAGCCCAATTGGAGCGCTCTCAATTGCGTTGGAAAGTAGACATTCTGGGCTTTCCAGCAATATATAATAGTTCATACTTTTTCTGAGATTTGATGGCCCAAACAGGCGTTCCAAATCAGCTCAAGAATTCTGGCATTTAACGCCGAAACTGGCACAAAAGCTGGAGTTAAACGCCCAAACTGGCACAAAAGCTGGTGTTTAACTCCAAGAAAAGTCTCTACACATGAAAGATTCAATGCTCAGCCCAAGCACACACCAAGTGGGCCCGGAAGAAGATTTCTGCATTAATTACCTATTTCTGTAACCCTAGGCTACTAGTTTTCTATAAATAGGACCTTTTGCTATTGTGTTGGGAGAGATCTTTGGACGTCTAGTCCCTAGACCTTGGAGGTTGGACATTCGGCCATGCTTACACCATTATCACTTTTATATTTTCAACGGTGGATTTTTTACACACCATAGATTAAGGTGTGGAGCTCTGCTGTTCTTCATGAATTAATACAAGTACTATTATTTTTCTATTCAACTCAAGTCTATTTCTTCTCCAAGATATTCATTCGCACCCAAGAACATGATGAATGTGATGATTATGTGACACTCATCACCATTCTCACCTATGAACGCGTGACTGACAACCACTTCCGTTCTACATGCAAACAAGCTTGAATGTGTATTTCTTGGGCTTCTAATCTGAGATTGGAACCTTCGTGGTATAGGCTAGAATTATTGGCGGCCATTCCTGAGATCTGGAACATCTAAACCTTGTCTGTGGTATTCTGAGTAGGATCTGAGAAGGGATGACTGTGACGAGCTTGAAACTCGCGATTATTGGGCGTGTGATAGACGCAAAAGGATCAATGGATCCTATTCCAGCATGATCGAGAACCAATAGATGATTAGCCGTGCGGTGACAGCGCATTTGGAACGTTTTCACTGAGAGAACGGGAAGTAGCCATTGACAACGGTGATGCCCAACATAAATCTTGCCATGGAAAGGAGTATGAATGATTGGAAGAAGGCAAAAGGAAAGCAGAGGTTCAGGAGGAACAAAGCATCTTCATACGCTTATCTGAAATTCCAACCAAAGAATTACATAAGTATTTCTATCTTTATTTTATGTTTTATTTATCTTTTAATTATCAATTCTCCATCACCATCTGAATTCGCTTGACTGAGATTTACAAGGTGACCATAGCTTGCTTCAAGCCGACAGTCTCCGTGGGATCGACCCTTACTCACGTAAGGTATTACTTGGACGACCCAGTGCACTTGCTGGTTAGTTGTGCGGAATTGTGACAAAGTGTGATTCATGTTTAAGAGCTCCAAGTCCTTTGGCGCCATTGTTGATGATCACAATTTCGTGCACCATGGACCCTACAGGATCCCCACCTACCTCAACTCACTCTCTCTCTTCTTCACACTTTCCAATAACACCCTTCCCCAAATACCCTTCACCAATCACCTCCATCTCTCTTTTCCATCACATCTTCACCACTTTCCCTCCCAAACCCAACCCCTAATACACATTTCTTTCCCCCTTTGTCCGACACACTCACACCTCTCCATCTCCTCCATTTTCTTCTCTTTCTCCTCTCTTCTTTCTTCTTTTGCTCGAGGACGAGAAAACCTTTTAAGTTTGGTGTGGAAAAAGCACTGCTTTTTTGTTTTTCCATAACCATTAATGACACCTAAGGCCGGAGAAACCTCTAGAAAGAGGTAAGGGAAGGCAATTGCTTCCACCTCCGAGTCATGGGAGATGGAGAGATTCATCTCAAAAGCCCATCACTAGAAAGAGGATGGAGCAAACAAGAGAGCCCACTCATGGACCTCAATAAGAGAATGAGAAAGTTCCTCATCATGAAATCCCTGAGATGCCTCAAGGGATGCACTTTCCTCCACAAAACTATTGGGAGAAAATCAACACCTCCTTAGGAGAATTGAGTTCCAACATGGGACAACTAAGGGTGGAGCACCAAGAGCATTCCATCGTCCTCCATGAAATTAGAGAAGACCAAAGAGCCATGAGGGAGGAACAACAAAGGCAAGGAAGAGACATTGAGGAGCTAAAGCACTCCATAAGATCTTCAAGAGGAAGAACTAGCCGCCATCACTAAGGTGGACCCGTTCTTTAAATTCCTTGTTCCTATTTTTTTTGTTTTTCATTCCCTATGCTTTATGTCTTATCTATGTTTGTGTCTTTATTACATGATTATTAGTGTCTAGTGTCTATGCCTTAAAGCTATGAATGTCCTATGAATCCATCACCCTTCTTAAATGAAAAATGTTTTTAATTGCAAAAGAAAAAGAAATACATGAATTTTGAATTTTAAAATAGCTTAATTATTTTGATGTGGTGGCAATATTTTTTGTTTTTCTGAATGAATGCTTGAACAATGCATATTTTTGAATTTGTTATTTATGAATGTTAAAATTGTTGGCTCTTGAAAGAATAATGAAAAAGGATAAATGTTATTGATAATTTGAAAAATCATAAAATTGATTCTTGAAGCAAGAAAAAGCAGTGAAGAACAAAGCATGCGAAAAAAAAGGCAAAAAAAATAAAAAGAAAGAAAAAGAAAAAGCAAGCAGAAAAGGCCAGTAACTCTTTAAACCAAAAGGCAAGGGTAAAATAAAAAGGATCCAAGGCTTTGAGCATTAATGGATAGGAGGGCCTAAAGGAATAAAATCCTGGCCTAAGCGGCTAAACCAAGCTGTCCCTAACCATGTGCTTGTGGCGTGAAGGTGTCAAGTGAAAAGCTTGAGACTGAGCGGTTAAAGTCGTGGTCCAAAGCAAAAAGAGTGTGCTTAAAATCTCTGGACACCTCTAATTGGGGATTCTAGCAAAGTTGAGTCACAATCTGAAAAGGTTCACCCAGTTATGTATCTGTGGCATTTATGTATCTGGTGGTAATACTGGAAAATAAAATGCTTAGGGTAACGGCCAAAACTCATAAAGTAGTTGTGTTCAAGAATCAACATACTGAACTAGGAGAATCAATAACACTATCTAAATTCTGAGTTCCTATAGATGCCAATCATTCTGAACTTCAAATGATAAAGTGAGATGCCAAAACTGTTCAAAAGCAAAAAGCTAATAACCCCGCTCATCTAATTAAGACTGATCTTCATAGATATTTCTGAAATTTATTGTATATTCTCTTCTTTTTATCCTACTTTATTTTTAGTTTCTTGGGGACAAGCAACGATTTAAGTTTGGTATTGTGATGAGCGGATAATTTATACGCTTTTTGGTACTGTTTTTACATAGTTTTTAGTATGTTTTAGTTAGTTTTTAGTATATTTTTATTAGTTTTTATGAAAAATTCACATTTCTGGACTTTACTATGAGTTTGTGTGTTTTTCTGTGATTTCAGATATTTTCTGGCTGAAATTGAGGGACCTGAGCAAAAATCTGATTCAGAGGCTGAAAAAGAACTGCAGATGCTATTGGATTCTGACCCTGCTTCACTCGAGATGAATTTTCTCGAGCTACAGAAGCCCAATTGGCGCGCTCTCAATTGCGTTGGAAAGTAGAGATCTTGGGCTTTTCAGCAATATATAATAGTCCATACTTTGTCCGAGTTTTGATAACGTAAACTGGCGTTTAACCGCCAACTTTCTACCCTATTCTGGCGTTTAACTCCAGAACTGGCATAAAAGCTGGAGTTAAATGCCCAAACTGGCACCAGAGTTGGCGTTTAACTCCAAGAAAAGTCTCTACATGTGAAAGCTTCAATGCTCAGTCCAAGCACACACCAAGTGGGTCCGGAAGTGGATTTCTACATCATTTACTTGTTTCTGTAAACCCTAGGTTACTAGTTCATTATAAATAGGACCTTTTACTATTGTTTTTTCATCTTGGTTATTCTGGTTCCCTCTCTGGGGCCTAAGCCAATGAACACCATTGTCACTTATGTATTTTCAACGGTGGAGTTTCTACACCCTATAGATTAAGGTATGGAGCTCTGCTGTTCTTCATGGATTAATGCAATTACTATTGTTTTTCTATTCAATTCAAGCTTATTCTTGTTTAAGATATTCATTCGCACACAAGAACATGATGAATGTGATGATTATATGACACTCATCACCATTCTCACTGATGAACGCGTGCCTGACAACCACTTCTGTTCTACATGAAAACAAGCTTGAATGCATATCTCTAAGCCTCCTGATTCACGACGCATGGTTGCTTCTCCTGACAACAGAACCTTCCATTCCGTGAAATCAGAGTCTTCATGGTATAAGCTAGAATCAATTGGCAGCATTCTTGAGATTCAGAAAGTCTAAACCTTGTCTGTGGTATTCTGAGTAGGATCTGGGATGGGATGACTGTGATGAGCTTCAAACTCACGAGTGTTGGGCGTAGTGACAGACGCAAAAGGATCAATGGATCTTATTCCAACATAAGTGAGAACTGACAGATGATTAGTCGTGCGGTGACAGCACATTTGGACTATTTTCACTGAGAAGACAGACGGTAGCCATTGACAACGGTGATCCCCCAACATACAGCTTGCCATGGAAGGGAATACGCATGATTGAATGAAAGCAATAGGAAAGCAGAGGTTCAGAAGCAATAAGCATCTCCATACGCTTTTCGCCTGACTGAGATTTACAAGGATGACCATAGCTTGCTTCAAGCCGACAATCTCCGTGGGATCGATCCTTACTCACGTAAGGTATTACTTGGACGACCTAGTGCACTTGCTGGTCAGCTGCACGGAGTTGTGTGAAAAGTGTGCGATCACGATTTCGTGTACCAGCTAGCAAGCACCAAGCTAGGGTAAAAAAATAGGTAACTGATCCAGGAGGTCATCAAAACACCGTCTATCTCGGTCACAACCACGGTCGACCTCCCAATGTCAAGCCAAAACTCATGGACCTCCCCGATCCTTCAATACCTCATGAACAGAACATTACCCGAGGACCCAAGGAAGCAAAACGCTTGAAACGGGAAGCCACGAACTACACCACCATAGTGGGCCAGCTTTATAAGCGCGGACTCTCGCAACCCTCCTCAAGTGCGTAGAACCCGGCGGCATGGACTACATACTTCGTGAAATCCACGAAGGTTGTTGTGGTCACCATGTAGGAGAGAAAGCCCTGGCCCAAAAAGTTATCCGATTAGGCTACTTCTGGCCTTCCATCATAAAGGACTCCCTCCAACTAGTTAAAAATTACGGCATACGAAATCCATTCCGATTTTTACCAAGCCGCCCCACACCAGCTCAGCACTATAACAGCTGATCGACCCTTCGGAACGTGTGGTATTGACCTTGTTGGCCCTTTTTCCCACAGCTCGCAGACAACTCCGATACCCCATCGTTGCCATCGACTACTACACTAAGTGGATCAAAGCCGAACCCTTGGTCTCCATCACGGCTGCCAAATGCCGAAAGTTCTTCTAAAGGAACGTCATAACCTGATTTGGGATTCCCGAGGTCATAATCTCAGATAACAGAACCTAATTCACTGACAAGCGATTCAGAGAGTTCCTAGAAGGACTCCACATCTCACATCGATTCAGTTTAGTGGAATACCCACAGACAAACGAGAAAGTCGAATCGGCCAACAAAATAATAGTAAAGGGCCTTAAGAAGCAACTTGACGAAGCCAAAGGACTATGGGATGACGAGCTCGAATCAGTCCTCTGGTCATACTGAACCTCTCCCCAAACTTCAACTGGAGAAACCCCCTTCTGGCTAACTTACGGCCTAGAGGCCGTCATCCTGGTTGAAGTTAGAAACCCCAGCCCATGAAGAACCGTCGAAGGAAATGATGAAGAAGTAGAACGGGACCTCACAGACGAGGTCAGAGGCATAGCCTACCTGCGAGAGCTGGCTTTAAAACAAAGAATAAGCCTAAGGTACAATCATGGCATAATCCGAGGAGACTTCAGACCTGACGACCTCGTCTTGCAATGGAACAACATCAGTCCCCCCACTCTCGGGGAAGGAAAACTCACCCCCAACTAGGAAAGCCCCTATCGGAATAAAACTGTAATTGGAAAAGGAGCCTACAAACTTGAACGGCTTGATGGAACATAATACCAAGAACCTGGAACGCTGCCAATCTACAGTGCTACTACACTAAGAAACACCAAACTCAAAGTTGGAAAGCATTGTATTTTAGTTTTTCCTTGTCTTTCTTTTATTTTATTTGTTTTCCATTTATCACTGTTGGGTATTCTTTCCCACCTATTTCGAGATGTTTTAACGAGGCCCAAACATTTTAATAAAAAGTTTATTTTCTCCTTTTTCTTAATACTGCTTTAACCGATGGCATGAACCGTACACGGCTAGCACCGGAGACCGATTACCCCCGAGGCCAGACAAACACGAATATCCGTGACCAAAATAAGTTAGTCACGAAAATAGCTTAACACGGCCCAAACGGCTCCATCAAAACAAATAAGTCACAAAAACAGCTTAACATGGCCCAAACTGCCCCATACAAATAAATAAGTTACAAAAATGGCTTAATGATGCGTGAGCATCTTCTCTATATTTTTCTAGTGAATTTGCACTTGAATTGCTAACTTGAATCAAGATTTGATATATTTTAGCCACTATGGGTGCTACTTTGAGTTGTGTGCAATTCTGTTTATTTCAGGTAGCGTTTTGGATGAATTTGATAGAGTTGGAGCCAAGGATGGAGCAAGGAGAGATTAGAGTTAAAAGCTGGCAACTCCACGCCAAACTTGGATTCTTCCAAGTTTGGCACCACAACAAGAAAGCTCGAGGAAGCCTGCTGCCATCCCCATCCAAGTTTGGCACCACCCAGAAGCTCCAAGGAGAATTCACACTGCCATCTCCACGCCGAACTTGAGTTTACTCAAGTTCGGTGCCAAATCAAAGGCTCTAAGAAAGGCCTGCACTGCCATCTCCACGCCAAACTTGAGTTTTCTTAAGTTCGGCGCCAACAGAAGGACTCCAAAGAAAGCCTTGCGCACAATCTCCACGCCAAAATTGGATTCTTCCAAGTTTGGTGCCACAATGAAGAATGCCAAGGGAGTATGTGCTGTCCACTCCATGCCAAACTTAGATTCTTCCAAGTTTGGCGCCAACCCTTAGTACAATGGTGGTCTCCATTCGTTCTACATAAGGCTACACGAATCAATTAGTGGTTTTGATTTAGACTTTTTCTTTTACAATTAGGAAAAGATATTATTTAGTTTTTAGAAAATATATTTTACATTAATTTGGATTAGATATAAAAGGGAAAAGAATCAGCCCTTCGGGTTCTTCTCTTCTCTTCTTCCTCATTCCGTAATTTACAGTTTTTCTGAATCCAAGTTTTCTCTATGAACCACAGCAACTAAACCTCCACTGTTAAGGTTAGGAGCTCTGTCTATTGTATGGATTGATACTGTTGCTTTTCTATTTTAATTCATGTACTGATTTATAACTCAAGTTTTGTTTTCGTTCTTTATTTTATGAATCTGGGTGGAACAGAAGTATAACCTTGGTTCTAATTGAGTTCTTCTATGACTTGGAAAAGCTCTTTACTTGAACAACAACTTGAAAACATATTCTCCTAATTTTCTAATTATCTGGATTTAACGGGATACGTGACATATAATCCTCTTATATTTGGGTAATTAGGATTTCTGTGGCATATAAACTAGAATTGAACTTCACTCTCTAATTGGAATTAAGTGACCAAGGAATTGGCGGTTGATGAATTTTAGAGGAGACCAAAAAGGTCTAAGTTAGTCACATACAGTTTACTAAGAATTAAATCTTGCATGATTAAAATAGTTAGTAAGAAAAGTCAATCCGAAAAATAGATAACTTTGAAGCCTTAACTGTTTCTCCATATATTATTCACAACTTGTTTACTGCTTGCTTTCTGATATTCTGAATTTACTGTTAATGCATTTGAACTCTCAAAACACCATTTTCTGCTGTCTAACTAAGTAAATTACTTAACCATTGTTGCTTAGTCCATCAATCATCGTGGGATCGACCCTCATTCACCTGAGGTATTACTTGGTACGACCCAGTGCACTTACCGGTTAGTTTGCGGGTTATAAATTCTACACCAAGTTTTTGGCACCGTTGCCGGGGATTGACTGTGATTGACAACTATAGTTGTTTGATTGCTTAGATTAGGCGTTTTAGCTTTAAATTTATTTAATTTTGCACCCTAAATTTTCGAATATTTCTGGCTTTATTTTTCCTAAATTTCTGAAATTAAGTTTGATGTTCTCTAGTTATTTTTATTTTAAATTTTCTTAATTATTCGGTTTAATAATTTCAAATTTTCTGTCCTATTTTAATAGTCATTTTCGAATTATTGGTGTTTATTTTATTTAGCGTTTTTATTTTATTTCTATACACAGGTTACCTCACTGGGAATTCTCTATACTCTGACATAGAGAATCCCATTCTTTCTTGTCTTCTATCTATTTATGAGCAGGAACAGGGACAAAGAACCTCTTTTAGTCTTTGATCCTAAACTTGAAAGGACTTTGAGGCGGCGTTTACAACAAGCAAGACTTTACAAGGCTGCAGAGTCCACCATGGATCATAATAATGCTGCTAATGCCATTGTGACTAATCCGAATGGGAATGAGTAACCTAGAAGAGTGCTTGGCTCTTACACTGCTTCTAATGCAGATCTTTATGGCAAAAGTGTTGTGGTGCCTCCTATAACTGCAAATAACTTTGAACTGAAGCCACAACTAGTTACTCTTGTGCAACAAAACTGTTAGTATCATGGACTCCCTGAAGAAGATCTAAATCAATTTATTTCTGATTTTCTATAGATTTGTGATACTGTGAAGACCAATGGAGTGAATCTTGAGGTGTACAAACTCATGCTCTTCCCATTTGCTATGAAGGATAGAGCAAAGCTGTGGTTAGATTCTCAATCTAAGGAGAGTTTGGATACTTGGGATAAGGTTATCACTGGATTTCTGACTAAATTTTTCCCACCTCAAAAGCTAACCACCTAAGGGTGGAGGTTCAGACTTTCAGATAGAAAGATAGTGAGACCCTTTATGTATCGTGGGAGAGATTCAAGCTACTGACTAGATAATGCCCTCCAGACATGTTCTCTAGATGGATTCAGTTGGATATCTTTTATGAGGGCTTATGTGAAATGTCCAAGATGTGCTTAGATAATTCTGCAGGTGGTTCTTTCAACAGAAGACTACTAAGCTTATTGAGTTGGTTGCTAACAACCAATACTTATATTCTTTCAACAGGAATTCTATAAACTCTAAGACCTCTCAGAAGAGAGGCATTTTGGAAGTGGAAGATGTTGATGCTCTTCTTGCTCAGAGCAAACTTTTGTCTCAGCAAATAAGTCTAATTACTCAACAGTTGAGTGGAATGCAAGTTTCAGCTGTCAACACTCAGAATGCACCTCAAGAGGTCCCTTATGACATGACAGGTAATTTTATGCAAAATGAGAATTATGATTATGCTCAATCTTCTTCTGAATAGGTCAATTACATGGGGAGTGCTCCTAGAAACCCCAATAATGATCCATATTCTAAGACCTACAATCAAGGGTGGAGAAATCACCCAAATTTTAGATGGAGAGACTAACCTCAGAGATCTCAGAATTTCAACAATAATTCTCAAGGAGGTTTCAGCAAAATAATCATAATAATCGCCAATTTCAGTCTCATCAACAACAACCACCTCAGTAGACAAATTCTCAGCCTCAGCAGAATTCTAACTGGGAGACAATGATGAATAGTTTTATGCAGGAAACTTGGAGGTGCAAATGGGCCAATTGAGCAAGCAAATACTTGAGAGTTCTTCAAGTATATTTCCTAGTGATATAGTGGTGAACCCAAGAGAAGATTGCAAGGCTATTCAATTGAGAAGTGGTAAAGTAGCTGGTTCTGAGACCAAGGTCAATGAAGAGCTAGTTGAAAAAGAAGCTCCAGAGGAGAAGAAGGAAGAAGTAGAGCATGCCCCTCCAAAGCGTGTGGACAACCCATTCCCAGAATGTCTTGACACTTATCCTATATTGCCAAAGGCTCCTAAATACAAGCTAAAAATGCCATATCATCAAAGGCTTCAGAAGGCTTCTAAGGACAAGCAATTTTCTAGATTTTTAGAAGTCTTCAAGAAGCTGTAGATCAACATTCCTTTTGCAGAGGCCCTTGAGCAAATGCCTCTCTATGCTAAATTCATTAAAGAATTATTGACTAACAAGAGGAATTGGAAGGAACAAGAAACAGTGGTGTTAACCAAGGAATGCACTGCTATTATTCAACATAACCTTCCTGAGAAGATGCAAGATCCGAGGAGCTTTGTAATTCCTTGCACCATTCGAATGTCACCATTCAGAGAGCTTTATGTGATCTTGGAGCTAGCATCAATCACATGTCACTTTCAATGATGAAAAAGCTCCAAATTGAGAAGGTAAAACCCACTCGTATTTCTCTTCAACTTGCTGATCTTTCTATTAAATTTCATGTGGGTGTTATTGAGGATTTACTTGTGAAAGTAGGACCATTTATTTTTCTTGCTGATTTTGTGAAGAGGATGCAAAGTACTCTATTATTCTTGGTAGATCATTTTTAGCTACAGGTAGAGCTTTGATTGATGTGCAAAAGGGTGAATTAATCCTGAAGGTCAATGAAGAGCAGGTGGTCCTTAATGTATTTGAAGCTCTTAAACACCCTAGTGATTCTGAAGGGTGTATGAGAGTTGATGTTGTTCAACCATTTGTTCAAGAGGTACTGGAAGCTGAGGTACTTGATGATATTCTGGATCTTATTTCTGAGTATGAGTTAGTTGAAGTTGATGATTCACCACTGATGAGCGGATAATTTATACGCTTTTTGGCATTGTTTTTACATAGTTTTCTGTATAATTCAGTTAGGTTTTAGCATATTTTTATTAGTTTTTAAATAAAAATCATATTTCTGGACTTTACTATGAGTTTGTGTGTTTTTCTATGATTTCAGGTATTTTCTGGCTGAAATTGAGGGACTTGAGCAAAAATCAGATTCAGAGGTTGAAGAAGGACTGCAGATGCTGTTGGATTCTGACCTCTCTGCACTCAAAGTGGATTTTCTAGAGCTATAGAACTCCAAATGGTGCGCTTTTAATTGCGTTGGAAAGTAGACATATAGGGCTTTCCAAAAATATATAATAGTCCATACTTCGCTCGAGTTTAGACGACTCAAAAAGGCGTTCAACACCAGTTCCATGCTACATTCTGGAGTTAAACGCCAGAAACAGGTTGCAAAGTGGAGTTAAACGCCAGAAACAGGTTACAAACTGGTGTTCAACTCCAAGAGAAGCCTCTACACGTGTAAAGCTCAATGATCAGCCCAAGCACACACCAAGTGGGCCCCAGGAGTGGATTTCTGCATCATTTACTCATTTCTGTAAACCCTAGTAACTAGTTTAGCATAAATAGGACTTTTTACTATTGTATTTACATCTTTAGTTTCATCTTTAGATCACGTTTTGGGACTGGCCTCTCGGCCATGCCTGGACCTTCATCACTTATGTATTTTCAACGGTAGAGTTTCTACACACCATAGATTAAGGTGTGGAGCTCTACTATTCCTCATGAATTAATACAAAGTACTATCATTTTTCTATTCAATTCAAGCTTATTCCGATTCTAAGATATTCATTCGCACTTCAATATGAATGTGATGATCGTGACAGTCATCATCATTCCCAACTATGAACGCGTGCCTGATAACCACTTCCGTTCTACCTTAGATTGAATGAGTATCTCTGGGATTCCTTAATCAGAATCTTCGTGGTATAAGTTAGAATCCATGGATGGCCATTCTTGAGATCCGAAAAGTCTAAACCTTGTCTGTGGTATTCCGAGTAGGATCTGGGAAGGGATGGCTGCGACAAGCTTCAAACTCGCGAGTGTTGGGCGTAGTGACAGACGCAAAAGGATCAATGGATCCTATTCCAGTATGATCGAGAACCGACAGATGATTAGCCATGTAGTGACAGCGCATTGGACCATTTTCACTGAGAGGACAGGATGTAGCCATTAACAACGGTGATGCCTAACATACAGCTTGCCATAGAAGGGAGTATGAATGATTGGATGAAGATAATAGGAAAGCAGAGGTTCAAGAGGAACGAACGCATCTCTATACGCTTATCTGAAATTCTCACCAATGAATTACATAAGTATCACTATCTTTATTTTATATTTTTCTTTTAATTAGTAAATCTCTATAATCAATTGAATCCGCCTGACTGAGATTTACAAGGTGACCATAGCTTGCTTCAAGCCTACAATCTCTGTGGGATCGACCCTTACTCACGTAAGGTTTATTACTTGGACGACCCAGTGCACTTGCTGGTTAGTTGTGCGAAGTTGTGACAAAGAACTAAGATTATGAATGTGCGTATTGAGTTTTTAGTGCCGTTACCAAGGAATGGAACCGTCACGATTTCTGCGCACCAAGTTTTTGGCGCTGTTGCCGGAGATTGTTCGAGTTTGGACAACTGACGGTTCATCTTGTTGCTCAGATTAGGTAATTTTATTTTAATTTTAAGTTTTTGTTTTTATTCTTTTTATTTTCAAAAAGTTTTCAAAAAAAAAAAAGAATTTTTCAAAAAAATAAATTATTCTATGGCTTCAAAATTTATAAGAAGGAATTCTGGAATTTCATGGGATATGTTAAATCCTGGCTGGCTGTAAAGCCATGTCTAAATTCTTTTGGACTGAGGCTTCTTCTTCACATGCTTGAACTATGTATGCTGAAGCTTGGCTGGCCATTGGCCATGTCTAGTGTTTTGGACCGGAGCTTTCACTGAAAGCTTGGCTGGCTAGTAAGCCATGTCTGATTCCTGGACCGGAGCTTTAGACTAACATTGCAAGATTCTTGGAATTCTTATTAAAAATTTTGAAATCCTTATTTTCTTTTCCAAAATAATTTTCGAAAAATACCAAAAAAAATTAATAAAATCATAAAATCAAAAATAATTTTTGTGTTTCTTGTTTGAGTCTTGAGTCAAATTTTGAGTTTGGTGTCAATTGCATGTTTTTAAAATTTCTTGCATTTTTCGAAAATTCATCATGCATTCTTCATGATCTTCAAGTTGTTCTTGATGAATCCTCTTGTTTGATCTTCATATTTTCTTGTTTTGTGTCTTTTCTTATTTTTTATATGCATTCTTGAATTCTTAGTGTCTAAATATTAAAAATTTCTAAGTTTGGTGTCTTGCATGCTTTCTTTTATTGAAAATTTTTCAAAAATACATACTTGATGTTCATCATGATCTTCAAAGTGTTCTTGGTGTTCATCTTTGCATTCAAAGTGTTCTTGCATGTTTCCTTTGTTTTGATCCAAAATTTTTATGTCTTCAGTCTTTTTGATGTTTTTCTCTTTCCTTATTAAAATTCAAAAAAAAAAAAAATATCTTTCCCTTATTCTCTCATAAATTTTTGAAAATTTGAGTTGACTTTTTCAAAACTTTTTAAAATTTAGTTATTTCTTATGAGTCAAATCAAATTTTCAATTTAAAAATTCTATCTTTTTCAAATCTTTTTCAAAAATAAAATCTTTTTCATTTTTCTTTTATAAATTTCGAAACTTTCAAAATTATTTTCAAAATCTTTTTCTTATTTTTATTTCAGATTTTCAAAATTAATGCTAACAATTAATGTGATTGATTCAAAATTTTTAAGTTTGTTACTTGCCTAATAAGAAAGGTTCAATCTTTAAACTCTAGAATAATATCTTTTTAGTTTCTTGTTAGTCAAGTAATCAACTTTGATTTCAAAAATCAAATCTTTTCAAATTTCTTTTTTAAATCTTTTTCAAATTAAGTTTCAATGATATCTTTTTCAAAATCAATTTCAAAATCTTTTCTAACTTCTTATCTTTTCAAAATTAATTTTCAAATCTTTTTCAATTAATCCTATCCTTTTGTTTCAATCATATCTTTTTCAAAACTACCTAACTAATTCTCTCTCTAATTTTCGAAAATCACCTTCCCCTTTTTCTAAAATTTCCTTTTTAATTAACTATTTATTTTAAATTTAATTTAATTTGATTGAATTTTCCTTGCTTAATTTTTGAATTTTTAATTTTAATTTTTAATTTAAAAATAAAAATACTTTTATTTTATTTTATCTAATTTTCGAAAATTCTTCTCCCTCACCTCCTTCTATTTATTTATTTATCTACTAACATCCCTTTTTCACCCAAGAATTCGAACCTACTCCTCACCCTTGTGTTTGAATTCTCCTTCTTCTATTCATATCTTCTACTCACATAAAGGAATCTCTATACTGTGACATAGAGGATTCCATATTTTCTTTTCTGTTTTCTTCTTTTTCATGAGCAGGAACAAGGATAAGAACATTCTTGTTAAGGCTGATCCTGAACCTGAAAGGACTCTGAAGAGGAAGCTAAGAGAAGCTAAAACACAACACTCTGAAGAGGACTTTACAAAAATTTTTGAAAAAGAAGGAGACATGGTCGAAAATAATAACAATGCAAGGAAGATGCTTGGTGACTTTACTGCACCAAATTCCAATTTACATGGAAGAAGCATCTCAATCCCTGCCATCGGAGCAAACAATTTTGAGCTGAAACCTCAATTAGTTTCTCTGATGCAACAAAACTGCAAGTTTTATGGACTTCCATCAGAAGATCCTTTTCAGTTCTTAACTGAATTCTTGCAGATCTGTGATACTATTAAGACCAATGGGGTTGATCCCGAGGTCTACAGGCTTATGCTTTTCCCATTTGCTGTAAGAGACAGAGCTAGAATATGGTTGGACTCTCAACCTAAAGACAGCCTAAACTATTGGGATAAGCTGGTCACGGCTTTCTTAGCCAAGTTCTTTCCTCCTCAAAAGCTTAGCAAGCTTAGAGTGGATGTTCAAACTTTCAGACAAAAGGAAGGTGAATCCCTCTATGAAGCTTGGGAGAGATACAAGGAACTGACCAAAAAGTGTCCTTCTGACATACTTTCAGAATGGACCATCCTGGATATATTCTATGATGGTCTGTCTGAATTATCATTGCTGTCATTAGACCATTCTGCAGGTGGATCCATTCACCTAAAGAAAACGCCTGCAGAAGCTCAAGAACTCATTGACATGGTTGCAAATAACCAGTTCATGTACACTTCTGAAAGAAATTCTGTGAGTAATGAGACACCTCAGAGGAAATGAGTTCTTGAAATTGATACTCTGAATGCCATATTGGCTCAAAATAAAATATTGACTCAGCAAGTCAATATGATCTCTCAGAGTCTGAATGGATTGAAGGAATCATCCAACAGTACTAAAGAGGCATCTTCTGAAGAAGAAGCTTATGATCCTGAAAACCCTGCAATAGCAGAGGTGAATTACATGGGTGAACCCTATGGAAACACCTATAATCCCTCATGGAGAAATCATCCAAATTTCTCATGTAAGGATCAATAGAAGCCTCAACAAGGCTTTAATAATGGTAGAAGAAATAGGTTTAGTAATAGTAAGCCTTTTCCATTATCCACTCAGCAACAGACAGAGAATTCTGAGTAGAATCCATCTAGCTTAGCAAATATAGTCTCTAATCTATCTAAGACCACTGTGAGTTTCATGAATGAAACAAGGTCCTCCATTAGAAATTTGGAGGCACAAGTGGACCAGCTGAGTAAAAGAGTCACTAAAACTCCTCCTAGTACTCTCCCAAGCAATACAGAAGAGAATCCAAAGAGAGAGTGCAAGGCCATTGATTTGACCATCATGGCCGAACCTACAAGGGAAGAGGAGGACGTGAATCCTAGTGAGGAAGACCTCCTGGGACGTCCAGTGACCAATAAGGAGTATCCCTTTGAGGAACCAAAGGAATCTGAGGCTCATCTAGAGACCATAGAGATTCCATTGAACCTCCTTCTGCCCTTCATGAGCTCTGATGAGTATTCTTCCTCTGAAGAGGATGAAGACATTACTGAAGAGCAAGTTGCTAAATACCTTTGTACAATCATGAAGTTGAATGCCAAATTATTTGGTAATGAGATTTGGGAAGATGAACCTCCCTTTCTCACCAATGAACTGAATGCATTGGATAGGCAGAAATTATCTCAAAAGAAACAGGATCCTGGCAAATTCTTAATACCCTGTACCATAGGCACCATGACCTTTGAGAAGGCTCTGTGTGACCTGGGGTCAGAAATAAACTTAATGCCACTCTCTGTAATAGAGAAACTTGAAATCTTTGAGGTGTAAGCTGTCAGAATCTCTTTAGAGATGGCAGACAACTCAAGAAAACAGGCTTATGGACAAGTAGAGGACGTGTCAGTAAAGGTTGAAGGCCTTTACATCCCTGCTGATTTCATAATCCTAGACACTAGGAAGGAAGAGGATGAATCCATCATCCTTGGAAGACCCTTCCTAGCCACAGCAAGAGCTGTGATTGATGTGGACAGAGAAGAGTTGATCCTTCAACTGAAAGAGGACAACCTTATGTTTAAAACTCAAGGATCTCCTTCTGTAACCATGGAGAGGAAGCATAAAAAGCTTCTCTCACTGCAGAGTCAACTAAAGTCCCCACAGTCAAATTCTAAGTTTGGTGTTGGGAGGCCACAACCAAACTCTAAGTTTGGTGTTGAACCCCCACATTCAAACTCTAAGTTTGGTGTTGGGAGGTTCCAACCTTGCTCTGATTATCTGTGAGGCTCCATGAGAGCTCACTGTCAAGCTATTGACATTAAAGAAGCGCTTGTTGGGAGGCAACCTAATGTTATTTAATCATATCTATTTTATTTTCTTTTTGTTATTTCGTGTTTTATTAGGTTGATGATCATGTGAAGTCACAAAAACTATTGAAAAATCAAAAACAGAATGAAAAATAGCATTGAAAATAGCACACCCTGGAGGAGAGCAGTCTGCCGTTTAAACGCCAGAAACAAGCATCTGTCTGGCGTTTAACGCCAGAAACAGGCACCAAGCTGGCATTTAACGCCAGAAACAAGCATCTGCCTGGCGTTAAACTCCAGAAACAAGCTACATTTGGGTGTTTAACGCCAGAAACAGGCAGCAGTCTGGCGTTAAACGCCAGGATTGCACAGCAAAGGCATTTTACACGCCTAATTGGAGCAGGGATGCTAAGTCCTTGTCCCTACTTGATCTGTGGACCCCACAGGATCCCCATATTTTCTTCTCTCCTCTTCACACCTATTCATAACTCTCTTCCCCAAATACCCTTCACCAATCACCTCAATCACTCTTTCCCATCACTTCTTCACCACTCATATCCATCCTCTCTTCCCCATAAACCCCACGTACCTTCAAAATTCAAACTAATTTCCCTCCCAAACCCAACCCTAATGGCCAAACCCTACACCTCCCTCACTCCTATATAAACCCCTCACTCCTTCTTTATTTTCACACAATACAACCCTCTCTTCTTCTCCTTGGCCAAATACATCTTCTTCCCCCATCTCCTCCATTTTCTTCTTCTTCTATTACTTTCCTTCTTCTTTTTCTCGGGAACGAGCAAACATTTTAAGTTTGGTGTGGTAAAAGCATAGCTTTTTGTTTTTCCATAACCATTTATGGCACCTAAGGCCAGAGAAACCTCTAGAAAGAGGAAATAGAAGGCAATTGCTTCCACCTCTGAGTCATGGGAGATGGAGAGATTCATCTCAAAGGTCCATCAAGACCACTTCTATGAAGTTATGGCCAAGAAGAAAGTGATCCCTGAGGTTCCTTTCAAGCTCAAAAAGAATGAGTATCCGAAGATCCGACTTGAGATCCAAAGAAGAGGTTGGGAAGTTTTTACCAACCCCATTCAACAAGTCGGGATCCTAATGGTTCAAGAGTTCTATGCAAACGCATGGATCACTATGAACCATGATCAAAGTGTGAACCCGAATCCAAAGCATTGGCTTACCATGGTTCAGGGGAAATACTTAGATTTCAGTCCAGAAAATGTAAGGCTGGCGTTCAACTTGCCAATGATGGAAGAGAATGCACGCCCCTACACAAGAAGGGTCAACTTTGATCAAAAGTTGGACCAAGTCCTCATAGACATATGTGAGGAAGGAGCTCAATGGAAAATTGACTCAAGAGGGAAGCTGGTTCAACTAAGAAGGCATGACCTCAAGCCCGTGGCTAGGGGATGGCTAGAGTTCATTCAATGCTCAATCATTCCTACTAGTAACCGGTCTGAAGTTACTATAGACTGGGCCATCATGATCCATAGTATCATGATTAGAGAGGAGGTGGAAGTTCATGAGATTATACCTCAAGAACTTTACAAGGTGGCTGACAAGTCCTCCACTTGGGCAAGGTTAGCCTTTCCTCACCTCATATGCCACCTCTGCAATTCGGCTGGAATTGACATAGAGGGAGACATCTTCATTGAAGAGGACAAGCCCATCACTAAGAAAAGGATGGAGCAAATAAGAGATCATGGACCTCAATATGAGCATGAGAAAATTCCTCACCATGAAATCCCTGAGATGCCTCAAGGGATGAACTTTCCTCCACAAAATTATTGGGAGCAAATCAACACTTCCCTAGGAGAATTAAATTCCAACATGGGACAACTAAGGGTGGAGCACCAAGAGCACTCCATTATCCTCCATGAGATTAGAGAAGATTAAAAAGCCATGAAGGAGGAGCAACAAAGGCAAGGAAGAAACATAGAGGAGCTCAAAAGCACCATTGGTTCTTCAAGAAGAGGAAGACGCCACCCTCACTAAGGTGGACTCATTCCTTAATCTCCTTGTCTATTTATTTTCTGTTTTCGGTTTCCATGCTTCATGTTTAATTATGTTTGTGTCTTTACTATATGATCATTTATGTTTAAGTGTCTATGTCTTAAAGCTATGAATGTCCTATGAATCCATCACCTCTCTTAAATGAAAACTGTTTTAAAAACAAAAGAATAAGAAGTACAGGGTTTCGAATTCATCCTTGAAACTAGTTTAATTATTTTGATGTGGTGACAATACTTTTTATTTTCTGAACTAATGCTTGAACAGTGCATATGTCTTTTGATATTGTGGTTTATGAATATTAAATATGTTGGCTCTTAAAAGAATGATGAAAAGGAGAAATGTTATTTGATAATCTAAAAAATCATAAAAATGATTCTTGAAGCAAGAAAAAGCAGTGAATACAAAAGCTTGCAGAAAAAAAAGAGAAAAAAAATAGCAAAAAAAGAAAGAAAAAGAAAAAAAGTAAGCAGAAAAAGCCAAAAGCTCTTTAAACCAAAAGGCAAGAGCAAAAAGCCAATAGCCCTTAAAACCAAAAGGCAAGGGTAATTAAAAAGGATCCAAGGCTTTGAGCATCAGTGGATAGGAGGGCCTAAAGGAATAAAATCCTGGCCTAAGCGGCTAAACCAAGCTGTCCCTAACCATGTGCTTGTGGCGTGAAGGTGTCAAGTGAAAATTTGAGACTGAGTGGTTAAAGTCAAGGTCCAAAGCAAAAAAAAAGAGTGTGCTTAAGAACCCTGGACACCTCTAATTGGGGACTTTAGCAAAGCTGAGTTACAATCTGAAAAGGTTCACCCAGTTATGTGTCTGTGCATTTATGTATCCGGTGGTAATACTGGAAAACAAAGTGCTTAGGGCCACGGCCAAGACTCATAAAGTAGCTGTGTACAAGAATCAACACACTGAACTAGGAGAATCAATAACACTATCTGAACTCTGAGTTCCTATAGATGCCAATCATTCTGAACTTCAATGGATAAAGTGAGATGCCAAAACTATTCAAAAGGCAAAAAGCTACAAGTCCCGCTCATCTGATTGGAACTAAGTTTCATTGATATTTTGGAATTTATAGTATATTCTCTTCTTTTTATCCTATTTGATTTTCATTTGCTTGGGGACAAGCAACAATTTAAGTTTGGTGTTGTGAAGAGCGGATAATTTATACGCTTTTTGGCATTGTTTTTACTTAGTTTTCTGTATAATTCAGTTAGTTTTTAGCATATTTTTATTAGTTTTTAAATAAAAATCACATTTCTGGACTTTACTATGAGCTTGTGTGTTTTTCTATGATTTCAGGTATTTTCTGACTGAAATTGAGGGACTTGAGCAAAAATAAGATTCAGAGGTTGAAGAAGGACTGCAGATGCTGTTGGATTCTGACCTCCCTGCACTCAAAGAGGATTTTCTGGAGCTACAGAACTCTAAATGGCGTGCACTCAATTGATTTGGAAAGTAGACATCCAGGGATTTCCAGAAATATATAATAGTCTATACTTCGCCTGAGTTTAGACGACGTAAACTGGTGTTCAACGCCAGTTCCATGCTGCATTCTGGAGTTAAACTCCAGAAACAGGTTGCAAAGTGGAGTTAAACGCCAGAAACAGGTTACAAACTGGCGTTCAACTCCAAGAGAAGCCTCTACACATGTAAAGCTCAATGCTCAGCCCAATCACACACCAAGTGGGCCCCAGGAGTGGATTTCTGCATTATTTACTCATTTCTGTAAACCCTAGTAACTAGTTTAGCATAAATAGAACTTTTTACTATTGTATTTACATCTTTAGTTTCATCTTTAGATCACGTTTGGGGGCTGGCCTCTCGGCCATGCCTGGACCTTCATCACTTATATATTTTCAACGGTAGAGTTTCTACACACCATAGATTAAGGTGTGGAGCTCTGCTGTTCCTCATGAATTAATACAAAGTACTATCATTTTTCTATTCAATTCAAGCTTATTCCGATTCTAAGATATTCATTCGCACTTCAATATGAATGTGATGATCGTGACAGTCATCATCATTCCCAACTATGAATGCGTGCCTGACAACCACTTCCGTTCTACCTTTGATTGAATGAGTATCTCTGGGATTCCTTAATCAAAATCTTCGTGGTATAAGTTAGAATCCATGGACGGCCATTCTTGTGATCCGAAAAGTCTAAACCTTATCTGTGTTATTCCGAGTAGGATCTGGGAAGGGATGGCTGCGACAAGCTTCAAACTCGCGAGTGCTGGGCGTAGTGACAGACGCAAAAGGATCAATAGATCCTATTCCAGTATGATCGAGAACCGACAGATGATTAGCCATGTAGTGACAGCGTATTGGACCATTTTCACTGAGAGGACAGGATGTAGCCATTGACAACGGTGATGCCTAACATACAGCTTGCCATAGAAGGGAGTATGAATGATTGGATGAAGATAATAGGAAAGCAGAGGTTCAGGAGGAACGAACGCATCTCTATACGCTTATCTGAAATTCTCACCAATGAATTACATAAGTATCACTATCTTTATTTTATATTTATCTTTTAATTATTTAATCTCTATAATCAATTGAATCCGCCTGACTGAGATTTACAAGGTGACCATAGCTTGCTTCAAGCCGACAATCTCCGTGGGATCGACCCTTACTCACGTAAGGTTTATTACTTGGACGACCCAGTGCACTTGCTGGTTAGTTGTGTGAAGTTGTGACAAAGAACTAAGATTATGAACGTGCGTATTGAGTTTTTAGCGTCATTACCAAGGAATGGAACCGTCACGATTTCCGCGCACCAAGGATAAACGACGTAAACTGGCGTTCAACGCCAGTTCCATATTGTATTCTGGCGTTAAACGCCAGAAACAAGTTACAAGTTGGAGTTAAACGCCAGAAACTGGTTACAACCTGGCGTTTAACTCTGGAAACAGCCTAGGCACGTGTAAAGCTCAAGTCTCAGCCCCAGCACACACTAAGTGGGCCCCAGAAGTGGATTTCTGCACTATCTATCTTAGTTTACTCATTTTTTGTAAACCTAGGTTACTAGTTTAGTATTTAAACAACTTTCACCACCCCAGAAGGAAGTGATGAGCACACCTAAAAGGGAGGAGGAATTCCCTAAGCTTGAGCTCAAACCCTTGCCTCCTTCTCTAAAATATGTATTCTTAGGTGAAAATGATTTATATTCAGTGATTATTAGCTCTTCCTTGAAGCTTGGAGAGGAAGAGGCACTTATCTCAGTACTCAGGAGGCATAAAATAGCTCTTGGATGGACCATTGGTGATTTAAAGGGGATTAATCCAACCAAGTATATGCACAAGATCCTTTTTGAAGATGACGCTAAACCGGTTGTGCAACCACAAAGGAGACTAAATCCAACTATAAAAGTGGTAGTCCAAAAAGAGGTAATGAAACTATGGGAAGCCAGCATTATTTATCCTATTTCTGACAGCCCTTGGGTAAGTCCTGTGTAGGTAGTTCCCAAGAAAGGAGGGATGACAGTGATCAAGAATGAAAAGAATGAGCTAATTCCTACAAGAACAGTCACAGGATAGAGAATATGCATAGACTACAGGGGGCTCAACACTACTACAAGGAAGGATCACTTCTTCTTGCCTTTCATTGATCAGATGCTTGAGTGGTTAGCTAGTCATGCTTTTTATTATTTTCTAGATGGATATTCTGGATATAATCAAATTGCAGTGGACTCTCAAGATCAAGAGAAGACAGCATTCACATGCCCTTTTGGAGTATTTGCTTATAGGAGAATGCCATTTGGACTTTGTAATGCTCCAGCAACTTTTCAGAGGTGTATGCTTTCAATTTTTTTTGATATGGTTGAAAAGTTCATTGAGGTATTTATGGATGATTTTTTTGTTTTTGGTAATTCTTTTGAATCCTGTCTTAAGAATTTATCTCTAGTCTTGAAACGGTGTCAAAAATCAAACCTTGTTTTAAATTGGGAAAATGTCATTTTATGGTTACAGAAGGTATTATTCTTGGACACTGAATTTCAAGCAAGGGGATTGAGGTTGATAGAGCAAAGGTGGAGGTAATTAAAAAATTACCACCACCATCTAATGTTAAGGCAGTCAGGAGTTTCTTGGGTCATGTAGGATTTTATAGAAGATTTAGAAAAGGATTTTTCAAAAATTGATAAACCATTGAGCAACCTATTAGTTGTTGATATTCCTTTTGTGTTTGATGCTGAATGCCTGCATGCTTTTGAAACTCTGAAAGCAAATCTTACCTCTGCTCCCATTATAGCTCCTCCTGATTGGGATTTACCATTTGAATTAATGTGTGATGCTAGTGATTTTGCTATAGGAGCTGTTTTAGGATAGAGGCATGGCAAGCTTATACATGTCATTTACTATGCCAGCCATGTGTTAAATGATGCTCAAAGAAATTGCACAACTACAGAGAAAGAATTATTAGCTATTGTATATGCTGTTGATAAGTTTAGATCCTATTTAATTGGTTCTAAGGTTATTGTAAATAACTGCTTTGAAGTACCTTCTAACCAAATAGGATTCTAAACCAAGATTAATAAGATGGGTGTTACTCCTTCAGGAGGTTGATATTGAGATAAAATACAGGAAAGGGTCAGAAAATCAAGTAGCTGACCACCTTTCCAGAATTGAACCTGAAGCAGGAGTGCAGTCACCCACTGCTGTAGCTGAGACATTCCCGGATGAGCAACTGTTCCTCATTCAGCAGGCTCCATAGTTTGCAGACATTGCAAATTACAAAGCCATGAATTTCATTCCAAAGGAGTACAGTAGACAACAAGTAAAGAAGCTACTAACTGATTCAAAGTACTACTTTTGGGAGGAGCCATACCTTTTTAGAAGATGCTCAGATGGTATAATCCGGAGATGTGTTCCAGATGGAGAAATACAACAGATTCTTTGGTACTGTCATGGTTCTAATTATAGAGGTCACTTTGGTGGTGAAAGGACAGCTACAAAGGTCCTTCAGAGCGGGTTTTACCCGTCGACTCTCTTCAGGGATTCAAGAGCATTTGTAAAGAGTTGTGAGATGTGAAAGAACTAAGAATCTCCCTGCCAACCATGAGATGCCATAGCACGGGATTCTTGAGGTTGAGTTATTTGATGTCTAGGGTATTGATTTCAATTGACCTTTTCCTCCCTCATATTCCAACAACTATATTTTGGTGGCAGTTGATTATGTGTCCAAGTGGGTGGAAGTTGTGGCTTGATGAGCGGATAATTTATACGCTTTTTGGCATTGTTTTTAGTATGTTTTTAGTATGTTTTAGTTAGTTTTTATTATATTTTTATTAGTTTTTAAATAAAAATTACATTTCTGGACTTTACTATGAGTTTATATGTTTTTCTATGATTTCAGGTATTTTCTGGCTGAAATTGAGGGACCTAAGCAAAAATTTGATTCAGAGGCTGAAAAAGGACTGCAGATGCTGTTGGATTCTGACCTCCCTGCACTCAAAGTGGATTTTCTGGAGCTACAGAAGCCCAATTGGCGCGCTCTCAATTGCGTTGGAAAGTAGACATCCTGAGCTTTCCAGCAATATATAATAGTCCATACTTTGCTTGAGATTTGATGGTCCAAACAGGCGTTCCAAGTCAGCTTAAGAATTCTGGCATCAAAACGCCAGAACTGGCACAAAAGCTGGAGTTAAACGCCCAAACTGGCACAAAAGCTGGCGTTTAACTCCAAGAAAAGTCTCTATACATGGAAGCTTTAATGCTCAGCCCAAGCACACACCAAGTGGGCCTGGAAGAATATTTCTGCATTAATTACTTATTTCTGTAAACCCTAGGCTACTAGTTCTCTATAAATAGGACCTTTTGCTATTGTATTTTCATACTTTTGATAGACCTTTTCACGTTTGGGGGCTGGCCTCACAGCCATGCCTAGACCTTGTTCTTATGTATTTTCAACGGTGGAGTTTCTACACACCATAGATTAAGGTGTGGAGCTCTGCTGTTCTTCATGAATTAATGCAAAGTACTACTATTTTTCTATTCAATTCACGTCTACTTCTTCTCTAAGATATTCATTCGCATCCAAGAACATGATGAATGTGATGATTATGTGACACTCATCACCATTCTCCCCTATGAACGCGTGCCTGACAACCACTTCCATTCTACATGCAAACAAGCTTGAATGTGTATCTCTTGGGTTTCTAATCTAAGATTAGAACCTTCGTGGTATAGGCTAGAATTATTGGCGGTCATTCCTGAGATCCGGAACGTCTAAACCTTGTCTGTGATATTCTGAGTAGGATCTGGGAAGGGATGACTGTGACGAGCTTCAAACTCGCGAGTGTTGGGCATGTGACAGACGCAAAAGGATCAATGGATCCTATTCCAACATGATCGAGAACCGACAAATGATTAGCCGTACGGTGACAGCGTGCGTAGAACATTTTCACTGAGAAGACGGGAAGTAGCCATTGACAACGGTGATGCCCAACATAAAGCTTGCCATGGAAGGGAGTATGAATGATTGAAAGAAGGCAATGGGAAAGCAGAGGTTCAAGAGGAACAAAGCATCTTCATACGCTTATCTGAAATTCTCACCAATGAATTACATAAGTATCTCTATCTTTATCTTATTTTATGTTTTATTCATCTTTTAATTATCAATCCTTCATAACCATTTGAATCCGCCTGACTGAGATTTACAAGATGACCATAGCTTGCTTCAAGCCGACAATCTCCGTGGGATCGACCTTTACTCACGTAAGGTATTACTTGGACGACCCAGTGCACTTGCTGGTTAGTTGTGCGGAATTGTGACAAAGTGTGATTCACGTTTGAGAGCTCCAAGTCTTTGGCACTGTTGTTGATGATCACAATTTCGTGCATCAAGTTTTTGGCACCGTTGCCGGGTATTGTTCTAGTTTGGACAACTGACGATTCATCTTGTTGCTTAGATTAGGTAATTTTACTTTTTATTTTCGAAAAAAATTTTAAAATACAAAAAAAAAATTTTATTTTGTTCTTCAGAGTTTTTAAGAATGAATTCTAGAGTTTCATGACGATCTGTTGAAGTCTGGCTGGCTGTGAAGCCATGTCTAATCTTATTGGACCGAGGTTTCAACTTATCATCACAAGAGCTTGTTGATTTCTATCAATTTTGCTGTTGTTAGCAATGATCTGCTAAAGCTTGGCTGGCCATTGGCCATGTCTAGTATTTTGGACCGGAGCTTTTATTGAAAGCTTGGCTGGCTATTAAGCCATGTCTAATTCCTGGACCGGAGTCTTAGACTAGCATTGCAATGATTCCTGGAACTCTTATTAAAAATTTTGAACCCCTTTATTTTCTTTTCCATTCAATTTTTGAAAAATCACAAAAATTTTTTTTTATAAAACCATAAAAATAAAAAATATTTTATGTTTCTTGTTTAAGTCTAATATCAATTTTTAAGTTTGGTGTCAATTGCATGTCTTTATTCTTCTTGCATTTTTTGAATATATGCATTATGTTCTTCATTGATCTTCAAGTTGTTCTTGATGATTTCAGTGCTCTGATAAAAAAAATTTTATAAAACCATAAAAATAAAAAATATTTTATGTTTCTTGTTTAAGTCTAATATCAATTTTTAAGTTTGGTGTCAATTGCATGTCTTTATTCTTCTTGCATTTTTTGAATATATGCATTATGTTCTTCATTGATCTTCAAGTTGTTCTTGATGATTTCAGTGCTCTGATCTTTGATTTCTCTTATTCTGTGTCTTTTGTTATTTCTTACATGCATTTTCAAATTATTATAGTCCTTAGTATACAAACTTCTAAGTTTGGTGTCATGCATGCATTGTTTATTTGATCTTAGTTGCATTTTTTATTGTTTCTCATCATTAAAAATTCAAAAATATTTTCAAAATTGTGTCTTTTCAAGTCAATAATACAGAGAATTGAAGATTTAGAACATTCAGCAGAGGAATTACACAGAAAAAGCTGGGCATTCAAAACGCCCAGTGAAGAAGGAAAACTGGTGTTTAAACGGCAGCCAGGGTACTTGGCTGGGCGTTAAACGCCCAAAAAGGTAGGATTTTGGGCGTTAAACGCCAGAATGGATGCCATTCTGGGCGTTTAAAGCCAGGATGACACTAGAGGGAAGATTTTGTTTTTAATTCAAATTTTTTTCAAGTTTTCATAATTTTTCAAAATCAAATCTTTTTCAAATCATATCTTTTCAATCATATCTCTTCAAAATCAATTTCTTTCCATTTTTTTAATTATTATTATTTTCGAAAATCCCTGCTACAATTAATGATTTACTTCAAAATTTTCAAGTTGTTACTTGCCTATTAAGAAAGGATCAAATTTTAAATTTTAGAATCATATCTTTTAATTTCTTGTTAGTCAAGTAATCAACTTTAATTTTAAAACTTTCTTTTTTAATTTGATTTTCAATCATATCTTCTCAATCATATCTTTTCAATCACATCTTTTTCAAAATTAATTTTCAATCATATCTTTTTAATTTCTAATTTCAAAATCTTTTTCAAAATCACTTAATTTCTTTCCCAAACTTAATTTTCGAAAATCTCAATCATTTTTTCGAAATTCTTTCAAAATCTTTTACTATTAATTTGGAAAATTCTTCCCCTCTTCTCACATCTTTCTATTTAAGGGACTAATACTCCTCCTCAATATGTAATTCGAACTCTATCCCTCTTGATAAGTTCGAATTCTCTTCTATCTATCTTCTCCTTCTATTCTTCTTTTCCTCTGACACCTCAAGGAATTTTTATACTGTGACATAGAGGATTCCATACTTTCTTGTTCTCTTCTCTTTCATATGAGCAGGAGCAAAGATAAAGGCATTCTTGTTCAAGCTGATCCTGAACCTGAAAGGACTTTGAAGAGAAAACTAAGAGAAGCTAAAGCACAAATCCCTCTAGAGGGCCTGACAGAGCTTTTCAAAGAAGAAGAAGCATGGCATCCGAAAATAACAATGCTAACAATGCAAGGAAGGTGCTTCGTGACTTTACTGCACCTACTCCCGACTTCTATAGGAGAAGCATCTCAATCCATGCCATTGGAGCAAATAACTTTGAGCTTAAGCCTCAATTATTTTCTCTAATGCAACATGATTTCAAGTTTCATGGACTTCCATTGGAAGATCCTCATCAGTTCTTAGCTGAATTCTTGCAAATCTGTGACACTGTCAAGACTAATGGGGTTGATCTTGAGGTCTACAGACTTATGCTCTTCCCTTTTGCTGTAAGAGACAGAGTTAGGACATGGTTGGATTCACAACCCAAAGAAAGCCTGAACTCTTGGGAAAAGCTAGTCAATGCCTTCTTGGCAAAGTTCTTTCCACCTCAAAAATTGAGCAAACTTAGAGCGGAAGTCCAAACCTTCAGACAGAAGGAAGGAGAATCCCTCTATGAAGCTTGAGAAAGATACAAGTAATTGATCAGAAGGTGTTCTTCTGACATGCTTTCAGAATGGAGCATCATAGGTATCTTCTATGATGGTCTGTCTGAACTGTCCAAGATGTCATTGGACAGCTCTGCTGGAAGATCTCTTCATCTGAAGAAGACGCCTGCAGAAGCTCAGAAACTCATTGAGATGGTTGCAAATAACTAATTCATGTACACCTCTGAAAGGAATCATGTGAATAATGGGACAAATCAGAAGAAAGAAGTTCTTGAAATTGATACTCTGAATACCATACTAGCTCAGAATAAAATATTGACTCAACAAGTCAATATGATTTCTCAAAGCCTGTCTGGAATGCAAGCTGCACCAGGCAGTACTAAGGAAGCTTCCCCTGAAGAAGAAGCTTATGATCCTGAGAACCCTGCAATGAAAGAGGTGAATTACATGGGATATTCCTATGGAAACACCTATAATCCTTCATGAAAAAATCATCCAAATCTCTCATGGAAGGATCAACAGAGACCTCAACAAGGTTTCAACAACAATGATGGTGGAAAAAACAGGTTTAGCAATAGCAAGCCTTTTCCATCATCTTCTCAGCAACAGAAAGAGAATTCTAAGCAGAGCCATTCTGAATTAGCAACTGTAGTCTCTGATTTAATTAAAACCACTCAAAGTTTCATGACTGAAACAAGGTCCTCCATTAGAAATTTGGAGGCACAAGTGGGTCAGCTGAGTAAGAAAATTACTGAACTCCCTCCTAGTACTCTCCCAAGCAATACAGAAGAGAATCTAAAGAGAGAGTGCAAGGCCATAAACACGTCTGACATGGCCGAACCTGGAGAAGAGGATGAGGCAGTGATCTCCACTGAGGAAAACCTCAATGGACATCTACTGGCCTCCATGAAGTTCCCTAATGAGGAACCATGGAAATCTGAGGCTCACACTGAGACCATAGAGATTCCATTGAATTTACTTTTGCCATTCATGAGCTCTGATGAGTATTCTTCCTCTGAAGAGGATGAAGATGTTACTGAAGAGCAAGTTGCTAAGTATCTTGGAGCAATCATGAAGCTAAATGCCAAGTTATTTGGTAATGAGAATTGGGAGGATGAACCCCCCTTGCTCATCAAAGAACTGGAAGACTTGACTAGGCAGAGATTACCTTTGAAGAGACAAGATCCTGGAAAGTTCTCAATACCTTGTGCCATAGGCACCATGACCTTTGAGAAGGCTCTGTGTGACCTAGGGTCAAGCATAAACCTCATGCCTCTCTCTGTAATGGAGAAGCTAGGGATCATTGAGGTACAAGCTACAAGAATCTCACTGGAGATGGCAGACAATTCAAAGAAACAAGCTTATGGACTTGTAGAAGATGTCTTGGTAAAGGTTGAAGACCACTACATCCCTGCTGATTTCATAATCCTAGAGACTGGGAAGTGTGTGGATGAATCCATCATCCTTGGCAGACCCTTCCTAGCCACAGCAAAAGCTGTGATTGATGTTGACAGAGGAGAATTGATCATTCAAGTGAATGAAGACTCCCTTGTGTTTAAAGCTCAAAGATATCCCTCTGTAACCATGGAGAGGAAGCATGAAAAGCTTCTCTCAATACAGAGTCAGACAGAGCCCCCACAGTCAAACTCTAAGTTTGGTGTTGGGAGGCCACAACCAAACTTTAAGTTTGGTGTTGAACCCTGGTGCACGAAATTGTGATCATCAATGGCGCCAACAACTTGGTACGTACAATTGTAATCTCAACTCTTTATCACAACTTCATACAACTAACCAGCAAGTGCACTGGGTCGTCCAAGTAATAAACCTTACGTGAGTAAGGGTCGATCCCACGGAGATTGTCGGCCTGAAGCAAGCTATGGTCACCTTGTAAATCTCAGTTAGGCGGATTCAAATGGGTATGGTGAATTGATAATAAAAACATAAATAAAATATAAACTGGGATAGAGATACTTATGTAATTCATTGGTGAGAATTTCAGATAAGCGTATAGAGATGCTTTCGTTCCTCCTGAACCTCTGCTTTCCTGCTGTCTTCATCTAATCATTCCTACTCCTTTCCATGGCAAGCTTTATGTAGGGCATCACCGTTGTCAATGGCTACATCCCATCCTCTCTGTGAAGATGGTCCAATGCACTGTCACTGCATGGCTAATCATCTGTCGGTTCTCGATCATACTGGAATGGGATTTACTATCCTTTTGCGTCTGTCACTACGCCCAGCGCTCGCGAGTTTGAAGCTCGTCACAGCCATCCCTTCCCAGATCCTACTCAGAATACCACAGACAAGGTTTAGACTTTTTGGATCTCTGGAATGGCCATCCATGGGTTCTAACTTATACCACGAAGATTCCAATATCTCGGACTCGGTCCTCTGTACTAGATATCTAAGAGATATTCATTCTAGCTTGTTTGCATGTAGAACGGAAGTGTTTGTCAGGCACGCGTTCCTAAGTGAGAATGATGATGAGCGTCACATAATCATCACATTCATCATGTTCTTAGGTGCGAATGGATATCTTAGAATAGGAATAAGCTTGAATTGAATAGAAAAACAATAGTACTTTGCATTAATTCATGAGGAACAGCAGAGCTCCACACCTTAATCTATGGTGTGTAGAAACTCTACCGTTGAAAATACATAAGTGATGAAGGTCCAGGCATGGCCGAGAGGCCAGCCCCCAAACGTGATCTAAAGATGAAACTGAAGATGTAAATACAATAGTAAAAAGTCCTATTTATACTAAACTAGTTACTAGGGTTTAGAGAAATGAGTAAATGATGCAGAAATCCACTTCTGGGGCCCACTTGGTGTGTGCTTGGGCTGAGCATTGAGCTTTATACATGTAGAGGCTTCTCTTGGAGTTGAACGCCAGTTTGTAACCTGTTTCTGGCGTTTAACTCCACTTTGCAACTTGTTTTTGGCGTTTAACTCCAGAATGCAGCATGGAACTGGCGTTGAACGCCAGTTTGCGTCATCTAAACTCGGGCAAAGTATAGACTATTATATATTGCTGGAAAGCCCTGGATGTCTACTTTCCAACGAAATTGAAAGTGCGCTATTTGGAGTTCTGTAGCTCCAGAAAATCCACTTTGAGTGCAGGGAGTTCAGAATCCAACAACATCTGCAGTCCTTCTTCAACCTCTGAATATGATTTTTGCTCAAGTCCCTCAATTTCAGCCAGAAAATACCTGAAATCACAGAAAAACACACAAACTCATAGTAAAGTCCAGAAATGTGAATTTTAATTAAAAACTAATAAAAATATACTAAAAACTAATTAAATTATACTGAAACTGTGTAAAAACAATGCCAAAAAGCGTATAAATTATCCGCTCATCACAACACCAAACTTAAACTGTTGCTTGTCCCCAAGCAACTAAAAATCAAATAGGATAAAAAGAAGAGAATATACTATAAATTCCAAAATATCAATGAAACTTAGGTCCAATCAGATGAGCGGGACTTGTAGCTTTTTGAAACTTATCTCACTTTATCCATTGAAACTTATCTCACTTTATCCATTGAAGTTCAGAATGATTGGCATCTATAGGAACTTAGAATTTAGATAGTGTTACTGATTCTCCTAGTTCAGTATGTTGATTCTTGAACACAACTACTTTATGAGTCTTGGCCGTGGCCCTAAGCACTTTGTTTTCCAGTATTACCACCGGATACATAAATGCCACAGACACATAACTGGGTGAACCTTTTCAGATTGTGACTCAGCTTTGCTAAAGTCCCCAATTAGAGGTGTCCAAGGTTCTTAAGCACACTCTATTTTTGCTTTGGACCTCGACTTTAACCGCTCAGTCTCAAGTTTTTACTTGACACCTTCACGCCACAAGCACATGGTTAGGGACAACTTGGTTTACCCGCTTAGGCCAGGATTTTATTCCTTTAGGCCCTCCTATCTACTGATGCTCAAAGCCTTGGATCCTTTTTATTACCCTTGCCTTTTGGTTTTAAGGGCTATTGGCTTTTTGCTCTTGCCTTTTGGTTTAAAGAGCTTTTGGCTTTTTCTGCTTGCTTTTTCTTTTTCTTTCTTTTTCTTTAGCTATTTTTTTCTGCAAGCTTTTGTATTCACTGCTTTTTCTTGCTTCAAGAATCATTTTGATGATTTTTCAGATTATCAAATAACATTTCTTCTTTTTCCTTATTCTTCAAGAGCCAACATATTTAACATTCATAAACATCAACTTCAAAAGACATATGCACTGTTCAAGCATTCATTCAGAAAACAAAAAGTATTGTCACCACATCAAAATAATTAAACTAGTTTCAAGGATGAATTCGAAACCATGTACTTCTTGTTCTTTTGTAATTAAAACATTTTTCACTTAAGAAAGGTGATTGATTCATATTCATAACTTTAAGGCATAGACACTTAGACACTAATGATCATGTAGTGAAGGCACAAACATAAATAACACATAAGGCTCAAAAACCGAAAAACAGAAAATAAATAGACAAGGAGATTAAGGAATGAGTCCACCTTAGTGAGGGTGGCATCTTCCTCTCCTTGAAGAACCAATGGTGCTCTTGAGCTCCTCTATGTCTCTTCCTTGCCTTTGTTGCTCCTCCCTTATGGCTCTTTGATCTTCTCTAATTTCATGGAGGATGATGGAGTGCTCTTGGTGCTCCACCCTTAGTTGTCCCATGTTGGAACTTAATTCTCCTAGGGAAGTGTTGATTTGCTCCCAATAATTTTGTGGAGGAAAGTGCATCCCTTGAGGCATCTCAGGGATTTCATGGGGAGGAATTTCCTCATGCTCATGTTGAGGTCCATGATCTCTTATTTCCTCCATCCTTTTCTTAGTGATGGGCTTGTCCTCTTCAATGAGGATGTCTCCCTCTATGTCAATTTCAGCCGAATTGCAGAGGTGGCAAATGAGGTGAGGAAAGGCTAACCTTGTCCAAGTGGAGGACTTGTCAGCCACCTTGTAGAGTTCTTGAGGTATAATCTCATGAACTTCCACCTCTTCTCCAATCATGATACTATGGATCATGATGGCCCGGTTTATAGTAACTTCAGACTGGTTACTAGTAGGAATGATTGAGCGTTAAATGAATTCTAGCCATCCCCTAGCCACTGGTTTGAGGTCATGCCTTCTTAATTGAACCGGCTTGCCTCTTGAGTCAATTTTCCATTGAGCTCCTTCCTCACATATGTCTATGAGGACTTGGTCCAACCTTTGATCAAAGTTGACCTTTCTTGTGTAGGGGCGTGCGTTCTCTTCCATCATTGGCAAGTTGAACGCCAGCCTTACATTTTCCGGACTGAAATCTAAGTATTTTCCCCGAACCATGGTGAGCCAATGCTTTGGATTCGGGTTCACACCTTGATTATGGTTCCTAGTGATCCATGCATTTGCATAGAACTCTTGAACCATTAGGATCCTGACTTGTTGAATCGGGTTGGTGAGAACTTCCCAACCTTTCCTTTGGATCTCAAGTCGAATCTTCGGATACTCATTCTTTTTGAGCTTGAAAGGAACCTCAGGGATCACTTTCTTCTTGGCCACAACTTCATAGAAGTGGTCTTGATGGACCTTTGAGATGAATCTCTCCATCTCCTATGACTCAGAGGTGGAAGCAATTGCCTTCCCTTTCCTCTTTCTAGAGGTTTCTCTGGTCTTAGGTGCCATAAATGGTTATGGAAAAACAAAAAGCTATGCTTTTACCACACCAAACTTAAAATGTTTGCTCGTCCCCGAGCAAAAGAAGAAAGAAAGTAGTAGAAGAAGAAGAAAATGGAGGAGATGGGGGAAGAAGATGTATTCGGCCAAGGAGAAGAAGAGAGGGTTGTGTTGTGTGAAAATAAAGAAGGAGTGAGGGGTTTATATAGGAGTGAGGGGGTGTGTAGGGTTCGGCCATTAGGGTTGGGTTTGGGAGGGAAATTAGTTTGAATTTTGAAGGTAGGTAGGGTTTATGGGGAAGAGAGGGTGGATGTGAGTGGTGAAGAGGTGATGGAAAAGAGTGATTGAGGTGATTGGTGAGGGGTATTTGGGGAAGAGTGTTATGAAAAGGTGTGAAGAGGAGAGAAGAAAAGGTAGGGATCCTATGGGGTCCACAGTTCCTGAGGGGATTCTGTGGGGTCCACAGATCAAGTGGGGTCAAGGACTTAACATCCCTGCTCCAATTAGGCGTGTAAAATGCCCTTGCTGTGCAATCCTGGCGTTTAACGCCAGACTGCTGCCTGTTTCTGGCGTTAAACACCCAAATGTAGCTTGTTTCTGGCGTTTAACGCTAGGTAGATGCTTGTTTCTGGTGTTAAACGCCAGCTTGGTGTCTGTTTCTGGCGTTAAACACCAGACAGATGCTTGTTTCTGGCATTTAAATGCCAGACTGCTCTCCTCCAGGGTGTGCTGTTTTTAATGCTGTTTTTTTTCATTTTGTTTTTTATTTTTTAGTAGTTTTTGTAACTCCACATGATCATCAACCTAATAAAACATGAAATAACAAAGAGAAAATAAAATAGATATGATTAAATAACATTGGGTTGCCTCCCAACAAGCGCTTCTTTAATGTCAATAGCTTGACAGTGAGCTCCCATGGAGCCTCACAGATAATCAGAGCAAGGTTGGAACCTCCCAACACCAAACTTAGAGTTTGAATGTGGGGGTTCAACACCAAACTTAGAGTTTGGTTGTGGCCTCCCAACACCCAACTTAGAGTTTGAATGTGGGGGCTTTGATTGACTCTGCAGTGAGAGAAGCTTTTCATGCTTCCTCTCCATGGTTACAGAAGGAGATCCTTGAGTTTTAAACACAAGGTTGTCCTCATTCAGTTGAAGGATTAATTCTCCTCTGTCCACATCAATCACAGCTCTTGCTGTGGCTAGGAAGGGTCTTCCAAGGATGATGGATTCATCCTCATCCTTCCCAGTGTCTAGGATTATAAAATCAGCAGGGATGTAAAGGCCTTCAACCTTTACTAACACGTCCTTTACTAGTCCATAAGCCTGTTGTCTGCCATCTCTAATAAGATTCTAGCAGCTTGCACCTCAAAGATCCCAAGTTTCTCCATTACAGAGAATGGCATTAAGTTTATTCTTGACCCCAGGTCACACAGAGCTTTCTCAAATTTCATGGTGCCTATGTTACAGGGAATTAGGAATTTACCAGGATCCTGTTTCTTTTGAGGTAATTTCTGCCTATCCAATGCATTCAGTTCATTGGTGAGCAACGGAGGTTCATCTTCCCAAGTCTCATTACCAAATAATTAGGCATTCAGCTTCATGATTGCACCAATGTACTTGGCAACTTGCTCTTCAGTAATGTCTTCTTTCTCTTCAGAAGAAGAGTACTCATCAGAGCTCATGAAGGGCAGAAGAAGGTTTAATAGAATCTCTATGGTCTCTAGGTGAGCCTCAGATTCCTTTAAGTCCTCATTGAAGAACTCCTTATTGATAACTGAGCGTCCCAGGAGGTCTTCCTTACTGGGATTCACGTCCTCTCCCTCCCTTGTAGGTTCGGCCATGATGGTTAAATCTATGGCCTTGCACTCTTTCTTTAGATTCTCTTCTGTATTGCTTGGGAGAGTACTAGGAGGAGTTTCAGTGACTCTTTTACTCAGCTGGCCCACTTGTGCCTCCAAATTTCTAATGGAGGACCTTGTTTCATTTATGAAACATACAGTGGCCTTAGATAGATCAGAGACTATATTTGCTAAGCTAGATGGATTCTGCTCAGAATTCTCTGTCTGTTGCTGAGTGGATGATGGAAAAGGTTTGCTATTGCTAAACCTATTTCTTCCACCATTATTAAAGCCTTGTTGAGGCTTTTGTTGATCCTTCCATGAGAAATTTGGATGATTTCTCCATGAGGGATTATAGGTGTTTCCATAGGGTTCACCCATGTAATTCACCTCTGCTATTGCAGGGTTCTCAGGATCATAAGCTTCTTCTTCAGAAGATGCCTCTTTAGTACTGTTGGATGATTCCTTCAATCCATTCAGACTCTGAGAGATCATATTGACTTGCTGAGTCAATATTTTATTTTGAGCCAATATGGCATTCAGAGTATCAATTTCAAGAACTCCCTTCCTCTGAGGCGTCCCATTACTCACAGGATTCCTTTCAGAAGTGTACATGAACTGGTTATTTGCAACCATGTCAATGAGTTCTTGAGCTTCTGCAGGCGTTATCTTTAGGTGAATGGATCCACCTGCAGAATGGTCCAATGACATTTTAGATAATTCAGACAAACCATCATAGAATATATCCAAGATGCTCCATTCTAAAAGCATGTTAGAAAGACACTTTTTGGTCAGTTCCTTGTATCTCTCCCAAGCTTCATAGAGGGATTCACCTTCCTTTTGTCTGAAGGTTTGAACATCCACTCTAAGCTTACTAAGCTTTTGAGGAGGAAAGAACTTGGCTAAGAAAGCCGTGACCAGCTTATCCCAAGAGTTCAGGCTGTCTTTAGGTTGAGAGTCCAACCATATTCTAGCTCTGTCTCTTACAGCAAATGGGAAAAGCATAAGCCTGTAGACCTTGGGATCAACTCCATTGGTCTTAACAATATCACAGATCTGCAAGAATTCAGTTAAGAACTGAAAGGGATCTTCAGATGGAAGTCCATAAAACTTGCAATTCTGTTGCATCAGAGAAACTAATTGAGGTTTCAGCTCAAAATTGTTTGCTCTAATGGCAGGGATTGAGATGCTTCTTCCATGTAAATTGGAATTAGGTGCAGTAAAGTCACCAAGCATCTTCCTTGCATTGTTGTTATTTTCGGCCATGTCTCCTTCTTTTTCGAAAATTTCTGTCAGATTTTCTCCAGAGAGTTGTGCTTTAGCTTCCCTTAGCTTCCTCTTTAGAGTTCTTTCAGGTTCAGGATCGGCTTCAACAAGAATGTTCTTATCCTTGTTCCTGCTCATATGAAAAAGAAGAGAACACAAAAAAAAATATAGAATCCTCTATGTCACAGTATAGAGATTCCTTATGCAAGTATAAGAAGAGAAGAATGTAAGAAGGAGAAGAGGAAAAATTCGAACACAGAGAGGGGGATTGGGTTCGAATTTTTGGGTGGAGGAGAAGTGTTAGTAGATGAATAAATAAATAGAAGGAGGTAAGGAAGAGAAGAATTCGAAAATTTAAATAAAATAAAATAAAAATATTTTAAAATTAAAGTTAAAATTTGAAAATTAAAATTGAAATCAAATTAAATTGAAATTAAAACAATTAGTTAATTAAAAAGGAAATTTGAAAAAGAGAGGGAAGGGATTTTCGAAAATTAGAGAGGGAGTTAGTTAGGTAGTTTTGAAAAAGATAAAAATCAAACAAAAAGTAAAGTGGTTAATTGAAAAAGATTTGAAAATCAAATTTGAAAAGATAAAAAGTTAGAAAAGATTTTGAAATTAAATTTTGAAAAAGATGTGATTGAAATTTATTTTGAAAAATATTTGAAAAAGAATTTTAAAAAGATTTGATTTTGAAAATTAAAGTTGATTACTTGACTAATAAGAAACAAAAAGATTTGATTTTAAAATTTAAAGATTGAACCTTTCTTATTAGGCAAGTAACAAACTTAATATTTTTGCATCAATCACATTAATTGTTAGCATTGAATTCGAGAATATGGAATAAAAATAAGAAAAAGATTTTGAAAATTAATTTAAAATTTTTGAAAATATGAAAGACAAATGAAAAAAAAGTTTGATTTTTGAAAAAGATTTGAAAAAGATAGGATTTTTAAATTGAAAATTTGATTTGACTCATAAGAAACAACTAGATTTTAAAAAGTTTTGAAAAAGTCAACTCAAATTTTTGAAATTTATGAGTGAAATAAGGAAATATATATTTTTTATTTTTGAATTTTCAATGAAGAAAGATAAAAACAACCCAAAGACTCAAAACATGAAAATTATGAATCAAAACAACTAATGCATGCAAGAACACTTTGAATGTCAAGATGAACACCAAGAACACTTTGAAGATCATGATGAACATCAAGTATGTATTTTTGAAAAATTTTCAATAAAAGAAAACATGCAAGACAGCAAACTTAGAAATTTTTAATATTTAGACACTAAGAAATTGAAAATGCATATGAAAAACAAGAAAAGACACCAAACAAGAAATTTTAAAGATCAAACAAGAAGACTTACCAAGAACAACTTGAAGATTATGAAGAACAAGAAAGAAACTCAATGCATGTGTTTTCGAAAAATATTTTTTTAAGAAAAATAAAAGGATGCAATTGACACCAAACTTAAAAATTGACACAAGATTCAAGCAAGAAACACAAAAATTATTTTTGATTTTATGATTTTATAAATTTTTTTTGGATTTTTTCGAAAATTATTTTGGAAAAACGAAAAAGAAGAAATTTTTTTTTGTATTTTTCAAAAATAAAAAATAAAAAACTTAAAATTAAAATAAAATTACCTAATCTGAGCAACAAGATGAACCGTCAGTTGTCCAAACTTGAACAATCCCCGGCAACGGCGCCAAAAACTTGGTGCACGAAATTGTTATCATCAATGGCGCCAACAACTTGGTATGCACAATTGTAATCTCAACTCTTTATCACAACTTCGCACAACTAACCAGCAAGTGCACTGGGTCGTCCAAGTAATAAACCTTACGTGAGTAAGGGTCGATCCAACGGAGATTGTCGGCCTGAAGCAAGCTATGGTCACCTTGTAAATCTCAGTCAGGCAGATTCAAATGGGTATGGTGAATTGATAATAAAAACATAAATAAAATATAAACTGGGATAGAGATAATTTTGTAATTCATTGGTGAGAATTTCAGATAAGCGTATAGAGATGCTTTCGTTCCTCCTGAACCTCTGCTTTCCTGCTGTCTTCTTCCAATCATTCCTACTCCTTTCCATGGCAAGCTTTATGTAGGGTATCACCGTTGTCAATGGCTACATCCCATCCTCTCTGTGAAAATGGTCCAATGCACTGTCACTGCATGGCTAATCATCTGTCAGTTCTCGATCATACTGGAATAGGATTTACTATCCTTTTGCGTCTGTCACTACGCCCAGCACTCGCGAGTTTGAAGCTCGTCACAGCCATCCCTTTCCAGATCCTACTCGGAATACCACAGACAAAGTTTAGACTTTCCGGATCTCAGGAATGGCCGTCCATGGGTTCTAACTTATACCACGAAGATTCTAATATCTCGGACTCTGTCCTCTGTACTAGATATCTAAGAGATATTCATTCTAGCTTGTTTGCATGTAGAACGGAAGTGTTTGTCAGGCACGCGTTTATAAGTGAGAATGATGATGAGCGTCACATAATCATCACATTCATCATGTTCTTAGGTGCGAATGGATATCTTAGAATAGGAATAAGCTTGAATTGAATAGAAAAACAATAGTACTTTGCATTAATTCATGAGGAACAGCAGAGCTCCACACCTTAATCTATGGTGTGTAGAAACTCTACCGTTGAAAATACATAAGTGATGAAGGTCCAGGCATGGCCGAGAGGCCAGCCCCCAAACGTGATCTAAAGATGAAACTGAAGATGGTGTGTGCTTGGGCTGAGCATTGAGCTTTACACGTGTAGAGGCTTCTCTTGGAGTTGAACGCCAGTTTGTAACCTGTTTATGGCGTTTAACTCCACTTTGCAACCTGTTTTTGGCGTTTAACTCCATAATGCAGCATGGAACTGGAATTGAACGCAAGTTTGTGTCATCTAAACTCAGGCAAAGTATGGACTATTATATATTGCTGGAAAGCCCTGGATGTCTACTTTCCAACGCAATTAAGAGCGTGCCATTTGGAGTTTTGTAGCTCCAAAAAATCCACTTTGAGTGCAGGGAGATCGGAATCCAACAACATCTGCAGTCCTTCTTCAACCTCTGAATCTGATTTTTGCTCAAGTCCATCAATTTCAGCCAGAAAATACCTGAAATCATAGAAAAACACACAAACTCATAGTAAAGTCCAGAAATGTGAATTTTAATTAAAAACTAATAAAAATATACTAAAAACTAATTAAATTATACTGAAAACTGTGTAAAAACAATGCCAAAAAGCGTATAAATTATCCGCTCATGAAACCCCACATTCAAACTCTAAAGTTTGGTGTTGGGAGGTTCCAACATTGCTCTGAATATCTGTAAGGCTCCATGAGAGCCCACTGTCAAGCTATTGACATTAAAGAAGTGCTTGTTGGGAGGCAACCCAATTTTTACTTATCTATGTTAAATTTCTATTTTCTTTTGTTAATTTATATTTTCTGTAGGTTGATGATCATGTGAAGTCACAAAAACAATTGAAAAAGCAAAAACAAAATTAAAAACAGAATTAAAAATAGAACACCCTGGAGGAGAAACTTACTGGCGTTTAAACGCCAGTAAGGGTAGCAGAATGGGCGTTAAACGCCCAGTCTGGCACCATTCTGGGTGTTTAATGCCAGAAATGGGGACCAGACTGGCGTTTAACGCCAGGAATGGGCAAGAAGCTGGTGTTAAACGTCAGAAACGGGCAGCAGCCTGGTGTTTAACGCCCGGATTGGCAGAAAGGGGCAGTTTTGAACGCCACTTGGTGCAGGGATGAGAAATCCTTGACACCTCAGGATCTGTGGAGCCCATAGGATCCCCACCTACCCCACCTCTTTCTCTCTTCTTCACCCATTCACCAATCACCTTAATACCTCTTCCCCCAAAACCCCTCACCTTTCAAATCCCACCATTCTCTTCACCACTCACATCCATCCTTCATAAAACCCCACCTACCTCACCATTCAAATTCAAACCACTTTCCCTCCCAAACACACCCATAATGGCCGAACCAAACCCCCCCTCCCCACTCCTATATAAACCCATCTTCACTCCTTAATTTTCACACAACATACACACTATTTCTCCCCCTTGGCCGAAACACTAAGCCCCTCCATCTCCTCTATTTCTTCTTCTTCTACTCTCTTCTTTCTTCTTTTGCTCGAGGACGAGCAAACCTTCTAAGTTTGGTGTGGTAAAAGCGTTACTTTTTATTTTTCCATAACCATTTATGGCACCTAAGGCCGGAGAAACCTCTAGAAAGAGAAAAGGGAAGGCAAAAGCTTCCACTTTCGAGTCATGGGAGATGGAGAGATTCATCTCAAGGGTGCACCAAGACCACTTCTATGAAGTTGTGCCCAAGAAGAAGGTGATCCCGAGGTCCCTTTCAAACTCAAAAAAGGTGAATATCCAGAGATCCGACATGAGATCCGAAGAAGAGGTTGGAAAATTCTCACCAACCCCATTCAACAAGTCGGGATCTTAATGGTTCAAGAGTTCTATGCCAATGCATGGATCACCAAGAACCATGATCAAAGTGTGAACCCGGACCCTAAGAATTGGCTTACAATGGTCCGAGGGAAATACTTAGACTTTAGTCCGAAAAATGTAAGGTTGGCATTCAACTTGCCTATAATGCAAGGAGATGCACACCCATACACTAGAAGGGTCAACTTTGATCAAAGGTTGGACCAAGTCCTCATGGACATCTGTGAAGAGGGTGCCCAATGGAAAAGAAATGCAAGAGGGAAGCTGGTTCAACTAAGAAGGCATGACCTCAAGCCCGTGGCTAGGGGATGGTTGGAGTTCATCCAATGCTCAATCATTCCCACTAGCAACTGGTCTGAAGTTACTATAGACCGAGCCATCATGATCCATAGCATCATGATTGGAGAGGAAGTAGAAGTTCATGAGGTTATATCCCAAGAACTCTACAAAGTGGTGGATAAGTCTTCTACTTTGGCAAGGTTAGCCTTCTCTCACCTCATTTGTCACCTCTGCAATTCATCTGGAATTGACATAGAGGAAGACACCCTTATTGATGAGGATAAACCCATCACTAAGAAAAGGATGGAGCAAATAAGAGGACCTCACCATGAGCATGAGAAAATTCCTCATCATGAAATCCCTAAGATACCTCAAGAGATGCATTTTCCTCCACAAAACTACTGGGAGCAAATCAACACCTCCCTAGGAGAATTGAGTTCCAATATGGGACAACTAAGGGTGGAGCACCAAGAGCATTCTATCATCCTCCATGAAATTAGAGAAGACCAAAGAGTTATGAGAGAGGAGCAACAAAGGCAAGGAAGAGACATTGAGGAGCTCAAGCACTCCATAAGATCTTCAAGAGGAAGAACAAGCCGCCATCACTAAGGTGGACCCGTTCTTTAATTTTCTTGTTCTTTATTCTCTGTTTTTTCAAAAATTATGCTTTATGTTTATCTATGTTTGTGTCTTTATTACATGATCATTAGTGTCTTAGTGTCTATGCCTTAAAGCTATGAAAATGAATCCATCACCTTTCTTAAAATGAAAAATGTTTTAATTGAAAAAGAATAAGAAATACATGAATTTTGAATTTTAAAACAGTTTAATTATTTTGATGTGGTGGCAATCATTCTTGTCTTCTGAATGAATGCTTGAACAGTGCATATTTTTGAATTTGTTGTTCATGAATGTTAAAATTGTTGGCTCTTGAAAGAATGATGGAAAAGGAGAAATGTTATTTGATAATCTGAAAAATCATAAAATTGATTCTTGAAGCAAGAAAAAGCAGTGAAAAGCTTGCAGAAAAATATATATATGCGAAAAAAAAAGAGAAAAAGAAAGAAAAGCAAGCAGAAAAAGCCAATAACCCTTTAAACCAAAAGGCAAGGGTAAAATAAAAAGGGTCCAAGGCTTTGAGCATCAGTGAATAGGAGGGCCCACAAGAATAAAATCCTGGCCTAAGCGGCTAAACCAAGCTGTCCCTAACCATGTGCTTGTGGCGTGAAGGTGTCAAGTGAAAACTTGAGACTGAGCGGTTAAAGTCGTGGTCCAAAAGCAAAAAGAGTGTGCTTAAGAGCTCTGGACACCTCTAATTGGGGACTCTAGCAAAGCTGAGCCACAATCTGAAAAGGTTCACCCAGTTATGTGTCTGTGGCATTTATGTATCTGGTGGTAATACTGGAAAACAAAATGCTTTGGGTCACGGCCAAGACTCATAAAGTAGCTGTGTTCAAGAATCAACATACTTAATTAGGAGAATCAATAACACTATAGATGCCAGGGCATCTTGGCCAGTTTCACTGACCTTTTCTTTACTATTTTTAGGCTAGTTTCATGCATTCCCTTAGGAAATAAGCTAGTTTTGGGTAGATATTCACTTACACTTTGATTGAAGCATACATTGTGCATTTTACATTATTTCATGAGGATTTTGCATGAGTTTAGTGACAAATTATATGCTGCATTACCCATGACTTGGACTAGAACTTTGATGTGCTCTATTGCTTGATTTCAGGACCAAAGGAAGCAAGGAATGTGAGGTAACTTGCAAAGTTAATGAGAAAAGTGATTGCCAATAATGCTCTCGAAGCCATCATTGACCACGTTAAGAGTCACGTTAACTAAGTTAACGAGAACTCTAACGTGGAGAGGGGAAGTTGATCCAACATTAGTGACACTTAACATTGTCACTAACGTTGGCAAATGCTCATAATTGGCCACGTTAGAGTCCACGTTAACTTAGTTAACGTGGCTTCTAACGTTAGAAGGGGGGAGAAATGCCAACGTTAGTGACATTCAACATTGTCACTAACGTTGGCCTAAGGAGAAACATACCACGTTAACTCCCACGTTAACTTGGTTAACGTGGGAGCTAACGTAAGAAGCAAGAGTGGTCGACAACGTTAGTGACACCCAACATTGTCACTAACGTTGGAAGCAACCACACAACCCCCCAAGGAGCCACGTTAACTTCCACGTTAACTTAGTTAACGTGGAAGCTAACGTTGATGAGTGAAAGAAACGCCAACGTTAGTGACATTCAACATTGTCACTAACGTTGGGGATGGCTAAGCATGGCCACGTTAGAAGCCACGTTAACCTAGTTAACGTGGACTCTAACGTGAGACATAGGGGCACCTTGGAACATTAGTGACAATGTTGAGTGTCACTAACGTTCTCGAAGGATGGCAAGCCCACGTTAAAGAGCCACGTTAACTAAGTTAACGTGGGCTCTAACGTGGGAACAAATGGGGCTTTTCAAAGTTATTGGGAATGTTAAGTCTCAATAACGTGTGCGAAGGACTTAGAGGCAACGTTAGAGGCAACGTTTGTGCCACTAACGTTGAAGTTAACGTGGCTTTTACTTAGGAACGTTAGTGAGAAAGTTGATTGTCACTAACGTTCTCGAACTCATATTTTCACTAAACGTTAACACCCCTAACTTCCTGAGCTAAAGTCTCTGCCCACTTCACACTTTCTCTCTACAAGTAAAGCCAAGCCCAAATGAAGAAGAGAACTGCTTCAAACTCAAGATCCAAAGGCCCAAGACTTGAAGAGCCAACTAGAAGCTGAGAAAAGTAGTATATATATGAGTAGCTTTGAATTGTTGAGGAGTACGGGGAAAAGTTGGAAAAGAGAATTACTCTCTGTATTTTACCTTCTCTGCATTTTCTAGTTTTATGATGTATTCTCCATCTTTGTTTTCATTTTCTAGAGCTATGAACAACTAAACCCCTTTCATTGGGTTAGGGAGCTCTGTTGTAATTTGATGGATCAATACTAGTTTTCATTATTTTTCTTCTATCTTTTCTCTTGATTTTACTTGAAAGCTTTCGATCTTCATCCAATTGGGTAGTTATCTTGGAAAAGAAGCTATTCAAACTTGGATCTCTTCTGAACCTTGAAAGAGGAATGAAGAGATCAAGCTAGAAATGCTTTCTCATGCTGGACCAAATTGGGTTTGGATGGGTATGTGACTATAACCCTCTCAATACTTGATTTGGGAAATGCATGTGGTATAATCAGTGACCATACTTCATCTCTTCTCATGAGCAATTGACCAAGGAATTGGCTATTGATCAAGATTTGAGAGATTGAATTTGTAATTCAATCAATTAATATTGCCAAGAAGATCAATGAGTGCATTGATTGAGGAAGAGATGAAAATGAACTTGATCCGGAGGGTTGCAATATCTCCTAAGCCCAATGAACTCCCCATCTCTGATCGTACCCATTCTCTTTAATTTCTGCCATTTACTTTTATGAGCAAATCCCCCATTCCCATTTATAATTCTGCAATTTACTTTCAGTCATTAACTTCCAGTTCTTTAATTCTAGCATTTACTTTTCTGTTATTTACATTCCCGCCATTTTATTTTCTACAACTCTCAACCCAAATTCTGGATTCGCTCAACTAGAACATTCTTCTAATTAAAGTTGCTTGATCAATCAATCCCTGTGGGATTAGACCTCACTCTATTGTGAGTTTTTACTTGACGACAAATTCGGTACACTTGCCGAAGGAAATTTGTTGAGAGACAGTTTCCACCCGCATCAAGTTTATGGTGCCGTTGCCGGGAATTGATTGTGCATCAACAATGATTAAATTGGAAGATCACTAGATTGAGCATTTTTATTTTGTAAATTTCATTTTTTGTTTGAGTGATTTACTTTCTGTTTTAGTTAAACTTCTTCCCTTCCCCCTCTACTCTTTTGTTTTTCTTTGTTATTTTCAATACTATTTGCTAACCCACTAACTGTTTGATATATTGCATCACCTACAACTAACAGTAATTCTGACAAAAATACTTTCTGCACCTATTTTTTCTTGCTTGCACTTGATGGTTGTATGACAGGGAGAAGAAGCGGCTTCAACTTCCTTCGATTCTGAACTTGAGAGGACCTTCCTTAGATTAAGGAGGGAGGTAAGAGGAAAGAAAGTGGTTGGTGTTGAGGAAGAAGAGGAATACTTTGAACCAAACATGGAAGACAACATGGAAAACCATCATGAAGAAGAGGATCACAACCATGGGGGAGGAGGTAGAGCAAATCATGCTGGGGAGGATAGAAGAGTTTTGGGCTCTTACATCAATCCAAACCCAGGCAATTATGGAAGTAGCATCCAAAAGCCAACAATCCATGCCAACAACTTTGAACTTAAACTACAGCTCATCACCCTTGTTCAGAACAACTGTTCGTTTGGAGGAGGTGTTCAAGAAGACCCCAATCAATATTTAACCACCTTCCTGAGAATATATGACACAGTGAAGTCTAATGGTGTTCATCCTAACGCCTATAGACTGCTCTTATTTCCATTCTCACTCAGGGACAAGGCAGCCAAGTGGCTGGAATCTTTCCCAAGGGAAAGCTTGACAACTTGGGAAGACGTGGTGAACAAATTCTTAGCAAGATTTTACCCTCCTCAACGAATCAATAGGCTGAGAGCTGAGGTCCAAACTTTCAGACAACAAGATGGTCAGACTCTATATGAAGTGTGGGAGAGGTTTAAAGACCTAACAAGGAGGTGCCCACCAGATATGTTCAACGAATGGGTGCAGCTGCACATTTTCTATGAAGGGCTCTCTTATGAGTCAAAGAAGGCCGTAGACCATTCATCCAGAGGATCTTTGAACAAAAAGAAGACTATTGAGGAAGCCATAGATGTTATTGAAACAGTAGCAGAGAACGACTACTTCTATGCTTCCGAAAGAGGGAACACAAGAGGAGTAATGGAGCTAAATAATGTAGATGCTCTGTTGGCCCAAAACAAGCTCATTACCCAGCAGCTGGCTGACCTCACCAAGAAGATGGAGAGGAACCAAGTAGCAGCAATCTCCACTTCATTAACAACCCAAGAAGGAGTGAATGAAGAAGCAGAGGGTAGTCAGGAGCAAGCCAACTACATTGGGAATTCACCAAGGCAAAACTATGATCCATACTCCAAGACCTACAACCCTGGATGGAGAAACCACCCAAACTTTGGGTGGGGAAGTTAGCAAGATCAAAACCAAGACCAGAGACGTTACAACTCCAACAACAATGCAGCTCACCAACAATTCACACAGAGGACATCTCAACACCCCCACAACAACACTTCTCCACACGCTTATCAAAACCAAAACAGCACATCTGCTCCGAATCAACCATCAATTGATAACAAGCTCTCTAAGATTGAAACCTTACTTGAAGGAATATACCAAGAGATTCAAGAAAATAAGGTGTTCAAAGAGGAGGTGCGAGCCAATATTAAGAACCAGGGAGAGACCATTAGGAAGCTGGAATTCCAGGTGGGATGTTTAGCTGAGAAGATTCCCAAACCTACCGATAGCTTCCCAAGTGACATGGAGAAAAACCCCAAAGGAGAAGCAAAGAAAGTAAGATGGGAAGATTGCAAAATGGTCACTACAAGTGATCAAGAGATTGAAGACAAGCAAGGCAAACTTTTCGAACAACCTGAAGACAACTCAACAAAGGAGGAGGATAGAGATAACCAAGAACCAGAAATCTCACAACAAGAGCTGCTGAAGCTCTATGCACCCTTCCCTCAACTGCTCAATGGTGCTGTGGGAAAGAGAATATACTCAAGGTTCCTAGACTTGTTTGCATCTCTGCATGTAAACATACCATTCATCAAGGCAATTCAACAAATGCCTGCATTCATCAAGTATATGAAGGAACTTCTTCCCAGGAAAAGCTCACTCAAAGGAGGCCAGACTATAGTGATGAACAAGGAATGTAGTGCCCTTATTCAACCTGAGTTGCCTACAAAAAGAAGAGACCCAGGGAGTTTTCACATCCCTTGTGCCATAGGTGAAACTATGTTCGATAGAGCACTATGTAATTTGGGGGCCAGCATCAACTTACTGCCCTTATCCCTGGTGAAGAGGCTGCAGATCAATGAGATAATGCCCACAGATGTAATCATCAGACTGGCTGACAAAACTCAAAAGCAAGCAATAGGAGTGGTGGAAAATGTGTTGCTAAAGGTTGGGAAATACTTTCTCCCAACAGATTTTGTCATCCTGGACATGGAAGAGAGTCACACTCACCCAATCATATTGGGAAGACCATTCCTAGCTACGGCCAGAGCACTTATCGATGTAGAGAAAGGGGAGCTAATATTGAGAATCCATGATGAACGACTCAGCTTTAATGTTTTCAAACTCTCACAAGAAATAGATCAAGAGGACAAGGAACTAAGCACAAATGATAATGAGACACTGAAAGAGGAGACAAGCACTGAAGCATAGCCAGTTCATTCTGAGATCCCCTTAATTGATAAACAAGGAAAACAGCAATTGCCACAGCTCAAGGAAAAATTGGAAGAACCTAAACCTCTAGAGGCAGGTAAAGACAGCATCACAACTCCTTTAGAAAAAGAGGTCACCGAGGGCAAGGCAACCTCAAAAGAAACAAAGAAGAAGGTACCAAGGAGGTGGAGGAACAAGAAGATCCCTACAGAAGACTTCTCTCCAGGGGATAGAGTTGTCTCAGCTTACTTCCCAGATATTTTCCCTAATCTCCCCACTGTACCATCTCAGTTACCTAAGGTCTTCACTATCAACAGAGTTCTTTCCCTGGAACATGTGGAGATCATTGATCCAACCAATGGATATAAGTCCACAGCAAGAGGGGAGGACTTTAAGCACTACCAACCACCCTGATAAAGGAAAAACGTCAAGCTAGTGACGCTAAAGAAGCGCTTCATGGGAGGCAACCCATGTTTTATATGTTTTTAGAAAATAGTAAAAAAAAGCAATATTCATAAATTCCAACCCAAACTTGGTGAAGTCCTTATTGTGCAGTATATAGTGAGGAACAAGTTTGGTGTTCAAAGCAAACCAAGATGCATGCTAGTCTTAGGAGCTTTGAACAAAATTTTTCATCACAATGCTTCAAACTAAGTTTGGTGTCACCCCATGGTGCCACCAAAATGCATAAAGGGACACACACTTAGTTAGTTAATTATAGCCGTAAAGGCTAAATTGTCTTTTTGATATTATGTCTCACTTTCCTTATGTTATCTTTATAGGAAAAGAAAAGAAGCATTAAAAGGGATGGATTGGACAACTAAACAAAGAAGGATCGGACACCACAAAAAGGAAGGGCTACACACTTGTTCTAAAAAGGGAATACATTGGAAAATGTTGCCATGCAACATTGGAAAAATGGGACCCCTAAAAGACCGAGCAATCTCATTCATAAAGTGATGATCCTTGTCTTTTATCCATGCATCACCCCAACCGTCCATCAAGTAACCACTCCATCAATCCAGACCCTCCATTCTCTCACAACTTCTCTATATAAATGACCCTTGTTCCGTACCCACCTTCATTGTCATTACCCACTCTTCACCACTCTCTATTTCGGTACAAGACACTCCCTACCCCATTAAAAACCTTTTTTCCACCTCACTCTCTTCTGTGCAATAAAACCCTGAACAACCGAAAATCTCCACAACTTTGCCACCTTCACATGTTAACTATCATTCATGGCATCTTCGGGTTCTAAAAGAAGGAAGGGAAAGGAACCCATGGAAGAACACCCATATGATGAAAAGAGATTTAGAAGCTTGCATCATGCATTGCAATACGGGTGGATGGTTGATAAGGAAATCATTTATGAGCTGGGATTTCAAGTTAAAAAGACTGAGTGCCCCGAAATCACAGAGAAGGTAGAAAGGAGAAGATGGGAGCTCCTCACTGACCCGGTCACTAAGGTGAATGCAAATCTCATAAGAGAATTTTATGCAAATGCGGTCCAATATGATAAGAAAGATGAGTCATATACAAGCTTTGTGAGAGGAAAGATGGTGGATTTTGGTCCCATGAGTGTCATGAGGGCACTGAAGCTATGGTCTATACAGTTTGAAGAAGAAAGTTATCACTCAAGATTGGACAACCCCAATTATGACCACATTTTGCAAGACATTTGTGTAACCGGAGCTGACTGGGAAAGGGGTGCCGGAAAGAAACCAAAGTTCATCAAGAGAACAGATCTCACTCCTGAAGCCAAGGGGTGGTTTGAGCTAGTGAGAAGGTCTATTCTCCCAGCTGCAAATAACTCGGAGGTGAATGTCAAGAGAGCCACGATGGTGCATTGTATACTGAAGGGAGGAAAAATCAAGGTTCATGAACTCATAGCTGAAGGTATTAGAAAGATGGCAGAGAAAAGCGACTCAAGAGGAACGTTAGGTTACCCCAGCACTATTTACTGAATATGCAAGAAAGCTGGGGTGGTTTTTGAAGATGAGAACCCCATGTGGATAAAGGAAGGCATCCCAATAACTGTACGAAGGATGAATGCTGCAGCATTCCCTTTGCCTCAGCGGAAGCAAAGGAAGAGGACAGCCCCTCAAGTAATGGAAGGACAAGTCTTAGAGGGTCAAGCACAACAGACCTTGGACATGCACCAATTGCAGGAAGCCATTGATGGCTTGTCTAGACAATATTTGGAAAGCCAAGGAGCACAGAAAGAGCTTTAACTACAGATGATGGGGCAGCAAGAGGAAGCACTCTCAAGATGGATGACTCAGCAAGGTGAGTGGCAAAGGCAAATGATGGAACAACAACTAAGTCAAGGACAACAATGAGGAGAAACATTCAACAGGATGGAACAAAGGCAAAACGAGCAACAAGAATCCATCCAGAGGCTAATCAACATCCAAGCACATCAAGGGGCACACATACATGAGATGCATCGAAGACAAATAGAATAGGCAGAACTATTGGACGAGCAAAGGGCATTCGCAGAAGGAGTTTACATGAGCGAGACAGGACATCACATAAACACTCAAGCCAGGCTCGGCTACTTAGTGGGACAGCTACCAATACTGCATCCAGGAATAGCCAGGTATGAAGAAATGAAGGATGAATTAGCACGAGAGGAAAGACAAAGGGTGGAAGAGAGTCATGAGTCAGTGAGGAAGGCACTTGAGGATTGGAAGCAAGCAAGATTAGCACGGATGCGAGGAAATGCAAGAGGAAACAAGGAGGACAAGCAAGGAAAAGAGCATGGACATCCACAACATTAAAAGGTGGTGGAGTTCCTTCTTTATTCCACCTTTCTCTGTGTTTTGAATAAGGAAGATCTTGTATGAAATAGAACATGCTTCCATGTTAGTTTAAATCTTTTTAAATTCTGTCTTTTAAGTTTTCTTTCTGAATAGGTGTATGTGTGCTAGTCTTTATGTCACTGCATCCTCCTTAACTTACTTGTATGCTTGTCCCTTTAAATCAAATGAAGAGAGAATGTTTATGTTTCAAAAGACCATAGTAGAGTTCATACTATGGAGTACATTCATGAGTTTGTGGTATGATCATAAGTTAGCTAAGTTGGTTCAACCATAAGGTGGGATGACAACTATCTGGCCTGAATACTTTACTTTGAATATACTCATGAGACTAAGTATATGACAAGATCCTAATAAGAGAAAGAGAAAAGAATAATGAAAGTGGAAAAACAAAAGAAAAAGAGTAAGCAATAAGGCTAGGCACCAATGGTTTTTATCTCAAGATATGTGTCTGTGGTGTTCCTGTGTGAGGGATTTACTTGGATGAATAAGCTCTTAGGGGTGCTTTATCACTTGGTAACTTGGATTAACTAACCCGGGATTATCAGCTGAAAGTCCATTATCAAGAGTAACCCTCACCACAGAGCATTTAGTAACCCAAAGAGGTGCTGGACACCAAGGTCTCAAGAAGGAAAATAAATGAACTATATGCCTGTGGTGTGTATGTATGGGGAAGAGACTTGAGGGAGTAAGTCCTTAGGGGTGCTTCAACACCTAGCACCTTGAACCAACTGGTTCGAGAGTGTTGGCTGAAAGCTTATCTTAAAAAGTTGCCCCCTTATAGAGCACTTAGCCTAAGAACACCAATAAGCTTTGAAATGACAATAAAGGGATCAATGAATAAAAGTCTCATGGGATGTAAGTAAGGTGAGTGTTTTAGGACATGATAAAGGTCTGAAAGCCAGTAAAGGAATGAACCTAAGTTGCTATGCATGAAACCACCATAAAATCAGTGATATGACTTCCACAAGAATGGCTCATCTCTCTTGGCATTCCATTCATCATTCTCTTGTTCCAGTACTTGCTTAGGGACAAGCAAGCTTTAAGTTTGGTGTTGTGATGCCAGGGCATCTTGGCCAGTTTCACTGACCTTTTCTTTACTGTTTTTAGGCTAGTTTCATGCATTCCCTTAGGAAATAAGCTAGTTTTGGGTAGATATTCACTTACACTTTGATTCAATCATACATTGTGAATTTTACATTATTTCATGAGAATTTTGCATGAGTTTAGTGACAAATTATATGCTGCATTGCCATGACTTGGACTAGAACTTTGATGCGCTCTATTGCTTGATTTCAGGACCAAAGGAAGCAAGGAATGGGAGGTAACTTGCAAAGTTAATGAGAAAAGTGATTGCCAATAACGCTCTCGAAGCCATCATTGACCACGTTAAGAGTCACGTTAACTAAGTTAACGAGAACTCTAACGTGGAGAGGGGAAGTTGAGCCAACGTTAGTGACACTTAACATTGTCACTAACGTTGGCAAATGCTCATAAGTGGCCACGTTAGAGTCCACGTTAACTTAGTTAACGTGGCCTCTAACGTTAGAAGGGAGGAGAAACGCCAACGTTAGTGACATTCAACATCATTGTTGTCAAACTCTCGAGTTAACTCTTAAACTCGTACGAGTTTACGAGTTTAGATATGGAATCGAGTTGACTCAGGCATAAACTCTATCCTGAGTAAACTCAGCTAGACTCGGCTAGACTCGGTCAAACTCGGACAAACTCGTGAGTCTAGGACTGAGTTAACGAGTTTGTGTTTTTCATTATTTTTGCTCAAAAAAGCGTCATTTTGAAACAAAAAAAATACTTTTTTATTAGGGTTACGATAACACTCCCAAAGAATGAAAGAAAACTCACTCAAAGCTCAGTCTTCTATGTCGTTTCTCTCAAGTCTCACTTTCTCCATGTTCTGCTGCAGTCGCCGTTCCCCGTCGAGTTACCACTGTTCGCCTGCGTCTGCTACCTCTGCTCTGATTTGCACCATTGTCTGTGAATTTTACCTATGTTACCCTCTGCTTTGTATTTCTTCACATCTCTACTATCCCCATCTCCATCGTGCTATCACCGTTCACGAGTTTGACTACTTCTCCTACAGTCCTATCTCTGCTCTGGTTTGTGCCATCGTGAAATCCATGACTCTTCGTCGCTGTCATTTCGTGCTGTTGCTTCACCCTCGCCACCGTTGTCTGCTGGACCATTGTCTTCAATCTGCTGTTGCTGGGACTTTGGCCCCTTCTTTCTTCTGTATCCTCTATTTTTTGTATGCCTTTTGCCCTTTCTTTGAGCTTTTGCTTCTTGATTTAGTTTTTTTTTCTTTTTAAATTTTATTGCTTCTAATTTTAGCTTATTGCTTATCGTTTATGCCAGATGATTCATCCATTCATGACTGATTAGTAATTAATTATTTTGACTAGAATTAATTTGATTATTTGATATTATTCAATGTTCAATTAAAAATTTAGTATTACAGATTTAGAATTTTTAATTTTGTGTGTTTTATGTTGTATTTGTATAAGAATAAGTATAGAGGATTTGAATGCGTGATGAGCGGATAATTTATACGCTTTTTGGCATTGTTTTTACATAGTTTTTAGTATAATTTAGTTAGTTTTTACTATATTTTTGTTAGTTTTTATGCAAAATTCACATTTCTGGACTTTACTATGAGTTTGTGTATTTTTCTGTGATTTCAGGTATTTTCTGGCTGAAATTGAGGGACCTGAGCAAAAATCTAATTCAGAGGCTGAAGAAGGACTGCAGATGCTGTTGGATTCTTACCTCTCTGCACTCGAAATGGATTTTCTGGAGCTACAAAAACCCAATTGGCACGTTCTTAATTGCGTTGGAAAGTAGACATCCAGGGCTTTCCAGCAATATATAATATTCCATACTTTGTCCGAGTTGTGATGATGCAAACTGGCGTTCAAACGCCAACTTCCTGCCCTATTCTGGAGTTAAACGCCAGAAACAGGTTGCAAATCAGAGTTAAACGCCAGAAACAGGCTACAACCTGGCGTTTAACTCCAAAAAGAGTCTCTACATATGAAAGCTCAATGCTCAGCCCAAGCACACACCAAGTGGGTCCGGAAGTGGATTTCTACATCATTTACTTATCTTATGTAACCCTAGCTACTAGTTTAGTATAAAAACTACTTTTAGTGATTTATTTTATATCTCTGGTTAGTCTTTGAATAATTTTATGTTCAGAAATCACGTTTAGGGGGCTAGCCACTCGGCCATGCCTGGACCTTCATCACTTGTGTATTTTCAACGGTAGAGTTTCTACACATCATAGATTAAGGTGTGGAGCTCTGCTGTTCCTCATGAATTAATGCAAAGTACTATTGTTTTCTTATTCAATTCAAGCTTATTCCTATTCTAAAATATTCGCTTGCACTTCAACATGATGAATATGATGATCCGTGACACTCATCACTATTCTCAACCTATGAATGCGTGCCTGACAACCACTTCCATTCTACCTTGGATTGAGCGTTTATCTCTTAGCCTCCATTCCGAAAGATCAGAGTCTTCGTGGTATAAGCTAGAATTATTGGTGGCCATTCTTGAGATCCGGAAAGTCTAAATCTTGTCTATGGTATTCCGAGTAGGATCTGGGATGGGATGACTGTGACGAGCTTCAAACTCACGAGTGTTGGGTGTAGTGACAGACGCAAAAGGATCACTGGATCCTATTCCAGCATGAGTGGGAACCGACAGATGATTAGCCGTGCGGTGATAGCGCATTTGGACCATTTTCACTGAGAGGACGGGAAGTAGCCATTGACAACGGTGATGCCTAACATACAGCTTGTCATGGAAAGGAGTATGAATGATTGGATGAAAGCAGTAGGAAAGCAGAGGTTCAGAAGGAACAAAAGCATCTCCATACGCTTATCTGAAATTCTCACCAATGAATTGCATAAGTATCTCTATCCTATTTTATATTTTACATTTTAATCCCATAACCATTTGAATCCGCCTGACTGAGATTTACAAGGATGACCATAGCTTGCTTCAAGCCGACAATCTCCGTGGGATCGACCCTTACTCACGTAAGGTTTATTACTTGGACGACCCAGTGCACTTGCTGGTTAGTTGTATCGGAGTTGTGAAAAAGAATTTGAGATTATAAACGTGCGTACCAAGTTTTTGGCGCCGTTGCTAGAGATCACAATTTCGTGTACCAATGCGTATTTTAAAGTATTTGTTATAATGTATGCTACTATTTTAATTTATTATGTACTTTAAGATTGATATTATTAATTTTGAAGGGTTATAATTGAGAATACATACATTATGTATGATTTTATATATATATATATATATATATATATATATATATATATATAAACTTCATAACAGGTGAACTCGTACGAGTCTACGAGTTAACTCGCGAGTCGAGTCTAGGTCAGCACCACGAGTTTACTTAGACTCGCGAGTTTGACAACCTTGTTCAACATTGTCACTAACGTTGGCCTAAGGAGAAACATACCACGTTAACTCCCACGTTAACTTGGTTAACGTGGGAGCTAACCTAAGAAGCAAGAGTGGTCGACAACGTTAGTGACACCCAACATTGTCACTAACGTTGGAAGCAACCACACAACCCCCCAAGGAGCCACGTTAACTTCCACGTTAACTTAGTTAACGTGGAAGCTAACGTTGATGAGTGAAAGAAACGCCAACGTTAGTGACATTCAACATTGTCACTAACGTTGGGGATGGCTAAGCATGGCCACGTTAGAAGCCACGTTAACCTAGTTAACGTGGACTCTAACGTGAGACATAGGGGCACCTTGGAACGTTAGTGACAATGTTGAGTGTCACTAACGTTCTCGAAGGATGGCAAGCCCACGTTAAAGAGCCACGTTAACTAAGTTAACGTGGGCTCTAATGTGGGAACAATGGGGGCTTTTCAAAGTTATTGGGAATGTTAAGTCTCAATAACGTGTGCAAAGGACTTAGAGGCAACGTTAGTGGAAACGTTTGTGCCACTAACGTTGAAGTTAATGTGGCTTTTACTTAGGAACGTTAGTGAGAAAGTTGATTGTCACTAACGTTCTCGAACTCATATTTTCAATAAACGTTAACACCCCTAACGTCCTGAGCTAAAGTCTCTGCCCACTTTACACTTTCTCTCTGCAAGTAAAGCCAAGCCCAAATAAAGAAGAGAACTGCTTCAAACTCAAGATCCAAAGGCCCAAGACTTGAAGAGCCAACTAGAAGCTGAGAAAAGTAGTATATATAGGAGTAGCTTTGAATTGTTAAGGAGTACGGGGAAAAGTTGGAAAAGAGAATTACTCTCTGTATTTTAACTTCTCTGCATTTTCTAGTTTTATGATGTATTCTCCATCTTTGTTTTCATTTTCTAGAGCTATGAACAACTAAACCCCTTTCATTGGGTTAGGGAGCTCTGTTGTAATTTGATGGATCAATACTAGTTTTCATTATTTTTCTTCTATCTTTTCTCTTGATTTTACTTGAAAGCTTTCGATCTTCATCCAATTGGGTAGTTATCTTAGAAAAGAAGCTATTCAAACTTGGATCTCTTCTGAACCTTGAAAGAGGAATGAAGAGATCAAGCTAGAAATGCTTTCTCATGCTGGACCAAATTGGGTTTGGATGGGTATGTGACTATAACCCTCTCAATACTTGATTTGGGAAATGCATGTGGTATAATCAGTGACCATACTTTATCTCTTCTCATGAGCAATTGACCAAGGAATTGGCTATTGATTAAGATTTGAGAGATTGAATTTGTAATTCAATCAATTAAGATTGCCAAGGAGATCAATGAGTGCATTGATTGAGGAAGAGATGAAAATGAACTTGATCCGGAGGGTTGCAATATCTCCTAAGCCCAATGAACTCCCCATCTCTGATCTTACCCATTCTCTTTAATTTTTGCCATTTACTTTTATGAGCAAATCCCCCATTCCCATTTACAATTCTGCAATTTACTTTCAGTTATTTACTTCCCGTCCTTTAATTCTAGCATGTACTTTTCTATTATTTACATTCCCGCCATTTTATTTTCTGCAACTCTCAACCCAAATTCTGGATTCGCTCAACTAGAACATTCTTCTAATTAAAGTTGCTTGATCAATCAATCCCTGTGGGACTCGACCTCACTCTATTGTGAGTTTTTACTTGACGACAAATTCAGTACACTTGCCGAAGGAAATTTGTTGAGAGACAGTTTCCACCCGCATCAAGTTTATGGCGCCGTTGCCGGGGATTGATTGTGCATCAACAATGATTAAATTGGAAGATCACTAGATTGAGCATTTTTATTTTGTGAATTTCATTTTCTGTTTGAGTGATTTACTTTCTTTTTTAGTTAAACTTCTTCCCTTCCCCCTCTACTCTTTTGTTTTTCTTTGTTATTTTCAATACTGTTTGCTAACCCACTAACTGTTTGATATATTGCATCACCCACAACTAACAGTAATTCTGACAAAAATACTTTCTTCACCTATCTTTTCTTGCTTGCACTTGATGGTTGTATGACAGGGAGAAGAAGCGGGGCTTCAACTTCCTTCGATTCTGAACCTGAGAGGACCTTCCTTAGATTAAGGAGGGAGGCAAGAGGAAAGAAAGTGGTTGGTGCTGAGGAAGAAGAGGAATACTTTGAACCAAACATGGAAGACAACATGGAAAACCATCATGAAGAAGAGGATCACAACCATGGGGGAGGAGGTAGAGCAAATCATACTTTGCCAATTCTTCTTTCCTTCCCAATTGGCGCGCTCTCAATTGCGTTGGAAAGTAGACATCCTGGGCTTTCCAGAAATATATAATAGTCCATACTTTGCCTGAGATTTGATGGCCCAAACAGGTATTCCAAGTCAGCTTAAGAATTCTGGCGTCAAAACGCCAGAACTGGCACAAAAGTTGGAGTTAAACGCCCAAACTGGCACAAAAGCCGGCGTTTAACTCCAAGAAAAGTCTCTACACATGGAAGCTTCAATGTTCAGCCCAAGCACACACCAAGTGGGTTCGGAAGAAGATTTTTGCATTAATTACTTATTTCTGTAAATCCTAGGCTACTAGTTCTCTATAAATAGGACCTTTTGCTATTGTATTTTCATACTTTTGATAGACCTTTTCACGTTTGGGGGCTGGCCTCACGGCCATGCCTAGACCTTGTTCTTATATATTTTCAACGGTGGAGTTTCTACACACCATAGATTAAGGTGTGGAGCTCTGCTGTTCTTCATGAATTAATGCAAAGTACTACTATTTTTCTATTCAATTCACGTCTACTTCTTCTCTAAGATATTCATTCGCACCCAAGAACATGATGAATGTGATGATTATGTGACACTCATCACCATTCTCCCCTATGAACGTGTGCCTGACAACCACTTCCGTTCTACATGCAAACAAGCTTGAATGTGTATCTCTTGGGTTTCTAATCTAAGATTAGAACCTTCGTGGTATAGGCTAGAATTATTGGTGGTCATTCCTGAGATCCGGAATGTCTAAACCTTGTCTGTGGTATTCTGAGTAGGATTTGGAAAGGGATGACTGTGACGAGCTTCAAACTCGCGAGTGTTGGGCGTGTGACAGACGCAAAAGGATCAATGGATCCTATTCCAAAATGATCGAGAATCGACAGATGTTAGCCGTGCGGTGACAGCGTGCGTAGAACATTTTCACTGAGAGGACGGGAAGTAGCCATTGACAATGGTGATGCCCAACGTAAAGCTTGCCATGAAAGGGAGTATGAATGATTGGAAGAAGGCAATGGGAAAGCAGAGGTTCAAAAGGAACAAAGCATCTTCATACGCTTATCTGAAATTCTCACCAATGAATTACATAAGTATCTCTATCTTTATCTTATTTTATGTTTTATTCATCTTTTAATTATCAATCCTCCATAACCATTTGAATCCGCCTGACTGGGATTTACAAGATGACCATAGCTTGCTTCAAGCCGACAATCTCCGTGGGATCGACCCTTACTCACGTAAGGTATTACTTGGATGACCTAGTGCACTTGCTGGTTAGTTGTGCGGAATTGTGACAAAGTGTGATTCACGTTTGAGAGCTCTAAGTCTTTGGCACCATTGTTGATGATCACAATTTCGTGCACCATGGCTCTACCCACCAATGATGCCAAAGTGGTGATGAGTTTTCTTAGAGATATATTTTCAGTTAGTTTGGTGTCCCAAGGACACTCATTAGTGATCGTTGATGCACGGAAATTTGTCTTTCAACAAAATTTCCTTCGGCAAGTATACCGAATTGTCGTCAAGTAAAAACTCACAATAGAGTGAGGTCGAATCCCACAGGGATTGATTGGTCAAGCAACTTTAATTAGAGGAATGTTCTAGTTGAGCGAAGCAGAAATTTGAGTTGAGTAATTGCAGGAAATTAAATGGCGGGAAAGTAAATAGCAGAAAATGTAAATATTGGAAATAAATGGAAAAATGTAAAGGGCGGAAAGTAAACTGCAGAATCTTAAATGGGAATTTGGGAAGATGAGTATAAAAGTAAATGGCAGATAATAAAGAGAATGGGTAAGATCAGAAATGGGAGATTCATTGGACTCAGGAGATGTTGTATTCTCCAGATCAAGTTTGTTCTCATCTCTTCCTCAATCAATGCATTCATTGATCTCCTTGGCAATCTTAAGTGATTGGATTCCAATTCCTTGGCAACCCAATCTCTCTAAACTTGAACAATTGCCTAATTCCTTGATTTAATTACTCATGAGAAGAGATGAAGTATGGTCACTGATTATACCACATGCATTCCCAAATCAAAGTATTGGTAGGATTATATGTCATTATATCCATCCAAACCCCAATTTGGTCCAACATGAGAAAGCATTTCTAGCATGATCTCTTCATTCCTCTTCCAAGGTTCTGAAGAAATCCAAGTATGAATAGCTTCTTTTCCAAGACAACTACCCAATTGGATGAAGATTGAAAGCTTTCTAGTAAAATCAAGAGAAAAGAAAGAAGAAGAATAATGAAAACTATTATTGATCCATCAAATTACAACAGAGCTCCCTAACCCAATGAAAGGGGTTTAGTTGTTCATAGCTCTGGTAATGGAAAGCAAAAATGAAAAGTGCATTCTGAAAAAAAAATAGAAGTTGCAGAGAAAGTTAAATATACAGAGTGTAGTTCTCCAAAATGCCAAAAAAGCCCCCTACTAGTTCAAAACTACTCCTATATATACTACTCTTATGATATTCTAGTTGGCTCTTCAAGTCTTGGATATGGGCCTTTGGATCTTTAGTTGCAGCAGTTATAGTCTTCAGTGGGCTTAGCTTTGCTTGCAGAGAGAAAGTGAGTCAGGCATGGTAGCAAGTTAGTTAGGACATTAGTGGCATTAACGTTAAGTGTAAATTTGGGTTCGAAAGTGTTAGTGACGATAACCTTTTTCACTAACGCTCCAAACCTAATTGACCACTAACATTGGCTCTTGGTCCTTCGCAAATGTTATTGGCATTCACCTTTTTCAATAACGCTGCTCCTTGCTTCTTTTCCCCACGTTAGTTATCCACGTTAGTGTAACTAACGTGGCCCTTAACGTGGGCATGCCCAAGCTTCGAGAGCGTTAGTGACACTTACCTTTGTCACTAACGCTTCAAACGCCCCTTCTTCCCACGTTAGTGTCTCACGTTAATTGCATTAACGTGACCACTAACGTGGTGGTGATTGCCATCTCCAACGTTAGTGACAAAGGTGAGTGTCACTAACATTGGTCCATCATTTGTTCCTCCCACGTTAGAGTTCACGTTAATGTAATTAACGTGACTCTTAATGTGGCCAAGTGTGTCCTTTTTTGGAACGTTAGTGGTATTCACTTTTACCACTAACATTGGAGCTTCCCTTTTCCTCCACGTTAGCTTCCACGTTAATGCAATTAACGTGGCCACTAACGTGGGCTATGATGGCTTTCGAAGGCGTTATTGGTGATCACTTTTTCCATTAACATTGCAAGCTAGCTCCCATTCCACGTTAGTAGTCACGTTAGTTAGACTAACGTGGCTACTAACGTGGCTCTTCCTTGCTTCCTTTGTCCTGAAATCAAGCAAATAAAGTGCATCATCCATTTTATCATTCAATTCATACATAATTCTCATGAAATCATGTAAAGTTCACAATGTTTACTTGAATCAAGATGTAAGTGAATATTTATCCAAAACTTGCTTATTTACTAAGAAAATGCATGAAACTACCCTAAAATAGTAAAGAAAAGGTCAGTGAAACTGGCCAAAATGCCCTGACATCAATGGTCGAAGTTACTTCTGTAACAGACAGTTGGACACACTTCTGCAGAGATATAGAATCCGTCATAAAGTGGCAACCCCTTATCACCCTCAGACAAGTGGAGAGGTTAAGGTTTCCAACGGGGAACTCAAGAAGATTCTAGAGAAGACCGTCAATATCTCAAAAAAGGACTAGTCTAGGAAGCTTGATGATGCTCTCTAGGCATACCGGACAGCTTACAAGACCCCTATTGGCATGTCTCCTTATCAATTGGTTTATGGTAAAGCCTGTCACTTGCCAGTTGAGTTGAAGCATAAAGCTTACTGGGCAATCAAGTATCTAAACTTTTATGCTCATGCTGTAGGAATTAAGAGAATACTTCAGTTGAATGAGCTTGATAAATTCAGATATTCGGCCTATGAGAATGCCAATCTCTATAAGGAGAGAACAAAGATATGGCATGACAAGAAGATTGCCATTAGAGTCTTTGAGCCAGGTCAGAGAGTGCTTCTACATAATTAGCTTAAACTCTTTCTTAGGAAGCTGAAATCCCGGTGGTTAGGACCGTTTATGGTTACTAGAGCTTCACCGTGTAACACCCTAATTACCCTAAGCCTTACCTCTAGCCATAAAGCAAAGGTTAATCAAAGGTTACGATAATTCTAAGGCTTATACGTATTTATATAGAAGGAAATAATATATTCTAGAAGCCCGATAAATGATTAAGCTCAAAAACAGAATTACAAAAGTGCGAAATGTTCGCACGAAGCTAATGCACAAGACACAAGGTATAGATGCAAGAGAATAGAACATATATAGATATAAGAGTATAATAATCATAGGGAACTAGCCACAGCTTGCGGAGTTTAAGCCAACTAGTTACAAACAGAAAAATATAGAGTTTTGGAGTTAAAACAGCTTATACAACTTATCTTTCAAGTAAGCCTCTAAGGCCATAAAGATAAATATATAAATAGATGTGAGAGTAACTATAACAAAGTAAAATAAAAATAAACTAAGGAGGAACCATACTCCGTTCTGTCACCATATCCGCAATCTCACCGAAGTGGATTTGTAACTTGCGTCTGAAAAACAACAACAACATATGGTATGAGAACCGAAGGTTCTCAGTATGGTAACAGTTCCCAATATGTAAGATGTAAGGCTCTGGAACGCAAAAGGCAATCCTAGAACTTCACATTGAATACGGATATTCAAGCTTAGAATAAAGTAAATAAATAATGAACTTAAACCATAAACCGAGTTATCTAAACTTAGGGAAATTCTAACTAATACTAATCACACTGCTGTATCCCACAGCCTTCGTCAACCTAACCTCCATGCGATCCCATCACCACCACCAACCTAGCCTCGTCAGCACCAGACAATCACAAATAATGCAAGCAAGCAATACACAGGTAGTAATTGTATATAATAAGTAATTCAAGAAGCAAGTAGGCATATTATACAATTAGGCAAACTCAAGTAATCAAAGCAAACAAACACATAAGAGATGCATATGATGAATGCCTGTCCTATTGGCTCGTTATATCACTTGTCGGTCCGTAAATGCCAACCTGACACATCCTTCTGGATGTATCCTTTTCTGCCATGCAAGAGATATAGTGCCCTGCACACTCATGCAGCAGCGAATCTACTACGCCAGAGATATAGTGCCCTGCACACTCATGCAGTAGGGAGTCTACTACGTCAGGGATATAGGCCCCGCACACTTCATGCAGCAGAGAAGGAAACAACCACAACAAATCATCCAGCAGAAAAATCTGCCATGCCAGGGATATAGGCCCTGCACACTCTCAACGACAACTACTCATGCAGCAGAGACATCTGCCACGCCAGAGATATAGGCTTCGGCCACTCTCAACAACAATTAGTCATGCAACAGAGAAATATGCTACGCCGGGGATATAGGCCCTGCACACTCTCATATAATCCAATAACTTCATCGATCTCAAATCATCACTAGACATCACCATTTCTCATCTCCAATCACTTTCAATTATCAATTCTAAACATTCCAAGGATATAGTACCTGGCACACTTTCCTTCAATATCCATCAAGCTCATAATAACCATCATCAGTTCTTAATTCTATTCTGAACTCATTAGTTCATCAGTTTCTCAATGTGTTGCCAGTAGTCACCAAGTTCACTACTCTTCCTTCTCTCTCAACCAAACTCATTGATAATGAGCCCAGAGTGGGTTCGGAATTTATCTCAAAATTTGATTTTCGTTGTAGGTATAGTTCTAAACCCAACAATTGACCAATGTCAAATTTTAATCTAAAAATGTCACAATCAATACACAAGAAACCGAGAGTATTTAGAATCCCGGTTCGTCTTCCGCAGGAGTTGCAATTAAAGTGCTAAATTATTGGCTATGGAGGGAACATTGGGGGTTGGATGATGGCAAGGAAATGTAAATATGCAAGGAATTAAATAAGCATGCAATGAATTTAAATGAAAAGCAATTAAAGCAACAAAAAGGGAATTTAAATACTAAAGAGGGCTCTTGGCAAGAATTGGATAATTAGGGATTTCTATCCTAGTTGTGGACCACAAACATGGTAATTGTATGTGAATTAATCCCAATTAGTCAACCCTACATCGAGGAAAAGTCAAAAGGGCATAATTAATCTCAATCCACTAATCCTAGCAAACTCTATTAATGGGAGGCTTAGCGTTAGTAAAAACCAAATCAATTAACAATCCTCACACAATGTGGAATGGACATCCACCACTCAAGTTCACCCAAACACCCAATTTTCCAACCAAGAGTGGGGTAAACTAGGCTAAAACCAACCCAAGTATTTTATCAAACACTTGGGAGGCATAAAAATAAAGCATGGTAGAATAACAAGAAATGTAAATTCAATAACTACCAAAAGCAAGGAGAGCAAGAATAACAACTCAATTAAACAATAAAAGAGCATGAAACATAAAGTGCATTAAATGGAAATTAAAATTAACAAAGAGTGCAATTACATAAAAGTGGCAAAAATAGAGAAAATGACAAGATAAACTAAGAAAATTAAGTCAATGAAATAAAGAAAGGTAGAAGAAACTAGATTAAAGCAAGAATTAAAAAGAGAAATTACAAAGAAAATAAACTAAGAACCCTAATTTCTAGAGAGAAGGGGGAGCTTCTCTCTCTAGAAAATGAGCTACATGACTAAAATCTAACCCTAATTCGCTCCCCCCTTCTCCAAGCTTCAATTATGCATGAAATAGCCTTAGAAATGAGTTGGACTGGGTTCTGGAGGCCCAGAATTCGCCCCCAGCAATTTGCATTAATAAGGTCACGTGACGCTTGTCACGCGTGCGCGTGGGCGACGCGTGCGCGTCACTGACAAAATTCACTCCCACGGGTAGCCGTGGGTCACATGTATGCGTCGCTTGCAAATCTTCCTTGTGCATACGCACGCATACTTGTGCGTGCGCACACTTGTTGAAAAGCTCCAAATGCTCATTTCTTAATGAATTTTTCTCTTTGCATGCTCCTCTTCTATTTTCACCAAGCCATCCCTACCTTATACATCTGAAATTACTCACAAACAATATCAAGGTATTGAATGGAAGGTAAATGGAATAAAATAGGCTAATTAGGCACAAAAGAGTATGTTTTCATAATCAAGCACAATTCCGGAAGAAAACTCAAAAGTATGCTATTTAAGGGAATAAGTGCAAGTTTATGTGATGAAATCCACTCAAATCAAACAAAAAATTATCATAAAATATGGATTCATCAATTTTCCGACACTTAAACACTAGCAAGTCCTCATGCTAATCTCAATTAAAGGAGAAAGGTAAAGGGGAAACAATTCATTCAATGTACTAACTACATGCATGCAACTATGCAAAATTTTATCTATCTATATGTACAATATGATGACCTATGGAGTTTGGCAAAAACAACAAGAGATTCCAATCAATTCAAAACAAGCCTTAGGGCCAAGGAAAAGGATTAATGCAATATGATCAAAGTCCAAAGAATTGAATTGAGATTTTCAAAAGTAACAACAAACAACTTGCAAGAAGATACAATATAAGGAACAAGAAAATAGAATTGAGCGACCGAACCCCTCACTGGATGTGTATTCACTCAATTCACTCAGTGTTTAGGGCTTAATCACTCAATTCTCCTTTAATCATGTTTCTCAAAGATTTTCAAGTCATCTAACAATCAACAATTATTCAGTGCATGCATACAAATTTTAAGAGGACTTATCCATGGGATGTAATGGGGCTAGGGTCAAGGTTAGATTGTATTTGGTTAAGTGAGCTTGAAATTTGAATCTTTGATTAACCTAAGCTTCCCACCTAACCTACAACAACCTATTCAATTCTAATACAAATCTAACTACCCATTCTTCACTTTTTCACATACTCATGCATTCTTTTACAATCACATCTCATATGCATTGATATTATTACTTTACTTTGGGGCATTTTTGTCCCCTTTTATTACTTTTCTCTTTTTTTTCAAACTAAAATATATACAAGCGCATCAATGCATGTGGTTTAACATTTATTGCATGAGTATGTACTCCATTCCCAAAATTTTCAGTAAGAATACCAAAATACACTTTTATCTCACCCAATGTTCCCAAACTTTCTCACACTTGAATGATAAACACACTCACTAGCCTAAGCTAATCAAAGATCCAAACAAGGGACATTTTATTATTTTCTGCTTTAAGACTTGTAATGTGCTAAAATTAAGAACAAATGGGTTTAGCATAGGCTCAAAGTTGGCTAACAATGGAAGACAAAATGTAGGCTATTTGGGTAAGTGAGCTTTTTGAAACAATGGCCTCAATCATATACATGCATTCATACACAAAATAATGGACATATAGAATCAAGCAAATCAAAGATTACAATCATAAAAGGAGTTTATCACACAAGAACAAACTTTTTGGTTGGAAATGTGGAATCATACAATTAAGGCTCAAATCTTACAAGGTATGTTGTTCTAGCTCTTTTCTCTATGTTCTTTGAAAAATGATGCTCCAAGCAAGTTGAAAAATAATTTCTCAATTCAATCAATGGCATGCTCTAAAAGGGATTTCGTGAGAATTCTTTGTTGTTTTACCAAACTTATTCAATCTAACATGCACATGCAAGTATTTACTACCATAAAACTATAAGCAATAAAGAAATATATACAAACAAATCAAACCAAACAAAGTGTAATAAGAAAATGAAACTACCAAAAATGAGGAAAAAGAATTTGATGGAAGTATTGCAAAGTGTCCAAGAAAGGAATTTTACCCCCTCGAAGTGAAAGGAATTTTACACCCCTCGAAGTGAAAGGAATTTTACCCCCCTCAAAGTTGGCGATCCTCCCCACACTTAAATAATGCACGGTCCTCTGTGCATACACACGATCCAGGGGATGAAGGAGTATGAGGCTCCACATTCAGCTAGTAAGCTCCGGGGGTTCCGGGTTGCTGTGTAAACAAATGAATAACAATTGAGGAAAAATAAACTGTGTGGTATGATAGAAGACAATGTGTGTATCCTAGGTGCGCGCGGTTTAGAACACACACATTGGTCTGGTAAAAATAGAAACCACATAATCAAAAGAAATAGCATGGTCCTCAGTTAAGTAGCCTAGGTTGCAAGTAAAGAATAAGTAAAATTTAAAGCACAAGCAATCCTAGGTAACCACAAAAGTGAATTGAGTATTTGATATTGGTTATTGAAATTGTGCAAGTGAAAGCGCAAAAATTGGTATAAAATAGCACAATAAACAACAACCAATCCATTAATGAACGAAAAACTACTTATTCATCATGACACATAATGCAATAGTCACATGGAAAAGTACTTGTTACAAAAAGTGATAAGCTTGATAAAAATAAAGTTAAGTCACTCAAACAAATTCAAAGCATTAACAAGGAACAAGTACCAGACATGTGATGAATTTGATATGAAAATCATGATGAACAAGTAATTTCAACTCAAATAACTTAATTCAATGCACTTATATAATTTGTCCTAGTGGTACAATCAAAACATGAGTATTCAAACCTACTAGGTGATAAATCCCAATTTTGTGGTTTATCTTGTGCTTAATTTGGGGGATTTTATCACCTTTTCCCATATTTATTCAATGAAATAGCATGGTTTTGTAATTCTCCCTTGAATTGTGCTTAAATGTGAAAACATGCTTTTTAGGCCTTAAAATAGCTAAATTCAATCCATTTTAATTCCATTCGATGCCTTGATGTGTTTGTTGAGTGATTTCAGGTTCATAAGACAAGTATTGGATGGAAAAAGTGAGGAGAAAAGCATGCAAAGTGGGAAAACTCATGAAAAAATGAAGGAACCGTAAAGCTGTCAAGCCTGACCTCTTCGCATTCAATCGATCATAACTTGAGCTACAAAGGTCCAAATGAGGCGGTTCTAGTTGCGTTGAAAAGCTAACATCTGGGGCTTCGAAATGATATAAAATTTTCCATATGTTGCTTCACGTATAGGGGCACGAACGTGCCATGTACGCGTGTGCGCCGATGCTGCTCGTGGCCCACTAAAGTGAAATCGCCCCCAGCTATTTCTGAAGCACTTTGGGTCCAACCCAACTCATTTCTGATGCTATTTCATGCAGAATTCAAGCTTGGGCAAGGGAGGGAGTAATTGTTTGAAATGTTAGCATCATGTAGTTTAGTTTCTAGAGAGAGAAGCTCCATCTTCTCTCTAGAATTAGGGTTCTTAGGATATTTCCATCTTAGATCTAGGCTTAATTTCATGTTCTCATCTTATTTCTTTTATGATTTCTGTTCCTACTACTTGATTCTCTTAGTTTTCATGTTAATTTCTCTTTTATATTTCTTTTGTGATGATGAACTCATGTAGGATTTGATTTACATTTAATGAAATTTAATGTTTGATGTTCTTTTTATTGTTGATTTGAGTTGTGTTCTTACTTTTCTTGTAATTGGTAGTTGATAGATTTATTATTCTTGCACTTTTATCATGCTTTTCATTTGTACCCACCAAGTGTTTGACAAAATGCTTGGTTGGGCTTTAGAGTAGATTTTGAGCATTCTTGGCTTGGAAAGAGTAACTAGGCAATCTTGAGTCATGAAAACCCAACTTATGTTGGTGATCTAGAGTTGTTAGCTAGTATGATTTCCATTGACACTAATCTCTTGCTAATTCAATTAGTAGGTGATTAGGATTTTTGGATTGAGATTAGCTAGTCTTATTAGACTTTCTCTGAGTATGAGGATAACATGATATCTTCCTCCATCATTGGAGATGACGTAATGAGATAAATTCTTGTCTATTATTGTAATATGATTGATTAGTCTTGTTTGACATTCTCCCTATGTGAAGATGACATGATACCTTCTTCCATTTGTTGGAGTTGACTAGATAAGATGAATTAATCATTGTATGACTAGGATAGAAAACCTATGATCTCAATCCTTGTCATGAATGTCTCTATTACTTGCTATCCTTTATTACTTGCTTGATTTACTCTTCTTGTCATTTAAATTCTTGTCCATTTACTTCCTTGCCCCCTTTATCAATCATACCCCCTTTGTTCCTTCATAGCCAATAAGCATACACTTTATTGCAATTTCTCGTGAGACGACCCGGAATCTAAATACTTCGGTTAATTCTTATTTGGGGTTTGTACATGTGACAACCTAATTTAATTTGATTTGAGGATTGACTATCGGTTTGGACTATACTAGCAACGTAAATATTTTGTGGAATTTCGCACCGGTGTAAATCCCTGCATCAAATTAACGGCGCCGTTGCCGGGGAGTTGCAATGGTGCTATGTTATTGGCTATTGTATATATTGTGAATAGCTTGGATTTTGGTTTGTTTGTTAGTTTTTGCTAGTTTTAGGATTTGGTTTTCCTTGTTTCTTGCTAGATTTTGTTTTTGTTTTCTCTTATCACCATGAATTCTCATCACTTTGGTTATGAGTGTAGTTCAAACTATGTTGTAGGAAATGAAAGCTTTAATGAGGATTTGTATCAAGGCTTTGGAGATCAAGGGTGGGAGGAGCCCCAAGCTTATGGACAACCTTCTTAGCAACAACCTCCTCCAGCTTCTTATGGGTACAATTCAAATCTTAATGCATACCAATCTAATATGTGTGATGATCCTCATTGTGGTTGTCAACCACAATCATCATATGCATATGAACCCCCTCCTCAACATAGCCCTCAACAACCATACTCACAAGCCTCATACCACCATTCACCTCCACATGATCCTAAACCATACCCACCATACCAACCACCATATGAACCATACTTAGAGCCACCACCATTCCAACACCAATACTCCCAAGAACCACAAAGTCCACACACACCACCTCAAGAATTTCACCAATATGAACCACCTTCCGACTATAATACCTTTCCCTCAAACAATGAACCCTCTCTTCCACTACAACCCTCCGATGAAGCCTTTATGCTAGAATTAAGGGATCTTGAATCTCATATGTTAAGGCAACACGAGGAGCATGAAAAGAAATTTGAGGAGTTAAGAGCAAAAATGGCTATCATGGTAGAAGCCATTGGAAGCATAGTCTCATCCCATCTAAGCCTATGCGATCAAGGCACTTCCATTGTGGAATGTGGAGAAGCAACCACGGAGCTTAGTGAGGGAGTGAAGTTGAAGCTCCAAGGTGAAGAAGAGGAGTTAAAGCAAGAAATGCGACAAGAGGAGGAGGTAGAGATTATTGAACAAGAGAAAGTAGTGGTTGGCGCTTTAGGATATGTTGAGTACATAGAGGAGTCACAAATTGAAGAGCCTTCTTCCATGGAGTTCGAAGTTGATGTTGAGGAGGAGAGTGCACAATCTCCAAGGCACAATGTGATTGAAGAATTGGAAGAAGTGTTCCAATCAATAGGCCCTCCTATTTATGATGATTCCGCATCAACATATGATTCTTTTGAGTTTGAGAAATCCTTCCCCACTATACTTGGAATTGATGATGAGGTAGATTTTACTCAACCTCCTATTTATGATTTGAGTGATGGGGAAGAGCTAGAGGACATTGATGAAGAAGAACTTGAACTTGAGGAAGCTTGGCAAGAGGTAAAGCTTGAAGAACTTTGCCAAGTGGTGGAAGCCTCTAGGAGAGGATGGACGGGAGTAGAGCACGCCTTGTCAAGACCGTTCGGAACTCCTCCACCTAGGTTGTCATCTAATCCTTCATTTGAGTGGGTAAAACTTCTAACTCTTAGCTTTATTATCCCACTTGAATATGGTTTGCTTGAGACGGATGGCCAACTTAGGGCGCTTTGTGGAATTAAGCGTAAGAGGAGGATGTTTAGTGGTTGGCGTTGTAAGTCTAGGCTCATTATGGTTGAAGCTTCAAGGAGTAAAGGTTGGACTAGTGCTCAATTGGATGGGTTTATGAGGATAGTTTGGTGCTTCCATAAGAATTCATCTCTCTTGCCACCCGGAGAAAATCACCATGATCAACTCAAGGATGGGTGTGAAGAACTCCATCAAAGCTTGGAGTTATTAACTTTGAATGATGAAGCACAATGGAAGTCCAAGCATTGGTGGACGTTCAAGGATGGATTCAAGCACAAGCCACCTTGATGAGGAGCTCCCCATAAGTCCAACTTAAGGACAATAAACAAAAGTGCTAGGTGGGAGACACCCCACCATGGTAACATCTTTCCCTTTTTCTCTTTGTAAATATTGGTAATTTAGGTTTAATTTCATGTTTTGTTTGATTAGTTAAGTTTAATTGGGAGTCTAGTAAGTCAAATAAGATTTTGTGATGTTTCGGTAGTTGTTTGGATGTTGGGAATGCTTGGTTTGGTGTAAAAACAAAGAAAAAAATTTGAAAAACAGAGCACCAACCCGCGCGTGCGCGCACCTGGCGCGTACGCGCACCTGGCGCGTACGCGCGCCTCAAGCATTTTCGACTATCCACGCGGACGCGCCATGTACGCGTACGCATGGATTGAATTTTTCCACTTCCTATACATTCACCCGAGAGTTGTGCCTGAAGTGTGCCAACTTTGTGCCCCAGGGCACGCGCACGCATACCTTGCGCGTACGCGTCGACTTTCTGCTTTGTCATGCACGCGTATGCGTCAGCCGCGCGTACGCGTCGCTTCCATTTCATCAATCCATGCTTACGTGCACATGACATGCACGCGTGGATTGCCTTGTTTCAACCATCTTCTTTTCTTCTCCTCTTTCCATTTCTTCTCTTTTCACTTCTTCTATTTCCACCCTTCAAACATCATCCAACACTACCAAGCATCATGCAATACCACTTCTTTTAGTTAGTTAGTTAGTTTAATTTTTGTTTTCCATTATAAGTGTTGGATTACTAATCTTGTTTACTGCTTATTACTAATAGGATGTTAGTTTAACATCATTATTGTTATTGTCATTGTTGGATTCCTTTGTCGATGTTACAATTTATTACTTGGTTTTGAATTTTCATGTTGAACATTTGTGAATACCAAATACTTGTTACATTGCCTTCATGCATCTTAACTCTTTGAATTGCATGTTTTGGCCACCATGCATTCATCATCCATTGTTAGGCAATTGTACATTATCAATGCATTTTTTCTAGGATGCTTGTTCTAATTGATCATCACCTTTTTCATGCATTGAGATTTTAGAATTGTGAAATTGGATCGGAAGCTTACCTAGTGACGTATTTTTGAGCTTTTCAAGCTTTGTGGACCATGCTTTCTATGTGATTGATTTTTGACTTCTATATCCTTTTTTTTCCTAAGTTCCATAGCATTCATGTGTCTCACCTCTATGTCACTTAGGTGTTGTAACAACTTCAATGTGTCATTGTTTGATGTGTGAGCTTTCTATACCATTTTGTTCATCAAATTTACTTACACATCAATCAATGTCCATGCATTATCCAACTTCACAATTGCTTGATTTTTGCTTGAATGCTTTTATGCTTCTTCACTACTTGTTGGGTTGTTTTAGCCTATGAGTCTTTTAAAGTATCTCAAGCACACTAGAATGAGTGAAGTGCATATTTTCTTTTGTGTAATTGTGACATAACTTTTTGTACTAGTGTGTGTGTATTCTAAACCGCACACAATTTTAGAACCCACACACCTATCTTTCATCAATGTCACACCAATTCACTCACTCAATTCTAGTGATTCACCCCATTCCAACAATTCACGCTTCCTAGCTTTTGTATGTTTTCATCTTACGGTGTTTATTTTGTTTTTCATGATCGATGCGCCATAAACAAAAATGGAAGTGGGAGGAAGAACACGCAGCAGCTGGTTGACCTACCAGATGAAGGTGGCAACTCGGAGAGTCGCCGTACTCCCTTGTTCATCTTTGGATGCACCGAGGACGGTGCAAAATTTTAAGTGTAGGGGGTCGTCCGACCGCTCGGCATTTTTGGGTGACAAGTTTCTAATCCCAATACTTTTGCATTTCATTTTTAGGTCTTTTAGTATTTTTGGTTGCATTACATATGTATATATTAATCTTAGTCAAAATCATGATATTTTCCAAGGATTTTATCTATAGGGCACCCAATTGATTGAAAAAAAAATTTTTTTAGAACTTGCTTGAATTATACAATTGTGGATCATGTTTTTATGCTAAGAACACAAGCATGTGAGATTTGAGCCTAATTGTGTGGCTATATCATATAGCCATTTATTTTCATTCTTGTGTGCATCATCCTCTTTCTATGATTGTAATCTTTGATTTGTTTAATTCTATATGTCCATTATTTTGTGTATACATGCATTTATATAATTGAGGCCATTGTTCAAATAGCTCACTTACCCAAATAGCCTACCTTTTATCTTCCATTGTTAGCCAATTTTGAGCATATGATTAACCCATTTGTTCTTAATTGTAGCACATTACAAGCCTAAGTGAAAAATAATAAATATCCCTTAATTTGGATCTTTGATTAGCTTAGGCTAGTGAGAGTGTTTATCATTTAATTTTGGGAGAGTTGGGAACATTGGGTAGAGATAAAAGTGTGTTTTTGTATTTATGTTGAGAATTTTGGGAATTGGGTACATACTCATGTATTAATCATGTGTAAACCATATGCATTGATGTTCTTGTATATATTTTAGTTTGAAATATATATATATATATAGAATAATAAAAGAAAAAAATATATATATATACAAAAAAAAAGAAAAAAAAGAGGAAAGAAAGGAAAACAATAAGAAGGGGACAAAAATGCCCCAAAGTCAAGGTTCAATAAAAATCAATGCATATGTGTGGTGATCGAAAGGGAATGCATGAGTGTGTGAAAAAGGTGAAGAATGGATAGCTAGGTTTGTTTAGAATTGTATAGGTCGTCATAGGTTAGATGGGAAGTTTCAGTTAATCAAAGATTCGAATTTTAAGCTCACTTGACCATATGTATCCTACCTTGACCCTAGCCCCATTACAACCTATGGGAAAGCCCTCATGATATTTGTATGCATGCATGAATTAATTGCTGATTGTTAGATGAAAAACAAATCTTGGAAAGCATGATTAGGGGAGAATTGAGTGAATCAACCCCATACACTTGAGCGACTAGAGCGGATACACATCCGGTGAGGGTTCGATTTCTCAATTACATGTTTCCACCCATGATCATCTTTTCTTGCAAGTTTGTAAAATCTTTTTAATAATTCAATTCAATTGTGGGTTTGATTTGACTGCTATGGCTTTAGCCCTTGTACTTAAATATGTTTTCTTGGAAGTTGACTTGTTTTGACCAAGTAGATGCATTCATATAGATAGATTGCATATAGATAGATTGCATTTAGTTAGTTTGCATTGAATAAATGTTGATACCCCTTTGCTTATTTCTTGATTTTAGCATGAGGGCATGCTTAGTTTAAGTGTGGGGAGATTTGATAAACCCCAATTTTGTGGTTTATCTTGTGCTTAATTTGGGGGATTTTATCACCTTTTCCCATATTTATTCAATGAAATAGCATGGTTTTGTAATTCTCCCTTGAATTGTGCTTAAATGTGAAAACATGCTTTTTAAGCCTTAAAATAGCTAAATTCAATCCACTTTAAATTCATTCGATGCCTTTATGTATTTGTTGAGTGATTTCAGGTTCATAAGGCAAGTATTGGATGGAAGAAGTGAGGAGAAAAGCATGCAAAGTGGGAGAACTCATGAAGAAATGAAGGAACTGTAAAGCTGTCAAGCCTGACCTCTTTGCATTCAATCGATCATAACTTGAGCTACAGAGGTCCAAATGAGGAGGTTTCAGTTGCGTTGGAAAGCTAACATCCGGGGATTCGAAATAATATAAAATTTGCCATATGTTGCTTCGTGTATAGGGGCGCGCACGTGCCATGTACGCATGCGCGCCGATGCTGCTCGTGGCCCACTAAAGTGAAATCGCCCCCAGCGATTTCTGAAGCACTTTGGGCCCAACCCAACTCATTTCTGATGCTATTTCATGTAGAATTCAATGTTCTTAGGGTTCTTAGGATATTTCCATCTTAGATCTAGGCTTAATTTCATGTTCTCATCTTAATTTTTTTATGATTTCTTGTTCCTACTACTTGATTCTCTTAGTTTTCATGTTAATTTCTCTTTTATGTTTCTTTTGTGATGATGAACTCATGTAGGATTTAATTTACATTTAATGAAATTTAATGTTTTATGTTCTTTTTATTATTGATTTGAGTTGTGTTCTTACTTTTCTTGTAATTGGTAGTTGATAGATTTATTATTCTTGTACTTTTACCATGCTTTCCATTTGTACCCACCAAGTGTTTGACAAAATGCTTGGTTGGGCTTTAGAGTAGATTTTGAGCATTCTTGGCTTGGAAAGAGTAATTAGGCAATCTTGAGTCATGAAAACCCAACTTATGTTGGTGATCTAGAGTTATTAGCTAGTATGATTTTCATTGACGCTAATCTCTTGCTAATTCAATTAGTAGGTGATTAAGACTTTTGGATTGAGATTAGCTAGTCTTATTAGACTTTCTCCGAGTATGAGGATAACATGATATCTTCCTCCATCATTGGAGATGACGTAATGAGATAAATTCTTGTCTATTATTGTAATATGATTGATTAGTCTTGTTTGACATTCTCCCTATGTGAAGATGACATGATACCTTCTTCCATTTGTTGGAGTTGACTAGATAAGATGAATTAATCATTGTATGACTAGGATAGAAAGCCTATGATCTCAATCCTTGCCATAAATGTCTCTCCCTTTATTACTTGCTTTCCTTTATTACTTGCTTGATTTACTCTTCTTGTCATTTAAATTCTTGTCCATTTACTTTCTTGCCCCCTTTATCAATTATACCCCCTTTGTTCCTTCACAGCCAATAAGCATACTCTTCATTGCAATTCCTCGTGAGACGACCCGGAGTCTAAATACTTTGGTTAATTCTTATTTGGGGTTTGTACATGTGACAACCTAATTTAATTTGATTTGAGGATTGACTATCGGTTTGGACTATACTAGCAACGTAAATATTTTGTGGAATTCTGAACCGGTGTAAATCCCTGCATCACTAGGTACTAGTAAATTAAGGCAAAGTATAAGTGCATTGGTATAAAATTTCAAGCAACGAGCAACCCAATCGACATTAACTAAACACTTGCAACTTATTTAATTAACAAGCAACTAGACTAAAACTAATATAATTACCAAAATAAAAGATGAGATGCAAACAAAACAAACATGAACAAGCATAAAACAGGGTGAAAGGAAAAGAAGAGAGGGGAAGAGAAAAAAAGAGAAGAAGTGGAGAGAAGAGAAGTAGAGAAGTATAGTGGTGAGAAAATATGGGCGTGCGTACGCACAGGAGGATGTGCGTGCGCACAAGGGGTCACGCGTATGCGTCTGGGATGCGTGCGCGTTGTGCGGCGAAAAAGCAAGGTGACGCGTACGTGTCGATGGAAAAGAATTTAAAGTTTGTGCGTTCACACCATGCGTGCAAATGCCACGAACAGAGGCCTTGTTTTTATCTGTGCCCGTGCACAGAAAGGCGAAAATTTTAATTTTTTTTTATGGAAAAGGGTCATGTGTGCATGCGCACACAGGTCCGTGCACACGCACAGAAGCAAAAAGAGAAGGGGTTCATACGCACAGGCTGTGCCAACGCTCCCACCAGAGGGGATGCATGTTGGCGTGCAGACACACAGAAAGCGCGAGAAGGAGGGTATGTGCATACGCACAGGTGGGTGCGCACGCACAAGTGTGTGCGCATGCACAGATGTCCTGTTTTCCAAAAAATTTTTCTTCAAAATCCTAAGGTACTCAACCTTAGCTTAGACAACTCTCAACCCTAAAACCTTCAAATATTCAAAATTTCATGACCCACATGCAAATTAACCTACTAAATTCACAATTAAACTAATCCCAAGCAAACCAACATAAGCAAAAATGCAATAAACCAAAATTATATACAAGAAAAAGGGTAGGAACAATGTTACCATGGTGGGGTGTCTCTCACCTAGCACTTTGGTTTATTGTCCTTAAGTTGGACTTATGGAGAGCTCTCATCAAACCTCTTTGAGATCCCACCCAAACTTGTATTCTCCAAGGCGTTTGAGACTCCAAAGCTTGTGCACCCAATATTGTTGTCAATTCCTTTAATTCCATGTAGGTAACAAGCATTTAAAATTCTCAATTCCTATAACACAATAGCCACAAAACTCACAATGCAATGGGTGATAAGTCATAGGATAAAAAGAAAATAAAAACCAAAGGTAATAAGAACAAAAAAAATGAACTCCTAAAACTAGAAAAAACAAGCAATCAGTCAAAAACAAGCTATTCATATATTCACATATTTACAATAGCAAAAAATAAGCACACATTGCAACTCCCCAGCAACGGCACCAAATTTGATAATGAGCCCAGAGTGGGTTCGGAATTTATCTCAAAATTAGATTTTCGTTGCAAGTATAGTTCCAAACCCAATAATTGACCAATATCAAATTTTAATCTAAAAATGTCACAATCAATACACAATAAACCGAGAGTATTTAGACTCCCAGGTCGTCTTCCCTAGGAGTTGCAATTAAAGTGCTAAATTATTGGCTATGGAGGGAACATGGGGATTGGATGATGGCAAGGAAATGTAAATATGCAAGGAATTAAATAAGCATGCAATGAATTTAAATGAAAAGCAATTTAAAGCAACAAAAGGGAATTTAAATGCTAAAGAGGACTCTTGGCAAGAATTGGGTAATTAGGGATTCCTATCCTAGTTGTGAATCACAAACATGGTAATTGTGTGTGAATTAATCCCAATTAGTCAACCCTACATCGAGGATAAGTCAAAAGGGCATAATTAATCTCAATCCACAAATCCTAGCCAACTCTATTAATGGGAGGCTTAGCGTTAGTAGAAACCAAATTAATTAACAATCCTCACACAATGTGAAATGGACATGCACCACTCAAGTTCACCCAAGCACCCAATTTTCCAACCAAGAGTGGGGTAAACTAGGCTAAAACCAACCCAAGTATTTTATCAAACACTTGGGAGGCAGGAAAATAAAGAATGGTAGAATAACAAGAAATGTAAATTCTATAATTACCAAAAGCAAGGAGAGCAAGAATAACAACTCAATTAAACAATAAAAGAGCATGAAACATAAAGTGCATTAAATAGAAATTAAAATTAACAAAGAGTGCAATTACATAAAAGTGGCAAAAATGGAGAAAATGATAAGATAAACTAAGAAAATTAAGACAATGAAATAAAGAAATGTAGAAGAAACTAGATTAAAGCAAGAATTAAAAAGAGAAATTACAAAGAAAATAAACTAAGAACCTTAATTTCTTAAGAGAAGAGGGAGCTTCTCTCTCTAGAAAATGAGCTACATGACTAAAATCTAACCCTAATTTGCTCCCCCCTTCTACAAGCTTCAATTATGCATGAAATAGGCTTAGAAATGAGTTGGACTGGATTTTGGAGGTCCAGAATTTGACCCCAGCAATTTACATTGATGAGGTCACGTGACGCTTGTCATGCGTGCGCATGCGCGTGGGCGACGCGTGCGCGTGGGCGACGCGTGCGCGTCGCTGACAAAATTCACTCCCATGCGTACGCATGGATCACGCGTACGCGTCGCTTGTAAATCTTCCTTGTGCGTACGCACGCATACTTGTGCATGCGCACACTTGCTGAAAAGCTCCAAATGCTCATTTCTTCATGAATTTTCCTCTTTGCATGCTCCTCTTCCATTTTCACCAAGCCATCCCTACCTTATACATCTGAAATCACTCACAAATAATATCAAGGTATCAAATGGAAGGTAAATGGAATAAAATACGCTAATTTAGGCCCAAAAGAGCATGTTTTCATAATGAAGCACAATTTCGGAGGAAAACTCAAAAGCATGATATTTAAGGGAATAAGTGCAAGTTTATGTGATAAAATCCACTCAAATCAAACAAAAAATTATCATAAAATATGGATTCATCACTCATCCTCAATATACCAGAAACATAAACCTCCGGTCGCTAACTTTTCAAAGTAAAACCCAATTAATTCCACCCAAGACCTTCTTTATGTTTAACATTCAAAAACAAGCCAAAAAGTCTTAAATAGGTGTCATAGAAGTTTACAAGCTTGTTGGGAAGGTGAAACAGTTAAAAATAAGATTTTAATTGAAAAGCAGGGTACGTGCATACGCACAAGGGTGTGCGTCCACACGCCCTGGAGGATTTTCAAAATGTGTGCGTACGCATAGAGGTGTGCGTACGCACAGGTAGTAATATTTCAACTATGTTCGTTCGCACAAGGCGTGCGAACGCCCTCAACAGAGTGCACCTTCCAACGTGTGCGTGTGCACAGCTTGAAATATTTTGTTGGTTGTGTGTGCGCACAGAGCGTGCTAGCGCTCCCATCAGTAGCCACATCCCCGTGTGTGCGCACAGGTTCAAAAATTCACAGGGGTGTGGGTGCGCACAAGGCTGTGGTGTGCACACAAACCAGAAATCACAAATTCTACAGCATGCACAGAATTCAGATTTTTGACACCAAACTTTGATTGATCATAACTTCCCTTACAAAAATCCATTCTCTACAAACTTTATATCAAATTAAAGCTCTCAAAGCCATCTTTAAATTAAAATAAGTTTCATGCAATTCAAGCTTTGAGGCTTAAGTTATGATCTGTCACAGTTCACTAAAAATCTATTTTTTACCAAAAACTTTAAAAACTTACTTTCACCAAAACTCTCATTTCAAAACCAAACTACTCACAACCGAATTACTACCAAAACAACACAAAGTCCATACGACTCATTCCTTAGTCTCAACCATCAATAACCTCCCATTTACACTATTCTATACGATTAAAATTATTATTCTCCAACATCTAAAAAATAATCATAAACACTCCTAATTCTCCTCATTCATCAATAACATTTTCATGATTCATTATTTATCATCAACAATACCAACAACTCTCAACAACCATAATAATTCTCAACATTCATCATTAAATCATTAAGCTCCCAAATATTTCACAACAACATTACACATCAAAAATTCCTCATACATAATTACTTCACTTACCACCCATCATCATCATAATAATCCTCCACCATCAATCATAGCTCAGCATCAATAATGCATCTTCATGCAACATTAACTCAAAATCAACACCCTTCCATATCATCACTAACCACAGGATTCAAAACCCACAATCATCATCATAATATATCATCACACATCATAATCATCAATATCCTTCAATAAGCATCATAAACATATATTATACATTTCAACACTCCCTATAATCCTCTTTATCATACAACTTAATTTCATAAATAATTAGGCATACACCAACATCATTCAAAGCTATCTTATGGTCCACTAGCCTAAGTTTCCAGAAACATTACATATTACATAAAAGAAACCAAACCCATACCTTGGCCAATTTCCAAACACACCAAACACCAAAATGAAGCCACCAAGCTCGAACCAAAGCCTCAATCTAACTCCAACAAACACCAAAACTTAATCTAACATCATAAAACATACCAACATCAAACCTAAGGTTCACAAAATAACTAAACACAAAGATTTAGTGAGACCTTACTTTATCCAATGAGATTATGGATAAAATTCAATAATTACCCGCTACTAGAGATCAAATAAACAAGCAAAATCATAAAATCTACTCAAAAACAAAACCCAAAAAACGCATAAAGTTAGGGCATAAAACTGGAGCTTGATTTGAGTGATCTTACCAGATTTTCTTAGATAGAAACGAAGAGCTCGACAAGAGCTTCGCGTGGCCATAAACGACTCGTCAATCAAAGTTCCGTAGCTCAAGTTATGGCTTCCGGAAGGTGATGATGAATAGTAACATCACCCTCTCTTCCTCTCTTCTCTATGCTGCGCCCCCCTTCTCATTTTGGAGTGAAAATGAGCTGAAATGCTCATTTAATGAGCATATATATGTTGGGCCTTGGGTTCGGTTTGGACCCAGTCCAACCCGTTAGCGTTTTTGGTCCGTTTGGCCCACTTTGGGCAAAAATCTTTAAGATTAGTGCCCGATTTTCAATTCTAAATTTATTTTTGTCCTTTCAAAATAATAAATTAACTTTCAAAATCTTATTTTCCAAAATACGCGGTACTGGATAGGCTAGAGCCAGTTCTGCCAGCTTAAGCACCAGTACGCATTTTTTCAAAAACTTCTCGAAAAAGATACATTTTCCAACTCAGAAAAATTCATTGAAATGAAATTTCACCTTTAAATTTTCAAATTAAAACTTCTAAATTTTGAATATACTCTGGGAACTTAAAAATTATTATTTTATTAAAATGGTTTTGCCGGTTCTTACACACCGTATGGTCATGTGGAGATTCAGGAAGAGAATTCTGACAGGAAATTCACAGTTAATGGTCAGAGATTGAAACATTATCTTGGAGGCGAGATTGATCGCCAGAGGTCCACTCATCTGCTGAACTAGCAGAATTGACTGTCAAGTTAGTGACGTTAAAGAAGCGCTTGTCGAGAGGCAACCCGATAATTTCGTATCCTTGGCTTATTTTCCGTTGCGTTGATTTTATTATTTATTTGATTTTTATTGAGTTTTTAATGTTTTTCCTTTGTTTTACGTGTATTTTGATCATGCAGAAATTTTAGAACAGGAACTAGACACTTAGAAGAATTTTTGCCAGCCCTGGAAACATCTAATACGGATTGGTTGGCGCCAAACTTGGGATTTCCAAGTTCGGCGCCGAGTGCTACGTGAATCAGGGGAATTTGGGTCTGTAAGATTGACGCTAAACTTCGGCCACTCAAGTTTGGTGCCACGTGTGCGTGTAAAAGAGGAATTAGTCCATCGAAGGTCCACGCCGAACTTGGAAAATTCCAAGTTTAGCGTGAAGAACGATGCATCAAGGACACAATTGGAGTAGTGTTGACGCCAAACTTGAACCTTTCAAGTTTGGCATGGGATTGGCGTACAAAGGAGGAATGCACACTGTCAGGGGGACGCCGAACTTGGCTTCCCTGGCATTTGGCGTGGAGGAGAATGCTTCATACGGGACCTACAGCGCCGAACTTAATTCTAATCAAGTTTGGCACGAGCTACATTGCTTTGGGTTATAATCACACCAAATCCATCCCACTACATGCCAAGATCCCCATTGAACCTCTATCTTTCTCTTTATTCCCTTTGACCAACCACCCTTACCCCACCAACCATCAATTCCCTTCTGATCCTACCACGTTCCCCCCTTCCCATATATTCCCAACACTTTCATTGTTTTCCCCATTCCCATTCCATATATATTCCCCCCTCCCCCCTTTATATACGTTTCCCCCTATATACATATATATTTATAAAAATATATAAATCAATAAATAAATAACTATATATATATATATATATATATATATATATATATATATATATATACTTTAATTATTTTAACTTGTCCTTTTATCATTTTATTCTTCTTTTGCAATAATATTTATTTTTACTCCTCCGTACGTCTTTTTATGTCCCTTTCTATTTTCAGTTTTTCTTTGCTTGAGGACAAGCAAACTTTTCAGTTTGGTGTTATCGCTTCGCTTGTGAATTTTCTGTTTATTTTAATGGCACCAAAGGGAGGTGAATCATCTTCACGGAGGAGCACAGCCTAAAGTTTGAAACGGCCACTAGGATAACTGAGGTGGTTGAGCTCCTTTCATTCTATATCTCCTCCCGTTCTTTTTATGATTAAGTTCCTGTTTTCTGCTATTTTTGTTATTGCATGATCAGTTATTATTTCAAGTTCTAGGTTCTAGTTTAATTTACTGTTTATTTTGTTATTTGATTTTTATTCTGAAAGGGTGTCTCATGTATTGCTCACTGAGCTTGAAATCAAAAGAAAAGAAAGAAGAAAAAGATGTAATGCATGAGTAAAAAGAGTTTATGACAGAAAGTAGTCTCATTTACTTAAATGTGGTGGTGTTCTTTGTGATTCTGAATGCATGACATGAACCGTGCATAATTGAATTTGAATCAGAAGATGTTGATGTATAAGAAATAGGAATTTAGAGAACTATTATGAATCCTCTAAAGTTATTGAAAGCTTAATCCTTGAAGCAAAAGAAACAGCAAAAGAAAAATAAAAAGCAAGGTCCAAGGCTTTGAGCATCAATGACTAAGGAGGTCAGACATGATTAAAAGCTCAAAGAGTTGTTTTCCTAGTCATATGCTTGTGGTGTTTTTGGTGTAAAGTAATCCTTGAGATAGGACACTTAGAGTCGAGATCAAGTGCGTTTAGTAGAGTATGCCAAAGGCTTTGAGCACCACTGTCTGGGAGTAGCTGAAAGAAAAATCAAAACTTCAAGAGAGTTTCCTAGTTAAGTGTTTGTGGTGTTCTTGTGTCAATTAACCCTTGAGACAGAACATTTAAAGTTAGGGCTAGGTTCAAGATGCAAAGCACCAATTAAAAGAGAATTGAAGGATATCTGCTGTGTTCAAGGATTAAACTGAAGTATAAAGATCAGAGAATTCATAATATAATCCGGATTCTAGTTCCAAATGACAGTGATATTCCTCTGATTCAAAGGAGAGTGAGATGCCAAAACTGTTCAGAATTACAATAGATAAACCCCACTTCAAGAAGAGACATGAACATAACTGAACACTCACCTCTCATGCAAATTCACATCTTAATCATGTACTGATTTTGGTTGCTTGAGGACAAGCAACAATTCAAGTTTGGTGTTGTAATGCGTGAGCATCTTCTCTATCTTTTCCTAGTAAATTTGCACTTGAATTGCTAAGTTTAATCAAGATTTGATATATTTTAGCCACTATGGGCGCTACTTTGAGTTGTGTGCAATTTTGTTTATTTCAGGTAGCGTTTTGGATGAATTTGATAGAGTTGGAGCCAAGGATGGAGCAAGGAGAGATTAGAGTTAAAAGCTGACAACTCCACGCCAAACTTGGATTCTTCCAAGTTTGGCGCCACAACAAGAAAGCTCGAGGAAGCCTGCTACCATCCCCACGCCAAACTTGGATTCCCTAAGTTTGGCGCCACCAAGAAGCTCCAAGGAGAATTCACACTGCCATCTCCACGCCGAACTTGAGTTTACTCAAGTTTGGCGCCAAATCAAAGGCTCCAAGAAAGGCCCGCGCTGCCATCTCTACGCCGAACTTGAGTTTTCTCAAGTTCGGCGCCAACACAAGGACTTCAAAGAAAGCATTGCGCACAATCTCCACGCCAAACTTGGATTCTTCCAAGTTTGGAGCCACAATGAAGAATGCCAAGGGAATATGTGCTGTCCACTCCACGCTAAACTTGGATTCTTCCAAGTTTGGCGCCAACCCTTAGTACAATGGTGGTCCCCATTCGTTCTACACAAGGCTGCACGAATCAATTAGTGGTTTTGATTTAGACTTTATTTCTTTTATAATTAGGAAAAGATATTATTTAGATTTTAGGAAATATATTTTACATTAATTAGGATTAGATATAAAAGGGAAAAGAATCAACCCTTCGGGTTCTTCTCTTCTCATCTACCTCATTCCATAATTTACAGTTTTTCAGAATCCTAGTTTTCTCTCTGAACCATGAGCAACTAAACCTCCACTGTTAAGGTTAGGAGCTCTGTCTATTATATGGATTGATACTATTGCTTTTCTATTTTAATTCATGTACTGATTTATAATTCAAGAATTGTTTTCGTTCTTTATTTTATGAATCTGGGTGGAACAAAAGTATGAACTTGGTTCTAATTGAGTTCTTATATAACTTGGAAAAGCTCTTTACTTGAACAATAGCTTGAAAACATATTCTCCTAATTTTCTAATTATCTGGACTTAACGGGATACGTGACATATAATCCTCTTATATTTGGGTAATTAGGGTTTCTGTGGCATATAAACTAGAATTGAACTTCACCCTCTAATTGGAATTAAGTGACCAAGGAATTGGCGGTTGATGAATTTTAGAGGAGACTAAAAAGGTCTAAGTTAGTCACATACAATTTGGCATGAATTAAATCTTGCATGATTAAAATAGTTAGTAAGAAAAGTCAATCCGGAAAATAGATAACTCTGAAGTCTTAACTGTTTCTCCATATATTATTCACAACTTGTTTACTGCTTGCTTTCTGATATTATGAATTTATTGTTAATGCATTTAAACTCTCAAAACACCATTTTCTGCTTGTCTATCTAAGTAAATCACTTAACCATTGTTGCTTAGTCCATCAATCTTCGTGGGATCGACCCTCATTCACCTGAGGTATTACTTGGTACGACCCAGTGCACTTGTCGGTTAGTTTGTGGGTTATAAATTCCGCACCACTTAACATGGCCCAAACGGTCCCCATAAAAATAAACATGTCGCAAAATCGGCTTAAACACATTAAAAAGTAAAGTTTCACATAAATGGCCAAACGGCCCACCTTAAGCAAAGTCTTACAAAATAAAATTGTTAAGTCGAGAAAACGGCCTACAAACTTGCAACAGAAAATATTCTACTCCAAATTGACAATCTGGACATCCTGGATGGTCTTGAACTCCCCAATCACGGACACGTCCGCGTCCGGCACAAGAATCAAAGCTTGGGCCCTCATTGTCTCCTCGGCAGCAGATATAGCACCTTTTACATCGGCCAGTAGCTCCCCCTTCCCCGTTCCACAAGCTTGCTGATAAACCACTATTTTATGGTTTATCTTGTGCTCAATTGAGTGATTTTCATCAATTCTTTACCCACTTATTCATACTATTTGCATGGTTTTATATTTCCTTCCTGATTTTGTGCTATGATTGAAAACATGCTTCTTTGATCTTATAATTGCTTATTATTAATCCTCTCTTATTACCATTAGATGCCTTGATATGTGTGTTAAGTGTTTTCAGAGATTATAGGACAGGAATGGCTCAGAGGATGGAAAGGAAGCATGCAAAAGTGGAAGGAATACAATAAGTTGGAGAAATTGCTAAGCTGTCCAGCCTGACCTCTTCGCACTCAAACGGCTATAACTTTAGCTACAGAGGTCCAAATGACACGGTTCCAGTTGCGTTGGAAAGATAACGTCCAGAGCTTCGATTTGATATATAATTTGCCATAGTTTCCCCGACGTCAGGCGACGCGAACGCGTGGGTCACGCGGACGCGTGACCTGGCCGACACCCAATCCGCGCGGCCGCATGGACGACGCGGCCGCATCACCTTTCCGTGACCTGAACGTAACAGAAATCGCAGGGGGCGATTTCTGGGCTGCTTTTGACCCAGTTTTCAGCCCAGAACACACAGATTAGAGGCTATAAAGTGGGAGAATGCATCCATTCATGGGAGGCTCTCATAATTCACTTTTCATGTTTTAGATGTAGTTTTAGAGAGAGAAGTTCTCTCCTCTCTCTCTCTCTTAGGATTAGGATTTAGGACTTCTCTTAGTTTTAGGAGTGACTCTCGATCCCAGGTTCAATGTCCCTTTCTATTTACTTTCACTTCTATTTTCATTGACTCTAATGCTTTTATTTGTATTTGATTTATGTTGCCCAATTGCCTTATGAACTTTTCCATGTTAGATTTTACTGCTTTGAATGTATTTTATTTGAGGTATTCCAGATATTTATGATTTAAATTTAGCTTTCTAAATTCTTGGCTTTGGTTAAGAAATTAGTAACTCAGGAGTTATCTTAACTCAACATAAGTGATAATTGTTATCTTTGCTAATTGAACTGAACTTCGATAATCCCAATCTTTCCTTAGGGATTAACTAGGATTTGAAGATCAATCTAATTAGTCACTTGACCTTCCCTTGCTCTAGTAAAGGTTAACTAAGTGGAATCAAGAGTCAATTTTCATTATTGTTGATAAGGATAACTGGGCTAGGACTTCCAATTTCTCATACCTTGCCAAAAGTTTATTTTACAGTTATTTATTTATTTTAATTGCAATTTAAATTACTTGCTCCCTATTCTCAAAACCCCAAATTTACAATCTCCATAACCAATAATAAGAACATACTTCCCTGCAATTCCTTGAGAAGACGACCCGAGGTTTAAATACTCGGTTATCAATTTTAAAGGGGTTTGTTACTTGTGACAACCAAAACGTTTGTACGAAGGGATTTTTGTCGGTTTAGAGACTATATCTACAACACGACTGTTTTTATGAAATTCTTTACTAGCAAAAATCCTAACGTCAAAATGGCGCCGTTGCCGGGGAATTGCAAACGTGTGCCTTATTATTGGTTATTGTAAATATTTAATAAAAAAAAATTTCTTTTGCTTGTTTATTTATTTCTGTTTTTAATTTTTATTAATTACTATGAATTCTCACCCCTTTGGTTTCAAGTTTGGTTCCAATGTTGTTGTAAGGAATGGAAACTATAATGAAAATAGGCATCAAGGTTGGAACAATCAAAGATGGGAGGAGCCACAAGGATTTGATCAACCCTCATGACAACAACCACCTCCAATGGACTATCAACAACCACCACCATATGCCTATGAACCCTTTCCTCAACATAACTTTGGACCACCACACTCACAAGCCCCTTTCCGCCATTCACCTCCATATAACCCCGACCCTCAACCACCATACCAACCACCTTATGAGCCATATGAACCATATATAGAACCACCCCAATTCCAACCCAATTACTCACAAGAACCACCACTTCAATATTCACCATCTCCATATCCATCAATCCAAGAGCACTATGATCCTATTTATGAAAGCCGAGTGCATCAAGAGACAAAGGATCGTTTCAAGGAAACAGTGGATCGATGTCAGGCAACCATTCATCAATTGGGGCAAGCAATAATGAGTCAATTAGCTTCCCGACGTTCGGACACTCAAGGAACCCCCATGGCTTCATGTGGACAATCTAATGAAGAACGTAGTATGAAGGAGATACTAGAAACTTCAGTAAACAATACGGAGCATGACTTTGTACTTGAAGACTTAGGAGATGCTGAACCTCCATGGGAAATTCAAAACATAGAGCCTCCTTCCAAGACGGTTGCAATTGATGTTGAGGAGGGTGTACAACCTCCAAGGCATATCACAGTTGAAGACTTGGAAGAGGTTGATCAAGTGATAGAGATTCAAGAAGAAGAAGCACAACCTCCCATGCCCTTGGAAAGCAATGAAGAGGAGATTAAATTGGAAGAGAGCTGCCAAGAGGAAGAGGTTGAAATTGAAGAAGCTTGCAAAGAGGAGGTAGTTATCAGAAAAGAGCACAAGGGAGTGGAGCTTGCAATTCCATTAAAGATGCCTCCCCCTAAGTTGCCATCATCCTTCACAACATTCAAGTGGGTAAAATTCATATCCCTTAGCTTTCTAACCCCACTTGAATATGGGCTATTGGAGACGGATGGTCAACTTAGAGCTCTTTATGATATTAAGAGTAAGAGAAAGATGGCCAGTGGTAAGAATTGTCCTGCAAGGTTCATCATGGTTGGAAGCTTTAAGTTCAAACGCAAAGGTTGGTATAAAGCTCAATTGAATGGGTCTAGGAAGCTGTTTGGTCGCTGCAGTGAGAATTCAGATCACCTTTCACCCGGCTGGAAAAATGCAGATCGAGACAAAAACGGGTGTAAAAGTAAATTTTGGGATCCTGGAATCTGTTTTGGCATTTGTCACCCCGGGAGCCTAAGAATCTGTTTGAAGCTTCTTAAGGGCTTTACATGCTTAGTTTGGGACCCCGGAAGCTACTGGAAATACAAACATTGGTGGGGATTCCTGGATCAGTACAAGCACAAGCCACCATAGTAGGAATCTCATCAAATGTCCAACTTAAGGACTATAACTAAAAGTGCTAGGTGGGAAACAACCCACCATGGTATGATCGTTCTTTTTCAATTTTATTTCGTGTTGTTTATTTTTATTTTATTTTATTTTCATTGAACCTGGAATCATTGATAAACCACTATTTTATGGTTTATCTTGTACTCAATTGAGTGGTTTTTATTAACTCTTTACCCACTTATTCATACTATTTGCATGGTTTTATATTTCCCTCCTAATTATGTGTTTTGATTGAAAACATGCTTCTTTGATCTTATATTTGCTTATTATTAATCCTCTCTTATTACCATTAGATGCCTTGATATGTGTGTTAAGTGATTTCAGAGATTATAGGGCAGGAATGGCTCAGAGGATGGAAAGGAAGCATGCAAAAGTGGAAGGAATACAAGAAGTTGGAGAAATCGCTAAGCTGTCCAGCCTGACCTCTCTGCACTCAAACGGCTATAACTTTAGCTACAGAGGTCCAAATGACGCGGTTCCAGTTGCGTTGGAAAGCTAATGTCCGGGCTTTGATTTGATATATAATATGTTATAGTTCTCCTGACGCTAGGCGATGCGACTGCGTGATCCATGCAGCCGCGTCGCAATGACGGAAATCCAGCATGGCAAAATTCGAAACCAGCAAATTCTGGGTTGTTTTTGACCCAGTTTGCGGTCCAGAAAACACAGATTAGAGGCTATAAAGTGGAGGAATGCATCCATTCAGAAAGAAGGCTTTCACATTCACAATTTTAGGAGTAGATGTAGTTTTTAGAGAGAGAGGTTCTCTCCTCTCTCTTAGGATTAGGATTTAGGACTTCTCTTAGTTTTAGGAGTGACTCTCAATCGCAGGTTCTTTATTTTTATTTATTTTCTCAATTTAATTTATGAACATCTATGCCAGATTTAATTTCTTTTGTTAATGCAATTCGAGATATTTTCAGATTTAAGATTGCTTTGCTTATATTGATGCTTTTAATTTAATTTAGATATTTTTCTCCCTTTTGGCTTTGGTTAAATAATTGGTAACACTTGAGTTGTCAAACTCAGGAGTGGTTGAAATTGGCTGATTTTGCTTTAGCTAGGATTGCTCTAACACTAGTCTCTCCACAGGAGTTGACTAGGACTTGAGGATCAAGCTAATTAGTCCACTTGACTTAACTAAGTGGGATTAAAATCCAATTCTCATCACATCTGATAAGGATAACAAGGACAGGATTTCCGGTTCTCATACCTTGCCAAGAGTTTATTTTACAGTTATTTATTTATTTTTATTGCTCGAAAATATACCTGTGCGCATTGCCCAAACTCCCAAAACCCCCAATTTACAATCTTCATAACCAATAATAAAAACATACTTCCCTGCAATTCCTTGAGAAGACGACCCGAGGTTTGAATACTCGGTTAACAATTTTTAAAGGGGTTTGTTACTTGTGACAACTAAAACGTTTGTACGAAGGGATTTTTGTCGGTTTAGAGACTATATCTACAACGCGACTGTTTTTATGACATTCTTTACTGGCAAAAATCCTAACGTCAAAATGGTGCCGTTGCCAAGGAATTGCAAACGTGTGCCTTATTATTGGTTATTGTAAATATTTGCTTTTTGATTTGTTTTTATTTCTATTTTTATTAAATTAAGAGGTAGATTTTTATTTTAAAATTTTATCTTATCTTATCTTATTTCAAAAATCAAATTTCAAATTTCAAATTTCAAATTTAAAAATTCAAATTTCAAAAATTTAAAATTCAAATTTTCAAAATTTAAATAACCTTTTAATTTAAATTTATTTTTATTTTCATTTTTAATTTTTATTTACTACTATGAACTCTCATCCCTTTGGCTATGAGTCTGGTTACAATAATGTTGCAGGAAGAAGAAATTACAATGAGAACAGGCATTAAGGTTGGAACAATCAAAGATGGGAGGAGCCACAAGGATTTGATCAATCCTCATGGCAACAACCACCTCCACTGGACTATCAACAACCACCACCATATGCCTATGAACCCTTTCCTCAACATGACTTTGGACCACCATATTCACAAGCCCCTTTCCACCATTCACCTCCATATGACCCTAACCCACATCCACCATACCAACCACCTTATGAACCAAATGAACCATACATAGATCTACCCCAAACCTCCATGGAGAAAGCACTTGCCGATCTAAACTCTACTATACAAGCTCTCTTCACCCAAATCAGACCGCCGAATACCTTCAACAATCAACCCTCAAGCTCTAGTACACTTCCTTGTCAACCACAGAATAATCTCTCCATCCCATCACCACCATCCATGGAAGAGCACCCACATCCATCAATCCAAAGAGCAAGATGATCCTAATTATGCTATTGATATGGAACAGGAAAGAAGGAATCATCTTCGCGAATCCATACTTCATAAAGAGCTAGAGGAGGCCCTACGGGTAAGGGTAGGAGAGACCCTTGCAGATGAAAGAATAGTTGAAAGGAGTTGTCATAAAAAGAAAAACATCGAGGATGAGTACGATTTTATACTTAAACAACTGGACAAAGCAGCAATTATTAAAAAGGAAGAAGTGGTTGCAGACTTAAGAGATGCTGTACCTCCATTGGAAAGTCCAGTCACAGAGCCTCCTTCCACGGTGTTTGATGTTGATGTTGAGAAGAGCGTACAACCTCCAAGGCAGATCATGGTTGAAGATTTTGTAGAGGTTGATCAAGAGGTAGAAGATGTCAAAGAAGAGCACAAGGGAGTGGAGCTTGCAATTTCATTAAAAATACCTCCCCCTAAGTTGCCATCATCCTTCACAACATTTAAGTGGGTAAATTTCATATCCCATAGCTTTCTAATCCCACTTGAATATGGGCTACTGGAGACGGATGGTCAACTTAGAGCTCTTTGTGATATTAAGAGTAAGAGGAAGATGGCCAGTGGTAAGAATTGTCCTGCAAGGTTCATCATGGTTGGAAGCTTTAAGTTTAAACGCAAAGGTTAGTATAAAGCTCAACTGAATGGGTCTAGGAAGCTGTTTGGTCATTGCAGTGAGAATTCAGATCACCTTTCACCCGGCTGGAAAAATGCAGATCGAGACAAAGACGGGTGTAAAAGTAAAGTTTGGGATCCTGGAATCTGTTCTGGCATTTGTCACCCCGGGAGCCTAAGAATCTGTTTGAAGCTTCTTAAGGGCTTTACATGCTTAGTTTGGGACCCCGGAGGACACTGGAATCACAAATATTGGTGGAGATTCCTGGATGAATACAAGCACAAACCACCATAACAGGAAGCTCACCAGATGTCCAACTTAAGGACTCTAACTAAAAGTGCTAGGTGGGAGACAACCCACCATGGTATGATCGTCCTTTTTCATTTTTATTTAGTTTTATTTGTTTTTGAAATTTTATTTTATTTTATTATATTGAATTTGGAGTTTTGCATCACATTCACATTAACACTGCATTCTGCATCTTTTCAGATTAAAAAAAAAAAGCGAGCACGCAACGCGACCGCATCAGCAACGCGTCCGCGTCGCAAGGAGATGGGAGACAATATTAATATGAACAGAGAGTTTCACAGGAGCAGCGCTGGAGGCATGCCAATGGCACAAATTACCCCACGCGACCGCGTCGCTGACGCGACCGCGTCATATGGGAATAATGGCCACCCACGCGACCGCGTCACCCACGCGGCCGCGTGACCTGAAATCGGCGTAAAAAGGGTGCATGGCCGAAAGTTGAGCTAGAATTAGGCTGGACCCGTGCTAGTAGCACAAGCCCTGCCACGCGAACGCGTCACCCACGCGTCCACATCATATTGGAAATAAGGCCACACGTGCGATCGCGTTGACCACGCGACCGCGTCACCCTGGATTTTGGCAATACTGAGTTTTGGACAGAGAGTTGTGCGACCGCAAGGCTGCACTCGCGCCACTAGCACAAATCGAGTCATGCGATCGCGTGCCCCACGCGTCCGCGTCACCTGACCTTCTTGCACACCACGCGACCGTGTCACTCATGCGTCCGCGTCACAAGCGGCGCACAGATCAGCCAATTTTTTTATCTTTTCTTCCCTAATTCTTACTTTTCTTCTCTTTTCTTATTTCTTTCTTCTTCCTTTCTTATTTTCTTTCACTTCCATTCTATTTTATTTCATTTATTTGCATACTTTCATTCATTGTATTATTTTCATTGGTGTTAGAAATTTTTTTGGGTCATTATTTCTATATTTTACTTGTGGATTATTAGAGGAATTATTTGACAATTATATATATTTATTTTTAAAGGGTTGCTTGCATGTTCAATTTATTATTTTCATTAGATTATTTAACATGCATGCTATGTGTTTGTGAAAACGCCCGTATGGCATTATGCACTTCTCTATTTTACTTTATACTATTCAATGCTTGCTTTTCATAAACTCCCTTTACTATTGTATTAATTGAAATTAATTGCCAGATTTAATTTCTTTTGTTAATGCAATTCGAGGTATTTTCAGATTTAAGATTGCTTTGCTTATATTGATGCTTTTAATTTAATTTAGATATTTTTCTCCCTTTTGGCTTTGGTTAAATAATTGGTAACACTTGAGTTGTCAAACTCAGGAGTGGTTGAAATTGGCTGATTTTGCTTTAGCTAGGATTGCTCTAACACTAGTCTCTCCACAGGAGTTGACTAGGACTTGAGGATCAAGCTAATTAGTCCACTTGACTTAACTAAGTGGGATTAAAATCTAATTCTCATCACATCTGATAAGGATAACAAGGACATGATTTCCGGTTCTCATACCTTGCCAAGAGTTTATTTTACAATTATTTATTTATTTTTATTGCTCGAAAATATACCTGTGTGCATTGCCCAAACTCCCAAAACCCCCAATTTAAAATCTTCATAACCAATAATAAAAACATACTTCCCTGCAATTCCTTGAGAAGACGACCCGAGGTTTGAATACTCGGTTAACAATTTTTAAAGGGGTTTGTTACTTGTGACAACCAAAACGTTTGTACGAAGGGATTTTTGTCGGTTTAGAGACTATATCTACAACGCGACTGTTTTTATGACATTCTTTACTGGCAAAAATCCTAACGTCAATCATGCATAGCATTCACATTAAGCACTGCATTTGCATCTGCATATTGCATTAAAAAATTAAAAAAAATGGAAAACCACGCACGCGACGCGGCAGCGTCGCTGACATGTCCGCGTCACCAGTGCAATGGGAAGAAAAGAAAACGAACAAAAAGTCACGCGAGAGCGTGGCTGGAGGCGTGCCAATGGCACAAATCGTCCCACGCGACCGCGTGCCCACGCGGCCGCGTGACCAAGATTTCGACGTCAAAGTGGTGCACACCCGAAAGTTGAGCGAGAGTAGTGCTGGATTGGTGCTGAACGCATAATCCTTCCCACGCGGCCGCGTGACCCACGCGACCGCGTCATATTCCTTTAAAGCCCACTAACGCGATCGCATGCCCTATGCGATCGTGTCACTTAAAATTTGGCACTAATAAGATTTTGAACAGAGAGTTGTGCGAGCACGAGGCTGCACTCGCGCCACTAGCACAAATCGACTCACGCGATCGCATGACCCACGCGTCCGCGTCGCTTGACCTTATTGCGCACCACGCGGCCGCGTCACCCACGCGACCGAGTCGCCAGCGTCGCACACCTTAACCTAATATGCCAAAATATTTTATCTTCCCCAATCCTAATTTTTCCTCCCTCCTTTCTTACTTACTTTTTCTTCCCTTCCTTCCCTTCTCATTCTTCTTATCTTTTATTTTCTTTTGCTTACTTGCATACTTTCATTCATTGCATTATTTTCATTAGTGTTGGAATTTTATTTAGGTCATTGTGGATTGTTGCATATTTATTTGACAATTATATATTACTTTTTAAAGGATGCTTGCATGTTCAATTTAATACTTTCAAATAGCTTATTTACTATGCATGCTATGTGTTTGTGAAAAAACCCATATGGCATTATGCACTTCTCTATTTTACTTTATACTATTCAATGCTTGCTTTTCATAAACTCCCTTTACTATTGTATTAATTGAAATTAATTGTCAATACAAACATGATGGTTTGTTACGAGTAATGCTTGATCTATACTACTCATGCCCTTTGCCGGCATGCCAATAAACACCTTGCATTCACTTGTCCTTATATGCACTAGCTATTTTCCATTGATGGCTTTTCACATGTACTCGCGAGCATGTGTTAATGTCAGTTATATCTTAATGTGCATCCATCACCACCTTTTCCGTTCTCTTCCTTGCTATATATATCTCTTTGAATTTAATTTACTTTCTCTTCCCTTTTTCAGGATGGCCACCAAGAAAGGAAAAGAGAAAGCCATTCCCAAATCAACAGCAAGAAAAGGAACAAAAAAAAAAAGAGCCCCAGCTGAGGAACCACAACCCCCATCCACTTGCACATCTTAGCATACCGAGGACGGTGCAATTTTTAAGTGTGGGGAGGTCGAGACCGATCTCCATGGGTTAGTTATTTCCTATTTCAACACCAATGTTAATTTGTTCATTGTTGCATCTGCATATTTGATTGCATGTTTATTTGATTTTGTGCATTTAGTTACTACTTGGTTAAAGTAATAAAATTCTTTTTAGGACCCTATTTTTGAAAAATTTCACTAATTTAAAATGAAAATTTTTGTGTTAAACTTGTTTGAAGTTGTATTTGGAACATGGTTTTTGAGCCAAAGAACACACAACCTGTGAGACTTTGAGCTTATTTACATGGTTACATTATTTAACCATAAATTTTTATTCTTGTGTGTTTCCTTCCCTATGATTGTAATCTATATTTTGTTCCAATCTATATGTCCATTATTTAGTGTATTTACATGCTTGCATATGATTGAGGCCATTGTTTGATTCTAGCTCACTTATCCCAAATTAGCCTACCTTTTACATCACCCTTGTTAGCCCCCTTGAGCTTCTAAATCCCTCCTTGTTTTAATAACCATATTACTAGCCTTAAGCAGAAAAACAAAATAAAAATCCCAAGTTGAATCCTTGGTTAGCTTAAGATAGAAATTGTGTATTGTTTAAGTGTGGGGAACCTTATGGGAACATGGATGATAAAAACAAAGGTAGAAAATTAAAAAGAATAAAGACATTTCAAAATAAAAATTTTGGGAAGCATGCTCATGTAAAATCAAAATAATCAAATTACCATGTGCATTGAAAAAAAAATATTAAGTAATTAAATAAGGGGATACAAAAGAAAAAAAAAAAATATATATATATATATATATATATATATATATATATATATATATATATTACCCCAAATGCAAAATAAAAAGAACCAATGCACATGGGACAAAATTCAAAAGAAAAAAAAAAAAAGTTTGATACATGAGTATGTAATACAAAAGTGGAAAAATTTGGGTAGCTAAGTATAATTTTAATAGAGTATGTATATGTTAGGTGAGATCTTAGACTACTCAAGGATTCACTTCACTAGCTCACTTAGCCTTATATATATACCCTCACCCTTACCTTGGCCCCATTACAACCTTGAAAAGACCTCATGATGTTTGCATTGGTACATTAAATATTTGTTGATTGGTTAGATGAAGAACAAAGTTTAGAAAGCATGACTAGAGAAGAGTAGAGTGATTAACCCTATACACTTGAGAGATTAGAGTGCATATACACTTCCTGTAAGGGTTCAGTGCTTAATTCTATGTTCCCTGCTTTCATGAGCTATCTTCTTACAAGTTTACTTGTTTTTATTGTATAATTTTAATTAGTGAAATCTGATTTATGTTTGTCTTGGGGGAACTTATTTATTTTTAACCAAGTAGGTAGGAACATTTTTTGCTTGTAGTTGCATTCATATAGATAGGTTGCATTTCATACATCCTACCATACCTCTTCATCTTTATAGTTCTCTTAAGCTTAGCATGAGGACATGCTAGTGTTTAAGTGTGGGGAGGTTGATAAACCACTATTTTATGGTTTATCTTGTGCTCAATTGAGTGGTTTTCATCAACTCTTTACCCACTTATTCATACTATTTGTATGGTTTTATATTTCCTTCCTAATTTTGTGCTATGATTGAAAACATGCTTCTTTGATCTTATAATTGCTTATTATTAATCCTCTCTTATTACCATTAGATGCCTTGATATGTGTGTTAAGTGTTTTCAGAGATTATAGGGCAAGAATGGCTCAGAGGATGGAAAGGAAGCATGCAAAAGTGGAAGGAATACAATAAGTTGGAGAAATTGCTAAGCTGTCCAGCCTGACCTCTTCGTACTCAAACGGCTATAACTTTAGCTATAGAGGTCCAAATGACGCGGTTCCAGTTGCGTTGGAAAGCTAACGTCTGGGGCTTCGATTTGATATATAATTTGCCATAGTTTCCCCGACGTCAGGCGACGCGAACGCGTGGGTCACGTGGACGCGTGACCTGGCCAACACCCAATCCGCGCGGCCGCATGGACGACGCGGCCGCGTCACCTTTCCGCAACCTGAACGTAACAGAAATCGCAGGGGGCGATTTCTGGGCTGCTTTTGACCCAGTTTTCAGCCCAGAACACACAGGTTAGAGGCTATAAAGTGGGGGAATGCATCCATTCATGGGAGGCTCTCATAATTCACTTTTCATGTTTTAGATGTAGTTTTAGAGAGAAAGGTTCTCTCCTCTCTCTCTCTTAGGATTAGGATTTAGGACTTCTCTTAGTTTTAGGAGTGACTCTCGATCCCAGGTTCAATGTCCCTTTCTATTTACTTTTGCTTCTATTTTTATTGACTCTAATGCTTTTATTTGTATTTGATTTATGTTGCCCAATTGGCTTATGAACTTTTCCATGTTAGATTTTACTGCTTTGAATGTATTTTATTTGAGGTATTCCAGATATTTATGATTTTAATTTAGCTTTCTACATTCTTGGCTTTGGTTAAGAAATTAGTAACTCAGGAGTTATCTTAACTCAACATAAGTGATAATTGTTATCTTTGCTAATTGAACTGAACTTCGATAATCCCAATCTTTCCTTAGGGATTAACTAGGATTTGAATATCAAACTAATTAGTCACTTGACCTTTCCTTGCTCTAGTAAAGGTTAACTAAGTGGAATCAAGAGTCAATTTTCATTATTGTTGATAAGGATAACTGGGCTAGGACTTCCAATTTCTCATACCTTGCCAAAAGTTTATTTTACAGTTATTTATTTATTTTAATTGCAATTTAAATTACTTGCTCCCTATTCTCAAAACCCCAAATTTACAATCTCCATAACCAATAATAAGAACATACTTCCCTGCAATTCCTTGAGAAGACGACCCGAGGTTTAAATACTCGGTTATCAATTTTAAAGGGGTTTGTTACTTGTGACAACCAAAACGTTTGTATGAAAGGACTTTTGAAGGTTTAGAAACTATACTTGCAACGAGGATTTATCCGCAAATTTCTAGACCACGCAAAAGTTCTCTCATCACTCGCCACCTCGGCCTTCAAAGCGTTCACCTCGGCAAGAAGGACAGCAGGTTGAGACTCAGCATTGAGGCCCGCTACACTCACTCCCCAACTGGGATAAAAGCAAAGCCTCGACATCAGAAATGCAGAGTAGCTCGGCCCCAATATTCTTGGCCTCCTTGGCAGCCTTCAGCCTAGTCGCCTCCGTCACCTCCAATTTTTCTTTCATCTTACCAATGTCGGCTTGGGACTGGCGTAGCTTTTCTTCCAGCACGCTAACCTAGGACATCAGCGGCTCGACCTTCCGAAGTATCATAGCAGTACAGAGAAGGGCCCGATACACCGACTTTGCCTGCCCGACGACGTCACAATCATGGAAAACCTCTTCGGTGCCAGGAAGAAGGTGCTGGTTAATAAAAGTCGGGGCATCGAAGCTTTGGTCCATCACGGAAGGAACCGGACTCTCCCCTTCCAAATTTTTGCTGTTGACCTCCACTGGTCTCTTCCGCTTACGAGGAGCCTCAGCAGCAGAAACCACTACCACTTCCTCCTCGGAACCCACGACCGCTGAACCCGGGGAAACAGGCCCCCTGCCGCCCTTCGAGACCAACTCCTGAGAGATGGTTCATGAATCTTCCTGAGGCTGGGACATAGGAGTAGAAGGGGAAGCGCCTGAACCGGCCTTCTAATCCATGACGGCCTTCAATCTTTCCAAGGTACTCAAACCACCGGCCATCTGAACTGAAAATATCAAGGAAAAAGTGCATAAGTCAATGGCCCGGGAAAATAAAGAAACACCAAGAAAAGAAGTTATACACTAAGATAAGTCCAGCAAGTCTCCAGATCTCCCATGACATCCTGAGGATTCAGGGGACGCTCCCTAAAAACATGCCAAAGGACATTGGCGAGGTCCTTATTCTCCGGAGACAGGCCCTCATTGGTGACTTGCGTCAGATACGACCGGCACCAAAATTCCAATACGCAGCAAACCAACGCTCCCCCTCCAAGGTCAACCAGAAAGGATGGTGCCCCCGAGCAGGGCGCACCTTAACATATTCTCTCTTGAATCTGTAAAAAGAATCCTCAAATAAACGAATATGCGTCGGTTAGGATGGGCCCTAAATGACATATATCCCTTCTTATGCTTCCCCTCCTTCGTCGGCAGGGTACACAAGAAAAAGAACAAAAAAACATCTGCCAAAATCGGGAGCTCCAGATACTCGCATACGAGCTCAAAAGTCCTGATGGCTGCCCAGCTGTTCGGGTGCAGTTGAGACGGCACCACAGAACAACGGTTCAACAACGCCTGGATGAAATCTGAGAAAGGAAGTCGCACCCCCAAGTGTGTGAACATCAACTCGTATACCTACATCCAGTCTGGTACGGTGGGTGAGTCGGGATTTGTATAGCAAACCCTCTCATCTGTACCCGGGAGAACGAGCTCATACTGATGCTCCAGTTCACCTCCCCTGCAAACCGCTCCCTGATCATGGAGCTGTTGAAGATCCACCTCCGTCATCCAAGATGGTGTTCCCCAAACATTCGACGTCACCCAATAATAAGTCAAGGGAACGCCACCAGCCGGAACCACCGGAGCACCTATCTCCTCACTTCTCCACCGAGACATACCTAAAAAAGGAGAAGAGCACCACCAATAAACCCACCAGAGCCGTACGATCAAAAACGCAAAACACCAAGTCTAATATCTCTGCAAATACTAAAAGTACAGCAGTGCTCAACCCCTTCGAATAACTCACTATCTCTACTCAAAAAATAGCCCTGATACAGAAAAAATGCAGGAAGCAAAATCATTCGGACAAACAAAACAGGTGTAAAAAGAGGAAAGGATTATCAACTTGATAAGAAATTGAAGCAGGAAACAGCACGAAGGCACTAAGCAAACGCAGAAATACGCAAAGGAAGATGAAGAAATATGAGATAGCAGAAGGGAAAAATATGAAACAGAGAGAGTAAACAAAAAACTAAACGAATGAGGGAAAAAAGATAAAAAAAAAAGGAAAATCAAAATGGTTGTGAATGTAAAAGGCTAAAAATGCCCCCAGCAAAAACAAAAAGGCAAAAGGCAAAAGCGGAAAAGCAACCCAAATATCCCTTCGCATTAAATGGCACCATAATGCTTGGAAAAACATAACTGACAAACCCATTCGGGAAGAACAACAGGCATATCACGAGACGCCTAAACCGACCTAAAGTCAAATCAGTCTCCAACACTGGACCGTGAAGCGACAAAAAAGCTCCTGCGGCTCCCGACCTTGACTGGCAAAACCAGATTACGAGCCTCCCAAATCACGAACATGAAGAGCAACGACCCCAAACTCGCTCACTCCCTCACTTACGGGCTCAGTTCCCAGGCCCCACACCGGAACGGCCTCCCGATCGATCTTCTGGATTCAGGCCCTCTTTCGGCAGCCCTAAATGAAGCCAAAAATGTCAAAACATGAATCTTCCAGCAACAAGACTGACCTTGCTTGCTCTCCCGCTGTGGTGGCAACTGTTACAGACCCGACCCTCGGGTCCCACACTCGGAGCGGCCTCCAACCCCGAATACCTAGGGTCGGCCCGCCTCCTTCCTCTAAAAGGTCCAAACCGGCCTTCCAGACCTTCTAACCAACATTCAAATTCAAATACCTCTCTTATCTTAGCCAAATAAGATAAGATGAGACAACTTCCACTAGCTATATATAGGGGAGCCCAAGGCCCCTTCAGGTACGTCATTCATTCTACACACCTTATACCTCTTAGATCTATTCTAACTTGAGCGTTAGAGTGTTTTTGCAGGTACCACCTCCCATTGTTCCAGTCAGATTCATCTCACAACCCGCAAATTTCCGATTCATCTCACAACCCGTACTAGAGACTTCTAGTGCAACTTTTAATTTTAATAATTCATCAATTAATTAATACCTATAATATATTTTAAGTATTTGTTAAAATAATAAGTTTATCTATCTTGATCCTGAAAGTCCATGTTAAATTTATAAATTAATTTTTTTATTAAAAATATAAAAATTTTAAATTTTTAATGTATTTATTTTATATTCATTAAATAAAAATATTAAAAATTTTTTACTAATGATAACTAAATTTATTATGTACTTTTAGGACACATATATATTAGCTAAATCTCTAAATAAAAAAGTATTTTTGTACTCTGTAATTTATAAATATTTAATAAAATTTAATACTTATTTTAACAACTATGTATAGTTTAAAATGATTAATTTTTTGGTATATAAAAATATAATTAATTTGAAATAAAGTGAGTACAAAATTAAAATTAAAATTATATATATGAAGTTGGTATTATATGTTTTAATTAAAATGTTAAATGTAATCATTACACACTCTCAGACTCTATATATCCTAGATGACCCAGTCATGACCAAAATTTCTTCACCGGATGCGAAGGGGGAGATTTGATGCGATATATTATGCAATTTCAGCGTAATAAAGACACAAAGATTAATAAGTAACAAGAGATTGAGTTTTGGAAAAATGAATAAACAAATAAAAGAAAAAAGAGACTATACCAAAATTCTACATTAATGAGTGATATATATATATATATATATATATATATATATCCTCACAAATGATTTTACCAAGGCCACCAATTTTTTGTTTTGTTTTTATTTTTGGTTTACATCATGGCGGTGGAATTAAATTTGAAATATGTTACTCGAATCTTTTTTTATTGGATTTTTTTTAAAATAAAACATTTAAAATATTTATTAAAAAAATTCTCATTTATTAGACCAATTTTAAAAAGTGTCATAAGGATATGTGTTAATATTGAGTAATTCTTTATCTTTAAACAATTTTACATCCTAATTCATCTAAATGATTTGAGTTACGCGTTTTTTTTTTCCGTTTTCTTTTTTCTTCTTTTTTTCACTCCGGATACTACGTCTTCTTCTTCTTCTTCTTCTCTTTTTTTTTTATTTATTATTTTTCAATTTCGTTACCGTCGTCAATAACAACACCTCTTCCTCTTCCTTCTCCTATTGGAATTTCATCTCCTCCTTCCTTTTGTTCATCATCATCATCATCATCATCATCATCATCATCATCATCATCATCATCATCTCATCATCATCATCATCATCATCATCATCATCATCATCATCATCATCATCATCATCATCATCATTGTCTTCTTCTAATATGTATCATCATTATTGTTATCATCAAATTCAAATTTATATAATGGATAATTTTCGGTTTATTTGGTATTATACAATGTTTTGTTTTGAGCTAATTTTTGCTTCATTCGAGATGCAGGTATTTCTGAATTCGAATTTATATAATGGACAACTTTCGGTTCATTTGGTATTATACAATAGTTTCATTTTGATAATATTTTCAATTTATTCGAGACGCAGGTGTTTCTGAATTCGAATTTATATAATGGACCATTTTCGGTTCATTTGGTATTATACAATAGTTTTATTTTGATAATATTTTTAGTTCATTCGATCACTTCTGAGAATTAGAATTAATAAAGATGTTAGTAAAATGTTGGTGTTGTTGGTGATGACGATAATAATGATGTAGGAGGAAAAAGAAAAGGAATGATCGAGAAGATTAAAGAAATTCAAATACAAAAGAAACAGGAGGAGGAGGAGGAGGATAATAATAAAAAAAAGATGAAGAAAAAGGAGAAAGAGAAGAAAAAGGAGAAAGAGATGAAGCCTCGGAGTGTAAATTAAATGATTTGGATGAACTTGAATATAAAATTATTTAAATGTATAGCAGAACTCGTTAATATTTTAAAAAGTGAAAGATTTTTAACAAAAAAAAATCTATTTTTTAAGTGAAGGCAACTACTCAAATAAAAATGTTAAAAATATCTTATAAAAAGTCTTGTATTAAAAATATATTTTGCTTATTTAACCACACTTTAAAAAAAGATAATACTTTTATATCATACCAAATTAAATTCTATAATTAATTATCTAATAATAAAAAATATATTTTTATATGAAGACAATTATAAAATCATCATAGTAATATCTACTTTAAGTGAATACTATAATATATTCCAATAAAATAAATCGTAACTATAAGTCATTTCTGGACAATTTCCTTCTAACACCAAGTCAATCCTGTTAGATGACCTTTCCTGGCATTTTTTTCCGTTAAAAATATGTCTTCGTTTTCATTGAAATGAAGCCAATTTTTTCAAGTTCAAAACAATAAATAAAATTAATTTTCTTTTCCTTTCCCTTTTTCTTTTTCTTTTGTAATTTTGTTAGTTGTCGGCTGTCCACCGCCGTTGAATAAAGACAAAAAATATTAGAAGCTAAGATTTTTTTTTTTTATCAATGAGTTAATATCTTAAACAAACACTTTATTTTTATATCATTAGGATTTAAATTTTAAAATTTAGAATTTAAAATTTAATATTAAAAAGATTTTTATTATCTAAATTTTGGTCAAAATATTAAATTTTACTAATTAGGATTAAAGAAAAAAATACCAAAAAAATAGTTACAAAAGATAAAACAAGTGGAGTTATGAGAGTAGTCACAGCCTTTTAATTCGGTGCTCTTCCTTCGAGTGTTGGTGGTGAATAATATATATGGAAAATTATAATGTACAAATTCCCAATCTTTAAAGATTTACAAATTTCGGATGGGAAGAAGGCAGCGGTAATACGTGTTCATGAGCTATGCGAGTGGGTGTAGTGTAGAATTGTGTGGAGAAAGATTTGTGCCCACCATAGACCCGAGCTTCTTACGCTGGGGTAGGGAATGGCTCCGTTTGGTTTAATTTTTTTTTTTTTTTATGGATAGGTGGACCAATGCAAGCCTTTGCAATGAATGGGTCTGGAGACCAAAAAAATGATCAAATGATGTTATATGAAGAACATATAATTGAAGGGTTTATGACCCAAATAGAAAAAAATATATGTATATATATATATATATATATATATATATATATATATATAGGATAAAAAAAAGATTATTAATTTAATATAATAAATATAATTTAAATAATATTTAGTATGTGGTTAGGCACTGTTGTATTAATATAGATGTATGACAGTCAATTTTGCCAAAAAATTGTAATTAAAAATTCTTTTCAAGGTAATATACTTTAGATTTTAGGATTTAGAGTATAGAATTTGAATTTTGGAAATTAGTGTGAACGAAATCGGCAGTAGAATTGGAAGTTTAGGATTTAGGAACAAAAATTAATTTAATATTTTCATGTATTATTTTTTGCACTGTAGTATAAATTTATCGATGTCCGTCACTGATTTGCGGTATAATTACTAAATGCGAAACTTTTAATCCAGTGTACAGTATTACAGTGACTTATTTTTTCTTTCTAAGTATTAATGTTAATTAAAAGAAGGCAAAAAGAAAAGTGAGTTTGGTTAGTATGGATGTGGCTACGCCTCCAATGTAGAAATAGAATTGCTAACGCGTAGAATGTAAAATAAGAAAACAGTCGGTTTTCAGTGTATTCTAAGTGGAAGTGATGAAATAGTGGTAGTTATGAAATAGTGGAAGAAGTAAGGACGAGACAAAATGAAGATGAGATTTATGATTAATGCAAACGAGTTGTTAACTTGTGGTGAAAATAAATTATCACATTAAACCCTAACATTAAACCACAAACCAAAGAGTGTAAACGGTCAACTGTAAACTTGAGCCTAAAAACTTTGACCATGAGCCCTGAACCCCAAACAAGGAAAACCGAAAGAACGAAACTCGTATCCCTAATCCACGAAACGCGATTCGTATACCCGTGAGAGACGAAATGATGTATACAAATTTCTAGAAGACGAATCCTGAACCGAAAAAGTCAGTTGATTTGCTTATTCCTTTTTGGGACAGTACATGGCAAGACTAATTCCGCAAACTAAACCCCGCATGCGCAACAAGAAAACTCCTTACCGCAAAAATGGTGAACCATGGGCTGGGAGTCCGAGAACCAAATTCTGTAAACACCATATCCGAAATCGTAAATCGTAGTTGATTTGTGTATCTCGTTTGGTGAAATAACACCGTAACACTATATGCTGGACGTGAACCCTAAACCATGTAGGATGAGATATGAAGCTTGAATCCGAATCTGTAAATTATGTAAACCGAAATTCGTATTCCGAAGTTCGTTAGCCTTAAACCGTGATCTGATAAATCGGTCAGTAGAGTGGGTTGAATCATAGTTAAAAAAACCGAATCGAAAAAGCTATTAGTTTACTACTTATTTGGTTTAATTAATAATTTACCGGTTGAACCGACAGAATCGATCTTGTGTGTATAAAAAATTTAAAATAGTAAAAAATATGAAGCTAAAATTTAACACTAATATTTGTGCCAGTACAATTAACCTTCAATAAGGTATTTTCAACAAGTTATAATTCAGTTATCACTAAAAAACATTATAAATATATAGTTTTTTTAATATTAAATATCTAGCAAGTTTGCATTGTTATTGTAATGAAGTAAGTTTTTTAAATTTTGTTATCTGGGTACGTAGTTTATAATCATTATACTGTGTATATTAGAATAAAATTCATATAATTTAGTGTGATAAATTGCTTGAAAATCCAAAAGTGACAAAAAGTAATAAATATTATATTTATTAAAAGTGACAAAAACACGTTTGGTATTTAACAAATCACATACTCATTTAATCTAAATTATTCTATTAAGGATAAATATTTAGAAGATGCACAACAATATTTAGAGTAAAATTTAATCTCTAGATTTTTTTTTTACTTTTCAAAAAAATTTAGTCATTCACAATTAAAAATTTTTAAAAACTTCACTTGACATAAAACTATAAATTTTCGAGAATGAAAAGATCTTATTTTTTTTATATTACTTGTAAAAATTGCATCAAAATATGACGTCTAAAGTCTTTTTTTAGAATATATATTTAATGTATATCTAGTTATTCAAAACTTATTTGTTGTTAACATATTTTAGAATTATTTTTTGTTAGTAATGTAAATTTTTCGATACTATTTTGCTTGTTCATTCATTTAAAGTAATATATTTCAGAACATTATTCTTCCTTCTATAAATCACCGTTAGGTTAGCTTAGCAGCTTAATTTTAAAATAATAAAAATATTTGGTATTAAATAAAATTTAGTCCAATGTTTTAATAGATTTGATTAAAAATATATAAAATTATTCTGATAGATTAATTTCAAATTAAATAAATTATCTTATGAAACTAATTTTAATATTACATTAAAATTGACTAATAGAATTATTAATCTTATATTGACCATTAAATAATAATGGTTAAATAAATAATAATAATAAAATAATAAATCAAAATACTATTGTTCATTCATCGGTTTTGTTTAAAGTTAATTTCAGTTTTTTCTGGGACAATATAAGTTGAAAAAAGTTTTTAAATATGAATATTATAAAGAATCGATTTCATAATCGTATGAGAGATGAATTTTTAAATAATTATTGAAGGATATGTATAAAAAAAGAGCCATTTGATTGTGTTGATAACTAAAAGATTATTTAATTTTTTCAAAATATGAAACTTAAAAAATAAAATTTTATTATTTAATCTTTTTAAAATATAAAGCCTAAAAAATAAAATTTTAATTTATATATTATTATTTTAATTAATATTTTAGTATTTTAATTTGTTATTTAAATAATTTAAAGACTAATTATATTTTATAATAATAAAATATAATTATAAAAATTATTATCATATTATTTATATTTTGTTCCCATTCATAAAATTTTTTTAGATATGTTACTGGATATGATATAGAAGATTAGTTTTTTTAGTTAAATATTATTGATCATATATATATATATATATATATATATTCAATTCAACTAGGTATCCTTTAAAAGTTGTACAATAGTCAGCCTTTTATTACAATAATTAAAAAAAAATTAAAACAAACACATCTAAAAATTATAAATAGATTTAGTGTCTTTTTAAAATTAAATACACATTCAAAATACAAACTAAATAAAACTGAAATTTAAAAATTTAAATTTCAATTTTAAATTTCTATTTCAAATTTAATATATTTAATTATTAATTATTAATATATTACAATTACAATTTAAATACCCAACCAAAAATCAAATCAGTTAAAATTCAAATTTTCAATTTTAAAAGAAGCAGAGCAGTCACAGCACATCACAGACCCAGAGGCACGTTCCTCCTCAGCGTCCTTCACCGTTCGTCCACGTCACCGTCCTCCTCAGTGCTCGTCTTCGACGCCGCCTTCCTCCTCTTCGGCGTTCATCCACAACACCGGCTTTCTCTTCCTCGCGCTCATCATCGTCACCGCCTTTCTCCTCCTTCTCGCTGTTTGTCTGCATTAGCACCGTTTGTTTGCGTTGAAAACGTAACTAAGGTTTGGATGGGTCTCTGTTCATAGAGTTTTTTTTGCACATTCTCTAACACCATTGCTTTTCTTATTATTCTATATATATATATATATATATATATATATATATATATATATATATATATATATATATATATATAATTTTTTATGAGTTTTGGATGTGTTGATAAAATATTTAGAGTGCATTCTTATAATTTTAGATGTGTATTTGAGTTTAATTTTTTATGTGTTCAATATGTAATTTAGAATTATAATGACAATAATTTAGATGTGTTAATACATAATTTTAAATGTGTTTATGTTATTTATTTAACTTTAGATGTGTTTTTGACATAAATTTTGAATATTTTGAATAAAAAATAATTAAAGTGAGTTTAATTGATTTTGAAAACTTCACCGATTTTTTAAAAATTAGTAAATTTTATGGTTTAGTTTGCAAAAAAATCAATGTATTATAAGTGTCGATCTCACGAGGCTGCTTTTCTCTTACGCAGGAGTTGCTTGAGGAGGAGAAGAGTTCCAGGAAGTGGACTACAAGTTTTAGGCTAACTGGATTGGCTAAAGGTGGCATGATGGATGTTAATATTAAAAAAAGGAACTGTTAATTAACTTTGGAGTGGGTAGAAAATTAGAGATATTTTAGGGTTTACTACAACATTTTAGGTCTATGGCCATGGCTTTTTTGGTCACGGTAAAAAACTGTGACCATAGACCCTCTATGGTCACGATTTTTTAGGATGACCAGAAAAAAAAGCTATGGTCACGGTTTTTTTAGAAAGGGTGATCATAGAGTACCTATGGTCACGGTTTTCTAAAAAAAGGTGGCCTAAAAGGGTCTATGGTCACGATTTTAAGGGGTGGGGGTCTATGGTCACGGTTTTTTACAGTGACCAAAAAGGGTCTATGGTCACGGTTTTTCAAAAAAGGGTGACCTAAAAGGGTCTATGGTCACGGTTTTAGGGGGTGACCTAAAAGGGTCTATGGTCACAGTTTTAGGGGTGACCTAAAAGGGTCTATGGAGATGATTGTGAGTTGTTTAGTTTCATAGAAATGTACACTAAAAGAAATGTGTAAATCATTTTTTATATTTTCAGCATATGCGCACATGAACTTATTTCAATTTTCCTTTTGTGTAATAGGATCATCTTCAAAATTTGAAGCAAGCTGGATACAGTGATGATGAAGCGCTTCAAACGATTTTTGGAAAGGAGAGACATGGTAGAGTTCGTTTCTATGGTCGATCAGTCACAAAATCCTCTTTTAAAAAGGATAAGCAAATCCGACAAATGCAACAACAACATACTGAAGTGGTTTCAACTATGGAGAAAAATCAAAATAACTTGACTTCCAAGTTGGATGGTTTAACGAGCTTGATCAAAACGGTGTTGCAACAAGTTAATCCTGGTATGAGTGCGGAACAAGTGTAAGTAATGATAGAAGCTGCCCAACAATCTCCGCCTGATGCAAGTAGTGCACCAAATGATGCGAGGCGAAGCATTCCTCCTTCACTGGGATCGAACCATGTGTCAAAAGATATAGAAGTAAGTACTGTCAAAAGTAGTAGTTAAATTAATAGTGGCTGATTACTTAATAGCGCCTGATTGCTGTTGATGTTAATTTTATTGTTGATTTTATTGGCTAATTGGCTCCATGAGTACGTATTGAATAGAAGGGTAAGAAACTAATTACAAACTAAGATGCATAATCTACCATTGTTTCTCTTCAGAAGGTATAGAAAAATAGATAAAGCAATAATAATACATGAAGGTAAAGGGGTAGCAATTAGCATTGAATTAGTACTCAGTAATATATAACAATCAGCATTATTATTATTTTAAAATTTACTTTGTCTATTGATTTCACACTCAATCTGGTTTTTCTGTTTCGCTGGTGTTGATTACTTGATTTGTTTGATGGGTTAGAAGCTAATAATAGTATTTCGGTATTACCTTGTTTTTTAAGCTTCTATTTTGGTTGTGGTTGTTTCTTTGTGCTAGATTTTTTTCAGTTTTAAGCGACTTCAACAGGGGAGTTGAAGTTTCATTCAAAGATAGATTAAAAACATATAAACATTACCAAATGGCTTAAAACCACATGCAAATGCTCCTTATTATTTAGTGGATGAAATTTTCATATTGATTGACTTACTTAACTTGTGCTCCATATTCATTACTCAACTGCACTACATGCATCATCAGAAACATTTTTGTTCTGTTCTAACTTCTTTATTTCTTTTGCTAGCAGGAGGACATGATGTGAAGAAAATATGTTCTATACAAATATAAGATAGGATGAGTCTTATAATGATTTTGGTTATCTAAATGTATTATTTTGATGTGTTCTTTACATTTTGATAAGAGACTTTATTCGATAATACATGTAATGGATAAATTACACCCTATTTTGATTAGTGTTGTAATGGATATCTACTTTTTAATGAAACTTTTATGATTTACATTTATTGAATTTCTCATTCTTAGATTTATTTTGTGATTATCATTATTTTGGAATGTGATTATGCTTTAAAAAAATTCATAAAATAAAACAGGTTACTATAGATAAGTTATGGCCACGGTTTTAAGGAGGCATGACCATAGATAAGCTATGGCCACGGTGAAAACAGTGACTATAGATAATGTTATGGTCACGGTTTTAAGGCAGGGTGACCATAGACGCTATGGTCATGGCAAAAAACCGTGACCATAGATAAGGCTATGGTCAACCGTGACCATAGATAAGGCTATGGTCACGGTTTAAGGAGGGGTGACCATAGAGGGCTATGGTCACGGCTAAAACTGTGCCCATAGATAAGGCTATGGTCACGGTTTTTAGGTGGGGTGACCATAGAGGCTATGATCACGGTCAAAATCGTGACCATAGATACCTCTATGGTCACGGTTTTTGGTGGGGTGACCATAGAGGCTATGGTCACGGTTTTGGGAAGGGGTGACCATAGAGGCTATGGTCACGGCCAAAACCGTGACCATAGAAAAGGCTATGGTCACAGTTTTCGGTGGAATGACCATAAAGGCTATAGTCACGGTCAAAACTGTGACCATAGATATGGCTATGGTCACGGTTTTGGGTGGAGTGACCATAGAGGCTATGGTCACGGCCAAAACCGTGACCATAGCTTTATCTATGGTCACTGTTTTGGGAAGGTGTGACTATAGAGGCTATGGTCACGGCCAAAATCGTGACCATAAATAGGCTATGGTCACGGTAAAAAAACGTCGCCTAAAGTGCTAGAATTTGAACATTACAACCGTGACCATAGAAACCGTAACCATAGATAAAAAAACCGTGACCATAGGTCTATGCCCACGAGAGAATAGGCCACGGCAGAAAAACCGTGACCATAGGTCAAAAACCGTGACCATAGACCTATGGTCACCTTTTTCACTAGCTATGGTCACGGTTTTTCACTGTGATCATAGACCTTTTTTTTTGTAGTGGTTTAAAACTTAAATTAATCTTATTACCAATGTGTATCTAAAAAATAGGAATATATTTTAATTAAAAAATAATTAGATAATATTAAAGGCTGACCAAAGACTGATTTTTGTTGTACAAGTAGCATTTTCCATATATATTTCGGTGGGTCAAAAAGAAGACAAACTTAATGTTCAAATCGGTCACGATATTTTTTTTTTGAAATTGTGTACCCCAGTTATGTAATTAATTAGGTCCCACATGTTTGCAACGTTAGTTTCATCGATTAAAATTGTAAGTAACTACTTAAATAAACAAAGCTGGCGGGTGCATCCTCCGGAAAACATGCAGGAACGGCCATATAAGTGGGAGTCAGTTTCGGCCGCATCGCTATGGCTCAGCGTGCAGCGCGAGATGCATGTTTTGGTTGGTTTTTTGCATGTTTATTCTGTCAACAGTTAGATATGAAGGAAAAAATTTCATTTGAGTCATGCAGCATAAGAATAGTCAAACAGCATCGTTTAAAACCAAATGCATGCATGGTAACCCTGAACGTAAGACCTCATGGAAATTGATGCCAACGAAGGGCATATACTATTGCTGTGCCGCCAAGACCCTAATACGCCCTTGCATGAATGATACATGTCTTTAGTATGGATAAAAAAATACAGGGTCTATATAAATTACCTTAGATACACATATGTGATATTTCACGTGAGGAAACTTCAAATCAAGGATAATTCATACGTTTTGAAAAATAAAATTTTTTTTGGGTGGTTTGAAATAAGGAGACCACTTATATCACTACACCAAATTAATCATATAGCTACATTTGATTTATGACTCTTATTTTAAGGGTCTCTATTCATTAATATAGTGACATTTATATATGTAATTTTTTAACGGTCACTAATGTAATCACTAATCACAGTCTCACTCTTTTTTGTTTTTATTCTATTTTTTCAGAAAGCATATTCATACTTTCACCGTGAAAAAGAGAAGAGAAACTAACAATCATAGTCCATCACCGTGCTACAGTTCTCGTTTGCAGTTTGCTATCGCAGTTCAAGTTCGCCATTCACCGTCGCAGTTCGAGTTTGACGTTCACCCTTCACCGTCGCGGTTCGAGTTCGCCGTTCACCGTTCGCCGTTCGCCGTTCGCCGTTCACCAGCGTGGTTCGACTTCGCCATTCACTATTCTCCATCACGGTTTGAGTTCGCCGTCCCGGTCCCCCACGCTGTTGTTTCTCTTTCCCTCTTTCGCAAGTGCAAACCCTAATTCCCTCATTTCGGTGACCATTTCTTCTCTTCCAACCACAATATTGAGCACCAATAGTGAGTATTTGATTATTCTTCTACAATATTTATTTCTCCTGCAATTTCTTTGTTGTTCTTCTGATAGTAAATAACCTATACATGATTGTTATTCTTTGGTACTGTTACTTGTGATTTTCAAATTTTCATTGATTCTTCATCTAAGAGATCATGCTTAATATCTTATTACATGGAGGATTGTTTTGTTGGAAGTTTTAAATTTTGTCTGTCTTAAAATTCATTTTGATTTTACTTGCACACAACCTGCTCGATAAAATATTTCAACTAAAATTATGGCTGATTTGATGCATTTCTAATTAGAAGCATAGATAATAGTAAAATTAATGCATTGATATGTTAGACATCTCCTCATCACTCTCTCCGTTTCAAGGCATCAAGCTCTCTCTTCGACAAGTAGCACTCCTCCACTGTAATAATATCCCCTTTTAGAGTGATTTTAATTTCATTTCATTTCTGTTGTGTTTCGCAGGGGATTACATGATTCTTACTCACCTTAATTCCTCACTTCAAAAAGGTATGTGTGCTTTATCTTTATGGAGTTATGGTAATGCTTCAATAATTTCTTTCTTTGCCTTTTTAAATAGAAAATGTTGATTTGTAAGATAAATCAGCCTCAAGTCCTATCTCTATGCATTTTATGTTAATTTTTCCAATCCAATCAGTAGCAGGAACTGAAATTATTCTGAATAAAAGATGAGGGAAATTCATTTCATATGTTTCTCCATGATTCAAAAGCTTCAATTGCCGTTTACCATGTATTTGAGCTTCAATTGATGTTCCTGCATATTTGTTACATTTGTGATGAATCTGTGACTTAATTAACATTTTTAATTTGTTAAGAACTTAGTAAAACTAGTGAATAATGCCAAAGTTATAACCAAATTCAGGCATTGTGAGTTCCTAGTAAACTTCATTGTTTGCTTGAAATTATCAAATTCATAGCACTTGATTAAAAAGCTGACAGAACTAATTGTCTAACAAATGTTAAAAATCTTGATGTTATTAACTCTTTATGTTATTCATGGAATTTTGTTTGTTTCTACTCGATTAGTGAGTTGCTGATGTTCATGGCAAGAGCATTTTAAAGTTGTCAACATTATTTTTCTTTTTGGTATTTTTGGGAGCTTTGATTTATTTTAAGTGCCAATAGACTTATATTTTTCATATTTTAAAATCTCAGTCACCTTAAAGATTAACATTAGGGAAGGTTAAGGAGTTCAGTGGAGAACATACTTTCTTTCTTGCTATTCTTCAAGTCCAGAACAAAAGTTTAGGTACTAAAAATTAGGTTATGAAAGTAAACAGAGACCTTATGGGATTCATTTATGGCAATGATCAATCATTTTAATTCTATATATGATCACATGACTTTAATGTGTAAAAATAATATGATATCTTGTTACAAGTCTTAACTTCTAACTGAAGAAGAAAACTATTATTGATGAGTATTAATTTGAATTATTTCTTAATATGTGAAGGAAAGAAGCTGTATCACATCACATGGGTTTTTCAGTTTTTAATCCTCCTTCTTGTAAACATGGGTATCATCATACTTGAAGGCAAGACACTTAAGGTAGCTAGTAACTACTAATATAACTTAATTTTAGCTGTAATTAATTTTAGAAAAAGTGATGTTTAATTCAATGCAGAAAATAAAAAAAAATTGATACAAATCAAGAAGAGAGTAAACTACAAGAAAGTTACATATGTTTATTAGGATTGAAAGGAAAGGTCATCAATCAATGCAGAAAACTTTTTGAGGTATTTAAATTTCATTTTATTTATTAATTAATATTACAAAGATAACAGAAGTCATTCATTGTCTTGTAAATCTAGTATTTATGTGCTAATCATACTTTCTCAAAGGTATTTTTCAGAGAGGAAGAACCATTGAAGCTGAAGTTGAATTTAAAGAGCTCTTGGGAAGACATTGGCATGACCTTTACATGTTAGTGCTTGGGAAAGCATCTCTTGAAGTTAAGAAGAGAAAAATGGAGGTAACGACATTGACATGACCTTTACATGTTGGCCTAACACATAATTATCTATAATAAGTTACTAAATATTTGTTTCTATTAACTAAGTCCCTGTTAATCCTAATTTCATGGCTCTTATTCCTTTTAGATTGTTCTTTACTATTTTATTCTATATTACTTCATTCTTTATAGTTGTCCTATGAATGTTTTCTACATACCATTGTATTATTCTAGTTCTCTGTCAAAACTGAACAAAGAGGTGAGATCTCTAATACATGTTTGCCTGGTTGTATTTGGATTTTGTCTCCCTTAACACGATTTAGTCTATTTTTTATTGTAGAATTTGGCAAATAGGCAAAAACTTGAGTGTGGAAAAGAAACAGGTGTTGACCGATCACAAATAGCAACAACTGTTAGTGTTTTTCCAATAATGTCATGCAAAGGGATGGGTTATTCTTTGTTATTGGAGTACTATTAACTTTAACAAAGGAATTCTAGATATAAATATATACTGCTAGAAGCCCCTTTCTTAGTATTTTCTGCATTATATTGGCAGGGCATTTTCTGCAGTGCATTCTGGCGTGGGACAGAGGTTGTAGTAAAAAAACTTGGGGAGGATGTAATTACTGATGAGGAGAAAGTGTGAGTTGCTCAAAAACCTTGTATTATATTTGCTGTACTTAATATATGTTAATGGTTTCTAAACTTGCATAAAAGTGCCAATGCTCAATAGCTTTTCTGAATCATCGACCTCAATTATTTCATTAGGATGCAAAATCTGACCATGTGAAGCAACTTCATAAAGAGACTGAGAAGTATCTCTAAAAGCTTTGTTCCAAGCTACAAGAAGCAAAGACTGCAGCAAGTCGCTTTGAACATGATATTGACGAGGCACAATGTGGCAGTTTTCTTGATAAGAGTGAATCTAGTGTTGAAAATGAGGATGAAAGTGATCAGGCCAAGGCAAGTTTCCTTTCTGAAATTGTACCTCTCTTTTTTAAGCTTGGCTATTAATAATTATATTGCTTATTTCTTCCAAAATTCTGTTTTACAACATTATCTAGAAAGTAATGAGAAATATTATATGATGGCACAAAGTAAAATTTTGTACATGCAGTTTCTTACCAGGGTTTAATAGTTTTGAGTTTTGGTTTATTTATATTCCATTACAAAAATTTAAAAGGGATCTCTTCCTCAATTAGGGGTTGGAGAATAATGATAGATTTTCATTTTCTAAAGAGAAGCTGTTCTGAAATTTGTATCCATGTAGTTAAAAGCTGTTGGACCTGTTGCTATTTTAAGAGGTCTTCAAATTTCTATTCTTTCCAAGGTACGATGCTGAGTTTTATGTTATGGACTTCAATAGATTAAGCATTTATGGTTGAGTAGAGACAGGGTCTGAACATCATTTTCCACTTGAGTTGCAGATATTTGGAGCCAAATTGTCTGAAGGTGTTTTCGTTGGCTTATTTCTCTCCATGTCATCAATAGCAGTGGTAGGTTTTCCACTTGATTTTTATGAGCTTGGGGTTATGCCATGTATTTCAAACAAATTCAAATGTGCATTAGTCTTGGTGGTAATCTTTCTTTGCATATTTCTAATTTTCTATATTTCATGTTCCATTGCAAGTCCTTTTAGTCGTGAATGCATTCTAATCATTGCATTCTCTCATTTGCAAAGGACAAGAGTTGCTTGTGAAGCAATTGTTGAAGCTGGGTACTATTGAGGTTGAACGTGAAGTGAAGTTAAAGAGAAAAATTGAGGATTAGGTTACAAGTACAATTGTTAGCTTTATATGTTTGGATTAAGTTAGGATTTTTTGAATTTACATTTTATGGATTATGACTATGTAAAATTTGTAGAATTTAACTTTTGAAATATATTGTTTCTATTTTTACAATAATTAATAAAAGAAAGCATTGATGTTAGAGAGATTATGAGGGTTTAAAATAGTCACTAAATACAGGAAAAAACTGTCCCAGGAATTGGTAATTTAGCGACGATTTTAAATCGAAAAATCGTCACTAAAAATATTGTGACGCTTTAAAAAGTCATTAAATGTATCTAAAAGCGGTCATAAAAACTAGTAACTTAATGACGGTTTCAAATTGTAGCTAAAAATTTCATGACAGTTTAAAACAGTCACGAAATAGAAAAAAAAAACTGTCGCTGGATTTAGTAATTTAATGACAGTTTGAAAATGTCACGAAATACAGTACAAAAAACACCTTGACAAGTGTTACAAATTAGTGATGGTTTTGTACTTCAAAAACTGTCACAAACAATTTAGCGACACTTCTTACCAACGGTGGTCCAAAACCGTCACTATGTCAGCTGGCGATGCTCAAATCTGTGACGCTTTTTTTAACCGTCGCGAAGACATCTAGTAACGGTTAAAACTGTCATCAACCATTAAAAAAAACCGTTGCCAAAATGTTGTTTTGTTGTAGTGTATAAAGACACAAAATATTTCTTTTTTAAAAATGTATATACATATTATAATATGATTGAACAAAATTGATTTATTAAACTGGTTAATAAGCTATTTTATAAAGACACAAAAAACATTTTTATTAAACTGGTTAATAAGCTATTTTTTAATAAATCAGAATAAAATTGGTTTATTATAGCAAAAATAATAAATTCAATTGTCCGTATTATAATTATTAGATCCAGTTTGTTCCGAATCGATTTACACAATATAAACCGAATTATATTTAAATTTTTTGATAAAAAGATAAATATATCCTTATTTTTTATTTTGCAGACATTTAAATTCCTAATAATTTAAAAATACAATTAAGTCCCTATAAAAAAAAAGTTATAACCTACCCCTTTATCCCTGCCCAATAAGCCTAACGGTAAAATAATTTGTAGTCTTCTGGATCGTGGTTTAGGGTTTGGCTCTCTAATTTGGATTCGGTTTTGTTGTTTTTCCTCTGTGATTCGTTTTGTTCCGGTGAGCGAAGACGGAGAACTACAGGGAGCGGCTTCGTAATGAGACGGTAAGTCAATGATGCTTTATTTGAATATTTTTTTTCTCGTTCTTTTGATTTTTACTTTGATTCTTAAAGGCTTGAAAAACTCTATGCAAAATGCATTTTCCTCCGGTGTATTTTTAGGTCTTGGACATTGTTATACTCTATTACAGTTTGGATGGGTTTTTCCCTATTTTGTTAGCTTGAATGATGAACTTGTTTTTGTTTTTGTCAAAACACAACTCGCCATGCGGTTTGATATTTTTTTTTCTTTTTTTTTCCTCTTCTTTTTTTATGCTTGGACACCGTTATAATTCACGTTACGGATTGATGTGTATGGTGCATTTTACAAAAAAATTGTTGTTTTTCTTATATTCAGTAAACTGTATAGATCTTGTTTGAAAATTAAACAAACAGGACTCTTCTATTTTCTTTTTCCTCCTTTTTCTTGGAAGGGAATTTTGAGGATTTAGTTTAATCAAGGATCAATAATTTATTCTGGGTCTTTCTTCTTTTTTGCCTATTTGAAATTTGTGTGGTTCATTCTATTTTCGGATACATGTTTAATAGTATTATCTTTTGTTTGATTGGTTTACGTTGAGGTGGCGGTAATAATGTTGAGAGGAAGAAACTTTATAAATTTCAGCGCATGCATTCGTTAAATATGTCTATAAGATTGTTGTTGTAACACCCTACCACACAGAGTTTTACACCTCGGATTTAAAATAGAGGTGGCGAGGTGCCACGACTTCTAAAATTAAAATACATACATATAATAGCAGAAAGATTGTAATAAACTAGGAGCCTTGAAAAAATGGGTGAAACAAAGTGTGAAATAAAAAGCGCAACGCTCTGGAAACGGAATAACTTGAGTGAGAAGAAAACTATAATTGTTAAACATAAGATAATAAAAGTAGGAATAGAGAACCAAAGATACAAAATAATAAGCTCCTAACTCAGCTCGCGAAGTCAAGGCTGGCCGGAGAAAATTCACACACACACACACACACACACACACACACACACACACACACACATATATATATATATAAACCCAAATTACATAAACAAAATCCTATCTCTTCATAAACCTCTAAGAGGATAAAAAGAACAAGTTATGCGGAGAGAAAGCTAAGTACATATATATACATCACTGTACAACAAAATAACCCAGTAACCACTTCGCTTCAGGAGTCCAGAAGCCTAACGAGACGCCTCTCGACTTGCATCTGAAAAACAACAACATAGTATGAGGTGAGAACCGGAGGTTCTCAATATGGTAAAGGTACCACACACATAATATATAAGGTCCTGGAAATGCTAGAGGCAATCCTAGAACGCCGACACTCAGATTATAGAGCTTAAGGTATTAAACAGAAGCCATAAAAGGTGGTTTAATTTACTAAGAGTATCTAAACCTAACTTAACTTAATCTTAAATCTAAGTCCCGTACTGCCATTCCTCTATACCTCCATCCCCATTAGCATTTTCCAGACAAATAAACAAATAAAGGCAAGTACAAGAAGGTTACAATTACTGCAGGTAACAAATGTACATTTAGCATGGCTAGTACACTTAGGCACACCCAGTTAATGCACAAACAAGTAATTCAAGTGATATGCTTATGATGCATGCCTGCCGTATGGCTGATGAGGCTCATCTTTTGGTTATCCAGCTAACCCGACAAATCCGAAAACCTTAGACTGTCCCTCGACGTGCATCCCTAAGAGTCTATGCATAGCTTTTTCTAAAATAATTAATATTGCTCAATGGGGTTAATATTCCTGGGAATTTATAAGTGCCAGGTCACCCTTACGTCGTAGGGTAAACAGAGTATCGAGTTTTTAACTTGGTACACGTGGTGGCAAGCCACGATACTTTACTTAGGAAATCTTGTATCTCTGATCATTTAGTCATTCAAGTCAAGTATCATACATGATCATTCATTTGATTATCAAGCCAAGTATCATTCATAATCATCCGTAACATTTCATGATCAATTCATTATTTTCTTTTTGGCTTTACTTCACCTCTAAGTTATCCCCATTTCCTAACTTCATCTGACTGTTAGACTTAACACCACTATTTATGACTAAAGGAATAAAAATAGAGGTTTAGAGGTTTGAAATAAGATTTTAAAACTCAAAACATCATGTTTGCTGGAATAGGGCCCATGTGTACGCGTGGGAGTGTGAAGGTGCAGCTCGCGTGCGCATCCCTTGTCATGTGTATGCGTAGGTGAAAACTTCATGTCACGCGTGCGCGTGGGTCACGCGTATGCGAGAACATGCTTCTTAGCTCCTTACGCGTACGCATAGGACCAGTCGCGTACGCATTTCCAAAACCCATGCCACGCGTACGCATGGACGTACCTTCTTTTAAAAAACACAGATTCAGTGGCAAGCTGCAGAATCATAAAATGTCACCCTGCATAGTTACATATTCAACATCAAAATTTCCGACGGGCATAACTCAATCGTTTTAAATCGTTTTTCTTTTGTTCTTCGAACGGCATAAACTTCATGAACTCAATTTTCATTTAAAACAAGTTGGAATCAATTTGGGGTTCCAGAAGTAGAGTTATGGCCCGCCGAAATTCAGCCTAAAACCAAAGTTTTGCAAACTCTTAAACCTCATGTTCATTCAAAGCTTTCATTCCATTCAATATTAAACCTGTCAATACCAATACAATTGCCAGCAACTAACCTCAACATAACTCTACACCATACCATTAACTACCATTCAATAATACTAGAAAATTTTATTTCTCAACAATTCCATCAGACTTTCATTCAATATCCTTGTAAACATATAATTAACAACTCAACCATATTTCTTTCTAACATCGATATAAATAACAATCTCCACCACATAATCAAATCACCAATTACCCAACAAGCACCAATCAAACATGTTCATCTACAAATTACTAAACATTCAATATACACCTGCATTCCAACTTATCCTATGGTCATCTAGCCTAAGTTTTCACAGAATATTATATATTAAATGCAAGAAAACTAACCATACCTTGGCCGATTCTCACGTAACGATCAAGACAATTTAATTAAAAGCAAGACAACCCCTCAAAGCTCAATAAACTCTAAGCTAAGCTTCCTCCAAGTTCCAATATTCACAATTTCAAGCTCTAATTATTTATTCATAACCTAATACACATTTATAACACATATATACCCAATTTAATTCCCAAAACACAAATTCAGAAAAATTAAAATGGAATTGTGGTATCCTCACCTTATCCAAGCTTAACATAAGCAAGAGTGAACATTTTTCTCAAGCTAATTGGATCCTAAAATATCAAAAATCAAAGAAATTCAACATCTTTTCCAATTTTCAAAAATTGGGGGAAAAGAGTGGCTGAGAGTAATCAATGGCTTACCTATGAAATTGTTCCGGTAGAAACGTAGAGCTCCATGCGGTGGACGCGTGGCCGCAAACGGTGCGGTAATCGGAGCTCAGACAGAGGTGTTTTGATGCACACGGAAACTTGTCTCTCAACAAATCTCCCTCGGCAAGTGTACCGAATTGTCGTCAAGTAAAAACTCACAATAGAGTGAGGTCGAATCCCACAGGGATTGATTGGTCAAGCAACTTTAATTAGAGGAATGTTCTAGTTGAGCGTAGCAGAATTTGGTTTGAGTGTTGCAAGAAATTAAATGATGGGAAAGTAAATAGCAGAAAATGTAAATGCAGAAAGTAAAGAGCTCAAAGTAAATGACGGAAAGTAAATTGCAGAATTATAAATGGGAATGGGGAAGATGCTCATAAAAGTAAATTGCAGAAATTAAAGAGAATGGGTAAGATCAGAAATGGGGATTCATTGGGCGTAAGAGATGTCGCATTCTCCGGATCAAGTTCATTTCCATCTCTTCCTCAATCAATGCATTCATTGATCTCCTTGGCAATCTTAAGTGATCGAATTCCAATTCCTTGGCAATTCAATCTCTCAAATCTTGATTAATAGCCAATTCCTTTGTCAATTGCTCATGAGAAGAGATGAAGTATGGTCACTGATTATACCACATGCATTCCCAAATCAAGTGTTGGTAGGATTATAGTCACCGTATCCAACCAAACCCAATTTGGTCCAACATGAGAAAGCATTTCTAGCATGATCTCTTCATTCCTCTTCCAAGGTTCAGAAGAGATCCAAGTATGAATAGCTTCTTTTCCAAGATAACTACCCAATTGGATGAAGATTGAAAGCTTTCTAGTAAAATCAAGAGAAAAGATAGAAGAAGAGTAATGAAAACTAGTATTGATCCATCAAATTACAATAGAGCTCCCTAACCCAATGAAAGGGGTTTAGTTGTTCATAGCTCTGGAAATAGAAAACAAAGATGGAGAATACATCATGAAACTAGAACTAGAAGTGCAGAGAAAGTAAATTATACAGAGAGTAGTTCCCAATTTTCAATCCCCCCAAAAAGCTCCTTTTTTCTAATTCAAAACTACCCCTATATATACTACTCTTCTGATCTTCTAGTTGGTTCTTCAAGTCTTGGATATGGGCCTTTGGATCTTGAGTTTGAAGCAGTTATCTTCTGCAGTGGGCTTAACTTTACTTGCAGAGAGAAAGTGTGAAGTAGGAATGGTCTTTAGCTCAGGACGTTAGTGGCGTTAATGTTAAGTGAGAATTGTGGGTTCGAAAACGTTAGTGACAATCACCTTCTTCCCTAACGTTCCTCACCCAGGGATGATCCACGTTAACTTCAATGTTAGTGGCACTAACGTGACCACTAACGTTGCTTCTTGGTCTTTCGCACACGTTATTGGGACTCACTTTTCCCAATAACGTTGAGAGTCTTCCCTTCTCCCTACGTTAGAGTCCACGTTAACTAGGTTAACGTGGCTCTTAACGTAAGCTTGCCAATCCTTCGAGAACGTTAGTGACACTTACCTTTGTCACTAACGTTCCAATGTGCCCTTACTTCCCACGTTAGAGTCCACGTTAACTAGGTTAACGTGGCTTCTAACGTAGCAATGATAGCCATTTCCAATGTTAGTGACAAAGGTGAGTGTCACTAACGTTGGCTCATTATTCCCTTATCCACGTTAGCTTCCACGTTAACTAAGTTAACGTGGGAGTTAACGTTGCTCACATTGGCTCATTTCAACGTTAGTGACAAAGGTGAGTGTCACTAACGTTGGCGATTCTTGCTCCCTCCACGTTAGCTTCCACGTTAACTAAGTTAACGTGGCTCATTGTGGCTTAGCTCAACGTTAGTGACAAAGGTAAGTGTCACTAACGTTGGCTTCTCTTTTGGTTCTCAACGTTAGAGTCCATGTTAACTGAGTTAACGTGGCTCTTAACGTGGCCAATTGTGAGCTTGGTCCAACGTTAGTGACAAAGGTGAGTGTCACTAACGTTGGCTTCATTTCTTTCTTCCACGTTAGAGTTCATGTTAACTTAGTTAATGTAACTCTTAACGTGGGCTATTATGGCTTCGAGGGCGTTATTGGCGATTACTTTTCTCATTAACTTTGCAAGTTAGCTCCCATTCCACGTTAGAGGTCACGTTAGTTAGACTAACGTGGCTGCTAACGTGGTTCTTCCTTGCTTCCTTTGTCCTGAAATCAAGCAATAAAGTGCATCAAAGCTCTAGTCCAAGTCATGGGAAATGCATCATCCAATTTGTCATTCAATTCATGCAAAATTTTCATGAAATCATGTAAAGTGCACAATGTATACTTGAATCAAGATGTAAGTGAAATTCTACCCAAAACTTGCTTATTCCTTAAGAAAATGCATGAAACTACCCTAAAAACAATAAAGAAAAGGTCAGTGAAACTGGCCAAAATGCCCTGGCATCACAACACCAAACTTAAAGCTTGCTTGTCCCTAAGCAAGTACTAGAACAAGAGAATGATGAATGGAATGCCAAGAGAAATGAGTCATTATTGTGGAAGTCATGTCCTTGGTTTTATGGTGGTTTCATGCATAGCAACTTAGGTTCATTCCTTCACTGGCTTTCAGACCTTTATCATGTCCTAGAACACTCACTTGATTGCATCCCATGAGACTTTTATTCATTGATCCTTTTTGTTATTTTGGGGTTTGTTTGTGTTCTTAGACTAGGTGCTCTGTGAGGGGGCGACTCTTTAAGATAAGCTTTCAGCCAGCACTCCTGAACCAGTTGGTTCAAGGTGCTAGGTGTTTAGACACCCCTAAGGACTTACTCCCTCAAGTCTCTTTCCCCCATACATACACACCACAGGTACATGGTTTGTTTATTTTTTTTTCTTGAGACCTTGGTGTCCAGCACCTCTTTGCGTTACTAAATGTTCTGTAGCAAGGTTGCTCTTGATAGTGAATTTTCAGTTGATAATCCCGGGTTAGTTAACCCAAGTTACCAAGTGATGAAGCACTCCTATGAACTTATTCATCCAAGCAGATCCTTGGTACAGGAGCACCATAGACACATCTCTCAAGTTTCAAACCCTTGGTGCCTAGCCTTATTCTTTATTAACTTTTCTTTCTTTTTCAACTCTTATTGTTCTTTTCCCCTTTTTCCTATTAGGATCTTGTTATTTAGTTAGTCTCATGGGGTGTGTTTCAAGATATGATTCAGGACAGATAGTTGCTTTCCCACCTTTGTTGGTGAACCAACTTAGCTAACTTATGACCACATCACAACTAAGTAATTTACTCCACAATATGAACTCCACTCTAGTCTTTGATAACACACATTCTCTTTTTATTTGATTCAAAAGGGAGACAAGCAACATAATAAGCAGGATGGAATTGAAAACAGGCAACTTGACTAGTAATCATAGACCTAGGCAATGAAAAACTTAAAGACAGAATTGAAAATTTCTAAACTACCATGGAAGATGTTCTATTTCATACATGATTTTCCTTATTTAAAGCTTGAAAAAGATGGAACAAAGAGGGAACTCCACCACCTTTTACTCATGGGGTTGTCCATGCTCTTCCTCTTGCTTGTCCTCTTTGTGTTTCTCTCGAGTGCTTGTACTCCCACTTCCCTTGCCTTTTCCAATCAACTTCTTCCAAAAACCAGCATCTTCCATCTTTTTCAGTGTTTCCTTCTGTTGTTTCACCTTCCTTTCTTCTTGTTCTACAAAATCTTTTTAGACCTCATCATATGTAGGGATGGTATAGTGTAGATTATGCATATGACTAGACATGTAGTTCAACTTGGCTTGAGTGTTTATGTTGAACTCCTCCCTATGTAGTTGCCGTCCTTCGTTAAGTACACTGAACTCATTGAATGCCTTCGTCTGAGCTAGCTGGCGTTGGTTGAGTTCTTGAAGGCGCTTATCTTGACGCTCTTGCCTTTTAGACACTTGATTGATGGCTTGAGTGAGCTGGGAATAATGTTCCATTTGCTGTTTCTTCCACTGCTCTTGTTGATTCATCCAATTAGAAAGGAGTTCTTCTTAACGATCCATCCTTTGAGCTTGAACATGCAGTTGTTGTTCTTGTCCCTCCATATAACTCCTTGCTAGTTCCTCAATAGCTCCATGAATGTGATTCAGGTTTATGTTGGTTGGGTCATAATATTCTCTTTGTTGGTGTTCTTCCTGATGAGATTCTTCTTGGTGAGCTCCTCCTTTTGGTTTTGGCTTTCCTATGTGAGGTCTTCTTTGTTGTTGGGCGGGCGTAGTATAGATCAGACGCTGAAGTGTAACTAGCCTCCCAGGGTTCACCCAGTCTGGATTGCCATCCTCGAAGACTACCTTGGCCTTTGTACACAATCTGAGAATGGTGCTGGGGTACCAAAGCCTGGCACCCGAATCAACCTTCTCAGCTGACTCTTGAATCCCCTCAGTTATGAGTTCATGTACATTGATTTTTCCACCCTGTACTAGGCAATGTACCATAGTAGCTCGATTGATATTGACCTCTGAATTATTTGCAGCTGGGAGGATAGACCTCCTCACGAGTTCAAACTATCCCTTGGCTTCCGGGCTAAGGTCTCCCCTCTTGATGAACCGGGGTCTCTTATCCGCATACCTTTCCCAGTCAGCTCCTATGACACATATGTCAGTCACTATTTATTCGAGTTCATCATTGTCAGGGCTCTTACTTATCCTTGCATGATAACTAAGCTCATCAAAATGTGGTGATTTCAGCTGAAGAGTTCTTGTTATAGCATTTGGGCCGAAGTCCACCTCTCTTCCTCTTACGTAACTTTTGAAGGTTGGGGCCTTGGTTTTGTCTTCTCTAACCACATTTGCATAGAACTCTTTGATGAGGTTTGCATTGATCTTCTCCTCTGGGTTCGTGAGCCTTTGCCACCCTCTTTGTTCAATTTTCTCTCAAATCTGTGGGCATTCATCCTCGTTGATTTGGAATGTTAACTCAGGCAGTATCTTTTTGAGCTTTATCCGCTCGAATTCCTGTTCATGGAACGCAATTTTGAATCTCCTTTCATCGAAAGGGGCGCTCTCCACCGGTTCTTTCCTCTGTTGCCTCTTGGAGCTTGATGATGCCATAAGTAGGAGTTGATGTGTGAAGGTGGTGGAAGGTATGAATAGGCGAGGGAATTCGGTTGGGTTAAGATTGGGTGCAATGAAGGGGAAGAGTGTTTGGTTTCGAGACTGAGAAGTGTGGGGAGTGAAATTGGAATGTTAAGGGTGTACTTAGTGCGAACCACTTATATAGGGAAGTGGTGTGTAGATGAAAGGTGTGGATTGATGGAGTTGGTGTATGATGAACGGTTGGGGTTTTGTATGGAATAAGCACAAGGATTACCAACTTTATGATGGGGTTGGTTCAGTTTCAAAGTTTGTTCTTCTTCCAATGTTGCATGGCAACCATTCCCAATGCATTCCCCCTTGAGACATGTGTGAAATATTCTTCCTTTTGTGTTATCCAACCCCTTCAATGCCTCATCAATGATCCTACAAAACAAAAGAAAAACAAAAAAAGTGGTTAAAAAAAATATTCTTGTAGAAAGTGGCGGCAAAATTAAAAGAACAACTACTTTTTAAAGTTTCTGTTTTAATTAACTAAGTTCCATTCATTAGTGCAAACCAACTGACTAACTCAACATCTATGTATGCAACATTGGCAACACCAAACTTAGTTTGGTGCCGTGTGGTGTAAAAGATTTGTTCAAGGCCCCTAAGAGTGACATGATATGGGTTTCATTGATGTTCTCTTAGTGTGCCTTGAACACCAAACTTGTTCTTCACTATATGTTGCACACAAGGATTCATTCAAGTCCATGTCAAGTTGATTTGAAATCCCTGAACCTTGCATTATTAACTACTTTTAAAAGCATGTAAAACATGGGTTGCCTCCCATGAAGCGCTTCTTTAGCGTCACTAGCTTGACGTTTTGCCTTTGTCATGGTGGTTGGTAATGCTTCAGATCTTCCCCTCTTGCAGTAGACCTATATCCATTGGCTTCATCAAGGATCTCCACATGTTCTAAGGAAAGAACTCTGTTGATGGTGAAGACCTTAGGTAACTGAGATGGGATAGTGGGGAGATGAGGTGGAATATCTGGGAAGTAGGCTGAGATCACTTTATCCCCTGGAGAAAAGTTCTCTGTAGGGATCTTCTTGTTCCTCCACCTCCTTGGTGCCTTCTTCTTTGTCCCTTTTGATGTTGCCTTGCTCTTTGTGACCTCCTCTTCTTAGGGAATTTTGTTACTGGTCTCATATGACTCTGGTGGTTTAGGTTCCTCCTTATTTTTCTTGAGCTGTGACAGCTGCTGATTGCCTTATTCATCAACTAAGGGGTTTCCCAGAGGTGTTGGTTGTGCTTCAGTGCTTGCTTCCTCCCTCAGTATCTCATTATAGTCTTTGCTTGGTTCCTTGTTCTCTTGGTCTATTTCTTGTGAGAGTTTGAAGACATTGAAGCTGAGTTGTTCATCATGGATCCTCAAAATTAGCTCCCCTCGCTCCACATCTATGAGTGCTCTGGCTGTAGCTAGGAATGGTCTTCCCAATATGATTGGGTGAGTGTGACTTTCTTCCATGTCTAATATGACAAAGTCTGTGGGAAGGAAATATTTCCCAACTTTTATCAACACGTTTTCCACCACTCCTATTGCTTGTTTTTGAGTTTTGTTAGCCAGCCTGATGACTACATCTGTGGGCATTATCTCATTGATCTGCAGCCTCTTCATAAGGGATAAAGGCATTAAGTTGATGCTTGCTCCCAAATCGCAGAGTGCTTTATCAAACATTATTTCTCCTATGGCACAGGGGATGTGAAAACTCCCTGGGTCCTTTCTTTTCATAGGCAACTCTGGTTGAATGAGAGCACTGCATTCTTTATTCATCACTATTGTTTGTCCTCCCTTGAGTGAGCTTTTCCTGGTCAGCAGCTCTTTCATATACTTAATGTATGAGGGCATTTGTTGGAGGGCCTTGATGAATGGTATGTTTACATGGAGGGATGCAAACAGGTCAAGAAACTTTGAGTATATTCTCTTCTCTACAGCACCATTGAGTAATTGGGGAAAAGGTGCATAGAATTTCAGCAGCTCCTTCTGTGTCAGCTCCTTTTGTGAAGTTTTGGGTTCTTGGCGATCTTTTTCGTGTTTCTCTGCTGATGTCTCTCCAAGTTGTTCTAACGGCTTGTTTTGCTTTTCCTCAGTCTCCTTATTACTTGTAGTAACCATCTTGCAATCTTCCCATCTGACTTTCTTTGCTTCACCTCTCGGATTTTTCTCTGTGTCATTTGGGAAGCTATCAGTAGGTTTGGAAATCTTTTCAGATAAGTATCCCACTTGAAATTCCAGCCTCTTAATGGTGTCTCCCTGGTTCTTGATGCTAGCTCGCACCTCCTCTTTGAATACCTTATTATCTTGAATCTCTTTGCATATGCCCTCAAGCATAGTCTCAATTTTGGAGAGTCTATCTTCAGATGAGGGTGAGTTGAGAGTGGAGGGGTGAGTTGGGTTATTCTGGTTTTGGTATGGATGTGGAGAGGTGTCGTTAGGGTGGTGTTGATATGATCTTTGTGTGGAATGTTGGTGAGCTGCATGGTTATTGGGGTTGTAACGTCTCTGATATTGGTTTTGATCTTGTTAATTTCCCCACCCAAAGTTTGGGTGATTCCTCCATCCAGGGTTGTAGGTTTTGGAGTATGGATCATGGGTTTGCCTGGGTGAGTTTCCAATGTAGTTGGCTTGCTCTTGCTCCTCCTCTGCCTCAGCATTTACTCCCTCTTGGGTTGCTGATGAGGTGGTGATTGCTGCCACTTGGTTCCTCTCCATCTTCTTGGTGAGGTTAGCCAGCTGCTTGGTAATAAGCTTATTTTGGGCCAGCAGTGTATCCACATTGTTCAGCTCCATCACTCCTCTAGTGTTGCCTCTTTCAGAAGCATAGAAGTAGTCATTCTCAGCTACAATTTCAATGACATCTATGGCTTCTTCAATGGTCTTCTTCTTGTTCAAAGATCCCCCGGATGAATGGTCTACCGCCTTCTTTGATTCATAAGAAAGGCCTTCATAGAAAATATGTAGCTGCACCCATTCATTGAACATATCTGGTGGACACCTTCTTGTCAGGTCCTTAAACCTCTCCCATGCTTCATATAGAGTCTCACCGTCTTGCTGCCTGAATGTTTGCACCTCAGCTCTCAGCCTGTTAATCCGTTGAGGAGGATAGAATCTTGCCAAGAATTTGTTTACCACATCTTCCCAGGTTGCTAAACTCTCCTTTGGGAAGGATTCCAGCCATTTAGATGCCTTGTCCTTGAGTGAGAAAGGGAACAGAAGTAGTCTATAGGTGTCAGGATGAATACCATTAGACTTCACAGTATCACATATCCTCAGGAAGGTGGTTAGATGTTGATTGAGGTCTTCTTGGACACTCCCTCCGAATGAACAGTTGTTCTGAATAAGGGTGATGAGATGTGGCTTTAGTTCAAAGTTGTTGGCATGTATGGTTGGCCTTTGGATGCTACTCCCACAGTTTCCTGGGTTTGGGTTGATGTAAGAACCCAGAACTCTTCTCTCTTGCCTAGCATGATTTGCTAGACCCTCTCTGCCCTGGTTGTGAGCCTCTTCTTCATGATGATTCTCCATGTTTTCATCCATGTCTGGTTCAAAGTACTCTTCCTCTTCCTCAGCACCAACTACTCTCTTTCCTCTTGCTTCCCTCCTTAATCTAAGGAAGGTCCCCTCAAGTTCAAAATCAAATGAAGTTGAAGCCCCGCTTCTTCTCCCTGTCATACAACCAACAAGGCACAAGCAAGGAACTAGATGCAGAGACTATTCTTGTTAGAAATGCTGTTAGTGTGAGTGATGCAATATATCAAACAGTTAGTGGGTTAGTGGACTGAATCGGAAACAACTAAGAAAATAGGTAGTGGGAAGGGAAGAAAATAACTGAACAGAAAGTAAATTATTCAAATGAACTTAAATCAAACAAAAGAAAAATGCTCAATCTAGTTATCCTCCAATTTAATCATTGTTGATACAAAATCAATCCTCGGCAACGGCGCCATAAACTTGATGCACACGGAAACTTGTCTCTCAACAAATCTCCCTCGGCAAGTGTACCGAATTATCGTCAAGTAAAAACTCACAATAGAGTGAGGTCGAATCCCACAGGGATTGATTGGTCAAGCAACTTTAATTAGAGGAATGTTCTAGTTGAGCGTAGTAGAATTTGGTTTGAGTGTTGCAGGAAATTAAATAGAGGAAAAGTAAATAGCAGAAAATGTAAATGCAGAAAGTAAAGAGCTCAAAGTAAATGACGGAAAGTAAATTGCAGAATTGTAAATGGAAATGGGGAAGATGCTCATAAAAGTAAATTGCATAAATTAAAGAGAATGGGTAAGATCAGAAATGGGGATTCATTGGGCGTAGGAGATGTTGCATTCTCCGGATCAAGTTCATTTCCATCTCTTCCTCAATCAATGCATTTATTGATCTCTTTGGCAATCTTAAGTGATCGAATTCCAATTCCTTGGCAATTCAATCTCTCAAATCTTTATCAATAGCCAATTTCTTGGTCAATTGCTCATGAGAAGAGATGAAGTATGGTCACTGATTATACCACATGCATTCCCAAATCAAGTGTTGGTAGGATTATAGTCACCGTATCCAACCAAACCCAATTTGGTCCAACATGAGAAAGCATTTCTAGCATGATCTCTTCATTCCTCTTCCAAGGTTCAGAAGAGATCCAAGTATGAATAGCTTCTTTTCCAAGATAACTACCCAATTGGATGAAGATTGAAAGCTTTCTAGTAAAATCAAGAGAAAAGATAGAAGAAGAGTAATGAAAACTAGTATTGATCCATCAAATTACAACAGAGCTCCCTAACCCAATGAAAGGGGTTTAGTTGTTCATAGCTCTGGAAATAGAAAACAAAGATGGAGAATACATCATGAAACTAGAACTAGAAGTGCAGAGAAAGTAAATTATACAGAGAGTAGTTCCCAATTTTCAATCCCCCCAAAAAGCTCCTTTTTTCTAATACAAAACTACCCATATATATTACTCTTCTGATCTTCTAGTTGGTTCTTCAAGTCTTGGATATGGGCCTTTAGATCTTGAGTTTGAAGTAGTTATCTTCTGCAGTGGGCTTAGCTTTACTTGCAGAGAGAAAGTGTAAAGTAGGAATGGTCTTTAGCTCAGGACGTTAGTGGCGCTAACGTTAAGTGAGAATTGTGGGTTCGAGAACGTTAGTGACAATCACCTTCTTCACTAACGTTCCTCACCCAGGGATTATCCACGTTAACTTCAACGTTAGTGGCACTAACGTGACCACTAACGTTGCCTCTTGGTCCTTCGCACACGTTATTGGGACTCACCTTTCCCAATAACGTTGAGAGTCTTCCCTTCCCCCTACGTTAGAGTCCACGTTAACTAGGTTAACGTGGCTCTTAACGTAAGCTTGCCAATCCTTTGAGAACGTTAGTGACACTGACCTTTGTCACTAACGTTCCAATGTGCCCCTATTTCCCACGTTAGAGTCCACGTTAACTAGGTTAACGTGGCTTCTAACGTAGCAATGATAGCCATTTCCAATGTTAGTGACAAAGGTGAGTGTCACTAATGTTGGCTCATTATTCCCTTATCCATGTTAGCTTCCACGTTAACTAAGTTAACGTGGGAGTTAACGTTGCTCACATTGGCTCATTCCAACGTTAGTGACAAAGGTGAGTGTCACTAACGTTGGCGATTCTTGTTCCCTCCACGTTAGCTTCCACGTTAACTAAGTTAATGTGGGAGTTAACGTGGTACATTGTGGCTTAGCTCAACGTTAGTGACAAAGGTAAGTGTCACTAACGTCGACTTCTCTTTTGCTTCTCAACGTTAGAGTCCACGTTAACTGAGTTAACGTGGCTCTTAATGTGGCCAATTGTGAGCTTGGTCCAACGTTAGTGACAAAGGTGAGTGTCACTAATGTTGGCTTCATTTCTTTCTTCCATGTTAGAGTTCACGTTAACTTAGTTAACGTGACTCTTAACGTGGGCTATTATGGCTTCGAGGGCGTTATTGGCGATTACTTTTCTCATTAACTTTGCAAGTTAGCTCCCATTCCATGTTAGAGGTCACGTTAGTTAGACTAACGTGGCTGCTAACGTGGTTCTTCCTTGCTTCCTTTGTCCTGAAATCAAGCAATAAAGTGCATCAAAGCTCTAGTCCAAGTCATGGGAAATGCATCATCCAATTTGTCATTCAATTCATGCAAAATCCTCATGAAATCATGTAAAGTGCACAATGTATGCTTGAATCAAGATGTAAGTAAAATTCTACCCAAAACTTGCTTATTCCCTAAGAAAATGCATGAAACTACCCTAAAAACAATAAAGAAAAGGTCAGTGAAACTGGCCAAAATGCCCTGGCATCAGTGTTACGGTGAGTTGAAGTTACCGTAAGGGTTGGAAACATTTTCTCCTTTTTCCTTCCCTCTGCTCACTGGAACGTGAATAAGGGAAGAAAGGGGAAATGTTTGGATTCATTTAATGCCCTTTTGGGCTGGTTTGGGCCCACGGGTCCGGTTCGGGCCCGGTTCAACCGGTTCGGTCTGTTCACTCCAATCTTGGACTGTTTTCTTCGAAATTAGTGTTAAAATTGTCGTTTCGATAAGCTCTATCGTAATTTAATGTATCATTCACATTTCTAATCTTCTTTATTAAAAACTAATTTATTGACTAATTATCTATTAATTTAACGGTGTTTACATCCTACCCGCCTAACAAAGAATTTTGTCCTCAAAATTCGAATTCAGTTACCTGAAAAGAGATGTGGGTAGTCTTTTCGTATATCTGATTCGAGTTCCCAAGTATGTTCATCAATACCAGCTTGACTCCAGGCTACCTTTACCAGTGATACTTCCTTCCCACGCAATGGTTTAACGCTGGTGTCATCAATCCTCACCGGGATTATTGGAAGTGTTAGGTCTTCTATCATTTGAATCGGTTCCGGTTCCAGAACGTGACTTGTGTCAGGAGTATACTTCCGAAGCTGTGATATATGAAACACATCGTGCAAGTTCGAGAGATATGGAGGTAAAGCGATCCTATAAGTCACCGGCCCAATTCTTTTCAGGGTCTCAAATGGTCCAATATAACGGGGATTCAGTTTCTTAGTCTCAATAGCTCTTCCCATTCCAGTAGTTGGTGTAACCTTCAGAAAGACATGCTCTACTTCTTCAAACTCCAAAGGCTTTCTCCTTTGATCAGCATAACTCTTCTGATGGCTTTGGGCTATAAGCATTCGGCTACGAATCTTCTTTATCTGCTCAGTAGTCTCAGCTATCATTTATGGCCCTAACAAACTTCTTTCTCCAGTTTCATACCAACATAGCGGAGATTGACATTTTCTATCATACAGAGCCTCATATGGAGCCATTCCAATGCTTGCATGGTAGCTATTGTTATAAGCAAACTCCACTAATGACATATACCGATCCCAGCTCACTGGCTGGTCCAAAACATAAGCCCTTAGCATATCCTCCAAGGTCTGGATGGTTCTCTCTGACTGACCATCTGTCTGAGAGTGATATGCAGTACTCGAACTCAACTGAGTTCCAAATGCACACTGAAAGGCTCCCCAGAACCTTGATGTGAAACGAGGATCTCTGTCAGATATAATGGTAGAAGACACGCCGTGCAATCTGACAATCTCTTTGATGTACATTCGAGCCAATTCCTCCATTGTGCAACTTATTCGGATGGGGAAAAAGTGAGCTGATATTGTCAGTCGGTCAACCACACCCAAATAGCGTCACGACCAGTTCGAGTCCTATGCAAACCTGTCACAGAATCTATTGCAATACTCTTCCATTTCCATTGTGGAATCTCTAAAGGTTGAAGGGTTCCTGATGGTCTCTGATGCTCAATCTTAACGTTCTGACACGTTAAACATTTAGATACATGCAATGCCACATCATTCTTCATTCCTGGCCACCAGAATATCGCTTTCAAATCTTGATACATTTTGGTGCTTCTTGGATGAATTGAAAACCCACTCTTATGAGCTTCTGCCAAGATACCTTACCGCAAATCTCTGACATCTGGCACTATAATTTGGTTCTTGAAGCTCCACAAACCATCATGACCTTTTGATACTCTCCACTATTTTTCCCGTTCAACTGCCGGTAATACTTTACATAATGCTTCACCATCTTGAAGAGTGATAAACCACTATTTTATGGTTTATAATGTGTTTAATTGTGTGGTTTTATCATGATCTTTACCCACTTATTCATATGATTAGCATGCATTTATATTTTCTTCCAAAAATTATTGCATGATTAAAAACTTGCTCCCTAGAGACTTTTAATTACACATTTTAATTCTCCTTTATTCCATTTAATGCTGTGATCTGTGTGTTAAATGTTTCAGGCTTTATAGGGCATGAATGAATTGGAGATTGGAAAGGAAGCTTGCAAAAATGGAAGGAACACAAGAAGTTGAGGAGATTACCAGCGAGAAGTGACGCGGCCGCATGGCTCACGCAACCGCGTGGATTGGAATAGCACAAGTGACACGGAGGCGTGGACGACGCGTCCGCATGAATGACGCGATCGCGTGACATGCGCGATCTGCATAATCTGCAGAATTCGCTGGGGGCGATTTTGGGCCCTGTTTTGACCCAGTTTTTGGCCCGGAAAAGCAGACAAGAGCCAGAGAACATGCAGAAATCAAAAACAACATTCATTCTACACAGTTTTTAGTTTTTAGATATAGTTTTTCTCCTCCTCTAGGTTTTCTCTCTCTACACATTCATAGTTCTTAGGATTTTAATTTCTATTGCTCTTTGCATTGGGATATTGAGAAGAGTTATTACCTCATCAAGACTTCATCATTCTAGTTCGTTTTCTTTACTTGGCTTTACACTTCCATGTCCTTTAATTTACTCAATTTTACTATTCGATTATTTTAGAATTTATTAATATAAGAATTACTTTTATTTTTGATTGATTCCTTTGAGTTTTATTTATCATGTCTTCCTTTAATTCCCTTGCTTATGTTATGAGTTCTACATTCACAATGAGCGAGTATTTCCTTAACTTGATGGGGAGTTGATTGAAAGGAACCCTTGAGTTGGGGTGCTTAAAAGAAAAATTATAATTGGGTTTATGTTGGAATGCTCTCTAATCACTAACACTAATCCTTTTCAATTGAGCGGATTGGAACTTGTGAATAGAAACAGCATTCCAACTTGTTTGACCTTCCCTTACCTAGTAAAGGATAACTAAACAGAACAACCTTCAATTATCAATTAATCTTGAGAGTACTGCAACAAGAATAGGGCTTCCAACTAATCTACTCCCAGTCAAGGCTTCTATTTAAATTATTTAATTTCTCCAATTTAATTTCCTGTTATTCAACTCAAACCATTTTGAAAACATCTGATTAATAAAATAGCACACCTTTCTGCAACTCGTTGGGAGACAACCTGGGATTCATACTCCCAGTATTTTAATTTTAATTTTTGTGACAACCCTTCTAAATTGATAAGCAGATTTCTGGTTGATTAAGAACTATACTTGCAATGCATATCTCATAACAATTCTTAATTCGCCAATTTCTGCCACGTCAATTTTTGGCGCCGTTGCCGAGGAGTTGCAATAGAGTGCTAAAGTTGTTAATTGGAATTTATTTATTTGCATTTTATTTTGTCTTGCTACTATGAGCTGCTTGTTTCTTTCGCTAGATGACGCGTTCACTTCCTGATCCAAGCTTGCCAGTATTCGATCCTGAGATTGAAAGAACTATTTCATGAATAAGGCAAGCTCGGCGTCAGTTAGTCCTCTCTGAGGGCGGATCTGAAACGTCATTTGAGGAAGAAACCAGCCCCCATTCTACTGATTCGGTTGATTTACGTGTAGGTGACATGGCAGAACCTAGGAGAGTTACTATGCAGGAGGCTGGAGCCCCTGATTTTACAATGCAACCGTTTCAATCACATCACCCAGTGGTGGCTACAGACTTTGAAATAAAGACCGCACTGCTCAATTTGATGCCCAAGTTTCATGGCTTACCTGCTCAAGAGCCTATCAAGCACCTGAGAGATTTTCAAGCAGCCTATTCTACTGTCAGGCGTGATGGTGCAGATAAAACTTCAATTTTGTTGAAAGCTTTCCCGTTTTCTCTTGAGGGAAAGGCAAGAGAGTGGTACTACACTCAACCCGCAGCAACTGTATCCAACTGGGATACACTTAGAAGAGAATTTTTGGAAAAGTTCTTTTCAGCTGAAGTTACTGATAAACTGAGGAAAGACATTTCCATGATTGTTTAGGACGAATTTGAGACTCTCTATGAATACTGGGAGCGCTTCAATAATCTTCTGGAAGCTTGCCCCCACCATATGATTGACAAGATAGTGTTGCTCGGTTACGTCACACAGGGCATGAGGCCCCAAGATAAGACCACATTGGAAAGTGCTAGCAATGGGTCTATGAAAAAGTACAAGACCACTGATGAGGCATGGCAATTGATCAGCGACTTAGCTGAATCTACTCAGAATCACAGGCAGAAACAAGGCCATTCAAAAGCCGTTGCAGAAATATCCTCTAGTAGAGAGACTGCTGCTCTAACTCAGAGTATCTGTGAAATGATCAACTTACTGAAGCAAATGCAATTGAATCAACAACAAGTTCAGCAAGCTCAACCTTCTCCACCACAGCAAAGCCAACAATTAGTCCCACAGAGAGTTTGCAGAATTTGTACTGATTATAGCCATTATACTGACGAATGTCCGCAGCTCCAGCAGGAAGACAACACCGTGGCAGCCACTCATAACTTCTATGACCGCCCCAACCAAGGGTACAATCAAGGTGGCAATTACAGCCATGGATGGCAGGACAATTCTAACCAGAATTGGAGGGACAACAATAACAGAGGAGACAAAGACAATCAGGGAAATCAGAGGTGGAATAACAACAACAACAGGCAGCAGAACTAGAACCAGCCTTACAGAGCACCTCACCTGAGGCAATCCCAAGTACCACAGAATAACCAACAGCAGACCTCTCAACTTACTTATCCTTCCTCATCTTCTAATGACGACTTACTACAATCCATTGATCGGAGACAACAGACCATGGAAAATAACCTTTATGCTACACTAAATGGTCTGAACTTTACTTTGCAAGCTCTTGTCTCACAGATTGGATCAATGAATAACTCCAACAACCAGCCCATGAGCTCCAGTGGAATCCCCTCTCAACCATTACCCAATCCAAAGGGTGGCATTAATGCCATCACCCTAAGGTCCAAAACCACACTGCAGGAGAGGAATCAGGAGGAGCCAAGCCTACCAAAACACGCCTCAGCTGAAGAGGTAGTGGAAATAGAAGATGTTGAAGAGGAAAAAGACATACAGGACATAGATGAAAAAGAAGAAGTTCAACCACAGGAGGAAGCACCAAAGGGCGCAGACACTGCAGAAGACACCACTCCCATTCCATTTCCACAACTTGCAAGGAAGCCCAGGAAACAGCTGGAACCTGATCCCAAAATGGTAGAGATATTCAAAAAGGTGGAGGTAACTGTTCCTCTTTTTGATGTTATTCAATAGGTACCTAAATATGCAAAGTTTCTAAAAGATTTATGTATACATAAAGACAAAATTAATGAATTAGAAACTATTCCTCTAGGTAGTTCCATATCTGCTTTAATAAGAGGTTTACCTGAAAAGTGTAGTGACCCAGGTCCATGTATGGTTAATTGTACTATTGGTGGTGTAGTATTTTCTGACTGCATGTGTGATTTAGGAGCATGTGTGAGTATAATGCCTTTGTCTATATATGATATTTTGAGGCTCCCTCCCTTAAAAAGGTCGGCAACTCGTTTTGTGTTAGCAGATAAAAGCATTATTACAGTGGCTAGAGTTGCTGAAGATGTATTAGTGGGCATTAAGGGGCTCACATTTCTCATTGATTTTTATATCCTAGAGATGCCCCAAAATGACTCAGAGAAGCCATCATCAATCCTACTTAGAAGACCATTCCTGAAGACCTCGAAGTTCAAATTAGATGCTTTTTCAAGAACATACTCTTTTGAAATAGATGGCCGAGTAGTAATCTTCAATCTGAATGGAGTTATGAAGCATCCTCCGGAGGATCATTCTATCCTCCAGTGTGACATTATAGATGAAACCGTGGCTGAAGTTCACCAGGGGGAATTTGAAGAGAAGTACATAGGACAAGGTCCAAGTGTGGGGACATTCTCAGGGGATAATGACAGTGCTTTACCATTGTTACCAGCTCCAGACAACCCAGAGCCTGACCATGACCAGAAGTTAGAATTAAAACCCCTTCCTCCACACCTCAAATATGCTTACCTTGAGGACAAGCAGAAGTTTCCAGTTATCATTGCAAGGGAACTCACTTCTCAATAGGAAGAGCAGTTACTTAGTGTGCTGAGGAGGCACAAGAAGGCAATTGGTTGGAGTTTGGCAGACATAGTAGGCATCAACCCTCAAGTCTGTGAGCATAGGATATTTTTAGAAGGGGGAGCAAGACCTATCCGTCAACCCCAGAGAAGAATGAACCCCACTATCTTAGAGGTTGTCAAGAAGGAAGTGACCAGACTACTGGAGGCAGATATCATCTACCCCATTTCAGACAGTGAATGGGTAAGCCCAGTACAAGTGGTGCCCAAGAAGTCTGGAGTCACTACAGTGAAGAATGAGCATGGAGATCTCATTGCAACCAGAGTTTAGAATGCCTGGAGGGTCTGCATTGACTACAGACGCCTTAACCAGGCCACTTGTAAGGATCACTATCCTCTTCCATTCATTGATCAAATGCTGGATCGCTTGTCAGGTAAATCACATTATTGTTTTCTAGATGGTTACACAGGTTATTTCCAGAGTCATATAGCTCCTGAGGATCAGGAAAAGACCACTTTTACATGTCCTTTTGGGACTTATGCTTGCAAGAGAATGCCCTTTGGCTTGTGCAATGCACCCGCTACCTTCCAAAGATGCATGATGAGTCTTTTCTCTGATCTTATTGAGGACTGTATGGAAGTTTTTATGGATGATTTTAGTGTATATGGCGATTCCTTTAGCCTTTGCTTAGATGGATTATCTAGAGTATTAGATAGATGTGTCAGTACAAACCTTGTATTAAATTTTGAAAAAGTCACTTTATGGTAAAATAAGGTATTGTACTAGGACATGTTATGTCTAATACTGGCATTTCTGTAGATCCAGCAAAGGTGGATGTTATTTCTAGTTTACTTTACCCCTCTTCTGTGAGGGAAGTCCGTTCATTCCTTGGCCATGCAGGTTTTTACAGGAGATTCATTAAGGACTTCAGTAAGGTAGCACTTCCCTTATCCAGGCTACTGCAGAAAGATATTGAGTTCGAGTTCAGTGAGGATTGCAAACAAGCGTTTGATAAGCTGAAGACCGCCCTGACTCAAGCTCCAATAGTGAGAGGACCGGACTGGAGCCAGCCATTTGAAATAATGTGCGACGCCTCCAACCATGTAGTAGGAGCAGCACTGGCTCAGCGTGAAGGTAAGGACCCCTTTGTTATTGCTTATGCGTCTAAAACTTTAGATGCCGCTTAGTCCAATTACACTACTACTGAGAAAGAGCTTCTTGTTATTGTTTTTGCTTTGGATAAATTCTGAGCCTATTTACTTGGTACGAAGGTAGTAGTGTACTCAGACCACGCAGCTCTAAAGTATCTATTAGCTAAAAAGGAGTCCAAACCAAGGCTTATACGTTGGATACTGCTATTACAAGAATTTGATTTAGAAATTAAGGATAGGAGTGGTAACCAGAATTTAGTGGCAGACCATTTGAGTCACCTCAAACACATTACAGATGACCCCACTCCTATAGCTGATAATTTCCCATTTGATAACCTGCAAGCAGTATCTGAGGTAGTCCCTTGGTATGCACCTGTAGCTAATTATCTAGTTAGCCGCACCTTTCCTCCAAACTTTTCTAAGCATCAAAGAGACAAGCTGAAAAGCGAGTCTAAATATTATATATGGGATGACCCATATTTATGGAGATGTGGCGCTGACCAGGTAATTAGACGGTGTGTGCCTCAATTAGAATTTTAGTCCATCTTAGAGGCCTGTCACTCGTCTGAGAGTGGAGGACATTTTGGCCCTCAAAGAACAGCTAGAAACATCTTAGACTATGGATTCTGGTGGCCTACTCTTTTTAGAGCCGCTGCTGAATTTTGTAGATCTTCTTTCCCATGCCAAAAATTTGGTAATATATCCAAGAGGGATGAGATGCCTCAACAAATTATGCTTTTCTTTGAAATCTTTGACGTTTGGGGCATTGACTTCATGGGTCCATTTCCAAATTCTAATGGTTATTTTTATATATTGTTAGCTGTGGATTACGTTTCCAAATGGGTGGAAGCAATTCCTACCCGTACTGATGATGCTAATGCTGTTGTTTCCTTTGTCAGAAACCACATTATTTGTCGCTTTGGATCACCACGAGCAATCGTGAGCGATCAAGGCACCCATTTTTGCAACAGGAGACTAATAGGATTAATGAAGAAGCATGGGATAATTCATAAGGTTGCAACAGCCTACCATCCTCAGACTAATGGGCAAGCCGAGGTGTCAAACAGAGAGATAAAGCGTATCTTGCAGAAGATAGTCAAACCTCATAGAAGAGACTGGAGCACCAAGCTACAAGATACACTCTGGGCATACAGAACCACATACAAAGCACCCATTGGGATGAGTCCTTTCTGCTTAGTTTATGGAAAAGCTTGTCATCTCCCTGTTGAAGTAGAACACAAAGCCTTTTGGGCAGTAAAGGAGGGCAACATGGGAATTGAGAAAGCCGGAGCTGAAAGAAAATTGCAACTGCAAGAATTGGAAAGCCTTCGCCTAGAAGCTTATGAGAACTCAAGACTATACAAGGAGAAGATGAAGGCTGTACATGATCAGCACATCAAGAAAAAAGAGTTCCAACCTGGGGACTTAGTCCTCCTTTACAAGTCTCGACTAAGGCTCATGCCTGGCAAGTTGAGATCAAGATGGGAAGGTCCATACAGAGTAGAGAAGGCCGAACCATACGGAGTTTATCACCTAAGCCATCCTTCAAGCTCTGAACTTATCAAAGTTAATGGACATCGTTTAAAGTTGTACCATGGCGAGAAGCTGAAGAAAAACAAGGAGCTCGAGATCTTCCTCTTGGAAGATCCACATATAGCCGAATCCTGAGTTTGTGGAGCGTCCAACTTACGGACGTTAAAGCAAAGTGCTAGGTGGGAGACAACCCACCATGGTATGATCGTTCTTTTCTTTATTCTTAGTTTTTCTATTTAATAACTCTTCTCTTTATTAGTACATTTCGTGCATATGCATTTACATACTTTTATTTTTAATAAAAAAAATTCACGCGACGCGACCGCCTCATTGACGCGTCCGCGTCGCAGGAGATGGGAGGAAATAATAAAATGAACAGAGAGTCACACAATAGCGTGGCTGAAGGCGTGCCAGTGGCACAAAACGCCCCACGCGACCGCGTCGCCGACGCGGCCGCGTCACTAGGGAATATTGGCCTCCCACGCGACCGCGTCACTCACGCGGCCGCGTGCCCTGGATTTCGACGTAAAAAGGGTGCATGACCGAAGGTTATGCTAGAGTGGTGCTGGATTGGTGCTGAACGCACAATTCTTTCCACGCGGACGCATGGCTCACGCGACCGCGTCATATCCTTCTAATGGCCACTCATGCGATCGCATGCCCCACGCGATCGCGTCACCCCAGATTTGGCAAAAATAACAATTTCGAACAGAGAGTTGTGCGAGCGCGAGGCTGCCCTCGCGCCAGTAGCATGAAACGGGTCACGCGACCGCGTGACCGACGCGACTGCATCAATCAGTATGAGCGCAAGTCGCGCGACCGCATGCCCCACGCGGTCGCGTCGCTTGCGCCGCACAGCCTCCCTGATTTGCCAACTATCTTATCTTTCTTTTTCCCAAATCCTATTTTCTCTTTTCCCCCCTTTTATTTCTTCCTTCTTCCTTCTTCCCTCTTTCTCACTTTCTACTCTCTCTCTCTCTCTCTCTCTCACTCCCATTAACAAGGTTTTCTTTTCTTCTTCTCCCCTTACTTTTCAATTATTCTTTTTATTTTTATGTTTTACTTTCTTTTCTTTTTCTTTTTCCTTTCATTATCCATATTTTCTTTTTTTTTCTTTTTCCTTTTTACTTGGTGTTGGAATTTTACTTGAGTCATTATTTCTCATTATATGCTTGTGGATTGTTGTAAAACTTTTTGGCAATTATATATTGCTTTTAAAAGGATTGCTTGCATGTTTAATTTAATACTTTCTATACCCTATTTACCATGCATGCTATGTGTTTGTGAAAACGCCAATATGGCATTATGCCTTTTTTCTCCGTTATTCTATTCTACTATTAAATGCTTATTTTTCACAAAACCCCTTTCATATTTTATTCGTTGAATATAATTGTCAATACAAACGTGATGGTTTGTTACGAATGATGCTTGATCTATGCTACTCATGCCTTTTCCAGCATGCCAATAAACATCTTGCATCTAATCACCCAAACATGCACTTGCTATTTTTCCATTAATGAACTTTTCACATGTAGTCATGACTATGTGTTAATTACATATTCTTTGCCATGCATTGATTATCACTCATACAATCCTCTTCCTTGCTCTATCTCTTTCAATTTAATTTACTCTCTCTTCCCTTTTTCAGGATGGCCACCAAGAAAGGAAAAGAGAAAGCTACTCCCAAACCACCAGCAAGAAGAAGAACAAAAAGAGCATTAGTGGCAGAACCCTCTTCAACTGCGGTTAAACCCTCAACAAAAAGAACTAAGAGGATTATAAAGGTTGATGATAAAGAAAAAACCTTCCCAGTAAAGGACACTGCGCAATTTCCCAATCGCTACTGTGAGCAGATGTTCCCCATCCTGGCAGAAAGGAGCTACAACAACGAATACCTTCTTCTCCTCCCAAACCATATTGCTACCTTTGTTGAGCCACAAATTGCACAAAGACAATGAAGTTTCCTACAGAGACAGCCGAGGCAGGTCAATCTTTCTTGGATAGTCAAGTTCTACTCCAACTTCCACCTGCCAACCTTGCAGTCTGTCTTTGTCCGTCAGAAGCAAGTCCCCATTATAGAAGAGGCCATTCAAAGAGCTCTAGGTCTTCCCCCTATTCCAGAAGAATTGGACGCCTTTCAAGAAGCCGCACTCAAGCGCCAGATGTACCAATTTGACTGGGACGCCATTCTCAAAGTTATCGCACTACCTGGTAGCCGTTGGATCTACGGATACCATCGTACCCGCCCTAAGGGAATATTGGCTTCAGTACTTACCTTGGAGGCTCACGTATGGGCACAGATCATGTCCCATTACGTCTTTCCGAGCACTCACGAGTCCTCCTTCACTGCGGACATGGCCGTCCTACTATGGTGCATCCTTACAGACCAACCTCTGAATCTACCGAGACACATCCGGAATGCCATGGGACACGTACAAATTGCGGGCAACTTATCTTTTCCCGCCTTGGTCTCAGATCTTGTCTCAGCAGCCGGAGTCTCCTACAGAGCTGGGAACACCAAAGCCATGCTTCCACGTGATGATCAGTATGTCCCTAACGGGAAATACATCAAACCTCCACCAGCCGCCACAAGCCACCCTACTGAACCGGTTGAAGATATTCCTTCTTCAACACCACAAGCACCTACAACAGACCAACTGCTCCATCAGATACTCGAAAGGTTGGATCGGCAGGAACACAAAGCTAAGATGAGAGAGCGCCGTAACAAGCGTTGATTCACATACCTCAAGGAGCTGATTATGGGAAAATTCAAGGACTCAAACACCCCAGACTCCACTTTCTTTACCAGCACAGGAAGCCATGATGGCCCCGATTGTGGAGATACTGCTACCAGCCCACCTTTATTTTTGACAGATGGCACCGAGGACGGTGCAAAGCCTTAAGTGTGGGGAGGTTGGTCAGTACCTGACTTCCGGAGATAATTTCTCTTCCTTAAACACCAATAAATTAGGATACTTAGTTAGTTTTTCTTTTGTAGAATAGGATAAATTGTATAGTAATAGATTAGTTGCATGCATGTTTTACTTGATTGAAAAGACAATAAGTTTCTTCTAAGACTCTATTTTTGGAACAAAATTTCACTAATTTTAATTAAATTTTTTATGTTAAATTTGCTTGAAGTTGTATTTGGAACATAATTTTTAAGCTAAAGAACACACAACCTGTGAGATTTGAGCCTTTATGCATGGTTACATTATTTAACCATAATTATTTTATTCTTGCGTGTTTACTTTTCTATGATTGTAATCTATATTTTGTTCCATCCTATATGTCCAATGTTTATTATATTTATATGTTTGCATATGATTGAGGCCATTCATTGCTTAGCTCACTTATCCAAATTAAGCCTACCCTTTCAATTACCTTTGTTAGCCACTTTGAGCCTTTAAATCCTATTTGTTCTATATTTTATCACATTACTAGCCTTAAGCGGAAAAACAATTATATATCCCAAACTGAATTTTTGGTTAGCTTAAGATAGAATTGTGTGTGCTAATTAAGAATGGGAAATTGTGGGAACAAAAGATAATAAGGAAATGTGTCATGATAATATAATGGAAATTTGGAGACCTACTCATGTGAAACTATAAGAATTAAAAATCTATGTGCATTGATAAGCTATGTTTATTTTTATGCTTATGAAAAAAAAACCAAAAATATTCAATAAATAAATAAGGGGACAAAATTACCTCAATGTTAAGTTAAGAATTCAAAGATCAATGCATGTATGATAAAATTAAGATAAAAAGTTGATACATGAGTATGGAATGTGAAAGGGAAATTCTAGGTAGCTAGGTATGAATTCTAAAGTTATATAGAATATATATAGGTTATGTTAAAGCTTGGGTTAATTAAAGATTCAGTTTATAAGCTCACTTAGCCATATATGTATCTTTACCATTACCTTGGCCCCATTACAACCTTGAAAAGACCTCATGATGTTTGCATTGGTATATTAAATGTTGTTGATTGATTAGGAGAAGAACAAAAATTAGAGAACATGATTAGAGAAGGATAGAGTGATTGTCCTATACACTAGAGATATTAGAGCGTACATACATCATCAGTGAGGGTTCAATGCTTAAAATTCTATGTTCCCTGCTTTCATGAGCTATCTTCTTGCATTTTTATCTGTTCTTACTGTATGAGAATTGAATTAGTGGAATTTGATTTGTAATTATTTTGAAGAGCCTATTTACTATTGATCAAGTGGACAAGAATCATATAGTTGCATTCACATATATAGGTTGCATTGCATTGCATGAGTTTTACATGTTCCTACTCATTTATTTCATCTCCTTCAACTAAGCATGAGAACATGCTAATATTTAAGTGTGGAGAGGTTGATAAACCACTATTTTATGGTTTATAATGTGTTTAATTGTGTGGTTTTATCATGATCTTTACCCACTTATTCATATGATTAGCATGCATTTATATTTCCTTCCAAAAATTATTGCATGATTGAAAACTTGCTCCCTAGAGACTTTTGATTACGCATTTTAATTCTCCTTTATTCCATTCGATGCCGTGATCTGTGTGTTAAACGTTTCAGGCTTTATAGGGCATGAATGAGTTGGAGATTGGAAAGGAAGCTTGCAAAAATGGAAGGAACACAAGAAGTTGATGAGATGACCAGGGAGAAGTGACGCGGCCGCATGGATCACGCAACCGCGCGGATTGGAATAGCACAAGTGACGCGGAGGCGTGGACGACGCGCCCGCGTGGCAAAGCAAAACGCCGAATGATGCGTCCACATGAATGACGCAATCGCGTGATGTGCGCGATCTGCATAATCTGCAGAATTCGCTGGGGGCAATTTTGGGCCCTGTTTTGACCCAGTTTTCGGCTCGGAAAAGCAGACTAGAGCCAGAGAACATGCAGAAACCAAAAACAACATTCATTCTACACAATTTTTAGTTTTTAGATCTAGTTTTTCTCCTCCTCTAGGTTTTCTCTCTCTACACATTCATAGTTCTTAGGATTTTAATTTCTATTGCTCTTTGCATTGGGATATTGAGAAGAGTTATTACCTCATCAAGACTTCATCATTCTAGTTCGTTTTCTTTACTTGGCTTTACTCTTCCATGTCCTTTAATTTACTCAATTTTACTATTGGATTATTTTAGAATTTATTAATACAAGAATTACTTTTATTTTTGATTGATTCCTTTGAGTTTTATTTATCATGTCTTCCTTTAATTCCCTTGCTTATGTTATGAGTTCTACATTCACAATGAGCGAGTAGTTCCTTAACTTGATGGGGAGTTGATTGAAAGGAACCCTTGAGTTAGGGTGCTTAAAAGAAAAATTGTAATTGAGTTTATTGTTGGAATGCTCTCTAATCACTGACACTAATCCTTTTCAATTGAGCGGATTGGAACTTGTGAATAGAAACAACATGCCAACTTGTTTGACCTTCCCTTACCTAGTAAAGGATAACTAAACAGAACAAGCTTCAATTATCAATTAATCTTGAGAGTACTGCAACAAGAATAGGGCTTCCAACTAATCTACTCCCAGTCAAAGCTTCTATTTAAATTATTTAATTTCTCCAATTTAATTTCCTGTTATTCAACTCAAACCATTTTAAAAACATCTGATTAATAAAATAGCACACCTTTCTGTAACTCATTGGGAGAAGACCTGGGATTCATACTCGTAGTATTTTAATTTTAATTTTTGTGACAATGATGCACGGAAAACTTGTCTCATAACAAATTTCCTTCGGCAAGTGTACCGAATTTGTCGTCAAGTAAAAACTCACAATAGAGTGAGGTCGAATCCCACAAGGATTGATTGATCAAGCAACTTTAATTAGAGGATTGTTCTAGTTGAGCGAATCAGGAATTAAGTTGAGAATTGCAGAAAATTAAATGGCGGGAAAGTAAATGGCAGAAAGTAAATTGCAGAATCTTAAATGGGAATGGGGGAATTGCTCATAAATGTAAATGACAGAAATTAAAGAGAATGGGTAAGATAAAAAATGGGGAGTTCATTGGGCTTAGGAGATGTTGCATTCTTCGGATCAATCTCATTTACATCTCTTCCTCAATCAATGCACTCATTGATCTCCTTGGCAATCTTAAGTGATTGAATTACAATTTCTTGTAGTTCAATCTCTCAAATCTTGATCAATAGCCAATTCCTTGGTCAATTGCTCATGATAAGAGATGAAGTATGGTCACTGATTATACCACATGCATTTCCCAAATCAAGCATTGAGAGGATTATAGTCACATATCCATCCAAACCCAATTTGGTCCAGCATGAGAAAGCATTTCTAGCTTGATCTCTTCATTCCTCTTCCAAGGTTCAGAAGAGATCCAAGTATGAATAGTTTCTCTTCCAAGATAACTACCCAATTGGATGAAGATCGAAAGCTTTCAAGTAAAATCAAGAGAAAAGATAGAAGAAGAATAATAAAAACTAGTATTGATCCATCAAATTACAACAGAGCTCCCTAACCCAATGAAAGGGGTTTAATTGTTCATAGCTCTGGAAAATGAAAACAAAGATGGAGAATACATGATAAAAACTAGAAGAGCAAAGAAAGTAAAATACAGGAAGTAGTTCTATGCTATTTTTCAACTCCTGGGACTTTCTAAAATAATTCAAAGCTACTCCTATATATACTACTCTTCTCATCTTCTAGTTGGCTCTTCAAGTCTTGGGCCTTTGGATCTTGAGTTTGAAGCAGTTCTCTTCTTCATTTGGGCTTGGCTTTACTTGCAGAGAGAAAGTGTAAAGTGGGTAGAGACTTTAGCTAAGGACGTTAGGGGTGTTAACGTTTATTGAAAATATGAGTTCGAGAACGTTAGTGACAATCAACTTTCTCACTAACGTTCCTAAGTAAAAGCCACGTTAACCTCAACGTAAGTGGCACAAACGTTGCCACTAACGTTGCCTCTAGGTCCTTCGCACACGTTATTGGGACTCAACTTTCCCAATAACATTGAAAAGCTCCCCTTGCTCCTACGTTAGAGCCCACGTTAAGTTAACGTGGCTCTTTAACGTTGGCTTGCCATCCTTTGAGAACGTTAGTGACACTCAACATTGTCACTAACGTTCCAATGTGCCTCCATGTCTCACGTTAGAGCCCACGTTAACTTAGTTAACGTGGCTCTTTAACGTGGCCATGCTTTGCCATCCCCAACGTTAGTGACAATGTTGAGTGTCACTAACGTTGGCTCATTATTTACTCATCCACGTTAGCTTCCACGTTAACTAAGTTAACGTGGGAGTTAACGTGGCTCATAGTGGCTTGTGTGGCTCCTTCCAACGTTAGTGACAATGTTGAGTGTCACTAACGTTGGCCATCACCTTCTTCTTTCACGTTAGCCTCCACGTTAACTAAGTTAACGTGGAAGTTAACGTGGCTCCTTGGGGTTGTGTGGTTGCTTCCAACGTTAGTGACAATGTTGGGTGTCACTAACGTTGTCGACCACCCTTTCCTCTTCACGTTAGCTCCCATGTTAATCAAGTTAATGTGAGAGTTAACGTGGCATTGTGCACTTAGGCCAACGTTAGTGACAATGTTGAATGTCACTAACGTTTGCCTCCTTTCCCCCTTTTAACGTTAGAGGCCACGTTAACTAAGTTAACGTGGACTCTAACGTGGCCACTTATGAGCATTGGCCAACGTTAGTGATAATGTTAAGTGTCACTAATGTTGGCTCAAATTCCCTTCTTCACATTAGAGTTCACGTTAACTTAGTTAACGTGACTCTTAACGTGGGTAATGATGGCTTCGAGAGCATTATTGGCAGTCACTTTTCTCATTAACTTTGCAAGTTACCTCCCATTCCTTGCTTCCTTTGGTCCTGAAATCAGGCAATAGCGTGCATCAAAGTTCTAGTCCAAGTCATGGGCAATGCAGCATACAATTTGTCACTAAATTCATGCAAAATCCTCATGAAATCATGTAAAATGCATAATGTAAGCTTGAATCCAGGTGTAGGTGAATATCTACCCAAAACTAGCTTATTTCCTAAGAAAATGCATGAAACTACCCTAAAAACAGTAAAGAAAAGGTCAGTGAAACTGGCCAAAATGCCCTGGCATCACAACACCAAACTTAAAGCTTGCTTGTCCCTAAGCAAGTACTGGAGCAAGAGAATGATGAATGGGATGCCAAGAGAGATGAGTCATTCTTGTGGAAGTAAGGTCCCTGGTTTTATGGTGGTTTCATGCATAGCAACTTAGGTTCATTCCTGGCTTTCAGACCTTTATCATATCCTAGAATACTCACTATGATTGCATCCCATGAAACTTTTATTTATTGATCCCTTTGTTGTTATTTCAGGGCTTATGTGTGTTCTTAGGCTAAGTTTTCTGTAAAGGGACAACTCTTTAAAATAAGCTTTTCGCGAACACTCCCGAACCAGTTAGTTCAAGGTGCTAGGTGTTGAAGCACCCCTAAGGACTTACTTGCTCAAGTCTCTCCCCCATACATGCACACCACAGGCATATAGTTTATTCTTTTTCTTTTCTTGAGGCCTTGGTGTCCAGCACCTCTTTGGGTTACTAAATGTTCTGTGGTGAGGGTTACTCTTGATAGTGGACTTTCAGCTGATAATCCCGAGTTAGTTAACCCAAGTTACCAAGTGATAAGGCACCCCTAAGAGCTTATTCATCCAAGTAGATCCCTCACACAGGAACACCACAGACACATGCCTTAAGATTTAAGACCATTGGTGCCTAGCCTTATTGCTTACTATTTTTCTTTTATTCCTCAACCTTGATTGTTCTTTCCCTTTTTCTTATTAGGATCTTCTTATTTAGCTAGTCTCATGGGGTGTGTCTCAAGCATAGTATTCATGACAGATAGTTGTCTTCCCACCTTGTGGTTGAACCAACTTAGCTAACTTATGACCATACCACAAACTCATGGATTTACTCCCTAGTATGAACTCTTCTCTGGTCTTTTGAAAACAATCATTCTCTTTTCATTTGATTCAAAAGGGACAAGCATACAAGTAAGTAAAGAAATGGTGCAGTAACATAAAGACCAGCACACAGAGACCTCTTCAACACACAAACTAAAAAAATAGAATTCAAAAAGGTTTAAACTAACATGGAAGCAAGTTCTATTTCATACAAGATCTTCCTTATTTAAAGCATAGAAAAAGATGGACCAAAGAAGGAACTCCACCACCTTTTACTCTTGTGGATGTCCATGCTCTCCTTCTTGATTGCTTGTGCTCCCACTTCCCTTGCCTTTTCCAAGAAGCTTCTTCCAGAAATCACCATCTTCCATCTTCTTCTTGAGTGTCTCCTTTTGCTGTTTCACTTTCCTCTCTTCTTGTTCTACAAAATCTTTTTGGACCTCATCATATGTAGGGATGGCATAGTGTAGCTGATGCATATTACTGGACATGTAGTTCAACTTGGCTTGAGTGTTGATGTTGAACTCCTCCCGATGTAGTTGTCGTCCTTCATTAAGTACAGTGAACTCATTGAATACTTTCATCTGGGCTAGTTGTCGCTGATTGAGTTCCTGCAAATGCTTATCTTGACGTTCTTGCCTCTCGGTAACTTGGTGGATGGTTTGAGTGAGCTGGGAGTATTATTCTTGTTGCTGCTCCATTTGTTGTTTCTTTCACTCTTCTTGTTGACTCATCCAGTTCAATATTTGCTCTTGTCCTTCCATATGTCTCACCCCCAAGTCTTCAATAGCTCTTAGAAGGTGATTCATATTCAAATCGGCTAGGTAAGGATGCTCTCCCTGTTGATATTCTTCCTGATGAGACTCCTCTTGGTGAGCTGCTTCCTTTGCTTTTAGTTTCTCTATTTTTGGCCTTCCTTGTTGCTGAGCAGGTGTGGTATAGGCCATACGCTGGGTTGTCATTAGCCTCCCTGGGTTAACCCAGTCTGGATTACTATCCTCAAAAACTACTTTGGCCTTTGTGCACAATCGGAGAATGGTGCTGGGGTACCAAAGCCTGGCACCTGATTCAAGCTTCTCAGCTGAATCTTGAATTCCCTCAGCTATAGGTTCATGCACATTGATTTCTCCACCTTGTACTAGGCAATGTACCATAGTTGCTCGATTAATATTTACCTCTGAATTATTAGCAGCTGGGAGAATAGACCTCCTCACGAGTTCAAACCACCCCTTGGCTTCTGGGCTAAGGTCTCCCCTCTTGATGAACCGGGGTCTCCCATCTCCATACCTCTCTCAGTCCGCTGCTATAATACATATGTCAGTCACTATCTCAGTGAGCTCATCATTGTCTTGGTTTTTACTTATCCTTGTATGATAGCTAGGCTCATCAAAGTGTGGTGATTTCAGGTGAAGAGTTCTTATTATAGCATTTGGACTGAAGTCTACCTCCTTTCCCCTTACATAGCTTTTGAAGGTTGGGGCTCTGGTTTTGTCTTCTCTGACCACATTTGCGTAGAACTCTTTGATGAGGTTTGCATTGATCTTCCCCTCTGGATTGGTGAGCAATTGCCACCCTCTTTCTTCAATCTTTTCCCGAATCTGTGGGCATTCGTCTTCATTGATTTGGAAGGTTAACTCTGGCAGTATCTTTTTGAGCTTTATCCGCTCAAATTCTCGTTCATGGAAGGCAGTCTTGAATCTCTTCTCGTCGAAGGGAATGTTCTCCGTTGGTTCCTTCCTCTTCTGCCTCTTAGAGCATGATGATGCCATGAATCAAGTTAAAGCAAAATGGGTGTAGTGAAGGGAAGAGATGTGGGATTTAGAGAGTGGGAAGTTGAAGAGTGGGTTGCTGGAAATTGAAGTGCAAGGGGTATGAATTTCGAATGTGGAGAGGGTGTGGATTTGATTCACTTATATAGAGAAGTGATGAAGAGATGAAAGGTGTGGATTGATGGGGTTGGTGTATGATGAACGGATGGGGTTGTGTATGGAGTAAGCACGAGGATTCTCAACTTTATGATGGAGTTGGTTTGCTTTCCAAGTTTGTTCCTCCTCCAATGTTGCATGGCAACCATTCCCCATGCATTCCCCCTTGAGGCATGTGTGTAGTGCCCTCTTCATGAAGTGGCCGAATCCTTTCCCATTAAATTGTCCAATCAATCTCTTTCAATGCTCCTTTCCTTTCCCTATAAAGATCAAATAAGAAAAGTAAGAAATATCATAAAAAAAATCAATTTAGATTTTTATGGCTAAAATAATAAAGAGAAAAAATTAGATTGTTTATTCATGAACTCCAACCAACTAACTAAGTGTGTATCCCTTTATGCATTTTGGTGGCACCATGGGGTGACACCAAACTTAGTTTGAAGCATTGTGATGAAAAGTTTTGTTCAAAGCTCCCAAGACTAGCATGCATCTTGGTTTGCTTTGAACACCAAACTTGTTCCTCACTATATACTGCACAATAAGGACTTCACCAAGTTTGGGTTGGAATTTATGAATATTGACTTATTCACTAGTAAAAGCTAATAAAACATGGGTTGCCTCCCATGAAGCGCTTCTTTAGCGTCACTAGCTTGACGTTTCTTCTTCATCAGGGAGGTTGATAATGCTTCAAGTCCTCCCCTCTTGCCTTGGAGTTATATCCATTGGTTGTATCAATGATCTTTACATGTTCCAAGGAGAGGACTCTGTTAATAGTGAAGACCTTAGGTAACTGAGATGGTACAGTGGGGAGATTAGGGGGGATATCTGGAAGTAAGCTGAGATCACTTTATCTCCTGGAGAGAAGTCTTCCGTAGGGATCTTCTTGTTCCTCCACCCCCTTGGTACCTTCTTCTTTGTCCCTTTTGATGTTGACTTGCTCTTGGTGACTTCTTCTAAGGGAATTTTGTTGTTGTGTTCACATGCCTCTGGTGGTTTAGGTTCCTCCAGCTTCTCCTTGAGCTGTGACAATTACTGTTTGCCTTGTTCCTCATGCAATGGGGTTTTAGGATGTGTTGGTGGTGCATCAGTGCTTGTTTCCTCTGTCAGCATCTCAGTATGATCATTGCTTGGTTCTTTATTTTCTTGGTCAGCTTCTTGGGAGAGTTTGAAGACATTGAATCTGAGTTGCTCATCATGGATCCTCAATATTAGCTCCCCTCGCTCCACATCTATGAGTGCTCTGGCTGTAGCTAGGAATGGTCTTCCCAATATGATTGGGTGAGTGTGACTCTCTTCCATGTCCAAGATGACAAAGTCTGTGGGAAGAAAGTATTTCCCCACCTTTAACAACACATTTTCCACCACTCCTATTGCTTGTTTTTGAGTTTTGTCAGCCAGCCTGATGACCTCATCTGTGGGCAATATCACATTGATCTGCAGTCTCTTCACCAGGGCTAAGGGCATTAAGTTGATGCTTGCTCCCAAATCGCAGAGTGCTCTATCAAACATTGTTTCTCCTATGGCACAGGGGACATGAAAACTCCCTGGATCTTTTCTTTTCGTAGGCAACTGCGGTTGAATGAGGGCACTGCACTCCTTGTTCATCACTATAGTTTGGCCTCCCTTGAGTGAGCTTTTCCTAAGAAGCAGCTCCTTCATGTACTTGATGAATGCAAGCATTTGTTGGATAATCTTGATGAATGGTATGTTCACATGCAGAGATGCAAACAAGTCCAGAAATCTTGAGTATATTCTCTTCTCCACAGCACCATTGAGCAGCTGGGGAAAAGGTGCATAGAGTCTCAGCAGCTCCTGTTTTGATATTTCTGGTTCTTGGTATTCTTTTTCCTCCTCCTCTATTGAGGTATCTTCAGGTTGTTCTGACAGCTTGATTGGCTTGTCCTCAATCTCCTTATCACTTATAGTGACCATCTTGCAATCTTCCCATCTTACTTTCTTTGTTTCACCTCTAGGATTCTTCTTTGTGTCACTTGGGAATCCATCTGTGGCTTTGGGAATTTGCTCAGAGAGATATCCTACTTGAGATTCCAACCTCTTGATTGTGTCTCCCTGGTTCTTGAAACTGGCTCGCACTTCCTCCTTGAACACCTTGTTGTCTTGGATATCCTTGCATATGCCTTCAAGTAGATTTTCAATCCTTGAGATTCTTTCATCAAGTGATGATAAGTCAGGCTGAGGAGGGTTGTTCTGGCCTAGATATGAATGTGGAGAGGTATTGTTATGGGGGTGTTGATATGGTCTAGATGTGAAGTGTTGGGTGGCTGCATCGTTTGGATTTGGGCGTCTTTGATCACGGCTTTGGTCTTGTTGATTTCCCCACCCAAAGTTTGGGTGATTCCTCCATCCAGGGTTGTAGGTCTTGGAGTATGGATCATGGTTTTGCCTTGGTGAATTCCCAATGTAGTTGGCTTGCTCCTGGCTACCCTCTGCTTTTTCATTCACTCCTTCTTGGGTTATTGATGAAGTGGAGATTGTTGCTACTTGGTTCCTCTCCATCTTCTTGGTGAGGTCAGCCATCTGCTAGGTAATGAGCTTATTTTGGGCCAGCAGAGCATCTACATTGTTTAGCTCCATTACTCCTCTTGTGTTCCCTCTTTCGGAAGCAAAGAAGTAGTCGTTCTCTGCTATTGTTTCAATGACATCTATGGCTTTCTCAATAGTCTTCTTCTTGTTCAAAGATCCTCCGGATGAATGGTCTACGACCTTCTTTGACTCATAAGAGAGCCCTTCATAGAAAATGTGCAGCTGCACCCATTCATTGAACATATCTGGTGGGCACCTCCTTGTTAGGTCTTTATTCCTCTCCCATGCTTCATATAGAGTCTCACCATCTTGTTGCCTGAAAGTTTGGACCTCAGCTCTCAGCCTATTGATTCGTTGAGGAGGGTAAAATCTTGCTAAGAATTTGTTCACCATGTCTTCCCAAGTTGTCAAGCTTTCCCTTGGAAAAGATTCCAGCCACTTGGCTGCCTTATCCCTGAGTGAGAATGGAAATAAGAGCAGTCTATAGGCGTCAGGATGAACACCATTAGACTTCACTGTGTCGCATATTCTCAGGAAGGTGGTTAAGTGTTGATTTGGGTCCTCTTGGACACTTCCTCCGAACGAACAGTTGTTCTGCACAAGGGTGATGAGCTGTGGCTTCAGTTCAAAATTGTTGGCATGGATGGTTGGCTTTTGAATGCTACTTCCACAGTTTCCTGGGTTTGGATTGATGTAAGAGCCTAAACCTCTTCTATCCTCCCCAGCATGATTTGCTCGACCTCTTCCCCCATGGTTGTGAGCCTCTTCTTCGTGATGGTTTTCCATGTTTTCTTCCATGTTTGGTTCAAAGTATTCCTCAAAGTGTTCCTCCTCTTCTTCACCTCTGACTACACATTTTTCTCTTGCCTCCCTCCTTAGTCTAAGGAAGGTTCTCTCAGGTTCAGAATCAAAGGAAGTTGAAGTCCCACTTCTTCTCCCTGTCATACAACCAACAAGTACAAGCAAAGAGAATAGGTGCAGAAAGTATATCTGTCAGAATTACTGTTGGTGTGAGTGATACAATATATCAAACAGTTAGTGGGTTAGTGAGATGAATAGTAAATAACAAAAAAAAAAGTGGGGGGAAAGGAAGAAATTAACTAAAACAGGAAGTAAATAACTCAAATAGAAATTTAAATCAAACAAAAATAAAATGCTCAATCTAGTTATCCTCCAATCTAATCATTGTTGATGCACAATCAATCCCTGGCAACGGCGCCATAAACTTGATGCACGGAAAACTTATCTCATAACAAATTTTCTTCAGCAAGTGTACCGAATTTGTCGTCAAGTAAAAACTCACAATAGAGTGAGGTCGAATCCCACAAGGATTGATTGATCAAGCAACTTTAATTAGAGGATTATTCTAGTTGAGCGAATCAGGAATTAAGTTGAGAATTGCAGAAAATTAAATGGCGGGAAAGTAAATGGCAGAAAGTAAATTGCAGAATCTTAAATGGGAATGGGGGAATTGCTCATAAATGTAAATGACAGAAATTAAAGAGAATGGGTAAGATCAGAAATGGGGAGTTCATTGGGCTTAGGAGATGTTGCATTCTCCGGATCAATCTCATTTACATCTCTTCCTCAATCAATGCACTCATTGATCTCCTTGGCAATCTTAAGTGATTGAATTACAATTTCTTGTAGTTCAATCTCTCAAATCTTGATCAATAGCCAATTCCTTGGTCAATTGCTCATGAGAAGAGATGAAGTATGGTCACTGATTATACCACATGCATTTCCCAAATCAAGCATTGAGAGGATTATAGTCACATATCCATCCAAATCCAATTTGGTCCAGCATGAGAAAGCATTTCTAGCTTGATCTCTTCATTCCTCTTCCAAGGTTCAGAAGAGATCCAAGTATGAATAGTTTCTCTTCCAAGATAACTACCCAATTGGATGAAGATCGAAAGCTTTCAAGTAAAATCAAGAGAAAAGATAGAAGAAGAATAATGAAAACTAGTATTGATCCATCAAATTACAACAGAGCTCCCTAACCCAATGAAAGGGGTTTAGTTGTTCATAGCTCTGGAAAATGAAAACAAAGATGGAGAATACATGATGAAAACTAGAAGATCAAAGAAAGTAAAATACAAGAAGTAGTTCTATGCTATTTTCCAACTCCTGGGACTCTCTAAAATAATTCAAAGCTACTCCTATATATACTACTCTTCTCATCTTCTAGTTGGCTCTTCAAGTCTTGGGCCTTTGGATATTGAGTTTGAAGCAATTCTCTTCTTCATTTGGACTTGGCTTTACTTGCAGAGAAAAAGTGTAAAGTGGGCAGAGACTTTAGCTAAGGACGTTTGGGGTGTTAACGTTTAGTGAAAATATGAGTTCGAGAACGTTAGTGACAATCAACTTTCTCACTAACGTTCCTAAGTAAAAGCCACGTTAACCTCAACGTTAGTGGCACAAATGTTGCCACTAACGTTGCCTCTAGGTCTTTCGCACACGTTATTGGGACTCAACTTTCGCAATAACGTTGAAAAGCTCCCCTTGCTCCTACGTTAGAACCCACGTTAACTTAGTTAACGTGGCTCTTTAACGTGGGCTTGCCATCCTTCGAGAACGTTAGTGACACTCAACATTGTCACTAACGTTCCAATGTGCCCCCATGTCTCACGTTAGAGCCCACGTTAACTTAGTTAACGTGGCTCTTTAACGTGGCCATGCTTAGCCATCCCCAACGTTAGTGACAAGGTTGAGTGTCACTAATGTTGGCTCATTATTTACTCATCCACGTTAGCTTCCATGTTAACTAAGTTAACGTGGTAGTTAACGTGGCTCATAGTGGCTTGTGTGGCTCCTTCCAACGTTAATGACAATGTTGAGTGTCACTAACGTTGGCCATCACCTTCTTCTTTCACGTTAGCCTCCACGTTAACTAAGTTTAGTTAACGTGGAAGTTAACGTGGCTCCTTGGGGTTGTGTGGTTGCTTCCAACGTTAGTGACAATGTTGGGTGTCACTAACGTTGTCGACCACCCTTGCCTCTTCACGTTAGCTCCCACGTTAATCAAGTTAACGTGAGAGTTAACGTGGCATTGTGCACTTAGGCCAACGTTAGTGAAAATGTTGAATGTCACTAACGTTTGCCTCCTTTGCCCCTTTTAACGTTAGAGGCCACATTAACTAAGTTAACGTGGACTCTAACGTGGCCACTTATGAGCATTGGCCAACGTTAGTGATAATGTTAAGTGTCACTAACGTTGGCTCAAATTCCCTTCTTCACATTAGAGTTCACGTTAACTTAGTTAACGTGACTCTTAACGTGGGTAATGATGGCTTCGAGAGCGTTATTGGCAGTCACTTTTCTCATTAACTTTGCAAGTTACCTCCCATTCCTTGCTTCCTTTGGTCCTGAAATCAGGGAATAGCGTGCATCAAAGTTCTAGTCCAAGTCATGGGCAATGCAGCATACAATTTGTCACTAAATTCATGCAAAATCCTCATGAAATCATGTAAAATGCACAATGTATGCTTGAATCCAGGTGTAAGTGAATATCTACCCAAAACTAGCTTATTTCCTAAGAAAATGCATGAAACTACCCTAAAAACAGTAAAGAAAAGGTCAGTGAAACTGGCCAAAATGCCCTGGCATCAGACAACCCTTTTAAATTGATAAGCAGATTTCTGGTTGATTAAGAACTATACTTGCAACGCATATCTCATAACAATTATTAATTCGCCAATTTCTGCCACGTCAAAGAGCCTTCAGAAGTTCTGATTTAAAATCACTTGAAAGTTGCAACTGACTTAAACACAGAATTCCAGATTCTTCCCTAACTCCCAGGTTTAAACCTTGAAATGCCTTTAGTAACTCTTCTTCTCGCAACATCATCCAAGCTGCATACAAAGGCTTCCGACTCAGAGCATCTGCCACAACGTTCGCTTTCCCAAGATGGTAATTCAGTTCAAAATCATAATCCTTTAGAAGCTCCATCCACCTCCTCTGACGCATTTTCAACTCTTTCTGCTAAAAAAGATATTTCAAACTCTTATGGTCTGAGAAAACATGAAACTTAACACCATAGAGAAAATGCCTCCAGATTTTTAGAGCAAACACAACAGCAGCAAATTCCAAATCGTGAGTTGGATAGTTTATCTCATGCGGCCCTAATTGCCGTGAGGCGTGGTGAACGAAATTGTGATTCAAAAACTTGGTATGGCAAACTAGTGATCTTAACACTTCTTCACAACTCCGATGCAACTAACTAGCAAGTGCACTGGGTCGTCCAAGTAATACCTTACGTGAGTAAGGGTCGATCCCACGGAGATTGTCGGCTTGAAGCAAGCTATGGTAATCTTGAAAATCTTAGTCAGGCGGATTAAATTGGTTATGAGGTTTTGATAACTAAAATATAAATAAAACATAAAATAAGATAGAAATACTTATGTAATTCATTGGTGGGAATTTCAGATAAGCGTATGGAGATGCTTTGTCGCTTCTGAACCTCTGCTTTCCTACTGCCTTCTTCCAACCATGCATTACCTCTTTCCATGGCAAGCTGTATGATCCTCTCGGATGAAAACAAATCCATCTGCACTGTCACCGCAGGGCTAATCATCTGTCGGTTCCTGCTAGCGTCGGAATAGGACCATTGTCCTTTTGCGCACTGTCACTTGCGCCCCACATTCGCAGGTTTGAAGCTCTTTATAGTCATCCCTTTCCAGATCCTACTCGGAATACCACAGACACGGTTTAGACTTTTCGGATACCGGATCCTACTCGGAATACCACAAACAAGGTTTAGACTTTTCGGATCCCAAGAATGCTACCTTTATTCAAGCCTATACCACGAAGGTTAATCTTAGATTCAAATGCTCTGTTGTTAGGAGAGACGATGTAAATTGTTGATTAGAAACCCAACAGAATATACTCTGGCTGTCGTCCAATGACTACGTTGAACATCATGTAGACCACTTTGTGGTTGTCAGGCACGCGATCTTGGCTAAGCGAGTAATGAAGATTGGGTGATTGTCATGGGTCACCCTTTCATTCTGACTTAACTGAATTAAGTACGAGAGTATATCTTGGAGAAGAAGTAGGCGTGAATTGAATAGAAAAATAGTAGTAATTGCATTAATTTATGAAGAACAGCAGAGCTCCACACCTTAATCTATGGGGTATAGAAATTCCACCGTTGAAAATACATAAGTGAAAATAGGGTAGGCATGGCCGAGTGGCCAGCCTCCCATGGAGGTCTCAAAGTGTAAAAGTTACATCATATGATGAAAGACGTGAAGTAAATCACTAAAAGTAGTTTTTATACTAAAATAGTTACTAGGGTTTTCAGAAAATGAGTAACTAAGTGCAGATAATGTAGAAATCCACTTCCGGGGCCTACTTGGTGTGTGCTTGGGCTGAGCATTGAAGCTTTTTCGTGCTTGGGCTATTCCTGGAGTTAAACGCCAGCTTTGGTGCCAGTTTGGGCGTTTAACTCCAATTCTGGTGCCAGTTTGGGCATTTTACGCCAGAATTCCTTGGGCTGACTTTGAACGCCAGTTTGGGCCATCAAATCCCGGGCAAAGTATGAACTATTATATATTGATGGAAAACCCAGGATGTCTACTTTCCAACACAATTGAGATCGCGCCAATTGGGCTTTGATAGCTCTAGAAAATCCACTTTGAGTGTAGGGAGGTCAGAATCCAACAGCATCTGCAGTCCTTTTTCAGCCTCTGAATCAGATTTTTGCTCAGGTCCCTCAATTTTAGCCAGAAAATACCTGAAATTACAGAAAAACACACAAACTCATAATAAAGTCCAAAAATGTGATTTTTGAATAAAAACTAATAAAAACATAGTAAAAATTAACTAAAACATACTAAAAACTATGTAAAAACAATGCCAAAAAGGTTAGAAATTATCTGCTCATTGATAAACCACTATTTCATGGTTTATCTTATGCTCAATTGAGTGGTTTTATCAACTCTTTACCCACTTATTCATACTATTTGCATGGTTTTACATTTGCCTTCCTAATTATGTGCTTTGATTGAAAACATGCTTCTTTGGCCTTAAGTTCCCTATGATTAATCCTCTCTTATTACCATTAGATACCTTGATATGTGTGTTAAGTGATTTCAGAGATTATAGGACAGGAATATCTCAGAGGATGGAAAGGAAGCATGCAAAAGTGGAAGGAATACAAGAAGTTGGAGAAATTGCTAAGCTGTCCAGCCTGACCTCTTCACACTCAAACGGTTATAACTTTAGCTACAGAGATCCAAATGATGCGGTTCTAGTTGCGTTGGAAAGCTAACGTCCGGGCTTCGATTTGATATGTAATTTGCCATAGCTGCCCCGACGTTAGGCAATGCGAACGCGTGAATGACGCGCCCGCGTCGCATCTGCAAACTTCAATCCACGCCACCGCGTGGACGACGCCTCCGCGTCACCTTCCCGCGACCTAAACGTAACAGAAATTGCTGGGAGCGATTTCTGGGCTGTTTTTGACCTAGTTTTTAGCCTAGAACACACAAATTAGAGGCTATAAAGTGGGAGAATGCATCCATTCATAATCATGCTTTCATATTCATAGTTTTAGGAGTAGATGTAGTTCTTAGAGAGAGAGGTTCTCTCCTCTCTCTTAGGATTTAGGATTAGGATTTCTCTTGCTTTCAGGATTGTTTCTCTTTATTAGGTTCAATATTCCTTTTTTATTTTCTCAATTTTATTTATGAATTCTTCTATGTTACAGATTACTCTTTGAATTAATGTTATTTGAGGTATTTCAGTTTACAATTGCTTTCTTTTATTTATGTTACTTTTATCCCCAATCTGAAGACATTTTTATTCCAGTAGATTTACTTTTCCTCTTTTGGTCTTGGTTAAGAAATCAGTAACTCAGGAGTTATCAAACTCAACATGATTGATAATCGTTATCTTTACTAATTGAATTGAACTTCAATAATCCCAATCTTTCCTTAGGAATTAACTAGGATTTGAGGGTCTAACTAAATAGTCACTTGACTTTCCTTTGCTCTAGCAAAGGTTAACTAAGTGGAATTAAGATTCAATTTTCATCATCATTGATAAGGATAACTAGGATAGGACTTCTAATTTCTCATACCTTGCCAAAAGTGTGTTTTACAGTTATTTATTTAATTTACAGTCTTTTACTTACTTTAATTGCAATTTAAATCACTTGTTCCTCATCTTCAAAACCCCAATTTACAATCTTCATAACCAATAATAAGAACATACTTCCCTGCAATTCCTTGAGAAGACGACCCGAGGTTTAAATACTCGGTTATCAATTTTAAAGGGGTTTGTTACTTGTGACAACCAAAACGTTTGTATGAAAGGACTTTTGTTGGTTTAGAAACTATACTTGCAACGAGGATTTATCTGCAAATTTCTAGACCACGCAAAAGTTCTCTCATCAAAATGGCGCTGTTGCCGGGGAATTGCAAACGTGTGCCTTATTATTGGTTATTGTAAATATTTACTTTTTGCTTGTTTATTTGTTTTTATTTTTGTTTTTATTTTTACTTTTTCATAAATTAAGAGGTTATTGTTTTTTTTATTTAGTTATTAAAATTTTTTTTCAAAAATTTGTTCTTCGTGTTCATCTTGACCTTCAAGTTGTTCTTAGTTGTTTTCTTTATTTTGATCTAAAAATTTTAAGTTTGGTGTCATTTTATTGTTTTTCTCTCTCCTCATTAAATTCAAAAATATCTTTTCTCTTTATTTTAATTGAATTTTCGAAATTTGCAAAAAAAAAAAATTTCAGATTTTTATTTTAAAATTTTTATCTTATTTTATCTTATTTCAAAAATCAAATTTCAAAATTCAAATTTAAAAATTTTTCAAAATTCAAATTTAAAAATTTTCAAAATTCAAAATTCAAAATTTAATTTTTAAATTCAAAATTTAAATAACCTTTTAATTTAAATTTGTTTTTATTTTCGTTTTTAATTTTTATTTGCTACTATGAACTCTCACCCATTTGGCTATGAGTCTAGTTACAATTATGTTGCAGGAAGAGGAAATTACAATGAGAACAGGCATCAAGGTTGGAACAGTCAAAGATGGGAGGAGCCATAAGGATTTGATCAACCCTCTTGGCAACAACCCCCTCCAATGCACTATAACCAACAACCATTCTGTGATGCATACCAAAATGATGACTATAGTGGACCCCCTTGTAGTTACCAACAAGGCCCACCATATGATTATGAACTGCCTCCTCAACACAGCTTTGGACCACCATACTCACAAGCCCCCTACTACCAGACATCATCACATGATTCTAACCCGTATCCACCACACCAAGCACCTTATGAGCCATATGAACCATATATAGAACCACCCCAATTCCAACCCAATTACTCCCAAGAACCACCACCTCAATATTTGCCATCTCCATATCCATCAATCCAAGAGCACTATGATCCTACTTATGATAGCCGAGCGCAACAAGAATCAAGGGATCGTCTCACGGAAACATGTGCAAAACTTCAAGCAACCCTTCGCCAACTGGATCAAGCGATAAATCGATTACCTTCATGACGTTCGGACACTCAAGGAACCTCCATGGCCTCATGTGGGCAATCTAATGAAGAACGTAGCATGAAGGAGATATTAGAAACTCCGGTGGACAGTGAGCAGCACGATTTTATATTGAAAAAATTGGAAGAAGCTACGCCTGCCATTGAGGAGGAAGAAGTGGTTGAAGACTTAGGAGATGCAGAACCTCCATGGGAAACTCCAGCCATAGAACCTCCTTCAAAGATATTTGAAATTGATGTTGAGGAGGGTGTACAACCTCCAAGGCATATCATGGCTAAAGGCTTTGAAGAGGTCGATCAAGAGATGGAGATTCAAGAAGAAGAAGCACAACCTCCCATGCCCTTGGTAAGTAATGAGAAGAGATTGAATTGAAAGAAAGCTACCAAGAGGAAGAGGTTGAAATTAAAGAAGTTTGCAAAGAGGTGGAAGTTGTCAAAGAGCACAGGGAGTGGAGCTTGAAATCACCTTGTCAAAGTTATTGGAGACCCCTTCCCCTAAGTTGCCATCATCCTTCACAACATTCAAGTGGGTAAAATTCATATCCCTTAGCTTTCTAATCCCACTTGAATATGGGCTATTGGAGACGGATGGTCAACTTACAGCTCTTTGTGGCATTAAGAGTAAGAGGAAGATGGCCAGTGGTAAGAATTGTCCTACAAGGTTCATTATGGTTGGAAGCTTTAAGTTTAAACGCAAAGGTTGGTGTAAAACTCAACTGAATGAGTCTAGGAAGTTGTTTGGCCGCTTTAGTGAGAATTCAGATTGCTTGCTACCCGGATGGAATCATGATGATCAACACAAAGACGGGTGCAAAAGCAAGGTTTGGGACCCCGGAATTCATTCCAACAATCAACACTTGCTTTAACCTTCTTGAAGGCTTTCTGCGCCTAGTTTGGGATCCCGGAGGCTACTGGAATTACAAACATTGGTGGAGATTCCTGGATGAGTTCAAGCACAAGCCACCATAACAAAGGACTCCCCAAATGTCCAACTTAAGGACTTTAACTAAAAGTGCTAGGTGGAGACAACCCACCATGGTATGATCGTCCTTTTTCATTTTTATTTAGTTTTATTTGTTTTTTATTTTTATTTTATTTTATTATATTGAACTGGAGTTTTGTATAACATTCATATTAGCATTGCATTCTGCATTTTTCATAAAAAAAAAAAAAAGCATGCACGCGACGCGGCAGCGTCGCTGACGCATCCGCGTCGAGTGGGAACATTGGCCTCCCACGCGACCGCATCACTCACGCGGCTGCGTGCCCTGGAATTCGACGTCAAAAGGGTGCACGACCGAAAGTTGTGCTAGAGTGGTGTTGGATTGGTGCTGAACGCACAATCCTTCCCACGCGACCGCATGACCGACGCGACCGCGTCATCTCCTTGTAATGGCCACTCACGCGATTGCATGCCCCACGCGATCGCGTCACCCAATATTTGAAAATTAATGGTTTTGAACAGAGAGTTGTGCGAGCGCGAGGCTACCCTCGCGCCAGTAGCATAAAACGGGTCACGCGACCGCGTGACCGACGTGACCACGTCAATCAGTTTAAGCGCAATTCGAGTGACCGCGTGCCCCACGCGGCCGCGTCGCTTGCGCCGCACAGCTTCTCTAACTTGCCACTTATCTTATCTTTTCTTTTCCCCAAATCCTATTTTCTCTTTTTTCCCTCCTTCTTTCTTCTTTCTATCTTCTTCCTTCTTTCTCACTTTCTACTCTCTCTCTCAGCCCCATTAACAAGGTTTTCTTTTCTTCTTCTCTCCTTACTTTTCTATTATCCTTCTTATTTTTATATGTTATCTTCTTTTATTTTCTTTTTACTTTCATTATTCATATTTTCTTTTTCTTTCTTTTTTCCTTTTTACTTGGTGTTGGAAATTTATTTGAGTCATTATTTCTCATTATATGCTTGTGGATTGCTGTAAAATTGTTTGGCAATTAAAAAAAAAGGGTTGCTTGCATGTTCACCTTAATACTTTCTATACCTTATTTACCATGCATGCTATGTGTTTGTGAAAAAGCCAATATGGTATTATGCATTTTTCTACATTATCCTACTATTCAATGCTTGCTTTTCACAAATTTCCTTTACTATTGTATTAATTGAAAATTAATTGTCAATACAAACGTGGTGATTTGTTACGAGTGATGCTTGATCTATGCTACTCATGCCTTTGCCTGCATGCCAATAAACATCTTGCATTTAATTGTCTTCATATGCACTGCTATATTCCCGTTTATGATTTTTCACATGTAGTCATGACCATGTGTTAACATCATTCGTTTTTAATGTGCATTGATTACCACATATCCTGTTCTCTTCCTTGCTCTATCCCTTTGAATTCAAATTACTTTCTCTTTTTTTTCCTTTTCAGGATGGCCACCAAGAAGGGTAAAGAGAAAGTTACTCCCAAATCACCGGTAAGGAAAGGAACAAAAAGAGCCCCAGCTGAGGAACCACAACCTGTCCACTTGCACATCTTAGCATGCACCGAGGACGGTGCAATCTTTAAGTGTGGGGAGGTCGATACCGACTTCCAAGGGTTAGTTACCTTCTTTTCAACACCAATACTCTTATTTTCTTTATTTGTTCATTGTTGCATCTGCATATTTGATTACATATTTATTTGATTTTGTGCATTTAGTTACTACTTGGTTAAAGTAATAAATTTCTTTTTAGGACTCCATTTTTGAAAAATTTCACTAATTTAAAAAAAAATTTATGTTAAAACTTGTTTGGAAGTTGTATTTGGAACATGGTTTTTGAGCCAAAGAACATACAACCTGTGAGATTTGAGCTTATTTATATGGTTACATTATTTGACCATAAATTTTTATTCTTGTGTATTTTCTTCTCTATAATTGCAATCTTTGCTTTGTTCCATTCTATATATCCATTATTTAGTGTATTTACATGCTTGCATATGATTGAGGCCATTATTTGTTATTAGCTCACTTATCCCAAATAAGCCTACCTTTTACATCACCCTTATTAGCCACTTTGAACTTTTTAATCCCCTTCTATTTCATAACCACATTACTAACCTTAAGCAGAAAAACAAAATAAAAATCCCAAGTTGAATCCTTGGTTAGCTTAAGATAGATATTGTGTATAATTTAAGTATGGGGAATTTTATGGGAACATGGGATGATATGAAAAAGTAGAGAATTAAATTGAATAAGTTATTTGAAAATTTGGGAAGCATGCTCATGTGAAATCAAAATAATTAAATTACCATGTGCATTAAAAAAAATTTAAGTAATTAAATAAGGGGATACAAAAAAAAGAGAGAAAAAAATCCAAAAATATTCAATAAATAAGTAAATAAATAAGGAGACAAAATCACCCCAATGCTAAGTTAATGAAAAGATCAATGCACATGTGATAAAAGTAAAGAAATATAAAAAATATGGTACATGAGTATGGGAATCATACAAAAGTGGGAATTATGGGTAGTTAGGCATGAATTTAACAGTATATAGAGTATATATATATTAGGTGAGAGCTTAGGTTAATTAAATATTCATATTATAGCTCACTTGGCCATACATATATCCTTACCCTTACTTTAGCCCCATTACAACCCTGAAAAGACCTCATGATGTTTGCATTGGTATACTAAATATTTGTTGATTGGTTAGATGAAGAACAAAGTTTAGAAAGCATGACTAGGGAAGAGTAGAGTGATTGACCCTAGACACTTGAGAGTTAGAGTGATATACACCACCAGTAAGGGTTCAATGCTTGACTCTATGTTCCCTGCTTTCATGAGCTATCTTCTTACAAGTTTACTTGTCTTTTATTATATAATTTGAATTAGTGGAATTTGATTCATATTTGTCTTGGAGAACTTATTTACTTTTAACCAAGTAGGTAGAAATATCTTAGCATATAGTTGCATTAGATAGGTTGCATTTCATACATTCTATCATTTCTCTTCATCTTTATAGCTTCTTTTGAGCTTAGCATGAGGACATGCTAATGTTTAAGTGTGGGGAGGTTGATAAACCAATATTTCATGGTTTATCTTGTGCTCAATTGAGTGGTTTTTATCAACTCTTTACCCACTTATTCATACTATTTGCATGGTTTTACATTTGCCTTCCTAATTATGTGCTTTGATTGAAAACATGCTTCTTTGGCCTTAAGTTCCCTATGATTAATCCTCTCTTATTACCATTAGATTCCTTGATATGTGTGTTAAGTGATTTCAGAGATTACAGGGCAGGAATGGCTCAGAGGATGGAAAGGAAGCATGCAAAAGTGGAAGGAATACAAGAAGTTGGAGAAATTGCTAAGCTGTCCAGCCTGACCTCTTCGCACTCAAACGGCTATAACTTTAGCTACAGAGATCCAAATGATGTGTTTTCAGTTGCGTTGGAAAGCTAACGTCCGGGGCTTCGATTTGATATATAATTTGCCATAGTTGCCCTGACGTTAGGCGACGTGAACGTGTGAATGACGCGCCCGCGTCGCATCTGCGAACTTCAATCTACGCCACCGCGTGGACGACGCCTCCGCGTCACCTTCCTGTGACCTAAACGTAACAGAAATTGTTGGGCTGTTTTTGACCCAGTTTTTAGCCCAAAACACACAGATTAGAGGCTATAAAGTGGGGGAATACATCCATTCATAATCATGCTTTCATATTCATAGTTTTAGGAGTAGATGTAGTTCTTAGAGAGAGGTTCTCTCCTCTCTCTTAGGATTTAGGATTAGGATTTCTCTTGCTTTCAGGATTGTTTCTTTTTATCAGGTTCAATATTCCTTTTTTATTTTCTCAATTTTATTTATGAATTCTTCTATGTTACAGATTACTGTTTGAATTAATGTTATTTGAGGTATTTCAGTTTACAATTGCTTTCTTTTATTTATGTTACTTTTATCCCCAATCTGAAGACATTTTTATTCCAGTAGATTTACTTTTCCCCTTTTGGTCTTGGTTAAGAAATCAGTAACTCAGGAGTTATCAAACTCAACATTATTGATAATCGTTATCTTTACTAATTGAATTGAACTTCAATAATCCCAATCTTTCCTTAGGGATTAACTAGGATTTGAGGATCTAACTAATTAGTCACTTGACTTTTCTTTGCTCTAGCAAAGGTTAACTAAGTGGAATTAAGATTCAATTTTCATCATCATTGATAAGGATAACTAGGATAGGACTTCTAATTTCTCATACCTTGCCAAAAGTGTGTTTTACAGTTATTTATTTAATTTACAGTCTTTTACTTACTTTAATTGCAATTTAAATCACTTGTTCCTCATCTTCAAAACCCCAATTTACAATCTTCATAACCAATAATAAGAACATACTTCCCTGCAGTTCCTTGAGAAGACGACCCGAGGTTTAAATACTCGGTTATCAATTTTAAAGGGGTTTGTTATTTGTGACAACCAAAACGTTTGTATGAAAGGACTTTTGTTGGTTTTGAAACTATACTTGCAACGAGGATTTATCTGCAAATTTCTAGACCACGCAAAAGTTCTCTCATCACTCATCACAACACCAAACTCAAATTGTTGCTTGTCCCCAAGCAACTTAAAAACAAAATAGGATAAAAAGAAGAGAATATACAATGAATCTCAAAAATATCAATGAAGATTAGTCTCAATTAGATGAGCGGGACTTGTAGTTTTTACTTCTGAACAGTTTTGGCATCTCACTTTATCCATTGAAGTTCAGAATGATTGGCATCTATAGGAACTTAGAATTCAGATAGTGTTATTGATTTACCTAGTTTAGTATGTTGATTCTTGAACACAGCTACTTTATGAGTTTTGGCCGTGACCCTAAGCATTTTGTTTTCCAGTATTACCACCGGATACATAAATGCCACAGACACTTAACTGGGTGAACCTTTTCAGATTGTGACTCAGCTTTGCTAGAGTCCCCAGTTAGAGGTGTCCAAAGCTCTTAAGCACACTCTTTTTGCTTTGGACCACGACTTTAACTGCTCAGTCTCAAGCTTTTCACTTGACACCTTCACGCCACAAGCACATGGTTAGGGACAGCTTGATTTAGCCGCTTAGGCCAGGATTTTATTCCTTTGGGCCCTCCTATCCATTAATACTCAAAACCTTGGATCCTAAACCCTTGCCTTTTAGTTTAAAGGGTTACTAGCTTTTTGCTCTTGCCTTTTGGTTTAAAGAGCTATTGGCTTTTTCTGCTTGCTTTTTGTTTTTCTTTCTTTTTTTTTTCCTTTTTTTTCGCAAGCTTTGTTTTTCACTGCTTTTTCTTGCTTCAAGAATCAATTTTATGATTTTTTAGATTATTAATAGCATTTCTCCTTTTTCATTATTCTTTCAAGAGCCAACAATTTTAACATTCATAAACAACAATATAAAAAATATGCACTGTTGAAGCATTCATTCAGAAAACAAAAAGTATTGCCACCACATCAAAATAATTAAGCTAACTTCAAGATAAAATTTGAAACCATGCACTTCTTGTTCTTTTGCAATTAAAAATATTTTTCATTCAAGAAGGGTGAAGGATTCATAGGACACTCATAGATTTAAGGCATAGACACTAAACATTAATGATCATGTAATAAAGACACAAACATAGATAAAACATAAAGCATATGGAACCAAAAATAGAAAATAAAGAACAAGGAAATTAAAGAACGGGTCCACCTTAGTGATGGCAGCTAGTTCTTCCTCTTGAAGATCTTATGGAGTGCTTGAGCTCCTCAATGTCTCTTCCTTGCCTTTGTTGCTCCTCTCTCATGGCCTTTTGGTCTTCTCTTATTTCATGGAGGATGATAGAGTGCTCTTGGTGCTCCATTCTTAGTTGTTCCATGTTGGAAATCAGTTCTCCTAAAGAGGTGTTGATTTGCCCCCCAATAGTCTTGTGGAGGAAAATACATCCCTTGAGGCATCTCGGGATTTCATGATGAGGAATTTCCTCATGCTCTTGTTGAGGTCCATGAGTGGGCTCTCTTGTTTGCTCCATCCTTTTCTTAGTGATGGGCTTTTCCTCATCAATGAGGGTGTCTTCCTTTATGACAATTCCAGCTGAATTGCAGAGGTGACAAATGAGATGAGGGTGTCTTCCTTTTCTGGCGTTAAACGCCAACCAGATGCCCATTTCTGGCGTTTAATGCCAACCAGATGCCAGACAGCCCTTTTTGGCGTTAAACGGCCAGAGTGTTGCCCATTCTGGTGTTTAACGCCCAGAATGCTGCCAGGCTGGGCGTTAAACGCCCATTCTGCTATCCTTACTGGCGTTTAAATGCCAATAAGCCTGTCCTCCAGGGTGTTCTATTTTTAATGCTATTTTTGATTCCGCTTAAATTTTGTAGTTGTTTTTGTGACTTCACATGATCATTGATGAACGGATATTTTATACGCTTTTTGGGGTTAATTTCATATAGTTTTTAGTATATTCTAGTTAGTTTTTAGTTTATTTCCATTAGTTTTTAGGAAAAATTCATATTTCTGGACTTTACTTTGAGTTGTGTATTTTTCTGTAATTTCAGGTATTTTTCTGGCTGAAATTGAGGGAGCTGAGCAAAAATCTGATTCAGGCTGAAAAAGGACTGCTGATGCTGTTGGATTCTGACCTCCCTGCACTCAAAGTGGATTTTCTGGAGCTACAGAACTCAACATGGCGCGCTTCCAATTGCGTTGGAAAGTAGACATCCAGGGCTTTCCAACAATATATAATAGTCCATACTTTGTACAAGGATAGACGACGTAAACTGGCGTTCAACGCCAATTCTCTGCCCAATTCTGGCGTCCAGCGCCAGAAAAGGATTAAAAGTTGGAGTTCAATGCCAGAAATGGATCCAAACCTGGCGTTGAATGCCCAAAACAGCCTTATGCACGTGAATTGTTTAAGTCTCAGTCCCAGAACACACCAAGTGGACCCCAGAAGTGGATCTCTGCACCACCCATCATAGTTTACTCATTTTTTGTAAACCTAGGCTACTAGTTTAGTATTTAAACAACTTTTAGAGACTTATTTTGTATCTCATGACATTTTAGATCTAAACTTTGTACTGTTTGATGGCATGAGTCTCTAAACTCCATTGTTGGGGTGAGGAGCTCTGCTGTGTCTCGATGAATTAATGCAAGTATTTTTGTTTTCCATTCAAACATGCGTGTTCCTATCTAAGATATCCATTCGCGCCTAACTATGGAGAAGGTAATGATCAGTGACACTCATCCCCTTCCTCAATCCATGAACGTGTGTCTGACAATCACCTCCGTTCTACATCAGATTGAATGAATATCTCTTAGATTCCTTAATCAGAATCTCCGTGGTATAAGCTAGATTGATGGCGGCATTCATGAGAATCCGGAAAGTCTAAACCTTGTCTGTGGTATTCCGAGTAGGATTCAGGGATTGAATGACTGTGACGAGCTTCAAACTCGCGAGTGCTGGGCGTAGTGACAGACGGAAAAGGAGGGTGAATCCTATTCCAACATGATCGGGAACCTCAGATGATTAGCCGTGCTGTGACAGAGCATTTGGACCATTTTCACAAGAGGAGGGGATGTAACCATTGACAACGGTGATGTCCCAACACACAGCTTGCCATAGAAGGACGTGCGTGCGTGAATCAGAGGACAAAGGAAAGCAGAGATTCAGAAGGCAAAGCATCTCCAAAACTCCAACATATTCTCCATTACTGCATAACAAGTAACCTTTAACCCATGCTCTCTTATTTATTCGCAATTCAACTGATAAATGCAGTTGAATTCTTGACTAAGAATTGCAAGATAACCATAGATTGCTTCAAACCAACAATCTCCGTGGGATTCGACCCTTACTCACGTAAGGTATTACTTGGACGACCCAGTGCACTTGCTGGTTAGTGGTACGAGTTGTGAAAAGTGTGATTCACAATTCGTGCACCAAGTTTTTGGCGCCGTTGCCGGGGATTGTTTGAGTTTGGACAACTGACGGCTTATTTTGTTGCTTAGATTAGGAAAAATTTCTCTTTTTAGTTTAGAGTCTCTTATTGTTGTCGTGTTAGAATTTTAGAATGCTTATTTTCCTTTTCTTAAAATCTTTTTCAAAAGAAAAAAATAATTTTTCTATTAAATCCTATGCCAAACTTTAAGTTTGGTGTTTTCTTGTTGATTTTTCTGTGTTTTTCAAAAATTTTAGTTTGATTTTCTAAAAATTTTAAGTTTGGTGTTCTTCCTTCATGTTCTTGTGTTCTTGTGAGTCTTCAAATTGTTCTTGAGTTTTTCTTGTGTCGCGATCTTAAAATTTTTAAGTTTGGTGTTCCTTGGTGTTTTTCCCTCCAAAAATTTTCGAAAACAAGGAGCATTAGATCTAAAAATTTTAAATCTTGTGCTATCTTATTGTTCTTCTCTCTCTTCTTAAAATTCAAAAATATCTTTTCTCTCTATCTTAAAGCATATTTTTCGAAATCTATTTCTAAAATTCAGATTTTTTTCAAAATTTAAAATCTTTTCCAAATTATATCTTTTTCAAAAACTTCCTTACCACTTTCTCTCCCCTCATTTTTTTTCGAAAATCTTCACCTATTTTTATTTATTTTATTAGTTTATTTTATTTTCAAAATAAATAAAAAAAATATTTTCTCTATTTTACATTATCTCCCTTTCTCCATCATGGATCCAAGCAGAAATGAACAGTCCAGGAGGACTCTAGGGTCATATTCTAACCCCTCTACTGCTTCATATGGGAGTAGCATCTGCATACCCTCCATTGGAGTCAGTAGCTTTGAGTTGAATCCTCAGCTCATTATCATGGTGCAGCAAAATTGCCAGTATTCTGGTCTTCCACAGGAAGAACCTACAGAGTTTCTGGCACAGTTTCTACAGATTGCTGATATAGTACATGATAAAGCAATAGATCAGGATGTCTACAGACTATTACTGTTTCCATTTGCTGTAAAAAATCAAGCTAAGAGGTGGTTAAATAACCAACCTAAGGCCAGCATAAGGACATGAAAACAGCTGACAGAAAAATTCCTAAATCAATACTTTCCCCCAAAACGGATGACACAGCTAAGGCTGGACATCCAAGGCTTTAAACAAGGAGATAGTGAATCTCTTTATGATGCCTGGGAGAGATACAGAGAGATGCTATGAAAATGCCCTTCTGAAATGTTTTCAGAGTGGGTTCAGTTAGACATCTTCTATTATGGGCTTGCTGAAGGAGCTCAGATGTCTCTAGATTACTCAGTTGGTGGATCTATCCACATGAGAAAGACAATTGAAGAGGCTCAAGAGATCATTGATACAGTTGCCAGGAATCAGCATCTGTACCTAAGCAGTGACCCTTCCATGAAAGAAGAGGTTAAAACAGCAACTGCTGAACTCAGTCTTGTAGAATAAGCTGCTGAATTCAATCAGCAATTGGACTTTCTAGCAAAGCAGTTAGCCGAATTCAAAGATAGACTACAAGAGACAAGGATGGCTAATATACATATGGAAGAACAGTTTAAGCAAACAAAGCAGCAGCTGTCAAGGCAAATAACAGAAGAATGCCAAGCAGTTCAATTAAGAAGTGGGAAAACATTAAATACCCCACCTCAAGGTAGCAAAAAGCTAAGAAATGAGCAAACCACCCAAAATTAACCTGAGGACAGTAAGAGCCCAGGGAAAAGTAATTTTGGAACTAAAACGCCAAAAATTTGGTGGAAGGCTGGCGCTGAACGCCCAGACCATGCTCAGGACTGGCGTTCAACGCCAAAAACAAGGCAGGACTGGCGTTCAATGCCAGAAATAGGCAAGGATCTGGCGTTGAACGCCCAAAATGGGCAAGATCTGGCGCTGAACGCCCGAAATGGGCACAGTTTTGGCGTTCAGACGCCAGGAACAGACAAGGAGTTGGCATCTAACGTCACTCCAGTTTCTAACCCTGGCACTCAATTGCCAGTGAGGGATTAGACACACACAAATGCTGATAACAACCCCTCTAAAAAGGCTTCTTCAACCACATCTGTAGGCAATAAACCTGCAGCAACTAAGGTTGAGGAATATAAAGCCAAGATACCTTATCCTCAAAAACTCCGGAAAGAGGAGCAGGATAAGCAATTTGCTCGCTTTGCAGATTACCTCAGGACTCTTGAAATAAAGATTCCATTCGCAGAAGCACTTGAGCAAATACCTTCTTATGCCAAGTTCATGAAAGAGATCTTGAGTCATAAAAAAGATTGGAGAGAAACAGAAAGAGTTCTCCTCACTGAAGAATGCAGTGCAGTCATTCTGAAGAGCTTTCCTGAAAAGTTTAAAGACCCTGGGAGTTTTCTGATACCATGCATATTAGAGGGTGATTGCACCAAGACAGCTTTATGCGATCTTGGGGCAAGCATCAACCTAATACCTGCATCCACTATCAGAAAGCTTGGTTTAACTGAAGAAGTTAAACCAACCCGGATATGTCTCCAACTTGCTGATGGCTCCACTAAATACCCATCAGGCGTGATTGAAGACATGATTGTCAGGGTTGGGCCATTCGCCTTTCCCACTAACTTCATTGTGCTGGAAATGGAGGAGCACAAGAGTGCTACTCTCATTCTAGGAAGACCCTTCCTAGCAACTGGACGATCCCTCATTGACGTCCAACAGGGGGAAATAACCCTGAGAGTCAATGATGATGAGTTTAAGTTGAACACTGTCAAAGCCATGCAGCATCCAGACACATCAACAGACTGCATGAAAGTTGATCTTATTGACTCCTTGGTAGAAGAGATCAACATGGCTGAGAGTCTCGAATCGGAGTTGGAAGACATCTTTAAAGATGTTCAGCCTGATTTGGAGGATTCAGAGGACATGAAAGAGCCTCTGAAATCTCTTCTGGAAGAGGAAAAACCTCCTAAACCCGAGCTCAAGCCATTACCACCATCCTTGAAATATTCTTTCTGGGAGAAGGTGACACTTTTCCAGTGATCATAAGCTCTGCTTTAAATTCACAGGAAGAGGAAGCACTTATTCAAGTGCTAAGGACACACAAGACAGCTCTTGGGTGGTCTATAGGTGACCTTAAGGGCATAAGCCCAGCTAGATGCATGCATAAAATCTTATTGGAGGATAATGCTAAACCAGTGGTTCAACCGTAGAGACGGCTAAATCCAGCCATGAAGGAAGTGGTGCAGAAAGTGGTCACCAAATTACTAGAGGCTGGGATTATTTATCCTATTTCTGATAGCCCCTGGGTGAGCCCTGTCCAAGTCGTCCCAAAAAAGGGAGGCATGACAGTGATTCATAATGAAAAAAATGAACTGGTTCCTACAAGAACAGTTACAGGGTGGCGCATGTGTATTGACTACAGAAGGCTCAATACAGCCACCAGAAAGGATCATTTTCCTTTACCATTCATAGACCAGATGCTAGAAAGACTAGCAGGTCATGATTATTACTGCTTTTTGGACGGCTACTCAGGCTATAACCTGATTGTAGTAGATCCTCAGGATCAAGAGAAAACATCATTCACATGTCCATCTGGAGTGTTTGCTTATAGAAGGATGCCATTTGGGCTGTGTAATGCGCCTGCAACCTTCTAGAGATGCATGCTCTCTATTTTCTCTTATATGGTGGAAAAATTTCTGGAAGTCTTCATGGATGACTTCTCAGTATATGGAGACTCATTCAGCTCCTGTCTTGATCACCTGAAACTTGTTCTGAAAAGATGCCAAGAGACCAACCTAGTTTTAAACTGGGAAAAATGTCACTTCATGGTGACTGAAGGGATTTTTCTTGGGCATAAAATCTCAAACAAGGGAATAGAGGTGGATCAAGCAAAATAGAGGTAATTGAAAAATTACCACCACCTGCCAATGTTAAGGCAATCAGAAGCTTTTTGGGGCATGCAGGATTCTATAGGAGGTTTATAAAGGATTTTTCGAAAATCGCAAAACCTCTAAGCAATCTGCTAGCTGCTGACACGCCATTTGTGTTTGACACAGAGTGCCTGCAGGCGTTTGAAACGCTGAAAGCTAAGCTGGTCACAGCACCAGTTATTTCTGCACCAGACTGGACATTACCATTTGAGCTAATGTGTGATGCCAGTGATCACGCCATTGGTGCAGTGTTGGGACAGAGGCATGACAAGCTTCTGCACGTCATTTATTACGCTAGTCGCGTTCTAAATGATGCCCAGAAAAATTACACAACCACAGAAAAAGAATTACTTGCAGTGGTTTACGCCATTGACAAGTTCAGATCATACTTAGTATGATCAAAAGTGATTGTGTATACTGATCATGCTGCTCTTAAATATCTACTCACAAAGTAGGATTCAAAACCCAGGCTCATCAGATGGGTGTTGCTTCTGCAAGAGTTTGATATAGAAATAAGAGACAGAAAAGGGACAGAGAACCAAGTGGCTGATCATCTGTCCCGGATAGAGCCAGTAGAAGGGACGCCCCTCCCCTCTCTTGAGATCTCTGAGACTTTTCCGGATGAGCATTTATTTGCCATTAAGGAAACACCATGGTTTGCCGATATTGCAAACTATAAAGCTGCAAGGTTCATACCCAAGGAGTACAACAGGATACAAAAGAAGAAATTAATTACTGATGCAAAGTACTACTTGTGGGATGAACCTTATCTCTTTAAGAGATGTGCAGACGGAATAATCCATAGGTGTGTGCCTAGAGAAGAAGCACAGAGGATCCTGTGGCATTGCCATGGATCTCAATATGGAGGCCATTTCGGAGGTGAGCGAACAGCCACCAAGGTCCTCCAATGTGGCTTCTATTGGCCCACACTCTATAAAGATTCCCGAGAGTTTGTACGTAACTGTGACAGTTGCCAAAGAGCTGGTAATCTGCCTCATGGTTACGCCATGCCTCAACAAGGAATCTTGGAAATTGTGTTGTTTGACGTATGGGGAATTGACTTCATGGGACCTTTCCCACCATCATACTCAAATACTTATATTCTGGTGGCAGTTGACTATTTATCAAAATGGGTTGAGGCCATTGCCACACCCACCAATGATACTAAAACAGTGTTGAAGTTCCTCCAGAAACATATCTTTAGCAGGTTTGGTGTCCCTAGAGTACTAATCAGTGATGGGGGCACTCACTTCTGCAATAAACAGCTTTACTCTGCCATGGTTCGATATGGAATTCGCCATAAGGTGGCTACTCCATATCATCCACAAACTAATGGGCAAGCTGAAGTCTCTAACAGAGAATTAAAGAGAATCCTAGAACGAACAGTAAGTACCCGTAGAAAGGATTGGGCACGGAGCTTGGATGATGCTCTGTGGGCTTACAGAACAGCATTCAAGACCCCTATAGGGACCTCTCCATACCAACTTGTGTATGGTAAGGCATGTCACCTGCCCGTGGAACTGGAACATAAAGCCTACTGGGCAACCAGATTCCTAAACTTTGATGCCAAATTAGCAGGAGAAAAAAGATTGCTCCAGCTAAATGAGCTAGAGGAATTCAGATTCACAGCTTTCGAAAATGCCAAGCTTTATAAAGAGAAATCAGAAAAGTGGCATGACAGAAAGCTGTCATCTAGAATCTTTGAGCCAGGACAGAAGGTTCTGCTGTTCAACTCTAGACTCAGGCTATTCCCCGGGAAATTGAAATCCCGGTGGAGGGGACCGTACGTGATTACAAGTGTATCACCATATGGTTATGTGGAGCTTCAAGATATTGATTCTGATAAGAAGTTCATTGTCAATGGACAGAGAATCAAGCACTATCTTGAAGGCAACGTTGAGCAAGAGTGCTCAAGGCTGAAGCTAGACTAAAAGCTCAGCAAGGTCCAGCTAAAGACAATAAAGAAGCGCTTGCTGGGAGGCAACCCAGCCATGGGGCATCAATCCCATAAGCATTTTGCCCTATTTCTATTTTTATTTTTATTTGTTTATATAGAGTTTATTGATAACAAGGTAAAAATCAATTGCATAAGTTCACAGGGTTACAGAAGGAATCTGTACACAAAACAGAGAAAAAGAGCTCACTGGCAAGAAAACGCCAATAAGAGCCTATTTTGGGCGTTCAGCGCCCAAAAGGGGTAGCCAGTAGGCGCTGCACGCCAGTAAGGATAGCAATCTGGCGTTCAACGCCAGAAAAGGGCAACAACTGGGCGTTGAACGCCCAGGAGAACAGCATTTGGGCGTTGAACGCCCAAAACAGGCAGTGTTTGGGCGTTCAAACGCCAGGATGATAGGGAGGAGGCAAATTCATTTTTCTTCATATTTTTTCATTCTAATCTTGATTTTCATACTTCAATTCATGATTTCTTGCATAAACATGTTAAGAACCCTGATTTCTAAAATCCCTAATTTCTAAAAATCCTACTTTAAAAATATCAAATATATCTTAATCCATAAGCACAAACCCTCTTTGCAATTCAATCCAACTCTTTTCAAATCTTTTTAAAAAAACAAATCTATCTTTTCAACTCATCAATATCTTTTTCAAATCTCCACTTTATCTTTTCAAAATCTGGATCTATCTTTTTCAAAAATCTTTCATATCTTTTCAATTTTAAACTATATCCTCTCTTATCATATCTTCTATCTTATCTTTTCCAAATCAATCTCTTTTATCATATCTTTATCTCTTTTTCGAAAACCCACCCTCCCTCCCTTTAGATTTGGGTTCGGCCTCCCTCCCCTTCCATCAACAATTGCACCTAGCTCTCCTTCTATCCCTCTCCTTTCTTTTCTTTTGCTTGAGGATAAGCAAACCTCTAAGTTTGGTGTGTTTATCCGCGATCACTAAGATCATGGCTCCTAAAGGAAAACAACCCACTCCAAGAGGCAAGAAAGAGAGCGTTCCAAAACCACTTTGGAATCAAGGGAAGTTCTTATCTAAAGAACATTCATACCATTATAACAAAATAATGGGTCTGAGATCAGTGATCCCAGAAGTTAGATTCGATCTGAAAGAAGATGAATATCCGGAGATCCAGGAGCTAATTCGAATCAGGAACTGGGAAGTCCTAGCTAATCCTGAAACGAAAGTGGGAAGGAATATGGTCCAGGAGTTCTATGCTAATATGTGGCAGACTGACAAGCAAAAACTATCTGGAACTGCTTTCTACGAATATCGGACCATGGTCAGAGGAAAGATTGTTCATACCATCCCTGACAAGATCAAAGAGATCTTAAAGCTACCTCAGCTGAAAGATGATCCAGACTCCTTCAACAGGAGAATGATGAGAACAGACAAGGGCCTGGATAAGATTCTAGAGGACATATATATCCCTGGAGCCAGGTGGACCACCAACACAAAGGGTATCCCAAATCAACTCAAGAGAGAAGATCTCAAACCAGTCGCCAGAGGATGGCTGGACTTCATTGGGCATTCTCTATTGCCTACTAGCAACCGTTCTGAAGTCACAGTTAAAAGAGCAGTGATGATCCATTGCATCATGATGGGAAAAGAAGTGGAAGTTCATCAGCTAATCTCAGCTGAACTCTACAAAATTGCTAACAAAAATTCTAAAAAGGCCAGGTTGGCTTATCCAAGCGTGATTTCTCTGCTTTGCAAGGACGCTGGAGTAAGGATGGGAATAACTGAGTATATCTCAGTTGAGAAACCAATCACCAAAGCATCAATGGAAAAATAACAAGCACAGGATGATCCCACCAAGAAGAAAACACAGGAATTTCTCCCAGAAATCCCTCAATCTGAATACTGGGAGTATCTTGAGACGTCTGTTACCAAGATACGGGAAGCTATGGAACAAATAATAAAAGAACAGAAAGAACACAGTCAAATTCTTACCTATATGTTTAAAGAACAAGAGGAGCAAGGGCGTGACTTAAGGGAATTGAAGCGCCAGAAGTTATCTCTTGAAGGACCAAGCACCCCACGGATAAGAGGAACACCCACTTCCCAGAACAAAGGTTGTTAAATTCCAATTTCTGCTTTAACTCTGTGATAGTGGCATTATAGAAGTTCACCTTAGGAGTCATATAGTAGTAATTAGTATCTATTTTGATTTTATCTCCAATTAAGCCATAGTTTATTTTTCTCATCATCAGTAAACATGAATAAAATAGTAGATCTTTTGAATAAGAGGCAATAAAATTTCGAGTTTTAATAGAGAAATTCTAATTAGTTACATGTGGTGGCAATACTTTCTGTCTTCTGAATGAATGCTTGAACAGTGCATATGTCTTTTGAATTTGTTGTTTAAGACTGTTAAATATGTTGGCTCTTGAAAGAATGATGAACATGAGACATGTTATTGATAATCTGAAAAATCATAAAAATGATTCTTAAGCAAGAAAAAGCAGCAAAAAAAAAAAAAGCCATAGCCCTTAAAACCAAAGGCAAGGGTAACAAAAAGGATCCCAAGGCTTTGAGCATCAGTGGATAGGAGGGCCTAAGGGAATAAAATCTGGCCTAAGCGGCTAAACCGAGCTGTCCCAAACCATGTGCTTGTGGCGTGAAGGTGTCAAGTGAAAACTTGAGACTGAGCGGTTAAAGTCAAGGTCCAAAGCAGAAAGAAGAGTGTGCTTAAGAACTCTGGACACCTCTAATTGGGGACTTTAGCAAAGCTGAGTCACAATCTAAAAGGTTCACCCAATTATGTGTCTGTGGCATTTATGTATCCGGTGGTAATACTGGAAAACAAAGTGCTTAGGGCCACGGCCAAGACTCATGAAATAGCTGTGTTCAAGAATCATCATACTGAAATAGGAGAATTAATAACACTATCTGAATTCTAAGTTCCTATAGATGCCAATCACTCTGAGCTTCAATGGATAAAGTGAGATGCCAAAACTGTTCAGAAGCAAAAAGCTACTAGTCCCACTCATCTAATTAAAATCTGAGCTTCACTCAAAAACTCTGAGATATTATTGCTTCTCAACCATTAGTCTTCTATTTTATTTGTCTAGTTGCTTGAGGACAAGCAACAGTTTAAGTTTGGTGTTGTGATGAGCGGATATTTTATACGCTTTTGGGGTTAATTTCATATAGTTTTAGTATATTCTAGTTAGTTTTTAGTTTATTTCCATTAGTTTTTAGGAAAATTTATATTTCTGGACTTTACTATGAGTTGTGTGTTTTTTTGTAATTTCAGGTATTTTTCTGGCTGAAATTGAGGGAGCTGAGCAAAATCTGATTCAGGCTGAAAAAGGACTGCTGATGCTGTTGGATTCTGACCTCCCTGTACTCAAAGTTGATTTTCTGGAGCTACAGAACTCAAATTGGCGCGCTTCTAATTGCGTTGGAAGTAGACATCCAGGGCTTTCCAGAATATATAATAGTTCATAATTTGCTCAAGGATAGATGACGTAAACTGGCGTTCAACGCCAGTTCTCTGCCCAATTCTGGCGTCCAGCGCTAGAAAAGGATTAAAAGTTGGAGTTCAACGCCAGAAATGGATCCAAACCTGGCGTTGAACGCCCAAAACAGCCTTATGCACGTGAATTGTTTAAGTCTCAGTCCCAGCACACACCAAGTGGGCCCCAGAAGTGGATCTCTGCACCACCCATCATAGTTTACTCATTTTTTGTAAACTAGGCTACTAGTTTAGTATTTAAACAACTTTTAGAGACTTATTTTGTATCTCATGACATTTTAGATCTGAACTTTGTACTCTTTGATGGCATGAGTCTCTAAACTCCATTGTTGGGGTGAGGAGCTCTGCTGTGTCTCGATGAATTAATGCAAGTATTTCTGTTTTCCATTCAAACATGCGTGTTCCTATCTAAGATATCATTCGCGCCTAATATGGAGAAGGTGATGATCAGTGACACTCATCACCTTCTCAATCATGAACGTGTGTCTAACAATCACCTCCGTTCTACATCAGATTGAATGAATAGATTCCTTATCAGATCTCCGTTAAACTAGATGATGCCATTCATGAATCCGGAAGTCAAACCTTGTCTGTGGTATCAGTAGGTAGGATTGAATGACTGTGAGAGCTCACTCGGAGTGCTGGCGTATGAAGACGAAAGAGGGGAATCCTATCCAGCATGACGGATCAGATAGGTTGTGACAGAGATTGGAATTTTCCAGAGGAGGGATTAACATTGAAACGTGATGCCTACACACTTGCATAAAGTACGTGGTGAATCAGCAAGGGAGAAAGACAGAAATAATAAGAAACAAAACTAATCAGCTCTGCAACAA